>NC_060143.1:500361958-501611958 GCF_021461385.2 Schistocerca piceifrons | reverse complement strand
CGTCAGGGTGTTGTATTCTTTCTCGGTATACGTAACCTTTGCGTACTCGTTCATGATTCATCCTACACCTGTGTCACTTCTTTCAGTGGGAAATTGGAGACTTAGTGTACGACTATTTTTAGTTTTACTGTATTCCAAATGATTTTTATGCAATAGAACACTATACGTGCTGCATCAACTACCTATTTCTAATATTCTGTAGTAGTAGGTAGCATGAAATGAAATATGTTTCCTAGGAAAGCTATATAAGTAATACATTGAGTGGAACTTGTAGTGGAATGAAGGAAACTGTGTATTGTAATAAAATTCGTGGAAGGACATCACTGTAAAACAGTTATTAGAGTACGACGTTAGCAATGGCACATCACACAAGTGTGCTACAAATGAAATCATTACATAATGTGAATGTATAGCAAGTGTGTCCGTACAAGATTTACATGCTGGAGGGGAGGGATTATAACTCTCAGTGGTAGTTCTGTAATTAGGAAGCCTGTCTTTCCGCTTTCGCTTAGAGATATAACGTTTCGTATCTTAATACCTGTAACTAAGTAAACAAAATCCTTATAATATATTCATCTAACAACTAACTTCAGTAGTTCATTGTTTCCATGGCAATTACAACGGATATGTGAGTGACGAAGATTGGCTTTTGTGTAGAAAACTAATCATTACCAGACACTGTGTTATTGATAAGTAATGTTTACATCTACATCTACATCATACTCCGCAAGCCAACTTATGTTATGTGGCGAAGGGTACTTTCGGTACCACTATCTGATCCCTCCAACCCTGTTCCACTCGCGAATAGTGCGTCGGAACAATGATTTTCGGTAAGCCTCGGTATTGGCTCTAATTTCTCGAACTTCTTCCTCGTGGTGAATACACGATACGTATGAGGGTGGAAGTAATATGTTGTCCGACTCCTACTGAAAAGTGCGGTACCGAAATTACAATAGTAACTCTCCCCGTAACGCACATCGACTGTCTTGTAACGTCTGCCAGTGGAGATTATTTAGCATCTCCGTAACGCTCTTCTCGCCAGATAAACGATCCCGTAGCAAAACGTGCCGCTCTTCGTTGGATCTTCTGTATCGCTCCTATCAGTCACACCTTATAGGGGTCCCAGATAGACGGATGATACGCTACGACTTGAGAAAATTAAGAATATATACTGTAATACTTCTAAACAAAGTGATCAGAAACACCCTGAAAAGCTTGTAATATTGTTGCAGGGTAGGTTGTGTTGACAAAAAATTGTCGACAAACAAATCCTATTATTTGTGCGGTGTCTGAGTTAATTAGCATTGAAGTCACGGAATTAGGCCATTGGCGAGTAAATTCAAGAAGCCCAACAGAAAGCTGAACGAAAAAAGGAGCGATACAAAACCTGGACGTGGGATTGGAGTATGTACCGAATCTGAGACAAAAGCGGAGCAGTCTCGTGCGTTATCGACTAGGCTGTGAGAAGAACTGGTACTAATATTACTGTATCTGGCAGGCCGTTTGAACTTCCGCGTGCAATGGCCTAATTTTCTAACGCTAGTACTAATTAAGTCGGAAGCGGCCCAACGTATCGAATTTTTTCTTTAAGTACTATTTCTTAGCGAAACCTAACCAGCAATATCCAGGTAAGCTTTTCAGCTTGTTTCTGACCACACTGTATCTGAACTCTCTGGTTTGTATCTGAAGGCTTTGGGCTATTTCTTCAGGGACATCTGATTTCTAAATAAATTCAGTGACATTTCACAGCCTGTATAATTTCTCTGGATGTTTACACTCTCTATAATACAGGTTGACGCCTCATCCAACACGCTACCGAACTTAGTATTCTCTATAATACAGTATTGTTAATAGTGGCTCGACGATACATGTCACAGTACTACCGCCCGTTCTGATTAAGAGCTATTACGCCTTTAACAGCAAGTAGTTGGCTCAAACTCTGCCGGCAAATAGTTTTTGCAAAGTATAGTACCGTAGAATAAATTGTATTCGTGAACATACGTTTCGTGTTTAGTAAGAAGTTATATTTATTGTATATAACGCCTCAATTAAGGCGTTTTGTGAATCCCAAACATTACGCTCATTGCATTATGTTTAAATTATTTCAAACCTCCTTCCAAATAACAATAAAATTCGATTCCCATATATGGAGATGGGTCCCATTCCTGGCTCTCAGCATCCCTGTACTTAAGTGTTACACTATTCACCCTGTACATATAGATTGAGAACTTTGGCATATAACATTGCGAGGTAGTGGCGGGCAAAGGAATGGCGACACGGTTTCGTTTCAGAGATTATAAACTTCAGTTTCATACAGCCACTACCCCAACGTTAAATGGAAAGTAATATACTGGCGCTGACTTCCTGGGTCCGGATTCAGTTACCATAATGGTAGTATGGATTTGGTGTGGCGTGGTATTATGAAGTGAGCGTCACTACTCAAAATCTGAGATTTCACCAATAGTTGCTGTGGATGCACTCGTGTACGTCATGTTAGAAACGTACATCACTGACAGCAGTCGATGTACTCCTACGCATAGCATGTTTCATTTCTCATCCAATGCGCGGGCTCTTGTTATTAGTCTTCCTTGTGCCTTTCCCTTGTACAATTGAAAGCCGTGGTAGGACATGATCCTGGCCGCCTAGCACAAGCTGGCGCAACGCCTGTGGGCGGAGAAAGGTGGTCCAGACTCTATGACGTCTGTCAGCTGGCCAGACAAGTGCTCACTCCGCTCTGCGGACTCTGCTGTGTGCTCCAGAGGACTCCTGTTTCTCCTCTGCGTCTGTTCTGGCTGGATTCACTGTGCACTCAAGCATACGGTACGTGCATTGCATATAGGAGAATTACCAGCTCCGCTCGTCTCTCTACACTTAACCTGTACCGAAAACATGTCTCATAACATTAAAAAAATACTTACATCAACTTACAATCTGTAAAAGAAAACCCATTCAACAGACTCCTACTCTAGTTTTTCTCAGTAATATTTATTGCTCTCAGTCCATGCCATTATTCGAAACAGCTTCTGCAACTTTTGTAATTATACCTTGTTGAAGGTCAAACCATTGTGTAAGTCTGTGTGATCACGCAATAATAGTTGTGGCACGATTGTCAGATGGTTATTTACCTTGGAAAACAGCCCTATATTGATAAACTGTGTATCATAAAAGAACTGTCCAACACGAGAAATGAAACTAAAGAACTAAAATTGGTACCGAATGTTAGTGGTAAGCTGTACAGGTTTTCAAGCGAAGGTTTTCATAGACCCACCCGAAACATTACATTCAGCATATGTGACCAGGTTCGTCGTCTGGCCGTGAAATATGGAATTTGAATACAAAAACCATTCAAGAAATGAATGTTACTCAATCAGCAACGGAGGAAAGCGTGTTGGGAATTATTAAGAGAGACAGACCTATAAGCACTTGGTTAAGGGAACAGACTGAAGTGGAAAGAAAAATTATATTATTTATGAAAATGAAGCTGAAGTGTCTGGTATATAAAGCTAGGCGTGAGTATAAAGCTTGAGCAAAGGAAGTGGTTTGCTGGATTAGAAGAAAAAGAGAATGCTCAGACCAAGACCTGAAGGAGCAACACGGACGGAGGAACCATTATGCATATTTCATGTCAAAGTAAAAGGGAACGGTAGCTAATAATTATGAATCATGTGATGATAAAAATAAGCTGAAACCAACGTGTCTTGCTGGTTCCCATTTTCATTCATTGCGTACAGGAATAGGTGGAATTTGCTAATTATTTTTGTTGCTTTTAACTTATTTTTCGGGACTGCATTTTTCAGCCCGATCTGAGATACAGTTTCATACATTGCAGAAATTGATTTTGCTGATTTAAGTACCTAGTTCTTCGCGATGAATTTAACGTATAAAAGAAACAGGAGTCACAGGCAGTAACTGAATCAATGCCTAAACATTGATTGTACAATTGTGCTGTTAGAAGGGTGCTGGTCCCTTACCGATACTCTTACTTTGTTGAAAAACGACGTACCTCATAGTGAATGTGGTATAAATACGGGAGATGATATCTCCATGGGCAACCACAGTCTTTTACTTTGTAACCGAAAGACTGACACACGCAACGAATTGGTTTCTTGTCCCAGTAACTGATGTATCCCTGAACCGTCTACCTGACCTCACGTTCACACAATATCGGCTGCACCTTCTCCTTGTACGGCTAACGGCGAATTGCAGATCAACCAGCCTAATCTCCATGGAGCTGCCAACAACACAGGTGGCTAAATAAGAGAGTTTAGGAAACTTGTAGCATGACAAGCATAACCGATTATAGATTCCAACTACATGCGTCGAACCAGGGCCAACTCCAGGAATTTTACCGTCCTGTGGGATTATTTCAAGCTCCGCCTCCCCCCTCCCCCTCCACGCATTTACAGATGTAGACAACCTATTTCACATCGTTAATTCATGAAGCGCTGTTTTCACACGTCACACACATTCATGCTTCTTTCTGGCGTGACTAAGTCTTAACCCAGAGCCAGGTTTGGGGTACGCGTCAGTGAGTAAGAAGTGAAACGTTTACACTGTAACACATCTTAATTTATGACGCCAAAGTTGATTACGTGAACCAAGATAGTCTGTCCCCCGCAGAGTACATAACTGAAATATGATGACGTTTTCTCGTTCCCTGAACAGAGAGAAGCATACTGTGCGGAAGGTGGAGTGAGTGACATGACTGCTGCACGGGGAGCAACAGGCGAGGTGTGGGGGCGACAGGAGGCCTCGTGAATACGCGTGCTTACATAGACATTTATCTTCACATTTAGCATACATTCGTACCACACCACAATGACAAACAAACAAACGCATACCTGTTGCCAGCGCACTCAAAGACTGGTGACAGGACTGCGGAAAAAGGGAGATAGCGTACGCTGGCAGAATTTTCAGACGCCGCGAAACGTCCCAAATTATGTCACCGAGTTCCGAGCGGGGCTATTGGTGTCAGCGAACACGGTACGGTCAACAGAATACTGTTGTTGTTGTGGTCTTCAATCGGAAGACTTGGTGATGCAGATCTCCACGCTGCTCTGTCCTGTGCAGTCCTCTTCATCTCCGAATAGCTCCTGCAACCTACACCTTTCGAATCTACCTAATATATTCACCTCTTAGGATTCCTCTGCGATTTTTACCCTCGAACACTTCCCTTCAATACTGAATTTGTGTTCCCCCACTGATGTCACAGAATGTGTCCCATCACCCGTTGTCCGTTGACTGTTGACACCTTTTAGGCAAGTTATGCCACAAATGTCTTTTCTCCCCAATTCTGCTCAGTAGCTCTAAATTGTTACATCATTTACTCATCTAATCGTCAGCATTTCTCTGTAGCATCACATTTCAAACCCTTCAATTGTCTTCTTTTCTACACTGTTATCTCCATGGTTCAAATTCGCACTCCAGAGAAATGGCTTCAGAAACGACGTCCTAATACTCACATCTATATTCGGTACTAAGAAAATTCCCCCAGAGAGACGTGGTGCATTGGTTAGCACACTGGACTCGCATTCGGGAGGCTGACGCTTGATTTCCCTAAATCACTTCCGACAAATTCCGCGATGGTTCCGTTAAAAGGGCACGAACGAATTCCTTTCCCATCCTCCCGTTAAATCTATGGGACAGATGACTTTGCTGTTTGGTCCCCTCCTCCAAATCAACCAACCAACCAAATCACCCAACCAACTATTTTTCCATGTTCAGAAACGCTGTTCTTGTCACTACCAATCTACATTTTATATCGTCTCTATTTCGGCCATTTTTAGTTATTTTACTGTCGAAATAGCAAAACTCGCTTACAACTTTTAATCTCTCGTTTCTGAACCTAATTCTCCCAGCATTGTTTCATTGAAATCGATTACATTCCGTTATCCGTGTTTTGCTTTTGTTGATGTTAATCTTGTATCCTCCTTTCAAGACACTGTCGATTTCGTTCAAGCGCTCATTCAACTCAAATGGCTCTGAGCACTATGGGACTTATCATCTGACGTCATCAGTCCCCTCGAACTTACAACTACTTATACCTAACTATCCTAACGACATCACACACATCCATGGCCGAGGCAGGATTCGAACCTGCGACCGTAGCAGTCGCGCAGTTCCCGACTAAAGCGCCTAGAACCGCTCGGCCACCGCGGCCGGCATTCAAGTCCATTGCTGTTTCTGACAGAATTACGATATATCGCACCAACATCAATGTTTTTATATATTATCCCTGAACATTAAATAGTTCTCCAAATATTTTTGGTTTCCTTCATTGCTGCTCTATGTACACATCAGATAACATCAGAGATGGGCTACAACCCTGTCTCACTCCCTTCTCAACCACCGGTTCCCTATCATGCCCCCCGAAGGTAATAACTGACTTCTGATTTCTGTACAAGTTGTATACAACCCTTCCTCCTCTGTATATTACCCTAGCTCCCATTAGAATTTCAAAGAATGTATTCAACTCAACATTGTCAAAAGCTTTCTCTAAATCAGCAAAAGCGTTCCTACATCCCTCTGGAACCCTAGATAATCTTCCCCAATGTCGTTTTCTACCATTTTTTCCAATCATCTGACCATAGTTTGTGTTAGTATTTTAGAACCATGTCTTATTAAACTGATAATTCGGTAATTTTGACACCTGTGAGCAACTGGTCTCTATTTTTATTATTATTATGTCTGACGGTATTTTATGTGTCTCATAGCTCTTGTGTACCAGTTGTTAGTTATAGGTGGCTCTCCCAAGGATATATGCAGTCATTAGGGTAAGTCGTCTACTTTGGATGCTTTTAAACAGACTATACGAATAGCATGAGAGATAACCTCTCCGACGCTACGTTTGCACAGACGGTGACATTTGGCAACCTACTCCACCATTAGACAAACACGATATACATAAATGAATCAAAACTAAAATTAGTGATTTATTTATTTATTTACACGTCAAGTTCCGTAGAACCAAATTGCGGAGCATATCTTCAAGGTCATGGATGGTGTCAGTACATGAAATTACAACATAGATGTACTAACAGACAAAAATAAGTGCTCATGAACCCGAAAAACTCCGTTCTTAATTTTAAGTGAATGAAATCAACAATACAATAAGAATCAGCATAATGTTTCAGGGAACTCCTCGACAGAATAGAAGGAGCTAACCATCAGGAAACTCTTCAGCCTCGATTTGAAAGCGCGTGGATTACTGCAAAAGGCTTTTGAATTCGAGTGGTAGCTTATTGAAAATGGATGCAGCAGTATACTGCACACCTTTCTGCACAAGAGTTAAGGAAGTCCGATGCAAATGGAGGTTTGATTTCTGCCGAATATTAACCGAGTGAAATCTGCTTATTCTTCGGAATAAACTAATATTGCTAACAAGAAATTACAGTAAAGAATATATATATTGAGAGGCCAGTGTCAAAGTACCCAGACTCGTGAACAGGGGTCGACAAGATTTTCGTGAACTTACACCACTTATTGACCGAACCACCCGTTTCTGAGACAAAAATATCCTTTTAGAATGGAAAGAGTTACCCCAAAATATAATACCATACGACATAAGCGAATGAAATTAAGCAAAGTAGACTAATTTTCGTCTCGAGCGATCACTCACTTCTGATACCGTACGAATAGTAAAATGGCTGTAGTAAGTCTTTGAACAAGATCCTGAATGTGGGCTTTCCACGACAGTTTCCTATCTATGTAAACACCTAGTAACTTGAAATTTTCAGTTTCACTAATCATATGCCCATTCTGTGAAATTAAAACGTCAGGTTTTGATGAATTGTGTGTTATAAACTGTAAAAATTGTGTCTTGCTGTGATTTATCGTTAATTTTCAACAAGCCATGAATTTAAGTAATGTACTGCGTTATTTGTAACCGAGCCAATGTTGCTTACAATAACCTTTACTACCAAGCTGGTGTCATCAGCAAACAGAATTATATTAGAGTTGCCTGTAATACTAGAGGGCATATCATTTATATAAATAAGGAACATGAGTGGCCCCCACACTGATCTGTGGGGCACCCCGCACGTGACAGTACCCCACTCAGACCCCACATCACAGCCGTTATAAACATAGTGAATGATGAACGTTTGCTGTCTGTTGCTAAGGTAAGACAAATGGTTCAAATGGCTCTGAGCACTATGGGACTTAACATCAGAGGTCATCAGTACACTAGAACTTAGAACTACTTAAACCTAACTAACCTAAGGACATCACACACATCCATGCCCGAGGCAGGATTCGAACCTGCGACCGTAGCAGCCGCGCGGTTCCGGACTGCGCGCCTAGAACCGCGAGACCACCGCGGCCGGCCGCTAAGGTAAGAGGTGAACCACTTGTGAGCTTCTCCACGTATTCTGTAATCGTCCAACTTGTGGAGCAATATTATGTGATCAACACAATCAAATGCCTTAACTAAATCAAAAGAAAAAAAAATGCCAAGAGTTCGAACCTTTCGTTCAGCCCTTCCAATACCTCACTGAGAAAAGAGAATATAGTATTTTCAGTTGTTAAATGACTTCTAAAGCCGAACTGTACAACTGATAGCAAATCGTGTGAAATAAAATGATCAATTAACCTTACATACACAGCCTTTTGAAAATCTTTTACAAACAGTGATGGCACAGAAATATTTCTAAAATTATCTTCATTATCCCTTTCTCCCTCACTATAAAGCAGCTTTAGTACTGAGTACTTTAATCACTCAGGAAACGGACCATTCCTAAAGGAAAAATTACAAATATGGCTAAATACAGGGCTAACATGTGCAGCACAGTACTTTAATATTCCGCTAGACACTCCATCATAACCATGGGAGTTCTTAGTCTTAAGTGATTTATTTATTGACTGATTCTCCCTCTTGTCTGCATCGCAGATAAGTATTTCACACATCAATCTTGGAAGGGCATTTGCCAAGAAAGTTATTTGATTTCCTGTAGAAACAGAATTTTTTAATTAACTCACCAGCAATGCTCAGAAAATGATTGTTAAATACTGTACATATATCTGATTTATCGGTAAGAGGAATATGTTTAATACGAACTGAGTTTATATCGTCGACCTTGTGCTACTGACCAGACACTTCCTTCACAACTGACGATATGGTTTTAATTTTATCCTGTGAAGTAGCTATTCTATTTCCATAGCAGATACTCCTTGCCTTCCTAATACCATTCTTAAGCATCTTAGAACACTGTTTGTAATGGGCTGCTGTAGCTTGATTGTGACTTTTTCTAACATTTTGATATAATTCGCGCTTTGTTCTACAAGATATCCTTTTCCCACTAGTCAGTCACTTGAGCTGCCTATAACTGCTAGTACCCCATTTAGAAACGTTCTAAACATATGTTTACAAGCTTACCTTACAATACAGATAGTTTTCTTTCTTTGTTACCAGCGAATTCCTACACGACTTCGTTGAAATGCAGACAGCTAGCTCACATGCAGTGGACACCGTTGCCAGCCCATACAGTTGCAACTGGCCCACTGTTGCCGCAGGTGCTTTTTAATCAGTTTAAGTCTCAGAAAAGTTCTTTCCCTGCCACCTATTGTGCCAGCAAAATATGTGAGACTACACTTACATTGCGCTCGGAGCCATACCCTCCGTATGAGTTTCAAAGTTTCACTTGATGTGCTGCCAGAGTTTAGCAACTTTGAGATCAGTTTAACTTCTTCATTAAAATTGATAAGACTGATATCCATGGCTTGTCTATGACTCAGGCTACCGCACAGTTCGAAAAATTTGTCACTTAAAACGCCAGGTACTATGTCTTTAAAATTACTAATGACGTAAAAATAATCTAAATATTCACTAACTTTTAAGCTGTTGAACCGTCTCTCTAGGAGCACGTAAGATAACATATAATTTTTTTAAATTAAAGTTCTATTTTGCACTGCATTCTGAATCTTCAATATTTTCATGTTCTTCCTCGTAGTTGAACTGTTTCTTCTTCCGTCTCTGTCTGTACTACCTACGCTCGGGTTTCCTATACTGTAGATAATTTCCAATAATACATTAGATTTTGTGAATGATTCTTCTTACCTTTTTATTCTCACACTTCACTAAATTAAATTTTTCATGTATTGCTTAACTCAACGGTTTTGAAACACATTGAAATTTAAGATTTTACCGCACCAAACAACTTGCCGTTTTTGCCAGTTGCACGGTTAGGAACACCCACCCTCCTCTCCGCCCCCGCCACATCCTAGAGCCCGCCCAACATCGAAATCTCTTACAGTCTTGCAGCTGTAGAACATTACCATCTTTTTGGACCTAATATAGCTTCTCTTAACTTCACGATATCTAAACTAGATATGCAGTGGAGGACTGTTCGGCAATCTCTCTCAAATACTGATAACCGAGATCTTTCTTACCTTTCTACCAATCGTTCCCATTTATGTCACACAACACCAACGTAACACATGCGCAAAAGCAATACTGACCACTTACAGTCCTACCAGCACGTTTCTACATTCCTCCGAATTCTTCAGTAAGAGAGATTTGTCTGGGGCTCAAAACACGATAGCAGTATATTAAAGTCAGTCTCATTGTCTGTTAATGCCCTGAATGCCGGCAATGACACGAGTTAATTGAATTCCGTACCATTTCGCAAAGTTAACTTCAGCTAGACGCCACAAGTATATGTCTAGTGTACATCACATTGTTTTTAAAGTATTTCCTATGATTCCGCTATTTGGTGGTGCGATACTTTCTCCGCAGTCTCAAGATTTCCTATGATGGAAAGAGACTTATCAGGAAATCGAGGATGAAGATATCGTTTGAAATGAGTGAATTAAAAACAATTTAAAACTCATAAATCATTCCAGAACGAGATTTTCACTCTGCAGCGGAGTGTGCGCTGATATGAAACTTCCTGGCAGATTAAAACTGTGTGCCCGACCGACACTCGAACTCGGGACCTTGGCCTTTCGCGGGCAAGTGCTCTACCATCTGAACTACCAAAGCACGACACATGCCCGGTACTCACAGCTTTACTTCTGCCAGTATCTCGTCTCCTACCTTCCAAACCTTACAGAAGCTCTCCTGCGAACCTTGCAGAACTAGCACACCTGAAAGAAAGGATACAGCGGAGACATGGCTTAGTCACAGCTTGGGGGATGTTTCCAGAACGAGATTTGCACTCTCCAGCGGAGTGTGCGCTGATATGAAACTTCCTGACAATTTATAACTTCGAGCTTCTGTAAAGTTTGGAAGGTAGGAGACGAGATGCTGGCAGAAGTGAAGCTCTGTGGACCGGGTGTGAGTCGTGCTTAGGTAGCTCAGATGGTAGAGCACTTGTCCGCGAAAGGCAAAGTTCCCGAGTTCGAGTCTCGGTCGGGCACACAGTTTTAATCCGCCAGGCAGTTTCATATCAGCCCACACACCGCTGCAGAGTGAAAATCTCGCTATGGAAACATCCCCCAGGCTGTGGCTGAGCCATGTCTCCGCTGTATCCATTCTTTCAGGAGTGCTAGTTCTGCAAGGTTCGCAGGAGAGCTTCAGTAAAGTTTGGAAGGTAGGAGACGATATACTGGCAGAAGTAAAGCTGTGAGTACCGGGCATGAGTCGTGCTTCGATAGTTCAGATGGTAGATCACTTGCCCGCGAAAGGCAAAGGTTCCGATTTCGAGTCTCGGTCGGGCACACAGTTTTAATCTGCCAGGAAGTTTCATATCAGCGCACACTCCTCTGCAGAGTGGAAATCTCATTCTGGAAACACCCTCCAGGCTGTGGCTAAGCCATGTCCCCGCTGTATCCTTTCTTTCAGGAGTGCTAGTTCTGCAAGGTTCGCAGGAGAGCTTCTGTAAAGTTTGGAAGGTAGGAGACGAGATACTGGAAGAAGTGAAGCTGTGAGGACCGGGCGTGAATCGTGCTTAGGTAGCTCAGATGGTAGAGCACTTGCCCGCGAAAGGCAAAGGTCCCGAGTTCGAGTCTCGGTCGGGCACACAGTTTTAATCCGCCAGGCAGTTTCATATCAGCGCACACTCCGCTGCAGAGTGAAAATCTCATTCTGGAAACATCCCCCAGGCTGTGGCTAAGCCATGTCCCCGCTGTATCCTTTCTTTCTGGAGTGCTAGTTCTGCAAGGTTCGCAGGAGATCTTCTGTAAAGTTTGGAAGGTAGGAGACGAGATACTGGCAGAAGTAAAGCTGTGAGTACCCAGCGTGAGTCGTGCTTCGGTAGTCAGATGGTAGAGCAGTTGCCCGCGAAAGGCAATGGTCCCTTGTTCGAGTGTCGGTCGGGCACACAGTTTTAATCGGCCAGGAAGTTTCATAAATAGTTGTTGGCTGTTTTCTACCAGTTTTTGAACAGCTAAACAACTGTCAGTCTCAAAAAAATTTACACAGCGATAAAACTTATTCATCGTCTCACTTATGATGCAATATCTCTTGACGCTTATGTTATGTAAGAATATTCAGAACCGATTAGATGCAAATAATCAGTTGCCAACAGAATACTATATTTGTTGTGCAAGTAACGGAGCTTTCTAATCATCAGTCATCAGACTGATTTGTTGCGTTTCGCCACGAATTCTCCTGTTGATGCATCAGTTTCTTCTTTCTCGTAGAGTACTTTTTGCAGCCTACTTCCGCAATTATTAGCTGGAAATATGTTAATCTCCGTATTCTGCTACTATGTTCACTCTCTACCGTTCATTCTAGTACCATGGAAGTTATTCCCTGATGTCTCAACAAATGTCCAATAACCGTATCCCTTTTTCTCGTCAGTGTTTCCCATATCTTCCTCTCTTCACCGAATCTGCGGATGGCCTCGTCATTTTCCTTCACATCAATCCAACTTATTTACAATGGTGTTGTAAAGTGTCACACCTCAAACGCTTAGATTCTCTTCTTTTTAAGTTTTATCACTTTCTGTGATCCTGTACCATACAATAGTGTGTTCGCAAGTTAATTTTGAGAAATATTTTCCCTAAATATCAAATTAAGGCCAACATTTGATACTAGTACATTTCATTTGGCGAAAATGCCATCCTCCTCAATGCTGGTCTACTTCTTATGTTCTCCTGTCTGCTGCCGTCACATGTTACTTTGCTTTCAAGGTAACAGAAATATAAAATTTTGTCTGCTCTGCACTCAATATGTTCTGTACCCATTAGATTATTCATTCAACTCAACGGAACCTGTAGTTCTTATAGACTTCCACTGCGGCTAGCGACGTCATCTGTTAACATTTTAATCGTTCCGTAGATGTCTTCCTGCCCTGAAATTTAGCCCCTCTCTTGAAACTTACTTTTATCTCCGTCATTGGTTCTAGACTATGTACGTAAAACAGCAGATTCAACAGTGTGACCTCCTGCCTTACACCTCTTTTAAAGCGAACACGGGCTTCCATTATTGCAGTTTCATCATTGTTCTTATACACACCATATAATGGCCGCCTTTCCCTGTAGCTTACCCTCGTTTTCTGAGAGTTTCGAACATCTTGCACGATTTTACGTTGTCGAATGCTTTTTCTAGATAAATTCTCTAAACGTGTCTTGATTTTTATTAAATCTTGTTCCACCACCTAGCGCAACGTCAGGATTGTATCCCTGATGCCCTTACCATTCTAAAATCCAGACCGCTCGTCATCTAACATACCGTCATCTTTTATTCTATTCTTCCGTTAATGTTTCTTGTCCAGTTTTCGCACTTATCTGCCTTTACCTGTCGAAAAGCCAGACCGCTAGTCTTGTAACATGCCGTCAGCTTTTTTTCTATTCTTCTGTTTATGGGTCTTGTTCAGTTTTCGCATTTATTTGCCTTCGCTATCGTCAGGTTTGTACAAATGATATTTTTCTAAGAATCCGATGCTATGTCTCCAGTCTCGCAGATTCTGCACAGCAACTTGAACAGCAGTTTGGTTGCCACTTCTCCACTACTTTTAGAAATTCTTTGCTGTCCTGTTTTATTGCAAGTCTTCCAAAGCTCGATTAGACTCAAACTGTGGTGCCGGATCCCCGAAGTCATACACATCGGCTCCCATTTCTTCTTCTACCACGTCAGCAGCCAGATCCTCCCCCTCTTAGAAGCCTTCAGTGTACTTCTACCCGCTTTTACTTTTAATTCCTGAGAAGGCTGTATTCGTTTTTCTCTACGCCGAATCAGTCAATTCGATGACAATTACCTTTTCCTACTTCTTCATATTTTCCTGCAGGTATTTCCCCTTGACGTTTGTCGAGTTGCTGTTCATTTCGATCGTAGTTACCTAGATTTATATATCACTGAGTTCGCTTGAGCATTTTTCTGTTTCCTTCACTCGTTCATCCATTGAAGTATCTATAGTGTATCTATGGTCACTTGGCTACAACCTTCCTTGTATCAGTGTTTGCCTGTCCAACCACTATGTTTGCCGTTTTTAGGCATGTCCATTGCTCCCTAACTGAATTGCCTGCTATGGTATTCATTATGGAAGTGTCTACAGACTTCGCGAGCTTCAGATTGGTCTCATCGTTGCTCTATTCCAGTATCCAACTTCTTCCCCCATTGATTCTTTCTGTCGATTGTCTTAGACTTCAGCCTACTTTTCATCACTACTAAATTATCATCCGAATCTAAGATATCGTCACTGAAAAATTATTGCTCTCAGTTTCGTGAAAACTTTTCCTCACCATTGCATTAATGGACATTATCGATAGGACACTGTTACTTACATTGCTTACAGTCCATCCATGTTACATCTTCCTTTTACTTCTGTGAAATATTTTTGGAGAAAGTCTTCTGGTAGCGAAGTGAGTAAAGCATTTCATTTTGAAATTAACTGCAATGACTTTGTATTTGAAATACGTAATTTCTGAATCGAAGCAATATCGTAAGTCCCGTAACTCGCAACATAATTTCCTATCAGTCACATGACCTCTGTTCTAGCGGTATTTTCTATTACCTTAAAAATATACGTATATGGCCACCGTTCACGACATTTCGTACTTTTATAATAGTTCTCCTAGACTATTTCTGCTCAAACTTTATGATTTGGCCATGTGGAATAAGTAAGTTTCCCAAATATAACTATTATTTCACAATAGACAGTTTACAAACGCAGCCATTTCTCTGCCTAAAGTACTATTATTTTGCAATACCTAATACTTTCGGTGACAATTATTCGTTTTCTCTATTTATAATTTTCAGGTTTATGTAGATCAATACCAAGGGCTAATATGTACTCACCGTTGGCCAACGAAAGAAGAATACCTTATGTGCTGTAATACCTGCACACCTGTTACTTTGTCATTATTCTTCAGATGGGTTTCATTTGATCCACCACGATTTCCTCTGAAATGCTAAGCCCTTCACGTCGGGGTAGAACTTAACCTAACATCACCAGTTATTTCTCCGATATTTTCCAATCTCTGTATCCTCTCATACTTTTTTCCTCTCAGTTCCCTTAAATACACTCGATGATATTTCCTAATGTCGTAACACGTATACTACTAGGGTCAGTCAGAAGGTAATGCCTAGCTTTCTATTTTCCTTAAATAAATATTTTAAATCAAAAATTTGAATTTGATGCTATTCCGCAAACCTTTTTGTCCAGTCCATTCTGGCAGTAACTTTCTGCTCAATAGACGCCAGTACTGCAGTCACTTGCAAAACGGCTAACATCGATGTTCGTATTATACAAAGATCTATGATGGAATTCTTGAAGACGGAAGGTGAAACGTCGACTCACAGTTATGAAAGACTGAAAAATGTGTACGGTGATGTAGTAGCGGATATAAATGCTGTTAAACGAAGGATTCGTCGTTGTAACGAAGCTGAATGGCAAACACCGTTAGCCTATGAATCGCGGACCGGCACCCGGTGACTGCATCCTACGAGTCAATGACTCGGCAGGTGTCGCTCCGGATCTACCATATTTCCAAACCTGGGCCAAAACTAGATAGTGGTGCCTCCCCCCTCCCCCCCCACCACCACCACGCCACCCTCGAGCGTTTGAGATTGAAAAACTCGATTTTTCTAAAATATGTCCATTTTGTTGGGCACATCTTTGTGAAGAGTTTAGTATATGAAACATACGGTACATGTTCGAGGAAATGAGAGACATATTATACGGTCTTAAGAATGCCTAAGTGCAGTGCCACGCCTCTTCCCATAGTATTCTTCTGTCGCACGTCACTTACTTCGCCCAGTGGAATACAAGCTTGCATATTTTGTGATGGAAGCCGTCAAACCTATATTCAGGACAGTGAAAATTAAGAAGTCCTGTGGTGCTTTTTCTGCTTCCAGTTGACGGGTCTGACATCCTACCCCCTCAAAGAAACTCATAGTTAATAATGGATGGGATCATTTGTAACTGGGAGAACAAGAACTGTTCAGGAATGTTTTAGTCTTTATTGAATATTAGCTAAAAACTTCCTCTTTTGTATGACATACAACTACATATAGGAAACATAACACCAGTAAAGACAAGGGACAAGGAGGACAGTAAGCACTTCTTAAGTCTTTAGATCCCAGTATATTTTCCTCCTTAATCTGGCTACAGTTTTACACGACATGCATTCCTTTCTGCGAAAGAATCTATTACGTCATCAAAGTCCGTCAAATGTTTTGTTACATGATGATTCAAAATCTCGTTATGTAATAGTGGAAAATCTGTTGAAACGAATAGCAGACAAGAGTGGTGTGGTTTCTCGACTTGATTACGTGTATTTTTGGTACTGTCTGCTGAATGGAACGAAATAGACCTTTCTAATATTGCAGCAATTCTAATACACACCAAATAAGCGAGACTGCTGTGGCACAAATGGTTATTTTTATCTACCTCATTTACATAAACAGTAGAGCAGAACATAATTCACGAAGTATCAATGTGAATTGCCTATTAGGCTTACTAAAACCAAAAAGTTTTTGTTACGAAATAGTTTCACATTTCTTTCATACGCTACAACTTCTCAAGCATGAGTTCGAAAAGTAGTAGTACGAAATTCTTATACAAATTTGGAATCGTCGTATTCTTCCATATAATTTATATCATATCCCCGTTTCTTCTCCTTCCTCTCTCTAACAAATAATCTTGTCACCACTAGTTCCGTATCTATTCTGCCACTGCTGAAATATATTCCCCAGTTAAATTCACTGACCCTACTAAAATCACGAGCTTAGTCATCCTGCGTCTATTCTCCGGTTAGCCTTCATTAGGTGTTCGTACAACGCGTTTTTGCGCTATTCCGAGAATAGAACTTAGGCGACTACAAACCGAGGGTTGTACAACTGGCCCATTGTAGTGGAGCGATCTGGCAAAAACTTTGTGCCAAAATTTCATTTTCTTCTAAACACGGAGAAGATTAAAATGTAATCTTTCTTACTTGTTATTCCTGATAGTCGTTTCTTTCCACTCTGGTAGTTTGAATCTATGGGTTTCCCTGACAATTATAACAACGCTGATCGTTCGCGCACACAACTTATCACATAAACAAACAGCAATTGGCTTTCACCCATTCGGGTTTCTTCTGCTCAGCACATATAGCCCCATCCCCTTTTGTCTGCGGGAAAGATTTTTATTTCTATGTGCGACGGGGATTCCACTGACAGAGACATCACGTACACTATGCGCGCATTCAAAAATCAACTTATGATTCGTTCCGAGACCAACTTAGAGTGTTTTCAAAAGCCAAAAGGGATGCATTTCAAAATAACATAAGTAATCGCTAGACCAACGTCTGCTGTATGCTAGGCGCTTTGTAGAACAAGGTTCTGTTCTTCAACAATATGAATTTGGCGCCCCCTGAAATTGCCGAACGGGGCAGACACCCCAGTTTGCCCGCCCACCTTCCCCCTCCCCCCCTCCCACGCCACCCTCCATCCCTGCTTGACCAGGTGATTACAGATGCTTTGCATCGCATATTCTCTCTCATTAAGGGCAGTGCGATAACGATCATTCAACAAGTGTGATACATGAAGGTTTGTGGAACTTGGGTACCGAGAATGTCAACCGACAGAATAAAGAGACAATAATAACAATTGAGTCCCACCCCTTGCAGCGCTTCTGTTTGGAGGGACTGGAGTTTCTGGAAAAATTGTGACCAGAGACGAAACATGGGTCACATTTTTGAACCAGTATCAAAGAGACAATCAATAGAATGGCGCTAAGGAAACTCACCAAAAAAGAAAAACTGTGTGATCTGCAGGTTAATTTACAGCACAATAAATTCAGTCTAATACGCCAGAATTGTATGCCATTTCTCTACAGACATTCAGCTGTCTTATTGAAAGTCTTCCCAACAGAGCCCATGCTATCATAAGGACAAACGGCGGACACATAACGTACTAACTTAACAATGTTTCAGTCTATGTAAAGCTAATTTGTTGCTGTTTTTTGCTGTAATGTGACATCATATGCAGTATGTGAGGCATTGATTAACTGTAACTGTGGGATGAGGAGGGAGAGGGCAGAAATGCACTCGAAGACTGTGGTTGGCATAATCCGTGCAATAATTCACGTGCCAATGGCGTAATACGTACTGAAGAGAAGCTCTGACTGTTGCTTGGCGTTTAACGACTTAATGTATCTGAGTTTTAGAACTTTCCACTAGTTGAAATGGGCACAAGCAAACTGTGTGTTTTTGAAACAATTCGTGTAACTGCAGTGCCTCAACGTCAACCGAATGCAGCGTCTGAGATAGTTTCCAGACAGTGCACGTCTGTCATATTACAGAGGACTGATGGGTGTTGTACTGCAAGAAATACGTGGCGGCTTGGATTATTACGCGTGACTTGAGAATGGGAAAAAATTATAACAAAATCGTGACCAACCACAGCACATACATGCAGAATTCCTTTAGTTCGCTATCTGTTTCCTGTTGTTTGAAATGCAAGGATAGAACACTCACACCGAGGACCAATTTTGCTAGATCATGCCGTATGTCGGGGCTTGCATTCCTCCAGGACCATGCGTCGTGCGAATGTAGAAATCTGGAAATATGAAGCTGCATCAACAAGATAGGACTTGCTGACAAATGCTTTTTTCGCTATCGTTACTTGTCGACTCAGCATGGTAGTGTGTTTAAAGAGCTGGAAGACTCATAGCAGTAGCTTATTGTTGTTCCTCAAAAAATGTATGACATGCTCTACATACTACTACACCTAGAATCTTCTCCGGCCGGAGTGACCGAGTGGTTCTAGGCGCTACAGTCTGGAACCACGCGACCACTACGGTCACAGGTTCGAATCCTGCATCGGGCATGGATGTGTGTGATATCCTTAAATTAGTTGCGTTCAAGTAGTTCTATGTTCTAGGGGACTGATGACCTCAGAAGTTAAGTCCCATAGTGCTCAGAGCCATTTGAACCGTTTAGCCAACCTAGAATCTGTATACCTTGCAATACAAAAGACCAGGGCTTCTTCTGCTTGTATCTTATAGTTCCTGAAGGATCTGGGTGTCGACGGAAGTGTAGTACTCACTGAAGGACTATTGGCATTGGACTCATCCAGATTTTCGTGCATCAGTGCGGCTGAACTTGACATTCTCCACAGCGGCTCCACGTGCTTGATTTAATGTATCACGAGTAATGAACAACATAGATGCAGGAGATTTCAAAAACTATAATATGTAATATTTATATATTTCTGGAGGAAATAAAGGGTGTATATATAAATGACAGATCTATTCACAAAGCATCACGCAGTGGACCTATAAGAGCTGTCACTATCATATCTCCAAATGTAGACTCTTGCAGCTCATTGCTTCATTAGTAAGTGTCTGTAGGCCTCACATGGTAGTGGTTTCGACTGGGAAGTAACTGCTTTTTCAGAAGTGGATAAGCAGATAATACATTCACTTGATAGGGTTTGGTCCACAGATTATGATCTCTTTGTGGTTTTTAAGCCTGTGACAGTTATGAATGTTTCTATTTACCTTAACTGCTTCCATTTCGGTATAAGAAACTGGTTGTTGTTTACATTAAGTGTATGTTATTTATACTGTCCACAGTTTAAGGGAAGATGTAATTCGGAGCCGTTTGGATTCTATTAAGACAGAAACGTCAGTCAAATATTGGTTGTCTAATCGAGATACCACGAATATTTACTTCAATTTTGGCGACCAATTGCTTACAGTAGATGATATTCTTAAATGGATGATGATGATTAAATTCGCATATTTCCGATGAGTTTGTGAGAGAGAATATGAAGATTCTATATGGTTTACTGAACGAAAATTTTTCTAGTAAAACGTATATTTATTACTTTTATGGTTTATTCCTCCTTTGCCTTCCTTTTGTAATGTATGAAGATGTGGCAAATGTGCCAATATATTTTGATGTTGTTCTCATACACAAATATGATGAAATGCAATCACGAGACAGATGTGGATAACTAGAGAGAGAGATTTGAAAAATTTATTGTGATTTATATGTAATAGAAATGAAAATGAGGCAGATGAGGACATATTGCACGTAGTTTTTGGTAAAATTTCCTGACAGGCAGAGGTCGAAAGAGATAGAGAGAGGTGAAATTGATGTGGAAAATATTTTTTGCAGACATATAAGATGAAATTTCATGTCGAGGAAGTATAGCATTTGTAGGGACGGAATATTATGCTCTGTGTGTATGTGTGTGTGTGTGTGTGTGTCTGCGCGCGCGCGCTTGTAGGTGTGAGTGAATGTGTTTGTACGATAAATGAAAACGAAATAAAGCTTTCCACAGGTCAGTACATTACTTTGTAAGACAGATGACTTGTGCATGGAGTACAGAGTCCAATGTGTTAAACACAGGGGTGTATGTGTATGTATGTTTACCCGATTCATAGACAAATATCTTTGCAAATGTCGCCTTTGTGCGTAAATATCTTTTAATGTCAGGTCAATTCAATGAAAGCTTTCAAATTTTTTCGAAAAACCGGATATCTTCAAACTTGGTGCCTTTTTATGCTCTTCAAGTAATTGTCTTATTTTAATGTTATCCTGAGATTCACTGGTGAGGAGGAGGTGAGGGAAGTGGATGAGGGTGACAGGGAGGAGAGAGGAAACACAAATGGACTATTTCTGTCATCATGTATTTTTAAAATGCACACCATATTACATTTTTTTCATTTATCACTACTGCCACCTTCTATTTTTAGATATCCCACATTTGTACCTGCGGATAACCGGATACCAGTGCACACATCAGAAAAACACAAGAGAAATGATGAAGACGCAAGGCAGGAATATTTCCAGCGGACAGCATTAAAACCCAAGCTGGAGTTGAGCTATAGGGCTGAGGGAATGGCGGATCTAACACAGCAAGAGTTAGTCAATAGCAACTTATCTAACAATGAAGTGCAACGAACCTTCAACACAATCCTGTCAACAGGTAAAGTGCTACTGACAATCCGAATAGACACCCAAGAAGAAAATAATTTCCAAAGTGAAGTTATTAGCAAGTAGGCAACTGTACGGTGGAGATAGAAACGAAAGGTATCAGATGAAGTACAGGACTTATGGGTGTTTCTTTTTTTATTGTAATTCAATGCCCCATATGGTGCAGGCTGGCAGTAGCATAGGCGCTGCTCTTCAGCCGAGCGACAGACAGTAATTACAGAATATGGAGACATTTTAAACAACATAAAAGAGGAAATACGACGTAATAGACATAGAAAAGGGGAAACATAATGGAAAATAGCGTAAAAAAGGGGTGACTGTAGAAATGGTGGCAAAAATGTAAAGCGTCTACTCAAAAAACCACATACTGTGACAATTAAAAGAAACACAAGGCAAATTACGGCATGAGCATTAAACTAGCGATGGGCGCCGTAGCACATAACAATCACTGACATCAGCTTGATGTACAAGTCCAGAACACATTTGAAATCACAGCTCTTGATGTCACGGGAGAACAGCACCAAACACAACACTGACATAGCACACCAACGACAGTGAACAAACTGAGCGGATCTGCCAAGGGGATGGAGATGAGGGAGAAGGGAAGAAAGGAAGGAAGGAGAGAAGTGCTAGAGAGGGGATAAGGTGGAGACGGACGAGGAGCATGCCAAGGGGTGCCAGGGAGGGAAAAGCGTGGGAATGAAACACTGAAGTAGGGGGAGCAGAGACTCAGGGCGGGAAGGAGGAAAATCCGCTCTATGAGAAGAAGGGGAGAGGAAAAGGGGCCCTGGGGGGGGGGGGGGGAAGAGAGGAACAAGGCCAGCCACAGTTGGTAGGAAGGGTAGATGTCATGGCAAAGTTCAACATCTGGGAGCGGGAGGTGCTGGAAATTGCTCTGATGAAGGAGTTGTCTGGTGTGGAAGTGAAGAGAGGGGGCAATAAAGCGATAGGGGCGCAACACAGGTGGTGGGTTGAGAGGAAGGAGGAAACCAGGAGTTTGGGGGAATAAAACCTGTGGACAGTGTATAGGATACAGATATGTTGGAGGAAAAGGAGGAGGTGTGGAAAGAGGATGAGATCGTACAGGAGTCATGTGGGGGAAGGAAGGTAGATATGGAAGGCAAGGCAGAGTGCGTAGTGTTCTAGGATTTGGAGGGCCTTATGAAACTAGGTGGGGAGAGGTGGAGATCTAGGCATAGCTGGCATAACAGAGGATAGGATGGATGAGGGATCTGTAGGTGTGGACAATGGTGGAAGGATACAATCACTATGTCTGGCCAGATAGGAGTTTCAGGAGGCAGAGGCAGAAAAGGGTTTCCTGCTGGATGGTCAGAAGATGATGGGTCCAGGTGAGGTGGCAGTCAAGGTTGAGGCGTGGGTATCTCAGGGTGAGGGTGAGCTGGATAGGACAACCATAAATGATTAGGTAGAAATCATGGAGACAGAAGGAGTGGGTGGTGCAGCCTACGATGATTGCCTGGATTTTGGAGGGGTTGATACGAAGGAACCACTGGTTACAACAAGGGGTGACCTGGTCAAGGTGGGTTTGGATGATGCATCGGGACTGTTGAAAAGTAGGATAGAGAGCCAGGAAGGCTGTGTGTGATCCGCATATTGGAGGAGATGGACAGGGGAGGCGGCTGGCTTGGGCATATCTGCAGTGCACAGGGGATAGAGGAGAGGGAAGAGGATGGAGCCCTGGGGAACGCCAGCAGTGGTATAAAAGATACAGTAGTTGGCATCATGAAGGGTGACATACGAAGGATGGTGTGAGAGAAAGGAAGTGACCAACCAGACAAAATTGATAGGCAGGACGTATGTTTGGAGTTTAAAAACGAGTCTGGGACACCATATGAAGTCATAGACATTTGGAGATCGATGTAAACAAAAATGGCCGAGCGATGGGAGTTAAGTTGGAGGGAGAAAAGGTGGATGGGGTTAAGGAGTTGCTCTTTGGCAGAGAAGGAGGGTAGGTACCACTCTTGGTAAGGGTGAGGAGGGGGAGTCGATTGAGGTGGTGATGGATGTGATGGAAGATGATGGATTCAAAAACCTTACTGAAGATGTATGTGAGGCAGATGGAATGATAGGAAGAGGTGGTGGAAGGGGGTTTTGTTGGCTTTGAGGAATAAGAGGATGCAGGAAGTCTTCCAGAGGTCAGGGTAAAGGCTCGTAGAGAAGATGTGTTGCCTAAATTGGAGAGAGAACAGTCAGGAAGGAGAAGAGGCAATTTCTGAGGTGGCGGTAGTTGACAAAGTAATGACCAGGGGCCATGTTGCGATTTGACCAGAGATAAGTTTAGTGTCCTGTGCTGTTATTGAAGTGCTTGTGTAAGAGGAGGTATTTGCCCTAAGTACAGGAGACAGGGAGCAAGTGCAGCGACTAAGGCATCGGCGAGTTGCATGATGGTGGGGAAAAGGGAATAATCAAAGTGGTGATCATCAGGGATAGAGATGACCTTGGAAAGGAAGGGGGTAATGAGATGTGGAATGGGAACCAGTAAGGCGATAGAAGCCATACCAGTACTTGGAGGGGTTTATAGGAAGGGTGGCATTGAGTCATGTACATGTCAGGCGCCGGTCCTGGCGTTTCTTTGATGTAATGAGGTTCCTAACGTGTCACTGTATCTGCCAGTGGTGCAGGAGTGTGTCACTGTCACAAGCGCATAGGAAGAAGCAGTGGAGGTGGTGGGATTCACAGAGGATGCAGATAGCCCAAAGAGGGAGAGTGGGATGGTGGGGGTGGATGGTTTTAGTAGGAACATGGGCCGCCAAGGCATCAGTAATAGCCTTCTGAAGAATGGACGACGTGTGGATGATGTCAACAGGATGGTGATATGTAAGAGGGTGGCTTTCGACCTGTGTGACGATGGATTCCTGGTAGGCATCCCAGTTGGCGTGACAGTAGTCATGGACTACCTTGGGAGGGTGTATAGAGTGGTGAGCTGGAGGCCATTGGTGAGCAGACTTTATGGTGAGAAGGATGGGGAGGTGGTCGCAAATTGTTGGTTCAAGGATGTCAATGGCAATTTGCCCAAGGAGGTTGGCAGAGGCAATGACAACATCAGGGTTGGTGTTTTTTCAGGACAAGTGTGCTGGAGAAGTGGAACAAAGTCACCTTAGGCCATGAGGAGGAACTGATACCACTGCCGAAGGTTGGCAGGATAGCGGCTATGGATGTTGATGTCGGCTGCAACCACATAGGTGGAGAAAGCGCAGTCAAAACCTGGGGGATAGGAGCAGTGGGGCAGATGTAGATGGTGGTGCAGGTAACAGTAAGGGAGGGGAAGAAGACATAGACGATAAGGTGTTCGGTGGGGTGATTGAGGAGGGGTTGTGGCCAGATGGGGATGTGCTTCAGGTGGCCAAAGGCGACGCCACCCTGCACTCGGGGACCAGGAGCCTCAGTTTGGTGGAGGATATAGGGAAAGGTGTGGATAGTATGGTGGTGCTGGAGAAAGATTTCGTTAAGGAGAAAGGTGTCCACCAGGTGGTGGGAGAGGGTGTTCATGAGTATGTATTTGTTGGTGTGAAAGGAGCAGATGTTCTGGAAGAGGATGTAACACCTGTGCTGTGCCATGACAGGAAGAGAGGGGGGATTGTGAAGAGAGGGGAGGGAAGAGGCTTAAACTAGGGTGTCGAGTTGGGTGAAGGTGAAGTAGGCTTGGTTGTGGGAATAAGTGACAAAGTCGCTGAGGTGAAAAATGGAGTGGGTGGCGGGGGTGATCTGGTAGAGGGTGTGGGGCATTGGAAAAGTGACTGTTTCGAGGACTATGGTGATGAAATGGGTGATGTCTCTAGCTGTGAGGGGTGGACACAGGGACTTGTTGGGGTGGATGGGGGGATTGATGGGACAGACAGGGACAGTAAGCTTGGGGGTGGCAGGAGAGGGCTCAGCTTTACTCTTGTGGGAGTAGGTGGGATGTAGGCCACTGCAGGTGTTACAGGAATGAGGGGTGGCGAGGTTGGGACAGCTTTTGAGAGAATGGGAGGCCTTGCAATGGGACAGTTCGAGGACTTTCTGCAGTCAGGGGTCACGTGATCATTATACATGAGGCAGCACTGGAAGTGGTAGGCTTGGGGAGGGGTTCTGGAGGATTCAATAGGTTGGTGCTAGCGGAAAATTAGGGCACCCTGGGTGCAAAGGTGGTTGATGGAGGGGACGGAATTAGCTGAGTGGTCTAGGGCGCTGTAGTCATGGACTGTGTGGCTGGTCCCAGCGGAGGTGCAAGTCGTCCCTCGGCCATGGGTGGGTGTGTTTGTCCTTAGGATAATTTAGGTCAAGTAGTGTGTAACCTTAGGGACTGATGACCTTAGCAGTTAACTCCCATAACATCTGACACACATCTGAACATTTTGATGGGACGGACTCCAAAGAGACACACAAAAGATATGGGACCTGAAGAATTGTAGATATGGCAGGAAGAGCCGATTTCTAGGTCAGGGTGTGATTTCAGTTCAGCCAGCTCCTCAGCCTCCGTGATCACTGGCCTAAGCTTGGTGATTGCAATGGTGTAGGTTGGGGGCGACAGGGAGGCTGGAGCTGATGAGGAAAGGAAGAGGAGAGGAAGGGTGTCAGGGGTGTGTGGGGGCCAAACATAATGTGTGGGAGTTTACTGAGGAAGTCTGTATGAAATAAGGGGTGTTGGGGGCTTTATGGGGACAGATTGCCTGGAGGGAATCAGGGTATCAGTTGGGATACAGGAGCACCTGGGAGATACTTCTGTATCTCTGTGGTGTGGGTACAGGCATCAACGATCTTGGAATCAAGAGCGGACAGGACAGAGCTGTGGAGGGTGGGGGCTGCGGTATGGGTGATATGAGGAGGGGTAGTATCGATGTAAATGGTGGTGGGAGAGGGAGGGGGCGGCGACCTTTTGTGGGAAATGGTGGGAGCAGATTTGGCATTGATGCGCTTCTGGGTTTTTTTTTTTTTTATATAGTAGGCCAGGAGGTAGGGAGAGAGAAACAGGGAGGAGAGGGATATGGTGAGGCGCGGCATATCCTGTAGGTGGGATGGTGGCACTGGGAGGTGTGGTCAGCTCGGTGGTGGCAAAAGTTGCCTGGTGTGACATGATGCAGGTGGGGGAGGCAGATGATGGAATATCTGGGGGAGTGAAAGAGGAGTAGCCGACCACATGAGAGGTTGTATCAGAGGTGCAAGAGGAGGCTTATGTGAGGGAAGGGTCAAGAATGGGAGCTGCGCGAGGGAGGCGAGATCCAGGGGGCGGCTGACAGACAGATGGAGGTGCAACAACAGCAGCAGGCGGCGGACGGTGTCGAGCACTGGGTGGCGACCGCCGGGCGGCTGCTTCCGCGACGGAAGGTAGGCAGGCCGGCGGGCAGAATGGGAAGGCAGACGGACGACAACGGCAAGGGGCGCTTCTAAACTGTAGATTGCACCTCGAGTGTAGCTCAGGCAGCGTAATTCTTCGACTTGGAACTGAGGTTATCCAACCCTCGAGATCACTGGGTGGTCGAGCTGCGGCGGTATTTACACCGGACCCGCGGGACTCTATTGGCCGGTATATTCACGTGGAGAGACGGTGGTGCACTCACTAGGCGAGTGCTGTGCTGCGCGACAGTGCCCTCTATCGTCCATCGAGGTCCATTTTCTCCAGCGGACATTCAAATTCGGCGTAGACCGATACCAGACCCACAACCACCATCTGTCTTTTCTAAGATTTCATACAAGTGTTACCCTGCATTTTTTAATTTTGCATCACTGCGTCTTACGTCACTGACTAACAGTGGAAACTTGAAGTGTGCGACAATGTTCCCATCGACGTACTACTCTAGTCTTATGAACATTAAATAATAGTGAAATTAGTACACCTAGAGGCGTCCCTAAGATTTTGCACTTAAATTATCTTAGAAAGTGGAAGTGTTGCTGTCAGTTGCCTACACGAACGGACGGGCCCAATGACTTTACAAACATGTTGTCCAAAAAATGGTGGATGGTATAATTTCAAAAACGCAAGATACCGAATTGCAGAAAATTTAAAAACGCAAGATGTTGGTAACTGATGTTTTTAAGACATTAAAAATTCGAGGATTGTTGAAACAGACCACTTATGTTTTGTAATACCTTCCCTCCCCCTTTTTCCAACCCCTTTGCCCCTCTCATCCCCTTTCCTCCATACAGCATCAGTCACATTCCTTTGCTTTACAGGACACTAGAAAGAAATAGTCAATCTCAGTGTATTGACCATGTTCAAAAGAAGCCATTCGATCAGAGTTTGCGCATCTTCTTCAAACGAAGACCTGGAACGACCTGAATTATTTATCATAATTTTCTATAAAATGTATGACTTGCAGTGTTTCTACCTCTAAAAAAAAATCAGGAAAACGCACACATACACATATGTACATACATACACACACAACCAAAACGACAAGCAATAGTTCATGCAAATTACTGGACAGCTGCACCAGTACCTTTCAAATTGCTTCTGTAAATTTCACTGGAAACTACATAACAATTGTTATGGAATAAGAAAACTGGTTTCAGACGTAACTTAAAATTATTAAAATCTTTCACTTATTAATTTAGCAAATTAATTAGCAAATATATAGTATTAGCCGTGCGACTTCGTACCTCTGTCTATTAACTCTCGGTTTCTTTGCCGTTCGATTTAGGGAAATTCTCTCGTATGTCGAAAGGGTGCAGGGCGAGCAGGTTTGAAAGTGGGGTAACCGCGAGAGAGCTAGGCCAAGGGACTACCGCGAGTTGGGCCTTTTCCCTCTTGCTGGCGGTGCAGCAAGACCGAGCAAGCAAGGAAAGCGTGACCACTGTGGATATGGTATGTTAGAGTAACTGCTGTGGAAACCGCAGTGATCTGAACTTGAGTAAGGAAGGACCCCAAGCTAGTTTGTATTAGCCGAACTTTATTGCCCATACGGTATTTGTCGCGCGGAGAGCAACCTTATGACGAGCAAAAGATGAATACTTAACAGATAGACCGAATCAGTACTTTTTTTTTCTCCATCGCCGGAAGCTTCCAATACATCCTACGTGGCTCGAGTTAATTGCTTACTTTCAGTTACAACGCTCTGCCATGACGAACCTTCATAATCCCTTGGCAGTGGACCACATTCACCATCACAAAAGAATATTGGTGTGTTTGCACTATGTATTCTGTTTTCCTTCACCATTCACTAGCTCATCCATATGTTCGCCAAAAGTTTCGATTGAAGTTCGCTTTTAGGCTGTGTATTTGCCTTGTAGCTAGTAGTAGATTTTTCTGTTGTAGTAGCAGCTAGTGTTAAATGAACTTAGAACTACCCCTGTTTTGCGAGGGGCTATTTGAATCGACGTCGACCTGATATAATGGAAGTGTGTACATCCACGAGTGGCTGTTGGTCTGTAGTTAGATACTGGTTCATCTTTATTTTGATCATGAGAAAACACAGCATAATAAAGTCAACATTTGGCTTTGTGTAAGTGTACGATGTAAGTTCATTTCTGTGGATCATATGATTGGTATTTCATAAAGCTTTTAAAAAATTATTAAAAGTCTTTAACTGGCATATTGATGTCGCATCATATTCAGCGGTTTAGCTGTAATTACGCAGCAGTATGTAATGTGATAATTTACTGCTGAAGTCAGCTAATTTCACATTTAATGAAAACTTAAACAAATCTTCTTTATAACAATTATTATTATTTCCATTTAAGCTCTGGGTCTGTTTTTCGAGTGAGTATTCATTATAATTCACTGCCAACGTTGTCAAAGTACTGATTAACCCGCCTCAAAGGAAGATTTATTAAAATTAATTATCGTTTTTTGGCTGCTGTGTTGTTGTTACACAGTTAATTTAATAGTGACTACTCATTAGTGTTTAAGCTGATAAGTCTCTTCCAAGGTTACTGAAGTACTGTTTAACCTGTTTTCAGGAAAGTTTTCTTGAAAGTTATTGTGTAATTTTATTTCTACGTTGTATCATACACTTTAGTTTAACGGTAATAGTATTTAAGCTGTTATGTCAAGCTGTGGTTGCTGGAATTCTATTTCACCTGTCTTAAGGAAAATTTTATTAAAAGGTATGATCGTCATTTTTCTGCTACGATGTAATACAAAATATAGTTTAACGGTGATTGCTCATTAGTATTGAAGCTGGTAAGTCACTACTGAGAGTGCTGAAGTGCTATTTAACCTGCTTTAGGGAAAATTTTATTAAAACCTATTTTGTCATTTTTCTGCTTTCTTGTATACCACAGATTAATTTAATGATGACTAATCATTAGTATTTGAGTTTGTAAGGCGCTGCTGACTTTCCTGAAGTGCCATTAAATGTGGATTCATGAACATTTTATTAACAATTGTTACTGTCATTTAGCTGCTGTATGATATTCCACATTTTAATTTAACGGTCACTACTCATTAGTACCTAAGATGATAAGTCACTGATTAGGTTTTTGAAGTAATTTTTCCCTTGCACATAAAGAAAATTCTCTTGAAAGTTGTTATTGTCATTTTGAGGTAGTGCTACATTCCACAGTCAAGCTGTAATCATTCATTATTGTGTTATTTTGCATTGTATTGATGTCTTGAGGCTAAGGCATTAATTTGTAAACATAAGACAATTATCAGTAAACTCTGATGTTCCTGTTAAATAAAATTTTATTCTTGCCATCAACCACCTCCAGGACGGCCCCCCAACTCACGCCCACCAATACCATAGATATCGATGAGAAGTTTTACTTTAACTCCTGTTTTTCAATACTTCAAAAAGTTAAAGAAAATCTACTGCTGTCTTATGCTCTTGTTGCTTCTCATTACAATCAGATGGCAGCATTCATGTAACGAACAGTGAAAAATGAATCGTGTAAGGCAAAATATACTCTTAAATTAATTATTTTCCACATCTTAACTGTTTTACCACATTTGTTAAATGTCTCAATGTCGTTTTTACATTTTAAATATCTGCAAAAATAATGCAGAGAATTTAATGTTTACTTCAAGTACCACAATGTTACTTTCCAAACTAAAACATACCTCTGTAACTGGTGCCTAAAACACGATCGTGAACTCTAAAGTGAGTAGGTCAGTGATATCCTATGCCTTATTAGTTTAAAATGAAACACAAACAGAAAGTTGGTATCTAAGATGTGACCTGAAGATCGATTCACTTTAAATAATCAGATCAGGCATAAGACTGCAGAGAATACTAGTTACTTAAAATGCTGCATATGTATAATGATAACAGATAAGGCACCAAATTTGTTGCGTAGCTGAATTATATATTTCATAGGTGATCTGAGCTGCAGAATTAGGATACAGATGTATGAAGTATGAAGTAGTTCCATTACTTTTAACTGTTAGGTGTATCCAGTGCTCATCATCTGACGTTATGGTCCATTTGTGAAAGGTACGCAATCTTGTCCCACTTGGGTACGTTTTTTTTCCTGCAGTTCTCCTTCAAATTTTCAAGGATACTCTCAGTGCAGAGTTTGCCTTTGAAGGTTCGATACCATTATCACCATGGAACCATAACCATCCTCTTTATGTCTCATGCCGCACTGGTAGTTTGGTGTGAATGAACGTTGTCTTCTTTGGAAATCTTAGTTCGTCATGTGAGAACTGAAGATTGAAAACCTCTGGAAGTAGACGTATGGCCGTGATTTTGAGAACAATCTTAAGTGTACTGAATGACGTGCCATAAAGCTTGTTCATGCGTTCCAACGTGCCGCGTAGATGCTGAAATACAATAGCATGACCAAAAGTGGTGTGTATTGTTTGTGTGCCGGTCGGGGTGGCCGAGCGGTTCTCGGCGCTACAGTCCGGAACCGCTTGACCGCGACGGTCGCAGGTTCGAATCGTGCCTCGGGTATGGATGTGTGTGATGTCCTTAGGTTAGTTAGGTTTAAGTAGTTCTAAGTTCTAGGGGACTGATGGCTTCAGGAGTTAAGTCCCATAGTGCTCAGAGCCATTTGAACCATTTGTATTGTCTGTGTCTGCGGACTGGTCTAACTTTGGTGATCCAGACCGTATTGAACAGAAGTAGAAAATGACTGCAAAAGGCAGTTGTTTATTCACATCTCCGTGGCGCAAACGAAAGTGACATGGAAGTGCTTCGACATTGAAGTGCTTCGACCTGTCTGCATTTCTAGTGGCAGTCGAATTTCCGTATAATATTAACGTCTGAGAAGTATTGTACAGACCCATTTGTTAACAAACAAGAGAAATACCCCTACCCGTATTTTGTACATTACGAGTCGCATATCACGATAGTCATGTGTTAGGCAATTACTAATTTGGTTTGTATTGCCACTTAGCGTGCCATTGGTGTTGATGCAACCGTCGTAGACAAGTATCTGTGTGTCCCATAGTAGTCATTGAACTAAGTGTACCTGTTATAATTCAACTGCTAATGTTTATACTCGTACATACCTACGTCTAGTTGTTATTGCCAGCTTGTTACAAGTCACGTAAAATCATTTAGTGCAGAAACTTCTCGTGAAATACTTTAGACAGGTAGACTGGTAGTTTATTCTCGTTGATTCTTCATTTATAGCGCAATCTTTGCTAATCGGCAGTGTTCGTGGTATTTCATTGATATTGTAATTTTCCTATGCTATGTGTCTCTGGTTATCTTTAGTTTTTGTTACATGTGTATTTTTATCCATTCCCGAATTCCGAAAGTCAGTAAAATTTTCTAGATAATTTTTTTTTTTATATGATCGATTAGTTCATTGGGAATATCGTTTGGATGATTTCTATCCTAATATAAATGTAATCTTCCAGAAAATTTATGGCATGTTCTTTTGGTATTCTGTGTAGCAGGACATATCGAAAGTCCGTTACAAGTTCAACAAGTCGGAGCTGCGACTAGATAGGGAAGTAGATAGAAGATGTAGCTAACAAATAAAGAAAAGTTTGATTCTGATTGTGGTTTCCAGTTCGTGACTGATCTGACCTTAACAAACGAATAGCCCTCGTAATACGTGAACGGTATCTGTGGCACACGTCTGCACATTAAAGTAAGAAATGCTCTTCAACGCTCCTTACGAAGTATTAAAGGAGATTCTGTCCTTTGCACTTTTGCAGAACCATCACAGCTTTTCAGCTCAGAAAACAATTCAGCAACATCAGCTTCCGCATTATTGCAAGGTAAGAAAGGATGATCTACCAGGAATCTGTAAGGTAATCTATTTCTGATATAGTTCTGTCTTTGGGACGCAATACTTTCATACCCATATAGGCAGTAAGATACGAAAGTAATTAAACAAAATATTTAATTAATTAAACGTTTAATGGAACATTTTAAACTAGAACATGAAGAACAAGAAAATGAAAAATAACATAACTAGAACTGAACGAAAAAAATGATTGACTTTTAAACTTTTTTAACTTCAACAACAATTGGCTTTATGGGAATCTTGCGAATGCCGGTCTCTTGGGCGGGCCAGTGACAACGATCAGCCCGTTCCCCATGTCCTGCGGCAGACGAGCACAGGTGTGGGCGGCAGAGCTGGACGCCGCACCAGGGTCCACGTTCAGCGATGCCGCAACGTCCGGTTCTGCCATCTGCCAGTAAAAAATATAACATCTGCAGCTAACCAGCGGGAAAGTGTGGTGATTGCGAGAAAAATTACACAAGTTCTATCCAAAACTGTGTATCACCAATCTGACACAAATTTGACTCCGATACTGTTCTGAATTACGAATGTCTTCTGGGAGCTTCATTCATATCAGGACCCGTATGACTGATGTTAAACAGGGCCTCGACGGGACTTCCTTCCAACACACAAATCTCGGAGGATGTTTTTGTCTGTTTATGCGTGTTCTCAAATACGGAACGAACAGCGGTGATCTGAGTTCGATGGTGGTTAAATATGTACTTGAGGAACACTAGCATCAAATCATGAGCTTATTATGCTTCAGATGCTCATTAGGTCTATGACTTCCAATAGAGAAAGTCCTCTAAAAGAAACTATTACTAAGAAGCTGTAACAGAAATGTGGCTTACATCTCAATGAAACATGAAGTTTGGTCACCCATAATTTCAACACCAAAGCGTGTTGTGCTACAGTTCGACAATTGGAGACAAAGGTAATGTCGGTTGCTCGAAGTTATGCAAGGTTCTGCTGCACAAAACATCTCTCGCTCAGTTGACAGCTTACGTCAATGTGATTTCCTTAATAAACTGTCAACCCTTTTCATCAAATGTGGTTACTGGTGCTAGTGCCACCTATCACGAGGAAGTCTTTGAAAATTACTGGATTGGAGAGAAGTGATGAACGCCAGAGTTGACAGTGGTTTAGGCTTACCACCCACTGTGCCTGCAGTACGGTACGGTTCATCATTCTGGTGGGAGGATGTCGGCTGCCGATTTGACCTTGCGTTCTAGCCGCTTTTCCTTATTTGCCAGCATGAGAATGTATGGGACTACTGAATCTTTGGCATGTTTTACTTATCCTGCTGGAGGTGCTGTGCAAATGCGTTCCTCCAAACTTTTCACCGATTCTGTCACAGCCAGATGTATGGCCACTCGTAATTTAGCTGGACTTTGAACCATGGAAACTGTACAAGAAGAATCTTGGCATTCACCTTATGTCTAACGTCAACCCGTTAGATTCGTTATCCGGCACGTAAATTGTGAGCGATCGAGCCATACATATAAACCCGTACTGCGAGCCATACATATAAACCCGTACTGCTATAAAATGAAACACAACAGCTCAGAAAGAAAAGACAAAATTTACCACACCATGATCCACAACATATCGACATCTGCCTAACTATTTTGGTTGAAAAATACATAGCTGTTGTGCAAGAACAAGTACCCAAAGCCTGGAAAACTCGAATTCCAGCTCTATACCTAAACCAGAGAAAGATGCATCTAATGCCACAGGTTCTCATCCCATCGCACTTTCGTTCTGTGCTGGGAAGGTGATTGAGGGGATAGTAAAACAACGTCTGTACTGTTGTTGAAAACATCACTGTGCGCTACATGGTTCCCTTCTTCATATTTTACACACATCGTGGACCTAACATTTGATACCCACAATACGTCACTCCATCAGTCCCGAGAATATGGTCTGTGACACATCGGAATAATCGATAACACAGGAAAGATATTTCGACCGTAGAGGTACCTGTACAGTTCTACATGTTTATCGAAATGATGCAGCACCCAGTCTAGCGTCAATTGGGAGACAAATGGATCTACTGAAGCAACAACAAACTAATAAGAGATCTGCTCGGTTCGATTAAAGATGGCGTCGATATACTTCAAATGACATTACACCGATAATATTGCGGACCAATCATTACCTGTGAGACGGAACGACCTATCATCAAAAGTACAGCAGAGAGGAGCGGCATTAAATCAGCCGTGGTAGAACACGAACACAAGTGCGTCGTGCCAATAGAATTAATCATTCTATTTTGGGCAGCCACACATCTCGAAACAGGAAAATGAGAGGGGAAGCTGAGGCAGCAAAGTGGACGTCCAACAAAACCACATGTGTGGTGGGTGGATGGGTGGAGTGACGGGGGGGAGGCTACTGTTTGACGACGTCTTGTCTGTATCGCAGGGTGGCTAGCCGCCCGTCATCCATAAAACACCACACAGGCGACCACTGGTAGGAAAATACGTCACTGGATACAACGATGTACTGAGACGGAATGGTTCCTTATGAAACTTATTTCTGGACTGGTCCAGCAGTTAGTGAACGAACCACAGATAATAAACAGGTATCATTGATTGTTGTTGTAAAATCTTCGTGAGTCAGCAGACGTATGTTTGAGATTCAGAAAAAAATCCTCAGGGCACACAAAGTGTACTGAATATTATCAGGATTTGTGTAAATGCTGTTAGGGTTCCATTCCTACAACAGCAGAGGCATCATGGCGTCCTTAGACAGGCAAATGCACATGCAGTGATCGCTTTAGATAATCCACTTCACGAGCTACACAACCAAATTTAATTTGCAGACGTAGAGCTACAGTTCTAAATGACATCTGTCAGACTCGATCTCTTGCTGGACATAGGTTTGGGGAATATATCCAACACATTACACATTAAAATCTTGCAGATTAGAAATTGGACGGCCTATATACGTTTCTCACGAACACAACAGGAAGAGTAGGGAACCAACCATCAATAGTTGCTGAATGAATCTATCGATATGGACTAAAACTTTTAACACACTTATTCAGGCCTGCTGTCCTGCAACAAGTGACAAACGTTTGAAACAACGACGAACCTAGCAAGGGTCAGTTTAAACTACAACATACGTGGTACTGCTTTAAATCAAAGTTACTATGTATGTGTAACTCACCTCTGCTGAGCAAACTGTAGTCTCCACCGAATCCAGACACTTCTCCACCTCTTCTGTAACAGTGACTGGCATGACGTCTGCTCCCTCCTCCACCTGCAGGCAGAATGATAAAATGTCTTTAGTTTTCCTTACTTATTACGTAAGCTTAATGATGCATCTATGTTCACAAGTAAATACCTTTTACACCATTGTAACAAATATCATGATACTTCGAAACAAGACATGATGAAATTACATAAACGTTGCTTCACGTAGTATGTGTGGTGTAAACGAGAGCTATGTGTTTCTGCGTCGACGCAGTTCAGTGAAACAGTAAGGCTTAGAAATAGTTGCCAGACTTCTTTTGCGATAATTAGTGGAGATGACGTTGTCACTACATGTTTTTGAATTAGTTATATGTATCTAGGCTAAATTTCGAAATGACATCACTAAAGTTTGGTCCTATGCTGTACGTGATTTGAGGAATCTATGGAACACATTCGGTTTGGGAAAATAACAAACCAGTCGACCCACATGTGTCACTCTGAAATGTAACGGAATAAATAGGGGCCATTCTTCAGCGATTGCTGAAAGATGCTACCGGTATGGACTGAAACGTTCATCATTTTTGTTGAGGGTTGTTGCTACAAAATAGCTGACAATGGCGTAAAGCAACAATATGCGGGCTATTGCTTTGCACCAACGTATCTATAATTTTAAACTCACCCTTTCTGAACAGATTGCAGTCTTGACAGTGTCCAGACTCTTCTCCGTATCCTCCACAGCAGTGGTTGATATTGCACCAACTTCCTCCTCCACCTGTTGGCAGAATGATAGAAAATGTTCAATTTACCTGCGCATTACGTAATTTTCATATTGTGTCGATGTTTACACATAAATCACGTTGTAACACATATCATGATACCTCTAAATACGACAAATCGAAATTATGAATACAGTATGTCACTTCACATGGTACGTGTCGTGTGAACGAGTGTCTGCCGCTGGGACGAAATGCTTGAGTGACATAACAAGGATTGGAAATAGATGCCACACTACTTTCCGATAATCAGTGCATGCGACATTATCACTGCAAATTTTTCAGTTAGCTGTATGTATCTACGACATTTACATGTAGTCTACATTTCTAAATGACATGATTCAGGCTCGACTACTGCTGCAGGGGTTTTGGGATATCTGTCCAACACACTACCGTTGGGACAGCAAGAAAGTAGTTGACCCATCTACGTTACTCAGAAATGTAACGGAAGGGGAGGGGTCAATCCTCAGTGGTTGCTGAATGAAGCTACAAGTGTCGACTATAGCATTTGTCATTCTGATAGGGGCTTGTTGTTCGATAACAACTAACAGAAGCTTGGAGCAAAGATGAACCTCTTAATGGTTAGTTTTAACTACAGAATGCGAGCTGTTACTTTGAACCAAAGTTACTGTGGATTGGAAACTCACCTCTGGTAAACAATCTGTAGCCTTGATAGACTCCCGACCCCTCTCAGCATCCTCCATATAAGCGGCTGTCGTAATATCGGCTTTCTTCTCCACCTGTCGGCAAAACGATGAGAATCTCTAAGTTTAGCTGCACATTACGGAAGTTTGATGATGCATCGATGCTTACTCATAAATCGCTTTTATATCACTGCAGTAAATATCACCATATCGTAAAAAAACGGAATATCAAAACTATAGTAATGTCATTTCAAATTGTATGTGTGGCGTGACCGATAATTATCTGTAGTTGCGACGTCAGAGTTGAGTGAAATGGTCATTCTTTGCAGTAGCTGCCGCACTTCCTTTCGAGATGTAATACAGAAGATGTGGTTAGCGCGAATTTTCCCTTAGCTGTACGTTTGTTGTCTACAAACCATAACCCAAGAGATACCGTTACTTTTTTAAATGTCATCCAATCTACCACTATGAATTTTAGTTCAATCCATGGATTGCTAAGATGTTCTGATTATGGAAGTTTCGACGCTTGTTCATTACAGCAGAGTCCTGCATCTCCTGCGATTATTTCCAAACATAAATACAATGTATATAATGTTTGCAGAATTTAATTCAAAATGGCTCTGAGCACTATGGGCTTAACATCAATAGTCATCAGTCCCCTAGAACTTAGAACTACTTAAACCTAACCAACCTAAGGTCAGCACACAACACCCAGCCATCACGAGGCAGAGAAAATCCCTGACTCCGCCGGGAATCGAACCCAGGAACCCGCGCGTGGGAAGCGAGAACGCTACCGCACGACCACAAGATGCGGGCAGAATTTAATTTATGTATGTGTGAAGTACAATACACCTTCACTTACAGTATAAAAATTCAAAGTTCGACGGGAAATACATGGCTATAGAAACACTGTAAATAGTAATTTAGCGAGACGGAGATGTAGTTTACTAAGCATGGACTACTACAGCAATTAGTGAAATAACTACAGCTAAGTAACAAGTGGCCCACGTTATCGTCGTTGGCAGTAGTTGTAAAATCTTCAATTGTGCCCATGGACGTGCGCTGGGGATTCAGAGTATTTGCTCGACATACTTCGTGCATTGAACGTAATCTAGATTGGATTATATCTTGTAAGGCTTGTCTTCCTACAAATGAAGCTTCATGAGGACGTGGTTAGACAAACAAGTATCAAAGTCTCGATAATATCTTTTACACCCTGTTAAGATACCAGCATTCTACAAGTTACACAATGAACGATGATTTACAGACAGAGCTTGAAAGAAATAAGTGATATAAATAGCTACATTTCGAAGTGACTACTCTCAGGCTCGACCTTATGTTGTGCTGGGATAAGGAGAATCTGGGTAACTCACTGCATTTGTGAAAGTTAGAACTTGTCGACAGATCTATTGGACGTTACACAGAAACATGATAGGAAGAGGAGGGTGCGAATTCTCAATGGCAGCTGAATGACGCTACCAGTATACCAATGCAACTGAGTGTTGTTATTCTGAAACAAATGTGAAAGGCTGAACTCGTGCGGGCTACTGCTTTAGTTACTGTATCTGTGAAGCGCACCTCTCCTTGAAACCATGTAGTCTTCACAGGCTGACGACCGTCGTCGATATATGTGATCAAGATCTCCTCATCTCCCTTCTCCACCTGTCTTCAAAATGATACACAGTCTTGAGTTTACCTAATCATACTACACAGGTCTAATGATACGTTGGTGTTCACATATAAATCATTTATTGGATTTGGAAGATATGTCATTTTTGCTAGAAAGGGGACATTAGGAAATTAGGAGGATTTGTGTTACATTAGTACGTATGATGTAAACGAGTAGTTTTTGTTAACGTGATTCACCGTTGGTTGAAATAGCTATATTAGGCAACAGTTTGTGTCCCTGCTATCGATAATTGTCTATGGAAACTCTGTCACTACCATTTTTCAACTATTAGGACGTGTCTAGTGCACAAACTATAATATAAAAGATTCCATTAGTACAGAAATGGTTCACACTGCGTACATAGTGTGAGAACAGTTTAAACAATTTTTTATTTTCAGCTGTTTAGTTCCACTGCAGCTTTTGGCATAATATTCTCGTCACTTTACTGTCGCAGTCCTTCTACGTAATGCTGCCCGTTGACAACTGACTGGTCATATGCACGCATAGTGTTTACAGTTGATCGTTGAAGCTGCCGCTACAGTTACTGCGCTGACTTGCTCATACTCAAGGAATGAAATCAGTCTCGGAACGGATGGTGTGTTCTGGGATCAATACGCTTGTTATAGAAAATAAGATCACAAGGGATATACAACGCAATTTCTAACTATATTGAGGATTTTGTGGTGAGAAGGATACAGCTTGTTATCTTGGATGGAATATCATTGACTGATGTAGATGTAACTCCGGGATATGTTTAGGTCCCCTCCATGTCTACGCAGCCTAGCAATTCCCTGGCAGAATTTATTTACAACAACGCCAGGCTTTCTGCAGATGACGCAGTTGTCTGCAAGAGCATACTGTGTAAAATAGGCTCCCATATGCTGAATAAGACGTTATTTTGCGAATGGGATGTTACTGATAAATTACAGAGCGCAGTAATCAGTAGTCCTTTTTTGTGGGTTTCATATGGCTAATCCAGATTTCGGCTAGTGCCTGGACATTATCAAAGCTAAAAATACAAGAATTACATGGTCAGGCGGTACTATAAAATGTTGCATCTCATGGCATAACCCATAAGGCTTATACATTAGATTACGTACCACTATTTTCTAGTCTCGATATATTTCATTTCCCTGTTGTTCGGGCGTCAGTCACAATTCTTTGAATATTACTGTATAAAGAAGGTAGGCTGCGTGGAGAACATATCGACTGGTTGTACGGCACCCTCTACATGAACTACGTAACATGTAAATTTCAAAAGAAAAGAAAATAATATCCAGTTTGCATGGGAATTCCATAAAAGAAAAAGTAGTGAAATTCTTCACATTGCTGTCTGACTTATTTCCACATTTGCCAGTAAACATAGAAAATACAAGAAAATTTCCAGGTTCACTCCTTGTCAGAGAACAGTTTTTTATTCTTTAAACACATATGTAGCTTCAGATGGGCACTGAGTACTACGTGACTTAACATCTGATGTCATCAGTCTCCTAGAATTTAGAACTACTTAAACCTAACTAACCTAAGGACATCACACACATCCATGCTCGAGGCAGGATTGGAACCTGCGACCGTAGCGATCGCGCAGTTCCAGGCTGAAGCGCCTAGAACTGCTTGGCCACACCGGCCGGCTCAGATGGGTATAACCTCATTTGAAATTTATTTACATGACACAAGAAGGCACATATTTTATCCGTTGGGAACATTTCGAACGAATGCAGTTTTTAAGGAGTACAGTACCAAAGAGACTCAAGTGCAATGTTACTACTCGTACAAGTCCTTTCGTGTATCAGTCTGTAGACATGTGACATGGAAAGGTATGCTCGCTCGTACGTAAAGGAGGTGCAGACATTGCCTCATTCGAATCATACCGGGAAAATGCAATCAGTTTTCCTGAGAGAATACTTACAAAGAACTCGTACGTCCCAGATTTGTCTGGCTTACGACAGAGTGTCACGGAAATGTCAAGTGAACTTAACTGGCACACGTTTGAAGACCGACGCCAAGCATCAAGTTAAAGCTCAGTTACTAGTTTCAAGAAACAGTATAAAACTAGGAATTTAGGAACATATTGCTGGCATCCATGTATTGCAGTCATACGTACTGTGAAGATAAAGACAACTAATTACAACACGCCCCGAAGTATTTACACGGCCTCGCTTCCTGCGTTCTATACACAAATGTAACGGGAAAAAAACCATAACTTATGGGAGAATAGAAAGTATCCCCTGGCACACGCTTCACAGATCTTTTGCAGAGTAGTGATACATTATAAACACCGCACTGCATCTATGATATTCTAACGTTTTATATGGTAGTGCAGGTTTACGTATCTGTGTGATATTCCATGACCGAGGTGGATTTGCTGAGTGGTACAAGGCAAATGGTGCGGTTGAGACGTAGCAGCTGTTAGATACTCCAAGTAAGTTGCGACTCCCTCATACAAAAGAGTGGAACAAGGTCATGCCATCAATATCAGCCTTTCTCCTCCGTAAAGGCCTGCGTTACAGGTTGCAGGAAGATCTACTGGAAGTGAGGGGTAGTTAGCTGCGGGTGATTTAGTCCACAGCTCGGGCAGGGCTAACCCCTGTTTAGCGGATAGGTGTCCTAATCAATGTACCCTATTCCCAAATCCTTTTACTTCTTAGTCAGGGAATGCTCGCTTAAGACGGGAGTATACATCCCACTGAGCAACACCACACTACATACCCGTAAAACCAAAGGAAGGAAGGAGGGAAGAAAGATGACGGCGTAATGCTCCATCCACGGTCGGGTCGTAACCCGACGGATCAAAGTCTCGGAACGGTGAGGATAGGAGAGAATATCTGCCGTGCCCTTTCTAAGGAACTACGCCAGCATTCATACACTCTGGAGGTAGTCACCATGAAGTGGCAGGTACACCTGCGCTCGGTGTGTCTGTGTCCTTAAATGTAAGACTGGGAACGTCAAGTGACCATTTACAGTAAACCGTCCGTAGACGCAAGACGAGCTGTCCCTGATAGAAGCATCCCGGCTGCTGCTGGGAGGTCTGGCTACTGTGCTCCACCTGCCATGAGCCACGTGCGGCGGCGTCACTCACCTTGGTGCTGACGGGCGGTGAGTCAGCACGGGTGGCCTCCCCCTCTGGCTCCGCCTCCTTGGCGCCACAGCAGCAGCCCAGCAAGCACCACAGAAACCGGAACATCTCTGCACAGAGGAATCACATTTAGAACTGTCCCCACCTTCCGTGTGATAGCACCGTAGTAGCAATGTCTCACAGCTGCATTGCGAAGAACAAACTCTTACAACATTGTTCATGCAGGACGATCTACGACTCATGCAGACATTGCAGATCATGCGATTTAGGCACCGCTGAACTACTGATGTAATAAGCAAAACTTTATATATAAAAAAGAATCGAACCAAAGCCTCTGTCAAAATACGTAGTCTCTTAGTAGCAGATTACAATAAAATCCACGTGTTGAGATAGAACTCTGAAGTGCCCCAGGTACCGATGATATCTTAGCCTCAGTCAACAGATGTCTTCTAGGGGAAATAACTGCCATTTCAAATCGAATACATACTGAAGAGCCAAAGAAACTGGTGCACCTGCCTAACAACTTGTAGGGCCCCTGTGAACACGCAGAAGTGCCCCATCACGACGTGGCATAGACTCGACTAATGTCTGAAGTAGTGCTGGAGGGAAGTGACATCATGAATCCTTCAAAGCTGTCCATAAATCAGCGATAGTACGAGGGGATGCAGATCTCTTCCCAACACCATGTTGCAAGGCATCCCAGATATGCTCAATAATGTTTATGTCTGGGGAGGTTATTGGCCAGCGGAAGTATTTAAGCTCACAAGAGTGTTCCTGCGGCCGCTCTGTAGCAATTCTGGACGGTGGCGTGTTGCATTGTCCTGCTCGAACTGCCAAAGTCCATCGAAATGCACGATGGACATCAATGGATGCAGATGATCAGACAGGATGCTTATGTGAGTGTCACATGTCAGAATCGTATCTACACGTATCAGGGGTCCCAATCACTCCAACTGCACACGCCTCTCACCATTACAGAGCCTCCACCAGCTTGAAAAATTCCCTGCTGACATGCAGGGTCCATGGATTCATGACGTTGTCTCCATACCCGTACACGTCCATCCACTCGATCCAGTTTGCAACTAGACTTGATCGTCCAGGCAACATGTTTCCAGTCATCAACAGTCCAATGTTGGTGTTGATGGGCCCAGGCGAAGCGTAAAGTTCTGTATTGTGCAGTCATCAAGGTTACACGAGTGGGCCTACAGCTCCAAAAGTCCATATTGATGATGTTTCGTTGAATGGTTCCCACTCTCACACTTGCAGATCGCCGAGCACTGAAATCTGCAGCAATTTGTGGAAGGATTACACTTCCGTCACGTTGAACGATTCTCTTCAGTAGTCGTGGCTCCTGTTCTTTTTCCAGCCTCAGCGATTTTACCAGATGCCTGATATTCACGGTACACTCTGAAATGGTTGTATAGGAAAATCCCCACCTCATCGCGTTCTCGGAAATGCTGTGTCCCATCGCTCGTGCGCCGACTAAAACCACTTACGTCTTAATAACCTGCCATTGTAGCAGCAGTATCCGATGTACCAACTTCGCCAGACACTTGTTGTCTCATAAAGGCATTGTCGACCGCAGCGTCGTATTCTACCTGTTTACATATCTCTGTATTTGAATACACATGACTGTACCAGTTTATTTGGCGCTTCAGTGTATAATGCACAGTATCTGGAAGCAGAATGCTGACAAAACAATTGCGTGTCCCATACCACAGTAGTCGTAAGATGTGTGAGATCCGTACCATTTCGGCTAAATAGGCGATACTGAACGTATACAAGAAAGGGTACCACTACTAGGCAATATTTTGTTTCACTCATCGGAGATCATGACGAAATGTCACGTGTCGAGTGTGCACACGCGAGAAGAAGCAGAGGAGTTCTGTAAGCACTACAACAAAAAAATCTGCTGTTTGTAGACAAGAAGCAGTTTAAATGAGTTTCTCACAAACACTACATACGTTAAATTGACGACAACAGATTCATGTCATCGCAAACTTTCCGAATTCGTCAGAGCGGTGAAATTCTGGAGGGAATCTGGCGAAAACTAAATTTACATTTGCCCACATTGCTCTCGGGTTAAATGGCTTTCGAAATTGTGATCTTTCTTTTGAAATTCTTAACGAAATGCCACAAAAGCCTGTAGAACCATTTCGGTTAATTCTAAAGATTGCTAATGAGAAGTAGCGCTGGAATAGATATTCTAATGTAAACAGCGGTGTGAGAGCAGTGCCTATCTACTTGGCTGACTCATCCTCTCTTAGCTTGACATTCTTGGTCAGAAGATTCTTGGTTTATACGACAGGCTACCGCACATCCACGCGATTTGCGTCACCTACGGCACCTCCGTGCACAGTGCTAGAACACAGCGCAGGGATGGCGAACCTGTGTACATCTACGTCGCCTTTTTCCCCAAGATATGTGTAATACGACAACGACGCACCATCAAACAAATCTATAACTAAATTGATACTGCGTATTACTCTTTTCATCTTGCTTATTTTGTGCATGATACATGTGATAGCCCACGAATGCATAGGAATTTTAAGATTAGAACACGTGTTAAAATAATTTATTTTAATTTATCCAAATGGAATAAAAACTAATGTGATAAGTGCTGTTGTGAACTCAATGCACAGTTTGCAGCTTTTGGCAGAATGCAAGGCGGACTCCAATTATTTGCAGACGGTTTCATAGTGAACCATTAAGTCATTCACTTCAGAACATAATGACTAACAGTCTTAGGGAATGAACATAGCAGCAAACGCCTGCTTCTCTAGGCAGCTATCTCTGTCTGAAATGAATTTCTTGCTTTCAAGAAATTTAATTTCGACGTTTCTGCTCATATTGCCTAATGCTGTTTCTTATTTGTTTACTTCTAATTCTTTTCTTGTTTCGGTAAATTTTGTTTCTAATTTGTTTACTCCTAATTCTTTTCTTGTTTCGGTAAATGTTTAAGTCCATACTGAACTAAACTGGAAATCAGTGAGCTGCATTTCAATTTTTTTCAGTTTGCAATCAATCAAATTTAAATAAGCTCAGTTTATCCAATGAAGTCACATCAGGATACATAATAAATATTAGGGGCCTACTGCTCCCAACGACTGTCTGAGGTCCAAAATTCGCGTTGAAAATTCTTCGAGTGTATTAGTGAGAAAATTCCTCAGTGAATTTTCTCAGTCTGTCTTTATGTCTAACTAGCTGACCCAGCGAACTCTGTTCTGCCTTAAAGCCAATAAAGAATCAGATAATGGATGTTAAGTTTAATTTTTTATTCGGAATTACAAACAAAAAAATAATTATTTTAATGATTCTTTATGTTTTTGGTGCATAGCTTCCACTCTTCAATGAAGTACCTTGCGACTCACGACATTTTTTGTTTTATTATCAGGCGCAAGAGAAACAACGCAGATGGTCTTCCGACCCGTGAACATGCCATATATAATTGACCATGTGAAAAACATAGATATTCGAGATTTAAACCACAAACTTTCAAGGATTGGCGTTGTGATTTGTTAATGGTCGTGGCGAATGCAGGACGGATCGGAAATTGAAGCAATGAATGGAATGGCTCAGGCGGCGGAGTCAATAATGGCAGTTTCACTTTCCCACTAAGGCAGCACAATCCGTGCGTTTCTCCGGAAAACTTCAATATGCCACAATACTCGCAAACAACGTCCACCGGCCCAATGCAAACACAAGGATGCATGCAGCAATCAGTGCTGCAATCGTATCTAAACGCTGCTCAATTCAAATCATCACGTGATAAATCTCTTCTTGTGCGTCGAAAATTATCTACATGTTGATCTCCGTTGTTCGCTCGGCGACTTCGCATTGCCAACCGAGCTGCTTCACGGGCTGCCTCACTTTGCTCTTGTGATTGAGAAGCACGAAGGTTCTAAAAAGTTTCAAATGGCTCTGAGCACTATGCGACTTAACTTTTGAGGTCATCAGTGGCCCAGAACATAGAACTAATTAAACTTAACTAACCTAAGGACATCACACACATCCATACCCGAGCGCCTAGAACCGCAAAGCCTCTCCGGTCGGCGAGAAGCACGAATTCGAGCCATACTAACGCGGCGCTCTTCACGGGCAATTTGTTTTTCTTCTTCAGTCCTTTCATTCGCAATGTTTTGTTTCCTTCTTGCATTACGGCTTTGTCGACAAATATTCGATCGTCTTCGTCGCGACATTGTTAATGATGATTGAAAGAAAATACAAATTATTTCTTTAAATTTTTAATTAAGATATATACTGACACTTAACCATAGGCGTTTAGCTGTCATTTGCGTTTTGTTATTCCATGCCTGATGCCTTTTTGTTATACCACATTTTATAGCCGTCGAATGGGATAAAAAGTATCCTATGTCCGTCTCCTCGTCCTAAGCTACCTCTGCACCAACTTTCAGCCAAATCGGTCCAGCCATTCTTGAGTTATAAATAGTGTAACTAACACGACTTCCTTTTATATATATAGATTTCAATTCTACGGTACCTTTTTCAAATATTGGAGTTACTTGTAGTTTTTCGAAAAAATATTGTTATTGAAAAGTTGCAGTTTAGCCTCGAAAGTTCGAGTAAGATGTGTTATAACTGTTTTGCCTGTGCGTTGAAGCTTTACGTTGAAATTATTTAAATGCTGGAATATGTTCTTAAACAATTTTTCCCTCATTTTGTAAAAACAGCCTGATTTCTTCCCAATAATCCCCAAACTTCTGACGTGTGCTGCCATGGCTCAACCAGAGAACAGTGTTATGCATCTGTAAGCCACTTTACACTGCGGTAACTACATTTAACAACCTTACAAACGTTCATTCATTAGAAGTTATCCACTCCGTGGAGTATCAAGGGAAGTGAAAGCGAAGTTGCACACAAAGCTTGTTGATGTACGATGCTGTGAAGTTCAAGGACAGAATGTCTAGCGTGTGCATGGAAAAACCTAAAGACACCATTTCTTTTGCCCATCGTTTCGCAATAAATACGTCCTTGATTTTATTTATTTATTCGTATGGCTAGGGCCTCCCGTCGGGTAGACCGTTCGCCTGGTGCAGGTCTTTCGATTTGACGCCACTTCGGCGATCTGCAGACGATGAGGGTGATAGGATGATGATAAGGATAGCACAACACCCGGTCCCTGAGCAGAGAAAATTCCCCGACCCAGACTGGAATCAAACCCAGACCCAAAGGATTGACAGTCCATTACGCTGACCTGCAACCTGGTTCTCCATATCGCCTGCATTAATATTTGCGTACATCTGGTGAAAAACATCACTCTGACGTGATCGCCACGACGAGTCCCCCCTCATATACTACAACTCAGCTGGCAGGAGAAGATTCAATCAATCAAAATGACATTAAGGAGCCCAAATCCCGAAGTCTAGAAAGAATGGAAATGGCATTCTCCAGCAGTGCTTATCTGTTAGCCAGGCTTTATCATCTATATCCAGACCTATCCGAACCTGAAAACTATGCAGCACAAATACTTCCCGTGGGGTCACCGAGTGTCCGGAGATGCAGTTGTGTCCATACTGGCTATCCTCATCACAACCGCACCGCTTGCCGACTGTCGATTGGAGTGGAGAAATCCACATCATCATTACTTGACAATATTCCTAAAGTATACAACGAAGACACTCTGGCAGTGTACAGGAAGCATACAACAAAACTCTTCGAAACATTTTGACCATCAGAATAAAGTCTGCAGATTAATATCCACTCAGAGTACAACTCTGCAGATATTTCTACAAGCGCTACATAGAAATAAGCTGATCAGGAAAATAGACGCTGTAGCAGTACTCAACAAGTATCTATCAACAATTAATTCAACTCCCTCTTAAGCACCCAATGGCAATCGAGTGTCCTCAAACAAATTGATCACAAGGTTAGAAATACAGTCAGGCAAAGATTTTACACATAAATATGAGAACTAAATATCATCAACAAAACAGATTCTACTTCTGATACAAAACATTAAGTGAAACTGACACCTCTGTTTCATGCGAAGTGTGTGGAGTTGAAGCAAACATGTGACACACCTATCTATGGAAGAAAACGAAAGAATTTGTAATTCGATGGGAAAAAGCCCTCTGTCATCATGAGAACCGGTATAAACGCAACAAATGTCGACCATATTTTGCAACCAGATCGGATATTCTTTCCTGATACTAAACACAATGTTTCTGCCTGGCTTTCTTGATACTCATACCTTTCCCGCCAAACTAAAGGACAACGAAACACAGGCATATATCGACTATTTGTCAATGCATCACAGGAACCTTAAATCACATCTTTTAACCAGATATGCACCGTCAGTGGGCAATTATGTGCGTGTGGTTGTAGAGGCTGGTTAAGGAACGAAATCTGAGATGAAGAGTTCACGTTAGTCAGTCACCACTCACGAAATAAGACAGTTGGAATAATCATTTTAAGTTACGACCAAAGTTCTAAAACGTAAACACTTTTAAAGTCGCATGTGAGAATGCTATTTAGCGGAACACTGTGTGTGTTTCAATCTTATTATTATTAGTATCTTTATTATTATTGTCAGTAGTATTATTTGAAATGCAAGAGAAGGACTGATTTGTACTGCATCTTAAGTCTAATTTCATATGTATAATTATAAGCGCTTCATTAACAAAAATAGGACATATCACATCATATACAAAAACCTTGACCGAGTTATTGACATCATTAACATAAGTATCGCTTGTAAATTTTGTTGTAATACACGTGAAATTTTACTTCAGAGGAAAAACCTAAACCCTGTAGCAGTCGTTGCAATTCTGCTGTTTAATTCCTACAATTTGCATGTAAAATAAGTTCAAACGTTATAGAACATCGCATAATTAAATAGTTTACACTAAGAAATGACTGCAGTATATGCTTTTTTTCTTATTTTAGTATATTCCTGAGGATACCAAACTAACACTGCTATAATCGGTATTATTTATTAAATATTCCTTGTTTAGTGTTAATAATTGAAGAATATACTGGTGATTGTTATGCCACATGTATAAATGCTTTCAAATTTTTAGTTCTAGTGCAACAAACAGTTTAAGATATAAGAAAACGCATGCATCAATTACTCTACGAAAAACTACACACAAAGTTTTCAAGCATCAGCACAAAATGAAGAAACTCTGTCGCCTGCATGTTGTTGCCATATGGACTACTAAACCAAAATTACACTGGTTCGTGTGCGTACAAAGGCCTGTCGTTGGTTATTCTTACCACTATATATACCCGATTACAGCGGAAGTACATTATAACCTGTGAAACTGCTGCCTCTTCCATGCACTGCAATGTGGTTTCCAGAGTACTGATGTAGATGTAATCATCAGCAGAAGCTCAGTCGGCATAAAGATCACGGCGATCTGTAGTATTATTACATCTATAGTGCATATCGTACAGTGTAATCCGTTGTATGTTCCGATTCATTGTGACCGTATAGGGTGTCATCTTCTAGGGCCATGTTACTTCACAGTAACTGCTTCCAAAGGTCAATTGAAGCGTTGTCCCCGCAGAGTATCACGAATTAGACAATGTGCAGTGTACGCTGTTAGGTCATATCGAATTTGCTTGGTATAAGTCATGCTTTAGCTCTTTCACGATTACTGGTTTACATGTAGCGCAATTCGACCGTAAAAATCACGCTGTATATTACGGGAATAGCCCAGGAAATTTAACATACTTACTATTCGGCGAGTTCAGTGGATGCTCTCACTTGGATTCTCATTCTTGGAAAGTGCACACGTACGTCCGAGAAATACTGAGACACAGTTCATTTATTAAACAGTAATTTTGGCTCCTTCATAGCCGTTTTACATGAACATATAAGATGACATGTAAATCGATCGGCGTGTGATCGAAAGTAGATTCAAATATATGATACATATTTCTGTAACATTACTAAACGGCACAGCAGTTCTTTCACTACACCGTCAAATATAGCTTCACAACTGTCATAGGGTTATGACTCGGTGAAAAAAATTAATGTATGACGATGACCTTTCATTATGATTCATCACCAGTTCTACAGAACTAATCGTGCCTACACAAATATGTCTAGCTGTCGGAAGAGTATTTTTGATTCGACCCACCTGTACATAAATATCCCATTTGTAAACCCTTAGTACTGTCTAGAAGTTTTATAAAGTGCGGGCATATCACACTTGATTCTACTGATAGAAAACAGACGATAATTAAACTATTCCTAAACTTATTGCGGCAAGACTGTCGAAAAATGGAGCACTTGGAAATCGGCACCCCTAAGTACTGACAGTGTGAAGAGCACGTGTGGCGAAAAAGGCGTAAGTGTTCTTTGGTGAAAGACGAATCCACCACTCCATTTGCCTGCATGTTGGACTGCCTTATCGCCTAACGATCTCGGCTGAGGTATGATTGGTCAACATGTCTTCCGCCGATCACTTCTGATGTTTCCTGGACTCAGAAAATAGAGCAAATTTCACCACAAATGTATTCAGTCCTCTTGATGCCATACGCCCTCAATCACAGTCTCTTACTGCAGTTCCTTGCCACGTTACACAATACTCGAGTCTCCTTCCAAGATTCACAGACAGTTGTGTAATCTTTATTGTCCATATCTTGTCATGATCATAATATGTCGTATAAACATCATTTAGTGGACATGTATCCTCGACGTTGACAGTTCCACAAGATTTTGTGCAGTTTTTTATTGCACTTAGAAAAATTGATCCCTCGTCAACGTCTACAAGTTCAAGTGAAAAAATCTTGAACTGCCAGATAGTATCAACCTTTTTATTTGTCAGGAAATAATACATAGAGTCGTGACACTATCTTGGATCTGTCTAACTAAACTGAGAGTGCCTAGTGCACAGCTAGGACTGTCTGAAACGTTGAACGAAGCATGTCCGTGCAAGTATTCAAAACTCAGTAGATGGTCTCCAGCGCTTAAAGCGTCTCTGGAGATGATGAAGTTCGGTAGTGGCCGAACCGCAACCTCAGATATTTTGCCAAGATGGTTTCTCCGTAATGTGGCAGATAGGTGCTGACGCACTGAAACCTTGTTCTGGCCCGCATCTCGTGGTCGTGCGGTAGCGTTCTCGCATCCCACGCCCGGGTTCCCGGGTTCGACTCCCGGCGGGGTCAGGGATTTTCTCTGCCTCGTGATGGCTGGGTGTTGTGGCTGTCCTTAGGTTAGTTAGGTTTAAGTAGTTCTAAGTTCTAGGGGACTTATGACCACAGCAGTTGAGTCCCATAGTGCTCAGAGCCATTTGAACCTTGTTCTGGTCGCGCGCAGTGCCACTTAGGGCTCAGTTTAATAAATATTTCTCAGGAGAAAGTTCAAGTCTCTGTTCGGTTCGTATGTTTAAGTGTTAAGTGTCGACTTTATAGAGAATAATCCGCTCTACAGGAAGGGTGCATTCATAATCTGACTAAAGCACAACGCAGATATATTATACCGGAAACTGAAAACATCTCAATCATGCTATTTGTAATCAAAAACCCTGAACCCCAAAAGACTATAGAAATAAAACGACAGACTGACTAACTAAAAAAAGATACCTTTCACCAAAGCTATAGGAGGACAACACAAGAAAATCGTAACGAATATTTTTTAAATGGATTGTTGGCCTTTAAAGGGTGCGCGCAACTTATATTCTATACTGAAAAACCGCGGAAGCCGGAAGTAACGTTACCTGTATAACAAAACGTTGACTGAATCTGAAACGAAATAAATGATCGCTGCGCTCTGCAGATTACGTAAATCATGTAGCTGGAATTGTTAACTGGCACCTACATCAGGGAGAGTTTCGATGAAATTCCCTGAATGGCAGACCGTGTGTAATAGTGATCAAGGACAGACTGGGTCGCAGATCACATACCTGATTTTGCACGAAGTGTCCCGACTGTGTCTTGAATCTTCTTCTTAGATGACCGCAAGAATCTAAAACGCTTTCTTTTTACTATAACCTCACTTTTTCACCAACAAGTCAACGCTCACGATATGCAGACGCTCCTTCAACGATAGAGTGCAAGGAACGTTTGTTGCTACGCAACGGCATTCGTCACCTCAGGCGATACTGCATTGTTGACAAGCTTCCGGGCGACCGAATGTTAAACAGTAGCACACAGATTGCGTCAAAATGCCACAAAATTTTTGAAGATACCATACATTATTGTCTTTCCTATATCGCCACTCTCTGAGATTAAAGTTGTTATTGTTGTGCTCTTAAGCCCAAAGAATATTTTGGTATAAATCGCAAAAGGCCATCACATCCAAGTTGTGATTACGCGATTCCGCGACATATTATTGTATGTTCAGTTGTAGTGGAAGTTGCGTAACTGTCCCATTTGATTCATATTTCGTTTACTACATCATGTCCATCATGTCCATAACAGGTATTACAGAAGTAATTTGCTCAAGCAACCCCCTCACCCCTCCCTCACAACGCCTGCAGTTAAGTAAACAGCTGTCACTTTCTACGAACCATGGTAAGGACGTCACTGAAGCTTGTAATACGTGGCAGTACAGCTTATTGTGGGCTTGCAGCAGCGCTGCAAAATCTGCGGCAATCCGTCGCCTTGGGTTTACTGTCATTGTTCGTCAAAAAAATGGTTCAAATGGCTCTGAGCACTGTGGGACTTAACATCTGAGGTCATCAGTCCTCTAGAACTTAGAAGTACTTAAACCTAACTAACCTAAGGACATCAGACACATCCATGCCCGAGGCAGAATTCGAACCTGCGACCATAGCGATCGCGCGGTACCAGACAGACGCGTCTAGAACCGCTCGGCCACATCGGCCGGCCCATCGGTCGTCGTCCTTACAGTCCCGCCTTGGTCTCATCTTCGAAGACATCATTTTTATAGTGATGAAGCGATGTAAGAAGATGTGAAGTTGTGGCTCCGTCAACAAAGTCAAATATTCTACAGTGACTGTATCCACAAATTAGTCTCTCTTTGGGTGATGTGTGTTTGTCACCTGGTCGAATATGTTGAGAAATAAATATGTAGACACGAAGAATAAAAACGCAGAATGTTGATCATTTCTGTCTAACTTCAAAAAAATGTCTATTCACATAAAAACTTCGTAGACGTTACTTTTACTTCGCTGTCGTAGTTTTGCAGTTCTCTAGAACTGAGTTCCCGCAAATGTTTCAATAACCCAAACGTATTCTGCTGTAATCGGTAACGAAAGTCGGATCATTACAAGTTTCGTAAAAGATATCTACTACACATGCCTTCGTGCAAGAATTGGTGATTAAGACAAAAACAGCACATGATTTGAAGTTATTTGCATTGAGGGACTGACACATTGAAAAAATCAATGGCTCTTGCCATTCTATGGTTTTGAGGGAGCTGCAGATTCGTTCATATGATTATTGCATTCGTGTGATTAACACTGAAGCCCAACGCAAAATGTGAAAAGGGTTTTGAATAATAGCTCTGAGTATTATTGGACATTACAGTTGAGATCATCAGTCACCTAGAACTCAGAACTACTTAAAACTAACTAACCTAAGGCCATCACACATATCCATGCCAGAGGCAGGATTCAAACCTGCGACACTAGCTACCGAGCGGTTCCAGACTGAAGCGCCTAGAACGGCTAAGCCACAGCAGCCGGCTGAAAATGGTATAAAGTAACCTAAAGTTTCTTTGGCCTTGCAGCCCCTGCTATGTATAGTGAATGTAACCCTACTCCTGTCCTACTTGCCATTCCTGAAAAGTGCCAAAAACGACAGCAGCTGAGAATATGAATGCATTTATGGTGATAATTAAAGCAGGAAGAAGATTCCGCACTGCAATTATTGATTTAACTTCTGACTTGAATCTTAGAAAAGATGCCGTCGCTTTTCGTGGGTCAAAAGTGAGAACTATACATCTTACATTGCATTAGTGTTATTCTAGTGGCACAGCAGAATAGAAAAAGAATGGATTAAATTCGTTAAAAGAGAAGACCAGATGGTTTCTGTTGTGATACTGAAGTTTTATTAAACTTCTTTAACTTCGCTAAAGATTCGAGTTAGTTGTTTACCCTGAAAACTGAACCTTCACCTACAGGAAATTTGTTGAGTTACAATGAAATACATGAACTACGAAACCCATTATATAGATATTTGAAAGTAGTTGGAACGTTACTTGGTCAACGATCTGCCTGCTGAAATGTCTGTTTCAGTCGCGAATGGGACACCTTGGCGAAACGCAAGCGTTCGAAGGCAACTGACTCGAAAAGAAAAAATTGATCCACCAAGTAAGATACTACCAATGGCCTTGTCGCAGTGTTAACACCGGTTCCCGTCAGCTCACCGAAGTTAAGCGCTGTCGGGCTGGGCTAGCACTTGGATGGGTGACCATCATGTCTGCCGAGCGCTGTTGGCAAGCGGGGTGCACTTAGCCCTTGTGCGGCAAACTGAGGAGCTACTTGACTGAGAAGTAGCGGCTCCAGTCACGGAAACTGACATACGGCCGAGAGAGCCGTGTGCTGAACACATACCTCTCCATCCAGTGACGCCTATGGGCTGAGAATGACACGGCGGCCGGTCGGTATCTTTGGGCCTTCAAGGCCTGTTCGGGCGGAGTTAAATTTTAAGCAAGTTACTGTTACCTTCCCTGCACATCAGGCTTCGATTGATGAAATGGTTCACTCAAGTACATCCAAAAGATGCTGCCTGCTTCTTGCACTTTGTAACGAGGTTTCCAAAGGTACCTCACGAAAAATTTAAAGAAGTGATCTTCATGGCAATTCAGATCGAAAACTTAATGAAAGAAAATTTCTCTGAGAGTACAATGAATAATTGATGCGACATACATCAAAACTATTAAACTATGGTTAAAACAATGTTACAGACTTTCTTGAAACTGGGATGTAAAATGAAAGTCAAGCTACATTATTTACATTCGTATATAGCCTTTTTCTCTATTGACTTGGCGATGTCATTGAAGACCAACGAGAATAATTCCACCAGGATGTTAAAGAGAAGGAAAAGTGATACCAAGGAAGGTGGAATGTAAATATTATACCTAATTACTGCTCTATGCTATAGAGACATGTCATTGGTGGAGGGAGACAACCACTGAAGAAAAGTTTTTGTCCACTTCAGCGAAATGAAATTAAATGGTCTTCATATATTGCGTTTTGCAATAATTATTAGTAATTTAAAGTGAAATATACCACTGTCCACACAATCGTATTGTTTAGTGATTCTAACTAAGATAAAAAATTAATCCCCCTTCGAAAAAAATATGAATTCAGCAAAAACATTGGTCAACTTGTTGATGGTCAACATCTTTGGCCACCCACTGTTGGTGCCTCCTAGACTCACAGTTAGATTAGAGTGAATTTCTCCACGATGCAGCCTTAATTACGGTCTCTGACTGTAGTGCCTGGGAGAATCGATCATACGCAGTTCTGTTTCCTAGAGACACAAACAATTCTGTAGCCTACATAATCCACGGTTTGTCTAGTACTTAATGTGCGAAGCTCTTTTAGGGAATACGTCTCATAAATGTTGATACGTTCACAAACTTTGTGCAGTTTTTTATTGATCGTCAAGAAATTGATCAGTGGTCTACTAATTCAAGCCACAAAATCGTAAACTGTCAGGTAGTTTGAACTTTTGTAATGCTCACCGAATTAATCTTAGATTTACGATCCTATGATCCTCGTATATATCTCTGTTACCAAATCGCCTTCCAGCACACATCTTGGGTTATCTAAACGTTGAAGGTGCCAGGATTGTCTCGAAATTTGGAGGAAAATCCGATGAAATTCTGGTCGTATGTAAAGTACACAAGCGGCAAGACACAGTCAATACCTTCGCTGCGTAGTGCCAATGGTACTGTTACCGACGACTGTGCCGTTAAAGCGGAGTTATTGAACGCAGCTTTCCGAAATTCCTTCGCCAGGGAAGACGAATGGAATATTCCAGAATTTGAAACACGAACAGCTCCTACCATGAGTTTCTTAGAAGTAGATACCTTAGGGGTTGCGAAGCAACTCAAATCGCTTGATACGGGCAAGTCTTCAGGTCCAGATTGTATACCGATTAGGTTCCTTTCAGATTACGCTGATGCAATAGCTCCTGACTTAGCAATCATATACAAGCACTCGCTCACCGATAGATCTGTACCTGCAGATTGGAAAATTACGCAGGTCGCACCAATGTTTAAGAAGGGTAGTAGGAGTAATCCATCGAACTACAGACCTATATCACTGACGTCGGTTTGCAATAGGGTTTTGGAGCATATACTGTATTCAAACATTATGAATCACCTCGAAGGGAGCGATCTATTGATACGTACTCAGCATGGCTTCAGAAATCATCGTTCTTGTGCAACGCAGCAAGCTCTTTATTCGCATGAAGTAATGGCCGCTATCGACAGGGGATCTCAAGTTGATTCCGTATTTCTGGATTTCCGGAAAGCTTTTGACACCGTTCCTCACAAGCGACTTCTAATCAAGCTGCAGGCCTATGGGGTATCGTCGAAGTTGTGCGACTGGATTCGTGATTTCCTGTCAGGAAGGTCGCAGTTCGTAGTAATAGACGGCAAATCATCGAGTAAAACTGAAGTGATATCAGGTGTTTCCCAGGGAAGCGTCCTGGGACCTCTGCTGTTCCTGATCTATATAAATGACCTGGGTGACAATCTGAGCAGCTCTCTTACGTTGTTCGCAGATGATCCCGTAATTTACCGTCAAGTAAGGTCTTCCGAAGACCAGTATCAGTTGCAAAGAGATTTAGAAAAGATTGCTGTATGGTGTGGCAGGTGGCAGTTGACGCTAAATAACGAAAAGCGTGAGGTGATCCACATGAGTTCCAAAAGAAATCCGTTGGAATTCGATTACTCGATAAATAGTACAATTCTCAAGGCTGTCAATTCAACTAAGTACCTGGGTGTTAAAATTACGAACAACTTCAGCTGGAAAGACCTCACAGATAATATTGTGGGGAAGGCGAGCCAAAGGTTGCGTTTCATTGGCAGGACACTTAGAAGATGCAACAAGTCCACTAAAGAGACAGCTTACACTACACTCGTTCGTCCCTGTTAGAATATTGCTGCACGGTGTGGGATCCTTACCAGGTGGATTGACGGAGGACTTCGAAAGGGTGCAAAAAAGGGCAGCTCGTTTTGTATAATCACGTAATAGGGGAGAGAGTGTGGCAGATATGATACGCGAGTTGGGATGGAAGTCATTAAAGCAAAGACGTTTTTCGTCGCGGCGAGATCTATATACGAAATTTCAGTCACCAACTTTCTCTTCCGAATGCGAAAATATTTTGTTGAGCCCACCTACATAGGTAGGAATGAACATCAAAGTAAAATAAGAGAAATCAGAGCTTGAACAGAAATGTTTAAGGGTTCGTTTTTCCCGCGCGCTGTTCGGGAGTGGAATGGTAGAGAGATAGTGTGATTGTGGTTCGATGAACCCTCTGCCAAGGACTTAAATGTGAGTTGCAGAGTAATCATGTAGATGTAGATGTAGATGTAGATAGGTTCCCCATAACGTGGCAGAGATGTGCAGGTGTACTGAAGCCTAGCGTCAGGTCGAAGGTAATGGACATTTAGGTGCAGTTGGAAAGATATTGCTTGAGAAAAAATTAAGTCTCCGTCCTCTACGAGTTTCTCAATTCCCAGCGTTATCGATGTAGGGAAAACTACACTCATGAGAATAGAGCCATTCTTTAAATGCAGTCTAATTAAAACCCAATACAAATACATCGATAGTTAAAAATTTCTCCATAAAGCAATTCCTCAACAAGTTTGAGCATGGCTTAGGGGTGGTGTAGTGCGACATCATTAACAGACCGTGATGCGCAGCACCGCCTGCAGCCAATTGCTCCCTTGTCTCGGACGACAATGAAGTTCCCCAACCCAACGTGAAAGGAAAGGGTGTGTGGCGCAGGGTGGGCAGTGTCTTGAGGGACACGGTCTTGCGTTCCTCCGAGGATGGGTCTAGCGGTGACTGCTGGGTCTGGGCAGAGCTGCTTCTCTTTGGTGTGTGACGCTCCTAGTACCAGGTGGCCGCTGCTTCCCCTATCTTATGCGGGACACACAACACGAGTACTCTGCTTGCCGGCGATCCTGTTTGACAGCGTGGGATCTTGGAACAAGCCAAAAGAACATTTCTCCGAACCTCTGGACATCCAGTGCGTGATCTGCCAAACCCAGCTGGTGGTGAAATCGCCTGCGACAAGTTATCTGGGTGCAGGCCGCTGAATGACTGGGAGACAGGACCATCGCCTGAGTAAGAGTGGGTCCTTGGCTGAAATTTGGAAGCTCAGGCTAATAGGCGGCGAAGGGCGAGGGGTGCATCTTCCTCTCAGGTGTGCCCCCATGCCAGTGTAGTTGGTCTGGGCGAGAGACATGGCTCCCAACCTTCTCACTTGTCTGTGACCAAGCGGTTCTAGGCGCTTCAGTCTGGAACCGAGCAACCGCTATGGTCGCAGGTTCGAATCCTGACTCGGGCATGGATGTGTGTGATGTCCTTAGGCTAGTTAGGTTTAAGTAGTTCTAAGTTCTAGGGGACTGATGACCTCAGATGTTAAGTCCCATAGTGCACAGAGCCATTTGAACCATTTTTCCTACTTGTCTAACTTCATGATAGCTGACACTGGGACAAGCGATTCTAGTGCAGCCACTGCAAGGGCTTCTTTGATGCAATTTGACTCCTCCCTATTAGTGGACTGGCGACAGGCTGCGGAAACAGAACCAATGATGTAGAGACAATCCAGAATCACTCGGATTCTGGATCAGTGTGTCAAAAACGGCAAGATGACCCCTTGTGGCAGTGAAGTTCATCAAATACTTGCCTGGGTCATAGCGAATGCTAAACGTCAAGGCAGGAGAAGAAAAGGCTGCGTAAGCAGCTGGCAAAGACGTGAGCTGGTGTGCACTGCGCAGGCAGCACCCAAACCACAAACGACGAGGGAAACAACTGTTAAACTGTCAGAGCGACCGGACATGATGGTGTTTTTAAGCCCAATGGCTGGACAGGATGACAAAAATGTGTTATAGTTACTCACTACAACAGTGAACATTGGAAAGAAAAGAAAAAAATAAATAAGGCAAAGGCCACAAAAAATGTTGTGATCGCAGGTGCAGCTGCATAGGAAGGTATGAACAATCTATTAAGTGATGAAATGCCATGTAAGGTGGTGAAGGGTGAGCCATCAAACAAAAGCATTCCTCTGGTCATAATATACGTTGTTCCAGTTGGGATGAAAGAGGAGGAGATCTATGATACGTTAGCAGAATTTAGACGACATTGATATGGAGATTTTCAAAAAGAAATTCAAACTTAGCTTTAAGATTGGATCCCAGAAATGCGATGTAGTGCTCCATGTTGCAGAGATCTCGATGAAAATGCGGAGGAAGCTAGCTAATATGACCAAGCCATATGTGAGTTTCCATATAATTAACGTGAGAGACTACTTAGTGCTTACTCGTTGACATATTTTCTGGGACATAGACCACATCCATAAGCATTGTGAAACGAAGTCGGATTTCTCCAGGTGTGCATCAGAAGACCACACAGTCAAAATTGGAGTTAAACGCGAATATGCATACCCTTATAAGGAGAGGTAAAACATATTGTGGTGCCACAGGTAGGACCTGCCTCACATACAAGATGCTGGAGCAGCGTTTAATCTCCAAAACTGATCATGGCTGAGGCCACAACTAGGCCCAGGATGCCCAAAAGAACGTCCTCAAGAAAAATAAGGGGAGATGCTGAAAGGGCGAGCAAATTCAAAGAGTGTCTGAGGATAACTTTATAAGCTCGAACCTATAGAGTAGAAACGGTGGACACTGGTATTAAAACTGAGCCTCAAGCTCCAACTCGAGCTCTCTCCTCCCAAAGCCGTGGATACAGGCTGACAGACGGCAGTGAGTGGCAAGTAGGGCATCCTAAGGTGGTGGGGTGAACTATGGTGGTGCAACGAACTCAACTTGAAGACAGTAATATGAGCATCGCTAATGCAACATCTCACGAGCAAGACTGCCCCCACCCCCCACCACCCTATTAGGAGGACTGCAGCAGACCCAGTGAGGGGGCACCCCAATTTAGAATTCGCTCTGCAGCTTGCACGACTGGAGGAGCTGGCTGTCCTGATCACGACTTTAAGGAATGTGGTCTGGGTAGAAAATTCACCTTCTCGGCAATGGAGACTCTAGACAGACTGCAGCTATTGTCAATAAATCTCCCCAATGAGTTTGGAGCCTTTAGGGATCTCGTCAGAAATGGATTTCAAAGCTGAAACGTCAACTTTTATCTAGATGAAATTTGTGCTCAACCAGTTTCAGGCAACGGGTGCACTGCGCTCGATTGAAAGAAGCAGTGGCCGAATTGCAACGTTCACAATTATTCCCATAATAATGGACTTAAGTGCCGGACAACTCAATACGCACAGTAGTAAACTTTTCATGCAAGAGCTACGCAAAGTGGTGGAGGAGACGACACTGGATGTGATCTGTCTGCAGTTGCCTTAATTCCTTGCCAGACGAATGGTTTTCATGTCCGTCACATGGCAAATCATTTGTACTGGCGAATTGTTACTAGTACTGCGCTGGGAGTTACGATAATATCACAATTATTAAAGAGCCATTGCAATGCCTTGAGCTTTGATCATCACTGGGAGTACTCCTCATAGTATATATATACTTCCAGTATGGTGGGAACTTTTATAAGCACCTGGATCATCTTAATGGTGTGATGACGGTGTTGCGGGGGCGAGAAGTAGTCGTTATGGCGGACATCAACGCGAAGTCCCCCTGTGGTTCAGTGGCATTCAAGATGCCAATGGACGCAAAGCAGAAGAGGCGATAACGAAAACAACAGAGAAGGACCGCACAGAGCAGAAGTCTTGTAGACCATTATGCTTACTAGACTTATTTCAGAAACTCTTCGGAAAGCTGGTGGCTGACAGACTGGCAGCACAGAGTGCCGTGCTGGTTGAGCGACAGGCAGTTTGTATTTAGTCAGATCAATCAGCGTCTGACACTATTGTCCTGGCGGCCGAGGTCTGTGGCTAAGCTCGCACTAGTACATATCAACATCACGGCGAGCATGACCTGCGCCTTTGACGACTGTTGTGGCCTTTACTCTTGTCCTTTTTGTGGGAGACAGAAAGTCCAGGGTAGCTTTATGGTTGTCTGAGGAGCTATTGTGAGGTAAGGGATGTATGTCTATCGTCCCCAGCGAGCTCATTAGCAAAAAGATAACGATGAGGTTTCCTCAGGTGCTCTGCCTGGGACCACTCTTTTGGGACATCAATATGGAGCCTTTACTGGAAAGTCTACAACGAAGCGATGATGTGCTAGAGGTGATAACCTACGCAGACCACCTCCTCCTGCTGGTTGGCGGCCATCCGCGAGGATCTAGAGCCTAAAGTAGAATGGACAATGTGTTATCAGAATCGTGCCGAAAATTCAGAATGAAGATTGCCCCTAATAAATCAACGTATCTGCTAATAAAGGGAGTTAGAACGGAAATTATTTTCACATTTTAGGGTTTTTATCTCATTATAAAATTTGCAGTTTTCCGAATAACGTGATATGTATATCACCTGAAATCTCTCATGGAAAATTTTTCAACTTATTTTTGAAATATAATCTACACCGATTGGAAATGCTAAAATTTCTACGTGCATACTACAGTACTTATACTGACATTTTACTTTATGATGAGTCGTCAGTATCTAGAGAAACACCCATTAGTGTTTTGAAGATGAAAATAAAACGTTGTCATACACAGTTTTCTAAAAACAAACGTTATGTAAATGGTAGGTTAGGTTACATTCTGATAGATTTACACATCCTAACAACGGTGTTAGGTGAATGTGTATGTAGTAAAATATGTGGAGGGCCAGTTAGTTTACATGAAGACAGTGACGTATCAAATGGACTAGCCAGGAAACGTACCATTAATTGCGCCAGTTGTAAATAAACTCATTTATTTTCTAATTCTGATAATTATTTTGAAGTAAATGCTAGGTGGTTTTATGGACTGAGAGCTATTGCCAAAAGACAAACTGCAGAAGAAACAACGCATGCCGTGATGAATATGCCATACCAACCTTGTAAAATCGACAAGTATGCAGGATTTATTGGAGCTGCTGTGGAATATGTTGCATGTTAGTCAATGAAGGGTCCTGCAAACGAAGCTGCTGAAATATATGGTGGTATGACTGACATACCAGTAGGTTTTGATGGCACTTGGCAGAACTGCGGCTAGAGTTATAAGAATTCTGCTGCTTTGGTGACCAGTGTCGATGCTGGAAAGGATTTCCAGATTTTAACCAAACGTTATTATAAGTGTGAATCAGGGAATGAAGAAGGGTATATCTGTGATAGAAATTATGAAGGAATAAGTGATGGTATGGTGGCCTCTGCAGCTATTGAAATTTTTAGTCGATCTGTGAACGAAAGTTGAGTGTGTTCCACTAAGTTCATAGGGTATGGAGACTCAGAAGCATATAACAGTGTAGTAGCCGCTCAACCTTATGGTAAGAAGATAATCACAAACCTGGAATGTGTTGGTCATGTCCAGAAAAGGATGGGCAACTGGTTGAGGAAGCTGAAACAAATTTTGAGACAAAAAACCATAGGAGACAGGCTGACAGACAAAATGTTGATGAACTGCAGCAGGGTTATGGGATGGCCATTAGAAATAATACTGAGAATGTGTTGAAAATGAAGTAGACAGTATGGGCTACCTTCTTCCACAGACTGTCAACTGATGAAAACCCAGCACACCACCTTTCCCCTCCTGGACCTGATTCATGGTGCAATTACTGCAATGCCCAGTACTCAAACAGTTCATACAGCCATAAACGTCCAATCCCAGCAGCAGTCATGGATATCATAAAACCTATTTACAGAGACCTGGCAAATCCTGAATTACTAAAGAAGTGTCTGCATTGTCTGGCTCAAAATCCCAATGAGTCATTCAATAATCTTATATTGAACCGCTTACCAAAAAATGCTTTTGTTGGAATGTAGACCCTAAAGTGGGGGGTCAGTGAAGCTGTTATTCTTTTAATGATGGAAACATTGATAGGGTGGAAGTGCATATGGGGATTAATCCCACAGCAAACTGCATCAGAGAACGTCAATGGATGGACAAGATTGGCATTGATAAAGCAGATTATGCGACACACTTGGCCGCTAAGGAGTCCAGAAAGAAGAAAAGGGAAAAAAAAATTGGAAAAAGATCAAGAGAATAACATAAAATTTGGTGCAGGGTGTTTCTGAGGACTAAAATTAAAAATTAAGCATATATTAAGTGAGTTACAGTTTTTTCAAACCTTAGAAGCCGTTCCTGAATATTTACATTTTGTGTTTCATTTTTCCCTGAATCTCAGAAACCAATTCGAGTAGGGTATTGAAATTTTCAGGGAGTTATTTCATACATATTCTGAGTCTAGTGAACTAAAACAAGAACATCATCAATTATTTAGGATAACGTACAAAATAACACAAAATTTTAACTGTGTAACTAAGAAATTGTATTTCCGAAAGCAGTGGCTGAAACGTAATTATCGTAGTTCAGAAGACACAGAATATACAGATTTATGTCCTGTAAAAGTTTCATGTCAAATCGATAAATAGCTAAATTTAACGTTGCTGGGATAGGGCATTCCAACTCCCCTTAAAAGGACAACTAGTCGGAAATCCTACTGTAAGGATCGATGGCTGAACAGTTTTTCGACGTCGCGTGGTCCGATATCTGGATGTCACCATTCTTTAAAAGTGGAACTTAGCCACACACACTGACACCGTGACCCAGAGATCGCTTGGAAGTGCTCAGTAATCTAATCGGAATTGGGTAGAAAAGATTCCACCTCTCAGCAAATCTAATTAAATATGCACTGAAGAGTGAAAGAAAGTGGTACACCTGCCTAATATCGAGTAGGGCGTCTGCGAGCACGCGAATGTGCCGCAACACCACGTGGCATGGACTCGACTAATGTCTGAAGCAGTTCTGGAGGGAATTTGACACCTTGAGTCCTACAGCGCTGTCCATAAATCCGTAAGAGTACGAGGGGATGGAGATCTCTTCTGAACAGCATGTTGCAATGCATCCCAGATGTGCTCAGTAATGTTCATGTCTGGATGTCTGGGGAGTTTGGTGGCCAGCACACAGAGGCCGGCTACATCTGCCTCTTTCTATTATTCAGCACTTATCCTGGAAAAATCACAGTTCCTTTCGAATTACATATAACTTCCTCCTGTCATATGAATTGTCCATGACACTGTTATTGGTAGAGTTCCTTCTTTCCAGTAATTTCACATTTTAAACCAAATCACGGCAATATACACAGACATCTATTTCGTATTTAGGACTTTCGAACCACTGTGGTACAACACCCTCTCCCACCCTACCCACATCAGGCTGTGTATCCAGTACAAACCAGTGGACAGATGCACAGAATGACGAGCTCCTGTTCAATTTCTTTGGGCTGGAAGGTAACCGTTTAGTATAGTTCCCATGCCTATTACGCATTTATACAGATGGTGATTTATTTGCTTTTTATACCACTAAACTGGCCATATTCGAATGAACGGTTGATGAATTGATGCTATGTAAGGTGAAGTGCTGGCAGTCGACTAGCTGTCGCTGGAAAGTTGTAGCTATAGATGGGTTCACCACAGTCAGCTGCAGGCTGATATCATTTGCATATCTCTAGAGATGAGCGACCCTTTCCTGAACTAATTGAAAAAGTTATAACCCACACTGGATTGAGTGACTAATACTCAGAAAACTCTTTGAATCACAAACGTCTCTTTAGTGACGTCAGTGAACTGACTCGGGAGTACTCCTGCAACTGTGTCCCATACAACATGCTAAATTAATCACTATGGTACAGATTACGTTCCAAAAGAATACGATATATATAATATTCACCATATAGCGGAGATGCTGAGTCACTGAAAGGCTCCAGCTATCACAGACTATGGCCATGTGTGTGTGAGTTGAGTTTTCATGAGTGTGTGTGTGTGTGTGTGTGTGTGTGTGTGTGTGTGTTTAATGTCTAAATTTGGCAAAGGCCATGTTGGCCAAAAGCTAATTTTTTGACAATCTTTTGTTGTGCGTTTCTGCAACTCATCATCTTCGCTGTATGGTGAGTAGCAACTATCTTTTTCATTACATTGTTACATTCCATCCTGGATTTTCCATTGTTCGATGTGCATCAAATGTATGTCTATATTTCTGTATCTTATCATCCTGAGCAGCTTCCCTCAGCACTGAAAGGACAAGAAGGTAAGAAAGGCCAGTTACTCAGATGCATGAATTTAAGCAGAAAACACTTTCTCACCTCTTATTTCTACTCTTTATTTGAAAGACATGTTGCAAATAGATGCATTATTAAGCCATTCATCATTTTACCCTGACATACGATGCTCCATAGAGTTTTAGTGCACAGCAATTTCTTTTCTATAGAGTGAGTTGTAAAGAACTGTGTCACGATTGATGCAGTTCTCAGCAGCCACTCATTCCTCATACTCTTCTACTACCAATCAGTCGCCATTCCACTAACCATTCACTGCTTCACTATGCTCTTGATTCGGTTATTGCTACAGCGTGCTGCACTCTTAATAATGCTCTGATTAAGCTCGCAGTTCGGTTTCATTATTTCCTTATGCAGCTCTTTCCATTCCAGTACCGCTTACCTTTCATAGTGTTGATTGAAACAATGGTGGTATGTATACTACACTTCTGGAAATTGAAATAAGAACACCGTGAATTCATTGTCCCAGGAAGGGGAAACTTTATTGACACATTCCTGGGGTCAGATACATCACATGACCACACTGACAGAACCACAGGCACATAGACACAGGCAACAGAGCATGCACATTGTCGGCACTAGTACAGTGTATATCCACCTTTCGCAGCAATGCAGGCTGCTATTTTCCCATGGAGACGATCGTAGAGATGCTGGATGTAGTCCTGTGGAACGGCTTGCCATGCCATTTCCACCTGGCGCCTCAGTTGGACCAGCGTTCGTGCTGGACGTGCAGACCGCGTGAGACGACGCTTCATCCAGTCCCAAACATGCTCAATGGGGGACAGATCCGGATATCTTGCTGGCCAGGGTAGTTGACTTACACCTTCTAGAGCACGTTGGGTGGCACGGGATACATGCGGACGTGCATTGTCCTGTTGGAACAGCAAGTTCCCTTGCCGGTCTAGGAATGGTAGAACGATGGGTTCGATGACGGTTTGGATGTACCGTGCACTATTCAGTGTCCCCTCGACGATCACCAGTGGTGTACGGCCAGTGTAGGAGATCGCTCCCCACACCATGATGCCGGGTGTTGGCCCTGTGTGCCTCGGTCGTATGCAGTCCTGATTGTGGCGCTCACCTGCACGGCGCCAAACACGCATACGACCATCATTGGCACCAAGGCAGAAGCGACTCTCATCGCTGAAGACGACACGTCTCCATTCGTCCCTCCATTCACGCCTGTCGCTACACCACTGGAGGCGGGCTGCACGATGATGGGGCGTGAGCGGAAGACGGCCTAACGGTGTGCGGGACCGTAGCCCAGCTTCATGGAGACGGTTGCGAATGGTCCTCGCCGATACCCCAGGAGCAACAGTGTGCCTAATTTGCTGGGAAGTGGCGGTGCGGTCCCCTACGGCACTGCGTAGGATCCTACGGTCTTGGCGTGCATCCGTGCGTCGCTGCGGTCCGGTCCCAGGTCGACGGGGACGTGCACCTTCCGCCGACCACTGGCGACAACATCGATGTACTGTGGAGACCTCACGCCCCACGTGTTGAGCAATTCGGCGGTACGTCCACCCGGCCTCCCGCATGCCCACTATACGCCCTCGCTCAAAGTCCGTCAACTGCACATACGGTTCACGTCCACGCTGTCGCGGCATGCTACCAGTGTTAAAGACTGCGATGGAGCTCCGTATGCCACGGCAAACTGGCTGACACTGACGGCGGCGGTACACAAATGCTGCGCAGCTAGCGCCATTCGACGGCCAACACCGCGGTTCCTGGTGTGTCCGCTGTGCCGTGCGTGTGATCATTGCTTGTACAGCCCTCTCGCAGTGTCCGGAGCAAGTATGGTGGGTCTGACACACCGGTGTCAATGTGTTTTTTTTTCCATTTCCAGGAGTGTATATTATTACATGTTAAAAATGTATTAGTGCATAAATAAAATTTAGAGTACAGTTCATGTAAATTTCTTATTGTACTAAATTCTTTATTTGTTGTTGTTGTGGTCTTCAGTCCAGAGACTGGTTTGATGCAGCTCTCCATGCTAATCTATCCTGTGCAACCTTCTTCATCTCCCAGTACCTACTGCAACCTACATCCTTCTGAATGTGCTTGGTGTATTCATCTCTTGGTCTCCCTCTACGATTTTTACCCTCCACGCTGCCCTCCAATACTAAATTGGTGATCCCTTGATGCCTCAGAACATCTCCTACCAACCGATCCCTTCTTCAGGTCAAGTTGTGCCACAAACTTTTCTTCTCCCCAATCCTATTCAATACTTCCACATTAGTTACGTAATCTACCCATCAAACCTTCAGCATTCTTCTGTAACACCACATTTCGAAAGCTTCTATTCCCTTTTTGTCCAAACTATTTATCGTCCATGTTTGACTTCCATGCATGGCTACACTCCATACAAATACTTCCAGAAATGACTTCCTGACACTTAAATCTATACTCGATGTTAACAAATTTCTCTTCCTCAGAAACGCTTTCCTTGCCATTGCCAGTCTACATTTTATATCCTCTCTACTTCGACCATCAGCAGTTATTTTGCGCCCCAAATAGCAAAACTCCTTTACTACTATAAGTGTCTCATTTCCTAATCTAATTCCCTCACCATCACCCGACTTAATTCGACTACATTCCATTATCCTCGTTTTGCTTTTGTTGATGTTCATCTTATATCCTCCTTTCAAGACACTGTCCATTCCATTCAATTGCTCTTCCAAGTCCTCTGCTGTCTCTGACAGAATTACAATGTCATCGGCGATCCTCAAAGTTTTTATTTCTTCTCCATAGATTTTAATACCTACTCCGAATTTTTCTTTTGTTTCCTTTACTGCTTGCTCAATATACAGATTGAATAACATCGGGGAGAGGCTACAACCCTGTCTTACTCCCTTCCCAACCACTGCTTCCCTTTAACGTCCCTCGACTCTTATAACTGCCATCTGGTTTCTGTACAAATTGTAAATAGTCTTTCGCTCCCTGTATTTTACCCCTGCCACCTTTAGAATTTGAAAGAGAGCAATCCACTCAACATTGTCAAAAGCTTTCTGTAAGTCTACAAATGCTAGAAACGTAGGTTTGCCTTTCCTTAATCTTTCTTCTAAGATAAGTCGTAAGGTCAGTATTGCCTCACGTGTTCCAGTGTTTCTACGGAATTCAAACTGATCTTCCCCGAGGTCGGCATCTACTAGTTTTTCCATTCGTCTGTAAAGAATTCGGGTTAGTATTTTGCAGCTGTAACTTATTAAACCGATAGATCGGTAATTTTCACATCTGTCAACACCTGTTTTCTTTGGGATTGGAATTATTATATTCTTCTTGAAGTCTGAGGGTATTTCGCCTGTTTCACACATCTTGCTCACCAGATGGTAAAGTTTTGTCAGGACTGGCTCTCCCAAGGCCATCAGTAGTTCCAATGGAATGTTGTCTACTCCGGGGCCTTGTTTCGACTCAGGTCTTTCAGTGCTCTGTCAAACTCTTCACGCAGTATCATATCTCCCATGTCATCTTCATCTACATCCTCTTCCATTTCCATAATATTGTCCTCAAGTACATCGCCCTTGTATAGATCCTCTATATACTCCTTCCACCTTTCTGCTTTCCCTTCTTTGCTTAAAACTGGGATTCCATCTGAGCTCTTGATATTCATACAAGTGGTTCTCTTATCTCCAAAGGTCTCTTTAATTTTCCTGAAGGCAGTATCTATCTTACCCCTAGTGAGATAAGCCTCTACATCCTTACATTTGTCCTCTAGCCATCCCTGCTTAGCCATTTTGCACTTCCTGTCGATATCATTTTTGAGACGTTTGCATTCCTTTTTGCCTGCTTCATTTACTGCATTTTTATATTTTCTCCTTTCATCAATTACATTCAATATTTCTTCTGTTACCCAAGGATTTCTACTAGCCCTCGTCCTTTTACCTACTTGATCCTCTGCTGCCTTCACTACTTCATCCCTCAAAGCTACCCATTCTTCTTCTACTGTATTTCTTTCCCCCATTCCTGTCAATTGTTCCCTTATGCTCTCCCTGAAACTAATAAGTTGAACTGAGTAAATTCTCATGTCCTGAACAATATATTCGAATTTGTACTGTACTTGATAGTAACTTGCTTGGATTAACACCAACAGTGTCTGCACTGCTTCTGGAATTGGTAAATGAAAAGAGTGCCAAATGAAAAATGCCATATACATGCATTCCTTTGTAAATATCCATATCGTTTATTACTATAAAGTATCCTGAGACAGTGTTTAGATTTTGGACTTTGTAAGGGGACTGATGACCATAGATGTTAAGTCCCGTAGTGCTCAGAGCCATTTGAACCATTTTGGACTATGTAAAACTTATTAAAGTAGATATATGTAAAGCAAGTAGATTTGGTGTGAGTACCGTTTCCTCGCTTCTCTGGATTTTAAGGGGACCACACCCTGCCTATCTAACCCATGTTAATTTAGGAAAGTATTTGACCCATTTATGAAATAACTTTCTGATGCAGGACCTTAATATTTTTACTGTATGTTACATGGTGCTAATAGAGTCAACTGTACTATAATCTACTTTATCCATTTTATAGTTTTTAAGAAATACCTTTTTACGATTATCGACAAAAAATATTTAGTTTTTTCTGCAGAAAATATTTTTTGTGCCCTTTCTAATGGGGAAATATTAATGAATGTAGTACCAGAGGTGGCTCTGTATGTTATGCAGAGTCCCTTGAAAGTTCATTCATTTATCTATGACAGTTTCTGATATAATGGGGCATATGTACAGAAAATTTTAAGTTGTGGGAATTTGACTTTAAAGAAAAAAACTTTTGAAATTTGTTACTTACAGTCAATTAAAACTGTCCTGCGGCATATGATGGCCCTACTTTGGCCTCTAGCAAGTCTTCCAGCTTCTTTTTCACCTTACAGGATGTTTTTGTTGCTTTCTTGGCCGTATTAGATGCAGACCTGTCTGCATTGGTTATCCTCATTTTATCGTAATGTTGCAGCCCAGTGATCATATTTTCGCCAGGATTAATTCCCAGCTTTTTCACAATGCAACACTATCCAATATAGCCACAACTGAATTTAATAACAGCGTCATGAACTCCTAGTTTGATTGCATGCATGCCTACAGATACAGTTTTAGGAAGGCAGTTCCAAATTATGGTGTTGAAACATGCATTTGGGTTCTGTGTCTGCCCATGCAGACATTTCCTTAGAAGGTCAGGATGAGCCAAGTCTCTGAAAATAGGTTTGATTGCTATTATAACAGCAACAGGAAGAGAATACTGGTTTTAGAATACGATTCTCCAGTTGCCTGAGCCCTATGGTATTTGCACCACGTATTTTCTCCTGATGCACACAATCGATGACATGGCTTATCAGTGGAGGGCTTATGGAAGAATATGTCCAAAACATCTCTCTTCATTGCCTCCAGACTTTTTTATTTCTCCTAACTGCCTGCCCATAGTATACCTGCAAGTTTTCTATTTAAGTTTTAGTTAACTGAACTGACCCAGTCAACAATTTTCCATCTTCTAATTTTTTTCCTCTCATAGCTACAGTTAGTTTTCTCAGCCTTGTTCCCAAACGTTTTCGAACATTGCCTACACATTCAATTTTGCTAATAATGGCATTTCCATACGGCTTAGAGTTCACCACATTATTGTATGCCTTACTGTCACCGTCGCCCAAATATTTGGTGAACCATATGCCCTTGTTTATACGGAGTGATGAAATATTTGTTGTACTCCATGAAGTTCCATACCACCACTTGCTCCTCTAAAACTAGCCACACTGTTGTGTTCTTTAAGTTCATTGACTTTACAACATTTGCAATATTTAGACATAATTTCCACCTCTAACACTTTACCAGTGTTAATACTCGTGGCAGTCACTACTCCATTCAGAGAAGTATGTCCTCTTTTCTGCCACCGTCTACCAAGTGCAACTACAATATCCGAAAATCCGTCACTTTCTTCCACTGCTTCCCAAGCAGCCAGTTTCATCCTTTCCTCACTGACCTCACATACACCTTTCTCTAATATTGCAGTCAGTTTTTCAAATTTATTTGGTGGTCGATGTAAGTTCGTCACTGAACAAAATGATCTCCCAGCAGCCATGCCCTTGCCAATGGATGCTAAGGCAGAAAATAATCTAGTACTGATTTCATAAGGGCCACTTACACCTCGTTTTGAAGAACCCATAAACTAAATCACAGCTGCACATTTAGTGCAAATTAAATCCAAAGCAATTGCTAGGCGTTCTCTCTCACTGGCAGTCTCACAAATTTTCACACTCTGTGACTCACCACACTGTCTACATTGTTCATATTTAGAAATTACATCTGACAATATTCTACACCTTGTAATAATGTTACTGCGCCCCTTGTAACTTACAGTAAATTCGATGTAACTCTCGTAAAGTGGTGAGAGTTTCTTTGATGATTCACTTGAGAAGAATTGCAATTAGAAACATCGTTGCCAGGCGACATAGCTTCTTGTACAGAAAGCTTTCTAAACTTGTTTCCTCAAAATTGTCTTTTCTTGAAAATGCCTTTACGCTTCGTCATCAATAAACACCACAAAACACACATAAACAAGCACTGCTACGTAAGTATAACAACTACTCACTAACTGCGTTTCTTTAAGTATGTTGTTTACAAACTTCAGAAACAAAACAATACCGACCGTTGCATTCCAAGGACAGCTAACACACTCGTGCAATGTAGGGGATATAAAGATTTAAAATAAGTGCAGGAAAGTGGGTGACAGAGAAGTGGGCATTGCACATACACAAACATGGTAGCAAAATGCTCTTTAAATGCTAGAAAAAAAATTTCAGCAAAATCCTTTTCAGAGGACTTACATAAAACCTTAGTCTATCGAAATATGGTGAAAACCGAAAATCGATTTTTTTCGACCTGAACCACAGTGTGGTCCCCTTAAACGTGGGTTTAGCTGAGCTATGAGTCTTTGGTTTCCTTTTGTGTTTCTTTACCAATCTGTGTTCCATGTATTGATTTGACATGACACTATGTGACAATTTGATTTCTTATTCTATCAATAAACAATGTCATCCCATCCTGTCCATGATTAGGTAATAACATAATGCAAGAATGCATTGCAGTTAGGTAGAATCGAAAATAAAAGTAATAATTGTAATGTCACTCTAGTGCAACATGTGGTAAAGATCCTTATGCTACAATATAGGGAAACAGCCTTTAAAAAGGATAATTAGGTACCATATGTGAACAGAAGTTGTATTCTGTGGGAGAGGACAAGTTCATTGACAGTAAAATGTTAAACTATTACTGTATGATAATGTGAAATCAGTTCATAAAAACCAATTCTTCTGTGATAGTGAACATATACACAGTGATAAACACTTATGAAGCAAATGGTGGCAAGGCCAGAGTGGTACTGTGTCATGTTATTGTGGAATGCAAGGTTAAAACTTTCAGCACACAATGCAGCTGTGGATCATCTGTGTTGGTGTGGGTCACATTAATGGTGGTGTTACCCGAGTGAAGTGAAACACCTGCTCCCAAGCTTCAAAGTAGTATACACTTGCAGATTCTGGCTCAAAGAGCATTTTCGAGTAAATATTCCAAGTTCCAAACCAAGAATCACATTTTGCAACCTTACCCAACTAAATTCTACATAAATACAATGACAAAAATGGACAGCAAAGTTAAGTTCTTAAACAATTTAGAAAGATATAGTATTGGATATTTTAATTTAGATAAAAGAAGTATACAAAAAATTTTAAAATTTATCAAATTACAAAACATGAATTGGACGAGTTTTATTTGTTTTTCCACCTCAATAAATAAAATATAAATTCCCAATTTTATCTAATCTATCACCATTATTTGTAAAGATCTTAGTATATCGATCAGGAGGAGTAATTTTCATATTTATTACATAAAAGTAATAAAACTTTATCATTAAATTTAGTTGGTAAAATTTCGGTTTTAGAAATAACATAAGATGTGTGGTGTTTAAGTTGTGTGAGTTTAGTGAACACTTCTGAACAACTGTTAGTATAATTGTTAAGTTCAGTTAATAGATTTTCAGTGATGCCATTCACATTCATTTATATTCTGTGAGGGGTCCACTTTTACAAGGTGCCCAATTTTGTAATATATTTCGTGAAAAATTATATGACATCGTTATCACATGTAGTAGAGATTGTGTTTCTTGAGTGCCAGAATCGATTGTAAGCAGGGACATGTGGACCACAGTAGCCATTGCCATTACACTCTGATAAAGGTAGGATGTAAAACTAGTGGCTAGCTATGGGAATTTAGCTGTTGGCCAATGGATGCAGCTCAATACAGTTTCGTAAGGTAATGAAATGTTGTATATTTAATTTTAAGTTTGCAGCAACACAACATGGACCTTGCTGATTTTACAGTACTGACCCTTCAATGTAGGTACCAAGTATTTGCCATAACATGTATTGTATAGGTTAATTATGTATACCTCGCTTTTTATATTTTGCTTGTTTTGTAATCCTGATACAGATAAGTTAAATTTTGGAACCTATTTTGCTAAACGATGTTAGACTTTTTGTCAGGTAACAAACCCAACATGATTAATTATGTCACTAACTCAGAATTCTAGAAAAATTGCGAAATTTAATGATTTTAAAGTTAATGTAAAATGTTTCATATTCGATTTTGTGAAGAAGAAGCATTATATTGAACACAATTTTCGAACTGACACTTCTGTGTCATGTTTGCTTAAATTCAATGAGCATTTTTTAAAGGAAATGGATTTTCGATCAGAGTCAGAAGAATATTAATGTGCCACACTCAGAAAAGTATTCATATTTGTAGCAGTTTCAATGTGGGCAGCACTGCACTGAGCCATATACAAAATCATCACTCAACATTTGCAAGGTTACTCATTTCTCAACTAATCTACTGACATTATTCGTATGAAGCTATTATTTGGCAGCTGGCATTGCACTTCGCTGATACAAAATGGAATATTTTGTATGGCTGAGAACAGAATACCTAGATTACATCCATTGCAACTCAAGTGCTAAGGAAAATGTATTTCATTACTTATTTTCATCAGTTTATTGCACAGTGCCATAGAACTCGGTCCTCACGAGACTGAGTAAACATCAGAGGGATTGATTTCTTTAAATTAGGCATTACATACAGTTTTTCCAGGTTAAGTGGTTTAATTTCTCTTTGGATGACAGTAAAACTGATTAAGCACACTATTTGCTCAACAAAACATCACACAGAATATTTGAATACCACAAATATATATATATATATATATGTATATGTATATGTATATGTATATATATATATATATATACATTTGTAATATATATATATATATAGACAAAATTACAATTCAAAACGAATAAATTGAAGAAATCAAAAATTTAAATATTTTCCAAACATTGAACATAAACATTGAATATAAATGTTGAATGTAATAGGTGAATGTAAATGTTAAACACAAAACGTTCAGTGTAAACTAAAACACGATTGTCATATTTTCTTTTAAAAACGTTTGTAAAATACGATCCAGAAATTGTTAAAAAAACCAAACAAAATTAAAAAGGAAACACACAATTAGAACAAATGTTTAATAAATAGAAAAATCAACTAAGAACTGAATATGAAGAATTTTAAAAATAAGATTAAGTAGAAAAACGAATAAATATGGATGATTTAGGAAAAGAATTTGATCTTCTCTTTTACAAAATTATTCAAGTATTGTGTTGGACTCAAATACTGTAGATAATGACAGAAATGTATTCAAAACAAAATCAAGACAAGGTATAAAATATAATGGGTTGATAAAATCAATATTTCTGGAATATTTTTCTAGTTTTTCAGAAAGAATTCTCTGTGATTCACTTATAAATTGTGGTGAAGGTATAGTGAAAAATACTTGGAAAAACCAGTCAATATATTTTGATGTATGATTTAAGAGATTTAATAGATAAATTAACAGTAATTCATGGTGAAGATCTAGCAGGAATTAAAAATTACCATAGTAAAAAGTCAGGAATAACGCAAATGAAAATTTAACAAATAAATTTAGTGATTATATTGCTAGTGATTCAAAAGGAACTCCTTATTTAATGCAATTTTTATTAATTTACCAGGTACTTTTAGGGGAACAGAAACACGTGGAAAAGATTTACCTGATATACTAATTAACAAACTACCATTTGAAATGCATTTACCTGGTTATTATTGTTGTAGGCCAGGAACAAACGTAGAAGAAATTTTAGCTAGAAATAATAAAGGAATAAATCCATTGCATGGAAAGTGCAATGAACATGATATTTTTAGAGATAATAAAGAATTAGAAAAAAACATGAAGCAGATAAAAAACTTAGATAATTAGCAATATTAAGAATGTATGCAAATGATTCTTCATTAGGAGAAAAAAATGCTGCCACAGCATTTACAGGAATTATGTATGGAAAGCAAAGGTTGGGAAAGTGTTTGAATGTTTGGCCTGCGAAAGCAGCTCTCAGCATACAGCTTGATGAAAATGGATTGGCTTTATAAAAATTTGTTCAGTATATTTTAATTTACCATATGTAAATTACTAACTTTTCAGTAAACTTAACTTTGCTTCTATGTAGCAAAATAAAAGCAAGATCAATTAAAGCTAACTTTGATACTGCATAATTTGACTAAATTGATGGTTTAACTCATGCACAAAAAAGAAACATAGATAAAGCAACTTACGTAATTTTACCTATAAAATTAAGTATACTTGTTGCAAAAATATTATTGAAGCCTATTAGCAGCTTTATTGACATTATTATTTAGTGATGCTATGACATCTGGTTTTGTTGCCTGAAGAAAACGTTTTTGTTCTGTGTTTTTATGTAAACTACAGGTTTTTTATCTTTAATTACTATATGTAAATCGATGCAAGAAAATCCTAAAGTTGGACTGCATCTATTAACATTTAATACCAAACTGTCTATATGAAATAAAGACAAGTCAGATTTTATCCTTTGTGTTTCTTCCAATTTCCTTAATAGTTTATTGAATGATTTTTGCTAATAATATTCTAAATCATAAAATTTGATGGGTTGATCTAAAATTAAATACTTTTATATTTTAATGACTTTCATATTTACAATAAAATTTCAAGTTGACTTTAATTACTCGCTGAACTAAGATATTCTTTAATTTTGTATTTGTTTCTTTTTTAAGTTGATTAAAATATTCTTGTGATTCAACAATATTATCGCTATTATTAATTCCATAAGACATTATTCTTCATTTGAAAGCAGAAATGTGTCAATAAATTCCTTTAGATGCTTTCAAAAAATCTCTATTATTTTGAAAACAGAACATGGTAATTTTTTATGGTAATTTTTCTGTTTTCTTTTTGACATTTATCTACTAGATGTTTCTGAAATTAATTCTAATTACTATTATTAATAGTACATTTCTTATTCTCATTACTAATTTTGTTCTCAATCAAAAAATTTTTCTAAAATTCTTATGTTTATTAATTTTTTATAAAATCATGTCATTTACTTCTTCTAACTTAACATATTTTTTATTTTTTCGTTTTACAGTTTTGATTACATTCTTTTAAGGATAATTTATTCAAATCATCATTGTTATAATTGTTATTAATATTGTTAACCATATATATATATAACAAGATTATTTTTTCTTTATTAAGTTTCGAATAATTCTTTAGATTTTCTGACTTAGCAATTGATTGAAGTTCTTTTAGTCTTTTATGTTAGTACTTTCTTCTTCATTTTTTCCCTTCTTCTTTTTTTCCTAATAAAACAATCAGTAAATTCAAACAGCTCTTCTCTAGTTACATTTGAATAACCATTTTCTTTACAATAATTTCCTAAATCTTTATCACTTAATCCAACCTTTCCTTTAGTATAACTTTACAAGTTCCTAAGTAATTCAGGTTTGTTGATCATTTTAGTTTTTATTGGCTTTGTATAAAGTGAAACTTGATTTACTTTTATTAAAACGTTTTCGATTAAGATGTATCTTTGAAGGTTAGGTTAGATTTTTCTTATTAATAAGTAATTAAATTTATTAAATTTGAAAATTTTAAATGAGGAATAAAAATTTGATTTCTCCCATATAGGCCAGTGAATTTTGATGGTTCAGAATCTAATTTATTAAATTTGGAATTTTTTTAATGGGAATATGAGAATTTGGTTTTTTCATTAAAATCAAATGAGAGTTTTGGTTCTTATTTATCAAAAATAAAATATATTGGAGTTGAAAGTTGTTAAATTAGTTCTTTGTTTTTTTGATACAGGCAAATCAGACGTTTTGGTTGGGAAAAACAGAAATTAGATTCTGGGATTGCAACTTAGATGTTTTACTTGAAAATACTCGAGTCAGAACAGTCACAAATATTCCACTCTTCACAGACACTGATATTGAGGAATCCACTATTCCCAGCTGCAGGGCTGGTGGCAATGGGTGTGTCTAATTGCCTCTGTCTGGGGCACCTGTCCCGATCAAAAGCTTGTTCAGCAGAATGCCATTGTATAACTGAACTATGTATTGCAAAACCAAGGTGATACACACAACAGAGAAGTTAGAGATGTATACAATAATTGAAGGAACAAATTCAATTGCAAGAACTAGTCTGTCATGGACTTTAGTAGCTGGATGCTTTATATAACACAAAAGTGACAAAGTGAAAAATAAGAAATAGTCTTCTTCACCCACATAATACATGGATCCATTTAATGTGCTAATGCACAAAAAGATGAATTTCTACTTGTACCCTAAGAAAAAACTCTCTTAAAATACAACTTTTTCAGGTGGTAGTATTTCTGTTGAACAATTTCTTCATGTGATCTTACAAAGCAGTGCTGTATGAAGCAAACATGTGAGGTAATGAGGTCCACGTGAGTGCCCCACCTACTGATCTGATGATGAACTTTCCTGTTGAGAACCAAATCATTTCCTTGGCTCTTGTCTCAGCCATTGACATCACTTGATCCAAATGCTAGGGTCCATGGTATCTCGTCATCCTCTGCTAAAGCCTTCAGCCATCACTATAACACAACCTCTAATGTACAGTTCCATATCAATTTTGTGAAGTATGAATGAAATATATACACTGTAATATTTATAAATTCATTCAATGTTATGATGAGATATTTACAAGAGCATTTAAACTAAGAAACTTTACTTCAATCGCAACTCCTTTCATCAGGTGTGGTAACTGCTCGGTCTGAGGTACAGTTCGGGCAGCTCTCACTGTCGGAGTTTAGAGTTCTCTCTCAGGGCATGGTTGTGTGTGTTGTCCTTAGCGAGAGTTAAAGTTAGTCTAACTTTAAGTAATGTGTAAGCCTAGGACTGATTACTTCAACAATTTGGTCACATAGGAACTTACCACTATAAAACCACTCCTTTCCATACTGTAGTTCTTTAATAACCATTACTAAAACATGCAATGGTACTTCAGTCTCTCACACTGAACAATTCCTGTAATGTACTACCTGTAATGTCAACTACTGAAAGCCCCATTGTAGTTTTCTCTGGTTTCATGTCAGCTATGCCCAGATGGAGGGAGGGGGGAAAAATTCCTAGTTTAAGCTTTTCTGACCATAACTGTGTTTCAGTCGATCATAAGGGTAAATTACACTCTATGTATTACTGATAAAAGCACTAAACTGAACGCAATAACTGTCTGGTAGAACAAGTATTTCTGCAAGAATGTCGTGTTATCTTTACTTTATATAACAATATAACAAACGTAAACGTAACGTAACTTTACAAGTAGTGTAACACAACAGTGCACCTACTGATACGTACAATGTCATAAGAAGGGAACCCTCACAGCAGTCAAGTTCCAACATTGTGAACAATCATGTTACAGTCCCACAAGAGGCCTTTACTTAGTTAGCTCTATGAGGATAAAACTGAATATTAGAACTACCATATTTCTACAGCTATCGTTGCTGCTATTTTAGATGTTCATTTTTCAAAATAAGAGACACAAATCGCCTTCTATCTTCTGTCTGTGTCTTACTATATCTCAGATTGTAAGAATTTCTTTTATTTCTTCTTAGAACCGTGAATTTAATAACTGGAAATTACGACTCAGTCAGCTGTTCATTTGTCAATATGAGGTTACTATCTTTCACTATAGATATATAAATTCTGTTATATTTCTGAATAATAGATTTCGTGTTTGTTTTGAATACAGTCAGAGAGAGTCCCTTTAGTCAACCATAGAGACAGTAGTGCTAGTGTTTGTTTTCAATACATTCCAGAGACAGGTAGTGCTATTTTCATTGTTTTCTACAAGAAGTGTCTAGCAACCACATTTTAGTAACCAATCAGCCCCCTTTAGTGAATTAGCAGTCTAGTTAAAAGTTGATTAACTCTCTACAGTAAATTGATTTTTTAGGATGGATAGGATGTGTGACTGCTGTGTACGGACGCAGGAAGAGCTGACCACTGTTCACGAACAGATGAACGTGTTGATGGCCGCGGTCAGCCGTCTTCAGGCTTCTGCCTCGGAGTGTAGCGGCAGTGGGGAGTCTGATGAGTCGCATGATACACCCCAGGTTTTACATGCTTCACCCACCCACTGTCCCAGATGCCGAGACATCTTCGCAGGTACCAGGCGCAGTTGGGCCACCCTCTCCCCAAGGGGAGTGGCGGGTTCAGCGGCGTTCGCGGCGCACGAGGCGGAGGGCCAATGTGGAGGCTGGCCGTGTGGCATCGCCCACTCTGCCTGTGAGTGGACATGTGGCCGCTCCTTCAGCAGGGTCCGAGCAGGCACACGGGGTTGAGGGGTTTATTAGTTATTGGGAGCTTCAACGTTAGGCGGGTGATGGAGCCCTTAGCGAAATAGCGGAAAGGTAGGGGTAGAAGGCCAGTGTTCACTCTGTTTGCCAGGGGCCTCATCCGAGATGTGGAGGAGGCCCTGCCGGCGGCGATAGAGAGCACTGGGTGCACCCGACTGCAAATTGTTGCTCATGTCGGCACCAATGACTCCTGCCATATGGGTTCAGAGGTCATCCTCAGTTCGTACAGGCGGTTGGCGGAATTCGTGAAGGCGGATAGCCTCGCTCGCGGGGTGGAATCTGAGCTAACTATTTGTAGTATCGTTCCCAGAACCGATCGCGATCCTCTGGTTTGGAGCCGGGTGGAAGACTTAAACCAGAGGCTCAGACGATTCTGCGGAGATCTGGGGTGCAAATTTCTCGACCTCCGCTATCGGGTGGAGAAATGTAGGGTCCCCCTGAATAGGTCAGGCGTGCACTACACGCCGGAAGCGGCTACAAGGGTAGCGGAGTACGTGTGGAGTGCACATGTGGGTTTTTTAGGTTAGAGAATTCCCTCCCTAGGCCCGACAAGACGCCTCCTGAGACGCAGAACGGTCCCAGAAGTGATCTCATTAATAAACGGCCACAATGCCCATATAGTACTAGGGACAGAAAGTTGGCTGAAACCAGACGTAAACAGTAATGAAATCCTAAACTCAGATTGGAATGTATACCGCAGAGACAGGCTGGACAGTGGAGGGGTAGGCGTGTTTATCGCGATAAGAAGTGCTATAGTATCGAAGGAAATTGACAGAGATCATAAATGTGAAATAATTTGGGTGAAGTCACGGTTAAAGCAGGCTCTGACATGGTAACTGGATGTCTCTATAGGCCCCCTGGCTCAGCAGCTGTTGTGGCTGAGCACCTGAAGGATAATTTAGAAAATATGTCGAGTAGATTTCCCCACCATGTTATAGTTCTGGGTGGAGATTTTAATTTGCCAGATATAGACTGGGAGACTCAAACGTTCATAACGGGTGGCAGGCAAAAACGATCGATTGAAATTTTCTTAAGTGCTTTATCTGAAAACTACCTTGAGCAGTTAAACAGAGAACCGACTGGTGGCGACAACATATTACACCTCCTGGTGACAAACAAACCCGAACTATTTGAAACAGTTAACGCAGAACAGGGAATCAGCGATCATAAAGCTGTTACTGCATCGATGATTTCAGCCGTAAATAGAAATATTAAAATAGGTAGGAAGATTTATCTGTTTAGCAAAAGTGACAAAAGAGTGATTACAGAGTACCTGACGGCTCAACACAAAAGTTTTGTCTCAAGTACAGATAGTGTTGAGGGTCAGTGGACAAAGTTCAAAACCACCGTACAATATGCGTTGGATGAGTATGTGCCAAGCAAGATCGTAAGAGATGGAAAAGAGCCACCGTGGTACCACAACCGAGTTAGAAAATTGCTGCAGAAGCCAAGGGAACTTTACAGCAAACATAAACATAGCCAAAGCCTTGCAGACAAACAAAAATTATGCGAAGCGAAATGTAGTGTGAGGAGGGCTATGCGAGAGGCGTTCAATGAATTCGAAAGTAAAGTTCTATGTACTGACTTAGCAGAAAATCCTAAGAAATTTTGGTCATATGTCAAAGTGGTTGGTGGATCAAAACAAAATGTCCAGACACTCTGTGACCTAAATGGTACTGAAACAGAGGATGACAGACTAAAGACCGGAATACTATATGTCTTTTCCAAAACTGTTTCACAGAGGAAGACTGCACTGTAGTTCCTTGACTGGATTGTCGCATAGATGACAAAATGGTAGATATCGAAATAGACGACAGAGGGATAGAGAAACAATTAAAATCGCTCAAAAGAGGAAAGGCCGCTGGACCTGATGGGATACTAGTTCAATTTTACACAGAGTACGTGAAGGAACTTGCCCCCCTTCTTGCAGCGGTGTACCGTAGGTCTCTAGAAGAGCGTTGCGTTCCAAAGGATTGGAAAAGAGCACAGATCATCCCCGTTTTCAAGAAGGAAAGTCGAACAGATGTGCAGAACTATAGACCTATATTTCTAACGTCGATCAGTTGTAGAATTTAGGAACATGTATTATGTTCGAGTATAATGACTTTTCTGGGGACTAGAAATCTACTCTGTAGGAATCAGCATGGGTTTCGAAAAAGACGGTCGTGTGAAACCCAGCTCGCGCTATTCGTCCACGAGACTCAGCGGGCCATAGACACGGGCTCCTACGTAGATACCGTGTTTCTTGACTTCCGCAAGGCGATCGATACAGTTACCCCCAGTCGTTTAATGAACAAAGAGCATATGGACTATCAGACCACTTGTGTGATTGGATTGAAAAGTTCCTAGATAACGGAACGCAGCATGTCATTCTCAATGGAGAGAAGTCTTCCGAAGTAAGAGTGATTTCAGGTGTACCGCAGGGGAGTGTCATAGGACCTTTGTTACTCACAATATACATGACTGACCTTGTGGATAACATCGGAAGTTCACTGAGGCATTTTGCAGATGATGTTGTGGTGTATCGAGAGGTTGTAACAATGGAAAATTGTACTGAAATGCAGGAGGATCTGCAGCGAATTGACGCATGGTGCACGGAATGGCAATTGAATCTCAATGTAGACAAGTGTAATGTGCTGCGAATACATAGAAAGATAGATCCCTTATCATTTAGCTAAAAAATAGCAGGTCAGCAACCGGAAGCTGTTAATTCCATAAATTGTCTGGGAGTACGCATTAGGAGTGATTTAAAATGGAATAATCATAGAAAGTTGATCGTTGGTAAAGCAGATGCCAGACTGAGATTCATTGGAAGAATCCTAAGGAAATGCAATCCGAAAACAAAGGAAGTAGGTTACAGTACGCTTGTTCACCCACTGCTTGAATACTTCTCAGCAGTGTGGGATCCGTACCAGATAGGGTTGACATGAGATATAGAGAATATCCAACGGAGAGCAGCGCGCTTCGTTACAGGATCATTTAGTAATCGCGAAAGCGTTACGGAGATGACGGATAAACCCCAGTGGAAGACTCTGCGGAAGAGACGCTCAATAGATCGGTATGGGCTTTTGTTAAAGTTTCGAGAACATACCTTCACCGAAGAGTGAAGCAGTATATTCCTCCCTCCTACGTATATCTCGCGAAGAGACCATGAGGATAAAATCAGAGATATTAGAGCCCACGCAGAAGCATACCGACAATTTTTCTTTCCACGAACAATACGAGACTGGAATAGAAGGGAGAACCGATAGAGGTACTCAAGGTACCCTCCGCCACACACCGTCAGGTTACTTGCGGAGTATGGATGTAGATGTAGATGAAATTAGGATAGGAGGAGATCAGTGTGTCCTGAGATCGAAAGATTTTTTGTTTGGATCCCATGCCGCGGTAATAGCTATTGTCTTATTGGTGTCTGTAACATCTGTCTTATTGGTGTTGAAATTTTCTGTGCCATGGCTTTTGTTATTTCTCTTCGACAATAGCCTCACAGCTCTTTTGTAATGCCTCACTTATTTTCTTAAACTCTTTCACACTTCCAGCTTCATAAGGTACAAGTTTTGTATCTGAGTCGTCTTCTGTTACATCAGTTACATGTTGAAATCACGAGTCGCCATCAGTAACAGCACAACGCCAATTTCCTTCATTACTACAAAACGTTGTTTAAGAGACTTTTCCCGTTTTTGCTTTCATCGTTCTTGGCAGCTATCTTCAGTGCAGACCACGATGTCAGTCCTTCGTCATCCTGAATGAAAAGCTTAACCCTCAAATGGTATTTTTTGCGAAAATATGCATTTTCGGATGACTTCAACCCATCACAAATGCCATTTAATCGAAGTCCATGATCCTCTTTTTAAATGGATATAAGTCACTTCCGCTAAACGACTTAAGAGCAGTCTTGACGTCACGAAATGACGCAGGGAATAGAGATTGATGTGAGTGTGGTGAGAATCTTGTTTCTATTTTATCGCCTATGTATATACCAAAATATTTTCCGTCTTCTTTTCCAGCAAACGTGATCTTTTATCTCAGCCTATTTGGGTTGAATCATCCTCTTCGTCATAACCGTCTCCTTCTCTTTGTATGTCGTCCTTAATATCCACTGCAAGTTTGTCAGTGTTCGATGAATAATAAGAAATCTCGGTAGTCTTCTGTTTTCGTCCCACTATCTATTCACATTACTGCAGATTGTTTGTAACCCAAGTTCTGAAAAGGATCCTTCATTGAATGATTTCATAGCTTCAAGCCCAGCTGCTACATCAAACTCTCTCAAGCGGTTTCAATTTCGCCTGTCTTATATTCCGAAAACCGTTCGCCTGCTAAACTGGGCCGTAACGTGTTCGCCTCCCATGCGAGCAGACCCGTGTACGAATCCCGACTGGGTTGGAGATTTTCTCCGCTCGGGAACTGGGTGTTGTGTCGTCCTCATCATCATTTCATCCTCATCACGAGCGCGCAAGTCGAATGTGGCATCGACTGAAATAAGTCTTGCACTTGGTGGACAAACTTACCTAGATGGGGCCTCCCAGTCAACGATGCCACATGCTCATTTCAACTTCGTTCCGTAAACTAATTTATGTGTAGTTTTAATCATCGTAGATGTATATACATATATTACTTTTTCGATTCTCTCTAACCTTGCCATTTCTGTATCCTCTTCTCTTTTTTTTTCGTTGACTAATTCTTCTGACGTCGCTCTGCTACTGTCAATCATCGTTAAAATCTGAATCCTCACCGTAGATGCAAAATCACTACAATTACACGTTACTACGTCGTCACAGGCGAAACAGTTCTCAGAGAAGTTCGACGTAAGCGTCGTATATTTGGTGGAAAAATTACGACGTCACTGGTTCAGTTGATCGTGGACGAGCCCCCAAAACTTGTAGGAAAAACGACTGTGATTTCATGATGATTTATTCATTCGTCTTCTAGTTACAAACTTTAATACCGAGTTATCAAAACAAATAAGAGAATTTAATCAACAAACTCGTATATTTTATGAACATTATTTCTCGATGAACACACAAACTAAATACTCAGCTTCTCTGGCGTGTCACCAGTCTCGTCAGCAGGGAGTATCTCAAGCCCCCATCAAAATCCCTGAGATGTCATCCAGTTTAAATGTCTAGTGTCTGCAATAAAGCCCCACAGATTCTGTTGCGAATTCCACTAACTTTCACTGCATAATTCTTTTTCTAGCTGTCCTGTAAATGAGTGCAATATTAATATAATGGTAACCATAAGGGATTCTGTTCGATTTACACATGCACTGTTTTCTCTGTAAAGAAAGGTGACGATGACTTATTTTCTTTCAGTACATGAATTGTTCGTTTTCCCACATGATACACAAGAGTGTAATTCTTGATATAGATACTTTAACGTATGTTTTTGACAAAAACAGCAAATTTGTGCACAGATACTACCAAAGAAAGTCATGACTGGCAAGGCTACGATACGCACGTGGTATGTGGAACATTTTGTCAGATAAAAAGGCCGGCCTGAGACATGTTCGGATATCCATATATACAATTCCCGGGAAGGCCTCTCATCTCACATCGTATAATGATGGGATCGAGTATCTGAAATCAACTGTAGAGTGGCGAAGATAAGCCAGGATCACCCAGCCGAGATTCGCTCTTGTGGGCCCTTCTTTGAGAGAAATTGGCAGAAAGAAATTTCGGAGTTTCGCGCTGTTGTCCACAGCTTTAAAAACGTTTGTTACACACATTGAGTGCGTAGCATAATGGTTATGGTAGAGGTCTCACATGTAAATGCTTGTGGGTTCAAATTTTGTCAGGCACCTTGAACTGTTTTATTTTTAAATCATAATGGGTTTAAACATTATCTTATTCAATTAATTGGTTAAACTGTATTTTTTCCTATTTCAGTTCCTTTGTGACGTCATGTTAATCACCGCATTCACATTTTCAGTTTTTCTCATTTCTTCTTCTTGTCATTTTTTTTCCACTTACAATCTTTGTACATGTGAATTAATTAATTTATTTATCACTCATAACATTTAAATATTTGAAACTCCTTATGTCGAAGTTAAAAAATATAAGAGGAAATAGCAATTTCTATACACCCTGTAAAGGTTTTCCCAGATGATGTTATAACCTGTACGAGATCTATACCAGAAACCAGGTGCATATATCCTGCATATTACCTGGCAATCTGTGCTGAACATTACTTCTGTATTTCAACCAACGTCCCAGTTCCATTCTGATTGTAAAATGACTGTCGGTTAACCTCCCTTTTATCTTTAATTTTTCGCTGTATTTCCAAAAATTATGTGGATGGAAGTAATCTGTTGCCTAGAATGAATTCTCTCGCATTTTCAACAACAAACCAATCTGTGATGCACAGTGCCTCCCTCATTGGCGTCCCACGAGGGTTTGTTTAGCTTGTATGTAACTAATCAGTGCATGTTGCTCTTTGTAGGACCTTGTCTCTTGTAAGCATCTTCTATTAATGTGACCTGATAAGGTACCAATTCAGACAAAAAATATTTAAAAAAAGAAAAAAAAAACAAGTGTTTTGGAGGCCACTTCTTTCATAGATGGATTACGTTCCCTTCAGATTTTTCCAATGAATTCAGGTATATGCTTCACCTTACATTCTGTGTTACATAGTCGTTCCACTTTCTGGCGATCCAGTTCGTTATTTCCAAGTCTTTAATGATTATTGCTGCTTGTATTGGCTTACTGTTGTTATTAGTTGTAATATTATTAGTTGTACTGTTATCATTATTACTATATGGAGAATAGTTTCATTCACCCATAGATCTCTTACACAGTGGTATTGTATATGGCAAGGTATTAAAATTTAAGAACAGCAAAGATAAAGTAACTCACATATACATACATTTACATATTTACAGGCTTTGTGTGACGAAGATGGGACAGATAGTCAGCCGTGGCCTCATAGCTGGAATAAACCTCCAATTCGCCTGAAGTACATCTATATCTACATTTATACTCCTCAAGCCACCCAACGATGTGTGGCGGAGGGCACTTTACATGCCACTGTCATTACCTCACTTTCCTGTTCCAGTCGCGTATGGTTCTCAGGAAAAACGACTGCCGGAAGGCCTCCATGCACGCTCGAATCTCTCCAATTTTACATTCGTGATCTCCTCGGGAGGCGTAAGTAGGGAAAAGCAATATATTCAATACCTTATCCAGAAACGCAACCTCTCGAAACCAGGACAGCAAGCTACAACGTGATGCAGAGCGCCTCTCTTGCAGAGTCTACCACTTGAGTTTGCTAAATATCTCCGTAACGCTATCACGCTTACCAAATAACCCTGTGACGAAACGCGCCGCTCTTCTTTGGATCTTCTCTATCTCTTCTGTCAAACCGACCTGGTACAGATCCCACACTGATGAGCAATACTCAATTATAGGTCGAACGAGTGTTTTGTAAGCCTCCTCCTTAGTTAATGGACTACATTTTTTAAGGACTCTCCCAATGATTCTCAACCTGGCACCAGCCTTACCATCAATTAATTTTATATGATCATTCCACTTCAAACCGCTCTGTACGCATACTCCCAGAAATTTTACATAAATAACTGCTAAAGGTGTTTGTCCCGCTATCATATAATCATACAACAAAGGATCATTCCTTCTATGTACTCGCAATACATAACATTTGTCTATTTTAAGGGTCTGTTGCCACTCCCTGCACCAAGTGCCTATCCGCTGCAGATCTTCCTGCATTTTGCTGCAATTTTCTGATGTTGCAACTTCTCTGTATGCTACATCATCATCCGCGAAAAGCAGCATGGAACTTCCGACGCTATCTACTAGGTCATTTATATATATTGTGAAAAGCAATGGTCCCATAACACTCCCCTGTGCCACGCCAGAGATAATTTTAACGTCTGTAGACGTCTCTACATTGAGAACAACATGCTGTGTTCTGTTTGCTAAAACTCTTCAATCCAGCCACACAGCTGGTCTGATATTCCATAGGCTCTTACTTTGTTTATCAGGCGACAGTGCGGAACTGTAACGAACGCCTTCCGGAAGTCAAGGTAAATGGCATCTACCTGGGAGCCTGTATCTAGTATTTTCTGGGTCTCATGAACAAATAAAGCGAGTTGGGATTCAAACGATCGTTGTTTCCGGAAACCATGTTGATTCCTACAGAGTAGATTCTGGGTTTCCAGAAATGACATGATACGTGAGCAAAAAACATGTTCTAAAATTCTACAACAGATCGATGTCAGAGATATAGGCATATAGTTTTGCGCATCTGCTCGACGACCCTTCTTGAAAACTGGAACTACCTGCGCTCTTTTCCAATCATCTGGAACCTTTTGTTCCTCTAGAGACTTGTGGTACACGACTGTTAGAAGGGGGGCAAGTTCTTTCGAGTACTCTGTGTAGAGTCGAATTGGTAACTTAGATAACTAGTGAAAGCCTAATCCTGGAGGCCTGGACGTAGATTTGAGCCTCTACCAACCAAATACAAGGTCATTCTTCTTCAAAAAGTGATGCCTTATTCACCTTATCCTTAGTTTACAATATTGCCTTACAAATAAGTTATTAAATATTGCACAATGCTAATGATTCACTGTTCATTCAGTTCTGGTATGCAGTTGCTGCTTACATTACACAAGCTACAAACAAATTTTTTATTACACTAGTTACAACATTAGGTGATGCAAGGAAATTTCGTGTATCGAATCTTCCTTTTTGCTAGCCTCCAAATAAGAGTCAACGTTCCCCTATGAGAGTGGGTCTGAACCTTCCTTAGACCATTACTCCTTAATGCAGTCAAGCATTAGCTAATAACCCCGCCTACTCAGCGCTGTCTGTTGGCACCCCCCACCTCACCCACTTTATCACCAACTTTATAACAACTAAACTATAGAATGAAAGACATTTATTCGAACACTTTCATATTTAAAATGATGATAGATGAATGATATTTAATTTTGTGTATGTATGTGTGTGTGTGTGTGTGTGTGTGTGTGTGTGTGTGTGTGTTGGAATGAATTCGTGGTGCATCGCCATAGATGACAAAGCTAACTATCCACAGTGAGGGTAGACATTCGTTACAAAACATACTTATCGTTTATTACTCCTCTGCCTTTCAGCACTTCCTTGACTTGCACACTGCAAACACGTTTAAAATGAAACAAGTAGGAAATATATGCACTACAATGACTGTCACTAAATCACTTGATTGCTGCACTCCTTACTTCTGTACTGGCAGAAATTTTTGGGAAGCCTCAGGCCCTTGGAAGAATTATAGAATATAACACAACATATATTATGGCTCTGAAATTGACTGTGTTGAGACATAAAGCACTTTACTTAGTAGCTGAAGATCTCGTTAAACCTGCTGTAACGTTCGGCACACCTGAATAAATGATTTCTCTTATATATGTGCTTTTTCACTTTATAGCTAAACGGAAACTCTCAATTTCCACTACCAATAGTGACAACTAGAAGCACAGTTCGAGAGCATAAAGTTTTTTCTTCCCCACACGGAAATTTGTGAGACACGGATTGGCTGCTTCTCCAGCAGAGAAAAGTGTCAACTTTGATTGAGATTGGCAGGGAGGTAAAGCAAATCAGCTCGAGTGGTCTTGTGATTAGCACTAAACCCATGTGGGCAGATTTACGTTGGTGCACTTTTTCAATTTTGATGGCAAGGTATGATCAGAAAATTGGGGCCTCTGATTTAGATTCTGGTCTAGAGAGAAGATTCTGGTTTTCTGTTTTATTTTGGGTAGGCTGCACCTGTGCTCCGTTTGACAGTAATTGCAATCTGTCTGACAGATCGCCTGCTTGCACATTCCATATATTTTGTGCTACAATAATGAAATACAGGCGCTGCAAATCGCTCCTCTCCAGATGTGTGTGCCACGATTGTCACCTAAGACAGACCTACAAATCGAGAAAGGGGTATGCTATTGCTGCTCCAGCTTGTTATTGCAAACAGAATCACAGCCTTGACACATCTTCTCAGCTGCACCAACGTAGTGTAACTAGTGTGTAGAACAAATCCATCAAATTCTGTTCTGTGCTAGATAACTTCAGATTGAGTTATCAATGTTTTGAGACAGGATAAATAGAAAACATTTTCTTTGTGAACCAAACGCCGCCCAGTGAAGTTTCAATTGTTTTGCCAACAATCATTGAGTAATTTTTTTCTCGCTTAACTTGTAGTATTTGTCATACATGGTGAATAATGTACCCTTGCCACTTTTACAAACGATTAATCCTGTGTTGATACATTAATCACCCATCACTAACTGACAATAATGACAGTGCCATCATTTCATTAATTCTTCTCAGCAGTCAAGTTGTTTTTTTTAATATTCTAATAAAAGGAACAATAGTAAATGTAGACTAGCAAAAACAACCACTGTCGGAAGGCAGAGTCAATTTATCAGGCACATGGCCAGGTAGACAAGTGCAAGGCTTAAGTGTTAAAACGATTGCTTTCCGGGTGTAAGCTTTCAGTTGCCTATAATCTTCCAAATCAAACCATAACAGAAGTTTGAATCCCAGTATGGAAAGAGATCAAGCACCTAATGCCACTGTCATCAGCACATGGATGGAAACTTTTTTGGAGCGTAGTTGATTGAGTAAGGGACAAGAAGCAGGCAGAACATGGAGGCTGTGCAAGAATTTCTATCTGTATTCACGAGATTACCACCATAACTGAATGGACAAATTTCATGGGAGCTTCAAGTGCCAAAGAGTACAGTGCATAATGTGATTCGCAAAAGTCTTAAACTGTATGTGTTCAAAGCCCAAGTTGTTCCGTTGATCGCCCAAATATGAAAGGTTTTCAATGGACAAGCTGAACCATTTCGATGAGGACAATTATTTCTCGAAGTGTGTGTATTTTTCTGATAAGGATACGTTTTGTGCTTGTAGCTCAGCTAAGCGCCATAGAGAGCAAAGTGGCGCAGGGGTTAGCACACTGGACTCGCATCTGGGAGGACGGAGTTTCAAACACGCGTCCGACCATCCTAATTTAGGTTCTTCATGTTTTCCCATACCGCTCCAGGCGAATGCCAGGCTGGTTCCCTTTAAGGGGCACGAACGACATCCTTCCCCATTCTCCATAATTTGATGAGACCCACTACATAGGTGTTTGGTCCCCTCCCCGAAATCGACCAACCAGACAAACTAACCGCAATAATATTCGTTTCTGCGAATCATAGAATCCTCAACTCGATCGGGAACATGTTCTGGACAGTCCAAAGGTTAATGTGTGGTTTGGGTTAATATGTGATCGATGATTTCTTCCTTGAAAGCAATGTTAATTGGATATGTTTGCCTAGACACAATGATGAATTACGCCATTCGCGAAGTACAGGTCATGCAAGACACTACCATCATTCAGCAAGATAGCGCTCCCCCACATTGTGTTCTGTAGGTCCGAAATTTTCTTTATGAGAGCTTCAACAACAGGTGGATTGGCAGAGATGGTGCAATTCCATGAGCACCGGGATCAGCTAACATTATTGCATTACAGTTCTTTCTTTTGAGGTATTTGAGAAATATTGTGTGCAGAATAGTTCGTGATGCTGTGATATTACAACAATGAGTCATGGATGCCGTTGGCACAATCGCACCAGACATGCTACAGAATGTGTGGAAAAAGATAGAATACCAGCGTCACATTTTGCGAGTTACCAGGGGTACACCTGTTGAAATGATTTAAAAGCTGAAGTGTATTACCTGTATTAAATGTTGATGTAAGATCCAAAACTTACTGAACAGAATTATACATGGTGTAATGCTTGTTTAATTTATTGTATACAATAAAGAGTTGCATTGCCTTGTAATCAGGGTGAAGATTCATGGACACCTAGTACGTACACTTTTGGTATCGACCAAAATAAATAAAAAATATGTGGTCATTGCGGCTCATACGAAATTCATGTACAGCAGTTTCATACTCCTAAGGTTTACGACCAGATTGTGTGTGGAGCTTTATACAGTGTCCTGTAATAGCAACAATTTTTGGGCCATAATTGCACAAAATTCCTCCTATGTTCAACAGATATTATTAGACTCATCGTGAAGAACAGGCAATGGGATCACCAGTTAGTGGGCTCATGGCCAATATTTTATGGCCTATCTTGAAAAAAAGAACTTTAAGGTAGATAACAAATTTGAGATAGCAAAGAGTTGTATGTATCAATGTATAGACGACACAGTGTGACATAACAGTGATTCTCACACACACACACACACACACACACACACACACACACACACACACACACGCCTTACAGTGCGCTCGCTCTTTTAGAAAATAACCAACTTACAGCTTAAAAGAAATTTCGCATTAGAAAGAAAAACAGACAACAAATAAGTTTTCAGGATCTCGTCACACAATGGAAAATCAACCAACGTAATTTCACAGTATACTGAATACCCATAATCACAAGCACCACACTCAATAACAGTCAAACCGGCCAAAGACACACAAAAAAGCAAGTTTCCCTTTCATGCTCCATAGATTAATCTGAGCATTCTTAATCAAATTCTTAATCAAACGGAATTACACACAGGCATAACACAAAAGAACAATTAGCTGTGGAAAACAGATATAACACTAAGACAACATACAAACCAGAAGATAACTATGCAAGCAGAAATTAAATGAACAAATCAGACACATGCAAAGCCCTACAGAGCACTAGAGATTAATACATCACTCTCACGTTGGCAGCACAGAACATACAACAGACGAAAACACCACACACAGAAAAATGGCTTGTACTCACCAGTAGTAATAAAACAGCCCACAGAGTAGGCATAATTCAAAAGAGACGTGTAGTTCTGCTGCTGTAGGTAAAGATGTTAAAGGTTCATAGGTACTGGCTCCACTTCATACTCGCAAAATCTTTCGAGTCGAACGATTTCTTCTTGTCACTGAAATCACAAAGTAGATTAATGCCTTACAGTACATAAGAAAAGAGGTGTTACTCATAATACAAGAGATTTGTAAAATAGTGATTCGTGAACCCAAACGAACTTCACAAAGCCAGACGAAATATTGTTGAAAAATGACTACAGTGCTATAACAGCTAGAAATAGTAAAATAGTGTGAGCAGCTGGCAATATTGTATCGAAACAAAAAGTTCAAGTAAAATATCGAACAGACCAAACGACAAGAAGAAACTCAGAAACAGGTTACACCCACAAATCAGTTCAATGTAGCAATTTACATGCATCTTACAAAGCATAGTGCTGACATGTACCAACTCGAAAACAGTATATTCTGAATATTTCAACCACAAAAGGTATTACACGATATTGCACTTGTACTAAGCACATAACAGCCCATAACCATCAGCCACTCAAAATGTACGTGAAGTACCAAACTACAGAGCAGCTCATACCATAAAATTTATCAGAACGGAATATTTCCGTTTACAGAAAAGACAACAGTAGAAAATAAAGAAATTATAAGCCAATATGAAACTTCCTGGTAGATTAAAACTGTGTGCAGGACCAAGACTCGAACTCGGGACCTTTGCCTTTCACGGGAAAGTGCTCTACCAACTGAGCTACGCAGGCACGACTCACGACCCGTCCTCACAGCTTTAATTCGCCAGTACCTCGTCACTCACCATCCAAACTTCACAGAAGCTCTCCTGCGAACCTTGCAGAACTAGCACTCCTGGAAGAAAGGATATTGCGGAGACATGGCTCAGCCACCACCTGGGGGATGTTTCCAGAATGAAATTTTCACTCCACAGCGGAGTGTGCGCTGATATGAAACTTCCTGGCATATTAAAACTGTGTGCCGGACCGAGACACGAATTCGGGACCTTTGCCTTTCGCGGGAAAGTGCTCTACCAAGTCTACCCGAGTTCAAGTCTCGGTCCGGTACACAGTTTTAATCAGTCAGGAAGTTTCATATCAGCGCACACTCCGCTGTAAAGTGAAAATTTCATTCTATAAGCGAATAAATTACACTACACAGTCAAACACTATTTGACAGATTAAAGAATCTTTGCACACACACACACACACACGACAGCAGAGAGAGACAGAGAATGAGAAGAAAGTAAACAGGGGTCATATGTGGCGCTAGAACGATCGTGAAAACAGACAAACACTGAAAATCAACAGGGAACTAACAGACAGCACAAATATGCTAGTGCTCTACGTTTTACCTTGTAACTGCTGTTCGATACAAACGTATACTGTGTAGCTGCAGAAGTGTTCCCAGATGATGCAATATTCTGCTATCTTTGATTCTTTAATTTGGGCACCTCTTTTGATTTCGTGGCTTGTCACCTTGCAGATGAGACAGAGTCATCGATATCACCCCTTGACTTCAACCAATAACGTCTTCACAAGCCGCTAGATGCAACACAGAGATGATTTCAAAATGGTGACCGTGATGTCACCATCACAATGTTGTAAAATATAAACACCAATGACGAAATACAACATTCTCTTCATAAAAAATATTCAACCTAATGGAAAACCGTAGAAAATTCATGTTTATACGCATGGAAAAAGAAAGTTTAAATGAAATCCAGGAAAATACTAAGATATAGCTCAAAAGCAAAGAGATAAATACGATAAAATGTTTGGCATCAAACCAACAAAAAACGAAAATAGCACGTACCATCTACATATACGTTCAAAATCATCACGTGACCTATTTAAGAGTCACTCAATTGAACATTCAGACATCCATGCAGAAAGCCAAAAACGAACCTACATGAATAAGAAAAGCTAAAATCCGATACCAACACAAGAGCCAAAATCATGGGAGTAAGTTACACTTTATAAAACTACAATGCGATATACTATAAATGAAGGCGGACCTGGCGATGACGATGTACATCATTCTGTTGATATATAACAGTTTGTCCTCCTCCGTCACGACAAGGTACATCACTTTGAGTTATTAGTGTGATTTCCATACATTTTATACTACATGATGCATTCTTATTCGCAGTTTAACTTCAGATGTCTGACGTGTTATTTAATTGTTGAAGTGTCATCTTTTTAGTATTAATCTCATTATACACTGAAAAATATTAATTTTATTTCTTTGCAGGGCAGCTGTCATTTGATAAAAAGTTAAAATAAATTGTAACTAATCAGTGTTTACACTCGTCACTTGGGAAACCACAGATAATATTTAAGCACTGTCTAGTTCTAGATGTAAGCTAGTCCAAGTAGTAGAATTTGTGATAATTTCCAAGGATGATTGCGTATCGACGTTGCGGAGCCCTAACGATACATGTCGAACGTGCGATCGTAAAACGATCATGTGACTGTGTTGGCGGGCGTTATGGGTATGCTTACGGTGGTCGCTACAGCAACGACAAAAGAAGAGCGTTACAGAAATACTTCTAATTGCAAAGGAGACGACTTACCTTACTCGTCATCAGTGTTGTCATCATGCGAAAGTACATTACGGTGGTCTGGATGGAAAATTTGGAAGTGTCGAACCATGTATTCTTCCTGATACTCGTTTGTTTCCCGCACTGTAGGCAATGACTTTGTAAACGGTATTCCAACATCGAAACTGTTCTTGCAAAGTTTTACACACTTCGCACCATCACAGTCTACATAGTCTGTCCTTTCCTCGTCATGTGGTGCTCCATATTTGCGACAAAAAGTCGAACAATTTTCTAAGATGGATAAGCATGGAATTAGATTTTTCGGGTCTAGTGCAGTAGGGGATACAACCCGTCGGCTTTGAACAATGACGTCATTCCTTAGTCATAGATCGTAATGTCTTCACTTCGAGGCATAGATAATAAAGCAGTTCTGTGTTCTAATAAGCTTTTGCTGTTATGTTTCAATTTCCTTTTTTTACTGATTGCTTAATAAAGTAGGATCAGTTTATTCTATCTCGTGAGATTTTTTTTTAAAAAGCCAAAAAAACACTATTGCTTAATAAAGTAGGATCAGTTTATTCTATCTCGTGAAATTTTTTTTTAAAAGCCAAAAAACACTTATCAGCTACTGAAGGCAGCTACAACACTACGAAGAATCGCTTCTCGGCTTTTGACAAGATATTGCTTAATAAAGTAGGATCAGTTTATTCTATCTCGTGAGATTTTTTTTTAAAAAAGCCCAAAAAACGCTATTGCTTAATAAAGTAGGATCAGTTTATTCTATCTCGTGAGATTTTTTTTTAAAAAAGCCAAAAAACACTTATTAGCTACTGAAGGGAGCTACAACACTAAGAAGAATCGCTTCTCGGTTTTTGACAAGATATTGCTTAATAAAGTAGGATCAGTTTATTCTATCTCGTGAGATTTTTTTTTTTAAAGCCAAAAAACACTTATTAGGTACTGAAGGGAGCTGCTTAATAAAGTAGGATCAGTTTATTCTATCTCGTGAGATTTTTTTTTTTTAAGTCAAAAAACACTTATGCATTTGACAAGATTAATGTTTATCTCTCTCGCATTCCTTTGCTTCTCAACTTTCTCCTCAGCTCTTTCATCTCTGTAATACATGCTCTCTGGCGACTTGTGACGTCATTGTTCAAAGCCGACGGGTTGTATCCCCTGCTGCACTAGTCCCGATTTTTCCATATGAGAGAATCCGCCGAAGAAAGGTCAAGAACTCCATCACACTCAATAACGACATAAATAGCCTGGGAGATCCTAGCAACTCACAAATAATTTGCGGCGGTATGTAATTCAGAACAACTAAGGGAACAAAGGGAAACAGATAAAAATGACGATCAGAAATAATTGATAACAACGACCGCCACCAGAGTCGCATGATCGATTTACGATAGTACGTTCGATATCTGACGTTTGGTCGCCGCGACTTCGATAGGCATTTATTCTTGAAAATTACCGAATTTGTAGATGTTATTACGTGTCGATTGCACCACACTCAAAACTCCCTGTACAAACCGAATATAAAACGCATACTCAGCATTAACTGACAGTAATAGCGCCCCCAAGTAAAACAAAGACATTTGAGAGGTCTAAATAGTAGTTTCTCTTTTTGCATAGTAGGAGAATCTAAATTCCCAATGGCAGTAAATGAAAAAGTTAATCTTCCGAAAAAAGAATGACAACTGAAATCGAGGTAGCTGTAATGATTGTTTCCTTCTGTTGTTATTTTATGAGTACCAAATTGTTGAAATTACGGGTTTCGGCTATTATAATGAACCATATTTTCAAGGATATTCGAAAGAGTTAGCTATATTAATGAGATGAGAATCTCTGGGCTGCGAGTGACTGAGAGCAAAGTTATAAAATTAAATAATGGTTTGAGGTGACTCCGTTATTGGAGTACGTGGTCATGTGAGACGTTGTTTGTACTTAGTTTCTAATACTACACGAAAGATAAAACATGTTAGTCTGGACCATACGGTTTTAGGAACTGAAAACAGCACTCATGCGCAACAGTTGTAGCGAAGTATACATTGGCGATGTCAGTCCTGAAGTATAGTGAGGTGACGATAGTCGTGGGAGAGGGACAAGCACATATGCTAATGGCGGTAGTGTCTCGCACACAAGCTATAAAAGGGCAGTGCATTGGCTGAATTGTCATTTGTACCCAGGTGATTCATGGGAGAATGTTTCCAATTATGGCCGCCGACTTGAATTAATAGACTGTGAATGCGGAATGGTAGTATTGGCCCGACGTACGGGACCTTCCATTTCGGGAATCGTTGGAGAATTCAATATTCCGAGATCTACAGTGTTAAGAGTGTGACCAGATTACCAAATTTCGGTCGTTATCTCTCACCACGGCCGACTTCCATCACTTAACGACCGAGAGCAGCGGCGTTTGCGTGAAGTTGTTAGCTCTAACAGTAAACAGCACTATGTGCAAAAGCCGCAGAAATCAATGTGGAAAGTACGACGAACTGTCTGGTCAGTATGGTGAAATCTGACGTTAGTAGCCAATGGAAACAGTCGACCGATGCGAATTCTATGCTAACTGCATGACATCGCCTGTAGTGCCTCTCCTGGGCTCGGTACAACATTGGTTGCACTCTAGACGAGAGGAAAATCGTGACCTGGTCAGATGAGTTCCGCTGTTAGTTGGTAAGAGTTCATGGTAGTGTTCGAGTGTGGGGTAGACCACACAAAGTCATGGGCCCAACAAGGCCTATGCAAACTGGTACAGCCTCCATAATGGTGTGACTGTGTTTACTTGGAATGACTGGGTCCTTTGGTCAAACTGAATCGAGCATTGACAGGAAATGGTTATGCTCGGATACTTGGAGACCATGTACAGCCATTCACGGATCTCATGTTCCGAAATGAAGATAGAATTTTTAGGGATGTCAATGTGCCATGTCCCCAGGCAACAACTGTTCAAGATTGGCTTGAAGGACAATTTGAACGAATGACTTGACAGTCCACATGGTCTGACATGATACCCATCGAACAATTATGGGACGTAATGGGGGGTCAGTTTGTGCCAAAAATCCGTTATTGGCAACACTTTCGCAATTATGGACGGCTACTTGGGCAGCATGGCTCAATATTTACCCAAGGGGTTTCAACGAGTTGATGAGTTCATGGCAGGTCGAGCTGCTTCACTACGCACGACAGAAGGAGGTCCCAATATAAATTAGCAGCTATCCCTCGATTTTTTGTCACCTGAGTGTATTTTACATGGCACAATTTGCTCATGATCACATGCTTGGGCAGTTGTTTGAAAGATGGGTAGGGATGCGTGGGCAATTTTCTTTCCCTGATGTCTTAACCAGTCTGAAGAATGCCGCCAGTTATAATTTCTCGTTTACTGAAAAACTGCTCGAAAACGCCGTTGTTATTCGAATGGGTAAGACAGATGGTAACTCACTTTATGTGTGGAACATACGGAGGCCCTACATTTAGCTTACAGAAGACTATCGTTCACACAGTCCGGAAGATAGGAATGACAGGTAACTGCTAGGACTTGTGTACAAGCAGTAGGACAGTTCTTCATGAAATGTGCTGCTCTTATTAATGTACAGGATAATGGAAAATAAAAACGAGATATCTTAGGCGACAATTAGTTTAACATAAAGATATATAAAGGCAACACGTAGGCAGTTCTGGCACTGTGGTTTTTCTTGGAACCAGGACTTAAACTTTACCTTCACAGAATTTGGTACACTATTCCTAGACTGTTTGAAAAAATGATGGAAATTATTAGAAAAATGGGTATACATTATTGTCAGATATGAACATCGGAAGAGCAATAAATGAAATAAAAGACTGATTTGTAAGTGTTGTTAAAAATCAAAGTGATATGCTTGATATGCTCACTGCGGTCCCATCTGAATGCAATGAAAGTTACTGGAACGATGAAGAGTTTCTGCACACAGCATGTGTATCAACAGTAAACGTAGACCGACTAATGTATAACATAACACCAATATTACGACAAGGTATATGATCACCTAACAGACGAAGTAAAGGAATTCTGCTAATCTGGCATCGAAATAACGTATGAAAGAAGAAGTACGGAAGCTTAACGAAGCAGATTAGTGCAGGAAAACACAGCTTTCTTTGGTGGAAGAGATCTTTTAGTATCAAGATTAGGCCTTAAATTCGAGATAGAAATATCTGAGAATCTATCCTTGGCGTAGAGGATTCTGTGGAAGTCCATCGTTTAAGGTGGCGACGCTATTAAAGAAAACAATGGAAGCGTTTCAGATGTGTTATTTCAAAAGAATGCCGAAATAATATGAAGATGTACGATGATGACATTCTCAGAGTCAAGGGGGAGACATATATATATATATATATATATATATATATATATATATATATATAGTGTAATTGGTTATTACAAACCATACAAAAATGCACCGAGGTATGTTTTTTAACACAAACCTACGTTTTTTTAAATGGAACCCCGTTAGTTTTGTTAGCACATCTGAACATATAAACAAATACGTAATCAGTGCCGTTCGTTGCATCGTAAAATGTTAATTACATCCGGAGATATTGTAACCTAAAGTTGACGCTTGAGTACCATTCCCCTGTTGTTCGATGGTGTGTATCGGAGAGCACAGAATTACGTAGGGATCCAAAGGGAACGGTGATGGACCTTAGGTACAGAAGAGACTGGAACAGCACATTACGTCTACATGTTAACACCTTTTTATTGGTCTTTTTTACTGACGCACATGTACATTACCATGAGGGGTGAGGTACACGTACGCACGTGGTTTCCGTTTTCAATTACGGAGTGGAATAGAGTGTGTCCCGACATGTCAGGCCAATAGATGTTCAATGTGGTGGCCATCATTTGCTGCACACAATTGCAATCTCTGGCGTAATGAATGTCGTACACGCCGCAGTACATCTGGTGTAATGTCGCCACAGGCTGCCACAATACGTTGTTTCATATCATCTGGGGTTGTAGGCACATCACGGTGCACATTCTCCTTTAACGTACCCCACAGAAAGTAGTCAGGAGAACCGGCTGGCCCTGCAGATGCTGCTCCCCGACCGTGGCCCGTGTTTGTTACAACACGCAGCTGAACGTCGGAGGTTTCAAGCGTCAATTTTAGGTTACAATATCTCCGGATGTAATTAACATTTTACAATGCAACAAACGGCACTGATTACGTATTTGTTTATATGTTCAGATGTACTAGCAAAACTAACGTAGTTCCATTAAAAAAACGTAGGTTTGTGTTAAAAAACATACTTCCGTGCATTTTTGTATGGTTTGTATTAAACAATTACACTAGCCCCTCTCCTCACGTTTGGTCTGAGGAATCGGTTTGTCAGTATTTGATGTGGTTTACGAAATATATCCAGCGGTAACGTTAGGTGACTTTTTGTAACACCCTGTATATATATATATATATATATATATATATATATATATATATATATATATATATACAGGGTGTTACAAAAAGGTACGGCCAAACTTTCAGGAAACATTCCTCACACACAAAGAAAGAAAATATGTTATGTGGACATGTGTCCGGAAACGCTTACTTTACATGTTAGAGCTCGTTTTATTACTTCTCTTCACATCACATTAATCATGGAATGAAAACACACAGCAACAGAACGTACCAGCGTGACTTCAAACACTTTGTTACAGGAAATGTTCAAAATGTCTTTCGTTAGCGAGGATACATGCATGCACCCTCCGTCGCATGGAATCCCTGATGCGCTGATGCAGCCCTGGAGAATGGCGTATTGTATCACAGCCGTCCACAATACGAGCACGAAGAGTCTCTACATTTGGTACCGGGGTTGCGTAGACAAGACCTTTCAAATGCCCCCATAAATGAAAGTCAAGAGGGTTGAGGTCAGGAGAGCGTGGAGGCCATGGAATTGGTCCGCCTCTACCAATCCATCGGTCACCGAATATGTTGTTGAGAAGCTTACGAACACTTCGACTGAAATGTGCAGGAGCTCCATCGTGCATGAAGCACATCTTGTGTCGTACTTGTAAAGGCACATGTTCTAGCAGCACTGGGAGAGTATCCCGTATCATAATAACGTGCTCCATTGAGCGTAGGTGATGAACACTAACCTGTTGATGCTACGTACTGATGTGCTTGATGCTAGTACTGTAGAGGAATGAGTCGCATGTCAACACAAGCACCGAAGTCAACATTACCTTTCTTCAATTGGGCCAACTGGCGGTGAATCGAGGAAGTACAGTACATACTGACGAAACTAAAATGAGCTCTAACATGGAAATTAAGCGTTTCTGGACACATGTCCACATTACTTTATTTGTGTGTGAGGAATGTTTCCTGAAAGTTTGGCCGTACCTTTTATATATATATATATATATATATATATATATATATATATAAAAACAGTGACTGGAGAAAGAGATGACGGAATGGGGTATGAGTTAAGACCAGCAAATGTCTTCTATGGTACTTGAAGTCACTGCAGAGGGAAAAGATTGCAGGAGAAGACAGTGTTGGAATGTACAGCCAGTGACAGAATTTGCGAGACCCCTCGCCTATTCGTTACGCTCAACTGCATAGCTTTCCTGTCTGGTACACAGCATGACAGGCAAGGAGACGCAAAGCTACCAACATACATTCACATTTGTAACTAGTAAATCTTACGCGAAACGAAAGTTGAGAGGAAGACGCTTGTCTAAGACGATCACAGCCGGAGAAACCACTCAGGCACATTTTTCTGCCGCTGACATCGCAAACGAGTTTCCATACTGTTTTGCACGTTTCACCACGGAGTCATACACTAAGCTATTCACGACTGGCACATTCTTTAGTTCATCCCTTTCGTCGTGAATTTAATGAGAGAAGACAGTTATAGAAGTTACGATACTATATTCTGAGTAACATTAGTCTCACATTTCGGACACGTTAGAATGGCAAAGGTGCCTAAATAACACGGGTTCCTGTGAATTAGGTGACAGAAAGAAATTATGGATACTTAAAGTAGCCTTGATTACACCAGATCGAGTCGACAGACGTTTAATGGGAGCTACAAGGGCACACATGCTGGAGCCACGCTAACGACGCTTTGTTGACGGGACAGACAAAAGGGGTTTTTTCCTACCCCCTTTGTTGCGAATCGCTAAGGGTCACGGTGCCCACGTGGTTCGGACAGCCCTTTCGACGGTTTCCACCCACCAGCTTTGTCAAAACGGTTCAAATGGCTCTGCACTATATAACTAAACATCTGAGGACATCAGTCCCCAAGACTCAGAACTACTTAAACCTAACTAACCTAAGGACATCACACACTTCCATGCCCGAGGCAGGATTCGAACCTGCGACCGTAGGAGCAGTGCGGTTCCTGACTGAAGCGCCTAGATCCGCTAGGACACAGAGGCCGGCTAACTTTGTCAGTCGATAGAATGGTGTCAAATGTTTGGCGAGGCGGATTGCTGGTGGTTTTCTCGAGAGAGAAGATTTCATTCTAATGGTCTCGTCCACTGGTTTCAAACTATTCTATTGATGTTGTAACTAAAGTATTACTCTAAATCAAACAAATACAAACAAGCTGTGTTAGCACAAGCAACAGTTCCAGCAATTAATGTAATAAAATACCGGGTGTCATGGATCGATCTCGAAACAGGCGTTCTAACGGCACCCAAAGAAAATTAAACCATTGACTCGCCGAGTAAAGTGGATATTAAATTCGTTAATAGTGCACGTATTATACAAGATTACCCGAAATGCAGTGTGAAATGTAAGCCCAGTTCTTGTTTGTAATCCTTCCACAAAACTAAAATGTATACAATCAATTGTGAACCTTTACAGCTGCATATGATTTATCTAAAGGCGGTATCTTATAGAAAAATTCATCTATTGGGGCTTATCTGAAAGGAAAACTCTCATTACCAGTTTTTGCTAGTTATTAAGATTAATTATTTAATCTGATCAGCTGACATACAAACAACAAGCAAACGACGGCTCCAGTACTCCTTTGCCACTTTTTTCTTGCATTTCTTCATATATCGCATTGTCCTTTTCTCATGAGAAAACAAACTCATATCAAATTTCAATAACAATGAGTATCGGAAACATTACGAGGAACTAATTACAGGCTTTCACAGTCACGTTCCATGAACTTCAAAAGTCTGAACACCAGTAAAAGAAACATGTGCAACAAAGAACAGAGTTGCAACTAACGAACTTCTCGAAGATATCGTATCCAAATCAATAACGATGTTTTTATTCTTCTGTCTCATGGATAACACAAAAACTACATTTTGTATGTAAGCAACATTAAGAATTTTAAATATCTCAACCGTTAGCCTCTGTCATCACCCAATCCGACAAGGACAAGATCTGACATATGGGACACCAGTTTTGATAAAGTTTTGCTATACTGAAAATAGACACGTGTTTCCGCTCTTTGCTAGGCACTCCCTAGTTATTGAGAAATTGAGTCCAAAATTAATGACGAAAAGTCTTGTTTTCATACTGCAGCTTGGTTACCCGTCATTCTTCCCATACAGGATCGCTTGACCCCCGGTAGGGTAGCAGTAGCTCGGCGTGTTCGGTCAGAGTGTTGGCTGCCCTGAGTAAAAGAAAGAATAAAATGAAAAATATGTGAAATATTCAACGACCAAATGGAACAGCTGTCATACGACGTCTGCACCGACCAACTGCAGAGAACTACAACGGAAAAAAAAAAAAAAAAAGCGGTCGGGGTGTTAGGTACCAAATTCGGTGTCCGTGTTCGGTTCGTGATCCTTGCCCTCCTTTATTCGACATTTTCCCCAGTGTCTGATAACTTTCTGATACCCGGAGTACTTACCTTTGCCTTTTATTAAGGGAAAACATGAGGAGGTGTGATTAATAATGAGACAAGGAAGTATATTTAAAGTTCTTTTAATTGAATATAGAGGGCAAATATACACCGCAAGTAAATTCCTCCCAACAGATCGTCTATTTGCCACCGTTTTCACAAAGAGTGGGGTTGAAACTGATGATAGAAACAGGTAAAACGATAGTAGTTTTCTCGCCATAAGCAACACACGAGCGAAATAATGCCGCATTACTAATAGAAGACATATCTGACTCAAGGTCCTAAATGCAAAGATAAAGATAGGCAAAAACACGATAATTACAATACTATCAGATGGAACGAAGAAAATACCAAAAGAAAACAAAGGCAAGACCGAGAGTCGAACACGAACCAGGGGTTAGACTTACGTGTATGCATGATGCAGCACGGAAAAACGATTTTCCGTCATTAACTTTGACCTCGATTTTTTTAGTACGTACTCGGGATTGTCTGACAATAACCCAAAACGTGGAACATTCTCGCTAAACTACATCAGGATCGGTGACCCACACGACAAACACTCCACTTTAAGCCGATTGCGCTCAGTTTGGTAGTGGGTAACGGACATCTCGTTTCACGAGAATTCCGAATGACTTCGGAGCCCGGCGTCCTTCACTTGGCACTACCAAGTTTGATGTGAGTAAAGGTTTTGCCGCTGGTGAGTACTGTCTCCCACACAAGCAAGAAAACACACACACACACACACACACACACACACACACACACACACGCACATACACGCATGCACGCATGCACGCACGCACGCACACACACACACACACACACACACACACACACACGGTAATTATTTTATGCTGACAACTCATATAATCCCCAAGATGCAGGCATTAATTTGTGTGGTGTCACCGCCAGACACCACACTTGCTAGGTGGTAGCCTTTAAATCGGTCGCGGTCCGTTAGTATACGTCGGACCCGCGTGTCGCCACTATCAGTGATTGCAGACCGAGCGCCGCCACACGGCAGGTCTAGAGATACTTCCTAGCACTCGCCCCAGTTGTTCAACCGACTTTTGTAGCGATGGTTCACTGACAAAATACGCTCTCAGTTGCCGAGGCGATACTTAGCATAGCATTCAGCTACGTCATTTGTTACGATCTAGCAAGGCGCCATTACCAGTTACTATTGATACTGTAATCATGTACCGTCAAGAGCGACGCTCATCTTTAATGGATTAAAGTTCAGTTTTCGATCAGCTATGTCCGTTTTTCTAAAGTCTAATTTCCTTGTCCTGTTCCAGACCTCACGCCAGCCTGCGTGAGCTATAACGCGTGCCTTTCGGCTTCCTCTCATACCCGGTGTTGGTTCCCCTGCCAACCCACAACGATTTGATATTGTGAACAGCGGAATTAAAAGTTTTAGGTGACTTGTAAGAAGTAAAATTACGTTCGGAAGGTTTAAATTCTCAAATTTTTCTTTGTAGCAGCCATTGTACTGTGTGAAAATAAGGAGAAAAATAAAAAAAACGAAAAAGAAACGAAAAAAAACTTTATGTGGTTAAATAATTCGGACCCTGATCTCTTGTATATAGAAATTGACTCTTATTCTATTACGAACGCTGATGTAGAAAGACAGTATTATACCGTGGAGGGTCTCATTTAGTACGCAAAACTAAAAACTATAGTTTCTCGTCAGGAGTCAAAGAGGGTATTGTTAACGGATGGCGTCTGTCCTTCTGCGTAAAGTGTGTTCCTGCAGAAGTTCCAAAACTGGTTATACTACTGTAGACTGCTCTCTACTTTCAGGAAAGGGGACGGAAGTTTGCTCACCCATTCGATCGAATTTATACGTAACTCAAATTCATGCAATTTGGCATCAATCTCGAGAAAAACGGATTCAAAATTTATCGATGCTGTTCGAAATACACCACATATTCCGACTGCATTCGGCGATTTGTAGCGCATTGATGCGTGAAATGAGGTCATAGGATCAAATTCATCTCCTAGGAGGTTTATTTTTTAATGTGCACTCATTTGCGCGAGTAAAAAATTTGCACGCGATATATTTGATATTCAAAATATGTAAGCTATGTGCCCAATAACAACTTCTTAAGGCAAGATAGCATCTAATACTTTGAAATGTCCATTCAGTATGTTTGCAACACAATTTTAAGGGAATATTACACGGAAATTTTTGAACTGTCTACTCAACGTGCTTATATGATGATTCATATACGCATAATTACTGCGAGTACTGTTGGGGGACTAACCAAAATATATTTTTCAATCGCTGGATGAAGTTCTGTCCGTAGTTTACCGACCACTATAAATCGAAAATCTGTTTTCGGTGCAGATGCTCTGAGTAGATCATCACTGCCACCGTGAGATTGTAACAGAGATTATATGAATCATAGTACGAATGTGTTCCACGAGTAGATAATATCTCTACATAAAGGATTTCCTTAAACAGAGATTTCTGGACAAATAACATGTCGTATGCATTTATAAATATCGAATACAACAGTAAACATAATATACTAACTCCGATGAGAACAAACTGAGAAAATTAGCATGTATGCGAACATAGAATCCCGATGCAAGAGCAGAGCGCTTGCTGCTGAAACTCTGCTGGCCCAGAATGGCAAGCGCATACCAAGCGTAACAGAACTGCAGTATCAAATTTTGATTTTGTTTTTTCAAAGGGGCCCGACTACTGCCCCCTACGCTTTTGCGTATTGGAACTCTCGGTCATGAATTGTACATACGCCGAATGAGGGTCGATTCATTGAGGGAAAATTCGCATCCCTCCTTATCAGCGAAAATTTAATGAATGAGAATCTCCACGATGCAGAGTACAGTGTCATATACCTGTCGGGATAGGGAAACCCGGGGTCACTTACATTCGTAGCTTTAACCAAATAATTGTGGTAACAAATAAATCTGTCTCTTTAAATACGTAAAGATGGAATTATTCTGTTGTATCTACCAATGCTGAATACACGAAACAGTTATGAATCTAAATTTTTAATATTCTCGTATTTTTCAGGTACTCTGTCTCGTGATAGAAAATTTATCCATAGCCGAAGGGCATGTGCATTAACGGGAGTGAAATTTTGTGGAATTCGTGGATAAGAAGTTCCATGTCATATAGAACAGTCAGGTTTCTAAACACCAACAAGTAAGATCTTGGGATGTCGAGATGTTCATTCTGTTGTCACCTGGTATTGCATTTCGTCTGACTGCAATTAAAACAGTTGAATTGTTTATGTACAAACGAAATGTGTTAAGCCACCACAGAAACTTTTTAATCTGAGCTATCATTTAACAGTTTTATATTGCTATTACACCTAACGCAAGAAGCTTGTCTGAAACGTCTGAGAGAAACAGAGTTTATTCCATGAATTTTAGCTGCAGAAGCAAGAAGCAAATTTTGTTTATCACCCGTCACCGTGTTGTCAAATGTCGTAGTTTACTGTTATGCAGAGCTCTCGTTGTCCTAGAGCACCAACACGGCGACGCGATATGCGCTGTGATTGGTTAGAGTGGTGAATGCATTGCTTTTCCTCGATTGTTCATTGACGTGTTTGGAAATTTCCATTCTTTTACCGGAAGTTTGGTATATTAAACTTGGTTTCCACGATAACGACGTTTTGTATTATTATGTAACGAACCCACTGCAACGAACGAAATTGAAATTATATGCTTGGTTAGTTCCAGATAGCCTGCTTATTAGTTGCCACATTACGCGAAAATGGTTTTGTTGCCAGACGACACATTTTGAACAACCCCTTTAACTTGGTAAAATGTCATTATGCTTTTAAAGCGTTGTGGGCGTTGCACTAAAATTCTGTTTTGTTGAATTTGGATACAGTAATAAAGAAATTATATGTTAATTAAGCTATGTCGTTTACATATTTTTTGAACGTCAAAGTTGCTTGTTTGATTTATTATTTTAACTCATTATTTTTATCTGTAGTCAAGACACTTAAATGCCTGAAAGTAAGACTGGAAAGCAGTGTGACGAATAAACAGAAAAAACAATACGACTGTAAGTATTCGTTAAAGTATCATTGTACGTCCCAATGTCTTTAGAAATGGATAATGCATACGATTTTTTAAAGTCTTCAAAATTGGATGTTGCAGGAGACTTTGGACATAAGAGGAATGTAGTCTCTTAAAATCTCCGTGAAGTATCAGTGTTGCTGCATATATGAAGTGGAAAAGGTCTCGCTGTCACCTTCTGGAAAATATGCTATGAATAATTCAGAATTTTCTATATAATACACACTGTTTAAGTCCTCTGGCTGAGAAGCGCAAGGACAATCGATAGACTTTGGAACTGAACATTTGTGAGGATTTTTAAAGTAACTATTCTCTCAAATTACCATATTATCAGATTAATGAAAATATACTTAATAAAATGAATTTTCATAATACCGTTATCTCTTTCATGCGTTTTGCGAAACAAGAAAATAATTTGTTCTGGTGATAGTATAATTTCGTTTTCCTGGTGTAAACGCCCATGACTTATACAGTAAAGGTAACTTACGGATATTTCGAATAGTCTATGGATGTGTATGAAAATGTCTCTTCATTTCAGCGTTGCAACAGATATTTGGTAATCGCTTTTGCCACCATTCGCCTAGACGAGTGTAGAAAACCACCTATAGATCATACAGAGACTTGTTCGCCGAGTCATCTCTCAACCACCTAGGATCGAACTCTGTCAGATCTTTCCCCTCCTAATTAGCAGTAGAGCTAGGAGATGTGATGATCCGCTGTCACACCATTAGGTTGGTGGTGATGGTGAAGGTAAGTGGAATGGGATACAAAGATAACTGATGAATAATTCTAATGCAGATATTTAAAGACTAAATCTACATCTGCATCTACATGGTACTCTGCAATTCACACTTAAGTGCCTGGCAAATGGTTCATTGAACCATTTTGGTACTACTTCACAACCATCCCACTCTCGAACGGCGCGTGGGAAAAAGGAACTCCTAAAACTCTCCGTTCGAGCTCTGATTTCTCGTATTTTATTATGATAGTCATTCCCCCCTTCGTACATGGGTGTCACCAAAATATTTACTCATTCGGAAGAGGAAGTTGGTGACTGAAATTTCGTTAATACATCTCGCCGTAAAGAAACCCGCCTTTGTTTCCGTGAGTGCAACCCCAACTCGCGTATCATATCAGTGACACTCTCACCCCTATTGCGTGATAACAAGAAACAAGCTGTCCTTCTTTGCACTTTTTCGATGTCCTTCGTCAATCCTACCTGGTAAGGATCCCACACCGCGCAGCAATATTCCAGCAGAGGACGGACAAGTGTAATGTAGGCGGTCTCTTTAGTGGGTTTGTCGTATCTTCTAAAGTGTTCTGCCAACAAAGCGCACTCTTTGTTTCGCCATCCCCACAATATTATCTATGTGGTCTTCGCAATTTAAGTTGCTCGTAATTGTGATTCCTAGGTATTTAGTCGAATGGACAGCCCTTTGATTTGTGCGACTTATAGTATACCCTAAATTTATCGGAATTTTTTTAGTACCCATGTGCATGACGTCGCACTTTTTTTTGTTTTGTGCTGATTGCCACTTTTCGCACCATACAGAAATTCTCACTAGGTCATTTTTTAATTTGAATTGATCGTCTGTCGATTTTACTAGACGGTAAGTTACACCGTCATCTGCAAACAATCTAAGGGGGCCGCTCAGGTTACCACCTAGATCATTTATATAAATCAGGAGCAGCAGGGGGCCTATGACACTACCTTGCAGAACGCCAAATATCACTTCCGTTCTACTCGATGATTTACCGTCTATCGCTACGAACTGTGACCTCTCAGAGAGGAAATCCCGAATCCAGTCACACAACTGAGACGATACTCCATATGCACGCAATTTGATTGATAGTCGCTTGTAAGGAACGGTATCAAAAGCCTTCCGGAAATCTAGAAGTATGGAATAGATCTGAGATTCCTTGTCGACAGCACTCATTACTTCATGGGAATAAACAGCTATCTGTGTTGCACAAGAATGATTTTTACTGAATCCGTGTTGGTTATTCAAGGTGATTCATAATGTTTGAGTACAGTATATGCTCCAAAATCCTACTGCAAATTGAGGTCAGTATTATAGGTCTGTAATTCAATGGGTTACTCCTATTTCGTTTTTTGAATATTGGTGTGACCTGTGCTACTTTCCAGTCTTTAGGAACAGACCTTACGTAAAGTGAGCGATTGTGTATGATTGCTAAGAAAGGTTCTATTGTGTCTGCATACTCTGAGAGGAACCTGATTGGTATACCACCTGGACCGGAAGACTTGCCTTTCTTAAGTGATTTGAGTTGTTTCGCAACACCTAAGATATCTACTTTTATGTCACTCGTGCTAACAGCTCCTCTGGTTTCCAATTCTGAAATATTTACTTCGTCTTCTTTCGTGAAGAAATTACGGAAAACTGTATTTAGTAACTCCGCTCAAGTGGCACCATCATCGGTAATATTCCCATCGCTACCGCGCAGTGAGGGTATTGAGTGTTTTATTGCCACTGTTGTACTTTACATATGACCAGAATCGCTTTGGTTCTTCTACCATATTCTGAGACACTCTTTCACTGTGGAAACTATTAAAAGCGTCTCGCATTGACGTCCGCGCTAAATTTCGAACTTCCGTGAAACTTAGCCAGTCTTGGGGATTTTACATTCTTCTGAATTTGGCATGCTTTTTTCGTAGCCTCCTTAGTTGCAAGAATCGATTTTACCCCTAATTCGTTTGGTCCAGTGTTGTTGTAAGATGCATCACATGCTCCTCGACGAGCAGGCATTCTACAAAGCATTGTAGACGAATTTTTTTTAAATTTTGCATACCCATGATGTTTCACAGAGAGTATACCATTATTTGAGCCTACATAAGTCCTGCCAAATCCTAACCGTGTAGTGAAAATTGTTTTCATTGGCTGTTGATGTCTGTAACCTGTACTTGTCAGTGAGAACCATTTTTTGCGATTAAAGCTAAACGAACTAGAGATTGATCATTTGTTCTTCGTGGCGTGATGAAACCGATCTCGTTTCTCTGAGATTTACTGTTAATGTCAGATCAATGCTAAATGGCATATTTCAGGTATCAACACGAATCGGTAACTTCCACACATCTGTGTGTGTTTTTGCTTCGCATTTGTGCCCCTTTTTCTATAGAAGGGGCCCGTGTTCGGTAGTTCCAAGCCCGGTACCGCCTCCCCCCTCGCAATAATTAAGATTATGATAAAGTATAGTTTCAAGTAAAGTAACCATGCGAAAACGTATATTTCATTTCATATCTCGTGTAGGCTGTTTAGGGGCTAATTTTTGGCATCTGGATGTTGTGCGACGGTAACTACCAGCAAACTAAAAATAAAATGGAAACAGCTTGACATGACAACGAGGACCATCCCACTGTAAGAAATATTACAGATTATAAGTTGCTCCTCTGACTAATGACACGGATACTGGTTTGAAAGTCCTCCTCGCTGTCATCCACTTCCGTTCATAGCTATTACCTACTTCCAGCCTGCCTCTGTGGCCGTGCGGTTCTAGGCACTGCAGTCCGGAACCGCGGGACTGCTACGGTCGCAGGTTCGAATCCTGCCTCGGGCATGGTTGTGTGTGATGTCCTTAGGTTAGTTAGGTTCAAGTAGTTCTAACTTCTAGGGGACTGATGACCTAAGATGTTAAGTCCCATAGTGCTCAGTACCATTTGAACCATTTTGAACATACTTCCATGTTACATGCTTAACCAGTCAGTGTCACGTCTGCAGTAGCGGACTGGGTCAGACTGCATGGGCCGGCAGCTGTGGCCGAGCGGTTCTAGGTGATGCAGTCCGGAACCGCAGGACTGCTACTGTCACAGGTTCGAATCCTGCCTCGGGCATGGATGTGTGTGATGTGCATAGATTAGTTAGGTTTAAGTAGTTCTAAGTTCTAGGGGACGGACGACCTAAGATGTTAAGTCCCATAGTGCTCAGAGCCATTTGAACCATTTTTTTCAGACTGAATGAGCGCTTTCGTAGTGTTTCCCGCTACCAGTTTACTCGCAGTATATGTTACAACTAACAGAGGATTCAGTCAACGCTAAGTATCTCATTTGGCTGAAGCAGACAACGGTGCTATATCAGCACTGCATGAATAAGGATTTTGAAATTGCTATATAGCAAGGACTATGGGTCTTCACAAGTCGACGGTTGTGAGGCGGATCAGGCGAAAGGGAGAAGGTGGTAACGTGCGCAGACGGCCTCATACTGTGCTTTTCGCAAAACAGCAGCAGCTCAGGATCTGCAGATACGGTGTTCCAGTGAAAAACCATCCATTCGTCAGCGTACGACAAATTCAGCAAGCTTTGAGCGTCCCTGTTACCAACAGAACAGTCATTCGTCGTCTAAGAGATGATGACCTGCGAGTTAGACACGCTGCTCAGGAACATACATTCTCTATTTCCCACAGAGAAGGCCAGTTGAATTTTGTTGCTGCAAATTTTGGTAGAAATGTCCGGTTTTGGAGTCGGGTGGTTTTTACAGAGGAAAAAGTTTTCTGTATGGTCTCAAAAGGGAAGAGTACTTATTTACCGGCCAAAAGGTGCTACGTATGATCCAAGAGAAATATACAGTTGCCAAAGAAGTTGTAAGGATTCAATAACGGTATGGGCATGGATTTCGGCCGAAGAATATGGGCTCCTATGGGGAGTAGAAGGAAAATTAGGTGCGCTCAACTAAATTTCCACTCTGGATAATGTCATGTGGTCTTCTGCGACCGAAAGATTTCGCAATGATCTGATTATGTTCCATAATGTTCGATCGTCGGCTCATATGTCAAGTGTGGTTAAGCGGTGGTTCGACAACCACAGAATTATTACTGTTTTGTAGTGACACCTAAACAAGTTGTTAAGGATATTTACGCAAAAAATGGTTAGAATTATGGAGGAAAAGTGACGTTCAAGGCCCACTCACAGCCAACATTTTGATGCAAATCATGATGGTTGAAGTTGGTTACTTGAATGCCCAAATTATGTGGCAAGAATTGTGGGCTCAATGCCCAACAGAATTCGAGCCGTTGTGGAACCAGAAGGCGGTTATGCGCGATACTGAGCAGCATTAGCAAGGGTGTATTTTTTCTTAACCAGCCAGATTCAGATGTTGTTTCTAACTTATTTTTTGTGAATAAATATAATTCCATGTTTTTTTTTTTAGGAAAAGCTGCAAGTTTAAACTGAAGGACGAATTAATTTTTGACAGGATCTTATATACTTAATTTTCCAAGAGAAGAAATGTTCGTTTTCTATATCCATCCAGTCGCTAAAAATAGATGGAGATGCAAAAAAACGTAAAAACAACAAATTCAGCAATAATAAAGAATAGTAGCGGAGGAGCTGGCCGATGAAGGTGTAACTGAAGAGCGAAGATCGGACTAGAAGCCGAGGTAAGGAGGTAAGGAGTTGGTCTAAAAAAAGTGATAAAGGTCAAATTAAAAATAGAAAATAGGGTTGGTACGAACTATTTGTTGACGGTGAGAAGCAATTCTCGATATGCCACTTATTACCATTCTGAGATTTTCTGAATTTTTTTTTTGTTTTCCCTGGGACTGAAACTGATACCCTGTTCTACGTGAAGATTATAATAACTAATGTCATTTACGTAGCGGCACAGAATTGTAATACACACTATATAGATCTGGAACCTGTTGATACTTTATTTTTCGTTTCACTGATGTCATTGAGATAAATAATATAACTGTCAATAGTGAATAAGGGTTCTTGGTGGACCCGAGTGTTTTCTGTAATATCACCTAGTTGCTTTCGGTGAGTCCTTGTGTTTTGTACGTCAGGCAACGTTTGAAACTAGGACTACTCAGGTTAAGATTTTCCGCGAATGGTCGGAATTAGAAGTCGAATAGTACGTTACGGAAATTGTGCAGATGCAACCGTTCTTTTAGCAGGTCTGCGAGAAAGGAGATAGAGCCGAATATTTTCGCAGCAGCAAATGTCGGAAAATCCTTTGAGCGATTGATCTGAAATTTTGACACAACGTTGCAATCGACCACACATGTAGTTTTAGTTTCTCTTTTAAGAAGTTCGCAAAAATTCTTTGTGAATAGCCTTAGTATCGAAGAAGTAATAGAACAGAACATCATGTCTGACTCAACAGTTTCTTACGCGTCTCAATGTTTATGGTGTCATATCTCCAGAATCTGCACCTCGTTCATCTCAGTTTCAAACAGAACGGGAAAAATTACCTAAGTGCTGAACAAGTTTATTAGTATGCATTATCTACAGTAGATCTGGTGGTGAAAAACTTACGAGAGTGCGCAAATGGACAACTGTCAACGTCGGCTTCGTTTTTCGCTTCTGTGATTAGAAAACTAGTCGTTTAGCAACGAAAGGGAACATTATGCAGAAACATGGTAACTAATGAGTTGACATCCAATAATAAAAGAATATACATTTGCGGTTTAAAATTCGTTGCAGTGGATGCATTACACAATGACATAAACTAGGAGTCGTAGATTTTTCCATTACTAGACCATGATCAGGACAACTAGTCATCATAAAGTAAAATGTCAGTATAAGTAGTGTAGTATTCACAAACGTCGGCGAGCAGTTGAGGAATGGCGATCCTTTTCTCTCCTCTATTCAATTGCAGCTCATGTCAAGCCGTCAAGTCGGCCCTTCGTGCCAGCGAGATCTCTGCGCAAGGCCGCGTCCTACGAAAAATTTCAAAACCGAGCAACAAGACGCGTACTCTGGGTGTGCACCAGGCAGCGGCATCGGGCGATACTCTCCGATATCCAGCGTGCAAGCAACGATGTCCCGCTACAAGATGGCTACAAGATCCTACCAGCCGTTTCTACAAAACGGTGCCCGTAAACCGCGGAATACAATAGCTCAAGAGTAAGGCAACAAAATTAAGCATAGTTAAGAAAGCAAGGAGGTAAAGGAGCGCTGGGCATGAGATTTACAAAGGGAGGAAACTTGATGAAGAAATTCATAATTATTTATATCATCAACTAAGAAGATCACCAGACAAATTACTCAAAAATGGCTCTGAGCACTATGGGACTTAACATCGGTGGTCATCAGTCCCCTAGAACTTAGAACTACTTAAACCTAACTAACCTAAGGACATCACACACATCCATGCCCGAGGCAGGATTCGAAACTGCGACCGTAGCGGTCACGCGGTTCCAGACTGAAGCGCCCAGAACCGCACGGCCACACCGGCCGGCGACAAATTTCTCGAATACGTGCGGATGAGCAGAGATACGTTCCACTATCTCAAAATAAATTAAAGAGGAGTTTTTCTTGTGTATCCAAGAACTATCAAAAGCCGATTAGTGCGGTATTATGAATGACTAATAGAAAACAAGAGGTGTCTGTTGTAAAATGATGGTGTCTGAAATGGCCGGTACGATAGCTCATTGTGTTCGGTCAAAGAGTTAACTGCCCTATTTCATAAAAAAGTGGAGTGAACGGATTAATGATTAACTTGATTAGGTGTCACGGGACGTGCGCCCCGAGCAAATGTAATGACCAGTAACGAACAAAATGAGACAAAACAAGAGAGAGAGATTAGCAAGCTGGTTTGACGAGCGTCCTGGGTTCGATCCCAACTGTTTTTGATATTATAACTGACTAAAATACAATTTTATCGTATGTTCTGTGTAGTACGTATTATCTATACTCTTTACACAACATCACAATGTATATTTTTAAGGTCTTGCCAAAGTAATTGATCTGTAAGTCTATAAACACCAATCTCAGTACGTAACACCCATCCAATTCCTAATAAGACACAACTGCCTGCCAGCCGCTTGTGGCCGAGCGGTTCTAGGCGCTTCAGTCTGGAACCGCGCGACCGCTACGGTCGCCGGCGAATCCTGCCTCGGGCATGGATGTGTGTGATGTCCGTAGGTTAGTGAGGTTTAAGTACTTCTAAGTTCTAGGGGACTGATGACCTCAGAGGTTAAGTTCCATAGTACTCAGAGCCATTTGAACTATTTTGAACCACAACTGCCTGGCATATACATAAATGTGATTCAGTTACTGTAAATATTCAATGTGTGTTTAAAATATTTAAAGACAATATGTACTTTTCTTGACATATGATGGCATTATGCTTCTATGGAGAAGGTAGTGACATTTCCTAAATCGATGCTAAGCGTCCGAAGATGACTAATTTGTGAACTGATATGAGCAAAAGTAAAAAATAAAACAGATCAGAGAAAAATCTGAAACATCTCATTTGCTGTAGGCCCTACCTGATTTTGAGCATCATTGGAAAGCGCGCCGAAATACTTTCACGAGCTTCAGGAATCTTCGAGTCGTAAAAACCATCATCAAGATATAGAAAAAGGATTTTTTGAAAACGACAGATCGTAAAGAGGCGATCTTTCGTCTTATATTAACGCTTGAAACGTTTTGGTCAAATATTTGAGCGGAGAGAAAACAAGAGTCCCTATAAAGTACACAATAAGATTTTGTCCGAATTTTCATAACCAAACAAAGAGGGACAAATGAGCGAATTGGCTATCAAAGTGAGCAACAGGCAGAGAAATATGTAACTGCTAGATAGTAATCAGGGTAATTAATGAAAACTTAATGACTGATTTGAGGAGAACCCGAAATATTTCACCAAATGTGTAAATGAAGTATCCAAAAGTTCATCTCTACAAGGCCTAGCTTTTCTGCACATAAAAAGATAGACTGATGTCATGTTTAATGGTCAGAAATACTTCCCTGGAATCAAGTTCTAAATGATAATTTTCGAGAATAGAAGACGCTAGGAAAGTTAATGAGTAGCCAATGTCATTCTTTCCGAATAAAACCTTAGAAAATGAAGTAAATCGGTCAAATAGTTTGTGAAATGATTTCTCTATAAGAAATTCTGCAGATCACAGAAACATCTGAAGTATCTTTGAATGATGGTCGAAATAATGTACAGCAAATGAGGAGTATCAAATGTTTTCTAATCTGCTTTATTTCTTACTGTTACTGTTATCATTTCACAAATTAGTCGTCTCCGTAAGCTCAGCATCGGTTTAGGTGATGTCAATACTTTCTCCATAGAAGCACAATGTCATCATATGTCCAGAAACGTGCATATTGTATGTGAACATTGTAAACACAGATTGACTAGAGTAACTGAATCACATTTATGTGTATGTCAAGTTGTTGCGTCTTATTAGGTTCAAAATGGTTCAAATGGCTCTGAGCACTATGCGACGTAACTTCTGAGGTCATCAGTCGCCTAGAACATAGAACTAATTAAACCTAACTAACCTAAGGACATCATACACATCCATGTCCGAGGCAGGATTCGAACCTGTGACCGTAGCGGTCACGCGGTTCCAGAGTAAAGCGCCTTTAACCGCACGGCCACACAGGCCGGCCGTCGTATTAGGAATTGGATGGGTGCTGTGTACTGGGATTGGCAAGATCTGGCAAGATCTTAAAAATATAGTTTGAGATGCAGTGCAAATAGATAACACTTAGATAACACTTGCAAGGGAAACTCCCTATCTCACCCCCTCCTCCTCCCCCCCCCCCGGTCACAGATGTAGTGGTAAAATGGCCTATTGGGTAGACCATCAAAAACTGAACACAGATCAAGCATGATGCACTGAACTGTGAAAAAAAGGAAAATAGAAGCAGTGATGTGGTTTCTTGGTCACGGTGTTGGACTGCAAAGCAGAAAATCCATGTTCAAATATCATTGATGCCTCTTTTTTTCACAAAATTATGAACTTTCCGTCCGATCATTACTCTCCTTCTGTAGTTTTGGTAATTTTCATACTGTATATTGGTTATAGAACATGAGCCATGTGGCTAGGATGTTAATGAGATGAACTGTGAGAGCAGGCCAGATGTCGTGCAGACCTCTCAAAGAAATGAAACGAACAAATAATAGGATGTGAACTATGGTACGACAAGAAATTAAAGAGTCAAAACTACCAAAACGGAACGCAAGACACATGACATGTGGTACTTATGTAGAACAAAGAGAAGGTATTTAGGTCTGGAGTTGCCTTGCTTATACCTCGGTGTTGCAAACAGACATTACACCATGACACAGACACAAATACAGAGACCTCAACGACAGGTCGGACAGTTAGTAATTTTGTGAAAAAAAAAGTTGAGATGAGAGGTATGTGAAAACTTACCTTCCGCTTCGCTGACCAACGACGTGACCATATGGCAACGACGCGGCAGCTACTTACAACTCTTCGATCTTGCATATCTTTACCTTGCACCATTCGCTATTTCGAGTTTTCTTCTTTTTTCACACTTAATTATAACTTCTTTCTTTTTCAATGCTTGATCTGTTTACAGTTTTTGACGGGATATCCACTGGGCCATCTTACCACTAAATCGGAAGGGGTGCTATAGGGAGTTTCCCTTGTTAGTAAACAGAACAGAAGGTAAGATTGTATTTTAGTCAGTTCAAATATCAAAATCAATTAGGGTGAAACCCAGGACCTTCCTCATACCAGCTCGCTAGTTTCAGACACTGACATTGTACCACATGCACCTCCTGAAACATGCTTCTAACTGTTTGGTATTGGTTAGTCATTCTTACGCACTTACCGGTTGTTGATAGTCCTTGGTCACAAAAGAAACACTCGTCTTTAATCTATGGACGAGATAGTCGAACGTATCTCTGCTCATCCCTGTATATTCGAATACTTTGTCTGGTTAACTTCGTAACTGATGACATAAATAATTATGAAATTCTGCATGATAATTCCTAGCTTTCTAAATTTCGAACACAGCACTTCTTTATCGCCTTACTTGTATAACTAAGGCTAATTTTGTTGCCATACGCCTGAGCTACAGTATTCTACAATTTATGGGCGCCGTTCTATACAAACAGCTTGTAGGCTCTTGTAGCCATCTTGTAACTGGAGATCGTTGTTTGCACGGAGGACACCGGAGCGTATCGCCCGATGCTGCAGCCTGTCGCACACCCAGACGCCGTGCCCTGTTGGTCGCTTTTGCCACTTTGCCAGGCGCGGCCTCTAAGAACGAACTGCTACACGCGACAACACGCCAAGAGAGGATAAAAAGCGTTTCCTTCTTACACGGCAATCTGCAGCAGCTAAAATTCATGGAGCGTTCTTCAGTGTACCTCAGACGTTTTACAAATGCTTCCCTCGTTAGGAGTATTATTAATATCAGAGGATACAATTTCAAATTGATAACTCATGGTGTCATAATATACGATTACATTTCTGTAAACTGAACAAATGTTTTTATGAATAAACAGCTCTCTCGATGGCATTGCAGTCAGGAAAATGTAACACCGAGGTATAGTAGAATGAATACCTCGACCTACTAAGACATCTCTTGCTGGTGTTTCGAAAGCCGACTCGCCTAGGTGCACATTTTTTGTCCTAGTGTTTCCGTAACGTTACTCTGCTGTTAACGAATGCGCCTTTCAACTGTAGATAAATTTTCATTGAGGTGAAGGAATACCGTGAGAAACAATCCCATGTTAAAAATGTAAAATCGCGCCTGTTTCATAGATTCAACGTTTGTAGGCACAGCAGAACATTTCTGTCTTTATGGATTTAAAGTGAGAGATGTCTCCGTTCAATGTATTTCCACAATTACTTGTTACGGCTGTGAATGTAAGAGGATCCTGGATTTCACATTCCCAACACCTCAAAGTCAGCGCACCCAGCACGATGAGCTTTTCACTCACTGAATTTTCATGAAGAAAAGGGGGACGAGGCGATGCGAACTTTCCCTCAACGGTCCAACCGTCATCCAGCATATATAACCATTTTGCTTGTTCATGCAATGTCAACGTTCTGAGTTCAATTAGATACCATTTTAGAGTGCACTTATTTGATCTAATAGATTATACCTAATGTTGTGTTTGATATTAATCAATGTATACTATACGTGCCCTGAAGACTCTGTTTAAGGACTCTCTTTAAGTAGAAATCTGAATTGTCCATGGAATACATTTACCTTATGAGTCGTAGTATCTCTGTTACTTTTAATCGGTGGCATGATGATTTGCTCAGAATCTGCACACAATCAGATAATCCATTGGCAGTGGGGTGTGAAGTAAAACCATAACCTCATCTAGCAACTGAAAAGTATATTTTGGTTAATGGTCGAATAGTTCTAACAGTGAAGGGGTTGAGTGGAGAGTTTAGATTTTTTTATATTATATATTCCTGGACACATAACTTAGGTATTTCTGAATATCAGCTATTCAGATAGTAAATTTTGGGACGCATAAGGGTGCACACTAAGAAATAAACCTTCTGGGAGATGGACTCGATCCTAGGACCTCGTTTTACACATCAGCACAGATGATATTTTATGCTTATGTCTGTTTTCAGTATAGGTCATGAGCACGACTTACGTTCAAAAACAGATCGAATGGGTTAGGAAACTTACTATGCTTCTTCTGTAAGAAGAAAAGCAATACCGATTTTCGATTTTCTGCAACAACATAGCATTTGTGAAGACGTGATGGAGGCCATCCGCAAACCACACACCCTTTTACCACAGTCAGGAGTCGGCAATTTTGCTTTCGAGCAACTAACTCAGTCTCACAGGAGAACAACGAAGCATACTTCATCTGTTTTCGTAGCAAAATTAGTGTCGGCTTCTATATACAAGGAATCATCGTACAAATCGTTTAACCTCCTCATATTACTCCATTTTTTTGGGTTTTGCACCCCAGTCGGTATAAACGGCCCATTAATGGGATCATCTTGTTGCCCATCTGTCTATTTGTCTGCTTGGCTGCCTGTGTGTCTCTTCGATTTTTAAGACCCCTTTTCTTCAGAAACAGGTGACGGTAAGATGTTGGACTTTTATTTGACATTCTGAGGTCTACGCTCCATTGGCAGTCTGAGAAATTTAAGCTTTTAAGGCAATACAGTCGAAAACTAGGGCCATTTATGTCAATATTCGATCCTCGAAAACTCAGTCAGGACCTACTGAAAAGTGTCCAGTGGCCTAGAATGATGAAACTTGACGAGAAGTAAGATTTCATTGTACAAGTAAAGGCAAAAGTCTGAAAACTGTTAATTTCCACTTACACTGTACAAAAATATTTTTTGCGATTAATTCTTAGTCTCTCGTCATCTTTCCATCTTATAAGACCCGTTCTCTTAGAAACAGATACAAGTATCAAATTAAAATTAATGTGAAACACCAAGGTCTACGGTATCTTGGTGTAGCTGTCACTGCCAAATGTAGATGTTGGCATATGGTAGAGGAATGTTGGATGTGGATGGAAACTGTCAGGATGCGCCATATTAAAGCTTGGCTGCGATCTTCATGTATTTTATTATTCCGAGCTACTGTGCCGTGTTCCTCTCTATCTGAATCACAGGGTCCCGCAATGATGAGGATGCCACTTCGCTGTCTGCAAACTGTGCAACGTACTCAGGCATGCTGGCCATGTACAACCACGGAGTTTTGATGATATCAGGAAGCGCCGGCAGCCGACTCAGCAGCCTTCGCCCCCACTGCCTCACAGCTGCTCGCTGGGAGCCACAGGGCGGCCCACTGTGTGCTTCTCAGCTGTCGTGGTTAAGATCGTGGGCGACAACAAGCGCCTGCTATCTGACTGCCAAATCTCACATCAGGATGCCTCAAGCGTGTGTTGCGAGCCAACAACACTGCCCACAGTAGCGAGCCATCGAGTGGCCCGCCGCTGGCTGGCTATGCACTCAGCGTTGTCCTCAGAGGGTCGAGCCAGTGACCCACCGTGGACTGGAATGCTGGCACCCCATCAGCAGCTGCGTGTACCCTGTGGTGTAAGATGCCCCACCATACAGGAGAGCTGCCACACTTGAATCCCCCTGGTTAGAAAACCGGCACCTACTTGTACATGGCTGTGTGCCTCTGTTTTGCTAACGCACCGCTCTGTGTCATGTACTCATAACACCTAGGTTGGGCCAGTGGGCCCCTTCAACCTGTAATTTGCGCCATGTAAACTGCTGCATTTACTCTTTTCGACAGTTCTATGGCCCTGTGACCTCCATTCTACTTCGCAACTCCTGGTAAGCTTAACATTCTGTCATAAGCCCGCACCTGGCTATATCTTGTGCACTCAGAAATATTGCACCGAATCTAGCTTTTTCCTATCTTAAATGGTGGTACCGCTACATTATTCCCCCATTCAGAAAGACCCAGTTCCCATGTTGACCTCTAACTACTCTTAATCTTGTTTGGGTCGGCATGTACTTACGACATATTTACTAGTACTGTTAGAAAACTTAGATGTGGTCTAGTCCTCTTAAAATACATGACATGAGCCAAAACGTAAAAAATGCTTACTGGATAACCACTCCACTTAATGCTCGATCAACACCTTACCTACCCGTCTTACGACCTCGGTATCTAATCCACTAGGATTTGGAATACAGTCAGTTCCTTCTTGGAAATGGCTCTCCACCTGATCAAAATGAAAAAAACACACAACAATGTTAAGGCTGCAATGGCACTTGGCACAGATGTGCTCAAAACGATCGTTACTTGTCGTTGCTTTTCCCTATATTGAGTGACATGCTGCATAAGCTGTTAAGCTGATATGCACCCCTCTTGCCCTGAAATGAACTGGTTTACGGATCTCAACTTACCTAACTGTAGAGTTTGATTTAACAAGGTCAGATTCTGCCTTTGCAAAAGCTCTGACGCTGCTTATGCCGAGTACAGCTGTAGATGTGTAACATTAAATTGCGTGGCTCCTGAAATTGACGCTGGCAGATGGAAGGTTGGTCCTATTATGTTACATGCAGTTCCATTGATTAAAATTCCGCTCCCCCGAACTCTATACGTTTCTCTTCTGCAAATACTCCCTGCGCAAAACTTGCTACTACTATCAAATTTTCGTAGGTGGAGAAGATCCACTGCATCCTTACCCATTACAAGCTCAGTTTTGGCTCCACGATGTCCCTTGGACAGTCTATTTCTTTCCTCCTGGCTAAAAATAACTGCACCTTGCACGTGTCCGGATTAGTGCTTATCACCATGGCTGGACATACCGTTACCTTCCCTCTATGGCAACTCCATAATTCCTCCCTTGTCATCTCGGTGTACCGACTGTTAACTGTCGAGATCAGCAATACTTCATCAGTTTTTCTTCTACAAACTTGCTCAACGCTATCCTTTTCAGTGACCTGAGGACAGGGATCACCATCACCCTTCCTTCCTCTTCAAAAAGACTGCTCTCCCCGGCAGGCTCACAATACCCGAAAACATATACAACATAGGAAATACAGTGCCTAATTAATCTACACAAACCCAATGATACACAACAAGAAAACAAAAACTACAAATACTCAACTACTTTCTGGATCGCAAAGCATACAGTATATCATGCTATACTTTCTCTTCCTGGTTTGCCCTGCGCTTAACACCTCTTTCCACTCTCTATTTCTTCCTCTTCCCTTCCTGTGACATGCCTGGAACCACATCTGGACAACACTTAAATGGCTGGCAACATCCCAATGTGTACTATCGTTGTTCTAGATGGCTGCTGAAGCTTAACATTAACGGGGATGTGGTTTCAGCTACTTGGTATGGCCCTTGATACCTCGTGACAAACTTCTTTGTTTTCTCTTTTGGCATATGGGGATGGATACCATTACCCATTGCCCTACTCTATACTGTGGTAAACTTTCTATCCGCTTCACTGCGTCTTCCTGCCTTTCCAAAGCCTTTAAATTCGCCGTTTCCAAACATCCCAAATTGTCCTCACTAACTGACATACAGATTCACCAGTCCTTCCTTTCTGTAGCTTCACTAAATCAGACGGTGACGGCATCTTTCGCCGGTACGCTACCTCAAACGGAGACAAAAGGTATTGGCATGGATTTTTGCACTGTATGGGCATACAAGATGCTTCAAATAATTGTCCCACTGACAGTGATGAGAATCCACATAAAAGCTCAGCATCTTCCTGATTGCTCTGTGTACCTGTTCTGTCCTTCCATTCACCTCTGGATGCAATGCACTCGTCCTCAACTTCTTTACGTTCAACAATTTACACAGTTTCTTCATTAAATCTGACATGAAGTCGGTCCCTTGGTCAGCTTGGTCAGTTATTATTGTCTCCAGTACACTAAACTTCAAAATCCAGGTATTTATTAACACTTGCGCGACCATTTCTGCCTGCTGACTTGGCATAGCCACCATCTCCACATACCTCTAAGAATGGTATATTATTGTCAGCACTAATATGTTCCCCCATGGTGTTCGACTGAAAGCTCCTAAAACATCAATTCCCAACTAATGATAACCACTTCTCAAATCCATAGTAGAAAAGTATTAGCAGTGTCGTAAGTGATCCATAGTCTCCGATATGTTTGGAATGGGGTATGCGTCTGTTACTGTCTTAATATTGAGGTATCGGTTGTCACAACAGAACCTGTATTTCTTAGTTGCGTCCATAGATTTTTTGGGCACAACGACAATGCCCACACCCCAGTAACTATTACTCTGCTCTATAATACCGCCCGCAAGCTGCTGATCAATGAAATCCCCCACAATCGGCTGCAAATACCCCGGCATTCTGTATGGTTTACGGTAAAGAGGTGCTTCGTTCCCTGTTGGTATCCTATATTGAACTAATAGAGTTGCTGGTTAACAGCACTCGCGGAAAAAAAACCTTAAATTCCCACAACAATTCTTTCATTTGCTGTTTTTCTCCTCCTTTCAAATGCGTAACTTTGTTACGCAATACAGTTCTATCAGCAGTTAGTGGTTGATCACTACGCCGCCTAACACTTGAACACCGGTCTTCGTCATCTGCTACAACCATATTCGCTACTAAAACTCCTTTTCCTAAATTCGCGTATACAGTGATAAAATTATCCACGTCCATGGGGACTATTCGCCTGTCGTTTCCCTCTTGAAAGCGTACAATACTACATTTCACAAAACAATATAATGGGCCCTAAACTTCATTATCCTCAAATGGTTGAATAACACATACCGTACACACAGGTAGATTTGACCCTGTACTTCCCCAAAGCGATTTCCCGGTGTCACTAGACCCACACACAAATTAAGCCTTAATGCTAATGTATGCGGCTCAGTTAGTTCAGCCGGCCGGTGTGGCCGTGCGGTTAAAGGCGCTTCAGTCTGGAACCGCGTGACCGCTACGGTCGCAGGTTCGAATCCTGCCTCGGGCATGTATGTGTGTGATGTCCGTAGGTTAGTTAGGTTTAATTAGTTCTAAGTTCTAGGCGACTGATGACCTCAGAAGTTAAGTTGCATAGTGCTCAGAGCCATTTGAACCATTTTTCAATTAGTTCGTTCATTACACTGATCGCGCCTCACGATACCTCTGCATCGACAATAGTTTCCCCTAGCTGAAATAACATTCCACGAAGTTCCACAGTTCGTTGTCCAAGGTCAATTTTGGCATGATGTTGCTGCAAGAAATCCACTTCTAGGATAATGTCGTAGCCCTCGCTTACCCATGGTACTACCTCCATGCATGCATCAAATCGGACTTTCCCTGTGCAAAAGTCAACCAAAACTGACTCCAAAGGTGTGACCTCCTTATCCCCCACTCTACACAACCTATAACGTGGTGGGTTTCACTTCCTCCTCCCCATTAAACTCTTAGTAGCCACTGACACTTGCGCCCCTGTGTCCAAACATTTTAGTTCCTATGGATCCTACCACTGAACATTGCACCTCTGCATACATATTTTTAGCATTGCAATTAAATGGGAGCTCCTATAGGTGGGTCTTGGGCCCCCTCTGCCATTTAACGATTGTCCACCTCTACTAACTCCACTTCTCCATCCTCCACGCTGCTGATTGATTTCCACCCTTTCCTCTGTTCCTCTGTGACTGGGTACATTGCCTCTGCACATGTCCCATACGACCACACTCATAACATTTTATACCCACTGTGAACACTGTTTGTCTATCAAGTACCCCCGTTGCCATGTCTATTTCCTCACATTGTATTTCCAGGAGAATGGCCGAATACAAATCATTTGGAGTCCCTTCACGCACTTTCCGCGCTGTATGTGCCGGTTACCCTCTCAAAAATACGTCAAGTGCCCTTTGCTCGGCCTCCTACAACAGAACACCATTAGCTTCATCGCTCTGACGCAACTCGTAAGTATACTAGTTAATTTCTCTAATTCTGTCTGCAAATTTCTCTACCGTCTCCCCCTGTCTCGTCGTCATTGTACTCAACTGCTCAATGAAGCACCGAGCGCTATTCTCTTTCCTGCACCTCTGTAAAAGCCCCTCCCTCAACTGTTTGGACTGTCCTGCCTTCCTTGAGGCCTGAGAACACCTTACATATGTCTTCGCTTCACCCATTAATCTATTCTTGGCTACACGTAACAACTGTTCATCAGACAAACCATTCATCACAGATGAAGGTACCAACTCCTCCACAAACGAAAGCACATCCTCAGATGCCTTGCCAGAAAAAGGAATAATCAGACTTGCGGCAGCTGGATCAATCTCCTGCTGTGGCACCCTAGGCAATTACGACTGATCAGATGCGGTTTCCTGCTCACTCTTAGATGTCAGTTCACTTCTCAACTGTGTATTGTCCATTGTCAATTGTGCTACCTTCTCCAACAGAATCTGTACTGGTTCTGGTTCTAACACACCTTACGTCCCTGACTCAGCCATTGTGTTGCTTTCGTTCCCAGTTAGTCCCATTTCAACCCATAAAACAGCAACCAGACATTTAACTACAAAAATCAACTGACTTCCTACAGCTCGGTATCTCATCTTAGGTTTTATGCGATGATGTAGTAGGAGGAGATAAATAAAACATCATACTCAATGCAATACAAAAATAATTAAACGCCACGAAAAAAAATCGTATTGCCCCAAACACGCTAAAACTTATTCTGAAAATGCAAAGAAAGAAATCATCCAACACTCAAAAAGAAAAATTGGTCAGTACTAACCACATTTTGTGACTGCAGGTGGTGGGCTCGAATGTCATATAGTACAGACAGCACCTGCTATTCTGACACCAAATATAGATGTCACTGCCAAATGCAGATGTTGGCATGCGGTGGAGGAATGTTGGACGTGGGTGGAAACTGTCAGAATGCGCCGTATTAAAACTCAGCTGTGATCTTCAAGTGTTTTATTATTCCCAGCTACAGTGCTGTGTTCCTCTCTGTCAGAATCACAGGGTCGCGTGATGCTGAGGATGCCACTTCACTGTCTGCAAAACAGCTTGGCGTGGAAAGGCTACCTCGGCGCCCCGTGCAACGTACTGTGGCGTGCCGGCCGTGTGCAGCAGTGGACTTTTGACGACCTCGGGATGCACCGACAGCTGACTCAGCTGCCTTCAACTCCGTTTTATCAGCGCCGCTCGCTGGGAGCCACAGGGTGGCCCGCTGTATGCTTCTTCGCCGTCGTGGTTAGGATCGCGGGCGACAACAAGTGCCTGCTATCTGACAGCCAAATCTCGCCTCCGGATGCTTCCAGCGTGTGTTGGGAGCCAACAAGACTGCCCGCAGTAGCGAGCCATCGGGTGTGCCGCCACTGGCTGGCTATCGACCCGTGTTGTACTCAGACAGTCGAACCAGCAACCTGCCCTAGACTGTAATGCTGGGCGCCCCATCTACTGCTGTATGCAGCCAGTAGTATGACACGCCCCGCCGTCCACGATAGCTGCCACACTTGAATCCCCCTTGTTAGAATAGCGGCACTTGTATATACGGGGCTCTGCGCCTGTGATTTACTAACGCACCACTCTGACTCATGTACTCATAACACCTAGGTTGGGCCTGTGGGCCCTTCTGCCTGTAACTAGCGCCATGAAAACCGCTGCATTTACTCTTTTCAGCGGTTCTGTGGTCCTGTGGCCTCCATTGTACTTCGCAAACGCTGGTAAGAGTAACTTTCTGTCAAGAGGCCTGCTCCTGGCTGTAACTCGTGCACTCGGAAATATTGCGCCAAATCCATCTATTTCCGGTCTTAAACGGTGGTGCCACTACATTTGCGAGGTAAATAGTTTAAGTTTATTTGGGAAAACAATCGCAAGAAATTGCCAAATACGTCGCATATATTGATGCTTTCAATCTCACTTTTCAAAACCAACAGATTTTCTCATAATAGATGGGACCTGGTAGTGTAGCGATAAAGGGTGTGCGTGGAATTCGAGAGGTCGCTGGACGGAATCTTTTTCGACCCACAGAACTTTTTAGTCTTCGTTTTAACCTAGCCTTAAACAGTAAACGATGCGAAGAGCTGCCAGAAACAACGCGTGGTTCATATACTACAGGTCCAATTCCCCACTGGCGTACCGTAGGAATTTGCAATTCTCCAAAGTGAGGTCCAATAGAGTGATAAAGCAACGGAGCCACATGAAATTATTACATACTGTTATCAGTACATATAATTACGGCTGTACGAATCTGTTCGAGAAAAAGTCTTACTCGCACTTGTCTCTTTATTTTGATGCAGTACGACTGATGGCATGAAGAACAAACTCCAAAATTCGAATTTTAGGCTGGAATTTTTACTTATTAGAAGTTACAAAACATCTTTGGTTTCTCTGTACTCAGTATGAAATTAAGGCCTGTTCCTTAGAAATTTTGCCCCAGTTCACTATAAGACTATCAGTGTGGCTACAATGCATTTGTGGGAGCGAATAGTCTGGCAATCTGGCTTTTTGCTTGCTGCTCACACCAAACAACGTCCTCCACCTTTATCAGTGTCAATTGAAGAAACCGGGTCAGCCTATACTAGTAATTCTAGTCAAATCAGATGTCCCCCACTGCCAACTGAAGTGAAATCGAATTAGATTAGATCATGACAGAGGCAGATGTCGCTGACATTTAAATTCTTAATGTTGCTTGCACTCGACATGTTGCTTTTGTGTCGCTATTGTAAGATACGGGATAAAAATGGCATTATATGGTTAGATACAATGGATTCGAGACATTGTTTGGTGGATCACAATTCTCCGTTTCACATAATTTTTTTCCTTACTATCCAAACTTTTTCAGGATGTTGGTACAAGAGTGTGAATTCCAACAATAATTTCGTCATCGTGTATGGTAAACTCGTTATTATTAAAACTTTATATGCGTTTGTTTCTGTGACAAGGAAAAATAAGAAACTTACCAAAATGCAAGAGAATAAAGAAAATACAGTACTCGAACCATCACTTTCTGACCAAAGGTTTGAGATTCACTAAATATGCTTATCTTGTAGCAAAGAACGGTTCTTTAATTTGGAATTATAGTATGCCTTAGTATTAGGTCCGAGTATGTTTTAGTACGCCTACTATTAATAATTTTAATGAGATATCCACTTTGGATCAATTAGCAGCAGCTGTGAAGGTTACCACTGTAACGTGCACCTCCAAGTTTTAGTTTTCTTTGGGTACCGTTAGAATGCTTCTCTCGAGATCGACGCCAGACGCTCGGTAGCTTATTATATTCATAACGTGTGTATAGAGGGGAATGTAATTACTACTAACACAGCAAGTAAATTTTGTTTAATGTAGATTAATATTTTCATTTCAACGTCAACCGAAAATGCTAAAATAAATGGAGATGACAACTGGAATGAAATCTTTACTCTTGAGGAAACTGTCAGCGATCCGTCACGCCAAACCGATGTCGCCATTCGAGCACCTAACAGAATAGGTGAGCGGAAATGGAACATGGTGATGCACGTGGCTCATAGCGATTCGTAAGAGAAGGTGTAGAACAGCATTAATTTTGCCGGTCCCGTCAACAAATAGTATTGTTAGCGTGGGTGCAGCAAGCGTGCCGGTGAAGCACTCACTGAACATCTGCCTACTCGATCTTCTGTGATCAAAGTTACTTCAAGTATTAGCTGCTGCCGATAATTTGTTTCCCATCGGCTGTCTTATGTATGCACGTTTTCCATCCTAATGTGTAAGATATTATTGAATAATGTAACGCAATCTGTAACATCTCAGCTCTTCTTGCTGCCTTCGTTCATTGAAGCTATGATATGAGACACTGAAAAAAGAACGTGTTGTCTGTGAATGACTTAAAATATTTTGGGAAAAACGCAACGCAGTTTTTAACATTCACAGCGAGACATACCCAGCATCGCAGTAAAAAGAGCGCGTATTGTTACTACCTGCTGTGACCCTTGAAGATCAGTGTTTTCCTCTCAGCTTTTGTTTCGTGAAACATATACGAGGTACACATGTAATTGAAAATATTGGTAGGTTCTGTCTCCTAGCTCGTTGTGCTCTGAACCGGACAGCAAAGCTTTGCAGTTGAGCATAACGAATAAGCGAGGGGTCAGAGTGTCGACGTATCGAAGCAGGAAAACGCACATGCTCTTCCTGCATGTAAAACCTCTTCCACTAAAAACGCTTTCTCTGCAATAGTAACCAATCTCCATTACCACCCTCAGCTTACACAGGAACTACATGGCAACAACTAACAGCTGCAACTCAGACACAATACTACTGCCTGCCCCATCCTACCGCTGCATGTCCACGGAACACGTGCAGGTGAGACTTGAATGTGGTGCAAAGCCTAGAGCAGGGCTTAACAACTGGCCGGTTTTGAGCGCGAGTACTCGCGTCTGCTCAGGCACGTGCTCGCGAGCAGGTGCAAGGTCGCGGAGTGGGGAGGGAGGGGAGGGAGGGGAGGAAGGGGAAATGCGCACGCACGTTTGAATGTGATCTCGCGTTCTTAGCAGATTTAACTAGCCATCTGAATGCTTTGAACATTTTACTACAAGGTAAAGATTTGCTAATTACTCATTTCATATATCGAATACGAGCTTTTAAAATGAAATTGACACTTTGGGTGCGTCAACTGGAAACAGGAAACCTAGCTCATTTTCCTAAATTATCATCCATGCAAGATGTTCACAAAGACTGTGAACGTTATTCACGTAGTTTAGTTGATCAGCGTTTCCAAGATCTGACAGCACTAGACAGTGATTTTGATCTGTTCTCCCCATATTCAGCGAATATTTAAGAGATTCGTCCTGAGCTGCAGCAAGAAGTTATTGACCTGCAGTGTGACAGAGAATACAGAGACAAATTTCAGAACAAGAAAAACATTTTGGAATTCTACAGACACTTCCCTCACGATAGATTTCCTCGTTTGCACAAACTGGCGGCTACAGTAATAAAGATCAATGTTCGGTTCCACGTATGTTTGTGAACAACTGTTCTCTGCAATGAAATGTAACAAGACGCGCCTGAGAAACGCATTGTCTGATCGAAATTTAAACTGCACGCTGCGCCTAAAATGCACAACAACAATTACTCCGAACATAGACGCAATTGTAAAGGGCAAAAAGTACAAGATAACCGAGAATCCCACACTTCAGTGACACCTTTTATTGTGTAACAGTTCACAAATTAATGCGAATGTAGAGGCATACACTAAGCTAATAAAATTATGTGGCACGTGTACATTCTCCTTTATTTGTTTCATTTGTCGCAGTAATAATTCGTGAGTGATATCCCTGCAGGTGGCCGCGGATTTACATTGACTGGCGGCAGCTGTTGTGTGCCCCACGTGACTCTCCCCACTCTCCGCTCTGGTCCGGTAGTGGGGGTAGCGTGCTCGCGCTGCTCTGTGCTCGCGCCTTGCTGCTCACAGCTTGCTCCGCGAGCACTATGTTGTGAAGCCGTGGCGTAGAGGCATCACAAGGCGAGACGCACGAGGCTTCCCGCTGCAGAAGGACTTTGCGGACAGATGTCACATACAGGGTGATTTTTTCCACCGTGTACAAACTCAAGGTAGTGATCGATGAGAGCATGCGGAACAAGAAAGTCTAAGGAATATATGTCCGGAAACGCATGGTTTCCGTGCTAGACACAATTTCTTGTCCGCAGCTCGTGGTCGTGCGGTAGCGTTCTCGCTTCCCACGCCCGGGTTCCCGGGTTCGGATCCCGGCGGGGTCAGGGATTTTCTCTGCCTCGTGATGACTGGGTGTTGTGTGTTGTCCTTAGGTTAGTTAGGTTTAAGTAGTTCTAAGTTCTAGGCGACTGATGACCTCAGATATTAAGTCCCATAGTGCTCAGAACCAACCACAATTTCTTCAATCAAAGTTTGTTACAGGGAATGCGGTCTAATCTGTGCTTTACTATGTGGACACAGTTACAGTGAGCATTATTTCCTTCTAGAGGGTGGTACTGTTCCTCTTACGTCATGCCCTAGCACCCTCTCCTGCCATAGTAATTGGTAATGTAGTGTCCGACTCACTTCTCTTAAGGACTCACCTTGTAGTGAATGTGACACAGCGTTGTGCACAATGTTTCCTTATTCGAATCGCGAGCTTGCCGACATGGTGTTTACTTACAGAAAGGCAAATGGCGACGGGTGGTGGGCAGCGAGTTTGTATCGGGGGACCTATCCCCGCCGGCTATAACCACAGCATACAATGTTTAAAAAAGTGTTTCGCAGTTTGTCCACGACGGCATCGTTGCAGGAAGCAGGAAATCATGAAGGTCGTACCCGAAATGTTCGGACATCAGACTTGGAAGAAAATGTGATTAACACTGTGGAAGGCGACCGCCGAGGCAGTGCAAGGCAGCTGGCCCGCCAGTACAGGGTAAGCCAGACGACCTTGGGAACATTTTCTGAAATGGTTCAAATGGCTCTGAGCACTATGGGACTTAACATCTGAAGTCATCAGTCCCCATGAACTTAGAACTACTTAAACCTAACCTAACCTAAGGACATCACACACATCCATGCCCGAGGCAGGATTCGAACTTGCGACAGCCTTTGACACTGCTCGGATGCAGCCTGACCGATGTGGACGCGAGAGATATAACATGCTACGACAGGGAACACACACGCGTTGAGGCACATTTCCATGTCATTTTCAACACATACGGCAACTGTGGTGGCATGGTACAGCGCGTATTAGACCGCAATCTCTGTAACAATGTATGATTAATTAAACGATCTCTAGTATGCAAACCATGCATTTCCGGAGATAAATTCTTCAGACCTTTTTTCCCTACCATCCCATCGATCAACCTGCAGAGTTTGTACACGTTGGAACAAATCACCCTGTTTATATAAAGATGGAGTAATGATCTCTAGGCTTTGTTCATTGGTACTGAACCAGAAGAAAATGACCTACTGGTCGTTACTTGCTCCCCCTTTATCTCATCCAATGAAAGAAGCACAGCCCCTATCATCATGTGAGAAAGAGGATAGCAAAACTGAAACCTATTAATAATGTCAACAGCAATCTTCAAATCTAAAATCAGCGCATAATGTTCTTCAAACAATCAGAAGCTGCAAATAAGAGGGTGGAGACATGCCTGTTTCATTACCATAGTATTCATCTTCTGTGGTATCTGTTGCTGCACGGATAACAATTTGCTTTGATCATTTCATTCTTTCCACGTTGAGCTATGTACTTCCATTGCCACTCCTAATCATATGCAGCAGCACACAAATCCTTACTGTCGCAACTCAATCATACGCCGTGGCACTCATTCATTCCTGTAACAGGGAGTTCAGACTTCCTACATTACTAAAGGACCTGCATTGATCCCGACGACTATACGTCGGCTTCAGTATCCTCACTACTTCAGAGCCGTCCGAAATTCGCAAACTATGTCAGTCGCGTTTGGCCGTAAAAAAAACTAAACTTAAACTCATTTATTTAGCTCAGTGTATTCCGCTAACAATAAGGTTTAACAGAAGACTTCTTGAAGCTAAGTATTGTTTCTAGGAGACAAATGGCAATTGCAGTACCAACATGTCGTCCTCCAGTGACATAAACATGAACATCTACAACAACTGAGCCATGGCACAACTGGTCAAAACAGGAACGACTGTCTATCTAAGGACTACTGCTAAATGTACGTCACGTACAACCGATGTTCAGTTACTACTCTTTATTGATTTAACGGACAGATAAGCAGGAATTTATCCCCCGCATTATTCCCTTTGCTTATTCCAGTCCATTTATTCCTTGTGACTATTCCTGAAATTTACTGGCATTAACTGCGTGTTGGATATCCGAGCACATAGATTTCAACACAATCTGCAGAAAAACTCTTGATCCTAAAAGGTCCTACGTAAACATTGAAGAGCTTCCTACGCAGATGTTGGTGCTTCCTTCACAAACAATGCGTTCTCTCTACGACTTTGTGATCAGCAACAACTACAGTCCCTTATTCTCCCGTTTCCATGGTCCTTCCTCTTCTGAGATTGTCCCTTAATCCGACCAATCGTCAACGATCCTATTTTCTGGTGCCTCGTCTTGCACACATTGCCGTACTGTACTTCTCCCCTGTGACTGTCTCTTCTATTGCTTTATGCAAAAGCTATATAAATCATCTCTCCTTCCACATGATGTCTAGTCACAGATCAATGTTGTGTTAACAGCAAACTGCAAACTCTCTCTTCTGATTTTTACAGTCACATACTGCTGTTATGTGTCTCTTCCTCATGTGGAAAAGTGTGATAGATTTCTATATCACAACTGTTAACTCCTCTCTCTCTTTCTCTCTCTCTCTCTCTCCACCATTTCCTCTGCGCCTAGCAAATTTGGCCGATTAAAGTTTCTTTGATCACAGCACTGCCCTGCGACAGTCTGGAGTCTCTCCATCGATGACGACTTCTTCGATGATCGTTACGATTCAGATAATAAAGTTGTGACCGTCTTTTCATCTCATTTGTGAGTCAGGGAGCGCCGTACTGGTTGCTGAAAGGGGACGCTGGTGGATATAGGACAGTGTCACGTGCATATCCGAATTCCTGTACTAGGTCGGTCAATGTTTCTTCGATCATTGTACCAGTTTTGCGGCGGTCTGGAGTCTCTCCGTCTATTATAACTTCTTTGACCATTGCTACGACTCAGATTATTCAGTTGCTGCTCTCTTTGCATCTCATTTGTGTGATGGGAATCGCAGTAGGGATTGTAACAGATGTATGATGCAGCGTTACGTTCATATCCAAAGTCCCGTAGAGACTGAAAATTATGAATGTCATTCATATTGCAGCAAACAGTCGCATTTTCTGTTTGTAACCAATGTGGCAGTTTCATCAACCAGATCTCAATTAAGTCAGGAGAGTCACAAGGCGCATCAAGATATTATGTTATGTTGTACCATGTCTTCAAAGTAAAAGATTGGATTTTAACATCGGGAATAACTGTAGGCTTCAGTCGTGAACATATTCGGTTTGACCTGATCCTGCGTAAGCTTTGACTAATAGTCAGCCAGGAAGGCTGCACAAAATTCAGCATACGTCTTGCAGCTCTGCGGAACTACGCGTATTCGTACTGCTGCATTTCTGCATAACTGTACGAATGCGAAATTCATCTTTAACGATGGACTCCATTACAGGGGAAATGTATTGTCAAATTGCGCAATGTACGTAAGAGGAAGCAGACTGTTCCTTTGATCTGAAAACAAACTTTATTTTGGATCTGTGGGCGAATGCAGCCGATTATCGAAATTTTCGAATTCACTAACAGAATCGTTCGGGACATCCCTATTAAATGACATTTGATCCTGAATCCTCGCCAATCTCTCTTCAATTTCCTGGAATTCATCCGATTCACAATGTCTCCTTTTTCGCATCTGAATCATCTTGACGGTTATTTTATCACAGTTTCTGTGATTATTTACCGAGTACAGTTACCTTGTACAGTTCATAAACTTTTTGTGATGCATTTTTTTAAATCTTGATTTGGTTTTTCTTCACTTACAGCAAAAACTATATTTCTCTCTCCCTGCTACATTGACGAATAAATTTCTGTCTGTAGTAGCGTCCTCATGCGCTGATAATTACTTTTCTGCGCCCTTGAACACCTCTGTTTGAGTGGGTACCGGAGCCACCGTCTTGGTATAAGATCTGTTCATGTTGAGCTACTTGCTGAAAGGCTTCACGTAGCATCTTTGTTTGTTCTTTATTAACCATAGTCATCACCACCCCTATTACAGCTCGATCAGATATCATGGCTTCGGATCACGATTCACTATTACCTTGTAGAATTGAAAGTCTCTGTTTGAAGTTCTAGACCAGTTCCACATTATTTGCCGTGATCTTTACAAGCCACATATTAAGAAAATACAAACTCGATTTAACACTGGTAAGTTCCAACTGAAGTTTTTACGACTATGCCTCGGTTTTCTGCTACAAATTCATCTAGCTTCCACTTAGTATTCTCTTCCTATTCCTCTACTTTTTGCAGTTGCCTCAGCTAACTGATTTCTGTTTACTGAAGCTATTAAAATCAAAGACTGGAAGGAGATTCTGTGATATGTCAGAGGGCGTCTCATTCTCTGCCGTTTTGGAGAAGTCAACCCCACACAATGAGCGGTCTGTGGCATGCGTACCACCTCACAGACTCTCAGACCTCGCTTCCCGTATATCATCCGTGCCTTGTTATGTAGGAGCCTCCTAGTCACTGCTGACCAGTAATGGGCTCTGCGAACTAGCGACCACACCTCCCGCATTCTACGAACTTTCACCTGTTAGACTTCGAGGAAAATCTCCTCTTCAACCGACCCCACTGAAGCAGTGCATCTAGCTCATGATGGTGTTCACATACTGTTCGTAAAATTAATCCCGCACAACACTATAGAATCGTAATTGCTAGACACAAGTACCGTATTTGCCATCTACCCTCTTTCAAAATTCTCATAACATACAAACAACAAAAAGATACGTGAATAAAGTCCGTAACCAAATAAAACAACCACAATCAACGCCGTATGCACAGCAAAGGTGCTTTCTCTTCAACGTAGAGGACGCAGGAAACAGGCAAGGCAGAATTGGTAGTGTGAAATCTAAGGAAAAACGTTAGTTTGAAACATAACTTTTTAAGTGATTATCTGCTAATGTGATCAGCAGTGCCACGTAGAACTACTCCATGATAGAGCCGCCATAACTTACATAAGGTGTCGACTGTGTTTTAAGTTTGGTAGCATGCAGCGATATAATGTAAACTAGTCATCTTCATGTGTATTTATGGCTGAAAAAGGCAAAAATGTAGCAGTAATACCAATAATCCCTGATTACTGTCGTCCTTTTAACACATTCACTGATAACTGTGTCGAAGCCCATGAGTGCAATGGTGACACAATGGTTAACTACAGTAGGAGGAATCCCTGCCCTCCCGACAAGTAACACAATTTCTTCAAACTAACGCAACACAAACAAACAGCACAGTACGCCCTTGCAGAGACAAACACAATGTTTAGGTATACCTCCTATATTTCTCAACCTGTTGGGTGATGCATTTGAAAATGACCTTGGCTCCTTGGGAAAAGACAGAATTCAATCTTTGGATTTAGTAACAGTTACCTTTACGTGAAGGAAATTTGAACTGGGTGACGGGCAATGATCCTAACAAGGGAACCTCCCCATCGCGCCCCCCTCAAATTTAGTTGTAAGTTGGCACAGTGGATAGGCCTTGAAAAAATGAACACAGATCAATCGATAAAACAGGAAGAAGTTGTGTGGAACTATGAAAAAATAAGCAAAATATGCAAACTGAGTAGTCCATGCGGATCATAGGCAACATCAAGGATAATGTGAGCTCAGGAGCGCCGTGGTCCCGTGGTGAACGTGAGCAGCTGCGAGACGAAAGGTCCTTGGATCAAATCCTCCCTCGAGTGAAAAGATTACTTTTTTTATTTTCGCAAAGTTTGTGACCTGTCCGTTCGTTCATTGACGTCTCTGTTCACTGTAATAAGTTTAGTATCTGTGTTTTGCGACCGCACCGCAAAACCGTGCGATTAGTGATTATCACATTCACATGAAAACCTAAATCGGGCAAGGTAGAAGAATCTTTTTACCCATTCGCCAAGTGTACAAGTTAGGTGGGTCGACAACATGTTCCTGTCGTGTAACGCACATGCTGTCACCAGTGTCGTGCAGAATATATCAGACGTGTTTTCCTGTGGAGGAATCGGTTGACCTATGACCTTGCGATCACATGTTTTCGGTTCTCATTAGAGAGGCACGTCCTTTCGTCTACTAATCGCACGGTTTTGCGGTGCGGTCGCAAAACACAGACACTAAACTTATTACAGCGAACAGAGACGTCAATGAACGAACGGACAGATCATAACTTTGCGAAAATAAAAAAAGTAAACTTCTCACTCGAGGGAAGACTTGAACCAAGGACCTCTCCTCCCGGAGCTGCTCACGCTAACCACGGGACCACGGCGCTCCTGAGCTCAGGCTATCCTTGATGTTGCCTATGTCGCGCATGGACTACTCGGTTTGAATATTTAGCTTATTTCTTTCGTTGTTCCACACAACTTCTTCCTGTTTTCTCGATTGATCTGTGTTCAGTTTTTCAAGGCCTATCCACTGTGCCAACTTCTAACTAAATTTGAGGGGGGTGCGATGGGGAGGTTCCCTTGTAAGTGCTACTCTCTCTTAACAGTAGAAGACTTGACAATAACTTACAGACAATTTGATGAGCATAGAGGTTGCCTGTAAGGGAACAAGGGAATGGCAGCAACAGGTATAAGCGTTGCTGAGAGAAAAAATAAAGCAGAAAGTATTACTGATTCAAGGAGATTTGCGGGGATAATAAGCTTACAATTTCGTTAACCGATTTTGTCGGGACAACATCAGAGCGAGAGAGAAATGGTTATTAGTTACAGATATTGAACCATTAGAACGAACATACAAGTCAACACAAAACAGGGTGGTTTAAAGAATTTACCTCATGATACACGTGGCAACGATTTTAGCAATTCGGAAAGATTTTGGTACGAAGACTTGTAACTGCAGACAATCTCTGATCATGACCTAATTAGCAGTCAGTGAGCAAGCAGTGTCACTGCGTCTCACCATCGTTATCTCATGGTACTGTCGTAGAGTGTGCCCACCGGCCAACAGCACCTCCACCGTGTCCACACTGTAGCTCGGTCGGTCTTCAACGGCCTCCCGTTCGTTCCTCAACACTCCTGAGTGTACGCAATTTTTTGATGAACATTATGGCCGGTCACGGATCAAGCTTCTCGGTGCAACATTACGGCCCAACAGGCTCGCGTCAGAAAACGCTCACTTCAGATGCCCTGTTCTCTCCTTCTAACTGGCAGATCTTCTCGAAAGTTCTAGAACCTTCTACCACGAATTTCCAACGAACAATGGAAACACATGGAGTCCGCTGTCGCCATTTCTCTCCTTGTTCTGCGGTTCTTGCCTTGCTTTTGTCCTATGTGTTCCAACAGTTCATTCCTCCGTTCCTAAGCTTGTGAAGAGAAGAAAATTCGCCTTGGCCCACAGAACGGATTTTATACAAGACGCAGAGTGTGCGTGATATAACAACTGCTGATCGTAAAGGGAAAGCGAGGATTAAATAAAGCACATACCACAGATCGCTTCCTATAAGTGTTTGCCTGAGTAGAATATAGTAAAGATGGCCTATAAGAACTAAAAAATACCTCACCTCTAATGAAAGATGTACTCATATAGACGTATGCCTTTAATCAATCCAGTCGCCGCAACACATTTTTGCAGGGGTTCTTCGTTTGCATTGAATCATGAGAAACAAAGAAATTTGGGCCCAAAAGGTAACGAAAAGGAACACCACCTAAATCGTGGCACTGGAGGGGACACAAACTCCAAGCCGACTCATTCAACAATTTGTCTCATCTAGAGAATGGTCATCAATTTTTTATGTATATTTTCGCGCTATTCTCATTTATGGTACAGCTCATTACCTTTGTCTTTCCCGCTTTATTCTCGATTCATATTCTGTTCTCACACAATTCTGTTTCATTTTCACTGGCGACAGCAATGTCATCATCGAATGTTGTTATTTATATCCATTCATGCTGAATTTTAATCCCACCCTTCGAACTTTCTTTTATTTCCGTCATTGGCTCATCGATGTATGGGTTGAATAGTAGTTGCAAGGGACTTCATCCCTACCTTACACCCTTTTTAATCCAAGTACTTAGTTTCTGGTCTTTCAGTCCTATTGCTGCCTCTTTGTTCTTGGACATATTAGATAGTATCTATCTTTCGCTATAACTTACAACTATTTTTCTCAGCATTTCGAACACCTTGCATCATTTTACATTGTCTAGGGCAACGAATCCTATGAGCGTTTCTTGATTTTTGTCCAGCTTTGCTTCCATTATCCAGCGCAGATCGAGACCTTACTCTTTGGTGCCATTAACTTCCTTAAAGCCAGTTTCATCGAGATCTAATTTATCCTTATTTTCCTTTCGCGTTCTTCTGTTTATTATTATTGTTAGCAACTTCGTTGCATGAGCTGTTGAGCTGATTGTGGGATAAACCTCGCACTTAAATACACTTGTTATTTTTGGAATTGTGTGGATGATACTTTTCCGAAGGGTGACGCTTTGAAGCCAGTCTCATAAATTCTACACACGAACGTCAATAACCATTTGGTTGCCACTTCCCATAATGTATTTAGAAATTCCGGCGGTATGTTATCAGTACCTTATGCCTCATTAAATCTCAATTCCTCCTGAGCTCTTTTAAATTCTGACTCTAAAACTAGATCCCCTTTGTCTTCCATATCGACTCCAGTTTCTTCTTCTCTCACGTCATCAGTCAAGTCCACCCCCCCCCTTTCAATTCCCCTTATTGAAACTTTCAATGCACTCTTCCCACCCACCTGCTCTCTCTTATGCGTTTAATAGCGAAATTCCTATCCTTTCTTAATGTTACCCCCCGCCCCCTTGCTTTTGATCTCACAGGAAGTTGTTTAGGTTTATAGTATGGTGAATCAGTCCTCCAGACAATCACTTCTGTTTCGATTTCCTCACATCTTTCTTGCAGTCATTTCATGGCGGCTGCCCTGCATTTCCTATTTGTTAGATTCTTAGGGGATTTATGTTTCAGTATTCCTATCTTCCCCTGAACATTTTTGTATTGCTTACAACACCCTGCTTGCATTATCAATATATGCCCAGGCCTCTCGTTGTAATGCCGTAAAAGTACTTGCGTACGTGCGAGGTTGTCCTTGGAGACATGCGCATCCGTCATTTTTCGTGGTTTTTCTTAAATACTCTTACCTTGCGTCTGGAGAGACTCCCTTTCGTTGCAGTGAAAGTGCTCGGCCGTGGGATTGCACAGAAGGGCCGGATGTAGGGCTGTAATAGTGATATTTGGAAAAAATTCTTAAGTACTTGGTTTGCGGTAAGGATCACACAGTTTAACATCTTTTATGGATGCCATTTCACGGTTCCTGTGGTTTTAATCGTATCACATTTCAATGAACTCTTAATACGTTGCACAAGTAATCTGTTAGCAGTAATTCTACCAATGTCGGCAAACGCCACTTTATTTACTTCGAACGCACGTACACGACATTACTATAGACCAGCCCATGACTATGTAATCATAAACAGCATTTCTAATGATAATTCTCAAAACTTGATGAGAACCACAGCCGATCTGAAAATCTTCTGTTGCCCCAGTTCCCAGACTAACGTTTCTGGCCTTTAACTTTCGAGTCCCTAGCGGCTACACGTTTCAGCCAATTGTAGCCACGGAGATACTGTGTTACCTGGAACTATGGCTGTTGATAAAATATCGGTACATCGGTATATCTATGCTTATCCAAAGAAATATGGGTTCATATCGGCAATATATTTTTCAGTAATAAATCGATATATTGATGTATCGTTACTGAAATGATATATAAGGTGCCTATATTTTTATTTTATATTACATTTTTTGCAATTGTCGTTAAATATTTGAAACTATTCTTTTGAAATTTTAGTAGAACATAATTTTAGTATCACTGTGTGAACGAGATTTACTAGTTTTTGACCTTTCATCACCTCCAGTCTTTCTCTTTGACTGTGTGAAACAAGTGTACATGGCACAAAGAAAATGTCCGATTGGTTTGAGGGAGGGGGAAGGAAGGGGGGTGGGGGAGCGTGGTGGTGTGCTTGGAATAACAAGGCTTAAGAAGAAATAGCACACCAGATGAGTTAAAAAAAGAATTTTTACCCAAGTAGTGTACTACTTCTTCACATCGACATTCTTCAAAAACAGTTGCTGAAAATGATGAACAAAAGCCTGAATGACAAAGCTGGTCCTTGCGGTTGGTAGAGACGTGTGAGGGGAAATGCTGACGTAATCGACGTTACCAACAGAAGCTTCAAAGATTAACTTCACCGCTGCAGTTCGCTGTCGTTTGCAGAAATGAAAAAAGAGGGAAGTCGACATGAAGTGTTCAAGACAAATCCGATATGTGACGAAACCAAACGAGGGAACCGATTGGATACTGTTCATTGCCCCACTCACATTCAGTTACCCTTGTCAGCAAAGTCTTATCGCCAAACTCGAAAGTGCTCCGTTTTTTCTTTCAGTTCTTGTCCCAAGGGGCATAAGTAGGCGGCTAGCTTGTTAACGTAGAGAGTATGTAAATAAATCAGTACTTGAATGCATACTTCTAAAACCGGCCGTATATTTAAATGTGCAACCGATATTTCTGTGGAAAGTTAGGTCGATACTTTTTCTGTCAATACATCGATAAATAGACGTTTTCTCTACGCATACCGTGGGCCGGTAATGAAATTTTTTAGGTATCGACGTATCGGATTCTCGAAATGCTTAAAAATATCAACAGTTCTACTTGGAACCTTGCTCAGCTAATTACAAATTTCTGATTTGGATACCGCCGTCGCACAAGGCCACATCACCCAAGTGCCACGTTGAAAGTCCACATAGTTCATTCGCCATATTATCCCTCTATGCAGACAGAAGACTTTGCGCAGTACTGCACATCTTACTATGTGCTAGATATCTGTGTTATAGCATAAATGGTACAGTCTTCATTTGGGGTATGTCATCTGATATCCACGTTTTCTTCACAGTTACCTTCCTTGTACCTGTGTCTGTCCAATATCTGCGGTTGCCCTTTTTAGAGATGTCCACTCCCTTCAACCGAACTGTCTGCTCTAGTATTTTTATGGTAATAACCACGTTCTTAATGAAGTTCAAAAGCGTCTCATAATTACTCAGTGATTAAGTGTCCCACTTTTACACACTGATTCTTCCTGACTAGTCCTTTAACTTCATTCTACTCTTCATCATTACTAAATCGCCATCTTAGCCTATATATGCATCTGAGTACACCTTACGATGCATTATCTGATTTCCAAATCTCTGTCTGACCTTCAGCAAATCCAGTTGCAGCCCTCCAATGTCTGTGGGTCTTTTACAAGTACACCTCTCCCCCATGTGATTCTTGCACAGAACATTCGCTATTACCACTTGAATTTTATTGCAAAAATCAATTAGTTTTTCGTCTATGTCATTCCCACAGCCAAACCCATACTCTCCCTTAACCCTTCCTTCTAGTCCTTTCTCTACAGCCATGTTACAGCCCCATGATAATTAATTTTCTTCTCCCTTTACGCCGGGCCAGATGGCCGAGCCGTTCTAGGCGCTACAGTCAGGAACCGCGCGACCACTACGGTCGCAGATTCGAATGCTGCTTCGGGCATGGGTGTGTGCGATGTCCTTAGGTTAGTTAAGTTTAAGTAGTTCTAAGTTCTAGGGGACTGATGACCTCCGAGGTTAAGTCCCATAGTGCTCAGAGTCATTTTTTTGTCGTTGTTGGCATTGCTTTGCTATCGAATCTGATGAGAACATCCACAGCTCTGAACTTTTCGCAGTAAGTCTCTCTCTGCACTACTTTCCTATTCACAAAGAATTTCCCCCTTTATATCAATTTCTGCTGGTATTGATACTACCCTATATTTGTCTGACCAGCATGCTTCTCTTCTTTCCATTTCACTTCGCTGCACCCTCGCCCCCTCTATATATATATATATATATATATATATATATATATATATATATATCATCATTTAAGACTGATTATGCCTTTCAGCGTTCAGTCTGGAGCATAGTCCCCCTTATAAAATTCCTCCATGATCCCCTACTCAGTGCTAACATTGGTGCCTCTTCTGATGTTAAGTCTATTACTTCAAAATCATTCTTAACCGAATCCAGGTACCTTCTCCTTGGTCTACCCCGACTCCTCCTACCCTCTACTGCTGAACCCATGAGTCTCTTGGGTAACCTTGCTTCTCCCATGCGTGTAACATGACCCCACCATCTAAGCCTGTTCGCCCTGACTGCTACATCTATAGAGTTCATTCCCAGATTTTCTTTGATTTCCTTATTGTGCACACCCTCCTGTCATTTTTCCCATCTACTAGTACCTGCAATCATCCTAGCTACTTTCATATCTGTAACCTCAACCTTATGAATAAGGTAACCTGAATCCACCCAGCTTTCGCTCCCATACAACAAAGTTTGTCGAAAGATTGAACGGTGCACAGGTAACTTAGTCTTGGTACTGACTTCCTTCTTGAAGAAGAGAGTAGATCGTAGCTGAACACTCACTGCATTTGCTTTGCTACACCTCGCTTCCAGTTCTTTCACTATGTTGCCATCCTGTGAGAATATGCATCCTAAGTACTTGAAACTGTCCACCTGTTCTAACTTTGTTCCCCCAATTTGGCACTCAATCCGTTTATATCTCTTTCCCACTGACATTACTTTTGTTTTGAAGATGCTAATCTTCACACCATAGTCCTTACGTTTCTGATCTAGCTCTGAAATATTACTTTGCAAACTTTCAATAGAATCTGCCATCACAACTAAGTCATCCGCATATGCGAGACTGCTTATTTTGTGTTCACCTATCTTCATCTCACCCAGCCAGTCTATTGTTTTCAACATATGATCCATAAATAATATGAACAACAGTGGAGACAAGTTGCAGCCTTGTCTTACCCCTAAAACTACTCTGAACCATGAACTCAATTTACCGTCAACTCTAACTGCTGCCTCACTATCTATGTAAAGACCTTTAATTGCTTGCAAAAGTTTGCCTCCTATTCCATAATCACGTAGAACAGATAATAACTTCCTCCTAGGAACCCGCTCATATGCCTTTTCTAGATCTATAAAACATAAACACAAATCCCTATTCCACTCGTAACACTTCTCCATTATTTGCCGTAAGCTAAAGATCTGGTCCTGACAACCTCTAAGAGGCCTAAACCCACACTGATTTTCATCCAATTTGTCCTCAACTAATACTCGCACTTTCCTTTCAGCAATATCACTAGCTTTCCTACTACGTTCAAAGTTGTGACATTCCATGGTCTGACTACCCCTGGACAGTCTTCCCCCCCCCCTCCTCCCCCCTGCTGAAGATCTGAATGGGAGACTAAGCCACACAGTGGGGAGATGATCATGATTCCTTTTTTCCTCAGTTATACGTCACATATCCTATGAATAAACATTAGTGTCTTTTACTCTTCCTGTATCGTCATGTCATTGATCATCCGAAACTTACCTCGAGCAATTAAACAGAGAACCGACTCGTGGAGATAACATCTTGGACCTACTGATAACAAACAGACCCGAACTTTTCGACTCTGTAAGCGCAGAACAGGGAATGAGTGATCATAAGGCCGTTGCAGCATCCCTGCATATGGAAGTAAATAGGAATATAAAAAAAGGGAGAAAGGTTTATCTGTTTAGCAAGAGTAATAGAATGCAGATTTCAGACTACCTAACAAATCAAAAGGAAAATTTCTGTTCCGACACTGACAATGTTAAATGTTTATGGAAAATATTCAAAGCAATCGTAAAATGCGTTTTAGAGAGGGAAAAACCCACCGTGGTTCAACAACAAAATTAGGAAACTACTGCGAAAGCAAAGAGAGCTACACTGCAAGCTTAAACGCAGCCAAAACCTCTCAGACAAACAGAAGCTAAACGATGTCAAAGTTAGCGTAAGGAGGGCTGTGCGTGAAGCGTTCAGTGAATTCGAAAGTAAAATTCTATGGACCGACTTGACAGAAAATCCTAGGTAGTTCTGGTCTTACGTTAAATCAGTAAGTGGCTTGAAACATCATATCCAGACACACTGGGATGATAATGGCACTCAAACAGAGTGTGACACGCGTAAAGCTGTAATACTAAACAGCTTTTTCCAAAGCAGCTTCGCAGACGGAGACCGCACTGCGGTTCCTTCTCTAATTCCTCGCACAAACGAAAAAATGACTGACATCGAAATAAGTGTCCAAGGAATAGAAAAGCAACTAAATCACTCAACAGAGGAAAGTCCACTGGACCTGACGGGATACCAATTCGATTCTACACAGAGTATGCGAAAGAACTTGCTCCCCTTCTAACAGCCGTGTAACGCAAGTCTGTAGAGGAACGGAAGGTTCCAAATGATTGGAAAACAGCACAGGTAGTCCTAGTCTTCAAGAAGGGTCGTCGAGCAGATGTGCAAAACTATAGACCTATATCTCTGACATCGATTTGTTGTAGAATTTTAGAACATGTTTTTTGCTCGCGTATCATGTCATTTCTGGAAACCCAGAATCTACTCTGTAGGAATCAACATGGATTCCGGAAACAGCGATAGTGTAAGACCCAACTCGCTTTTTTGTTCATGAGATCCAGAAAATATTAGATACAGGCTCCCAGGCAAATGCCATTTTCCTTTACTTCCGGAAGGCGTTCGATATAGTTCCGCACTGTCGCCTGATAAACAAAGAAAGAGCCTACGGAATATCAGACAAGCTGTGTGGCTGGATTGAACTGTTTTTAGCAAACAGAACACAGCTTGTTGTTCTCAATGGAGAGCCGTCTACAGACGTTAAATTAACCTCTGGCGTGCCACGGGGGAGTGTTATGGGACCATTGCTTTTCACAATATATATAAATGACCAAGTAGATAGTGTTGGACGTTCCAGGCGGCTTTTCGCGGATGATGCTGTAGTATACAGAGAAATTGCAGCATTAGAAAATTGCAGCGAAATGCAGGAAGATCTGCAGCGGATAGGCACTTGGTGCTGGGAGTGGCAACTGACCCTTAACACAGACAAATGTAATGTATTGCGAATACATAGATAGAAGGATCCTTTACTGTATGATTATATGATAGCGGAACAAACACTGGTAGCGGTTACTTCTGTAAAATATCTGGGAGTATGCGTGCGGAACAATTTGAAGTGGAATGATGATATATAATTAATTGTTGGTAAGGTGGGTGCCATGTTGAGATTCGTTGAGAGTGAAACGTCCCCTTTGAAAAATTATACATGACTGTGCTTAAACTGACACACAATATTTTGTTAGCGCAACGCAATCTGACTTTCAAAATTCCCTACAAAAGAATGGCCCTGACTAACATTAAACTATACCTTTCACAAATCACTTACCTCACAAAAATCTTCGCTGCTCAAGCTACTGCAATACAGCGAGCGCCACTACTGCCAGCTAAATAAAAGATTCAAACTATGGAAGGCACTAACTACTGATAGGGATAGTTAGCAAATGAAAGATATTAATAGAGAACAAACAATGTATTTACCTTGATATCATCATATATAAATATAGCAGTTCATAACAAATTTCAAAACTCCGCCATCTCTCTCCCCACATCCACCACTGCTGGCGGCTCACCTCCAACTGCGCAACGCTACGCGCTGTTCACATCCAGCTGCCGCTGCCCAACACTACAATGGTGAGTATTACAACAATGCAAAGCAGCCACAGACTGCACACAGCACAGCCAGTGATTTTCATACAGAGGTGGCGTTACCAATAAAAAAACCTAAACAGCCTACTTACATAGCCCCCATGCTCCCCACAAAAAATTTTACAAATTGTGTTGGACAGTGGCTAATACAGATTTGCACACACTTATTGATACAATGTTGGTCAAAAGCAAAAATTTTCTCGCAGTCCATAAAGATAGTCATGATCGTTGAATTGCAGTGTTTTTTTTCAAAGTCTGAGCAGTAAAAGAAAATGCACACGGAAGTAGTGGATTTCCATGCAGTCTTGAAAAAGTAGTGTTGTCCTTCCAACGGAAAGACAATGCTGACTCTTGACATGCAGATAGGTAATGGGCCACAACAGAGCAAACCCACAGCGGAGTCAATCGAAGTTTTGAAGAGTATTGGTGGGTAGATCATCACAGAGCAGACCCACTGTAGTCCTGGTAGAGATTACGGTATTGGTGGGCCACCAGAGGTGCTGACCCACTGTAGTACTTGTAGAAATAATGGTATTGATGGATCATCAAAGATACAGACCCACTGTAGTCCTTGTAGAAATAATGGTACTGGTGGGTCATCAAAGATGCAGACCCAATGTAGTCCTTGTAGAGACGGCCAGCAGCCATCTGTTGCGACTGTGCAGGTGCACAATCACCATCAAAGAGTCTTGCGGAGAATATAGCAAGTCCATAAACCACCACTTGTGCACTCACAAAGTTTTTGGAATTGTCCTTAGAACCAGCAATGCTGTTATCCAGTCCCTTGCTGAATTAGTAACACACGTGTAAACACTAACAGTCCCTACTTCTCACATATTGTCCATATACTATGACCAACAGAAACGTGTGCAGTGAAATGTAACTTACAAGTTAATAATATGATGAACTGGTGTCAATTACAATTTTATAACATAAGAATACAATTACAAAGGTACAAAATACATCATTAAAGAACATAACAATACAGATAACATTTGTAGTAAAACAGGCATTACAAAAGAATAGAAATAGACATATATGTCAGTGTTATGGGAATTATGACATGAGTACATACATAAAAGATCAGAATAACTTGCGAAACATCAACTTCACACATGAGCATTTAAACAGAATGAATAATGTTTAACATCTTTACAAAGTAAATAACATATTATTAATGCCAATTATATTTGAGGATAACAGTATTCCTCATCATAGTGAATGTAGCTTAATATTAAAAGAGGAAAAAATTCTATGAAACTACACAGAGACAGGAAGAAAACAACTACACAAGGGTACACAAACACATAGTGGGATAACACCAATAGGAAAGGATAGGGTTCGTTTTCAGTGTAACATTTGGTACTGCAGTCCAACCCAAAACTTCATATATCTTTCCTCTTATTTCATCCTTTGTTTCCACCAAAAAAATTCTATCGAAGCATGCTTTCTGTATTTATATGTTCACACGTTTCTCACCTCAACATTTATTTCCAAGAAAATCCTGCATAAACCTGTTTTCTGTACTTTTTTTTTGCATAACTTCTCAATGCATTCTTCACCTATTCTCCATAGTCAGTTTCTTATATAGTCTACCCCCTCTTAAGCTAACTTAAATCTACTGAGCTCAGATGCTAAACTAAGGGATGAGGCAATGCAGCAGCACATAAAACAATTAATATAAACAGCAATGAAAAAAATGGAAAATCGCAAAGCAAGCTACAGTAAATCTAAATTACCAAGCAATTCAACATTACAACTAATATGAGGCAATGCGCAGCAAACAAAAAAATAAATCTGGCTTAGCAGAGTAACACAAATTAAAGTTCAGTAGCACTATGCCTGGCAAACAGCAGCTTATATCTAAACATGACATAGCTCAAGCAAAAAAAATAGTACACTAAAGATAACAATGCAGATAAGGGAAATGTATAATCACATCTTAATGTCTAAGTAATTAAAGTGGTGCATCACAACAACTAATTTTAAGAGAAATATTACCATGTACTTGAAAAGAATATTATGTATGCAGTTACTGTTACTGTTACTAGTCCCTTCTTATTGTTCTTTCCTTTCCAAGTGCTCCTTTTTTTGAAGAATGTGGATCACAAAATTATTATTTAATAGGTCTGTTGACAGAAAGTGTTCACATTAGCAAATGCATTTAATTATATTTTATGAAACCAATGCTGCAACTCAGCTGAAAAACAGATGTCAAATGAAATAAGCAATTACGCAAACCAAAGCATAAAAACATCATTCAATAGCTATGTGGCATTTCGTAAGTCAGTAGCTCTCAACTCTCGTAGAAAGACGCTTGTCGTAATCAGGTGTGCAGATGTAAAAATATTTCTCGTCATTTCATTAGGCATTTCAGTAAATATCATAAATTACGAGCTCCACAGTATGCTTTCAACAAGGAAATGTCAATAGCGAGGATAATGGCCTCCCCCTTTTTTTTCTACCTGTGCCGCTGAAAGGCTAATGGCCTTTTTTCCGGCGGCTGTCGCCCAGGTGGGTGCCCGCGACGCATTACGTGCAGGTGGTCACTCAACATTCTTACGGAAATATTTACAACACCAGTTTCCGCTACAGTGACAGTCTCATATGAAAATTTCACAGGTCGAAAATTTACGTCACAAGTGTGCAGAAACAAAATCCTATGAATATAACAGGGTCCAAAAAAATTTTCGCCAGCATGGTGATACATTCACGCATTTACACACACATTTCATAACTCTTAAAGTACGATTCTCGGTTTCCAACATCCTTTTTCACAATTCAAGAGTCCTTAACTTCTCTCATTATTCATATATATATAAACACGTAATCACATTCCTTATATATGGTAGCATCATCTTATTGACATAAACATACCTCAACAGCATAATACACATCGTCGTCATAATAATAACATCATAACACCTCAGTAAAATCCCAAAAACGTCGTAGCTTTCTGCAATAATTTCAAAACCTAAAAAAATTCTCTGCTCATTTCAAAAGTGTCATCTGCCTCAAACGTACTTTAAAAATCATGATCCCATACCAAATACATCATTCAAAGCTCTCATAGTATCACAATGGTTCCGAAAAAATATGAGCATTTCACAAAGTACAGACAAAATACAATTTCATAAGTGTGAAGTTATCCAACTGTGTAATTGCGCAAACATCTGTCACTGATGTAATAAAAAAAAGTATATCTCTCAGTTACATGATCAGACAGCTGTGTAATTTGTGTGTTAGAGAAATATGGTACCGAAGTGTAAAGTTGTATAAGCAAATACCATATTAGCTAGGGTTCCTTGTGGTTGCCACACACATGGTACACAAAGTAAGCGTGTACCCCCCTGAGGATTAATGTAATTATACCCTCAGGTGTTACAGATTACAGCAATGGAATGAAATGTATCACGTAAAACTTTCTTTGTAATTCAAAAATCTTTAAAAATAAATGTTTTAAGTACAAAATTAATCACTGAAATATGTGTCCTGTAGCGCTAAATGTGCATCTTGTTGTAAGATAATCTCTGTGAAAGTGTTGTAGTTATTTTCCTCCGAAAGCTAAGTTCTGCAGAAGCCAATGTACTTTCCTCATGATAAACAAAAGTGAAACGCTTTGCGTAGAGATATCTTAGTTATTACGCTTATTGTTGTGGTGATGAAAGTACTGTGCTGTAACGTATTGTTGTGCTATGGAAAAGGCTGTCTCCTTGTAGCTATACCACAAAAGTTACTAATAAAACATGTTTTGATTTCCAGAAGAATTCAGAAAAACTGTGCAGATATAAAACAGATACACCGCAAAAGCAACATTGTAAATTGTCACTCATTAGTAGCGTCGTGATAAAACCGTGTAGTTGTCACTTAAACTAACCACTGTGTCATCTGGTATCTCACAGAAAGTACATTAAACCCAGAATGTATTTTCAAGTAAACCAAAATGTTGCATTAAAATCTCATTAGCAGTACCAGTATGTGTCCTAAGTATGTAAGCCTGATAGTCGTTACGTAATCGTGCAACTAACAAGCAAGAATGTACATATACAACACTGTGTCGTCTGTTCACTATAACAATGCATTCATAATTTCTGTTTAAAAATGTTCCCTAGGTTCTAGACTGGATATTTAACTTCAAACATTGTTGCATGTTAACAGTTTCTTAAGTCTGACAAAGCATACTAGAAATGTGAAGTGAAATGTTTTATGGTAAAGACAAAGTTAAAAAGCAGATTATCTCTCAATAAACGGTTTTACATGTGAAATGTGGTGTAAACCTTTACTCTTCCTAGTAGGCAGAGTTTCAACTTCAACGCAATTATCATGTGGAGTACGTCGGATTCTGTAAGGTCCATTGTAAACTAGAAAGAATTTGTGACTCAAGTGTTTCTTCTTATGTGACAATGAATGAGCTTTAATGAGAACTTTCTGACCAATATACAATTTCTTTGCATTTGCTTTACTGTGTAGTTTTCTCCTTTTGTCTGCTGCAGATTTTATATTTTTAAGAGCCAAATCAATTATGTCTTTGTGTCGAAGTTTACGTGTATTCGGGAAAGGTACAAGCTCTCTGATTCTGTTCGGTGGTTCTTCATTCTTCAGTACAAGAATAGGTGGTAAAGCAGTGGAATCATGAGGCATTTCATTCAGCACATTTTGAAATAAGTGTAAATATCTGTCCCAATGCTGATGCTTTCTGTGACAATAAAGTCTGCAAAGCTTATTGATTTCTTTCATAATCCTTTCAGACGGGTTGCAATGTGGTGAGTACAATGAAATAAAAACAGGTTTGATTTTATGATTCCGAAGCGTGCGTGACCAAACAGCAGATCTAAATTGCGGTCCGTTATCTGAAATGACTTTAGCAACGTGGCCAACTTCACGTAAGAAATTTTTAACAAAGGCGTTGGATACAGATCGTCCAGTGGCTTTACGTACCGGAGTGAAAGAAACAAATTTTGAAGTAAGTTCAACAGCGACTAGAACGTACGAAAATCCATTGGATGTTCTGACAAGGGGTCCCAAGAGATCAACAGCAGCAAATTCTTTTAATTTAGAAGGAATAATAGGAAACAACGGAGCACGATGTGAGATAGTAGATGGTTTCGCCTTTTGACAAAGTTTACAAATAGACAAGACTCTTCGAATTCGCTTTTCCATATTGTTAAAATAACAAGTCGTTCGAAGAATATGATAACATTTTCGTGGACCAAAATGTGCGTAGCTGAAATGAATGTACCAAATGAGCTTATTAACAAAATCGTCTGGAATGCAAAGTACCCATGGCTTGTCATCAACAGTGCAGCGTTTGAAGAGTATGTTGTTTCTAACCAGGTAATAATGCCGAATCTGAGTGTATGTCTTTTCATGCCATTTACTTTTGATGTCTTTCCAAATTGGATCTTTATCTTGTTCATGAGCAATGTCCTTTAAAGATGTGGTGATGAAGTTTTCAAAGGCGACTTTCTGAATGTAAAGAATACTGAAATTTTTCTCGAGGTTGCCTTCTGTGTTACTTTTCTCAAGCCCAGCCGGTGCGCGTGACAGCGCGTCCGCAACAATGTTCTCCTTGCCGGGAATGTAGACTATTGTAAAGTGGAATTCTTGCAGAAACAATGCCCAACGTTTTAACCTGTCATGATTTAATTTTGAAGACATAAGAAATTGTAATGCACGATGATCACTGTATACTTTTACGTGCTTACCAGAAAGAAAGAAACGGAATTTGTTAAATGCCCAAACGATAGCTAAAGCTTCTAATTCAGTAACGGAATAATTTTTTTCAGATTTTGTTAGCACTCGGCTAGCAAGAGCAATGGTTTTCTGCATGGTAGTGTCATTTTCTATGGCTTCTTGAAATAAATGGGCACCAAGACCGACTTTAGAAGAATCCGTGCTAAGGCATAAATCTTGTGACAGATCTGGATGAGCTAAGATTGGCGCGTGAAGTAACGCTTCTTTCAAAGAATTGAATTCCAATTGTGCTTGTTCGTCCCAGTTCCAAATAGTATTTTTTACAGTGAGAGAACAAAGTTTTGGTGTAACAAGAATTTGCATATTCAGAAAACGATGGTAAAAATTTACAAGACCTAGAAAACTGCGTACTTGTATTTTTGTGGATGGAACTGGAATGGCTCTGATTGCTTCTAACTTTTCAGGATCCGGCTGAATCCCTTCAGAAGAAATAATATGTCCCAAAAACTTCACCTTTGTCCTACCGAATTCAGACTTTTCCAAGTTAACTGTAATTCCAGATTCTGCAAAAGTACGTAACAAACTGTTGAGGATGCGATTATGTTGTTCCCATGAGACTTCTGCTATCAGAATATCGTCCACATATAAGGTGATGTGACGTTTTAAGAATTCAGGTAATATGGAATTTAACCCACGAATGAATGCTGCCGAAGAAATGTTCAAACCAAAAGGAAGTTTCCGAAACTGATAACAAACGCCGAAACAAAGGAAAGCTGTGTATTTTCTACATTCTGGATGAAGTTCGATCTGATAAAAGCTGGATCTGAGATCAATGGAAGACAACACTTTTACACCATTAAAATTTTGAAGAAGTTCTTCCATCGTCTGCGGCCTGTCTGTTTCAGGAATGATGATAGTATTGATTTGTCTCGAATCTAAAACAAGCCTGATCGATCCATTTTTCTTCTCAACAACATGTAATGGGTTGTTGTATGAGCTTACTGCAGGCTCAATAATGCCCTCATTAAGCATAGATTGTATTTCTGTTCTAACACGGTCCCTATAATGCGCCGGAATTACGTATGGTCTAACACAAAATTTAGTATGCTCACGAACACGAAATTGGTATTGAAACCCCTTCATTGTTCCTGTTTTGTGAGTAAAAACTGTGGAATGTCCTTGTAAAATCTCAAAAAGGTCCTGCCTATCAGTGTCATTAGAATTCTCAATTGTTTGAATTTTATTCTGAATTAACTCATTAATTTCAAATATGCCGTCGATGTCATCCCTGTCAGTACTTGCAGAGTGATTGTTAGTGTCTAGTTCCGTAGAAAATTCCGAACTGTTGTCTAACAGAACGTAAAACCGATTAATTTCCTCATCATGGTTTGAGAGCCAGTCTTCAAATTTCAAAGCTATTGACCTACCTTCTTTCTCTAAACTTATTTCAGCATCGTGAAAGTTTAAGATTGCTTTGAATTCATTCAAAAAGTCGACTCCCAATATAATTTCCATCGGCAATAATGGAACAATAAGAAAGTTCGTAGAGAAGTTGTGGCTTTGACAAAAGAATTCTAAGTTGGTTTGTCGGCGTACATCTACACTTTTTCCAAAGATCGCACCTTGTAATTTAATCTTACGTAACGGAAGTGTGGGGCAATCGTTCGATTTGTTGCATTTGCTAAAGGCTGTTTCACTAATTACTGAGATGGGACTGCCAGAGTCAAGTACTACCGTAAATTTTACGTCATTTACAGTAATGTGAATCACAGGATATGCAATGTTGTTAAGTTTTACGTCGTGTTCCTGGAGTAAGATGTCCCTACTGTCTTCCATTTTTACGTAATTACTAGCTACGGCAGCTGCGTCATCAGTTTCATAAGTACGTTTTGTTGCTGCCAGCGGTGTGAGTCATCGCCTATTGTCTCTTTGTTGGCGCGAGTCGTTATTGGGATTTGGAGACCCAACTTCTACAAATTCACCGTGACGAGAGGGCCCTGCTCTGTTTGAATCCCGCCAGTTCTGATGCAATTCAGGTCTGTCGTTACGATCATATCGTCTGTCGTCATGTCGGTAGATTCCATAGTTTCTTTCTTGTCGGTCACATGGTGGAGAATTTCTCCCTGAATCGTAACTGCGCGCTGGTCCGTTATTCTGTCTCCCTTGATAGTATTTATTTTGGTTCCCATATTGTCTGTTTATCTTATTGTCTCTGTGATAGTCATTACCACGGAGAGGTGATCTTTCCCTGTAGTTATTACTACTCTGCCAACGGTTGTCATACGGGTGGTGTCTGTTTTGGTCACGATTTGTGTTGTGAGAATAGCCTTGTCATGTCAAGTTATTACTTCTTTCATCGCGGAATTGCGACAGATATGACCTGTAATTGTTGTGTTCCTGGTTTCATGTTCCGCGATTGTCAGTGTAAATTTCTAATTCTTGTAACAGTCCCTGAAATGCTTCAATGTCGTCTTTGCAACGTCCTGCCATAATAATATGTCGTATAAATGTTCAGGCAGTTTGATTAAGCAAATGCGGATGAGTTCTGAGGGGCTGTATGGGTTTGACAGGTACTGATTCTTGTGCTACATGTCTTCAAAATATTTCACAAGACTGGAAAATTCAGATTGTTCGAAATGTTTCATCATTATGATGCTATGTTTTACTCGGTCTTGTGTGGCTTGAGACCAATATGCTGAGAGGAAGGCATGGTAAAACTCTCCTTCACTGTGGCAATCGTGAATTACCGATCGCATTCTTACAGCTGGTTCATTCTCCAAGTAGCCACACATAAATTCTAATCTGTGTTCTAACGACCAGTTGGGAGGAAAACAATGAGAGAATTGATGGAGCCATGCTTGTGGATGAATGTCGTTGCCAGAATTCTTAAATGTTTTGAATTTACATGTAGTAATGAACAGCTTATAGTCAAAATCGTCATGTCGGCGAGTCGCATGTCGGTCATTGTTACTTCGTTTCGGCGGTTCCATCTCAAAATCCAATGCGCCTTGCCAATTTCTTTCATAATTTCCGAAGTGTCCTGTGTTATTATTTTGTGTTTTACCGTATTTCTATGTCCCTCTTCCCGTGTTGGAGCGCGAGTGTCCTCTGAAATACGTAATTCTTGTATTACCTGCGTCAACTGATCTTGTACTTCCCGGATTTCTCTTTTGTACTGTGTATTGATTTGATTTTGATTCTGTTCGAATTTTCTAATTTGTTCATACTCTTCTGTGTCAGTGAAGGCTACAGGTCTTGTGTCATTCAGATCATCATCTACCTTTGTAGATAAGTTAGTGACCTGATCCGAAAGTTCGGCTACTTTCCCCGATAGTGAACACATTTCCTCAGTGTGTTTTTCTGAACCAAGTTTCAGAGTGTCCATTTGTGTTGAAATCGAATCTACTGTGTCCTTTAAGTTTTCCTGAGTTTTTGCAAGTTGCGTAACCGAATCGGTAGATGCAACTGAGTCAATTTTAGCCCACAAGGTCTCATGATTTTCATGAACAATGGTTTGCAGTTCTTTTATGGCTGCTTCGTGATTCTGTAATGCATTTTCATGCCGCGAAAAAAATAGGTTGAAAATGCTCACAAATTTGTGTTTTTACGTCATTACAGACTTTTTGACATTTCGATTCAATGTTATGTAACTCAGTAGTTAGATCTTCACATGTTTGTTCAAGTGTTTGTTCCAATGAGTCTAACTTTTTAAGATTTTGTTCCACTGTGTCTAACTTTTGAAGCTTTTGCTGTGTTTGTCTCATATTTTGTTCCATTTGTTGCATTAATTGCAATAATAATATATTAGTGTCTGGAATCTGATTCTCTACGCTTTTCGGCAGTGCATTTGCACCAGCAACATTCACATTTTGACAAGCAGAAAATGTGTCTTGACTTATTTGAGAAAACGGTGATGACCCAAAACCTGAATCTACAGTATTTGCGAAATTGTGTCCTGTCATTTCGGATTCCTGAGGCGAGCTGTTGCCGACCGATCGATCGATAATGCTTCCCTGTTCACTACCTGTTTCACTGTCTACACCATTGTTTGCAGCTCGCTCCATTTCCCTATGCACAATTACCAAATTACTACTTTGAACATCAGTTAATTCATTACTCGGTGGCGCTAACACACTGCTTTCATTTTCACTGTCATTTCTCAGTTTACTTTGGAGCCTAGTATTACGTTTTTCACACGCCATTATTGTCACAGTATTTCACACAACACAGAAAAACACAATTTGAAGATCAAAAATAAGAGAACACATTAACATAGCACTGAAAATAATATCTAGTTAATTGCAGCTGCGAAATACTTGGTGCAAATCTGCATGCAAGCCACAACTGTTTTACTGTACAACAATGAAAGACTGCAACTACAAAGGAGATTTTCTCTACAATTACGCGCTAGCAATAAACAATAGCTACACTAATTACACAAACTACAAGAAAAAATCAGAAGATTCCAGTGAGGTATCCTGGCAGGGTCGCCATATGAAACGTCCCCTTTGAAAAATTATACATGACTGTGCTTAAACTGACACACAATATTTTGTTAGCGCAACGCAATCTGACTTTCAAAATTCCCTACAAAAGAATGGCCCTGACTAACATTAAACTATACCTTTCACAAATCACTTACCTCACAAAAATCTTCGCTGCTCAAGCTACTGCAATACAGCGAGCGCCACTACTGCCAGCTAAATGAAAGATTCAATCTATGGAAGGCACTAACTGCTGGTAGGGATAGTTAGCAAATGAAAGATATTAATAGAGAACAAACAATGTATTTACCTTGATATCATCATATATAAATATAGCAGTTCATGACAAATTTCAAAACTCCGCCATCTCTCTCCCCACATCCACCACTGCTGGCGGCTCACCTCCAACTGCGCAACGCTACGCGCTGTTCACATCCAGCTGCCGCTGCCCAACACTACAATGGCGAGTATTACAACAATGCAAAGCAGCCACAGACTGCACACAGCACAGCCAGTGATTTTCATACAGAGGTGGCGTTACCAATAAAAAAACCTAAACAGCCTACTTACAAGAGAGTCCTTAGAAAATGTAGTCCATCAACAAAGGAGGTGGCTTACAAAACACTCGTTCGATCTATACTGGAGTATTGCTCATCAGTGTGGGATCCGTACCAGGTCGAGTTTGACAGAGGAGATAGAGAAGATCCAAAGAAGAGCGGCGCGTTTCGTCACAGGGTTATTTGGTAAGCGTGATAGCGTTACGGAAATGTTTAGCAAACACAAGTGGCAGACTCTGCAAGAGAGGCGCTCTGCATCGCGGTGTAGCTTGCTGTCCAGGTTTCGAGAGTGTGCGTTTCTGGATGAGGTATCAAATATATTGCTTGCCCCTACTTATACCTCCCGAGCAGATCACGAATGTAAAATTAGAGAGATTCGAGTGCGCACGGAGGCTTTCCGGCAGTCGTTCTTCCCGCGAACCATACGCGACTGGAACAGGAAAGGGAGGTAATGACGATGGCATGTAAAGTGCCCTCCGCTACACACCGTTGGGTGGTTTAGGAGCATAAATGTAGATGTAGATGCTGGTTCTCTGCCTTTTGGTAGCAATTTGTACCGCTAAGGGTAAGAAAGTGCCCTGAACCTCAGTCCGCTCCACCGTCCTGTTTGGCAAGGCAGTTAGCAAAACGAGGGTGTCTTTTTATGCTAGAAGTCTTCAGCCACCATTCCTACTGATTCTCATTGAAAATGTAATAGTGGGTGTGTTCCAGCCGTCGACTGAAGACGTCATTCTATTATAAAGCTGAGGACATCATTCCATTATTATAAAGCTGGTTCTTATTCTCAACGGCGAATACATTTCACATATTTTGTAACGGCTGTAGCCGCTCCAATTTCTGTTCCTTCGATTATGCAAGCGTTTCCGAAGGAACATAGCATCGTACTTCTAAGCAACACAGGCACTACAGTATCGTCTTAATTAGTAGGCAAAGACGTCACTCCAAGACCACTGGTGACTCTTAGAAAACAATCAAGTTACAGCAATATTGCCAAGTGTATTTTTTGCTCTAAATTTTAATTATTCGGAGAAATAATGAAATTTTATTTTGGTGTACAATTTCAGTTTTAGTTTACAATCGAAGACATGTAACAGAATTTGCATGTTAGGAAAGAAACCTGTGTGTGTGTGTGTGTGTGTGTGTGTGTGTGTGTGTAAAGTACAATTGACACATGACGTAAACATTGCGTATTTTGTTTTGCTGGCGTATTTTTGCGAATATTTTAGACTTCTAAAGGAGACTGAAACCTGAAAAGCATCACAGAAGAATTTAGATGTTGAAAATAATTAATCTGTGGTTTCGTTGTGCCTTACATCATGCATGTTACATACATCGGACGCTGCACATTCATTAGCGCTGCTTAACCTGTAAGTTCGTGGTGTAAACGTTGTATGTGTGTGTGTGTGTGTGTGTGTGTGTGTGTGTGTGTGTGGCTGTTTTTGTGATGTATTTTAATTGCGAAAATACTCCAAGGTTATCCCTTTACACAGTCAATTAGAAAAATTCTGTTCAACGTTATGCAAAAAGAAAAAAATTGAGAATGTACTGATTATTTTGAACACAGCCAAGATGACAGCTCTGTGGCTACACTGTGAGTGACAATTTGATCCTAATGCTTCCTGAAATAGTTCCTTGTGATTGTCTGTTACGTTTTATTATTGTTGTTAGTTGGAGAGTGGAGGGGGGTTAGTTGACTGATGGGAGGGTTTTGTTGAGTTTTGTCAAGTGACAGGTTAGGCCGCTATTACACTATCATATCTCTTTGTCGAAGTTGATATGCCAAATATTTATGTCAAGAAATATGATGGTGTAATAGGGAGGGTTGGAGCGCTGGCTTCGCTACAGCTGTTTGACGTCTCTGTAGTGTGTTTGTAAGTATGGAGTGTTCCTTTGACGCCTTTCCTGCTTCTACTAGGATGTGGGGTTAGCAAGGGGCACAGTGCATGATATTAATTGTGTGTACATGAGCAAGTGGAATATGCTGCAGGCGACTTCATCTCCATAATCAGAGCTACAGCCATCCACCTCTACATCTGGAAGCATCTGGGCAGTTTTTCAGCAAGCCGGAATAGAGCATGTAGTCGCACTCTGAAATAAAAAATTCTTTGTTAGCTTTCCATTCTAATTTTTCTATTTTTGTACTCTGGATAAAAAGGCGCGTCATCTGTTTCGTACTTTTTATTAACTTTGTAGTTGTTTTAACACTAATTTCATTAATTAAATTATTCAAAAGTAAACATAGTTCTTATTGCCCATATAGTTTACTAAACATTAATTTACCTTCACATATTCCTCCTTCAGTGCTTTATATATCGCTTCACACGTTCCTGGAATTATTTTAATTAATATGCAGTGGTAAATTCCGGTGCTGTGTTGCAAACAAGAGTAGCTCTCTCCTGTTTCAAGAAATCCCGGTGTCACAGTAAGCCTGTCTTCTGAACATACAGCATTTCTACAGAGAGAGTATTCTGTTTTGTAGCCCCCAGGGGCTCAGCATTCATTTGCTGAGTACGGGCTTGGCGACCCCGGGGTCCTGAGCTGGGGACTGGTCAGCGCCGCCAGTCTCCTGTCACCGTAACCCCCGGACATGCTTCAGCGACCACCGCATGGCGCGGCGGTGGAATGTTGTGTGCTGCGGGGAATGGTAATCTTGGCTTGACCGCCTGGATTGCGAGGAAGGTAAACCTCTATAAAAAACCCTCAACCTTACGGTGTGCTGCGCGCCTATAAAATGCATGGCTGTTGGGGTGGAACAGTCGCAAGCGGGCAACCTCTGGGGCACTTGCCGCGCCCCAGTTGTATAAGGCTTACCTAGGCACGCGGGGCTCTGTCTAGGTGGACTTCTAGTTCCCTAGCTGCTCGTGGGACCGAGATGGAACCCTCGAACTTTTATTCATCTCCTGCCAGCGGAAAGGGTGGACCGCTGGTGGGTTCTAACACCCAATCCAACAAGAGGGCTCGTGTAGCCAGTCCTCCTGATTCAGGTAGTAGTAACAGAACGCATGCTGCTTCGCAGAATGTATTTTTCATAATTAAAAGAAAAGATGGGAGTTTTGAAAAAGTTTCGCCATTTTATATACAGAAGGGTTTAGAAGGTATTGCTGGCACATTAAAATCTGTAAAGCGCTTGCGAAATGGCACCTTGTTGGTTGAAACATCTAGCTTCCAGCAAGTCCAGAACCTTCAGATGGCATAATTTCTTGGGGAGTTTGCGATAGAGACTGAATTTCACAACACCTTGAACTACAGCAAGCGTGTTGTGACTTGCAGAGATCTCGTTGACATTCCCCAAGACGAACTGAAGGCTGAATGGTCCCGGGAAGGAATTTTCGACGTGCAACACATTATGAAACGGGTGGATGGTGCTCTAATAAAGACTGACTCGTTTATCCTTACATTTAACACCACCAAATTGCCAGAGCATGTGAAGGCAGGTTTCCTACGTCTCAGTGTACGGCCTTATTACCCCAACCCCATGCGGTGTTTTAAATGCCATCACTTTGGACACACTACTCTCGGCTGTAGAGGGGAAGCCACTTGCGGGAATTGTGGTAAAGCCGCCCATGAGGGAGTTGGTTGCTCCTCTCCTCCCAAGTGTGTCAACTGCTCTGGGGATCACCCTATGTGGAGTAGGGAATGCAGAGTTTTCCTTAAGGAACGGAAGATCCAGGAACTAAAAACTACAAAACGCATCCCGTATGGTGAGGCGAAGAAAATCTACAAGTACATGCAGCCGCCCACGTTCGCTGCTTTCCTTTCTTCCGTTCTCAAACAACCAGTCTTGAAAACCGATGCTGCTACACAAGCGGAGGTTGCTACTGTCAGCACTAGCACCTGCGCTTGTCAATGTACGTGTGCTGCTGCCGTTCCTGTGAAGCCTGCTGCTCCCCCCCAGCCTTCTGACCAGGCCGTGGTAGCTGACATCATGGAACTTCCTGCCCCTTCCTGGGTCCAGTGTTGTGCACTGCCCAGCACTGCTACACCCCCTACTGCTTCTGAGGTTTTGGCTCCAATGCCACCTCAGGCCAGAACATCGAAGCCAAAGACAAAGGTGAAGACTCGCCCACTAAAGGAGACTGCAGTTATACAGTTTCCTGATGTGGATGTCATTCTCTCTGACGTCTGACTCCTCTTCTGAGGCGATGGAGGTTGATGTCAGACTGGGGCAATCATCTCGCCCCAAAACTGAGCCTCTACCTGTTGTGGGCTCTCCTCCCCAACAGAAAGTGAGAATGAAGGTACTCCCACCCTGATAGGTGGCTCCCATTATACAGTGGAACATGAATGGATTCCGGGCACATGTGGAGGAACTGAACCTCCTAGCACGGCAACGCCTCCTGTGCTTGTGTTTACAGGAAACGCATTTAAAACCATCTGATGCTCCTGTACTAAGGGGCTATACGTCATATCGCAAAGATGACCTGACTGGAGAAAGGGCCAAAGGCAGAGTCACTGTGTTTGTCAATAATGACCACCACTCCTCTGCCCTCCCCCTGGATACTGACCTGCAAGCAGTTGCAGTTGAAATTCATTCACCTCGGAGGCTTACCGTTTGCTCCCTTTATTTACCCCCTCTGGATGCTATGACCTTAGACGCTCTCACAGATCTTATCGACCAACTCCCCCGCCCATTTCTTCTCCTGGGAGACTTCAATGCCCATCATGTCCTGTGGGGCTTCACTTCTCTTTGCGCTCGAGGTCGAATTTTGGAGAGCCTCCTAACATCTCAAGTGTTGTGCATCCTCAACACATGTCATCCGACTCATTTCTCTACTGCTACAGGGTCATTCTCAGCCATTGACCTATCTTTCTGCTCTCCAACCCTCACCGACTCTGTTCACTTTGAGGTTATTGACGACCTTCATTCCAGCGATCACTTCCCTATCCGCATTCATCTCCTGGATGGTGTATTGCTGGAGCCGCGGCCACCATCGTGGATGATTGGCAGGGCTAACTGGCCACTGTTCACTTGGTTGGCTGTCTTTCACCGCCACAATAACGTACAGGAATGGGTGGATCACATCACGCTTGTGGTCCATCATGCTGCTGACCTGTCCATACCACAGTCTTCTGGCCCTCCTAAGCGGCGCGTTGTGCCTTGGTGGACGGAAGAGTGCCGTTCCGCCATCCGGGACAGGCGTGCGGCTCTTCGCCGATTTAAATGCCGCCCAACAGCGGTCAATCTTACCGCCTTTCGAATCGCGAGAGCTAGGGCACGCTGTGTCATTAAAGAGAGCAAGAAAAGGTCATGGCTGGAGTTCCTGGACTCCATCAACCGTTCCACTTGTTCCACAAGAGTATGGGAAGTCATCCGGAGGATTTCCGGTAAACATAGCCGTTTACCAATAGCTGCTGTCCTGAACCAGGAATGCCTCCAAACGACACCAAGAGCCATTGCTCAGACGCTGGCAGAGCATTTTGCACAAAGTACTGCCACTGCAAATCAGGATCCAGCGTTTCGTCGCTACCGTGCGACTGTCGAACGAGCGACCTTGGACTTTCGTTCGAACAGTTCTGAGGCCTACAATTCCCCTTTCTCCATGTGGGAACTTGAATCGGCACTTACTGAGACTTCTGACACTGCACCAGGTTACGACCGCATCCGGTACTCCATGCTTCGACATGTGCCAGCGGCGTCAAAGGAAATCCTCCTCGAATGTTTTAATCTCAAATGGCAGACAGGAGTGTTCCCCACCTCGTGGAGGGAGGCAATTCTTATCCCTCTCCTCAAACCAGGAAAGGACCGCACATGTCCCGGTAGTTATCGTAGTATCGCCTTGACAAGCTGTGTCGGAAAAACCCTGGAACGGATGGTTAACCGGCGTCTGGTCTGGCTGTTAGAGACCAGACAGCTCCTTAGCCGCTTTCAGTGTGGATTCCGAAAATTTCAGTCCACGGTCGACAACCTGACCCTCCTAGAGGCGGCTATTCAGCAGGCTTTTCTCCGTCAGCATCACTGTATCGGTATCTTCTTTGATATCAGTAAGGCATATGATACTACTTGGAGACACTGCATTCTTGCACAAATTCATCAATGGGGCTTTCGTGGCCGCCTCCCGATTTTCATTCGGTCTTTCCTGTCTCAGCGGCTTTTTCGGACCCGCGTTGGTAACACACTGTCTGATCGCTTTGAGCAAGAGAACGGTGTCCGGTGTTTTAAGCGTTACCCTCTTTGCCATAGCCATCAACAGTATAACGTCTACAGTGAGGAGTCCAGTACAGTGCTCCTTATTTGTGGACGACTTTGCTGTTTTCTGTTCCTCCTCCAGTGTTGCAACCGTGAGCCGTCAGTTGCAGCTAACAGTGCGGCGGTTAGAGGAGTGGGCTGCAAAGACGGGTTTTCGGTTTTCTGCCGAAAAGTGTGTTTGTGTTCATTTTAATCGTTCTCGTCATCTTTTTACTTTGCCTGCCTTGCATATGGGGGATACTGTCCTACGTTTTAGAGACACACTGCGGTTTCTGGGCCTAATTTTTGACTCCAGGTTATCATGGCTGCCACACCTACGTGACTTGAAAGCCAGAACGCTGAAGGCACTGAACATCCTCAAGTGCCTCAGCCACAGGTCTTGGGGCGCGGACAGGGCGCGTCTCCTACAGTTTTATGGAGCTTTTGTGCGTTCACGGCTGGACTATGGGTGCACAGTATATGGGTCAGCGAGGCCATCTTATTTGCGGATCCTTGACGCTGTTCACCATGCTGGGATCCGACTGGCCACGGGTGCTTATCGGACCAGTCCCGTACCCAGCCTCTGTGCTGAGTCTGGCGAACCGTCACTTACCATCCGGCGGCAGCTCCTGCTGGTGCGCCAGGCTTGTAAGTTTCTTGCAGCTCCCAGATCGCCTGCTCACCATCTTGTTGCCCATCCACCTCTGGACCGCCTTTTTTCCCTCCGTCCCCGGGCTACGTTGCCGTTTGGGATCCGTGTGCAACGTGTACTAGAGTCCCTTGGTGTGGAGTCTGTACAACCCCAAATCGAAGGTTTTAACAGCCTGCCACCCTGGTTGCTGAAGAAGCCCGGAGTGATTTTAGATTTATTGCAGTACAAGAGAGATTGCACTCCTGCCACCATTTTTAATGCAGCATTTTCTGCCATTTCATCTGAGCACCACGACTATGTAGCTGTTTTTACGGATGGGTCGAAACAAGGGGATTCTGTTGGTTGCTCAGTTGTTTTTCCATATCGTGTCCTCAAGGTCCGACTGCCTCAGACTTTTACTGTCTTTGATGCAGAATTGTTTGCGATCTTGCGGGCACTGGAGCACATGAGACATTCTTCCTCTCCTAAATTTCTTGTCTGTTCCGATTACTCAGTTCCCTTCACTCATTGCAACGTTTGTATGCGGCAGACAAAATTGACCAGACCATCCAGGATGCCTTCCTCCGACTACGGCGACTGGGGAAAGTTGTAGCTTTCTGCTTGGTTCCGGGGCATGTTGGCATTGCTGGGAATGAAAGGGCAGATCTCGCAGCCAAGGAGGCGTGTCTCGCCCCACAAGTATCTCAGTGTGCTATCCCCTTGCATGCACTCACCTCGCTGTTGAGCTCACGGGTCATGCGTCGGTGGGAGGATGAGTGGCTGGAAGTGACTGACAATAAGCTCCATATAGTCAAGCCCACAACGCGTGTGTGGTGTACTTCCTTTCAGCCCCATCGACGGGACGAGGTTCTCCTCACTCGGCTTCGAATAGGCCACAGCCCTATGACGCATGGCTTCCTGCTCCGGAGAGAGGACCATCCAATGTGTGGTGCTTGCGGCGTCCAGGTCACTGTGCGCCACGTTTTATTGGATTGCGTTTTATTTTCTGACCAGCGGGTCGCGGCTGACTTGCCAGTGGACCCGCCATCTCTTTTAGGTAACACTCGGACGAATGTGGCTAAAGTTTTAAAGTTCTGTGCCCTGTCGAATGTTTTTACAAAGATTTTAAGGAGAGGATTTTAATTTGCTCACTGTGTGACAAGCTCGCCCATATTTTATGTAAGTGACCAGCCAATAACAATTTCCTGTGACATTCTTGTTGATATGTTTCCCCTTTCCTTAGGTTTTACTTTCTTAGGTAGCATTTTCCTTCTTTTCCTGCTTTGTTTGAGTGTGTGCTTTAGTTTTCTTAGGTCTGTCCACATTCGTTCCTTTTAATGTGTGTCAGGGCGCTGATGACCTCGATGTTGAGCGCCCATAAGCCCCAACACACCACCACCATCTGTTCTGTAATATCGGAAGTCACTTTACCGAGTAAATGGTGAAATACACTCTCATCCATTAGTATGTAATTTATGTATAAGACTTGACGTCCTCCGCTAGCTGCTCTCGTAACAAGTTTGCGGAATGAATAATACCTATGGCTTCACTCAAGTATGTTTCCTTCTATTCCGTCGCTTTTCTTCCAAATACAAACACAGTGCAATTGTGGTACTAGCAACTGTAGCGCAAAATACAAGTTGCTGTCCTTCATTTTGAAATTTGATGAAAAATATGTCGACAGTCTAACACCCCTTTTAAGCACCACGTCAAAGATCTTTGTCAAAGAAATTTGACGAATATTTGATCATATTTCTTTTTCAAAAAAAGGTGGTGGTGTAATACCGGTCTGAGAGGGCACAGCCTGGCATCATATTGAATTTTTTAATTTCCCACTACCATCAGCGGCTGCAGCGCCGTAACAGTTGTGTCGACTAATCGATAAGAAACGTCAACTATGCGCTAAAGATTGCCTTGATATACTGCTGGATGGAGACTGGTGTGGGAATAGTCATGTGCTTTTTGGAAGATAATCTGTGATGTTCATTACCAGTCAAATGCAGGTTCCGTGGATCATGATTTTCTGTATGGAATCGATTGTGGATGATCATCATACAAAGTGTCTTCTCTTATTTGTTGTCTGTAATTCATTTATGACCTGGAAGTGCACTACCTTAAAGGGAGTGAGCAACTGCACGGATTTTCCCACTGTTGTGGGTTCCATCCAGAAGTTGCGATACCTTGTATTAATATAAACATTTTTGAGATTGTATTTATTTCTTTTCCTCATGTGTTTGGGGATGTCTGAGAAAAATCTTCAGAATGCTCATATTAATTCAGTTACTAACCTAAGAAAATAAACATCAGGAAAACAAAATAACAAGAAGGTCTAACTACTGCATGAATTTATTGTTTACCAAACGGACTCATTTTGGTTTAGTTTTAAGGCGAAGTGTTTATAACAAGAACGTTTCAGTTCCACTGTACAAATGTTGAAATGCCAGAAGGTCGATAATACTTCTCTTCAGTGGTTATGGAATAGTTATACAAGAAAATATAGTCTCTCTGTGAAGCGTGCGGTGCACGAATACAGAAGTTCTGTGAATGACTTCGTGCTATAAACCTCAATTGCAGTAGGGACATTATGCAAAGGTGGGTTTCCGCAGGCATGAATTACTTAACACGAGCTGTCCCCCACCAACACACACGTATGTCAGCTTTCTTATGGACACACCCTAATTGTACACTGTCATGTCAGCGTACACGTAAGTTATGATAGTAAACAATATTTAACTTTCATGTACTATGTCACTTCCCCCACCACTGCATACGAATTTCAGCATTTGCCGATAGGTGGATCTGCTCTCATTTTGCTCTTGATCGTTCAACAGCGTAGATCGAGAATCTTTTTGTTTATGTAAGGGAAGAATTAGCGTCATGCCAAAATAATGGGGTTAGTCTTACCTTCTGGTCTCCGAAATTCAGTTCTGGATGAGACTTTGCAATTTAGTAATATACCTCAAGGGTGTCCACACATAGAAAAAAGCGCAGTATTCAGAAAATTCCGGAAAACGAGCCCTAAAGTTTTAAACGTAGCTCATACACACCTCATACAGGGTCATAAATAACAAGGCAACAGGTAAGTGAAGTAGTTCAGTCAGTAGTGCTCTTTACTGTCATGCGGTCTATCCGGATTCGATGCAACCTATCTGCCAATAAGGCTCCATGTTGCTTCATAATTGTTTTAAAAATTATAACAACTGTTAAGTAAAGTTAATGACCCGAAGTATTAGCAATTAAATAATAAATAATTTTATTTTGTTTATGAAATTGCTTTCACAGCTACTTAAACTTCGAACTACATTCATCAAATTTTTTTTTTCAAAAAGCTATCATGTTTATTTGTCAGTTCTGTATTTTATGTGCAAGCACCAGAATGGCAATTGTCATGAAAACGTTGAAAACAAAAAATATTTTGGCATCGTGAACAATCTAAGAAGGATGATTGTTTACAGGAATAATGTTTTTTAAAAAGGAAGTTGAAAATCATACTTCGTTGACATTCCTGAAAACTTCTCTTTCATCTCTGGAAGCATACCAGGCGTAGCGGATCATTTCCTTAAAAATTGGTGATGACAGCTGATGGTGATTTTATTTTCATACGGTCTTCGCGAGAAATTATTTCTCTATTACTTTTCAATAAGATAAGCGCAATTTTGTATATGCTTTATCAGATTTTTTACTTGTCTATAAAAATAGACAGCACATGGTTGAAGAAGTGGAGTGCATTTCGGAGGACTCACTTTAACTGTACGTGTTGGTAATTTCTCGTCGTCCTTAAAGACTTCGTCGTATAATTCAGGCTTTGCTTGTCAACCATAAGAGTCAATTACTAACAGAAACCGTTCTTGACTCACATAAGACTTCAAACATCGATTGAGAAAGTCAATGTGCAGTTTTATCTTTAGCTTCCCAGCTCTGGAAGATGTTACTACAACGTTTTGTACAATTTTGATCAAACAATTTTACTGATTTTTTTAACTCTTGGACAAAAGTTACCGGTGGCCTCTTGTAAACAAACAAACAAACAAATGAGGTACAATGTTTCCAGGCAGAATGAGAGCATACTGAGCGGTATATGTATGCTTAACTTTCTTCATGTCGTGTTATTTTACGGAAATAGTTGTCCTTATTTTGACAGCCAGAGTGCTGTTGTAGACTGACTGATATTGACATTCTGGAAAGAAACCGAGGTATTTTGTCAGAGAATCGTAGAAATATAGAGCAACATGAACTTTTAAAAATTTGTAAATTTGTGGTAAGGACAATTGGACCAAACTGCTGAGGTCATCGGTCCCTAGGTTTACGCACTGCTTAATCTAACTGAAACTAACTTACGCTAAGGACAACACACACACACACGTCCGAGGGAGGGGGAGCCGCGTGAACCATGACAAGACGCCTAGACCGCACGGCTATCCCACGCGACCAAATTTTTTAGTACCCTGATACTGTGTAAAGCGCGAAATGTTCTTAAACTGTGCGATGGGAATATAGTTCTAGGGTTCAGCAACTCCTTACAATCACTGTCTGCTCAGTGTTGATAACAAAATATTTATTGAAATTTGGTATCAGTCTTAACCTATGGGTTCGAAAAGTATCTGCAGAAGCCAAGTTTTCTTAGATCGACGCTGTTTCTTTTCTTGAAACAAACCTTGTCACATTTCGTTGGCGAAAATGTGCTTGTTTTTGACTATGAATCCTGCTATCAGGAGAATTTAATTAAATATGTAAACTGTTGTGCTGCTGCTAAGGCTCACTGATGCTATTTCCATGTGGTCACTTGGTTATAATTCTCTCGTGCTTCAACAAACTAATTGCTGCGTACTTATCAAATTGATTGCCTCCATTTTTTTAATTTCCTCTTCCGATTGGGATAAACATACCCTTCTTCCGTAACCGGCTGCATTCCTTTTCTCGTAATGTTTGTAGTTCCCACGTGGGATAACCCTTTGCCATTTTAATAACGTTTGTTTTGTAATCCAAAGGAAGGGGGTTTATTTCTCTTGTCTTCTTTTCTTCCGGTTCTTATTCATCCGATGAGCTGTGGTTTTAGTACTTTTCGAAAGGTGCACCTTCACAGTTTTCGTTTCCATGACCAAGTTCATCATCAGTCACAAATATTTTTTCAGCCAATATGTCCATAGTATGTCTGTAAATTTCTTCACCCATCAGCATTGCTTCCGATGCAATCAAACTACCTGCAGCAAGCAAGCTTTCGTAATAAACAACCGCATCTTTTGACATCACCTTCAACACTTCACTGTATATTGAACCTGCAGCTTCTGATACTTTCACGATGTCTTCCTTAACAGACATTTTTAATTCACAGTAATTCCAAAATCCCGATAATATTTCAAAGTATAGAACGCTCCAATATCTGCGAATGTCTGTAACGAAGAGGCACTGTAACAGGTAACACCCACTGCTCGATCAGTTCCGTGCGGGCCTTGGCACTTCCTGACAGTCTGCCTGTGTGTACAGTGTATACAACAGGGCAACAGCTGTACTCTGCTTTTCCATGAAGACACCGGTTCCTCGAATTTACACCGAATATTTATAAGCTTTCCACGGCCTATAATATCGCCAAATTGTGTAATAATATTGTAATGGCAGAAATTAACGCTTTAGTTTATCCCTATTAAAAGGCCAAATTGTGTAATGCCAAATCGCCAAATTGTGTAATAATATAGTAATGAAACTAATTAACGCTTTAATTTACCCCCATTTAAATGAATTTGAAATTATTCGACTTTTTAAGAAGAAAGTATTGACGAGTGAAATTCACATTTTTAAGTAGCCTGTGACAGCGATTTCCTAAACAAAATAAAATTATTTATTATTTAATTGATAATAGGTTAGGTCATCAAATATATTTCAAAGTTTTTATAATTTTTAAAACAATTAACAAGACAAATTGAAATCGAACAAAAGGATAGAACAACTGTGTGATATTCTAGCACGCTACTGTGTATCCTGTTTTACCTGTGCCCTTGACCGCTCCGTCTAACTGTGTATAACTGGCGTATGGGCTACACTTAAAACTTTAGAGCCCTTTTTCTCGGAATTTTCTGGATAGTGTACTTTTGGACTTCTATGAGAGGACACCCTTGAGGTATACTACCAACCAGAGAAGTCTTATCCAGAGTTGAATTCCCGAGATTGGTAGGTCCTATTGTAAGTAAATAGTTACTGTGTAAAGCGTGAAATGTTCTTAAACTGTGCGATGGGAATGTAGTTCCAGGGTTCAGCAACTCCTTACAATCACTTTCTTCTAGTGGAGTAAGAAACAGTCGATTGAATTGATGAAATGCATTAAATAGTATTGTAAGTAAGAGTGCAAACTTGATGATGTACATGTTACCTGGTGAACAATCAATATTGTAAAGGCATTTCTTTTTATTTCAGTATAATTATAATTTCTTGCTTTAGTCTCTGAGTGAAAATATTACAGTGAAACAGAAATTTATTTGTGGGTAAGAGATTTAAAACTGCTCTTCATCCTCATTAAAATCCCATCTATCGGTTTCATTATTGAGTAACGACTGTTCTGCACAGCCGTAAAAAAATTTCGTTACAAAATTAGGTACTTAATCTCTAAAACAAACATATTTAAAACATCTGTATTCTATCAGAACTTTGACTGATTCTGAAACTAAAAACGAAGCTGAACTGTTGAAACAAAAGCCTTACTTTAAGATGTACCTTCAGTGTACTGTACATAATTTAAATATATAGAAACAATTCGCTTCGACCGAGCGAGGTGGCGCAGTGATTAGCACACTGGACTCGCATTCGGGAGGACGACGGTTCAATCCCGTCTCCGGCCATCCGGATTTAGGTTTTCCGTGATTTCCCTAAATCGCTTCAGGCAAATGCCGGGATGGTTCCTTTGAAAGGGCACGGCCGATTTCCTTCCCCATCCTTCCCTAACCCGAGCTTGCGCTCCGTCTCTAATGACCTCGTTGTCGACGGGACGTTAAACACCAATATCCTCCTCCTCCTCCTCCAATTCGCTTCAAAATGCCATGTTATAAGGGGCGTTCCAAAAGAAACGAGCCGGAGGCGTAATTACAGAAACCAGTACCTGTGTGTCAGACGTATTGACCCTCGCTGTTGAGACACTTGTCCCACTGTGACACAAGGCGGTGGATGCCTGTCTCATAAAATTCCCGGGGCTGCGATGTTAACCAGTTCCGCACGTACAGCTGGACGTCGTCGTCCGAGGTGAGTCGTTTACCCCTCAGAGCCTTTTTAAGGTGACCAAAACTGGCGTAATTACGGGGATAGATGTGCGGATTGTATGAAGGGTGGCCGAGAACCTCCCATTTGCATTTCTGCAGGAGTGCCGCGACTGTGTTGACCGTATGGGGCTTTGCATCGTCGTTGAGCAGAATGACCCCACGGGTGAGATTGCCTGGTCGCTTTGATTTGATCGTTGCCGAAGGGTGGTCAAGGTTTGCGAGTAACGCTGGGCATTCACTGTTGTCCAGTGCTGCAGGAAGTGAATCAGAAGGGGGCCATCTAGGTCAAAGAAGAACGTCAACATAACCTTTGCTACACTCGTGTGGATAGCTTTGGCGTTTTTTTTTTGTGGTGGTGACCCCGGATGCTTCAACTGCAGACTTTGTCGTTTCGATTCTGGTTCGATGTGATGACACTATGACTGATCTCCAGCCTTCACTCGTGACAGGTATGCATTCCCTTCCCGATCATAGCGCTGCAAATGAGCAATACAGTGGGTCATTCGACATGCCTCCTTGAGTGGTTAAAGACTGTGGGGCGCCATTGGACACACACTTTGCGAATGTGTAGTGGTTCCTTCATGATGGTGTGAACACTTCCGACGCTCAATCCGACCACGGCAGCTGTGGCTTACACTGTCACTCGGCGGTCCTAGGTAATGAGTGCACCCACCAGCTGGACGATGTCATCGGTATTGCAGTGTCGTGTTCCACACCGTGCATCAACGGCTAACATCACCTGTCCTTCCCTGAAGCGCTTGTGCCTTGTCTTGACCCTTGCAGGGGACATGCTGTGTTCGCCGTACACTTGTGACATTCGTCGATGAATGCCCGTTCCTTCTACCCCTTCTGCTGTGGGAAAACGAACAACACCTCCATGTCACTGTTTGCAATGCGACTGGCAGCGTTGGACGATTGATGCATGCTGCAGCTAGCTCTGTATAGTCATGTGATGTGCACCAGTGCCCTCTAGCGATGGGCTGTGAACTTCCAAGCTCTGGTCGGAACCACACCTCGTTACACACGTTACACGGGTTTGCGCATTCCACACATTGGCTCATTTCATTTCGAACGCTGCTTGTATATTACAGTCTATATATTGTATATTACCCCTATTGTATATTACCATTGCCAGATATTTCTATGTTACTTGCAATTTATGGCGAACTAGCACGGCATATCACATACGTGTATTACGCTTTTGTACAGAGCCAAAACATGACTCAGAACGATTCGAGAATTTATATATTACCTTATGTTTGTCACGTAATGCTCTTATTAGAGTATTTGATGTACCCAAACGATTCGAAAGAGATGTTCATTTCAATATCCCACTTCTGTTGTCCGTTTTTCCTGCCTCGGTGTCACTATAACGTCTTAGGCTAATCTCACTTGTCGCCGTCTTGAAAGTTGGGTAAGTAGTGTTTCCAAACCCAGTCATGCGGAAACCCTAACTTGCATATAAGGCTAGAGGTGGAGAAATGCACGTGCTAGAAATTCATGCTTGTGGAAACCCGGCTTTGAGCAATGATCGGGATATAATTGAGAGACTCATAAACAAGCGTCTCCGTGAAGAAAATAAAATGACACTGTAGATCTGGACCAAAATTATTGTTTTGACTCCATATTTCGTGGATGCATTGTCTTGCCTCAATACAAACTGCACTGGTATTGGGCTTGTGCTTGCACGCCTGGTAATGGAGTAAATATATTTTGCCAGCAAAGTATTGTTACTAGTACACAAAATGTCTAACATTTATTTCAGATTTAGAGAACACTGTCAATCTATCTTTATGGAGTCGTATTCGAGATCACAACCGTTACTTCTTTCATATATTAACCGATTCCAAGGACAACTCTTTGCTGATGTACTATGAAGGTCTTCCCCAGATATGGGAAAGATAGAAAAGTACTAACAGCTGGTAGAGCTCCTGCAGTTCAGAGAGCACGACCGAAATGCGAACCGAAAGGAACTCAAGATATCGACTTAACGTGGCAGCGTGAAAGCGTTTTGGTGTTCTCCTGTTCTGCCAGACATCACAGCATACGTTTCAGCACAGATGCAGGAACGCTCTCGCAAGTTCTCACGAAGTAAAAGACGTGGTTTCAGTTCGAGGAATGAGAAACTATGAGGTTCTAAAATATCCTCCTGTGTGACTTACGTTTACTACTGCTTCGTGAGACAAAAATACTATAACAACTTTTAAAACCAAATAAATTCGGAATTTAAGTGTAGTTGTCGATGTAGTGGTTAGACGCAGCTCTCAAAAGGGATTTACATTAGCGAGAGACGTACAGTCGGGTTGTTTCATATTGTCATATTTCATATTTATGGTTAGTTTTACGATCTAGAAAAAAGAACCTCTCTCTCAGAGGCAGAGAACTCCTCGGATGAGCTAACCTGAAGGAAACTATTATTCCTTTCAATCTGACGGTGAAATCGGAACGTTAAAGAGTGTAAGCTTAATGTTTACGTCTCGCGCAAGAGGCGATATTGACACAGTCCAAGCCAGCCAGAAACTAATCCGTTTTTACTTACCCCCTTTTACAGCCTCTAAGAACACCTAATCCCTTTCGCATTCTTTACACTAGAAGGTGCCATAGGACAATAGTAATAGTGTACACCGATTTCGTCACTGGAACAGTTATTATTAGAGAATGAACGGCCATCATCCAACCAAACTCTATTCAACGCTAAAAAAGTAAAGATACCAGAACGTGTCAATACAAGACCAACTATAACATATCCACTACTTTTCCATGGAGACAATATTCCAGCTGGCAACGAAATTACTTATTGCAACTGTTCAAGATGTCCAGTGTTCCTAGGAAGAAATTCGGAATCTGCTACGAACAACCTAGCAAGGGGATTGAGAGAGAGAAGAACAGAGATAGAGAGAGAGAGATAGAGATAGAGAGACAGAGAGGGAGAGAGAACCAGACCGTAAGGATTACAATGAGAGTTGCTGATACTTAAAACGGATAGTGATTCAGATTTAAAATAAGAGAAATATCTTACTTTCAATAAGGCGCTTTCTGCGAGACCCTTGTAGCTTCACCTGCAGTACGTGTTTCCGATTTCTCCATCAAGTGTTTCAGTTATCCGTTCCCACTGTCTGCAAGTCCTTAGTATTATCTTTTTTCATTTTTCTTAAATAGAATTGTTGTCCCGAAATGACAGTGAAATCAGTTTTGAATACAATCTCGCTTTTCTTGTGTTTCAGTCACCTAAATTCATATCTGTCTGTAAGTCACAAAAATTCTTCCGAAATAATGCAGTTTCATTCTTGATTTGCAACCACTTTATTTGATCCATTGACCGAATTTAATTTTCTGAAGTTGACGATAACTTCCTTCTAACTATACTGCATGCAATACTTGCGTCAATGAAGACGCATACTGCGAATTAATGAAAGAAACAAGTAGGTAATGTAGATATGACGTAGATGTCGAATAAAGTTACAGTGATTGCAACAATTGTGGTGATTCTGATCACGGTATTTTTCACATGGAACGACATATGGAACTCGAAAATAATCATACAGTAGTGTCGACTTCGCCACTCTTTTGTAAAACAGTATACGTAAGTCGAAACCGTCTGGTGACTACACAAATAGTATTATAAACGCTTGTAAAATGTGTACACTATAGATAATCATTTGTATTTTGGTTAATAAATGACAGAAAAAAAATTACAGTCCTGTATCACTCTCTTTTCCGCGGGCCTCCTGGTACGATTGTTATTAGCTGGTGCCAATTAGATTTGTATTTCTTTGAATAACAATGCAATCTTGAGACAAAGATGTCTTTATTCCATTCTATCCTGATTCCTTGTGCTAACACTGACTTTTAAATATGTTTACAGTTTTTGTGACGGTGGGTGACGACTTAATCTTTACGGTGCTAATACTGTGATGCCACTGACTGGTCGAAATTACAGCAGCCTTAAATGCATATCACATAGTCTATCAACAGAACCTACGCTCATTCATTATTATTTTCGTGAACCCCGTAACGTTATAGAGAACTGCTACATTACAAAACCCGTACTGGTAGTGGAAGACTGATCCATTGTCACACATCAGCTTGCTAGCAGCGGATCAGTGAGCTCTGATGACGCCACTTTTCCCTAGTCATCGTCATTGAGATAATTCCGACTTCACTTGTTGCTAGTAATCAAATATCTAATCCTTAGATTTTTATTTGAAGTGAAAGAATAATCACAACTCCTTGTGTTTGCTTTGTTGCCAAATAGGTAGTTTACCATACTAGGACTTAACTGAAACTTTATGATTATCAGAACAATATATAATTTTTGAATTTATATATACATTATCGATTTGGGTTATCAGACTCAACGAATCTACAAGATTAGGCTCTTTCTCACAGACTCTGTTGGAAATGATTTGCATTATGAACTTCATACAACACAGTGGCTTATGACATGTTCATTTAGCAAGCGAGAGGGAATTTTGTAATTATTTTCCATAGTAGAATACATCGGTGGAATGGTATCAGATCAGCTGATCTGTGTGGAGGACCAATGATACCAGTCATCAAGTCCACGCCAACCTCAGACACGCTTCAACTATTCGAAATGTCAGCTATGACTTGCCAGGACCCCTTTTTTATTTCTGATCGTTACCTCGTTAACGATCATGAGTTACAAGGTAAAGAAAGGATATTGTTTTATGGAGGACGATTAACAATACATATATACGCATTTTATACATTTTGTTTCAGTTTTCATCCTTTTTTCTGAATAATAATTAAAATTTATTTGAAATCACTTTGTTTTCCTACGAAATGATTCATCAGTCCTACGAACTTTCGTGCTTATTTGAACAGTTGCTCTTTTATCCTTTGCAACTGGTGGAGTACAACATATTTGAAGTTAGCAGTCGTCACCACAATTAATATTCCATTGAACTACCGTCAACAGACACATTTTTTTTAGTTTTGTTTTCAATTTTAGGTTAAACAAAGTATTTGCGAGCTGCAGAGACCTTTAAGACACATCTGCAGCAACAAATGCTTCAAGACTTTGCATTTCAGTAAAACAATTTCTTGTTGTTAGGTATTAGGACATACACTCTGCAGTTAAATATGCAAAGTACGTATCTTAACTACAAGGAGAGAAGCATTTGCAATGTTAAGTTCTATTAAAACAGTTGACGATGGTAGTTACATTTTGTTTTCCTTCAAATTATGATACATGTTCCGTTGCGCTATTAAAGCTTACTTGCTACATCATAGATCGTTAACGGTAGCCGCTTCGCGTTATTGTTTATTCATGGATTCAATCTCACACAAAGAGCAATATTTTCATGTCATTAACACCGAAGTCATAATAAGCTAAACACTCATAGATGAAACAGACTAGAGAGCAGCTTTCAGGACATATCTATTGCTACTGACACTGAATTTGAATTTAGAGTTCTAAGTTTTTCCTAATGTTTACAGCAAAAGAAACTTCGTAATGTATGAATAAAACCAGGGCAGTTCGCAAAAGCCTCTTACACTGATCGGAACAGAATGTGACCTCTCTATGGCTGATAATACGAGGGAAACGCCAAAAGAAATGCACACTATATTTGTAAAAATACATTTTTACTTCTGCATGTGTGAAAGTTTTACAGTGTGTAGATACATCCTTCCCGTTTGTTCTCAAACTTGGTTCAACCAGATCCCGTGCGTGGCGCTGTCACAGCAAGTCTTCAAGATGGCTGCTACACTTGACGTTCGTCAGAAGCAGCGTGCTGTCATGGAATTCCTGTGCTGTGAAAACGAGATAGTGGGAACGATCCACAAGAGACTGAAAAAATTGTACGAAAATGCTGCTGTCGATTGCAGTACAGTTAGTCGGAGGGCAAGCAGGTTACATGATGAAAAGCGGGCACGGTAATATTGAGGATTGTCCTCGCAGTGGCAGGCCTCGTACTGCACACACTCCAGACAATGTACAGAGAGTTAACGAATTGGTGACTGCAGACAGACGCATCACAGTGAACGAATTGTCACGCTACGTTGGGACAGGGGAAGGAAGTGTTTGCAGGATATTGAAAGCGTTGGCGTTAAGAAACTTTGTGCCAGATGGGTTCCCAGGATGTTGTCAGTGGTTCACAAAGAAACAGGAAAAGCGGTATGCAGCGAACTTTTGAAACAGTAGGAGAATGGTGGAGATGAATTTCTTGGAAGAATTGTGACGGATGATGAAACATGGCTCCATCACTTTTCACCAGAGACGAATAGGCAATCACTGGAGTGGCATCATGTAAATTCACCCAAGATAAAAAATTCAAAACCACACCTTCTGCTGGAAAAGTTATGCCTATGGTATTTTTCGATTCCGAAGGACTCTAGCTTGTGGACACCATGCCAAGTGGAACCACAACAAATTCTGATGCATATGTGACGACACTGAAGAAACATCAAGCTCGACTGAGTCGTGTTCGACCATATCGGCAAAAGCTGGATGTTTTGCTGTTGCACGACAATGCACGGCCACATGTCAGTCAAAAACAATGGAAGCGATCACAAAGCTTGGATGGACAACACTGAAACATCCGCCATATATTCCTGACCTGGCTCCATGTGACTATCATCTCTTTGGTAAACTGAAAGACTTTCTTCGTGGAACAAGGTTTGAAGATGATGACTCCCTTGTGAACGCTGCCAAACAGTGGCTCCAATAGGTTGGTCCAGTATTTTACCGTGCGGGTGTACAGGCGCTGGTTCCAAGATGGCTTAAGGCAGTTGAGAGGGATAGAAATTATGTGGAGAAATGAAAATATTGTTCCTAAGGGATATATCTCGACACTGTAAAACTTTCAAACATGTAGAATAAGAGATGAGTTTAAAAAAATAGTGTGCATTTCTTTTGGAGTGACCCTCATAGTTTCAACAATTTCTTTCTTACGTTCATTGGTAAAAGGGCTAGGTCGCCATTATGCTCCCTTTCCACTCTAAAGCACTTATGTAAGAATCTGATACAGAGGAGGATAGAGGAGCAGCTGACAGAGGTCAGGGACGGTACCTAAGCTGGTGGCAGGGACACAAATCAAGGAGTACATGGCACACAGCGAAAGACGCTGAAATCTTCCACCAGTGGAAAAGATTGAGTATACGTTGTTGGACCTTTCGATACACGTGTAAACCCATATAAGTGAAATGATAACTACTCTTGGCCTAAACAAAATGTTGACAACCTGAGAGACAAACAAAGGCGAGACAAGCGCCACCAAGTGCGATGGGAAAGAAGCAACGCAAGTAGTCCTTCGAGGAACTGGTTACAAACCGTATTCTTGTCCGAAACGACCGCAGTTTCAGTTTTATTTCATTTCTATTGAATCCTTCAACAGAGAATGAGGCTAAGCAAATGTCGTGTACTCATGCAACGGGAAATGGTAGTTAGATGTAATGGCTGAAAGGTCTCTACACAAATTATAAGGTATTACTATAAGTAATATAACAAGCAGTAGTAAAACAATCAACTGAAAACATTCTACTCAAGCCACATTCCAACGTTAAAATTCAGTCACATATGTTATTTCTCAAGGAAATATCGCTTTTTCTCTACAGGGATGAATGATGTATCGCAAGAACGGCTTTCACCTGCTTTATCACAATAATAATATAATGGCGTGTGACGAGGGCCTCCCATCGGGTAGACCGCTCGCCTGGTGCAAGTCTTTCGATTTGACGCCACTTCGGCGACTTGCGCGTCGATGGGGATCAAATGATGATGATTAGGACAACACAACACCCAGTCCCTGAGCGGAGAAAATCTCCGACCCATCCAGGAATCGAACCCGGGCCCTTACGATTGACAGACCGTCGTGCTGACCACTCAGCTACCGGGGGCGGACTTTCTGACAATGAATGTAGATTTTGCCCTAAAACTTACTATTTGTGGAAAACTTTTAACATAAAGTAGACTGTTAACTGTAACAGGCAAAAGGTCTCGTAGCCTTATTCCTATGTTTTATGGAGCTAACGTATTAATCACGGCTACGAGATACCCATTTATATTATCCTATTATAAATACTATTTTATTTGTTTTAAAATTGCTTATTAACTGTATAACATGTGTACATCAGTGTCATAGATAATAACTGTGACCACTGTGGTAGCTCATTACCTCTGCCTGTCGTGCAAACACTTCTCTAACCGAACATACTTTCCGAAACGATCCTTATCGCAAAGACTACACTTACTCCAAATACTGTCACTATTTACTACTATAGAAGTCCAAAAGTGTCGCGCGGGCCCCATATTTACAATTAATGCTCAGATAATTGACACCAGAAAGACTGTTGTAATATCATGGATAAACCTATCACCATCTTTTCCAAGTATGCTTTCTCAGTTCATAAGAAGACAGTTGCCTGATAACATTCCATTTGTGAGTACTATAAACAGTTCAAAGGGACAAACTTATCAAATAGCAGAATTTTGTGTATGAAATACCGTTTTTACTCACAGACACTTGTACATAGGCTTTTCAAGGAGAACTATATCAAATACTTTGAATCCCTTATAGAAAATTTAAAAAAGCACCAACAAAGAAACAGGAAGATAACATTCTTATGACAAGTATCTCTTACACTGAGGTACTGTAACGCTCTGTAAGGTACTTTGTTCAAACTTATGTGCTTATGAATTATATACAAGGATAAAACAATTGAAAATGCTACATTCCCTTTTCTCTGTGAAGTACTGGATGGGTTAAACGAAGCGTTTCAAACGCTAGGCATCTTTTTTGATTTGATTAAGAGGTTTGATTGTGTTGATCAGAAAATATTGCTCCAGAAATTGGATCATTATGGAATACGGGGAGTAGCTCACAGTTGGTTAACCTCTTACTTTAACAACAGACAACATAAGGTCATTATCCATAGTGTTGAGAATGACTATGATGTAGGCTCTGAATGGAGGTGCCCTAGGGATCAGCTTTATACATATGTTCTATGGAGCTAATTTATTAATCACGACTATTTATATAAATGATATGCCGCTCTAGTATTATAGGTAATTTTAAAATATTTCTATCTGCTTATGACACTAGCTTGGCAGTGAAAAATGTTGTGTGCAATATTGGCTCGGTTTCAGATAATGCAGTTCATGTCCTAAGTCCATGATTTGTTGAAAATAAAGTTACGCTAAATCGTAGGAAGACTCAGTTTTTACAGTTTGTAATACACAATCCAACAAGGCACAACGTTTCAATTTCACTGAATGGCATATGATTAGCGAAACTGAACAGTTCAGATTTCTGGGTGTTCAGATAGAGGAAACTGTCGTGGAAGGCCCACGTTCAGGATCTAGTTCAAAGACTTAGTGTTGCCATTTTTACTGGTCGAACAGAAGTAATTAATAGTTCGACACGAAAATTAGTCTACTTTGCTTATTTTCATTCCCTTATGACGTATGGTATTATATTTTCGGGTTACTCTTCCCATTCTCAAAAGATATTTTTGGCTCAGAAACGGGCGGTTCGGGCAATAAGTGGTGCAAGTTCGGGAATCTCTTGTCGACACCTGTTCATTAGTCTGGGTATTCTGACACTGGCCTCTCAGTATACATTCACTACTGTCGTTTCTTGTTAACGGTGTCAGCTTATTTCCAAGAATCAGCAACTTTCATTCAGTTAATTCTAGGCAGAAATCCAATCTGCATTTTGACTGCACTTCCTTGACTTTTATGCAGAAAGGTGTGCATTATACTGCTGCATCCATCTTCAATAAGCTACTACGAGAATTCAAAGACCTTAGCAGTAATCCACGTGCTTTCGAATCGAAACTGAAGAGCTCTTGGGACACTCCTTCTATTCTGTAGAGGAGTTCCTTGAAAAATTTTGCTGGTTCCTGTGTTATATTGTTGGCTGCGTTTTCATAAACATACGGCTTGTCTTTTTTGAGTTCCTAAACATTTCATTATACCTGTTATTATTTTTAAGTTGTAATTTCATGTACTGACAATTCGATGACCTTGGAAATTTGCTCCTCAATTTGGTCCAACTGAACTAGACGCGAGAAATAAATAATAAATAAACATCATGAATTTATGATTATTGTTCCACGTCGTTCGGTTCATTATTAAAGATTTTTTTCTCTTCACTAGCATCACTGTTGTTATCCCAGTGACTATACGTATTCTAAATGCTGTCATTATTTAATAGAATAAACATGTGAAAGTTTTACATAGGTCCCCTGATAATTATTAAATGTCATTGTCAATAACCACATTCAGATTCCTTCCGCCTCTGTAAGTTTTGAAGAACTAGCTAACTAACGACGCATAGAGCACTACAGAAGTTAAAAGTGTGGTTTTATCGTAGTCTGATACTTACTAGGCAGGTCACAAGCACACGCCGCGTGACACAGGATGGAGAAGCTTACTGAACACCCGATGCATTAAGTACCCCACCAGATATTCGACTTAGTCAAGAAAAGCGCCTCTGAATGCCACTTTCGTAGGTTTTTCTTGGATAATTCGAAAAACACGGCCTTTACTGAAAATGCTCCCCAGTACCAACTTTAATTAGCTACTTAAATTTCCTAGAAAAAAATCCTGTTCATTTTTTCTGTAGAAATAATCATTTGCACATAGCAAGCGAGAAAGAATGAAAATACCGTGTTGCACGTGGTACTTGAATGTTGTGGGTTTCCGCTGTATCTCCGTGTGTAATTGGAAGTTGTTGCGGGAGTCATCGGTTCATTCAAGTACACATTGAATGCCAAATGTAGGAGAGTAAACGAAGGGAGAATAGAGCCTTCTTTGTGGACAGAGCTGGGTGGAAGACTGTTCAAATTGCTGATACTTTTCTTCGATGATTCGATTGGAACAGAAAGGACGCAGTCCCGACTGCACGAATTATCTATTGGTTATCAGGAGAAAGAAAACTGGCGTTCTACGGATCGGACCGTGGAATGTCAGATCCCTTAATCGGACAGGTAGGTTGGAAAATTTAAAAAGGGAAATGGATAGGTTGAAGTTAGATAAAGTGGGAATTAGTGAAGTTCGGTGGCAGGAGGAACAAGACTTCTGGTCAGGTGACTACAGGGTTATAAACACAAAATCAAATAGGAGTAATGCAGGAGTAGGATTAATAATGAATAGGAAAATAGGAATGCGGGTAAGCTACTACAAACAGCATAGTGAACGCATTATTGTGGCCAAGATAGATACGAAGCCCACACCTACTACAGTAGTACAAGTTTATATGCCAACTAGCTCTGCAGATGACGGAGAAATTGAAGAAATGTATGATGAAATAAAAGAAATTATTCAGATTGTGAAGGGAGACGAAAATTTAATAGTCATGGGTGACTGGAATTCGAGTGTAGGAAAAGGGAGAGAAGGAAACATAGTAGGTGAATATGGATTGGGGGACAGAAATGAAAGAGGAAGCCGCCTGGTAGAATTTTGCACAGAGCACAACATAATCATAACTAACACTTGGTTTAAGAATCATGAAAGAAGGTTATATACATGGAAGAACCCTGGAGATACTAAAAGGTATCAGATAGATTATATAATGGTAAGACAGAGATTTAGGAACCAGGTTTTAAATTGTAAGACATTTCCAGGGGCAGATGTGGACTCTGACCACAATCTATTCGTTATGACCTGTAGATTAAAACTGGTGAAACTGCAAAAAGGTGGGAATTTAAGGAGATGGGACCTGGATAAACTAAAAGAACCAGAGGTTGTACAGAGATTCAGGGAGAGCATAAGGGAGCAATTGACAGGAATGGGGAAAATAAATACAGTAGAAGAAGAATGGGTAGCTTTGAGGGATGAAGTAGTGAAGGCAGCAGAGGAACAAGTAGGTAAAAAGACGAGGGCTAGTAGAAATCCTTGGGTAACAGAAGAAATATTGAATTTAATTGATGAAAGGAGAAAATATAAAAATGCAGTAAGTGAAGCAGGCAAAAAGGAATACAAACGTCTCAAAAATGAGATCGACAGGAAGTGCAAAATGGCTAAGCAGGGATGGCTAGAGGACAAATGTAAGGGTGTAGAGGCCTATCTCACTAGGGGTAAGATAGATACCGCCAACAGGAAAATTAAAGGGACCTTTGGAGATAAGAGAACGACTTGTATGAATATCAAGAGCTCAGATGGAAACCCAGTGCTAAGCAAAGAAGGGAATGCAGAAAGGTGGAAGGAGTATATAGAGGGTCTATACAAGGGCGATGTACTTGAGGACAATATTATGGAAATGGAAGAGGATGTAGACGAAGATGAAATGGGAGATATGATACTGCGTCAAGAGTTTGACAGAGCACTGAAAGACCTGAGTCGAAACAAGGCCCCCGGAGTAGACAATATTCCATTGGAACTACTGACGGCCGTGGGAGAGCCAGTCCTGACAAAACTCTACCATCTGGTGAGCAAGATGTATGAAACAGGCGAAATACTCTCAGACTTCAAGAAGAATATAATAATTCCAATCCCAAAGACAGAAGGTGTTGACAGATGTGAAAATTACCGAACTATCAGCTTAATAAGTCACAGCTGCAAAATACTAACACGAATTCTTTACAGACGAATGGAAAAACTAGTAGAAGCCAACCTCGGGGAAGATCAGTTTGGATCCCGTAGAAACACTGGAACACGTGAGGCAATACTGACCTTACGACTTATCTTAGAAGAAAGATTAAGGAAAGGCAAACCTACGTTTCTAGCATTTGTAGACTTAGAGAAAGCTTTTGACAATGTTGACTGGAATACTCTCTTTCAAATTCTAAAGGTGGCAGGGGTAAAATACAGGGAGCGAAAGGCTATTTACAATTTGTACAGAAACCAGATGGCAGTTATAAGAGTCGAGGGACATGAAAGGGAAGCAGTGGTTGGGAAAGGAGTGAGACAGGCTTGTAGCCTCTCCCCGATGTTGTTCAATGTGTATATTGAGCAAGCAGTAAAGGAAACAAAAGAAAAATTCGGAGTATGTATTAAAATTCATGGAGAAGAAATAAAAACTTTGAGGTTCGCCGATGACATTGTAATTCTGTCAGAGACAGCAAAGGACTTGGAAGAGCAGTTGAATGGAATGGACAGTGTCTTGAAAGGAGGATATAAGATGAACATAAACAAAAGCAAAACAAGGATAATGGAATGTAGTCTAATTAAGTCGGGTGATGCTGAGGGAATTAGATTAGGAAATGAGGCACTTAAAGTAGTAAAGGAGTTTTGCTATTTGGGGAGCAAAATAACTGATGATGGTCGAAGTAGAGAGGATATAAAATGTAGGCTGGCAATGGCAAGGAAAGCGTTTCTGAAGAAGAGGAATTTGTTAACATCCAGTATTGATTTAAGTGTCAGGAAGTCATTTCTAAAAGTATTCGTATGGAGTGTAGCCATGTATGGAAGTGAAACATGGACGATAAATAGTTTGGACAAGAAGAAAATAGAAGCTTTCGAAATGTGGTGCTACAGAAGAATGCTGAAGATTAGATGGGTAGATCACATAACTAATGAGGAAGTATTGAATAGGATTGGGGAGAAGAGAAGTTTGTGGCACAAATTGACCAGAAGAAGGGATCGGTGGGTAGGACATGTTCTGAGGCATCAAGGGATCACCAATTTAGTATTGGAGGGCAGCGTGGAGGGTAAAAATCGTAGAGGGAGACCAAGAGATGAATACACTAAGCAGATTCAGAAGGATGTAGGTTGCAGTAGGTACTGGGAGATGAAAAAGCTTGCACAGGATAGAGTAGCATGGAGAGCTGCATCATACCAGTCTCAGGACTGAAGACCACAACAACAACATAGAATCTGTAAATTATACGTTTGGGCTAGGCCACTGTTAGTCAACAAGTGTATAGATTCGATGACACTAACCTTAGTATATTCTATTTGTGTTGGTATTTACAATCTTTTATCTACGTAATTCGGGTATTTGGAAGATATGGTCCACTATGTGATCCACTGTTCCCGATGATAATGAAGTGAAAACGTGAAGGGAACGTACAGCACAAAAGTGTACAGGCCGATCTCATCTGTTGGCTGACAGAGACCGCCGAATGTTGAAGAGGGTGGTAATGATTAATAGGCAGACATCTGTCCAGACCATCACACAGGAATTCCAAACTGCGTCAGCATATACTGCAAATACTATGGCAGTTACGCGGGAGGTGCGAAAACTTGGATTTCACGATCGAGCGGCTGCTCATAAGCCACACATCACGCCGGTAAATGCCAAACGACACCTCGCTCGGTGTAAGGAGCGTAAACATTGGATAAACATTGTGTGGAGTGACGAATGATGGTCCACAATGTGGTGACCCAGTTGCAGGATGTGGGTATGGCCAATGATCGGTAAACGTCATCTGCCATCGTGTGTAGAGCCAACATTAAAAGTCGGTTGTGGTGGTGTTATCGTGTGGTCCTGTTTTTCATGGAGGGGGGGTTGAACCCCTCGTTGTGTTGCGTGGCACTATCACAGCACAGGCCTACATTTATGTTTTAAGCCCCTTCTCGCTTCCCACTGTTGAAGAGCAATTCGGGGATGGCGACTGCATCTTTCAGCACGATCGAGCACCTGTTCGTAATACACTTCCTGTAGCTGAGTGGTTAGACGACAAAAACGTACCAGTAATATATTGGTCTGCACAGAGTCCTGACCTGAATCCTATACAACGCCTTTGGGATGTTTTGGAAAGCTGACCTCGTGCCAGGCCTGAACGACCGACATCGATATCTCCCATCAATTTAGCACTCCGTGAAGAATGGGGTGCCATTCGCCAAGAAACGTTCCAGCACCTGACTGATCGTAGGCCTGCTAGAGTGGAAGCTGTCGTCAAGGCTAAGCGTGGGCCAACACCATACTGAATTCCGGCATTACCATTGGAGGGCGCCACGAACTTTCAAGTCATTTTCAGTCAGGAGTTCGAATACTTATGAACACAGAGTGTATCCTTGGAGGTAGCTTTTCATTAAAACGTATGTAGATAAAAATCCTACATCAAGATCGCAAAATTTTCTTTATTGAATACCGGTTTAGCTGATTACTCTATATTCAAACTAGGGCTCCAGCCTGTAAAACAAAACTTTCACGTCCATTAACAGTACTATCTGGTGATTCTACTTGAGATTCCTCCTATCAGATGCATCCCGTTTAATTCAGGAGCCATCTACAATTAAGCTTAAACGATGAAGCAGAGACACAAAGACTAAATTATTTTAGGAACAGTCATACGAGGTACAAAGTTTCCAAAGTTTCGTGCAGATAGCTTCCATCTTCGTTTTACAGTCTCGGTTGCGGAAGATGGTAGCACTGACTCACTTATTCACAGATGGCCTGAGTATATGCACCTTCAGATCTAAAGTGCAATGACAATGGCGTCGCCCGTGATTGGAAGTACACATGGGTGAATTTGGTATACATATATTGCAAAATGGGCACTGTAACAACATTTGGTTAGTGATCAATGTTGTTACTTTACGTAAACAACCAAGATTTTCACTTTAGGTAAGATACTTCATGTCAATCACCACATTCGCCTACATTTTTCTTGTGTCACGTTTTCATATTTTCCCGGTACACCTATAGGAATTTTTATTTAAATATTGAGTAACTCTCAAAAATACGACGATGTGTAATGAGTGTCACACACTGAATAACGTTTTAAAATGGTGTGCATAAAGGTAATTCAAGTACTAAACGTATTGTTCACTTTACATACGCAATTATTATGTATTTTAAGATGTGAAGTTCGCCCGGGTAATGAGCCGAAACCGGTAATCAGTAAAGAAAATAAATTTTGCAATGTTGACGTAGGATTTTTGTTCAAACATGTTTTAATTCAATATCCCCCCCCCCCCCCCCGCCCCCGGCAACTGGCATAGTCGAAGAATAACATCTTTGCATTAGACTTACAGCTGAAGCTATTTAACAGTACTAATATTGTTGCGAAGTGTTATTTAGGCGAATAAGTACTTCTTCTGTTGTCAGTGGTCGTTACTATGATAATGCTGAAACGTTTCCTGCAATAAAATAATGATACTTGGTGTAAATGATTGTTCTCATTTCTGCGAGGTATTGTCCTGCCACTTTGTTGATATGTTCCGTATCATCCTTTTTGCTTGCTTGTGTGACTACTAAGCCAACTTATGAGAAATGAAATGTATATTAATTATTCAAGCTGGTAGGCAACAGTGTCCAATGTCCGTTATAGAGGTACTGTCCGAAAAGAACAAACACACATCCAGTTGTACCACATGTAACAAATTATTGAACACTGCGCTTCCCTCCCCTCCTACACACACACACACACACACACACACACACAGGAATAAACACGCTAATGTACTGTAACACTGACTGTACTCTTCCGGAGTGTCCAAAACATAGCATGAAGAAAAAGCAGCAATACTTGGATACTTGGTCAGCGGAACTGTAGACACACGCTGGTTCATGTACACTTTAACCTGAATCAGAGGACCCAAGTCATGGTATTAAAAGTATCTCCATAACATCTTAGACCACCAAACGCAACATACACACCGTACGAGTTAAGCGCCTCCTTCGTCCTTTTATCCTTCCATCTTTCGCAAAGAGGCGAAATGGTGACACTTTCTGCTGCACGCCTCGTCTCCGCTGCTGACTAATTAATGTGTTGACGGCCAATTGAGAAAGTCTAGTTACGCTTTGAGTCATGGCCCTTTGCGCGGCAACCGATTCCGCATGTCCTTTCCAAGCACCTCCCTTTGCTACATTCGCTCAGTGACTGCTAGTGAAGCACCGGCTCGTATTGACAACAGCAGTTCCTGTCGGAGAAATGAATGTTGGCTTCCGTCCCGGCATCTCGGGCCGATGTTTGTTTAATGATTTTTCAGAAGCTTTATCACCAAGAGGGGCTGGCATGTCGAGATTCACCGTCAATTTCTGGGTACGGTTCGAATGTAAACGCCGTCCTAATTATCATTTCTGGTCTATGTTTTACTGGTTAGTGGGATGCAGTAGGTTTTACTGCGAGACTTTTTGCAGGTACTGTCTCTTAGCCGTGAATTTTCTTCAAGGTGCTTGTATTAGGTTCGATATCTTTCTTTGAAAAAACCACTAGGCCGATTTCAGGATTAAGTATATCTTTAAGAAGGACGCTATCGAGGAAATAAGACGTGGTAGGTGCTATTAAATGAGAATACTCAGCTATTTAACTTCACCTAACTGGGATTCAGTCATATAAAATTTTTTGAAAGACATCATGTTTACGCCAGTGACTGTTAAACTTTTTATTTCCACAACTGCAATTTCGGCCTTAGGCCATTGTCAAGTGCAGATGTTTTGGCTTTAAGCCAACTTTATACACGCTGTCACATTTACATGTCGTTGTCATTGCAGCGTTACGAATGTGTATAACAGTAAATGACAACGACATATAAATGAGTCAGCGTGCATAAAGTTGACATGGCTTACAGCCAAAACATCTTCACTTGATAATGGCCTAACGCCGGAATTGCAATAGTGGAAATAAGAAGTTTAACAGTCACTGACGTAAAGAAGACGTCTTTCAAAAAGTATTCAGCTAGGCCTCTGAACTTAACATCGCATTTTGCTGAATATTTTTCCTTTGATAGGTAAATGTCTTATTTTTCCTATTTTGACGAAAATAACTGATCAGTTACTTCGTGGAGAAAACATGTCGTCCAGGAATAGTTCTGTTAATATATCTTTCCTAGATTATGTCTAAGTAACAAACACGTCACAGAGAACATATTAACGAACACAGTTCATGACATCTAGGATACATATAGATTGTGCCACCTGTGAATACGTAAGGCAGTGCTACCATTTTCCACAAACCATTCATCATCAGCTAGATGTGTAAAACGAATATGGAAAGTATCTGCACATAACTTTATAAATCGTATGACTGTTCCTAATATAATTTAATCATTCTGTCTCTGCTTAATCATTTAAGTCTCATTATAGGTGGTTCCTGAATTAAATTGGATACTTTGAGAGGAAAAATCTGAAGTAGAATCACCAAATAGTATTGGAAGTGGAGGTGAAAGTTTAATTTTACATGGTGGAGTCCAAGTTTGAAAACTGAGTAGTTACACAGAAGTTCTGTAATTTTATTTTTTTTCAAACACTCATCTTGGCAAACACAGCTAGGCTGTTGATGAGGATTTGTAAATTTCTTATACAAGGCTCAGAATGCTTCAACTCTGGTACAAATTCTGAAATACAATTAAACAATTTAGTGAATTCAGTGTTTCATTAATCTGATGTACTCATTGTGCACTGCTCTGCACAGTTTAAGGACGGGACAGACAGAGTAACTACTTATTGGATACCGCTGAAAGTGCTGGATGCTGACCCCGGTCTCCCAGGCGAGCACAGAATCTGGATGACATCTGGCTTGATGTCACCGTGGGTATTGCACCAAATGGGGCTGCCCTCAGAACACAAAGTAGTTGAAAAACTGGGAAGAGATAGTATTGGTCAATCAGCAAGTTATTACGCTGCACTTTGATGCTACTCTTCATTACAGCATGACCTGGAGATAAATTCTCGATGACATCACACTAGGAGGAATAAGGGAAACTGGAAAGAGGACGAAGTGTGACGAGTATTGCCGAGGAGTTTGGTACTGATGACAGCACTGTTTTTCTTGTGTTTCGAAACACAGGCATTGCGGACCGAAAGATAGGGGATGCTCGACCATGTTCAACTACAGCAGCAGCTAACCGTTGTATTGTGCAGTAGGCAAGAAAGGACCACGTCATACAGCCGATATAATTGCAGTCACATTTTACAGGACTGCAAAGCATGCAGTCTCACGCTCCACGGAGGCACGGCAACTGCATAGGTGTGGTCTCCTTCCCGGACGACCAGTCCGCTTTGTTCCGCTGACACCCGCACATCGACAGCACCATTTGCGATGGTGCTAAAAGCATAGGGACTGGACGAACCAGTAGTGGAGTCGCGTGCTCCTCCAGGAGAGCCGATTCAGTATGAGTAGTGATTCTGACGAGCGGCAGGAAGACGTAATTGACTTTGGAACATTGTCGAAATGGTCGATTAGGTGGTCCAGGTGATATGGTGTCCGAAGGCATGAAGTTGGTTGGGCGTATTGATCACCATACCTTTGACCACGGTACACTCACCAGTCATTGTTATTGTAACACTGTACTCTTTCCCCATAAGCATCTTTTCATGGTTGTGTTCATCACTGAGTTATTTTTATGGGTTCGAATGCGCGACGGCATAGAACAGTGCAATTGGAGCAGCTATTCGTACGCGACGATATTCGGCAAATGCACTGGCCAGTCCGTTGTACCAACTTAAATCTCATCGAACGCGAGTGGCATGGGCTGGGGAGACGTACTGCCGAAGGTCTGTAGTGTTTGTCAACCACGCTGCTGGTGGAATGGAACACGTTACCACAATATCTCCTTAGCCAAACTTGTGGCCTGCGTGGGGCACTTTGCAGAGCATGCACTGCTGTTCTTGGGGATCACACACTCTGTTAGGAACCATGTCACGCTTTTTGTAAAGCCTAGAGGATCATCTAAACCCATGGTGACTTGAATCTTACTGTGGTCTTTCAAAGAAAGTGCCATTTCTCTTGGTTTGATTGCGTATTTCTGTAATTACCGTCTGTACTACAGTGTTTTAGTTCTTTCTAAGCATGGTCCAAATTTTATCTAGGTATATTAGCTGGCTGTGACACATAACGCGGAGGTTACTTTCGTTCTGAGGTTTTGCACACAGGTGAAGTTCTCCTCTGTTAATCAGTAATCTGCAACTATAATTTTTTTGCTCAATTTCGTATTCATCTGCCACACTGGACTGCTGTTGAGTTTAACAGTTAGGTAGATACTCGTAATTCTACAAAAAGAATTTCTTTGGCCACAGACAAAAAATGACTGAAGTTATTCAAAACAGAAAGTTACTAATCTTTGACATTACGAAAAAGTAAGATTATTCTTGAAGAGTTCACTAACCAGTCAAACTGTAAATAAATAACTATGATCAAAAATTAGCTTAAGAAGGTTGTAACTACAGTGACTACTTTACTAACAAAAGTTCGCTTATTGCGTATTTACAGTTTCACTGAAATTTTAAGGCTGTTTTGGTAAGCGGAAACCTGTGCCATGTTAAAAGTTCGTAACTTGCGCGAACTGTTGCCGTGTGCTGTTAACAGCGTTGTATTGGCAAAAGTTTTAATAATGTTCAGAGAAGAAATTTATTCCATTTTGTATAGCCGGAGGTGTTTTCTGGCCTCTTGTGCTTATTAAATAACTTTAGCAAAAAGACCACTTACAGTTTGTTGGCTCCCTTTGCACATTTATGCCAGTTTCACAACAATGCCTGGTATTACATGTCGATGCCGTTGTACAAATAGGGAAAAAGACAATTATACGTAGAAAAAATAATGGAAGAATGTCAGCTATAGGTCACCTTGCACAGCAAGTATCTATCAGCGCTCATACTTCCACAGCTCTATGTAGTCCCTCATAATAGTGTGCCCGATGTTCTCGATGCATGCAATTATTCAGGGTCTGCCTCACATAGTTCTGTAATGCAAATCAATGGTATGCCGCTAATGGGAGAATTTAGCGATCGTGAGAGAACATCTTTATACAGGGTGGTTAGTAACAGTCGGAAAAGCTTGTAAAGGTGTTGCAAAGTTCGTTGTGCTGATAAATAATTGTCAAAAACTCCATGTGTTGCACCCTTTTCGAGTTCATTATCAATGGACTTAGCCAATTAGGAAGCTGCGCTCGTAAATTCTAGCGGCCCGCCATGTACAGTTAATGCCAGTTGTTCTCATAGCACAGATGACAGCACACGAGACCGCTCAGCCTTTGCCATTGTCCTATGCTTGCATCGGTTTCATGACCACCTCCTTACCTGAGTACTCAGCACGTCTAACTGCCATGCATCAGGCCCTGGTTCAACGCCCGGCAGGGTCCGAGACAAGTCTCCGCTCGGGGACTAGGTGTTCCGTTGTCCTCATCATCATGCTACCATCATCGACAGTTAAGTCGCACAGTGTGACGTCAGCTGAAAAAATTTGTAACTCGACAGCCAAATTTCCCCAGGTGAGGAGTACCGGCCATAGATGAAATACGATCATTTCATTTCATGGCTCTCATGGTCGGTTTTACGAAACCAAGCAAAGAACTTGTTTGCCGACACCGTATATGGCAGGCCGCTTGGATTTGTGTGCGTAACGACATGATTGGCTAACTGCAAGGTAATTAACTCGCAAATGGCGCAAAGTATAATTTTTTTCTGAGCAGTTATGTATATGCTCAAGCCATCCTGAAACATACGTGCAAGCTTTCCGCACTGTTTCTCACCACCCTGTATAAGAGTATATGTGTGCTTGCCCAACATCTGAAACATCATACAGACTGAGAAATGCTGATGTGTGGCTTTCTTTTATTTTCCTCTTTCTCTCATCCGTCTATTGACTGCTCTGATGCGACCTGACACTAATTCCTTTGCTGTGCAAACCTTTCCATCTTGGAATAGCACTTGCACCCGACGTACACAATGAACTGTAGGATAAATTACAGTTTCTCTCTTCCGCTGCAGCTCCCTTAGGTAAGATGGAAGCTATTCCTTGCTGTCTTGGAATAAGCCCTAATCAATCCTGTCCCTTCTTCTTGTCAATCACTTCCACAAGTTCCTTTCCTAACCGACTCTACGGGTGCTCTTATTTCATACCGTGTCAGTCCACCTCGTTTTAATATCCTGTGTCACCACACTTGAACGCTTCGATTCTCTTTTATTTTACTCTCTCCACATTCCATGATTCACTTCCACACAATGCTGTGCTTCAAACGTATGGTCTCAGAAATTTATTCCTCAGAGCTACACCAATGTTTGACTATAAAACTTTTTTTTAGTCGAGAAGGCTCTTTTTACCTATCTTTCTATGTACTTCTAATGTCGCCCGTCCAATGTAGCAGAATTTCTTCGCTCTGTGTCTTTCGTGGATCCTGATATTTAGCTTAATGGTAGCCCCATTTCTGCTACTCGTTGTAACTTTCTTCAGTTCCCTCCCTATCAATAGCGTTTACATAGACTATTCTGTCAATGAAGCAGGTCCTTCAATTTTGTCACTTTTACTGAGAGTAGCAATAATAATGTCGTTGCAGAACTGTACAGTTGATATCCTTTCCCGCAAGGAAATTATTACTTTATTTTCATCACTTCTACCACGATATATAAATCGAACAATTGAGGCTGAAGAATATGATCCTTTACCTTATACATTGCCTAGTCCGTGCATGTTGTTCTCTGTGTACCATTCTTAGTTGTCCACCTCATTTCTTGGTAATTTCCTCTCTTAAACTTTATTATATGCGAATTTCGAATACTTTGCATCAGTTTACATTCACAATTTTATTAGATTTGGTTATTTTTATAAGTGTGATGTCAGAACTGTGTCTCTGATGCCTTCCTTTTCTAAAGGTAAACAGCTCATCTAAAATATTACTGGCAGTCTTCCCCATTGTTCTGTATATTACTGTGTCGGCAACTTGAATATATGAGCTGATAAACTGATTTTACGATGGTTCTCATATTTTCTGTCTTCGAGATTGTGTGAATGACATTTTTTCGAAAGTCTGAATTTACATCTGCATACTCTAAGATCCTACAAACCACCTTGAGTACTCTCTTTGTTACGATTTCCACGAATGGTTTTAGAACTTACGCTTTCCCATATTAAATGTAACTGCAAGAAACTGCATCCTCTTGGTGAAAATGTTTTACTTTGAGCACAGAGTAAAACTGTAACCGTACTGCAATATAGGGCAGTAAATTCGTGGAGTTAAGCTGTAAACGATATTTGAATTGACAGCTCTTGTACAGTTATTCAGAGCGATGTTCAGATATGGCTGTGTGAATAATATTTATAATCTTCTTGCAGATGATTAACGTAAAAGTATAATGGAACCTCCCATTTGCAGCTCCGTATCAAATGTGTACAACATATTCGAGTGTTAGAATTCGAACGTCCTTGAAGAGAGAACAATGACGTAGGTTATAGAATTCGAACGTCCTTGAAGAGAGAACAATGACGTAGGTTATCTATCTCGCCCAGTATTCTTATTAGTTCGATTACAGGAGATATGCTTCTTATTCTTTAAATGATTTGTCTCAGATGCGAATTCTGTTGAACAACAGGAACCAGAACACGCACAATTATCTAGTACACTGGTCCTCAACAACACAGTATAAGTATTTCTTAGTGACAGTTATGATGAATCACTGTTGTGGCTTAGCTTATATATTTGTCAGATGAATTGGATTCTGTGCTGGTTACACCTTTAACTTACGGTACCTTGAATGTTAGCAGCAGGCTATTTTTTCAAGAAGTAGGAATTTTCTAATGATTAATATTTAAGCTCTTTCTAGCGGACTTTTTGTAGACCTGTTCAACTGTTCTAAGTTAGATTCCATGTGCCACAATCGTACTATTTCTACAACACTGTACTTAGAATGTTGTACCGTTTTAGAGTCTCCAAATGCTTCAAGCTTCAATAACGAACAAGGCAAACAAAATTTCAAATTTCAAGGTTTGATGTCTGTACCTCCGGTAGTCGATCGTTAGTATTGCTGAAGAATGTTGTAATATTCAGTGATACTGTGGTAGAAAATCAATTGATTAATTTCTCTGAGGTAATCAGTAACGCAATGTCACTGTTCACGATTGCTCCCATTGTTGATAAGAAATTGATATTTCACAATACTTGTTGTCAAAACACCTTTATGAAGTAGCAATGGTTGGGTTTGAAGATGCTTATTCACTTGAGCTCTTCTAGGGTACCGTGTGTTAATGAAATCGAACTTTAATTAGCTTCAGTTCATTGGAAGTGCACCAACACTGTTAGGTTTCAAAGAGAGCTTGTTCTCAATTATCTCTAGACTGTATAGTTAAGACAAGAGAAAATTAAATTATGGAAGTTTAAAATTCGTCTTCAGTTTGGTTTTTGTCCGTAGTATTTCAATTGCTCCAGCTGTTACATTCCGATGAACAAGCAAGCACAGTGCTACCTTCATCGGTAAGTACATAGCATTAGCATAGATTAACAAAATTATTCAATAGTGGTGAAAGTTTCATGGTAGACATAGAGATTAAATGAAGCACAACACGGAGTCACAGCTGGCCTGCTCGACAAAACCGTTCACACTAAGTGAACGTCCAAAGAGTATACGAAAACTAGTAATCTCACCTCGTGTCTCGATGTACCACGTTCATCACCCCTCCCCACCAATCACAATTCATCAACAACCGGCAACAATGACCTATGCTTCGACGTTGAATGTATGTGCTGAACGCCGATGGAAACCGGTGACATGCTCAAATGGTACTAGACTATGGCGAAAAGAGATCCAAAATTTTCAATAGCAAACGTGGTTTAATCAATCATTGCCGATTGTCGACAATACTACTGTTGCGCAGCCGATCGAACACCATTGTTCCAAACGCAGTCGTTAAAGTAATCACTAAATGTGGAGACCCTAACGCATTCGATAGAAAGTCCTCTCCACCTAGAATCAACAGTATAACAGAAAAACGAAAGCCTGCTGCAAGCTGTAAGTTAGACGTTAATACTTCTTTACAAAGTTGGCCCATGATTCTTCTGTGGTGTGCATACACAAACTCTGAGTCTGGGATATTATTACGAACAGTAGCAAGAGAAGAGTTCTTGAGATTAGTCGGAAGTAGTCGGACGCATCATGCGGTGGAGAGAAGCAGCGCATGAGAGGTCGCAGCCTGCCTTGATCGTGCTGCTAGCGCCGGAGGAGACTTCGGTGTAAATTGTATTTGTTATTACGACTAATCATAGCTTTCTTCCTTAGCTGCTTTTTCTGGAATTTGATAGTTAAATGTGGCTTACTTTTGGTGGGAATGTCTGTTAGTGAATGATCGCGTATTAACGGCACCTACCAGTGTTAGGTGTTTGCTCTGCTTTCAGAATAGAAGATGCATCTAACATTACACTTTTCACAAGGAGAAGTCCGATAACTTTTAGGCGTAAATCGCTTCCCAAAATTATACTCACCAACAGAAAATCCCAGTAGAGAAGCCGAGAAGTCTAACTAAAAAGTATCAGTCATTAAAACGGCAAACGGCATTCAAATTTCAATATTTAAAAATATTTTTACATAACTCAGTTACGTAATTTTTTTGCTTTAACTGACTACTCATTTTTCCAAAAATAATCTTAATTCGATTCAGACTTGCATTTGAGTTCAAACATTTTAAAAGCCAGAACAATATAAAATTAAATACTAATTTCAAAATCCAATAAAAATAATAATAATAATAAAAAGCCGCCATTAAAGAGTTTTTCCAGCTCCCTTTCGAGACACTTAGCTTTCGAGTTGGAGCAAGCCCTGAGTACTACTGTATTGTTAGATCAACTAATACGCCTGGAAGAAATGAAGAATCCAGTCTCAAAGTAGGTTTCAAATTATTATAGCTATCGTTAAGAAGCAAATTTGATCTGATAATCAGATAATGTTGATATGCTGTATATCTCAAATAATAAACACTGCGTAGGGTGAAGCACACACTGCAAAATACGCTGGAAGACAAAGCTTAGCGTAGAGTACCAGAAACCTGAAACAGTGAAATTCGTATCAGAGAACTGGCTCACTAGAATATTTGAATCGTGTTTCAAAACTTTACAGAAATGCCTGGACACGCGTTACGCAAACGTACTGTAATTGAACTTAATATTATAGATAGGAACAAAATGTACAGCAGTGAGTTACATTTGGACTGTTCTTAATTCTAAGTAAAAGTTAAGAGACGGAGATTATTCTGGTTGTTCGGCTGTTTTGCTTAGCCACCTACGTCGACCTGTGCGACGGAACATGAACAAACGATTACAGAACTCTTTAAAAACTTTTCCGTTTAAAATGTTGAGGCATATTTCGAAATAATGCTCAGCATACCGGTGTACAATGGAAGATGACAGAACTCTTGTGCCAGTTAATAAGACATATAATATGGTTTTATAAAACGACGACTGTTGTAAGTTTTGATCGGACCTATATATATATATATATATATATATATATATATATATATATATATATATGTTGTTGTGGTCTTCAGTCCTGAGACTGGTTTGATGTAGCTCTCCATGCTACTCTATCTTGTGCAAGCTTCTTCATCTCCCAGTACGTACTGCAGCCTATATCCCTATGAATCTGCTTAGTGTATTCATCTCTTGGTCTCCCTCTACGATTTTTACCGTCCACGCTGCCCTACAATACTAAACTGGTGATCACTTGATGCCTCAGAACATGTCCTACCAACCGATCCCTTCTTCTAGTCAAGTTGTGCCACAAACTCCTCTTCTCCCCAATCCTATTCATTACCTCCTCATTAGTTATGTGATCTACCCATCGAATCTTCAGCATTGTTCTGTAGCACCAAATTTCGAAAGCTTCTATTCACTTCTTGTCCAAACTAGTTATCGTCTATGTTTCACTTCCATACATGGCTACACTCCATACATATACTTTCAGAAACGACTTCCTGACACTTAAATCTATACTCGATGTTAACAAAGTTTTCTTTATCTGAAACGATGCCCTTGCCATTGCCAGTCTACATTTTATATCCTCACTACTTCGACCATCATCAGTTATTTTGCTCCTCAAATAGCAAAACTCTTTTACTGCTTTAAGTGTCTCATTCCCTAATCTAACTCCCTCAGCATCACCCGACTTAATTCGAATACATTCCATTATCCTCGTTTTGCTTTTGTTGTGTTCATCTTATATCATCCTTTCAAGACACTGTCCATTCCGTTCAACTGCTCTTCCATGTCCTTTGCTGTCTCTGACAAACCTCAAAGTTTTTATTTCTTCTCCCTGGATTTTAATACCTACTCCGAATTTTTCTTTTGTTTGCTTTACTGTTTGCTCAGTATACAGATTGAACAACATCGGGGAAAGGCTACAACCCTGTCTCACTCCCTTCCCAACCGCTGCTTCCCTTTCATGTCCCTCGACTCGTATTACTGCCATCTGGTTTCTGTACAAATTGTAAATAGCCTTTCGCTCCCTGTAATTTAACCCTGCCACCTTCAGAATTTGAAAGAGAGTATTCCAGTCAACATTGTTAAAAGCTCTCTCTAAGTCTACAAATGCTAGAAACGTAGGTTTGCCTTTCCTTAATCTAGCTTCTAAAATAAGTCGTCGGGTCAGTATTGCCTCACGTCTTCCAATATTTCTACGGAACCCAAACAGATCTTCCCCGAGGTCGGCTTCTACCAGTTTTTCCATTCGTCTGCGAAGAATTCGCGCTAGTATTTTGCAGCCGTGACTTATTAAACTGATAGTTCGTTAGTTTTCACATCTGTCAACGCCTGCTTTCTTTGGGATTGGAATTATTATATTCTTCTTGAAGTCTAAGGGTATTTCGCCTGTCTCATACAATTTTGCTCACCAGATGGTAAAGTTTTGTCAGGACTGGCTCTCCCGAGGCTGTCAGTAGTTCTGATGGAATGTTGTCTACTCCCGGGGCGCTGTTTCGGCTTAGATCTTTCAGTGCTCTATCAAACTCTTCACGCAGTATCATATCTCCCATTTCATCTTCAGCTACATCCTCTTCCATTTCTATAACATTGCCCTGAAGTACATCGCCCTTGTATAGACCCTCTATATACTCCTCCCACCTTTCCACTTTCCCTTCTTTGCTTCGAACTGGGTTCCCATCTGAGCTCTTGATATTCATACAAGTCGTTCTATTTTCTCCAAAGGTCTCTTTAATTTTCCTGTAGGCAGTACATATCTTACCCCTGGTGAGGTAAGCCTCTACATTCTTACATTTGTCTTCTAGCCATGCCTGCTTAATCATTTTGCACTTCCTGTCGATCTCATTTTTGAGACGTTTGTATTCCTTTTTGCCTGCTTCATTTACTGCATGTGTATATACACTCCTGGAAATGGAAAAAAGAACACATTGACACAAGCGTGTCGGACCCACCATACTTGCTCCGGACACTGCGAGAGGGCTGTACAAGCAATGATCACACGTACGGCACAGCGGACACACCAGGAACCGCGGTGTTGGCCGTCGAATGGCGCTAGCTGCGCAACATTTGTGCACCGCCGCCGTCAGTGTCAGCCAGTTTGCCGTGGCATACGGAGCTCCATCGCAGTCTTTAACACTGGTAGCATGCCGCGACAGCGTGGACGTGAACCGTATGTGCAGTTGACGGACTTTGAGCGAGGGCGTATAGTGGGCATGCGGGAGGCCGGGTGGACGTACCGCCGAATTGCTCAACACGTGGGGCGTGAGGTCTCCACAGTACATCGATGTTGTCGCCAGTGGTCGGCGGAAGGTGCACGTGCCCGTCGACCTGTGACCGGACCGCAGCGACGCACGGATGCACGCCAAGACCGTAGGATCCTACGCAGTGCCGTACGGGACCGCACCGCCACTTCCCAGCAAATTAGGGGCACTGTTGCTCCTGGGGTATCGGCGAGGACCATTCGCAACCGTCTCCATGAAGCTGGGCTACGGTCCCAGACACCGTTAGGCCGTCTTCCGCTCACGCCCCAACATCGTGCAGCCCGCCTCCAGTGGTGTCGCGACAGGCGTGAATGGGGGGACGAATGGAGACGTGTCGTCTTCAGCGATGAGAGTCGCTTCTGCCTTGGTGCCAATGATGTTCGTATGCGTGTTTGGCGCCGTGCAGGTGAGCGCCACAATCAGGACTGCATACGACCGAGGCACACAGGGCCAACACCCGGCATCATGGTGTGGGGAGCGATCTCCTACACTGGCCGTACACCACTGGTGTTCGTCGAGAGGACACTGAATAGTGCACGGTACATCCAAACCGTCATCGAACCCATCGTTCTACCATTCCTAGACCGGCAAGGGAACTTGCTGTTCCAACAGGACAATGCACGTCCGCATGTATCCCGTGCCATCCAACGTGCTCTAGAAGGTGTAAGTCAACTACCCTGGCCAGCAAGATCTCCGGATCTGTCCCCCATTGAGCATGTTTGGGACTGGATGAAGCGTCGTCTCACGCGGTCTGCACGTCCAGCACGAACGCTGGTCCAGCTGAGGCGCCAGGTGGAAATGGCATGGCAAGCCGTTCCACAGGACTACATCCAGCATATCTACGATCGTCTCCATGGGAGAATAGCATCCTGCATTGCTGCGAAAGGTGGATATACACTGTACTAGTGCCGACATTGTGCATGCTCTGTTGCCTGTGTCTATGTGCCTGTGGTTCTGTCAGTGTGATCATGTGATGTATCTGACCCCAGGAATGTGTCAATAAAGTTTCCCCTTCCTGGGACAATGAATTCACGGTGTTCTTATTTCAATTTCCAGGAGTGTATATACATATATAATAACTTTTGAACGCTATTAAGGTAAATACATTGTTTGTTCTTTATCAAAATCTTTCATTTGCTAACTATGCCTACCACTAGTTACGGCCTTCAGTAGTTAGTATCTTTTATTTGGCTAGCAGTATTGGTGCTCGCTGTATTGCAGAAGTTCGAGTAGCGAAGATTTATGTGAGGTAAGTGATCCATGAAATGTATAGGTTATTGTTAGTCAAGGCCATTCTTTTGTAGGGATTATTGAAAGTCAGATTGCGTAGTGCTAAAAATATTGTGTTTCAGTTTAGTAACGATCAGAATAAGTAAGGAGAGAAATGTCTCAGTATGTTCAGTTTTGCTCAGCTGTATGAAAATCAAATAACGTAGAAGCTTACCAGCACAGTCATTCTTAATTTCTCAAAAGGTAAGTTTTACTGTATGTTGCAAACGTTCTAAAGAAACATGCAACAGTCAATTACATCAGATGCATTAAAAATAATGCGTGATCATGTGCACGTAAGCCTAAAGAGTATCATTATTTTCAGTGCTGTGGTGGGCTACAAAGCATATGCTACTTTGAGATACCTTCTGTGAGAGTACGCAGCGTGACAAAAGTCATTGAATATTTCCTAATATTGTCTCCGACCTCACTCTGCGCGGCGTGGAACAGCAGTTCGACGTGGCGACGTGTCATGGACTCAATAAGTCGTTGGAAGTCTCCTGCCTCTATAACCGTCCGTAACTGCAGAAATGTTGGTCGTGCAGGATACTGTGTACCAACTGAACTCTCGTTTATGTAGTATAAATCCACTGTGGGGTTTATGTAGGGAGATATGAGTGGCCGAATCATTGTTCGGAACGTTCTACAAACGAATAGTGAACAACTGAGGCCCGCTGATATGACATCGTAGGACTGGAACATGAAGTCCGTGAATGACTGCAAACGGTCTCCACGTAGCCGAAACTATCGATTTACAGTAAATGATCAGTTCAGCTGGAGAGGAGGATCCAAGTAGTGTGTGTAAACACAGGCAACACCATTATGGAGCCACCACAGTTCGCACAGTGCCTTGTTGCAACAGGGGTCCATGGCTTCGTGGGGTTTGCGTCACAATCGAGCTATACCATCAGCTCTAACCAGTTGAAATCGGAAATCGTATGAATTGGCTATGGTTTTCCAGTCGTCTACGATCCCATCGATATGGCCACAAGCGAAAGAGAAGCCTTGTAGTCAACATCATGCTATTAGCAAAGGCACTCGCGTCGTTCGTCTGCTGCCATAGTCAATTAATGCCAAATTTCGCCCCACTGCCCTAAAGAATACGTCGTCGTACGTTCAACACTGGCTTCTGCTCCTATTTGACGCGGTGTTGCTTGTCTGTTAGCACTGAAAACCCTCAGCCCACGTTGCTGCTCTCGGTCGTTAAGTGAAGGCCGTCAGCCACTTCGTTGTCCATTTGCTATTTGACGTGGTGTTGCTTGTCTGTTAGCACTGACAACCCTTAGCCCACGTTGCTGCTCTCGGTCGTTAAGTGAAGGCCGTCAGCCACTTCGTTGTCCATTTCCTATTTGACGCGGTGTTGCTTGTCTGTTAGCACTGACAACCCTCAGCCCACGTTGCTGCTCTCGGTCGTTAAGTGAAGGCCGTCAGCCACTTCGCTGTCCATTTGCTATTTGACGCGGTGTTGCTTGTCTGTTAGCACTGACAACCCTCAGCCCACGTTGCTGCTCTCGGTCGTTAAGTGAAGGCCGTCAGCCACTTCGTTGTCCATTTGTATTTTACGCGGTGTTGCTTGTCTGTTAGCACTGACAACCCTCAGCCCACGTTGCTGCTCTCGGTCGTTAACTGAAGGCCGCCAGCCACTGCGTTGTCCATGGTGGAAGGAAATACTGAAATGTGGTATCACATTCTCGACGCTATTGATCTCGGAATAATGAATTCCCCAACGATTTCCGAAAGTGAATGTCCGATATGTGTGACTCCAGTTACTATTCCGTTTTCAGAGTTTATTAGATCCCATCATGCTGTCATACGTTGGAGACCTTTTCAGATGAAGCGCATGAGTACAAATGACAGCTCAACCAATCGACTGCCCTTTTATACGTTGTGTGCGCGACATTATAACTGTCTGCACGTCATCTCAGTGTATGGTACCGCTCTGTAATACTGTGGCACCTATCGAGCAAAGAGTAGCACTAGAATGATATTGCAGATATATTTGGTCTGGGAATAGAACACGATTTTGAAAGAAGGGCTTCCTATGTGACGTCAAGCAATAAAGTGTGGTTTTTTTCAGTGATTCTAAAATGATTCTGTTTCTTGCCTGTCCTTGTTCTGATGGAAGAACCCTCAAGAAATGGAAAAAAAAAATCGGGACAAGTCATTATCGGACGACCCTTCAATGAATTTCCCAGACGATGAATTGTCGATAACGTTCTTATTACATTTTCTCGGAGGCAAAGAGTGGAGACTATTAGTGGGCGTAATAAATTACTCAAGTGGCGGAGCGGGAAATTGCAGTCAAATCGACGAATTATTCGCTTTTCCGAATCGAATCGAAGCGCGCGACGGGCGCAGATGCCCGCGCTCTCTCCTCCACTTCTCGAGTCGCTCTCTTCATTATTCATTTCGCTTTTACGGAAGCAAATACGCGCCGGGGATCGATGCGCCGGACGCCGGGGACCCCCCATCCTCCCGGCGGCGGTGAATCTTTCAGGCGGCGGCTCGAAGACGGCGAAATGTTCGGTAAACTTTCGGTACACGGCAGCTCGTTAGCGACGCTGCGCCGGAGATGTACGCGTACCCGCGACAAGCTCCCGATCTCGGTCGGTAAAAATAAAACTGACTAATGCCTTCACCAAAACGCGCATCGCATCTCGAGTAATGCACATAGTACAAAGAAGAAGATTGGAATCGCTGCTGCATCCATTGATCCAACAGTTTGATTGAAACGAATGGAAGCATTTGTTGATTCCCGAAGCGAAAAGTTCTCATTACCTGTCGGGTTGAGTAAGTTAGATATTTCGAATAATACGCTACAGATAAAGGGTGTTTTATTCAATATATTACACAGCATACTAGAAGAGTAAATTGAGGAGCTGTTTGACGACGACATGATTGGCTTTAATAAGGGTAAAGAAATAAGAAAGGGAAGAACAACCGCCAACAAGAGTAACTTGGAAGAAGATATCCTCGCCCACGGCTTGAATACTGCTCAACGGTGTGGGATCCATACCAGATAGGGTTGATAGAAGAGACAGAGAAGATCCAACGGAGAGCAGCGCGCTTCGTTACAGGATCATTTAGTAATGGCCAAAGCGTTACGGAGGTGATAGATAGACTCCAGGCGAAGACTGCAAGAGAAACGCTCAGTAGCTTGGTACGGGCTTTTGTTGAAGTTTCGAGAACATACCTTCACCGAGGAGTCAAGCAGTATGTTGCTCCCTCCTACGTATATCACGCGAAGAGACCATGGGGATAAAATCAGAGAGATTAGAGCCCACATAGAGGCATACCGACACTCTTTTTTCCACGAACAATACGAGACTGGAATAGAAGGGAGAACCATAGAGGTACTCAAGGTACCCTCCGCCACACACCGTCGGGTGGCTTGCGGAGATGTAGATATAGACGTAGATGTAACGAAGCAGCTTTAAATACTTAATGAAAGCAAGGCATCCGGTCGAGATTATGTATCAGTCATGTTCCTTTCGGATTACACTGCCACAATAGCTCCATACATCATTCAACCACTAGCTCGTAGTAAGTTCCGTTCCCGAAGACTGGAAAGATTCGCATGTCACACCAATATTCAAGAAAGGGATCAGGACTAATCCGCTGAATTACAGACCCATACCATTAACGTCTGTTTCCCGTGAGATTTTGGAATATATACTAACATTTGAAGTACCTCGACGGAAACGATGTACTGTCACATATCCGATAAGGATTCGGAAAATATGGTTCTTGTGAAACACAACGACATCTGTTCTCACAAAGTAATGAGTACTATTGCCAGGGGACATCAGACTAATTCCTTACTTTTAAATTTCCAGACGGCTTTTGACACCGTCCCTCAGAAGTGACTGCTAATCAGATTTCGTCCCTGTGGAGTATCGCCTCAGTTCTGTGATTATAGTCGTGATTTTCTTTCGAGAAGGTCAAAGCTCGTAGCAACTGACCGAAAGCCATGGAATAAAACGGTAGTAATATCTAATGTTCCCCAAGGAAGTGTTAAACGCCATCTGCTGTTCCTAAACCACAAAATGATTTTGGAGACAATCTGAGTAGCACTCTTAGAAAATTCAAGTGGCTCCAAGCACTCTGGGACATAACATCTGAGGTCATGAGTACCCTTGACTTAGAACTACTTAATCCTAACTAACCTAAGGATATCACACACATCAATGCCCGAGGCAGGATTTGAACCTGCGACCATAGCAGCAGCGCGGTTCCGGACAGAAGCGCCTAGAACCGCTCGGCCACAACGGCCGGTGCACTCTTAGATTGTCTGCACATGATGTGTCACTTGCCGTCTTTCAAAGTCATCAGATGATCAAAACGATTTGCAAAATGATTTACACGTGATATCTGTATGGTGTAAAACTGTCAGTTGAATCTATGTAATGAAAAGTATAAAGTCATCCACATGAGTACTAAAATTAATCTGCGAAATTTCGGTTACAGTGTAAATCACGCAAATCAGAAGGCTGTAAGCTCAACCAAATTCTTAGGGACTACAATTACGAGTAACTTAGATTGCTAAGATCATAAACGTAACGTTGTGGGGAAAGTAAACCAAAGACTGCTGTTTATTCGCAGGGCAGTCAGAAAATGTAATAGGTGTGCTAAAGAGACTGCTTTGACCTCTCTTGTCCGCACCCTTCTGAATTAATGCTCTGCGGTGTGGGATCCGCATCAAGTAGGATCGAAGGAAGACATCGAAAAAGTTCAAAGAACGACAGTTCGTTTCGTATTATCGGAAAATAGGGGAGAGAGGGCCCCGGATATTATCATTAGAACAGAGTTGTTTCCCGTTGCTGCTAGACCTTCTCATAAAATTTCCATCACCAACTTTCTGCACGGAGTGTAAAAATAATTTGGTTGCACCCACCCTAACAGGGAGGAATGATCAACATAATAAAATAAGAGAATTCAGAGCTGCCACGGAAAAAGTGTTCGTTATTCCTGTGCTCTGTTCGAGAGCGGAACGATAGGTAAATAGCTTGCAGGTGTTCGATGAACCCTCTGCCAGGCACTTAATTGTGACTTGCAGAGTAACAATGTAGGTATAGATTTAGCCGAAGAAAGATCATTCTGACACTGCACTCGACAATAGAAGCAAGACTTCAGAAAAGTCAAGGCATGTTCATAGGATTTGTTGGTCTAGGAATACCGTATAACAATGTATATTGCTGTAACAGGTTCGAAACTCTCAGGATATTGCACTGTCTGTGGTTATCCGGAAGGGCAGGTCGAAATAAAATGAAGCTGCAGGGTAGAGAGGATATGTAACGTTATTTCAGTTATTGAGCAAACGAGTCAGATTTACAAATGGCAGGACACTATGAGCTCTATTATCTGTAGGAGGAGAAGGAGATTATTGTTTAACGTCCCTTCGACATGGAGGTCATCAGCGACGGATTAGGGAGCAATGGAGAAGCAAAGAGGCCACGCTCTTTCTAAGGAACCATCTGGCATTTGCTTTACGTGATTCAGGGAAATTACGGAAAACCTAAATCGTGATGGCCGACACAGGTTTGAACCGTAGTCCTCCCAACAGTGAGTCAAGTGTGCTAACCATTGCGCTACTCTGCTAAGTCACTTATCAGAATGTCAAACCTAAGGGCCCGGATTCGATTCCCGGCTGGGTCGGAGATTTTCTTCGCTCAGGAACTGGGTGTTGTGTTGTCCTATTCATCATCATTTCGTCCCCATCGACGCGCAAGTCGCCGAAGTGGCATCAAATCGAAAGACATGCACGCGGCGAACGGTCTACCCTACGGGAGGCCCTAGTCACACGACATTCACATATTAATCTCTTTTAAGCTCTCGTAACTGTTTTACCGGGTCAGTGATATCCTGGATACCCGCACTGGGGTGGAGTTAATGTCACAGCTAGTCCCACACATGTTCTGTAGGAGACAGAACTGGGGAACTTGCTAAGCATGGAAGTAATTCAACAACACACCACAGTGCAGAGACATATACGTAGACGAGTATTGCCCTATTGAAAAATGGCGCCATGACACTGTAGCATGCGATGCAACGTGTGAGGGCGTAAGATGTCCCTAACGCATTATTTCGCCTTCAGAGTTTCGTGAATCACTACCATCCGTGACCTGAAATGGTACCCCGTAGCTCTCCGTCTAGAATGTTCTTCAAACCAGTCGCGAACAGTTTTGACATGGCGCATTGCCATCCACAGAAATGTCATCACTGAATGGCTGCAGATGGCCTCCAAGTAGCCGAAAATAGCCACTTCCAGCCAATGACCGGTTCGGCTGAACCAGAGGACCCAGTCTATTCTATGTAAACGACGTACAGGACAAAATGGAACAACCACCAGCTTGCACGTTATCTTGTTGACAGCCTGCGACAGTGGCTTCATTTGGGCCTACACAACGCTACAAACCTAACAACTGAAATAGGGACTCGTCTGACGAGGCCACAGTTTTCCAATCGTCTTGTGTCCAACTGATACCGTCAAGAACCAATGAGAGGCGCTGCAGGCGATATCGTGCTGATAGCAAAGGCAGTCGCACCATTCGTCTGCTTCTGCAGCCCATTAACGCCGAATTTGTCCGCACTGTCCTAACGTATACGTTAGTCGTATATCCCACATTAATTTCGACAGTTATTTCCCATAGTGTTCCTTGTCTGCTAGCACTGACGACTCTACACAAACGCTGCTGCTCTCGGTCGTTACGTGTAGGCCGTTGGCCTCAGTGTTGTCCGTGGTGAGAGGTAACGCATGAAATCTGGTATTCTCGGCACACTCTTGACGCTTTGTATCACGGAATATTGATTCCCCTAACGGTTCCCAACATGGATGTACCACGCCTCTGACTCCAACTACCATTTCGCGTTTAAAGTCTGTTAACTCCCGTCGTGCGGCCATTGTCACGTCAGAAACTTTTCACAAGGAGTCTAAATGACGGCTCCGTCAATGCACTGCCCCTTTATATCTTGTGAACGCGATGCTACAGCCATCTGTAAATGTGCATATCGCTCTCCCACGACTTTTTTTTCCATCTCAGTGTAATTCCCTAGTGTGGCTGCTGTTAGTGTCCAACCAGCGGTGTAGGATTACACAGAACGTGCCGGAGAGCACAGCAGGATGGCAGAAGCGGATCTCAAAGGATTACAATGTGCTTAACTTCTTCCTTTCCTGCCTTCTTTCCTCTTCTTCATTCTAAACTATACAGGGTTATTACAAATGATTGAAACGATTTCACAGCTCTACAATAACTTTATTATTTGAGATATTTTCACAATGCTTTGCACACACATACAAAAAGTTTTTTAGGCATTCACAAATGTTCGATATGTGCCCCTTTAGTGATTCGGTAGACATCAAGCCGATAATCAAGTTCCTCCCACACTCCGCGCTGCATGTCCCCATCAATGAGTTCGAAAGCATCGTTGATGCGAGCTCGCAGTTCTGGCACGTTTCTTGGTAGAGGAGGTTTAAACAATGAATCTTTCACATAACCCCACAGAAAGAAATGGCATGGGGTTAAGTCGGGAGAGCGTGGAGGCCATGACGTGAATTGCTGATCATGATCTCCACCACGACCGATCCATCGGTTTTCCAATCTCCTGTTTAAGAAATGCCGAACATCATGATGGATGTGCGGTGCAGCACCATCCTGTTGAAAGATGAAGTCGGCGCTGTCGGTCTCCAGTTGTGGCATGAGCCAATTTTCCAGCATGTCCAGATACACGTGTCCTGTAACGTTTTATTCACAGAAGAAAAAGGGGCCGTAAACTTTAAACCGTGAGATTGCACAAAACACGTTTACTTTTGGTGAATTGCGAATTTGCTGCAGGAATGCGTGATGATTCTCTACCGCCCAGATTCGCACATCGTGTCAGTTCACTTCACCATTAAGAAAAAATGTTGCTTCATCACTGAAAACAAGTTTCGCACTGAACGCATCCTCTTCCATGAGCTGTTGCAACCGCGCCGAAAATTCAAAGCGTTTGCCTTTGTTATCGGGTGTCAGGGCTTGTAGCAATTGTAAACGGTAAGGCTTCTGCTTTAGCCTTTTCCGTAAGATTTTCCGAACCGTCGGCTGTGGTACGTTTAGCTCCCTGTTTACTTTATTCGTCGACTTCCGCGGGCTACGCGTGAAAGTTGCCCGCACGCGTTTCTTCGCTCACTGCAGGCCGACCCGTTGATTTCCCCTTACAGAGGCATCCAGAAGCTTTAAACTGCGCATACCCTCGCCGAATGGAGTTAGCAGTTGGTGGATCTTTGTTGTACTTCGTCCTGAAGTGTCGTTGCACTGTTATGACTGACTGATGTGAGTGCATTTCAAGCACGACATACGCTTTCTCGGCTCCTGTCACCATTTTGTCTCACTGCGCTCTCGAGCGCTCTGGCGGCAGAAACCTGAAGTGCGGCTTCAGCCGAACAAAACTTTATGAGTTTTTCTACGTATCTGTAGTGTGTCGTGACCATATGTCAATGAATGGAGCTACAGTGAATTTATGAAATCGCTTCAATCATTTGTAATATCCCTGCACTTTTCTATTTCTTTTCTTCATGTAAATTTTTGTTAAACGGTTTGGGAAAGCTGCCATAAAGAAAAGAAAGATAAATAGCAAACGAAGATAGCCACGTAAAAGAAAACAAAATAAAAGAGACAAAAACAAAACACGATCAACTATGACCCGCCTCCACGTGGCGGGACACGGGAAACGGTGCGATCGGACGTGGGAACTGGTTTGGAGGTTCAGCCATATATGCGCCCATATACCGATCGCAGCCGCTAAGTGGTCAATAAAGACTCACCTTAAGCAATTAAGTGGTGGGTCGTAAAATCAGGGCGGCGATCGTCCGTTGTGTAGTCAGATGTTTTCGACTGCAGCCTTAATGACTAGTATGCCTGTTCTCACATTTCCATGCACTCCAACACTGAGCCACGGCCATATCCAAACACCCCAGAAATGCGTATACTGCATTATTTGACTCGTTGGGCAAATGGAGACCCACACTGAGGAGCCTTTCAGACTCATTACAGTGTTTCACGAAAGTACGGATTATCTCGAAACCCATCGCAGTGATCGCACAGAATCTGATGCTGTTAACTCCCCATATACACCTTACCATGCCTGATAACGATGCTAAACATCAACAACACTAACGTATAGTGGTGGTCTTTCTACTTAGCACAGAGAGTTGCAACTGTAATCCTCTACATATTCAGTGCTGGCGGGTACGTCTGCAACGTTACATTATCTTCCGACCATGTCGTTCGGGTACTTCACTTTGTTGTAAGGTATCGTAGATGCAAGCTATACGAAAAGACAGAAAAGAAGAAGTAAAATAAGGATACCCCGATTTGAAACTGTATAAGGGAGAGATGTAGACTTAAGGCCCTACTGTTCAATGTATGCATCAAACAAACAATTACGAAAATAAAACGACGAGAAACATAAAATATGACAAAAAAGGTAGGTTCCGAAGTGTGATTAATAATCAGGGTGAAAGGTCACCAATGAAAAGTTTTCCTTATGACAATGCTGTCCTCAGAAGCAGAGAAATATCGCAAGACCTGTTAAATGAAGTGTACAGTCTAACAAGCACACGCTATGGATCGAGAATAAACTGAAGAACGACAAAAGCAGTAAGGAGTAGTAGCAATGAGAGTAGCAATAATCTTCGTATAAAACATCACAACCACGAAGTATACGAGGTAAGAGAAATCTGCTACTTTGGAAACAAAGTAACAAGTGGACGAAACACAATGATACAAGAAGCAGCAGAGCCAAGAGGACACGTTCGGCCAAGAAAAGTCTATTAGTATCAGACATAGGCTTTGTTGTAAGGAAGAAATTTCTGTTGTACGTCTGGAGCACAACATTCTACGGTAGTGATTCACGGACAGTGCAAAAACAAGAAAAAAAGAGAAAATAAATGCTTGACATGTAATGCTAGAAAGGGGAGTTAAAAATGAGTTAAATTGATGAACCGAGTCATGATGAGGTTCTCCACAGAACTGCTGAAGTGAGGGATATGTGACAAACATTGAAAGGAGAAAGAACAGGATGATAGATCACGTGTCAAGAAACGAAAAAATAACTTCTATGGTACTTGAGGCAAATACTGTAGAGACAGTCAGATACTGGAATACATCCAACAAATAATTGAGGAAGTTCGGAGCATATGGTACTTGGAGATGGTATGAAACAATGCAGAAGACTAATACACCCCGCCCTCTAAAAAAATGACTATTCATTGAACGACGGAAACTCTGTCTCCGGGACTGCATGGGAAACAATAACGCGGTAGACTAGGGACGGCATCGGCGTTTAGGATTCACGCCTGCAACAAAGTGGTCGGTGCGTGCGATCCCATGCTCGGCCTGTCCCCGAACTGCTCGGTACATCTCGGCTTCGCTCAATCCTTCTCGATAGTACTGGGTGCAGCCTGAGATTTGATTTAGCAGGGAACTACGGAATTTTTAGATCTGCACGCCAGTCTTCAGTTCGGCAGAGTCGTAGTGTCAATGCAGTTTATCGTTCGCTATTTGTTTGTTGTATAAAGCAACTTCACAGGTCCAGTGGCTGTTTGCAGAAAAAGAGAGAGTCTAGCGATATGTCGTCAAAAGCCTTTATTAAAAAATGTTAATCTTAAGAATTCTCAATATCTGTTATGCAGTCGCATAGACGTGGGATTCCACCAATTTGCTGTTAAACATCATTACAACACGCAGCAAAAGGAATTTAAAGATTTAGTTGACGATACTGGATCAGACTATTACAACGCTCGAAGATGATAGGTACCTTATTCCTTTTTCGGTACGTTAAGAAACAGTTTGAGTTAAATCTGCAGGCATGGAGCAAGTGAGCACTTGATGGAATTGGGGGTCTGAACAATAAGTTTTATTAAGTCGCACTTTTTGTTACACTGTCAGTTTCAAGAGTTTTCGATTTAACTGAACGAAGAGTACGGAGACCTTATACGTTAATGAAAAGTACGTAGGGTAAGGGGAACGATTTTAACGACTTTTCGATTGGAAACGAGCAATGGTTGAATTTGTGATTGAAAAGAGGAAGCATGAAGGAAAATAAGAATATACGGAATGGAAGGCGGACCCCCCCTTTTTTTTTTGTGAAGTTGACTGCGCATTCTCCATAGAAAGACATTGAAAGCCAAGTAACAACTCACTTCTGATTTGATAAGGATGCATTTAACAGGAAATCGCGTTGTTGGTGAACACATTTTCACAAAAACTACGTACATTTCCCTAACCTCACCGGCATTAAAGAAAACGTGCAATTTGAAAAATTCCTCGTGGCTCTGAAAGAATTAAAAGGACAGTTTTATGAACATTTTGAGGACACTACTAGTCTTGCATCTGTTTTACAACTATTTTCGAGATCATTTGCCGTTACATTTGGAAACGTCCCTCTGCATTTGCACATGGAACTGACTGATTTGCGATTAATTTACATTAAAACTACCCAGGACTTTATAACTGAACATCGTGAAAAATAGGAGAATTGAAATAAGGTAGAAGTTGCAAACTTCTCTATGTTCTTGTTTTAAAATCAAGGAACAGCTCTCGCTGACACTAATGTCACCTCTAGATACCTTTTCTGTCGGGACGTATAGCGTAAACTGATGTTGGTCTACGCCATTTCGACAGCCTTAAACACATATTGCGTGATCAATAAAAGAACCTGCGTTGTTTTTCCAAGCCTGATCCACTTAAAGAATCATTGCTCTTTATCGTAAATACTGCCGTTGAAATATTTACATTCCTTTCCATTATCATCCATGACCTTTAGTAGCGGGCCGACGATTACAGATTGTGCTGATTTATAAAATCGTTCCCGTCACTAAGATAATAGTCTTCTCCTTTTCCTAATCAAATGGAATATCGTACAATGACGCTTTATATTTCATGTGCAATATATACAAACGGAGTCGTGAAAACTGTCACGATGGAAATGAGAGGAATCACTCCATGAACCCAAAATACTAGGAATTAGAGAAAAGTAAGAGCGAGCGTGATTAAGAATCATAACACGCCACAACTTAAGGTAAGGGCAGCAGAACTATTTTTTTTTTTTTTACATAAAGTGCGTACAGATTATGATATGGAGCTCTTCGTTCATTACAAGTTAAATTTTTTAAATTATGTGTAAGTTAATTTACATTATGCAAAAGTTTGCTGGTCAAAAGATAATCGTTATTGTAGCATATCTCTTCTAATGTTGAAGTCACCCCACATTGCTATACTCACGATGCTTCAGTGTTCATCTAGATAAAAGTGAATTTTGGTCGATGTTGCCAGAAAGATGTGGAAGTGACCGTTAGGAAAAGAAATCTAATGACCATCGAAACGTTCTACGAGTCGGTGCTCGGATGTCACAGATTTGGACATGGTAGGGAAGAAAATCTGAAAACTGAAATCCGACGGCTCATTATAGATATAGTAGGTGTCTGAGGAGTGGAATAAAAAGAAGACAACGATTTCTGGCCCGATGAGTATTGGGTAATATAACCCGCCCGGCTAACCGCGCGGTTTCACACGCTGCTTCCCAAGCGGGAAGGCGTCCCGGTCCACGGTACGAATCCACCCGGAGGATTAGCGTCGACGTCCAGTGTGCCGTCCAGCCGGTGGATGTTTTTTAAGGCTGTTTTCCATCTTCCTCGGCGAATGCGGGCTAGTTCTTATTCCGCCTCAGTTACACTACGTCTGCGATTGCTGCACAAACACTGTCTCCACGTACGCGTGGACCATAATTACTCAACCAAGCAAACATTGATGTTACACTTGTCTCGTATGAGACGTTCCCGGGGGTGGGGGGAGGGGGGGGGCAACAGTACAATAACCCTGGGTTCGGTGTGGGGCGGTAGTGGGGTGGGTGGTCTGCCGTGGCCTGGGGTTGTGAACCACTGCCGGCTACGACGGGACAAAACTTCTCCGTCGTTTCTAGGTCCCCAGGTCAATAATACACTGAATAGGATCATATCAAAGGGAGCAAAAACTCGTATAACGGAAGTAGGATTCGTTATGAATAGGAAAGTGGACAGGAGTGATCTACTGAGAACAGTTCTGTGATACGGTTTTTCTCAGCAGAATCCGCAGCAAAGCATCACCGACAACAACAGTTTACGTATGTATCTCGACGTCCAAAGCCCAAGATGAAGTTGTAGAGGACGTTTATGAGGATACTGAGCGGATAATTCTGTAAGGAAAGGAGGATGAAAACCTAATATTCATGGAGCATCGAAATGCGATCGTATAGAAAATAGTAGAGAAAAGGGTTACAGGACAATACAGGTTTGGTACTTGGAATGGAAAAGAGAAAAACTGAGTCCTGCAACAAAATTCATCAAGTAATAGCGAATACTCTGTTCAAAAATTGCAATGGGAGATGGCATACTTGGAAAAGGACGGGAGATGTGGGCAGGCTTCAGTTAGGTTACCTAATCGTCTAAGATTCCGAAATGAGATATTGGATTGTAAGGCGTACCCAAGGGCAGATATAGACCCAAATCACTATGTAGTAATGATGAAAGCAGGCTGAAGTTTAAGAGCACAGTCAGGAAGAATCAGTGTGGAAAAAGTCACAATTTAAAATAGTTTTGGAGGACTAATGATGAAATAAGATAGAATGAATAGAGAACATTCCATCGGAATTACTCAAATTAGTAGGGTTGGTAGCCAGACAACTATTCACGTTGGAGTGTAGAACATATAATACTGGTGATATACCGTAAGACTTTCGAATAACATCATCCACACAATTCCGATGACAGCAAGGGCCGACATTCGCGAGAATTATCCACAGTCGACTTAGTTTTGAGGAGAATAATATTCAGAACAGAAAAAAATTACAGGATTTGTTACATCTCCATCACTTTGAGGTTATTACAGAATGGAAGCAAGATTAAACAAAAATCAATACACGTTCGTGGGACATGTCGACCTGGTGCAAGACGTTTGAAATTCTGAGAAAAGTACGACTAAGTTATAGGGAAGGACGCGTAATATATATTACACAAGAACCATGAGAATAAGAGTGGGATACCAAGAAGGAGGTGTTCCTATCAAAAAGGGTGCAGATCGGGGATGTAGTCTTTCGCCTCTATTGTTCAAGCTGTACATCGAAGAAACAATGACAGAAATAAAAGAAACATTCAAGTGTTGGATTAAAATATAGGGTGGACGGATGTCAATAATAAGATTCGCTGATTATATTGCTTTCCTGAGTGAAAATGAAGAAAAATTAAGAGATCTGTTGAATGGAATGGACAATCAAATGGGTACTGAATATGGATTGCGAGTAAGTCAAAGGAAAAGGAAAGTAATGAGATGTAGCTGAAATGAGAACAGCGAGATATCGAACATTAGGTTTGGGGACCACGAATTAGACGAAATCAAGGAATTCTGTTATCTAGCCAGCAATTTGCCCATGACGGACGAAGCAAGCAGGACACAGAAAGCAGTACTGGCAAACGGGGCATTCCTGGCCAAGTGAAGTCTACTGGAATCAAACACAGGCATTAATTGAAGAAGAAATTTCTGGAGCACAGTGTTGTATGGTAGTGAAACATGGACGGTGGGAAAAGCGGAATAGAAGAGAATCGAAGCATCTGAGATGTAGTGCTACGGAAGAATGTTGAAAATTAGGTGGACTGATAAGGTAATAAATGAAAGGTTCTCTGGAGAATTGGCGAGGAAAGGAATATGTGGAAAACACTGACAAGGAGAATGGACAGGATAGTAGGACACCTGTTAAGACATCAGAAAATGACTTTCATGGTACTAGAGGGAGATGTAGAGGATAAAAACTATGGGGAAAGGTAGAGATTGGAATACATCCAGCAAATAGTTGACGATGTAGGTTGCAAGTGGCACTCTGGCTTGAAAAGGTTGGCACAGGATAGAAATTCCTGGCGGGGCGCGTCAAACCATTATGAAGACCGATGACTCATGGAAGAAAAAAAAAGAAAAAATGGTACTTCCCCAAGAATAAGCCATTCAAAATTCTTTTAACCGCATTTTATTTTTCGTCTGGCCACATGGGCGTGATGCTCTCAACACATTATTGAACCACTACAATTGTCTCATCCCAGCATTAAATTTACCATAGAGGTTGAAAGTGATGGGGTGCTTTCCATTCTTGGACGTTGTGGTTTACAAAAATACAGATGGTACTCAGGTGGGTATCTGCATTCTAAGAGTTGTCATCCACCATATAAACGAGTGGCCTACGAAGTCACCTCAAGTATTTACAGGTATTTGAAGAGAAATGACGTGTAATAAATACGTAAGTGTTCCACATGACACATTTTGCCGAAAATCCCACTCTGTGCTGTGAGCAAAAGGAGAAACTGTCGACCGAGAGGTGCGTACCAATCACACAGACCGAAATTTTAGATGAAGGCCGGTGTGGCCGAGTGGTTATAGGAGCTTCAGCCTGGAAACGCGAGACCGCTACGGTCGCAGACTCGAATCCTACTCGGGCATGGATGTGTGTGATCTCCTTAGGTTAGTTAGATATAAGTAGTTCTAAGTTTAGATGAAGGCCGATGTGGCCGAGCGGTTCTAGGCGCTTCAGTCTGGAAACGCGAGACCGCTACGGTGGCAGGTTCGAATCCTGCTCGGGCATGGATGTGTGTGATGTCCTTAGGTTTGTTAGGTTTTTAGTAGTTCTACGTTCTAGCGGACTGATGACCTCAGATATTAAGTCTCTTAGTTCTCAGAGCTATTTGAACCAAAGTTTAGATGAAATGCAACAGAAATTTCGTGGGGTACAGTTTTTAGCTAACATCCATATCAGAATTCCTATTGGCAGTCTTATTGTCCAATGAATCTAGTAAGTATACGGCTTTTTTTTTCGTGCTGGAAGAAACTACCATTTCTGTATATTACCGTGTGCACTCAGTGTAAGTTCTCGAGGGTTTATAGTTCCTCCAAATATAGTTCTCGGACCTGACTTGTTGGATAAGATAACACCGTTTAGGACACATTATCTCTACTTCAGGAATAACACCTGATCGCAACAAAATATGTGCAGTAAAAAACTTCACAGCTCCTAAGGCAAAACGACAGCTAAAGGATTTCACTGGGCTCTGTACAATTTATTGTCGTTTTTAACAGATCAGCTGTTCAACAGCCCAGCACTGCTAAATTTGTTAAAGAAAAATGCAGTATAGTGTTAGGCTATTGCCAGTCAGGTTCTGTTAACATAAGAAAATGCTTTATTAAATTTTCCAGTCCTGTGTCATCTCGCCAAAAATTTGGATTTCTATATTGCCACGGCTGCATCTTTTACGGGACTTGGAGACTGTCTTTTTATAATGCCTGAGAAGTACAATAAGGCTAAGTTAACATGACTGGTTTTGCAAGGACACTCCTTTCTGAATGCGAGTGTACATATTAGGCTACTGAATTGGAAGCTTTATCTCTAATATATGCATTCTAGAAGTTTAGCTGTTATATTTATCGCAACAACTTAAGGTATTTTGCGATCAGCAGGGACTGAGCTTTTTATTAACCTGCAAGTCTTTCTTCAAAAATCATTGCACGTAAAAAGTAAGGATAATGTAGCAACGGACACCTTTTTGCTTCTACCACGAAACCTGACCGATCCTGCCAATTTATCTGAGTGAATTATTAATAATCGAATTTTCTTAGTGAAAGACACACTTTATAGGCAGTACTGCTTAGACATGTGTAGCAACTTTGCCCCTCTACCGGATGTAATTCCTAGATGGCACAAAGTCAAGACATTACTCCGCAACATCCATATGAACAACTCATACAACGCTACAAAAGGCAAAATATCGTACTGTTTTGCAGATGTAACACTCACCACAATAACTGGTGGGAAGCTTCCAGAGACACTTTAGATCGGGTTTAACATTATATTCGGGGGCATTATAGTTCATGAAAATGTCAAAGAAAGTGAACGTTTATTGTTAATTTCGCAATATGCAAGATATGTAGAACGTTTGAAAAATGACAGTGAAAAACACCGAGAAAGAAGTGATGCTACAAAGATCTGCGCCCTGTCTTATCAACTCAACCCTTGCAAGTAGCATTTGTCGATGTTTCCGTACCATTACCCTCTGAACAAGGTGGAGTTAAGTACTTACTAGGCTTTTATAATCTTTTTACGGAACGTGTCATGTTGTATGCAATAAAGACTACAACGGCACCTATCATCATCAGAAGAATATTTAGGGACTATATATACCAAAGATTGGTAAGCCTGCCGCATTTCTAAAGATAATGTTTTAAACTTTAAATACAATAAATGGGGACATTTCCTACAGGATTGTAGTGTCAAACACATTTTAGTATCAAAATAATTTAATCCACGAACTTTCGTGATTGAACGTATCTTTGGACCATGTAATCATTTGTGCGAACATTTGCAAGTAAACAAAATAGTCATTGTGTGGAATGTATTGAACCATTTGTGAGCATAGCAAACAACTGGCCAATTTACACAGTCCCAAAAAACTCTCAGATCTCTTAATTAACTGCACAGAAGCTAACAACTGCATAAACCCACTGTAACGCCTGCCTACATAAGAATTAACATAGGAAGAGAAACTAAGGAATACACTGACTGCTAGATGCTTAAACAGGCTAGAACTCGAAAGAATGCGTATGACAAAAATTAAGGCATGCACAGGAAAATTCAGTGGGAGAACTCCTGTTTCTACGATCACATCCCAAGTATTGTGCCCCACTGAAAAGATATAGTAAATGGCAAGTACTGTACTCCAGACTACATAAGATAATTCACATATTGGCATTTCCGAAAAAAAATTAAACGGAGTAAGATTTAAAAAGGTATCTGCACGAGTAGCAGTGATGGCTGCATTCCTTTGAACTAAGAAAATGTGAAAGGAAAAAAACTAATTACTACCTCACGTAAAAAAGCCACTTCTTATCTGAATAGTTTTCTTATACTGTACCAATTTCCGTATTGTTTTGGCTGATAATGGTAAAAAATGAAAATGTTTCCATGTAATTAAATGAATCAGAAAGAAGGTAACTGTACATAAATACTGCAAGAGGATGTAATTCGTGTACAGTATGTTCACATGTGACACTGATGCGTACTAATGATTAAGAAACACAATAATGCCAAACACGACTATAGTCTGCGAAGCAACTCAATTTTATTTGATGTAAACTGAAACAGTAAACTTTTAAAGTGATCATTACATTTATAACACCAAAATGTTTTACTTACATGTATATATACAGCTCGTAAAGATGTTTTATGACTCAATGTTTATTTGGCCATGATAATGAAGTGACTGAAGTTAATGAGTTCTGAAGCCAATTGTTAATATTTATATTGTAATTAATTGTTTGGTGTAGTATTGCTTATTTCCAGTGGTTTGTATTTGTGAAACGAATATCATCAACCTGATGAAGTCGGTATACTTTGTTTCATTAATTTTAAATAGTTAAGCAAATGTAATTAAGCGCTGGACAGATGTGGTAGTGTGGAATTTATACATTTAATAGGCTATGGTGCTATTATTTTAATTGGATTGGTGTGTATTTTAGTACACATGCTTAGTAATTATTCTGCTTTGAGCAAATGAGACATATTCGAGAATAGGTAACGATCTGTTGTCGAAACTTTGGGTCGTGCTGAGTTCGTATTGCGGTAAACCTTTCAAACGGAACCAGCTGAACTAGTCAGTAGCCCACCAAACGGGTTCTTTTGCAGTGTAAATACTGTTGTAAATAACGACACGAAAATGTAGTCATAGACGTAAGACTAAGAACCTTCAGACAAATATAATGAGAAGATTGCTTAGTTACAATAAGACTAACGAGACCTGTGGTGGGTAATTCGAAATATATTTATGTAATATAAGTGATAAAACGCGAAAGTGTCGAAGCTATTGTGCGTTGTGTTATCTGTTTGTACCCCTAAAAACGACTGAACATTTGTGGGTGGAGTTGGGTATTAACGTGCTGGATAATGCATGTGTGAATCTTGTGCCTAACGTGTGTTGCTTAATGCAACCGGACAGGTTAACTGACGCAGAAGTTGCGAAGATGAAAACTTCACTTACCTGGACTCAAACTTGTGAGTTGCTAATCGCCAATGATTCACTGCGCCGAAAAAGGATTTCCTTGCTTCAATTTATGAGTAATTCCGCACAAGAACGCACACGAACACGGAAACCACTGCACTCTATCGACACCTGACTGTGAGCCTTAGCTGCGCAACTAATCGGTTACAATGCCGATCCCGCAAGAGGAAGATGATTGTTGGCGTTATGTTGCATTGGTGGCACCTTTAAAACATTTTGAAACGACACGGTCTGATATCATATGAAAAGAGGGCTACGTTATGAACCTTAGTGAAATGCTAGAGTGAAAGAATGCACCTTGTGGTGTGTAATAAATTAAGAACCAATGAGTACTGCTACCAACTGAAACAAAAGGCTGTTATAGGAAAGAAACTCCAAAATCGTACCCCGGTGGTAGTAACAATAACGTGAGAATCATCTAATTCTGTTTCTTACATAATCTGTGTTTGACTTGTGTCGTGTAATGATATCTTTTATTTTAGCACTACCTTTATGTTTTGTGCAGGCATTTCTGATTCCACTATACATTTGCTACAGGAAACCTGGCCCATGCCGGAAACCTGATACCTGTAACAGTGACAGCCTGGTTGGTTCATCATGTCTCATCCCAACCATATCCTGCACCTTCGCCTGGGTCTTTCCTTCTGATTGGCAACATCCGGCAATCACTGACATCGCCTGCCTCCCATCCCTAAGCCCATTTAGCCGGGTGTTCAAAATCTGTTGCCCAAACTGTTCCAGATTCCTGAGGATATTCTCGTTCCGTCAATCACTGACATCGCCTGCCTCCCATCCCTAAGCCCATTTAGCCGGGTGTTCAAAATCTGTTGCCCAAACTGTTCCAGATTCCTGAGGATATTCTCGTTCCGTCTTTACGCCTACAAAAAATATGTGTTTTTTTTTAACAGATGAGTTTCGCTTTATTGAAGTAAAGTGTCATCACTGGTCTGTAATTAAAGATACTTACATATTTGATTTGTTTTTAAGATCGAGAAACAGTTCGTTGATAATTTGTTCCTTTGTACTTACGGCGATTTCTGCTTCTTTTCTCATCTACATCAGGAAATGCCGTACGCTAACATGTCTTTTTTGTCTTTCGTCATTAAACACTGATACTTGTAGTCTAAGTCTTCGTTGCTCTGCAGAACTACGCACTTTCTACGTTTTACACCCCTGTGTCCACTGTTTATTTTCATACTTCTAAGGGTAAATTTTGTTTTATAGTGTTGCCAGCATAACATTTTGATTAGTTTGTCTATGACCTACGCTTCATTATCGTAAACCGTATGCGTTTTATTCTATGTAATTATGATACTGTATATGTATATACTGCGTAAGAGTAATGAAGGAATAGTGATGGATTTTTTTAATAGCTGGGGAAGCGAGGAGCAAAAATGACAGCGCGGAAGTGTATAGTAGCAGGATGGAGTTTGAGTTGGAGGAAAAGTGAGGAACAGAAAGTGAGTTGGAGGAAAAGATGTGGAGTAATAGCTGAAATGAAATTTGATGAGTAGGTGAGAGGGAGGGAGGGGGGGGGGGAGTCGTTTGAATGGCAAGGGCGAAGTATAGAAAAGACTCCTTTACTTTTTATATGATTTTTTCAATTATATTATGTCTTTTCTGGTTTCCAATATTTATTTGGTTGTTGAGAAAATATCTATCGTGCGTCAATGCTTTCCGTATGCCGAAATTTTCGTGGAAAGGGAGGAAGTCTGTCTTTACTGTTTCTTATGATGATCATATCTCTTTCAACTTTGCTTGGTGTGCGGTATTCCTGTTTTAGATGATCTTCAAGTGTTGAGTGGTTTGCACCGTATTTCGGTGTTCCGACATGTTCTTTACATCTTGTGTCGAATGTCCTGCCAGTCATTCTGGTGTATATTTTTCCCCTATTTGTGCAGCGGAGCTGTCTGATGCCATACTGTTGGCATCTGTCTGGTTTTGACTTCAATTTATGGATGAGCCTTTGTACTGAGTTGTTTGTTTTGTAAGCAATGCTTCCACCTTGTTATGTTGGCAATTCTGTAAAGTACAGTACACACTTAAAAGTATAAATACAATCAGTAAGCAGTGGTGTACGAAAATGTATTTAGTGTAAAATGTAAGAAATTCATAGCTCGGCAGAGCAACGAAACATTTGACTACAAGTATCAGTGTCTAATGAAGGAAGACATCAAAGCAAACGGCAGACGGCATTACCTGGTGCAGGCGAGAAACCAAGCAGAAATCACCGTAAGTAAAACCCAATAAAAAGTAAATATCTTTAATTACAGACGACTGATAATGCTTTACTTCAATAAAGCGAAAAGCGCCTGCTAGGAAAGAAAAGGCATTTTTGTAGTTGTAACAACTGAACGAAACTATCCCCAGGAAATGTAAAGCAACTACGGAGAATACACCCACACAAACGAAGAATTTGTTTCAGATCTTTGTAACAGATCATTGACACCAGTCCTTAGTCTTTGTCAGACGACAATGAAGCACTTGTTTACTTGTATTATTTACGTATGCACTACGCTTTCCTATGTATGCGTGAAACGTAATGTATGTTGAATGACAGTAATTACCTTTAAAACTGAACTGCGATGGTATCACACTATGAAGAGTAATGAACTCCTCTACGTAAATGTATGTACCTGGTAGTGATTCGCTGAGTGGCATCGTCAAACCGACTACAACAAACTGTGCCAACGGCATTCAAGGCGCCTATGTAATCAGACATTATAAAAAGAAGGCAAACCCACGGCTTTCTGAGAGCTGAAGTGAGACGGAAATTGCAGTCTCCGTCATATATTTTAGTAATTTTTTTTGTTTTATAATCGAGGTGGAGCTCGCACTGACTTCTTTTGCATCATTGATTTCTTGGGGCCGTATAAGTCTGCACACGTAGGTGAAGGTGATATTGTTGCACAGTTTACATTAATTACACATGATCTACAGCTAAGTTAGTTTTGTGGAGTATCATTAATATTTCAGTTCTAACATCGTTTTTGAGTATGTTTTACAGAACTGAGTTCGAAGGGCGAAATCGATGTTCGTGTTAGTAATACAGTGATGCTGTTGATCGGTGCCATTGCGGCAGCCCTAAATGCACACTACATTATCTTCAAAGAGCCTGCTTTTTTCCAGGTTTTGATTTTCGAAATCTGATCCATTTAAAGAATCATTCTCCTTATACGCAATTATTTGCGTTGAAACACATTCCTTTCAGCAGTCATGGATCACTCTATTTGTAGCAGACCAACAATCACAGATTGTGCTGATTTACACTGCAAGACAAAATAAACGACGCACCACGAAGGAATTAGTCGGATGGGACGGAGATCGGTAGTTGTCATGTTCATACAATGAGGGGTACTGCCGTACACCACCAGCCACAAGCAAGAGGGTTGCCATGCGCCACCGCCTCCGGCAGACATCTATGGTCTGAAGATGATCTTACAATAAGATCGAAACCGGTCACCACATTAAAAACTTTAAGCGATCAAGACCGTTTCCTCTTTATTTACAATAATTATAGATCGCTGTTTCCTATAATAAGAACTATGTTCTTTAAAATGTTAACTGTATGTTTGCAATGTGTTCTTGCAGGGTAGCCATGAAGTTTGTGGAATACCACGATATGGCTGCCCAGAGTTTCACCGAATCCCCTCCATTTTTCACTCTTGGGGTGTAAACTATGCAATACGTTGGAAACGTTATGAAACAAGACTCATCAAACTAAATGATTATCTTCTGTTGCTCCATGTCCAGAACTTACTGATTTGCCACTACATTTTCATATGACTGGCATTTGTATCACTAATGAGTGGTTGCGGGATTCCAATTCGCCCTGCAGTTGGCTGTTCACGGAGCTTCCTTCGTGGTTTGGTGCTGGCAGGGTTCGTGAGGGTGACATTCGGCTCTACATTGATTTTTGCAGCTGTCATCGTGTTATTATTCGTACAGTACTCATCAGCTACCACTCATCACACAGTTTTGTCCATATTGTTATTTAGCGAATGATGTTTTTCCGCTTTCCTTCTTCGATATTCAGCCTCTCGAAACACCAAACGCTTCGGATAACTTGGTTTCTGAGGCAATAGCCATCTGAGAATCAGCAATTTGTTCAGGTTATAGTTCAGTAAACTCTGACATGACGCACTCACAAATACACAAAACACTGTTCTGACGACGACCGGCATTTGTATTGAGGACGCTGCACAGCTGCTGCCCATGACGAAATACAATATTGAAAGGTGCAAGTTTGGTTAGCGTCTTCATTAAGTTCGAGCGTGAATTCTTGCTGTATTCCCACGTCTTTTTTTTTACAAACCCTGTACCTAATTATAAGTTTAATAGTTTATGATTTATGTACAAAGATTAGTGAAGGAATTAGGAATTAGAGTAATGTTCTAAGAGATTGTCGGATTGATCGACCAACCATACCGAGATGGCACACAATAAAGAGTTACCATAACTTTGTACTGAGTTTTTGACCAGTTTTTACGCAGGCAACGTCTGTTTTCTATGAATGGTTAATTCTATTAGTAAAAGTAAGTTAAGTTTTAACTTTGTGTCAAGAAATTTTTTGTATACTGCCTCATACTCCCATTAAGATATGTCCAAGCTGAAATTATGTTCCAGTTTGTGAATATCATTGTGCACAATATGTCGCAATCAATTCCATGACTGTTATTGGAGTTATTGCCTTCAGATTAAATCACAGATAGGATCGATTGTGGAAACACATTTTCCTCATTTTTTGTTTGAATTAATAAGTGGGTAGCATCCCATATTTTGAAACTTTATTGTAAAGCCAGTGCCATATTCTGTCTCTTCATCACATATGAGGAGCCCCCCTGATGGAGAAGAAATCTGAAGAGGACTTTGAGACAGCTTCAGTAGAAACGAACGAAACTATCCTCCTCCTGATGAACTAGTGAAGAATCCGGTGAAAACTGCTAGAACTCCATCAAACAGACTGATCAACGTAACCGATGACATGCAACGTTTTGCTAACTATAACTTGAGCTTTTAGAATGTCTGACACAGTAATATCTCACAGCTGGAATATTTCTTCTAATTGTAACAATTCAAAAGCGGTGTACTATACTTGGCAATTCTTCTGGGTAAAACTGCAATTACACAGTGATTAATGGGAGTAGTAGGAATAATTTTGAATAGTGATTGTTGTTTTTCTGAGCTTCAGTCATAAGACTTGTTTGATATCGTCCTCAGTGTTACTCTATCCTGTGCAAATGTCTTCATCTCCGAGTAGCTACTGCAAGCAACATCCGTTTGAACCTGCTTACTGAACAAGTCTCTTGGTCTTTCTATTTAGTTTTAACTGCCTAGAATTCTTGTCAATACTAAGCTGATAAATACTTGATGTCTCAGAATGACCTTTATAAACTAATACCTTCTTCTAGTCAAGACATGCCACATATTTCCTTTCTCCACAGTTCCTTTCAGAACCTCCTCATTCGTTACATGATCTACAAAAATAAGAGTCAACATTCTTCAGTAGCACCACATTTCAAAAGTTTCTGCTCTCTTCTTGTCTGCACTGCATATCATCCATGTTTACTTTCCAAACAAGGATACGCTCCACAGCAATGCATTAGGAAATATATTCCTTACATTTGAAGTTCCGTTCGATGTTAGTAAATTTTTCTTTTTCAGAAACATTTATCTTGTCAATGCTATTCTACGTTGCATATCCTCTCTACTTCTGCTGTCATCAGTTTAATGCCCAAATAGGGAAACTCGTCTGCTACTTTTAGTGTTTCATTTCCCCCTCTAATTCCTTAAGTATCAACATATTGATTTTGACTACATTTCATTATCCTTATTTTGCTACTAATAATTTTCAACTTGTGTCTTCCTTTCAAGACACTGTCCAGTACATTCGGCTACACTTCCAAGTCCATTTCTGTCTCTGACAGGATTATAATGTCATCGGTAAACCACCAAGGTTTCATTCTTCTCGCTGAATTTTACTTTCCTTCTAAATTTACCCTTGCTTTTCTTAACAACTCGCTCAATGTACAGATTGGACAAGACTGTGGATAGGCTACAAAGCTGTTTCATTCCCCTCTCACCAACTGCTTCCCATTCGTGCTATTCAACACTTAGAACTCCTGTCTGTGTGAATACTATGAGTGAACTTTGAAAAGTACCATTAGACAGTGCTGAACTGTTGTGGTAGAATTTCAAGAGAGTATTATGTGTGTCATATATTACGTTGGACAGTGAAATAAGACGGTAAGTTAACTTCGAACTGATGTCATGGGTCACTGTTTCATGAACAGTGAATGTGAGTATTCCTTCATGATAATGATCATTATGCTTGACACAGAACATTGTGAATGAACTTCAATTTTGGACTGTTGTTATGATATATTTTCTGATGAAAAGTGACCATGTAATCTACTATGATAGATAAATGTAAGTGCTGTTAAGGAAAATATAACAGTCACACCATGAATCTGTGGTGGACTGAATTTTGATGTAGTATCAGTGTTATATGAAACGGTGTGTTACCGCGATAGGGAGCATGCATTTTCAGGGAGTATTCGTGGAACGTGAAGACTAATTGCGAATTGTGAGTCGATGGCGTATTACCACACTGTTGATATAAAGGCGTAGAGGAGCTAAGTGTTGGCAGCACCCTTAATTGAAAGCGCTCAAGGAGAACTGAATGTGACTGTTTTATGCGATGCTGTAACAGCACTCAGTAGGGGATCAGTCCAATAAATTATCTTGGCGGGTAAGAGTTCAACCCAGCGACAGCAGTGGCGCACACGCTCCTGGTGTGTGTGGCTTGGAATGCGGCAGCGGGCGGAGGTGCGGTAACGGCAGTTGATCGAGGTCCATCTGGTTGGTGAGCTCGATGTGTGTTGCTTCAAGCTTGCAGCAGTGTGGCGACGGGATGTCACTTCACAGAGGGTAATGCAAATGCCACTTACAATACTAAATAAGAAAATTTCCTTCACTGTACTTTTGTAGGAACTCTCCTTGGATTTTTGGACTTGAGATGTATGTGTTTTGTGAATTATTTCCATGATAAATAAGGGAAAACGACTTCTAAGTAAAAAAAATACAGCTCGTGAACTTACCACTCAGAGAAGTAGTGGTAATGAGGAAAATGTAATGGACTTAACAATGAAAACAACACTACTTCTTTTGAATAATGCTCATAATGTAGAGTCTGACGACACTGTTGTGGCATATGGGGAATATCGTGTAGATGACAGAGTAAGTCATATTGATTTATCGCAACTGTCATAAAATGATGATAGGATTAGTGTGGGGCTTGTAACGGGATGATGAGATTAGTTTGCTGCTTGTAACGTAACATGAACAGCTTAATTCATAGTGAAATTTGCAGAAAATTATAAAAACATTATCTCAAGTCAAAATGCTGATAAAGAAGAGTCGAACATTCAACTACTCAATGTTCTTTGACAGAATCTAAATGAAGATAGAAAAGTAAAGTAATATTATTGTAATTGATTTTAAGGGTCTTACACTTTTTATTTATTTAATATAAACTGACTGTAAATCTCTCAGGGGTGATGCAATATCAGAAAAACAAATTTGCATGAATGGTGATAGCGTTGGGACCCACTCTGGATTTAAGCTCTGCTTTGTCAAAATGGCCTTGCAGCGACATGTGACGTGCAAGGAAACGCAATTGAAAGGAAATCTGCAGACAGGCTTTTGATAGGTATGGACATGCACATCTAACTTTTTATGTATTGTGAGATGAAGATAAAGTGTGTGATAAACTTGTGTATACGCCGCTAATGTGTTGTGTGGCTATCCCATTTTTAACGAAAAGATGTCCCTTAAAAGTACTGGCAAAGGATGTGTGATTTCCTGTGCATTATCTACATGTGGATTGTGGGCTCTGCAACTGTACGTGTAATGATGGCAGTTGACTACATGGCTCTTTGAATTTCTTTCCATCAATATTGGCTGGTGAAGAGCCAGTCATTAGCCAGATAATTGCATCTACAGCATTGGAACACATTTAGCACACAAGGCAAGAACATTTAATTAATTATAATTACTGGTGAGATTTACAGTCAGTAATTTCAAATTACTGTGCAATCGATTTCATATAGATGGACTTAATTTGTTTTCAGCATCGTTCTCCCAAGATTCAGTTCACGTCCTGTTTCCTATTCTTACATTTTTATAAATCTTTTGCAAGAGTTTTTGGAGTGATAATTTTTGCATGATGATTGTCAGTCATAACATAAATGCTCAAATCATCGTAACTTAAATGCTCTACCATAAAATATTTTGTCCTTCAGAGCTGACTTTATTTTGATATCAAACAATGGTCACATAGTACTTTGTTTATTTTTTAATGAGTGACATCATTTGAAAAGTAGAATGAGTAACTTCTAAATAACTGTAAACTTTTGTTATAACTTCAAATGTATAATCGTAGCCATAGTCGTATGTAAATATTTAGAAGGTGTGGTCTGTCTCCTCTGTAAGTGAAAGCCCATTTCACTTAATATAATTGCTATTCTGTTTAAATAAATGCAGCTTTCCTTCAGGAACATCTAAATTAATTTGCTGCTTCAGATCTGGTGAACAAATACTTGTAGAAATATATTTTGATTACAGAGGTACTGTTATCAGCGAGTTCAAACGAGTACTATTCAGCTGCTGTGACACTCACTGGAGCCAGTCCTAAATACTACAAGAAAGGTAGGCAGTGATAAAACAGTGAAGTGTATTTACGTATCTACTTCAATTACAAATTGGGCCCTCCAACCTTCGTGCTTTAGTTACAAGTTCAAATAAATTTTGACTGACTTCATTAAATATACGTTCAGCAAGGACACACTTGTCAAACGTGATATCGAAAGTTAATTCAAAAGCAGGTGAATTTAATAGTCATAAACGTAAAAGCTATGTCTGTATAGTGTGGAATACTAAGCCAACACCACTGTGAGTGAGGAAGGAAGCTGAAGTGAGAAGAGACATTGTGCGTAGTTAAAGGCTCCTTTTGTGTTGTGGAGATGGGTAGCACTTAGTTACTAACAAAAAGCGGACGAAACATGACATATTTTATGTGTATAATCCACGTTTAATCTGCGATTTCCAGATGCTGCACGTCAGTTCTGAACTGTGTTCAGACATAGTTAGAAGCAAAAGCAATAAACACGAAAACGTTTACACCTCATATTTTATGGGTAAATTTAGATTCTCAGCTCTGAAATAAGTAACGGTTAGATTTTTAAACATTAAAACTTTTTAAGCCCCTTCAGATCTGGTTCATAGATAAAAGCAATGACAGGTTTGGTTGTAGTTTCCCAAAGAAATTAATGTCAGTGGTCTAGTATATGCATATATGACTGATGTCAACAATATTTTCATAATCAAAATATGAATTTTTTAGGGGGTTATAACAAACCAGTGAACCAACTAAAAAGAAAACTGAAAAAATGTATAGTGATTATTAATAAACCATTGAACAAGCTACTAACTGAATTGACGGAACTTATAAAAAATTGATGATTGAGTTGATCAGCTGACCACATCTTGTGAAAGACAAACAAGGAATTTAAGTTGTGTTTTTAGACAGTATCTCCCTTGAGCGAACACAATGTGTTGTTTTACACAGATACGTTTCACTGAAGTTACACTATCACCAGTGAGCTTTCATAGTTTTTCTTTTCAACAACACGAAAATAAAATTCCTAATTATTCATACATAAATAAATTCCAGTTTTTAAGAAACTATTCATAAATTTGAAAATATACTTCTTTCCATATATGCCTAACATCTGGCAGTTTGTTATGCACTACAGTAATTTAACTTTTACAGTTTGTCATTTGCACCCATACCGAACTTAACACCAGGAATACCAAGACGTTTTCTATAATGTTCATTACCAAGGGTGGATTACTTTATGCTCATCCTAGAAAATTTTAAAAATCCGAATTCATTCATTATTGCTGAATTATATAAACAACATAATTTGTAAAGACATGTAGGTGTGGTCTACAACCTGAAAATCCTGTTAGTACACTCGTAACAATATCAACACACTTTCAGCAACGTGATGCAGTGAGTTTGTGGCCACCAAGAAAAGTTTAAGTATTCAAATTTGGTTCATTGTTGTAAATAGATATTCACATATAAGTAAGGCCCTGAACCTGGAAATACTGAATACAATATTCATTGAGAAAAAGGCATGTACTACTGAGATTTGAAATTGTACATTAAGTTTGAATTTTGAAACATATATGGAGTCTGGTAGAAGAATTTGTTTAAACAGTAAACTTGTCTCGAAACTTTAAAATATAAAGTAACTGACTAGGTTACAGTATTTTCAAAAGGTGGGCAGGAATGAAGTATGTTTCAATTACTTCTTCTGATTTCTTCATTATAATTCGCCATGGAACTTACTCTTTGAAGTTTTACTGTCACTGTGTACAAAACTAAAAAAAAAGAAGGCAGAAGTCAGATAGTACAATAGTTCAGTTTGTCCCTGACCCGAATTTTGAAGTTAGGTGGTGTATCTGCCACTGTGTGTGTCTATGAGCATGTGTGTATGTGTGTGTGTGTGTGTGTGTGTGTGTGTGTGTGTGTGTTGTATGTGAGTAGGTGAGAATGTTTGGGTTTTCTTCTGTTTTCCTTTTTTTAAAAACAGTGTTCCAAACTTCCATTTTAGAGAGCTGTGTTTCCATTTAATATTTCTTTTCCTTCAACTATGATTGTGTGGGGTGTTGCTATACTTCTGAATTTTTAAGCCAATGTTGATGTCTGGTGGTCTGTGTTTCCTGTCCGTAAGGTGTTCAAGTCATCTAGAATGACAGTTGTTACTGTTCAGTGCGCTTCTGGTTTATGTGTGCCTAAATGTCAGGAAGGTGATACACAAGTCACATAAGACTCCTAAATTTTGTTTTTTATAAAATCGCATATTATGTGCCAGAGATTAGAGAAGAAGATAAAACTATCTGAAATTTCACATGAGGTGATGTCAAATCTCACTGCAGTAACCTCCGACAGGTGATATTTCAGGTTATGTAACTGAAACTGAACAATGAGTAATTGATAATATTCATGTTAATAAGCGGATTTCAATGCAGGTGGTATTCAAACTGGAAGTAACATTAAATAAAAGCTGGAGGCTTGGTATATGCAAGAAGAAACCAAATTGGAATAGACTATTGTGGTGTAATCGATGACATCTTCTTGTGGGTATGTAAGTTCCGTTAGTTTTAGACAATAAGTCCAAATCATTCTGCTGCTGTCGCGAAATAGTTTACTAATGCCTTACTGAACGATTGCATTACAGAAAAAATTAGGATGACAGTCTCTTCGAGTTCGCTCCTGTATTCTGATATCAAAACAATTCGATATTTCACTCGTTGTCTTCAGGAGAGCACTGCTGCAGCTGAGTTCATCTGGAAATTGATGTCAAGGCTGCAAATCGTCGACCTGTATAGGTCTCCGTACTACACGCGGCGCAGGCACCGCCCACCATTACTTACGGCAAAGTGGTATTACTGTAATAATGAATAATAAGCGTATGACGTTAGTGGCCGGGAGACCGCTCGCGGGGCGGTTCGGCCGCCACTCCACAAGTTCTTTAACGCCACTACGCCACTACGGCCACTACTTGCCAGTGAATGACGATGAAATGATGATGAAGGACACACAAAACCTAGTCATCTCGAGGCAGACAGAATGCCTGACCCCGCCGGGAATCGAACCCAGGACCCTGTGCGCGGGGAGCGAGAACGCTACCGCAAGACCACGAACCGCGGGCTGTTATAACTGTTATGGAAGTTCTTGGTGGCGTTTCAGTGTATCATTGGTGAAGTGGCTAACGATCAGCCCTATGAGAACTCTGTAAGTCCAAAACCCTCGTAGCTTATTTGTCCCAAAATTTATGAAATACGAACTTAGCATTTAAATTCTCTACGAGTATTCTGATGGCGTCTATTCTTCTGCCAACCAGCGTGTATTAAATACAGTGGTCAAAGTATACGCTGATTATTGCCGAAAATCTAATATTGAACTCTGATATCAAAAAATGCTCTACGATATAGGTACACTGTTTTGTTTGTAATGTAATTCTATCAGAGACAGTTCTTCCTTCTACCATGAGAGGCCCGTACGTAAAGCCTATGGCAACCTTGCCACCCGTAAAAATTGCAGTACTTGTGCTTTGTGTCATTACGAGAGCTATACTGCTTCATAATGGTTCAGATACAGTAACAATAACGTAAGATCAAAGGCTCCACATTCGCAGTCACTCTGATGGCGCAGAGAATAAGACAGGTGGATATCGCAGGGAATGTCGCTGAGTCTAAGTCTCTAGAAAGCATCACCAGAAAATCGTCACAAAGTGGCTATGGGAGGAAATGAACAGGTGTACAGAACCGCTATCTGCATATAATAGAATCAGAAGCGCTCAACATATTTCTACAAATGTACAGGAGCGCAGATGTCAACAAAAATGGTTTGTTAGATACTCCATGAGCAGGGGTTACTTGCCAAATGGTCTCTTAAAGCTCCTGCTGTAAATAAAGTTTGGAGAGGGACTGTGTCGCATGGCGGCCTGAGTGAGCGAGCGGTTCTAGGCGCTACAGTGTGGAACCGCGCGAGTGCTACGGTCGCAGGTTCGAATCTTGCATCGGGAATGGATGTGTGTGATGTGCTTAGGTTAGTTAGGTTTAAGTAGTTCTAAATTCTAGGGGACTGATGAGCTCAGCAGTTAAGACCCATAGTGCTCAGAGCCACTTGAACCATTTTGAACTGTGTCGCATGGGCACGAAACCACTCGTTGCGGACGCGGCTACAGTGGGGTACATTTCTTTTCTGTTGCGACCTGTATTGGTCTCCACCCTCACAATGAGGATACTCACGAGTGGAGGGACGAGGATCAGTTTTACACCCTAAATGTATCGTAGACTGACACCCTTACCAAGACGACTCAAGTCATGTTTTTGGGTAAAAACACGTATGGCCGCAGGACGCTCCTCGTGCCAGTACGTGGGAAGGTGACACGTGTGAAGCATAGAGGACACATCCTTGCAAGCATTTTGGCTCCAATTGGTTAACATATTGCAGTGCTATTTAGGCTGATGGTCGGCAGTGCATGCCACCCTGGTCACAGTCTTGTGACGATCCATCTTGTGACGACCGTCGCGGTAGGTCATAGAATTAGTCGGACAGCACAGCCTCCCTATGATCCAGATCTCAGCTACATTGAGAATGCATAGACCATGCTAAAACGAACGGTTTGTAATCGTTCTTTACCACGAGACACAGTAGAGGGTATACCAGAGGCCACTGTGAGGGAATGGGACAACATCCCATGGGCTTATCTGGACAGTCTGATAAAGACAATGACTAACCACAGATATGACGAGGGCGAACTGGTTCATAAAAAATGTTTTATGTCTTACGATCAACAGTGTTTGCAGTGGAATCTTTTGTAAGTTCGTTTTTTTGTTTTTTTTTGTTTTTTTTTTTTTGTCAAGTGGAAATGTGTTTATCTTCTTCATTTTTATTTTCTTATGACTGTGCCTGACGGAACAAAATCAGTCTTGTTTTCTATTATCAGCATTATTGACAATGAAGCAATATGCAACATTTATTTTGAGCACTGTGTAGGAAAGTGAAATTACGTACCTTCAACGTTGTATAGACGCAAAACATCGTTATTTCGATGTTCTGTAACTTGTGTTCAGGTGCATACTTCCAACTGTCATGACACAGGTAATGGAACGAACCTATGGAAATCATTGTGGTGTACGCAGACTATACATTTCTAGCGATTTATTTCTTTACACATTTAGCACACGACATAACCTTATTAAAATAAATGCTACGATAATGTTCTAACTAAACAAATTAACATGACTGAGTTTAATTATCCGTAGGTCCAACAAGATATGAAATCATTTTTATTCACATGTACAAGGTTCTTTAATATACACATAGAATGAGTGTCCAGGAATTTAGGACAATAACACGTAAATAGCGATAAAGCTTTTACCATGGACCACACAGTTATAAACGATCAAAAGAAGCAGTAGTACCATTTCTCAACTATTATCGTTATACAATAGCAACATACAAAGCTCTCAGTGCACGAACTCATCTCAGAGATGAAAATCTCGTCGCTTTCCCCTCCTGTTTCCAGACGAAAACTGCCTGATCAAAAGCGTTGTCTTGATATGTCGGCTCACCAGTCCTGTCAATGTCACGGTCAGCAGCCGCTGATCAGAACCACAAGGGAGACTGCCATGTCGAGGTGAGATGGTCCTTGGTTCCCCCAAATGCTAAGCCAAGACCTTCAGGCGTCGAGACGGTGGATGTGACGTAACGTGTCTTTCACGCTTCTCCAGGCTCCGCGTCCCAGAATGCATTGGAATAGTGCTGGCAAGCGCTCACTGGAAACCATTGTTCGGCGAAGCCAAGAGGCGGCTGGTGATGGCGGCAAAGGGCAGCAGCAGCGCCGCGGGGGCGGCGGGGGTGGACCCAGCCTGCATCGCCTCCGGGTGCTCTCCTGAAACAGGGTGGAGTCACACATCAAGATAACTCACTGCCCAGAAGACACGATGTTCACATACAGACCGAAGCTATGAATGGAAATTAGCACCAGTGACTGGATTCGAATCCTACTCTCCTGTCCAGTAGGCAGATGAATTAACCACTAAGCCACCCTGGCACTGTCACTTTGCACAGTTGCACAGACAACTCTAGCAGGCTTCTCTCCTCAGTACCAATTCCCATTAACGACTCAGCACACTGGTATTACATCATAAATGCGAACAGAATTTCAGAGGTTCGCCAACTGTATTGAAATAGGACCTCTGCATCGAAAGAAATGGTGGACCCTGCCTGAAACCCAGGTACGGATGCTCTAATCAAATGAAACTGTGTTGTTCCAGAGACCTTTCCAAGACTCAAACATTGATAATGTATACAGGGTGAGTCACCTAACATTACCGCTGAATATATTTCGTAAACCACATAAAATACTGACGAATCGATTCCACAGACCGAACGTGAGGAGAGGGGCTAGTATAATTGGTTAATACAAACCATAAAAAATGCACGGAAGTATGTTTTTAACACAAACCTACGTTTTTTTTAAATGGAACCCCGTTAGTATTGTTAGCACATCTGAACATATAAACAAATACATAATCAGTGCCGTTTGTTGCATTGTAAACTGTTAATTACATCCGGAGATATTGTAACCTAATGTTGACGCTTGAGTACCACTCCTCCGCTGTTCGATCGTGTGTATCGGAGTGCACCGAATTACGTAGGAATCCAAATGGAACGGTTATGGACCTTAGGCACAGAAGAGACTGGAACAGCACATTAAGTCCACATGCTAACACATTTATATTGGTCTTTTTCACTGACGCACATGTACATTACCATGAGGGGCGAGGTACACGTTCGACGGGCGTTTCATAGGGCGTGGAGGACGCATAAATTGACCAGCCCGTTCTCCTGATCTTACACCTCTGGACTTCTTTCTGTGGGGTACGTTAAAGGAGAATGTGTACCGTGATGTGCCTACAACCCCAGAGGATATGAAACAACGTATTGTGGCAGCCTGCGGCGACATTGCACCAGATATACTGCGGCGTGTACGACATTCATTACGCCAGAGACTGCAATTGTGTGCAGCAAATGATGGCCACCATATTGAACATCTATTGGCCTGACATGTCGGGACACACACTATTCCACTCCGTAATTGAAAACGGAAACCACGTGTGTACGTGTATCTCATCCCTCATGGTAATGTACGTGTGCGTCACTGAAAAAGCCCAATAAAAAGGTGTTAGCATGTGGACGTAATGTGCTGTTCCAGTCTCTTCTGTACCTAAGGTCCATCACCGTTCCCTTTGGATCCCTACGTAATTCGGTGTTCTCCGATACACACGGTCGAACAGCGGAGGAGTGGTACTCAAGCGTCAACTTTAGGTTACAATATCTCCGGAGGTAATTAACATTTTACAATGCAACAAACGGCACTGATTACGTATTTGTTTATATGTTCAGTTGTGCTAACAGGACTAACGGGGTTCCATTTAAAAAAACGTAGGTTTGTGTTAAAAAACATACTTCCGTGAATTTTTTTATGGTTTGTATTAACCAATTACACTAGCCCCTTTCCTCACATTCGGTCTGTGGAATCGATTCGTCAGTATTTGATGTGCTTTACGAAATATATCCAGCGGTAACGTTAGGTGACTCATCCTGTATATTCAGAATGATGCGATGAATGAAAATTTCTACTAAGTCAGCGTTTCGAACCCGGGTCGCCTGGTCACTAGCAGATACGCTAACCACTAAGCCACCCCGGGCACAGTGACGTTGCACAATTGCACAGACTAGCATGCTTTCCTCCTAAATAACAATTCCCATTCACGACTCAACCCACCGGTATTCCCCCTAAACTCGAATTGCAATTAAGAGATTCTCCAACTGTACTCGAATAACACCTCAGCATCGAACCAAACGGTGAGGAGAGACAGAGGGGGGGGGGGGGGGAGGCGGGATAGGTGCTTTAATCGAAGAAGTGTATTGAGCAGTGAAGCGTGCTAGGGTCGTCCGTGCAGCCATGCGAATCCACTTTGCTAAGATGTGTACCAGTTAGCGCATCTCCCTACTGTGAAGGAGACCAGAGTTCTAAATTTTAATTTACCGTTTCAGTCAGCAAATGTACATCATAGACGTTTGAAATTTGAAAATGTCTCAGGACCCACATAGTTTTATTTGGTAGATTTATTAGACAATGTCAATATTCTGTCTTGACATCTTTTACTGTATGAATTTCACAATTTAATGCATTTCTGCTTCACACGGTATTCAGAATCTGTCATAAAAAAGACAGTGAGAATGTCTGATCTTACAAAACAAAAAAATATATACAAGGTTACAATTATGGAACTATATGAGATATAATCGTCTTAACTTTGAACTGTTTGTGTTAGGACGTTCAAACTGCACGGTTGGCCGCGGGACATGATGGGAATTAGTATGTGGTTTCCTTTAGCAACGAAGCCCACTTCCAATTGGATAGGTTCGTTAATAAGAAAAACTGGTGCGTTTCGGGGACTGAGAAACCACATTTCGCGAACGAGAAGTCTCTTCACCCACAACGGGTAACTGCGTAGTGTGCAGCGTGTGTATAGTCGCGGAATAATCATTGCCATATTCCTTGATGGCACGGTGACTACCGAACGGTACGTCAAGGTTTTGAAAGATGCTTTCATCCCCATTATCCAAAGTGACCCTGATTTCGACAACGGTTCATGCCAGGCGGAGCTCGACCCCTTCGAAGCAGGAGAGTGTTTGATGTCCTGGTGGAGCACTTTGGGGACCACATTCTGAGCCTGGGGTACGCAGAGGCCGCTGGCGTGGGACTGCGTTGGACGCCATGTTCTCCAGATCTGAACACATGTGACTCCTTTCTGTGGGGCAGCATTAAAGACAGGGCGTACAGCAATAACTCCAAAAACATTGCTGAGGAGATCAACGACAGCATCAATGTTCCGACACTTCAGCGGGTCAGGCGGAATTCGCTATTCGTCAGCGCTACATTATCGCCAATGACGGCAGGCATATCGAGCATGTCATAAACTAAATATGAATACCTGTAGTGACGTTTACATGTTCAACAAAGTATGTGCACGCTGTAGTTTGAAACTAATTTACATTCCTTTTCATATAGTTCAATAATTATCACCCTGTAACATATCAAAACTACAACAGTTCATAGTGTCTCGTCAAAAAATCACAGAGTACAAGACCACAATGGACCACTCCTACAGAGTAGTTCAAAAGAGTTCAAATGGCTCTGAGGACTATGGGACTAAACGTCTCAGTTCGTAAGACCCCTAGAACTTAGAACTAGTTAAATCTGACTAACCTAAGGACATCACACACATCTATGTCCGAGGCAGGATTCGAACCTGCGACCGTAGCGGTCGCTCAGTTCCAGACTGAAGCGCCTAGAACCGCTCGGCCATCCCGGCTGGCTACAGTTTAGTCACTGTTGCGGCCGGCCGGTGAGGCCGAGCGGTTCTAGGCGCTTTAGTCAGGAACCGCGTGAAAGCTACGGTCGCAGGTTCGAATCCTGCCTTGGGCATGGACGTGTGTGATATCTTTAGGTTAGATAGGTTTAACTAGTTCTAACTTCTAGGGGACTGATACCTTCAGATGTCAAGTCCCATAGTGCTCAGAGCCATTTGAACCATTTCAACTGTTCTGGTCTTCAGTCCAGAGACTGGTTTGATGCAGTTCTCCATGCTACTCTATCCCGTGCAAGCTTCATCATCTCCGAGTAACTACTGTAACGGACATCCTTCTGAATCTGTTCAGTGTATTCATGCCTTGGTCTCCCTCTACGACTTTTACCCCCCCGCACTTGCCTCCAATACCACAAGGTGTTACAAAAAGGTATGGCCAAACTTTCAGGAAACATTCCTCACACACAAATAAAGAAAAGATGTTATGTGGACATCTGTCCGGAAACGCTTAATTTCCATGTTGGTGCTCATTTTAGTTTCGTCAGTATGTACTGTACTTCCTCGATTCAGCGTCAGTTGGCCCAATTGAAGGAAGGTGCTTGTGTTGACATGAGACTCATTGCTCTACAGTACAACCACATCAGTACGTAGACTTAACAGGTTAGTGTTCATCACGAATGTGGTTTTGCAGTCAGTGCAATGTTTACAAACACGGAGTTGGCAGTAGCCCTTTTGATGTATGGATTAACACGGGGTAATAGCCATGGCGCGGTGCGTTTGTATCGAGACAGATTTCCAGAACGAAGGTGTCCTGACAGGAAGACGTTCGAAGGAATTGATCGGCGTCTTAGGGAGCACGGAACATTCGAGTCTATGACTCGCGACTGGGCAAGACCTAGAACGACGAGGACACCTGCAATGGACGAGGCAGTTCTTCGTGCAGTTGACGATAACCCTAATGTCAGCGTCAGAGAAGTTGCTGCTGTACAAGGTAACGTTGACCACGTCACTGTATGGAGAGTGCTACGGCAGAACCAATGGTTTCCGTACCATGTACAACGTGTGCAGGCACTATCAGCATCTGATTGGCCTCCACGGCTACACTTCAGCGAATGGTTCATCCAACAATGTGTCAATCCTCATTTCAGTGCAAATGTTCTCTTTACGGATGAGGCTTCATTCCTACGTGATCAAATTGTAAATTTTCACAATCAACATGTGTGGGCTGACGAGAATCCGCATGCAGTTGTGCAATCACGCCATCATCACAGATTCTCTGTGAACTTTTGGGCAGGCATTGTTAATGATGTCTTCATTGGGCCCCATGTTCTTCCACCTACGCTCAATGGAGCACGTTATCGTGATTTCATACGGGATACTCTACCTCTGCTGCTAGTACATGTGCCTTTACAAGTACGACACAACATGTGGTTCATGCACGATGGAGCTCCTGTACATTTCAGTCGAAATGTTCGTACGCTTCTCAACAACAGATTCGGTGACTGATGGATTGGTAGAGGCGGACCAATTCCATGGCCTCCACGTTCTCCTGACCTCAACCCTCTTGACTTTCATTTATGGAGGCATTTGAATGCTCTTGTCTACGCAACCCCCGTACCAAATGTAGAGACTCTTCGTGCTCGTATTGTGAACGGCTGTGATACAATACGCCATTCTCCATTGCTGCATCAGCGCATCAGGGATTCCATGCGAAGGAGGGTGGATGCATGTATCCTCGGTAATGGAGGACATTTTGAACATTTCCTGTAACAAAGTGTTTGAAGTCAAGCTGGTACGTTCTGTTGCTATGTGTTTCCATTCCATGATTAATGTCATTCGAAGAGAAGTAATAAAATGATCTGTAACATGGAAAGTTAGCGTTTCCAGACACATGTCCACATAACATATTTTCTTTCTTTGTGTGTGAGGAATGTTTCCTGAAAGTTTGGCCGTACCTTTTTGTAACACCCTGTATATTGATAATCTCTTGATGCCTCAGAACGTGTCCTACCAACCGATCCCTTTTCCAGTTAAGTTGTGCGACAGATTCCTCTTCTCCCCAATTCTATTCAGTACCTCCCCATTAGTCACATAAACTGACTTAAGCACAACAGGCTGTTGCCGTTGGAAACTGTTAATGTTATTTTATATGACTGGAAGAGGCACCGTTGGTAATCGGTCGGTGCACGACAGTGCCCAGGCAAACCCGCGTGTGAAAATGAGATTGTTGCCGCCGAGTTAATAGGTTGCGCCTGCACTGTCAAAAAACTAAATCTCAAAACAACCTCATACTTATCGTTTTGTAAAATACTTGGAACTGTTTTGAGTGATTACAACAATATAACTTTTATGTGAAGTTTCATTTTAATTTCGTTGTTGTCACTATTCAAAGTCTTTATTATTCTTAACTGATCGATGTCCTAATACCGTATGTTTCGAAGTTCACATTACAAATGAAAACTTTTGTTAAATTATAAGACAATAACTTTGCCAGAAAACAAGATTAACTTTTTTTCTTGAGTTGACAGTCAATATCATTTCTGATTCATTAAATACATTAGGCCTTTTACCTACCATCGTGCCTCATAGGCCCATTACTGATTTTAATAGCTTCTCTGTGCTTAACTATGCATTTTATTTTAATCACTTTTATGACTTTTCCTACTTTTTCAAGTTACTCATAATTTTCGAAAATAATTATAAGAATTTACCTATAGCCTTATGTTAAAGTGTTAGTGTACTTTTCCTCCCGTACAGACCTTGCAAGCCAGAAGCAATTTTTCAACCACCATATGTTTGTCTGGGTAGCGTATGTTAAGTCAACTGCCAGTTTTGACCCACGCAGGTATTCTTTCAGTGTTCAACAGTCCTCCTTGTGATAAACACATGATTACTTTTGTGAATTATTTCGTAAAAGTTCTCTACTCTACAAACTGAAAACGGTACGGTGAAAAAGACTGCCAGATGAGGATACAAGAGAATTGTTAAAGTAGTCTTCTGTTTCTGAAAACCCAACTATTGAATTCGAATCTTCCAGTGATGATGACAACGAGGCAAATGTCACTGAAAACTCAGAATTACAAGAGGAATCCCATTAGGAAGACGGAGAAGAAAAGCTCAGCGCAAATTCTGTTGAGTGGGACGTATTTTGATCTCGTAATGGGAATGAAATATGGGCTACAGCTCCTCAAGCTGGAGTTTCTGGTAGGTGGAGCAAAAAGGACGTACTGAAAGAAGACCATGGACCTACAGGTCATTCGATGTGTGATAATCTGATAATTGTGATAATGAAGAATTTTGTTTTATGCTGTTCTTTTGTGTACCCCTCACTGAAGAATTGTGTATGTGGACAAACAAGGAAGATCGAATGATTTACGAGGACTGGTTGGATACAGATTTGCATGAAATGGAGAAGCTTTTTGGTTTTCTGATACTGACTGGAGTTTACAAATCAAGAAATGAAGATATCAATCAGCTTTAGAGTATTGAGAAAGGCTGACTATTGTTCAATGAAATCATGTCTCGCCACCGCTTCCATGACAAGGCAGCAGATCGACGTAAACGTAGGTCAAGTAACAATCAGTGAAGTTATTGAGAGATGTAAAAAAATTGGCCTTAGGGATGCCTACATTCCAGGATGGTGCATGACCGTAGATGAACAGTTGATCACATTTCGAGGTCGCTGCCCACTTCGACAGTAAGCCTACATACCATAAAACCTGACAGATACAGAATAAAATTCTGGGCAGTTTGTGACAGTGCAACAAGCTGCTGCTGCGATATGGAAGTTTATTTGGGAGGAAGAAATCAGAATCGTACGACTTTGTCAACGTCTCTCGATTTAGCTCATTATTTGCTGTCAGAAGATCTGACACTACTCGTTACTATCCGAAAAAGCAAAGGTGATCCGCCTGCTGATTTTATTACACCTAAGAACGTAAAGTTTACTTTACTTGGTTTTCAGCCAGATTTGACAGCCTCTTATGTCCCTAAGAAAAACAAAATTTTTAACTTCCTTAGCTCTCTTCATGACCACCACCAGTATCATCATCACAAGTAAAGAAGGGTGAAGTTACAATGACGTACAATGGCACAAAGGGGAGCATTGACACCATACACCAGAAGATGCGATGCTACAGTGTGAGAAGGAAAACAAGGTGCTGACCATTGGGGTTTTCTTCAACATGATTCATGATTGTGTAATGAATGGGATACAAAATTTGGATGATGCTTGTTACCAACAAAAAATGATACCTTGAACTTTCATCATCAATTCAGGAAAGCAACTAGCAGGAATAAGGAATTCAATGAATTCATTAGTGGCACCGGATCGAAGAAGAGCAGCCAAACTACTACCTAAGAAAAGGAGAAAATGTGCAAATTATGTACAGAAGAAATATAGAGAAAGTCAAATTACACGTTGCAAGTACACCAAACCTGTACGCTCGAAATATTCTGCTGTTCTCAGTAGTCATGCACAAATTTGCGTTAAGAATAAAAGTCACCAGTAAAAACAAAAAAACCTTAAAATGTAAACTTTAACTAAATAAATTTATTTTAAAAGTGTTTGTACCTCAAAAGTCGTTCACATCTTAAGTAGTCAAAATAGCGTAATTTACATCAATTTAAACATACAGGCCTGAGAAGCAGGACGGGTAAGTAACGCTATACAAATTTTCTGGTAAGCAGAGGTTTAAAAAAGCTTTGAGCTATTACCATAACAACTAATTTGAAAGAACTGTAGAATCCACATAGTACATTTTTACCTTTTACTGAATTATACTAATTACTTTTATATGCTTTTCCTAATATACTCATCTATGCCTGAGCTGTCGTATTCCTGCTTTGTCATGGTATTCTACTGTTTCAAACCATTAATATTTAAAGGGAGAAATGTTAACAATGAATTCAAAGTGTTTGGAAAAGTTTTAGTTTACATTTTGACATCATTAATTGGTCGCTTACTATTGTGATCATTTCAGTTTTCATCTTCTGTGCCAATATTTAAAACAATTTTAAGTCTTTGAGCTTGAATTTTGACTAAACATTTTGTGATACCCTGAGTATGAAAACTTACTCCTGCGCTAGTAATGACTGAAATCACCAATAAATTTGTCACTAATTTTACGCGACCTCAAATCTGAATATTACCAATTGGTTTCAGAAACTAATTGTCCGCTTTAGGAGTGGTGACTGGATTGTTTCATTCAATGATTGGAATTACAGTAAAATACAAATTTTAGTGAATGACGGATTCGAGTAACCAATCTACTAAATATATTTCTTTGTAATGAATCCTTAGGGGAAAAATGTTCAAGCGTAACGAAAACATGTCTCCCTCCAAATTATGTAATGGCTTATTGCCCGAATTTTTATACGCAAACAAAAGAGTGGGAAAGGGAGAAATGACCAGCATATTATCCAATTTCTTAAGAATTGTTCTCTTTGCTTAAAATTAATCAGGATAATTAAAAACGTTAGTAGTTATTTCTGGGGAAAGTAGTAGAATTTTCTTCGCCAAACGATAGTGAGAAATGGATACATGAAGTATCAGATTTACTAGTGTGAGCTCTGATTTTCAAAAAAAGAATTATATAAACACTAGAATGAAATAAAGGTAAATAAGAAAAACTTAATTAGAGATTTGAGGGAAAATTACATTAAGGATTCTTGTTCGATATTTCATAGACAAAAGAGGAGTGGAAAGTAAGAACAATATGAACCGCAAATCAGTTATAGGAATCAGAGAATGTTAAGGATAAGTATAATTAATATAAAAGAGAATAAAAGAAGGATTGGAAACCTAAGGCAATATGGTGGCCCGTCACTGTCAATGATCGGAAAAAGAATGTCCTTCCCTTGAGCTGAGTGGTCAGCGCGTCTGTGTGCATGCAGTGGGTCAAGTTCGATTCCCAGCCTGGTCGGAGAGTTTCATCTCTCAGACATCATCATCATCGACACGCAAGTCGCCCAGTATGCCGTCAGCTGGAGAAAGACTTGCAACACGGCGGTCAGATTTCCCCGGGTGGCGACTGCTAACCGTCAATGTTATAAGAGCATTGCATTTCACCTGAAAGTAATGCCCCGGCATTACAACAACGCTTTTGCATTCAATTTGTTGTTTCGAGTTTTATATATAACTAGCGTAGCGCCCACTGCTCCGCTTGCGTAGACGGTATGGTCTGCACAAATGTTCTTTTAGTTTTTCTTCAGTGGAATTTTTACGTTGATCACAAAATCAACATCTTCTACACTTTCCACACTAATTAAAGACATAGAAGCATGGTCATTTCCGAAAGTATTTCTGACCAAAAAGCGACTATGGTAGCTGGAGTGAAAGGTCTTTGTTAATCTTGGCTTTAGAGTTCTTGTGGTGACATTTCCACAGAAAGTTTCGTCCCCTATTTCACCCCGTTAAGGGTTAAGTTTCCAAAGACATGGAAACACATACTTTTTATTTCCAACTGGCAAGTCAAATACAAATTTTCGTATATGTGTCATTGAAAATGCTTTAGCAGTTCTTTAATAATGATTCTTTCACCGCCACAATGGTTAAACATCCAAAAGTATTTTTTTATTTCCGACCGGAAAACCAAACCTCAATTTTCAAGAAAGAACTGACAGCTTCTGTTGAAATTGGTTTTATATTAATTTAATTTGTGACGCGTTTCTCTCTCACAGGAGTATCATCGGGCATCGAGTAAAAACATTCTAGGACCACTGGCAAGAGTGCAGAATGTCAAAAACAAATAAATAAATAACCGTTTGTAAATGAGACTACGTAATCATTCTTGAACATCCGAAGAAGTTGCTGTATTATTATCCGAAAGATGGAGTGGTGTCCTTTTCAGATACCAATGTTTGTAGACCTAGCTCCAAAATTGCATCACTAGCGAAATATTTTCAAAACGCCTTTAATCCCTTGCTTCACACCTTTAGGGTTGGAATTTCGATAAATCCATTATTAAATGATGCATGCAGTACACCGTCAACACCATTTCCAAAAATTTCAAGTTTCTAGCCTTAGCTGTTTGAGCTGGGTGATGATACAGTCAGCCAATCACTCAGTCAGGCCAGTCAGGACACTGCGTTTTAAATATAGATATCTGACAGTATATTAAGGATTAGCCACCTGAATTACACTACTGGCAATTAAAATTACTACACCACGAAGATGCCGTCCTACGGACGCGAAATTTAACTAACAGGAAGAAGATCCTGTGATATGCAAATTATTAGCTTTTCAGAGCATTCACACAAGGTTGGCGCCGGTGGCGACACCTACAATGTGCTGACAGGAGGAAAGTTTCCAACCGATTTCTCATACACAAACAGCAGTTGACTTGCGTTGCCTGGTGATATGTTGTTGTGATGCCTTGTGTAAGGAGGCGAAATGCGTACCATCACGTTTCCGACTTTGATAAACGTCGGATTGTAGACTATCGCGGTTCCGGTTTATCGTATAGCAACATTGCTGCTCGGGTTGGTCTATATCGAATGACTGTTAGCAGAATATGGAATCGGTGGGTTCAAGAGGGTAATACGGAACGCCGTGCTGGATCCCAACGGCCTCGAATCACTAGCAATCGAGATGACAGCCATCTTATCCGCATGGCTGTAACGGATCGTGCAGCCACATCTCGATCCCTGAGTCAACAGATGGGGACGTTTGCAAGACAGCAACTATCTGCACGAACAGTTCGACGACGTTTGCAGCAGCATGGACTATCAGCTCGGAGACCATGGCTGCGGTTACCCTTGACGCTGCATCACAGGCAGGAGCGCCAGCGATGGTGTACTCAACGACGAACCTGGGTTCACGAATGGCAAAACGTCATTTTTTCGGATGAATCCAGGTTCTGTTTACAGCATCCTGATGGTCGCATCCGTGTTTGGCGACATCGCGGTGAACGCACATTGGAAGCGTGTATTCGTCATCGCCATATTGGCGTATCACCCGGCGTCATGGTATGGGGTGCCATTGGTTACACGTCTCGGTCACCTATTGTTCGCATTGACGGCACTTTCAACAGTGGACGTTACATTTCAGATGTGTAACGACCCGTGGCTCTACCCTGCATTCTATCCCTGCGAAACCCTACATATCAGCCGGATAATGCACGACCGCATGTTGGAAGTCCTTTACGGGCCTTTCTGGATACAGAAAATGTTCGGCTGCTGCCCTGGCCAGCACATTTTCCAGATCTGTCACCAATTGAAAACGTCTAGTCAATGGTGGTCGAGCAACTGACTGGTCACAATACGCCAGTCACTACTCCTGATGAACTGTGGTATCGTGTTGAAGCTGCATGGACAGCTGTACCTGTACACGTCATCCAAGCTCTGTTTGACTCAATGCCCAGGCGTATCAAGGCCGTTATTACGGCCAGAGGTGGTTGTTCTGGGTACTGATTTCTCAGGATCTATGCACCCAAATTGGGTGAAAATGTAATCACATGTCACTTCTAGTATTATATATTTGTCCAATGAATACCCGTTTATCTTCTGCATGTTTTCTTCGTGTAGCAATTTTATTGGCCAGTAGTGTACTTATGCTTTTAAAATAACCCTTATGCAACAACAGCCGGTCACTGTTAACGGACTATTACGAAATGCACTTCAAAGATATTATAGTAGTTACCATTGTTAATACTTTATGGGCTTGTCAGGAAGGCATATCTCGCCATAGGACCACCGACGTGTGCGTTTATGACAAGTACTTCGTTTATTTGTAAATTTCTATGTAGGTGTGTTTGTATGTATATCTATCTCTAATATTATTCTACGCATTTGCGGCGTTTGTGTAACGTGTTGCTTTGTTTCGGTGCGTGTGTGTGTGTGTGTGTGTGTGTGTGTGTGTGTGTGCTTCCTCTTTTGTTTCTCTATCGCTGTCCTTACATGTCAATTGTCGTCATTGTTTTCATTTAGTGTTACGGTTAGATCTGGTCTGTGTGCGAGTCTGTAGGGCTTCTCTTGCGTATTCTAATTGTAATATTCTTCAAATAGTGTCCAATGTTGTGTCGAGGTCTGCTCACTGTTTTGGATTCCTGAGGGAAGTTTTAGATGTTATCATGCGTCGCCCTTTCTCGTCTGGCCTTTGTGTACACATTGCAGTGCAGTATTATCTGTTCGGTGGAGCTACTTTCAACAAGATATGCATTCTTTACTGAATATCGAACTTGTCCGGTGAGGAAATGTATGACTTCAAAGCTGGTAGTACGTTATTTTCCTAACATTTCCCTTAATTCAAGAAGAACCCATGGACTCTCCGACACTTTCCGGGTGAGATACACTCCCATTGCTGTGTTTTCACTCGGCATTTTTATTGTGGCGTTTATTGGTGATCTGTTCTTCTTTCATTACTCTTATTATGTCATTTGCGCCAGTCTTGATCCAATATGATGCAAAATGATGATGTTGATTCGAAAGACGCCAACGACTACCCAAAGGATTGCCGGAGATGTCGTTATAACAGTGCTCATAACCGCAGGAACACAACCTCTGCCTGCGTCTCAAAGCAGTTTCGTTTGTCACCAGGCTGAGTTTATTTGCCCATCTGCTTGAGGCTAAACATATACAGGATGTTACAAGAAGGTACGGCCAAACTTTCAGGAAACATTCCTCGCACACATATAAAGAAAAGATGTTATGTGGACATGCGTCCGGAAACGCTTAATTTCCATGTTAGAGCTCATTTTAGTTTCGTCAGTATGTACTGTACTTCCTCGATTCTGACGATCAAATTGTAAATTTTCACAAACAGCATGTGTGGGTTGACGGGAATCTGCATGAAATTGTGCAATCACATCATCAACACAGGTTTTCTGTGAACGTTTGGGCAGGCATTGTTGGTGATGTCTTGATTGGGCCCCATGTTCTTCCACCTACGCTCAATGGAGCACGTTATCATGATTTCATACGGGATACTCTACCTCTGCTGCTAGTACATGTACCTTTACAAGTACGACGCAACATGTGGTTCATGCACGATGGAGCTCCTGCACATTTCAGTCAAAGTGTTCGTACGCTTCTCAACCACAGATTCGGTGACCGATGGATTGGTAGAGGCGGACCAATTCCATGGCCTCCACGCTCTCCTGACCTCAACCCTCTTGACTTTCATTTATGGGGGCATTTGAAAGCTCTTGTCTACTCAACCCAGGTACCTAATGTAGAGACTCTTCGTGCTCGTATTGTGGACGGCTGTGATACAATACGCTATTCTCCAGGGCTGCATCAGCGCATCAGGGATTCCATGCGACGGAGGGTGGATACGTGTATCCTCGCTAACGGAGGGCATTTTGAACATTTCCTGTAACAAAGTATTTGAAGTCACGCTGGTACGTTCGGTTGCTCTGTGTTTCCATTCCATGATTAATGTGATTTGAAGAGAAGTAATAAAATGAGCTCTAACATGGAAAGCAAGCGTTTCCGGACACATGTCCACATAACATATTTTCTTTCTTTGTGTGTGAGGAATGTTTCCTGAAAGTTTGGCCATACCTTTTTGTAACACACTGTATATTGGATTGAAATATTTAGTAGTGGTATGTTCTCATGTGTATTAGTGGAAGTCTATAATCTGTACTGTTTATTCTTGCCAGTAACTGCAGCAGTTTTTGTTCTTGTGTTCTGTAGCTTTCATGTGGGTTTTGAAGGGGAGTCCTTTGACTATCCCAATTCCTTGCTATCTTTTAACTCGGTTCCATGTTGTATTTCTATTTCCAAGTTTCACAGATGGGTTTCTAATGAGTCTTCCTTTAAGTGGGACGTAAAATTATTAGCTGGAGATAACTGTCTCTCTAGAGTTTGCCGATTCTGCCACCAGTAAGTCGTCGGCGTATGCCACGGTTCCGTCGGCGCATACACGACACACCACGTGATGTAATAGGGATTCCGTTGCTAGATCCCAGAAGACGACGAAAAAATCGAACGTCGTGAGCATCGTTTGGTGATCATTTTGAGCATTGTCCGGTTCCCTTCTCGCCTCTCAGCAACCCTCTCCCTTTAGTAATCCTATAGGTTACGGTATGCATCTACATTGCATCTATCATTATGGCTACTACATACAGAATAAGTCTAAAAAGGAAAAACTTTGCACCACTAAGGAGGAATCGGTAGCGTGGTATACATGTACAGAAAAAGAAATACAGAGTGAGTCAAAAAGGACTTTACAACTTTGGAACTATATAGAAACTCCGGGACATCTCCAGATACATCTTCGGCCTGCCTGGAATGTCACTGACTGGAGTAGAATTGTCTTCAGTGATGTGACCCGCTTTGAAAGCCCTGGACACTGGTGGCAACCAACTTAAATGTCGTCCACCATATGGCCTGACAGCCTGGAGTGATGGTCTGGGATGCCTTTGATTTCATAGCAGGACCCCTTTGGTTGTCATTTTCATGCTTGCCACACCCTACGTTGACCATTAAGGTTGCTGTATATGTCCCTAACTGAGAACGATTGGAGCATTCTGGGTAGGGCCCTGCAGCAAGCTTGGGATTTTGGAGATCTAACGTGGCAATTGGACAGAATTTGGCATGATATCCCTCAAGAGGACCTTTATCAACCCTTTCAGTCTATGCCAAAACCAGTAACTGACTGCATAAGGGCCTGAGGTGGCCAACGAGTCATTGACATGATCTATTTCTGAAGGGCTTTGTCTTGAATAAGTCATCCAATGATTTTGAAATTCTAATCATTTGTTTGTCTGTACATGTGCATCACACTACCAAATACATCCCACTTGTTCGAGTGGGTTTCCAACGCGTGTTTTCTACCATGCGGGGAGGTTTCGGTTTATCGCATCAGTTCATTTAGTTCTTTCCGAAATCCGTACTGAAGCGATCTAAATTACATTATTCTCCATGTGTGAGCAAACACATGCGACATACAATAAAAATTTGTGAGGGGTGCTATAAGGATACTAGCTTCTATCGAAGACCCTAGTTTGTGTCCTCTCTCGAAAGGCCAACGCATAAGCGTCCCAGCAGAACTGGAGGTACATATTTGCAAAATTGATATAGTATCGAAAGAGCTGGACGCAATAACTGTCCTAATCTTGTTTCTTCTCGTGTAAACAAGCGATACTCAATGCATATTGAACATTACTGGGCAGAAAACCAGGGCGCTGCAAAACTGGTATCACGAAAATTTTACTCTAAAAAAGCCACGTTGTTTTAATGAAAGCAAATTTTCATTTTTTTCAGTAACAGTTTTGCATTTGTAACATGCAAATTTAGGAGTAGAATAATAATTTCAGATTACCTAATTATCAATGGTTATTCTAACTCTATAACACTGTGCATAAAATTAAAAGTGTAATGTATGAGTTATTTTTGTATGGAACGCAAATTATTAACATGTCCTGCTATTAGTACGGTGAATGCCAAGTACATCCGTTGCACTAACTACTGTTTCGGATTACATGATTTACTAGTACCACATTATGTTTACTTTTCTGACAAGATTACACTGACCGTTGAGTATTTTGCTCTAATGATGTATGCAAATGATTTCATCATGCAAGTTATTAGAACGTACAATTCTTTTCTAACGCTAGTGTAAAATGTGTCCATATCTTCTCGCGAATTTCAGTTTTAGTATGAGGAACAACTTATGCTACCGAATGAACAATAGGTCACGTTTTTCTTGGCAGTAAGAAGCAGCCTTCCTCTATTTCGAAACAAATAAGTGAATGGTTCTGCACAATCTTTTATTCGAGAGAAGTGGTAAATAAAAATTGGCCAGGTGCAAGTGGGACTCGTGTGCTGAAGGTTTCGTACATACTTAATTATGTGTACAGACAGTTCATCCATTCTGTGAATCGAGGATCTCGACAGTTTGTCCATTTTGTGAACCGAGGATCTCGACGATTCTTGCTGTTATCGAGACTCATACTGGAAAGGTATCCGTTCCAGAGATTCGAAGACTTTCGACAATATTTTAAACTCAAGTCCGAATTCGGATAACGAATGACAAAGGAAATATTTTTCTCGTGTGATGTAATTACAAATTAACAGTTTCTTGATTCTTTCCCTTCGGATGACAATTTGCAAAAGAAATATTTTGTTTGTGTGATATAATTAAAACCTAAGAGTTTTCAGCTTCGTTTCCTTTGGCTGTAGTGTGAAACCTTACTTCTTGGCAAATTTCAAGAGTCTAGGTCAGTGTAAGTATCCTCTAGGTATTGGTGAGTGAGTTTGCGAGTATAAAGGATGTAACATGAATGGACGTATTTGCTGATTGCATTTAATTAGAAGCCTCGTGCTTTTACAACGCCAAGGGACCGTAGATCTTAACATGTGACACAAATTTCAACTTCATACGTCTCTCCGTTCCCGAGAATAAGAATATAAGAATTTGGAACAGTTGGGCAGACAGACGTAGACACACACACACACACACACACACACACACACACACACACATACACACATACACACTCACACGCTAACACAACGGTTGAACGAAGCACAGCATTTTAATCAGTTCAAAATAATGTTTTAATTAATTTTAAATAAGTAATAAGCGTCGAGATAAACCTTAATTTTCTTGCCATTAATTTAAATTATGGACTACCGAAATACGGTAGCATACACCTGGAGGCAAGAGTGGAAAACCAATACCGTATGGCGTTGTAAAATATTTCTAAATCTTCATATAAATCTGTACACAGGAAACAACCTGGTGGTTTGTGCTATGTGATAGTTTGTGCACCACTATTATTTTTTCCACGTGCCTTGTTCCAGTTGTGAATCATACACGCTATGAACGACTGATGATTATCCTGCATGTGGAGTGGTATCTGTCTAAAATAATCTTCATAAAAATTTCGCAAGATATAAAACAAAGCAATTTATTGATCGACTTCCCTAGAAATATACGTTCTGGGGATTCTGACAGTAAACCACACTATGAGTTTCAACGCCTCTTGTACCGTGTGGCACTGTTGTTCGATAAGCATCGCCACGAAAATTTCACGAACACTAGAAGAAAACTTATAATGATAGACACTGCTATTCTGCGGATTTCGTATACCATCCCTTTCGGTTCACTCTCAGTGACTGATGCGCAATACTTAAGTATCTGGTGTAAACTGCACATCCCGAATATCCGTCCAGTGAATCTCGATCTGGCGTCTTCCTTTCATATGATTAGTTTCATGTGGTTGACCCATTCTTTTTCTTCTCCTTCTCCTCCCAAAACCTCTTCATCTTTTGACTGTGTCCCAGTTCCCTTTGGTTTGTCCACATTTTCTTCGTTCCTTTTATTTCCAGTTTCGTGTTCATAACATTGTTTCTGAACTGGTGTGATACATTTATGCACTCCCTATTGATAGCTGCTTGTGCTTTGTGTTCTTCTGTTTCCTGAAGCAATTAGTAGTTTTGATTCAATGCTTAAAAACGTAAAAAAATTTCGTTTTGAGCCGCGCAGAGTACCCGTGCGGCCTGGGGCACCTTGCCACGGTTCGCGCGGCAGCCCCAGTCGGAGGTTCGCTTCCTCCGTCGAACATGGGTGTTTGTGTTGTCCTTGGCGTAAGTTGATTTAAGTTAGATTAAGTACTATGTAAGCCTAGCAACCGATGACCTTAACAGTTTGGTCCCATAGGAACGTACCACAAATTTGCAAATTTTCTCTTTTTTGAGACTGCTGTGGTTAATTTTATGTAATTGTCCATAAAATGTTAGCCGACGTCTTCGTATCACGCCTATGAGTCTGTGTGCGTGTTCATATTTCTTTGGCTGGTCTCTTCATCCATATACCATTTGTTTATTGCTCCGAAAATGTTACAAGAATATTGCAATCTATTTTTTCTGTATCTGTGTTACCTAATGTTCTGATTATGGTAGTTCATGATACACAGAGTTCTTATGGTAGCAAAACTGTATAGAGGTACTGAGTGTGGTCTGCCTTGATCCGTCTCTTTTATTCTAGTACATCCATATGTGTTTGTACACTTCATGGAGCTTTTCATTATTTTTATGATGGACGCCTTGCTTGATTCTCCCATTTTGTAAATATGGCCCTAGGTAGTTGAACTTTTCCCATCTTTTAACCTTTTGTTTGCATGTCTTGTGTGTTGTTCTTTCTTTCCATGAATCGCGTTTTCTCATAGTATGATATCCGTAGATCTCGTTTGGCACAGATTCCAAATGAGTGTTTCAGCACTTCTTGGGCTTATTGTGTACTGCTGCTGAGCGCTGCCTGTCATCTGCAAATCTCAGGCAATTGATGGTAGTTTTCGTTGCACAGCTTCTACCCAACTGAATCCCTGTAGTAACGAGCATCACACCATCAGATTGTAACAACCTTTAGCAGACGAATTTACTCTCCAAATCTGGATTTCTCTGAAGTGACAGAACCAGAACTTGACTATATCGAAACATTGACGCCAATTTGTAGATTTAGACACCTATTTAATTTGTAAAATTACGGAATACATGAATGATAACTTCACTTCAGTTTGTATTTCCATGAACCAAGGACCTTGCCGTTGGTGGGGAGGCTTGCATGCCTCAACAATACAGATGGCCGTACAGTAGATGCAACCACAACGAAGGGGTATCTGTTGAGAGGCCAGACAAACGTATGGATCCTGAAGAGGAATATCACCCTTTTCAGTGATTGCAGGGGCAACAGTCTGGATGATTGACTGATCTGGCCTTGTAACACTAACAAAAACGGCCTTGCTGTGCTGGTACTGCAAACGGCTGAAAGCAAGGGGAAACTGCACCCGTAATTTTTCCGACGGCATGCACCTTTACTGTATGATCCTCTTGGGTAAAATATTCCGGAGGTAAAATTGTCATCCATTCGGATCACCGGGAGGGGACTACTCAAGAGGACGCCGTTATCTGGAGAAAGAAAACTGGTGTTCTACGGATCGGAGCGTGGAATGTCAGATCTCTTAATCGGGTAGGTACGTTAGAAAATTTAAAAAGGGAAATGGATAGGTTAAAGTTAGATGTAGTGGGAATTGTTGAAGTTCGGTGGCAGGAGGAACAAGACTTTTGGTCAGGTGAATACAGGGTTATAAATACAAAATCAAATAGGGGTAATGCAGGAGAAGGTTTAATAATGAATAAAAATATAGGAGTGCTGGTAAGCTACGACAAACAGCATAGTGAACGCATTATTGTAGCCAAGATAGACACGAAGCCCACGCCAACTACAGTAGTACAAGTTAATATGCCAACTAGCTCTGCAGATGATGAAGAAATTGATGAAATGTATGATGAGATACAAGAAATTATTCAGGTAGTGAAGGGAGACGAAAATTTAATACTCATGGGTGACTGGAATTAGACAGTTGGAAGAGGAAGAGAAGGAAACGTAGTAGGTGAATATGGATTGGGGGTAAGAAATGAAAGAGGAAACCGTCTGGTAGAATTTTGCACAGAGTATAACTTAATCATAGCTAACACTTGGTTCAAGAATCATGAAAGAAGGTTGTATACTTGGAAGAATCCTGGAGGTACTAGGAGGTATCAGATAGATTATATAATGGTAAGACAGAGATTTAGGAACCAGGTTTTCAATTGTAAGACATTTCCAGGGGCAGATGTGGACTCTGACCACAATCTATTGGTTATGAACTGTAGATTAAAACTGAAGAAACTGCAGAAAGGTGGGAATTTGGGGAGATGGGACATGGATAAACAGAAAGAACCACAGGTTGTAGAGTGCTTCAGGGGGAGGATTAGGGAACGATTGACAAGAATGGGGGAAAGAAATATATTAGAAGAAGAAAGGGTAGCTCTGAGGGATGAAGTAGTGAAGGCAGCAGAGGATCAAGTAGGTAAAAAGACGAAGGCTAGTAGAAATCCTTGGGTAACAGAAGAACTATTGAATTTAAATGATGAAAGGAGAAAATATAAAAATGCAGCAAGTGAAGCAGGCAAAAAGGAATACAAAAGCCTCAAAAATGAGATCGACAGGAAGTGCAAAATGGCTAAGCAGGGATGGCTTGAGGACAAAAGTAAGGATGCAGAGGCTTATCTCACTAGGGGTAAGATAGATACTGCATAAAGTAAAATTAAAGGGACCTTTGGAGAAAAGAGAGCCACTTGTATGAATATCAAGAGCTCAGATGGAAACTCAGTTCTAAGCAAAGAAGGGAAAGCAGAAAGGTGGAAGGATATATAGTGGGTCTATACAATGGCGATGTACTTGAGGACAATATTATGGAAATGGAAGAGGATGTAGATGAAGATGAAATGGGAGATACGATACTGCGTGAAGAGTTTGACACAGCACTGAAAGACCTGAGTCGAAACAAGGCCCCGGGAGTAGACAACATTCCATTGGAACTACTGACGGCTTGGGAGAGCCAGTCCTGACAAAACTCTACCATCTGGTGAGCAAGGTGTATGAGATAGGCGAAATACCCTCAGACTTCAAGAAGAATATAATAATTCCAATCCCAAAGAAAGCAGGTGTTGACAGATGTATAAATTACCGAACTATCAGTTTAATAAGTCGCAGCTGCAATATAATAACGCGAATTCTTGACAGACGAATGGAGAAACTAGTAGAAGCCGACCTCGGGGAAGATCAGTTTGGATTCCGTAGAAATGTTGGAACACGTGAGGCAATACTGACCCTACGACGTATCTTAGAAAATAGATTATGAAAAGGCAAACCTACGTTCCTAGCGTCTGTAGACTTCGAGAAAACTTCTGACAATGTTGACTGGAATACTCTCTTTCAAATTCTGAAGGTGGCAGGGGTCAAATACAGGGAGAAAAAGGCTATTTACAACTTGTACAGAAATCAGATGGCGGTTATAAGAGTGGTGGGGCATGAAAGGGAAGTAGTGGTTTGGAAGGGAGTGAAACTGGGTTGTAGCCTCTCCCCGATGTTATTCAATCTGTATATTGAGCAAGCAGTAAAGGAAACAAAAGAAGAATTCGGAGTAGGTAATAAAATCCATGGAGAAGAAATAATATCTCTGAGGTTCGCCGATGACATTGTAAATCTGTCAGAGACAGCAAAGGACTTGCAGGAGCAGTTGAACGGAACGTACTGTGTCTTGAAAGGAGGATATAAGATGAATATCAACAAAGGCAAAACGAGGATAATGGAATGTAGTCGAATGAAGTCGGGTGATGCTGAGGGAATTACATTAGGAAATGAGACACTTAAAGTAGTAAAGGAGCTTTGCTATTTGGGGAGCAAAATAACTGATGATGGTCAAAGTAGAGAGGATATAAAATGTAGACTGGCAATGGCAATGAAAGCGTTTCTGATGAAGAGAAATTAGTTAACATCGAGTATAGACTTAAGTGTCAGGAAATCGTTTCCGAAAGTATTTGTATGGAGTTTAGCCATGTATGGAAGTGAAACATGGACGATAAATATAATTTAGACAAGAAGAGAATAGAAGCTTTCGAAATGTGGTGCTACAGAAGAATGCTGAAGATTAGATGGGTGGATCACATAAATAATGAGGAGGTATTGAATAGAATTGGGGAGAAGAGAAGTTTGTGGCACAACTTCGCAAGAAGAAGGCAGCGGTTGGTAGGACATGTTCTGAGGCATCAAGGGATCACAAATTTGTCACTGGGGGGGGGGGGGGGCAGCGTGGATGGTAAAAATCGTAGACGGAGACCATGAGATGAATACACTAAGCAGATTCAGAAGGATGTAGGTTGCAGTAAATACTGGGAGATGAAGAATTTTGCACAGGATTGAGTAGAGATTCCTCTTCTTCTGCTATCTTGGTGTGTAGTTTCTCTTACTTTTAACATGTACACTTTCTATCTTTACCTTGAAAGTTTTCCTGGCATGGGACACCACAATGAAAGCTTTCCTGACATGGGACACCACAATAAAAGTTAACACATGGGGTGACTATATAGAAATAATTGATAATGTGTGAAAAATCTAGTTTACTGATAATATTTATTTTCCAAAAACCAACACAGACACGATCCATGCTAAACACGTTATTATAGAATATCGTAAACAAGTAACATTTGGTTTAAGACCACAATGGACAAGGATGCTGGGCGGCAGAAATAAGTCAAGTATACTGGCCCTAAAAATGTGTATAACGCATTCTGATTTAATCTGACGCTGAGCAGACTTTGACTGTTCAAATCTACAGACGTTTATATTGGTGCAGCTGAGAGCATGTGGCTATTGGGACTTGTACACTCAGACAAGTCCGGAGCAGCAGTACATTACCCTGTTCACTTCGTGCAGGACGTATCCTGCAGCTTGCGAGATGTGTGCGGCGGAGGAGAGGTGCAAGGCAGCACCTGTCCGTCGATCGCGGCCACGAAAGAAAGGCAAAATCTCACGATCTAGCCATCAGGCAGATGGATCGCTGTTTACTCCTAACCAGAGTCCTGAAATCACGGCAGATTTCAGTGTGTGAAACACCCGTTCACTGGTCGTACCAAGGACCAATTTGGCTCACTCATACGGCAGAGCGCACATGGATGCCAAACGGCAAGACCGGTAAACCAAAAACGAATAAGTGTGCCTCATCAAACGAGGAGTCCGAGACATTTGTAGTCACACTGTCAGTACAGTAAGAACTTCACCACAGGTTCCCCAGTCTAACTACTCGTAAGTAAAGTCAGTCTTAGGACACATCCCAAGTACCAACCACACATGCCAGAACTTCGACCAGAAGTTGCTTCCATACCGAAGTCCAGAACCCGAGTGCCTCGTACCTCTCCCAGAGAAAACTATTTCCGCAAAGTGCACGAACGACACCCCCTTCATCCCATCTTGAGCCAGTCACAGAGCTTTAGAGGAGCTAAATCTCCACCCTCCCCCCCCCCCCCCCTACACGACTGCACAAACTCATGTCGAACCAGAGCAAGAGTTAAAAAACCGGCGTCTCCGAAAAAAAACCGCAAATTACTGGATTTTTCAAGTTTTTGCCTTGGAAGAAGATGTTTTTCTCCGAAGTCATGTTGTTTCCCATAGCAACAAGCGAACAGATGCTGTCTTATAAACCTTTATCTAGATTTTCTGTGCCTTGGAGCATGTTAGTTCTTGCTCTGAGGTGTCATAAAGATTCTATCTCTAAACGTTTCTCAGATGACGTAGTTTCCTTTAGGACTGAGGCGGTCTATGAAAATGGGTCTCAGGCCTATTTGCAGTATCGGAAAACAAGCAAACTTGTGAATTTTTGTTATTCATGGCACTGCACACAATGCCCAGGTTAACGACTACTGTGTATATGCATCCCTTCAGTCTGTCATCCCCAGCCCAGCCTTCGGCTGGCGCCAATGTAGGTATAGCGGCATTGTCCTGCTGGAGACCTGTCTTGACTAGGGGGTGCTCTGTCTGCCCTGTGCAGCTGTGGGCCTGTCCAGCAAGATAACTGAATGATGGGCTAGCGCCACTTGCTTTCAACTTCCAACATGCCGATTCTATGAACTAAGAACCATAAAAATATCTCATGCTTTTAGCGCCTTACCAGACTCCATCAACACCTGCTCACGCTGTTAACTTTCTAGGGTCTCGCTCAAGTTGCGTAACGTTGTAACAAAATCTTTATGAAAAAGAGGTGAGAGAGTAACCCGTCCTCTCTCAACCTTTCGTGTCTATTTATCTCTTTTGTCACTGTTTAACTTTACACTTTATACTGTAACTTAGATTTATGTGTTTTGACAAAACGAGATCATATACGCAGATATTAATCTACTTTGCTAAAATGGCCTCAGTGACTTTGGTTTTGAAGTTATTTATTGGACGCAGTATTGGAAAAAATTTTCATCGAGTACAGGTGTAGATTTGCTTTCTTCACAGTGTCCTAGTTTAATATATCTCCATGGACTCAACTAATATCGTAATCTGTATAAGAGACCGGTACTGTGTTATTACGTAATACATCCACTAGTTAACTGCTCTATTACACCACACATCGCTGTTGTTCATCAGCCGTTGATCTCCTTCCTGTTTTGCTAGCATAGATAGCATTAAAAAAAATTTTGTGAAACCTTATGCGACTTAACTGCTAAGGTCATCAGTCCCTAAGCTTACACACTACTTAACCTAAATTATTCTAAGGGTAAACACACACACGTATGCCCGAGGGAGGACTCGAACCTCCGCCGGGACGAGCCGCATAGTCCATGACTGCAGCGCCCCAGACCGCTCGGCTAATCCCGCGCGGCATAGATAGCATACAGTATGCCCCAACAACTGCTTCAGATCACGTTCTAAATTTCGTCGAATGCCTATGAACGACTCCTAATTGTTCCATGGAGTATACCAAAGCAAAACTATTGGTCTAGTTACACTCCAAAGTGGCGAGTTCCAGTTCAGTGGGTCTGCAGGATCGCAATGTCCTTAGAAAACAGTTGAATCGTCCTGCCCAAGTCGGCAATGGCACAGTTTGTCAAGTACTTACTGCTGTTCACCATCGCACTGCGAACTCTCGTTTTAGGATGCGAAATTTGTAGGAATAAACACCTCAAGGGAAGGGTTGGTTTCAGTGACGCACTTTATGCCCCCTCCTGAGGCCTTTTCGTGTTTATTTAGATCGGCGCTAAGTCTGAAATGTTTTCCACAAGCACCCATAAAATCTGCTTGTTTTCAACGCGGGGCATTGCGGTTCGAACTCCGAAGTTAGAGTCGTCAAACGAGGGGCAGGAAATGGTAAGAGGGGATGTGACGCCCTACCCATCGTGTGACATATCCACCGTGGTGTTGGGCAGAATTGTGGTGCCTGTGGGAAATAAATTACCCATCTTACAAGTCACCTGAATTTCTGAGCCATGATCTTTTTTCTCGCATGTCTAGACACATGGGTGTTTGAAACGTCGCCGAGCCCGAGGCTGACGTCGCAAGGCGCAACGGTTCTATATCATTTCAGAGGCAGTTTGTAGGCACCTTTGAACCCCTTTATTTGTTTTCCACAGTGTAGTTGATAGACATGACAACAACATTTGGTAATAGAGACATACTTCTTTTTACACCCAAGCTTTCCGCAAAATTTGACATACAAGACATATTTCCTTCTGTCTCCCAGCTACTTATTTTTCTATTTTCATTTTCAATCAAATATTCCGCCTTCTTTTCCCCTACTTTTATTAAATGTTTTTCATTACGTTCCTCCTTTCCTCTTCCAACTTTTCTTGTATTTCCATTACTATTAACGCTCATAGTTTTAATTTAGATATTGGTAACTTGTCTTTATTCTCATCGCGGATGGTTTTGATCTAAATGAAAGCTTGAAGCATGAATGGTTCACAAAAACATTGGGAACAAGAGCCCATCACCTTGATCCTACAAATAAGCCAAAAGGTTTTGACCTAACGAGAAACCTCTGGTGCCGTCTCAACAGTTTAAGGACTGGACATGATTGTTGTAGCTACTTCAGGTACAAATGGGGCTAATGGCTCTGAGCACTATGGGACTTAACATCTATGGTCATCAGTCCCCTAGAACTTAGAACTACTTAGGCCTAACTAACCTAAGGACAGCACACAACACCCAGCCATCACGAGGCAGAGAAAATCCCTGACGCCGCCGGGAATCGAACCTGGGAACCCGGGCGTGGGAAGCGAGAACGCTACCGCACGACCACGAGATGCGGGCACAAATCGGGCTGGATCAGTTCACCAATGTATGCATGTAATCAGGAAGAGCAGACAATTGAACATCTAATCCAACGCTATCCACTTCATTCATACCCTGGAATTATCGACGACTTGTTCATTCTCACACCCAGCTGAATTAATTGGTTGAATAACACGGACTTTAAGGTTTAATCTTGTCTTATATCATATGTAGATTGTATAAAATCACTTGTCTTATATCAACTGTATATTGTATAAAATCACCATAATAATAAATAAAATAATTCTCATACATGTCAGGAAGAAATATAAAATGTGCTTTTTTGCACTGTTTATGTAAGTATAATTTCTAAATTTTGGATTCTATATTAGATATAACTTATAAAGTTCTTGTCATAATGACTGTAACGTCTGGCTACATTGCCCTCACCTTGTTAGGTTATATAAATCAATATGTGAATATTCTGAGTCATTACGTGAATTTTATCGGTAGTGGATGTTGTTCAGCTCAGTAACTGTTCCTTTACAGGGTGTAGAAACATTTCCGCTACCAGTCACAATAATTGACAATCTATTCGTCACACGACCCGTTTCAGGTTTTTGCCCATCTTCAGGTGTTTATACATTCATGTACATGTTCATATTTCTGGAGAGCAACAAAGATGAAATATCCTTATTATAATTACGTTGTCACCACAGCTTGATTGATCTGCAGCAAACTAAATAGGTATATGAATGTATAAACACCTGAGGATGGGCACAATTGCGAAACCGGTCATGTGATGAATAAATAATCTTTTATTGTGACTGGTAGCGGAAAGTCTTAGACATATTGATTGATGTGAACATATTAATCTATTTTACAATTATTTCATTATTTTGTTTTTAATTTTTGCAGTTGTAATGTAAAATTGTCGGTACAATGAATTCAACTGTTGGGGCTTCGAAAACTTTACATCCACATTTTCAAATTATTGGGAGTCACGTAACTATTGAACACACAAGTAGATTCATTGTTTTATAACACTACATTAACTGTAAACGTATGGCGAACAGAATACGAACAGAAATACCTGAAAACGTATATTATATAAATTTTTCTCTGAATCTCTTTCTGGACGTACCTTCAGTTGCTCCTCGACCATCCTTTAGATGAAAAACTACTTGGTGACGTTTTACTGCTGATTTTACGAGTATACAGTGATTATGCTATGACGAGAGAGAGAGAGAGATAGAATGTTGGCGCTTATAGAAGTCAGCGACGGTGTTGCCACGCTACGGCCGCGGCGCGAGCTGCTCGGGATTTATCTCTGAGCACACCTGCTCCTGGCAGTGCGCAAGCCGGTATCCGCACGCCGAAATATTCACTCACCGCTGCAACCACCGCCAGCCGAAGGTTTTCGAAGCAGCAGTGTCCTTAATCAGGAAATTAGGCCCGCGAGCTAATACACATATTCCCTCTTTGGACCTGAGGCCCTGGTGCCTGTGACAGCTCAAGGCATAAGCAGGTATTAATATCTATGTCAAGAACCTACAGGAACTGGATACAGTGTTTAACATTAACTGCCCTAAGGGTAGCTGCAAAGCGTAACGCAGATGCAAGAAACCCCAATGCATTTTTCAATGTACGAAAAGCACGTATGACAAATAACTTTATGGAATACTACTGCTAGTATGCTTCGTCAAGAAAAGTTAATATTTGAAAGTAAAATCTCCCTCCCACCGACTGAAAGTACTTAAAATTTTGGATTTCAAACTTCTACTGTACTGTTAATTTTAGAGGAACACAAACTATTACTGAAATATAATTAAATGGAAAAGCATTAGTATCAAGAGAAATTCGTCATTTTTCTGGCATTTCTTAACAAACCAACGCTCATATGAGGAAAATGTGAAGGTTTACGCCTAAAAAATGAATGAATTCAGGCTGAGATTCGTTGGAAAAATCTTCAGGAAATGTTGCTTATCCACAGAGTACGTAGCTTACAAAACACTCGTTCTACCAATTCTGAATATTGCGCGTCAGTCTTGATTATGTACAAAATACATCTGATAGAGGAAATAGAGCAGACCGTAAAAGTGTCACGGGGATGCTGAGCCAAATTCACTGGCAGATCGTGCAAAAGGGGTGATCTGTGTCATGAGATAGTTTGCTGTTAAATTTCCCAAGTGTACGTTCCTAAATGAGTCGACCAATGTATTGCTTCCTTCAACTTATATGTCTCGTGAAATGAGCACGAAGGTATAATTGCAGAAAGTAGAGCTTTAACGGAGGCTTACATGTGATCGGTCTTCAATGAGCAGTTAGAGAATGAAACCGGAAAATGTTGAAATGAGAGTGGTACAAAATATACCTTCCACAACCCGACTTAAGATGGCTTGTGGACTAAATAAGTATATACATATAATAATTAACTCTTTCTTATTTCTCTCACATTGAAATTTTCATGGATGTAACAAAAAAGCTACGTTTACATTACGAAACAGTAGATCTGTTAGAAACTACTTACACTTCTAAATTAAGAATTACCTGACAATAAACTAAAGCACTCCGCCTTCAGGCCACAAGTGGTCCATCCGACCGCCGTATCATCCTCAGTTGAGGATGCAGATAGGAGGGGCCTGTGGTCAGCGCACCGCTCTCCCGGTCGTTAAAATGATTTTCTTTGACCAGAGCCGCTACTATACGGTCGAGTAGCTCCTCAATTGGAATCACGAGGCTGAGTGCACCCGGAAAAATGACAACAGCGCATGGCGGTTGGATGGTCACCCATCAACTTCGGTGATCTCACGGGAACCGGTGTTACCACTGCGGCGAGGCCGCTGCCTGACAATAAACTAACCTATTCCACTTCAGCTTATATCGACTTAACTTTACGAATTAAATCAGTTACTGTGTAAAAGTGGCTACTGTTTATGAACTGCATCTCGCTTGAATATTTCCATATCTGATCCAATAGTACGATGTCCAGGAATAACGGTTAGTTATAGTACATACGAATCATGAGGAATTACAGTGATAACTTTCACTTGTGATCCGGCAAACATGAGCTTTCATTTCACGAACTTAGACAATTCGATTTGTGTAAGGGCAATTTACTATATTGTTTGGAATTAACCGACGTAAATCATTCTTTATTTCTGCCAAAATCTCTTTAACAACCTTTGTAGCAACAAACAGAAACCCGACTCTGAGTCTGGGAAAGGCGTCCAGTTCGATGCTGATGTTATTTTTGTATCTCATTTTATGGTTTTTAAAAGACTGTCAATCTAATACTGAAATTTAGTATTAACGAAACATGCGAACGTTTGTTAAATGTAAGTCAACAAAATGGGCCTAACAATTCTAAGACATTTCCAGAGAATTCTGTAAGATGTGTAAGGTTATCTGCGTTACCAATATGTAATTATCATTCGTCTTTATGGTCTGATCTTCAGTTCCTCACCAACCGAATTCAGGAATAACATCGAGTGAAAGTCATGCTTTCCTCGAATAGCTGTCGTAAGATCCTCACTCCTACCACCACGTGACGTAATCAACGGACAAGAGGCGCTACTGGCGATAGAAAATGAACAGAGAGTAGTAATAGGAATATTATGATCACACATATCATAAAAATATACGTATGTTTGCACAGGGTGTTTCACAATTAATGTTAAACATTTCAAAATGTTGTAGAGGCGACTTAGTACATCATGTTTTACATAGGAACCCCTCCCCAGAAATGTCATCCAACGGTGTCAAAGCTGTAGTTGCCGGCGCCGGTAAATGTATGTATATACAGGGTGATTCCATGATGATGGAACCACAATATATAGATTTACAGGCGGCGGCGCCTGTAACTTTGACGCTCTGGAGCGTCGTTGGATGACGTTTCCGGACGTGGGTTCTTACGTATAACTTGATCTACCAAGTCCCCTGTACAACCTCTAGATGTGTGTAATATGAATTGTGAAACACCCTGTATGTATGTTCCAGATCTCCTCCTATACGCCGGCAGGAGTGGCCGAGCGGTTCTAGGCGCTTCAGTCTGGAACCGCGCGACCGCTACGGTCACAGGTTCGAATCCTGCCTCGGGCATGGATGTGTGTGATGTCCTTAGGTTAGTTAGGTTTAAGTAGTTCTAAGTTCTAGGGGACTGATGACCTTAGATGTTAAGTCCCATAGTGCTCAGAGCCATTTCAACCATGTTTTCCTCCTATACCGCTGGACTGATTTCAACCAAAGTTGTTACACATATCACTCGAAGAATTGTCGCGGTGATAAGAACAGCTTACCTATCAAAGGGATGAAAATGGGGATCATAAAGCCGTGTTGCACACGGTACTCGAGTAGCCATACTTTACTCATCCAGAATTTGCAAGGTGAATTGCAACAAACTTCACACATCATTTCAAACCTTTAAGAAACTTTTTCTCGCTAACAATCTCCACAGAATGACGAACGGAGAAAAATTTATCGCTTAATACTTTTTCGGTCTTCATGCAGGAAAACTGCCGCCTGAAGCCTAACGTATTAGTTTCTTACTTCCTTACTACACACTGTAAGAGCCACACAATTCGCAAACAGTATTCACACATACCATTGAATGTACGAGCAAACCTACATCATTGTACTACACATAGTTGAGGAAATCTGCCGTTCCTAACGCTGAGATGCGCGAATAAATGCTGCATCATGCACTAAGTTTAAACTGATTACTTCTCTACTTACTAGACATGTTCGTAAATAGTTTCACAGAGAGTATACGTATATGTCGCTGAATGTACCTACAACAATATATCACTGTACGACACATAGTTGACGAGATATGACGTCAAATACTGAGTTACGTTATAAACCGATGTGTCACAAATGACTTTTAATTTATTACTTCTCTACTACTGACAGTATTCCCAACACATTTCCCAGACAGTATACATATACGCAACTGAATTTACCTAGACAAATATTTCTTTGTATGGCACAGAGTTCAAGAGATATGACATCACAAACACAGACCTGTGAGAGAATGAACTGGGTGGGGGGAACTCGCTAGAGATACAAGTGAAATATGTGCACAAATTCGTGCGAAATATGTTAATTGCATTGCAAATACATCTGTGAAATGCATATATGGGCAAGGCTATGAGTAAAAAGCTCAGCCTAAACCCCTGGAACGATTTCAGTTACATTTGGTAGTATCACTTACGATCTGGAAAGAAATATTGGGGTGGGGGAGGGATGGGGGAGAACCACCAGCATCGTAATGTGGTGGGAGTGATAATGTGGAGAGTGATAGGGAAGGAGGAAATGTGGAGACAGAGATGTAGAAGGAGGCGATGGTCACAGAAGGGAGCAGAGAAGGAAATGGAAAGAGAGCAGGGAGCAGAGGAGATGGCGAGAGAAAGGAATGGAGTGGACAGATTGAGGGGGGAGGAAGGAGGGGGCGAAAACCTAGTGGAGAGAGGAGGTGATCGGCAAGGAGAGGGGGAGATGGAGCTGGACAAAGAGAGACTGAAGGATGAGACTGAACTAGAGTGGTGGTGAAGGAGAAGAGGGACAGAGAGGAAAGGAGGAGATGGGAAGAGGTAGAAGAAGCGTATGGACATGTGGGTGCACAGAGTGAGGGGAAAGAGGGACAGAGAGAGATGGACAGCAGCAAATAGAGAGAGGGGAGGGAAAGGGGAGATGGACTAATAGGTGAATGGAAAAAATATATCTAGACAATGCTGGGTACTCAGCTAATATAATATAAAATCGAAGGTTTTGGTTCAAATGGATCTGACCACTATGGGACTTAACATCTATGGTCATCAGTCCCCTAGAACTACTTAAACCGAACTAACCTAAGGACATCATACACATCCATGCCCGAGGCAGGATTCGAACCTGCGACCGTAGCAGTCACGCGGTTCCAGACTGAAGCGCCTAGAACCGCACGGCCACACCGGCGGGCATCGAAGGTTTGTGAGTGTGTGTGTTAGTATGTCTGATACGTCTTCCCACTGAACTGCTGAATTGGCTGGATGCATTTGGATAAAATAGGGAATGAAGATATCTTACACCCTGAATGAACACATAAGCTATGTACCTAAGAAAGTGTTTGTATTTGGGGGAGAGGTCGGCGGGGGGGGGGGGGGGGGGAGTAGTGTAGCCCACGAGCCGGCCGGAGTGGCCGAGCGGTTCTAGGCGCTACAGTCTGGAAACGCGCGACCGCTACGGTCGCAGGTTCGAATCCTGCCTCGGGCATGGATGTGTGTGATGTACTTAGGTTAGTTAGGTTTAAGTAGTTCTAAGTTCTAGGGGACTTATGACCTCAGCAGTTGAGTCCTATAGTGCTCAGAGCCATTTGAACCATTTTTTGTAGCCCACGATGGGCGAATTCCCATATTTAACTAATCCACTATTTGAGAATGAGAAAATTTGGCGACATGTCCAGTGGAACACTAATGGTTGTATTGGCTGATGACATGAGCTGTGACGCTACAGAATCCGAACGAGCTTCCAGAGGCGCTGTCTGTATTAACTCTTGTTTGATCTTCTATTACTTGAAGGATTTTGAAAGCGCATATTGTCTGAGTGTCTGTTGACGCTGTTGTGTCAATTTGTGCTGTGGTTGCTTGGTGTTCACTGTGTACGTCTATAGGGAGTCTGGCTTTTTAGTATTAATTTACTGAATGATCTTTTGAATAAGGCGTCACATGGTAAAGAAGTTTAAGCGGATTTTATAACCAATATTACAGGAACTATTTTTAGTATTGTAATTATTAAAATTACTTACTTGTGGCTTTTGCGAGAGATTTATAGTATTAACTTTGGAGTTCCATAATTTGTTCGAGTCACTGTTCATTGACTCAGGTTGTGGAGGGGGGTGGGAGGGAGAGAGAGAGAGAGGGGGGGGGGATGGATAGAAGGAGGAAGCATATGCAGAGAGATGGGTAGCAGGTACTGGACAGACAAAGTGGAGTACATTGCCACTGAGAGCAGAGAAGAGGAGATGGACAGAGAAAGGAAAGAGGAAGAGATAGACGGAGATGAGATGGACAGAATAAGGAAAGAGGAAGAGATGGGCACCCAGTGAAAGTGGAAGTGGTAGACAGCGAGAGTGGGATAAGGGAATGGACAGAGAGAGATGGGAGTATTTGGACACAGAGATGAAGGAGGCAATGGCACAGAGAGGGTGAGGAGTTGGGCGGAGAGAGAGTGGAGGAAGGTATGGATGGAGAGACCAGCAGGAGGAGATTATCAGGGAGTGGAGGTTTGAGGAGGTTTGACAGAGAGGGAGGGAGGTGGACTAATAGAAACCTGGAATTAATACCAACAGTGATGAGCCAAATCATTATTACCATCTGTTTAATAGCTTGTCTCCCTGTTTCTGGAAAAAAACATCACTGATTCCGCATATCACAGTTCGACAGTTCGTTGAGAGGTTTATGGTGGTATGTGTCAGTAGACGTCCAAGCAGAGGTCTACACTCGTAATTCGCGAAAATAACGGGCAGCTGAATTTGGTCGCCGAAAAATTGACGTGGGTTCACTATAATGCTCCTCAAACCACTGTTGCGCAGTTCTGGCTCCGAGACACCGACAGTTATACAGCTGAAGATGATATCGCTGTCGGAGAAGACATTAAGCATTAACACAAGCAGGTGGTTCCCAGCTGTCAGTATATCTTCAATTACTACCACAGATCCCATGCTAGAGCAGGAGATTGTCTCACAGATTATAATACTACACAGCCAGCCGTTTACCTTGATGATGGCGATTGTGCAGGCGACCTAGCGTAGAAAAACGTGCTTCACCAGAAGAGTCGACACGTGCCCATTGATCGAAGGTTGAATCTAGTGCCGACTCCGGGCGTAGTTGACAATGTCATTGGGTCAACATATGAACAAGTAGGGGTAGTCTGCTGCGAAACTCCATGTTCAACAATGTACGATGAACGGTGTGCTCCGAAACACTTGCGCATGCACCAGCATTGTGCTTTTTCGACGGTGATGCCACAGATCACCATCTATCCTACTTAACAGAGCACAGAAGCTTACGAAACCCACAATCCGTGAAGAGTCCTGGACGTCCAATCCTTTAGCGCCTAGTGGTAGTTTCACAATCCTCCTACCTCTTTCCGTAGATGTTCACAGCAAGACGTGAACATTCCACCAGCTAAGATGTTTTCGAGGTACTCGTTCATAGGCTGTGATTTATAATAATGTTTTGTAAAAGTAGCTAATCTCAATGGATTTCCCAATTTGCAGCCCATATCTTTGCTTGGGTGATACCCCGTCTGTCTCTCCTCCGCTTACGTACTTTTGTCACGGTGTCGCGTGCCCGCAACCCCGACCAGACTGCATCCAACGTCGTGGTGAACAGGGTCATAATGCCATCGCTTTAGGCAGTGTCAGTGAACCCGTGCAGCACCGGATACATTGCGATCTCTACGTATACGACGAGAACAAGTCTCTGTACTTTATATACAGAGACATATTGGAGTACATTTCTGGCTCTCCATTATGATATTTCCCATGCTAAGAATTTCGCAAACAGTTATGAATTCATTTACTCCCTTCTGTGACACAATTTTCAATATGCTATTCGTTCACATAAACATGTTTTCAGTGAAACAAACGAACGACATGAATACTGCCAGCACCATCCATCATCTCATAATTTGGTGGTTTCTTAGACGGTGGGCTACAAATTTCTCACGCCACGAGACTTCAAAGTCTTTAAGTTTAAACTGAAATATGAATTAACTATCAGAATTAAGTAATTGTTTTAAAAGTAATAACTGAGATTTATTTTGGGGTATAGTTCTCACAAGTTGGAACTAACAGCTTTCTGTGAGATGTACAGAGCGACCTGACAACTTGCTAACTGCGTCGTTTTGTTTGAATTTGTCATGGAGTACAGTCATAGACTGTGGAGCCATTTGCTAATCGGTAAGTTGAAGTGTGTGTTAAACAACGTGATGATTCCAGAATGAGATTTTCACTCTGCAGCGGAGTGCGCGCTGATATGAAACTTCCTGGCAGATTAAAACTGTGTGCCCGACCGAGACTCGACCTCGGGACCTTTGCCTTTCGCGGGCAAGCGCTCTACCATCTGAGCTACCGAAGCAAGACTCACGCCCTGTACTCACAGCTTTACTTCTGCCAGTATCTCGTCTCCTACCTTCCAAACTTTACAGAAGTTCTCCTGCAAGTTCGCAGGAGAACTTCTGTAAAGTTTGGAAGGTAGGAGACGAGATACTGGCAGAAGTAAAGCTGTGAGTACCGGGCGTGAGTCGTGCTTCGGTAGCTCAGATGGTAGAGCACTTGCCCGCGAAAGGCAAAGGTCCCGAGTTCGAGTCTCGGTCGGGCACACAGTTTTAATCTGCCAGGAAGTTTCAACGTGATGATTCTTACACAGACAGAAAACGTGGTCTTCAGGACAAAACAAAATCCAAAATATTTGAAAAGGAGCAGAAAAACTCGTATTGTTTTCTTGTGTGATGAAGATTTTTCTCAGATGCGTTCATTGTTGCCTTGTTGACAATCTAAAAGAATCGATTTGGGGGTCACAGGAACCCTCATCCGCAGGCAGAAACTACAAATTCACGATCAACCTCTCTAGACACTGATCATATTAGCATGCACGTAATCAATATAAACGGGCCAATACGTTGGCGGCAAGTAAATATACTATAATAATTATTTTGTTCACGACGGACGATAATATGTGCACTCAGATTAAAAGTTCTATAGAAAAAGTAGCCTCCCATTTTCTGCTTAGTAGCTACTACTACGCCTACTCTTCTTTTTTTCCATGTTCGCAGTCACCAGATTCATTTTCAATAGTTTTTATTACTTTAATGTCGAATGTATGGTAGTTCCCTATGTCGATAATTGTGTGTTTTCATGTCACTACGATTTTAGTTAGAATAGCTTTTCATTGCGCTTCTTCAGAAAACTGGAGAGCTCTTCGATAACTTTTATTTTGGAGCTGGAGGTGATACGTGGTACTTTTTCCTTAGTGCAAGACAGCCATGATGCAGTTCTGCACAAACCTCTAAATTCCTTGAGAAAATGTGGTGATGCACCGTCTTGCTGGTAGTACACCATCCCATCTTAGTCATCTTCAACGATCTGCGCGATTAAAAAGTTTTCAAACATATCCTAATATGCAATACCAGTAATAGATTTCTCCATGAAGAATTAGCGACCGTACTCTCTTAATTTACTAAGGGCAAAAAACACATTAACGTTGGGGTATCACGTTCCAGTGTCGCATGTAGATTTTCACTCTCCCATAGTCTGCAGCTGTAGGTGTTCGCTATGCCACTGATATGAAATATTAACTCATCGCTTAAGATTATTGTGTTCAGGAATATCATGTTGCGCTCTTTCCGCACAGAATTCCCCGCTACCAACCTTGACTGAACCACTAACGTGCACTGCCACATTGAATCTCTATGGCTTCAAGTATAAACGTCTGCGCAGTACTCGCCAAAAGGTCTTTTGTGGAATGTCAGTCTCGCGAGTCGCACAACACGTTCACTTTTGTGCACTGTGGACAACGCTTTCTCTAACCTGTTCGACGTCATCATCAACACGCAGTCGAAATGGCGATCTATAATGTCGCAGTAAACAACCAGTCTCAACAAAGTTCTTGTGCCAAGAGTAAATTGTTGGCCTGCTTGGAGGTTCTTTAGCGTATTCGATGCGAAATTTGCTCCGAACGGTTGTTGTAGAGTTCGTTTCATGAGAACAATACGCAGAGCGAGCGCGCTCCATGCCAGTGAAAGTAGCCATTTTAACTTTGCACAAAGTTGGCGCTCCTAGTGGCAGAATTGGGTGCTGATGTACTACGTGATTTAAGTTGGAGGTTGCTTGCAACAAAATAACACATCTACATTCCGTAACCTAACCCAATACATTTCTGTATCATTTCAATGTTACAAAGACCTTTTTGTCACACCCTGTATTTTATAATACTTTTATCTCTTGCATTATTTGTTCATACTAAAACTGGCTAATGTTTTGGACAGATTAACGTCCGTTTCTTCGAAGTTTCTAACCGCCTACATTGTCTCGTTTGGCACACAAATGATTATTTAGCCCACAAGTGTATGTGGATAATAATAGACTTCATTGATGGACGATCAATGAGGGTGTGGCTAGGATGCTGTTCAAACAGTCTTGACTATTAGAAAAAATAAAATTTTAAACCTGCTGAATGCCGAAATACAGTCCAGATATTTCTGTTTAACAGGAAGCGATGAAAAACAAAACAGTTTTTGTATTGTTATTCAAGTCTTAAGTGAAAATTTCAGATAGTCGTTTGGTTCAGAATCTATCATTAGCTGGTGGTATAAGAGTCGGATTTGGTAACGATATTCATAAGCACAGGACAACTGTAAGACACGCTGTAATTGTTGGCGTAAGAATTGCGTGTAGCGCTATGCGACTTATTCTCTCTCTTTCCGGAGCCCTTTTGCTGCTACGGCACAAGTGAGACAGGTTAACTGTGAAATAGGCGCCGTGCGAAATGGGCGAAATGCAGGTTATAAATTTAGCAGAATGGCCTCCCCAGCCGGCGCTCAGAATAATCAGCCCCGAAAATTGTCCTTTACCTGCAACGAACGTACTATGTCTTCCTTTCCATTGTGCGAGGCATGGTATCTCTCAGGAAAACAAAACAGATGGGATTACGAAGGAAAGGGATGTACTTTGGCCAGCGATCACACGATAAGCTTCGGTGAATTATGTCGAAAAAAAAAGACCTTGCTTAGCCGTTTATTTATAATCTGATAGGGGAAAAGACTAAAACAGATGACCAAGCGCCTTTCCTCTGTGAAAATCCTGCAGACAGTGGACAGATCAATTAATGGGAGATATTTCATATGGTTGAGCTTGAAATGCTTAAAGCATTATGTAGCTAATTACATAAAATCTTCGAATACATAGTATGTCACTGTCATACAACTGTCAACAGTTGTCAGTGACACCAACTAACCAATGGGATTTTAGCTAAGACACAGAAACAGTATGTCTGAAGTCACATACTCTGTCTGAAATGCATCCTTTGCTTTTTACCACTGACAAGTCGATTGCGAAAAGAATGATTCGTAACTCTGACGGCTTGAAATTGCAGAGGTAACTAACACTGCCAGACAACAACAAAAATAAATAATTTTCTGGGTAATGATAACCGTTTTAGATATTTTGGAGTGTCAGGATAGACCAAAGTAAGGAAAGATATGAGATATTTCCTTATTTGATTTTGCCATTCCTTCAAAAATAAAGATGCTACATTTTGAGATTCCTATTTTGACAAGAAGGCAACACTGCTGGCGACCTCAAAGTAAACGAAGTGAAGGGAATCGAGTATACTGTAAGTAAAACAATACATGAGGGAGGAAGCAAAGAGGACCTAAAAAGTAGACTACTACAGGTAAGTAGAGCATTCCTGGCCTAAGAAGTCTACTAGTATCAAACATTGGGCTTAATATGAGGAAAAGATCTCAGAACGTACGTTTGAAGCACAGCATCCAACTGCGGTGGTGGTTATAATTCCAACTTCTCATACTTAATTTCAGGCAGGATAGCCCGTCACGATCTACCCTTTAAATTTCAACTGTGCGGAAAGTTAGGTAGATAGCGCGGAAGTACGGCCTTCGGCATAGACCGTACAGTTGGGGATTTGCATAAATGTGTATGTGATCGAGGGTGGCTGACTGGACTAATGAAATGGCATACTATTTACTATCACTGAAAGTATCTCCCGAGTACTGGTTCACAGCATCAAACTTGATGTAGTAAATGCACCGAACAGAAAACATGCAAGTTAAATACTATAATATTTTCACAAAAACATCAATTAAGTACATATACGAACATCAAAATAAGTTTTGCATCACCCCAGTTCCCAGAGCTCCTGAAGATAGACATTGACTGTGGATATTGTATGACAGACACAGTCCCTATGACTGTTCAGAAATGTCACTAAACGCACCCAAAGATGTAAACAACCATGGATGAGCGGCGCCTATTAGTCGGAGGGTGTCCGACAGCCGATAAGTTCCATTCATTCCACCGGGAAGGAGGTACACGGCTCGTGTTGTCTGTAGTTCAACCATGCGTAGGCGGTCATTACAGCGGTTCGATGGCGTCCGCATTGTTACTTTGTGTTAGGAAGGGCTCTCAACAAGGGAAGTGTCCAGTGAACAAAAGCGAAGTTTTTCGGACATGGAGGAGATAGAGGGAGACAGGAAGTATCAATGACGTGCCCCGCTCAGGCCACCCAAGGGCTACTTCCGCAGTGGGTGACCGCTACCTACGGATTAGGCTCGGAGGAACCCTGACAGCAACGCCACCATGCTTTTCGTGCAGCTACAGGACGTCGTGTTACGACTCAAACTGCGTGATGCGCAACTTCACTCCCGACGTCAATGGCGAGGCCCATCTTTGCAACTACGACACCATGCAGCGCGGTACAGATGGTCCCAACAACATGCCGCATGGACCGCTCATGATTGGCCACACGTTCTCTTCAGCGATGAGTGTCGCATATGCCTTCAACCGGACAATTGCCGGAGACGTGTTTGGAGGCAACCCGGTCAGGTTGAACGCCTTAGACACACTGTCCAGCGAGTGCAGCAAGGTGAAGGTTCCCCGCTGTTTTCGGATGGCATTATGTGGGGCCGACGTACGCCACTGGTGGTCATGGAAGGCGTCCTAACGGCTGTACGATACGTGAAGGCCTTGTTCCGACCTATAGCGCAACCATATCGGCAGCATAATGGTGAGGAATTCGTCTTCATGGACGACAAAACACGCCCGCATGGTACACATCTTGTGAATGACTTCCTTCAGGATGACGACATCGCCCGACTAGAGTGCCCAGTATTTTCTCCAGACACGAACCCTGTCGCACATACCTGGGAAAGATTGAAAAGGGCTGTTTATAGACGAGGTGACCCACCAATCAGTCTGAGGGATTTACGCCGAATCGCCGTTGAGGAGTGGGACAATCTGGATCAACGGTGCCTTGATGAACTTGTGGATAGTATGCCACGACGAATGCAGACATGCACCAATGGAAGAGAACGTGCAGCTGGGTATTAGAGGTACCGGTGTGTACAGCGACCTGGACCACCGCCTCTGAAGGTCTCGCTGTATGGTAGTACAACACACAATGTGTGGTTTTCATGAGCAATAAAAAGGGCAGAAATGATGTTTATTTTGATCTCTATTCGAATTTTCTGTACAGTTTCCGGAATTGTTGGAATCGAGATGATGCAACACTTTTTTGATGTGTGTAAATTCAACTATTAAAATAGTGACAACTCTGTTTCCACACTCAAGGAAAAGTTTAAATGAATAAGTGTTGCTTTCTACGAACCTATAATCTGGCCCCCTGAGAGTTTACACTCAAATAGAGTACAACAATAATTCCAGTTAGTATACCCCTACAAATTCCAGACAAACAGTGAATGGAAGTAGGTGACTATCCCCAAAATTCCACACATTCACACTTACGCGAAGAACTTCAGACATGTGATCGTCGTGGATTCCATATGTGCCAAATCAAACTGAACTACTCTGCTGGTGCAGCGAATAATGCTCACCGTGAGTATGGCTGTGTTGGGATGCTGTGTGTTGTTCAGCCACAATGCAACACCAAGTCGATCCATCCATTATAACTACCGTCCACGGATTCAATCCGCACACCCAGTGAGCAAAACGGAAGATGATGCGGACGTCTTGGAACTCGCTTAGTGCCTTCTCTCATGGCTCTCACTTTCGCCCTTGTCATTTCTTCCCGCCGAAAATGAACTGTTTGCCAATTTCAGTATTAAGGATCATTGCAGCCCAGTCACGAGACTTTCCACAAATTAGAGAATCACGCCAAAAGAGCGCGTCTCCTTCAGATACTAATCACAATAAGAACAATTTCCCTCATACCAAAAGACGTTGATCTGAAAGCTGTGAGTCTAATGGCACACACTATTATGCCAGCTACACGTTCTCACACCTAGGCTATTAACCTCTCACAAGAAATAAAGCAAGAGCCGCTGCGAGGGTGTTCTTTGTTTCATGTAGGCCTGCTTTCTACAAACAGTAGATGACTATCTTCAAAGAAGACCCACAGAACACGTAGGGGCGCCCCTCCTCATGCACTGGCGCCGCAGGGCACACCGCCGGGTTATTAGCCTGCGCCGCCGAATAGGTGGCCAACAGTTTGCCTCCCCTCAGAAGTGGGGTTTCGGCCTCCATTCTAGGCATTCACCATCCAGGTGGCCGGTCCTTTCCCCAATCGGCCACGACTGTTTGCTGCTCGCAATTTCAAATCCAACACATTGTTTATTCACCTGCTCACTACAAACTTTCATAATCCAGTGTGCCCATCACCGTGTTAGCAAAGAAAAGAAATGACCATTGTTATGTAGAGCACCGTGCCCTCTTTCACCGTGGTGCAATCTCATCAATAAAGTTCACATTCTGTTTTACGGTGTTGTCAGTCTCTGAATTGCGAAACCACACTATTAATTTTGATGAAATTGGTATGCAGAAATGGCTGCCGATTTCAAGCATTGTACGGAAGTGAATCACAAGCTGTGAAGAAACAGGAAAAGTAGCAAATGGACGAGTTTCAGATGTGGTGATACAGAAAGATGTTCAGAATTAGGTAAAATGAGGAGAAACATCGTTGTAGATGAAAACTGTGTGTCAGACTAGGACTCGGTATTGGAACCTTTGCCATTCACGGGCCAGTGCTCTACCGACTGTTAGCCGGGCGGACTAAGACGCTGCAGTCATGGACTGTGCGGCTGATCCCAGCGGAGGTTAGAGTCCTCCCTCGGACATGGGTGTGAGTGTTTGTCCTTAGGATGATTTAGATTAAGTAGTGTGTGAGCTTAGGGAATGATGACCTTAACAGTTAATTCCCATAAGATTTCACACACACACATTCTACCGACTGAACGGCCCTTTCGTCGATGAATGATATGCCCACAAGGAACGCAGGAGAGCGTATGTGAAGCCTGAAAGCAAAGAGGTAAGGTACTGGGAAAGTAAGGCTGCAATGGGCGTGATGTGAGACGTGTTTGGGTAGTTCAGTCGGTAAGGCAATGGCAGACGAAAAGAAAGCGTTGCAGGGTTGACTCTCGGTCTACCACACAGTTTTAATCGGCCGAGAAGTTTCGAATCAGCAAACATTTCACTGTAGAGTGAAAACTCATTCTGGGAAACAATGAAACAAGAAGATGCGGAAAAGATCGACAAAAGGAAGGGACGGACAATTTGTCATCTGCTAAGGAGACAAGAAATAATTTCCATGGTACCAGAGGGGGCTGTGGAGTGTAAAAACAGTAAGAAAAAGATATATACTAGAATATATGAAACCGATAATTCAGGACTTTTGAGCACAGGAGGAATTTGTGGCAGGATGCAACAACTTAGTGAGATGAATAAAGGGTTACATTGGCCTTCAACTTATATTTATAAATATTTGAACATCACTAAAGATTAAATTTTTGATCATTCCAGTATCAACAAGAAACAGGAAACACGATATCCGTTTCAGAGTTCGACAGAAAAGGGAACCTAGTGGAACCACCTTTTGTGATCGCCAGTCAGTCAGTCAGTCCGAGACACCTTTTCCTCAGGAATGAGCAGTTATCAAGTTGAAATTTATATCACGCACTAAGGTCTGAGATACCTTAGCGGCGTAAATAATTTAAACTTCTAAGTCATTGCAAACAAAAGATACGGCCAAATATGTAACATATTTTGATGGTAGCAAACTCGCTTATGAAAATCTATAGATGAACTCTCTTTGTACATGTTGGGCCCGGTGGTCTAGTTCTAAAGCGTGTACCTGGGAACAATGTGAAGAGTAGCCAGAAACAATCTACACTGATAACAATATGCCCACTGCCCACGCCTGGTGGAGTTGTAGGCACAGAACGCGGTAACTAAGTAAGAGGAGCAGACAGGGACGGGGAAAATCTGGACTGAAAATGAGGAAATCCATTGAGAGACGTGACACTGACAAAGTGCATATCATTATTACGCAGAGCCTGTGAACGAGTACCTCGAAATCGGCCAAGCTGGTCGAATGTTCACGTGCTACAGCCGTGAGAAACTGCGGAATGAGGTAGGACAGCGAAACTACCACTAGGCGCTACGTGGTTGGACGCTATCACCTCGTACTCACATTAGCGGCCCGTTATTTACGCTCACCACTTTAACTGTGCGCTGACATCGAATGCCACGTACCTCCACTAACTTACCAGCAAACTGTTGGATCCCTCATTCGCAGACTCAGTGATGTCTTTCGTTACAGAGAAGCACACACAAACTATTAAGCAGATGGTCATAATGTTCTCGCTCATCCATTTATATACGTAATAAAAATTTTACGGCGCCCTCAGAGCACGTCGTACTCGCACGCGTCCGGTTTTTTTGCATACTTTTCATGATTTATTCCTAAAGGTAGAGTGGGTGTTGGAGATATGACCCATTATTGAGTGGGGAACTTTTCAGCCATGTAGCAGGCGAGCTGGTAATGGGAAAAACGCAGTCTCCATCGGGTATATTTGTGGAATGGTATTTCCAGTTCCTGTATTGACCTTATAAGCAAGCGTAACCTTCCGAAACCATATATGTAGACATTATCCTAGATAATAATATGAAGCGTCGTGTATGTAAAAATGTTACTGTTAGTGTGTATACAGAGTAAAGTCGGTGTTTTCACAGGTGCAGCATATTTATGCCATTGCTGTTTGTAAGCAATGCGATCAAGGTCTGGTCGTCCTTATAAAACAAAGCTGCAATATATTTTGATGTGAAGAATAAACTGCGAGAAATATACTTGCGATAATGAGGTCACATTTGTTACTTATGGTGAAAGAAAAATGCGAGAATGAAATTCTCGGCAATGTATGAACGAAGTATCCAGTTGACACTGTGCGCTAGTATGTCTCTTTGGCAGAGTGGGGGGACCGACACTTCATGACAGTCCGGAAACGGATCCACCACAGTGAATCCAGCGTGTGGAAGCTAGGTACCGTGTATTATGAACAGTACTGCGAATTTATTCTACCGAAAGGTTGTGGTGGTGTGCGGGATGTCAAAATGAGTCTTCTTATATTTGGGAAAACAAAAGTACAGACGATTTCTTGATAAGGGATGTGGGTAAACTGCACCAAAATGTGTTAGATTTAGCACGGGATGTGAAATAAAATAAACAGTCTTCCTGAAGGAAAACAGACCTGACCATAAACGTGCTTTGTCTAAGTGCAAGTTAAGGGAAATGAAATATGAAGTCTTACTACAATATCTCACTGTGTTGGACTTGTAAACTGACTGCCTACGTTTATAGCATTTGTAGAGTAGAGAAAGCTTTTGAATGTGTTGAGTGACAGTCATTGTTTGAAGCTCTTAAGTAACAAGAACGAATTTTGGGAACCATACTATAGTTAATAGAGTAGAAAGCTATGATAAGGAAACACTTCAGAAGGAAGTGTGACGGTGTTGTAGCCTATCCGCAATATTAGAACGTGTGACTTGAGAGTCACGTATCGCGACTTTTCAGTTCTTTATTTTTCTTGACTATGCTGGAGGAGGGGACTCGACTTGTTAACTCAGGAACAAAGTTTGTGTGCATTTCTGTTCTCGTTATGTAGCCGCACGGCTCTATGTGTTCGGGAAATACCTTCCATAGGGACTACGGTTTACTGAAGCTGACAAGGCAAGGACATCGGTGTGCTTTTGTCGCCAACCCTCTCCATCACCGTTTATTTTCCCCTCCTTGGGGAAGTGTGTGGAGGAGTTATTAGCCTGTTAGCTTTCACTCCACCATGTATAATGTGTCTGTGTGATTATCATTGATAGTTTTGGCTGTCTGTGAACTGTGGTGGTATTCTGGTGGTGTCTTGTACTTGCCTGTAGTTGGCGAGATGTTGGATATTTTAATGATTAAGGATTGGTATTAGGACTTGGAGATTTTCGGATTTTTCTCTTCGATTTAGTCGTCTAAGATCTTCATAGGGCTTTGTGCTTACCACGTGTTGTGTACATAGTTCCGCGTAGTCAGCGCGTACAGAACTTTCCCACTAGAGCGTGCCCCGCTAAGCACAACAGCGCAGGCGCAGCGCTCGTCCGTCTCCGCACTACGAGATGGCGCTGCCTTAGACACAGGCCAAATTCTGCTTCTGCCGATCCACGTATTAATATGTAACGCAGCTAATGAGATTGCTGCTAACGTAGAACCTTTTCTCCTCGAAGATCACACTCGCGCAGTGATACCTGAATGCGTGAGGTATTATAACAAGTGTACAGACCTCTGATGAGTCAGTCTGCATTTGTCTGCACCAGTCTGTACCAGTCTGCATTAGTCTGCATTTGTCTGTACCAGTCTATAGTCAAGTTTCAGTCTGCGCCTAATAAGATTACCATATTCCTGTACATAGCCATGATGATAAATGAATAGACACTTATCAGAGATATGTGAGAATAAGATTAATGTACCAAGACGAAAGGAACTTCAGATTGTCAATTGTAAATAGCATCCAGAATCAAGTTATGTAATGTTCATGCTTGTTATCACTTTAATAAATGTGTGTGAAAATTAATCAAGTTCTGTTTAAAGCTGGTTATCGTCAATCTGCTACTCTAAGCATGCAAGTGGAATTTCTATCATCTGACCTAACGGCAGAAGATAAACACGCCACGATAAGACCACGAGACATATTGCTGACACTCGCCTACTTCGTTAGAGCGACAAGTCAAATAATCTGATGGTGTGTGTACCGAAGGTCTTACAGTACGCACACCACATCATGGGACATATCATACCGACCTAGGAAGAGGATGAGGTTGTTTCCATATCTGGAGCTCTCGTAAAAAGACCTTGCCAGATCTTGGAATCTTTCTTTGAGGAGGGTATTTCGTCAGCGGCGTGCAGATCGTCGGTGGGGAATCCCATGGGTAGATGCAGTACCCTCCTGAGGGGGCGATTCCGCAGCCTCTGTAGTTTGTCCAGATGCTGCTTCGCCGCTTATACCCATACAAGACATGCATACTCCATTATTGGCCGTATAATGGGCTGATAATTTACTCCTACAGATCAGGGGAGGGAGCTGCTTCTGTTGAGGACTGGGTACAGGATGGACATTCTGGCACAGACCTCGTCTATGTGGGTTTTCCACATTAGTCTCGAGTCCATGGTTACACCGAGATACGTGGTGGATCTGCGCCAGGGGAGTCGCTACCCGTGTAGGTGCTAGTGAAGGGGGGAGGGTGGGGGTTGAGGGGGTCCGCGTCTCCAGAGCCTCCAGGTGATCAACATAGCCTGTGCCTTTTCAGAGTTGATGGTGATGCGCCAGAGACGGACCTAGGTTTCTGTGTCATCTAAAATCCTTTGTAGCCAACGAATGACCAGGTCCTTATTCGCATTACGAGTGTAAAACGCTGTGTCGTCAGCATACTGATCGGCGTGCACCAGGGGGTCTGTGGGAGTGTCCGCAGTTACAGACTGTACTAAACGGGCCCCAGGACCGATCCCTGTGGTACCCCAGCAAGAATACGCCTCTCGGTGGAGGTGGGTGTTTCTAACTTGACAGGGAAACTTCTGTTCATGAGATAGCTTTTGATTAACCTGATTATGCTCCTGGGGAACCACTGTGTGTATAACTTGTATAATAGCCCCTTATGCCATACTGATTTGAACGCTTTGGCTACATCCAGTAACACTATCCCACTGTAGCCTCTGTGGTTGAGGCCCTCTGTTGGTGCTTCCACCAGTCTCATGATCTGTTGCGGGGTGGCGTGATTCTGTCGGAATCCAAATTGGAAATCCGGGCTACATCAAGTAACACTATCCCGCTGTAGCCTCTGTGGTTGAAGCCCTCTGTTGCTGCTTCCACCAGTCTCAAGATCTGTTGTGGGGTGCGTGCTTCTGTTGGAATCCGAATTGGAAATCCGGCAGAAGTCGTTAGTTGGTGATGTGATCTCGTATGGGTATTAGCAGAGGCGCTCATAGACATTGCTGAGAGTTGACAAGAGGCTATTCGGCCTGTAGTGCTGCGTGAATAAAGGGTTTTTTCCTGGTTTGGGTTTGGAGACCACTTCCGCGTGTTACCAATAAGCTGGGAACTCGTGAGTACGAGTAATCTCGTTGAAGACTTTCTCGAGGTGTTCAATAGCCGAGGGTGGAAGGTTTTTAAGTAGCTGGTTGGTGACACTATAGTATCCTGGCGCCTTTTTTGTAGGGAGGGACCTAATTACTTTTGCCACGTCTTCGGGGATGAATAGCGGGGGTTCGTCCTCTGAGTCCTCCTCAGCATTGAGGAATACAGCCAGTTGACGACGGACTACCTCTTCATGTTCGTCATCATGGGGTTCTGCTGCTTGAAACTGCTTGTCAAAGGTGTCGGAGAAGGTGTTGACCTTTTCAGCATCGCCTTAGGCCAGACCCCGCTCGCTGTGCAGTGGCGGCATCCTAACACGTCTTTTGGTGAATTGCTTGGTTGCTTGCCATAGTGTGTGATCGTCTACTTTGAGGGCTGTGAGGTGGTTTTGTCATTGCTGGTTTCTGTGCTCATTGAGCGCTACCTTCAGCTCTCTCTGTAGACCACTGGGCAGTCTCATGGTGGCCTGACTTCTGGAGATCTTCCACTATTTTGATACTCTGTTCTTGTGTCGGATTTGGTCTACCAAATGTTCCGGGAGTTGTACTTGTGGTGGCGGGCTGTCCTTTTGTGGGGGAGTGGCATCTTCAGCTGGCTGCAAGATGGTACATGCTAGGTCTTGTAGCGCTTGTTCTATTGTTTCTTCAGTAGGTGGCGGAGCGCGAGAGGTATCAGAAGCGACATTTCTCTGTATCGCTCCCAGTCTGTATGTTTGTAAGACGTCTGGTATCGTGGGAGTTCTACCCAATCTCCCACATAGACGTCTAGAATCCTTGCGGCCACAAACCTTGTGATCCTCCAAGTGAGGGCTATGTCTAACACGTCGGGCCTATCTCCATTTTTGGAAATATGTGGTCTCGTCCGGACCCCATGTTTTGAAGTGGTGGTTGCGCGCTAGTAGTTGCAGTTTGGCGCCTGCTCTGGAGGTTACTCTAGAGTTCCAATCGGGGTGTTTGGCATTGAAGTCGCCTCCTATTTTGAGTTCGCCTTCAATTTGCATTACAGCAGCTATGTCTCCCTTGTCTATCTCGTCTTGTGGGGGTCGGTGGATTCCAAAATTGTTAGGGGTCCGGTGGCAGTGGTTACTTCTAACGCCACTGTTTCGATTTTATTGGTAGCTGGTAAAAATACTTGGTGGTGGAGGATCCCTCTTCTTATTTATACGGCCACTCCTCCGCCTTGGGTTCGCCTGTCTTTACGGTAGCCAACGTAGTTTAGAACTGTCGCTTTTATTCCCGGTTTTAGGTGGGTTTCCCCAATCATGCATATGTCGATGGAGAACTCCTTCGTGAGTTCTCTGAACTTGACCTCTTGGTTAACAATTCCGTCGGCGTTAAAGACGCACATTGTTAGGCTTTGTATATTTGGTCGCCTATCCATGATGAGGTTTCGAAACTACTGGGGAAGTCGCATGGGGGAGCGACTGCTGGACTGCTGCCTGAAGGGCAACGAGGATCTGAGTGTTCTGCCTCCGGGCCTCCCCGAATTCCTTCATCATTTTCATGACGAGGTTCATGGTCTGGATCATAAGGCCTAACAACTAGTACGAGGGATTGGACTGAGTGCAAGTTTGCCGGCAAAGGCGACGTTCGCCTTTATAGCCATAGAGAATCATTGATCACAAAAAAGGCAGCTTCCTGTAGGTAATGCAATAATGCGCCACTGCAGATGTACCGTGCACCACGAGAGAATTAGGTGCCTTTCATAGCAGACGTTGCCACACAATCAAGAAAATCTTTTCGCCTCTGCTTTGTGGTGCGAAGGCCACAACCAATGAGCGGAATCAGTATCAGTGTTCTGTAAGCCATAGATGAGAAATTTCGATGGGTTCCCCTGCATTTACCTGAACTGAGGACTAGAAGAGAGTCTTTCTCCGTATGTGGTGCCCTTTTGGAGAGGAGATGAGTAATGGTTTGAGAAGACATTCGGTGTGACGGAAGCAGTTATAGCAGGTTTAGATTCTATTTTTTTCCCTTGCTTTCCTACAGAGTCGCATCTCATTGATGGAGTTAATCCACTTCAAAAGCGTAATTCAATTGTCCTGAAAAGGGTGTGTACCGTTATATAAGATATTATTAATAAAAAAGATAATCCTTGGAAAACACGTCGCGAAATTTTTCATACTGCCCAGGCATTTAATCTAGCTTGTGCTCGTACCCACATTGTATCCAAATTCTAACACACTTAACTGCAGTTTACACAGATATGTAAGAGTTACGGAAATGTCAATCAGTCATTATAGAAACGCCAGTTCCCCCACCCCAGATTCCCTTCCCCTGTCCGGTGCTGCAGCAATTCACCTGTCAGGACATGACAGCTGTAACGTGTTATACGTGATTTTATTGTGCTTTGTTTGATTAATTACGTTCAGATATGAAGTTAAGGGAGACCAATATGAGTGTGTGACACACGTGTCGCTGAGAACAATGAATTCAATAAAGCGTCATCGGAACAACAGGGAGTGGTACGCCCCGTGTTTATACTGCACAAAAGAAGGGCACGAACGTGGAACGGCAACGCACGAACGGTCAAGCAGTATGGCGTTGCGGAAGACAATGCAGTGAATGCTGCAATACAGAATGGTAGAATTATGCGCAAACGGGAAGTTATTTCAGACGGTGATACAGCCTGATATACCTTGTGAGTTACATTACTTTTAATAACCCTGTGTAGCTATTCGACTATATTTGCACCTCATTCATCGTTACTCACTAAAGACAATATTCGATACAGAATCTCATGATTATAAATAATAGTAAACGATCTCTGCACAACATTCATTTTGAAAGAAATCAAAAGTTACTGTCTTGATAACAATATGCAATTTACAATAGAGTCCTACGTCTTGATTTTTGTAAAATGGTTTAAAAGTCAAAAACAGTATTATCCTCGATATGTAAATTCAAAATCTGCATGGTAACTGTAATTGACTTTAATTCAAGCCCTCACTAATAACGAAGATATCAAAATTCACACCTCTCATGAATGTACTTACGTTTTAGTTGTTTGTATACCAGTGTTTCAGATATGCTGCTTTATATGTATCTCTGTGGTGATCTTCTAGCATCATAAATCTATACGTTCACAGATATTCTAAAAGTATATGTATTTATGTATGTACGATGTTCCACTTCTCACCTTAAACCGCTGGGTTGATGTTTAACAAACTTGGCATCACTCATGTGGAGAGAACAGCCACCTGCCTCTCAAACGGATGAGGGTGGAAGTGAAAATGAAGCATAGCTCAAGACGCAAAACTAGCAGGAGTTTAACAAAGAGATCACCAGTAATAAACTTAATATATAATTTCAGAATTTTACTAGAGTTCGTCTCGCTCACACCCACGACAAAATGATGAAAGGAGAAAAGTTTTTCACTTACCAGATTTTCGCTGTTTATGCAGTGAACCCGACGCATCAGGCACGAACCTTTTACAAAAACAGACATAATGCCTGATGGGATACCGCAGTCACTGGTTGTACAATGTTAGTTATAATCCGTCTTGTTTGCAAAAATGTTTATTCACATGACCGGTGTCGATTCCTCTAGAACCATTTTCAGATCTGCAGTTTCGGTTACAGGAGTAACCCGTGAAGTTAGCTATGTGTGGACAGGTAACCGAAACTGCAAATCTGAAGATGGTTCTAGAGGAACCGAAACTGGTCATGTGAACAAACATTTTTGCAATCAAGACAGATTATGAGTAACATTGAATGACCTTTTTAATTTATTACTTCTTCATTAATAACTGCCGGCCGGAGTGGCCGAGCGGTTCTAGGCGCTACAGTCCGGAACCGCGCTGCTGCTACAGTCGCAGGTTCGAATCCTGCCCCGGGTATGGATATGTGTGATGTATTTAAGTTAGTTAGGTTTAAGTAGTTGTAAGTTCTAGGGGACTGATGACCTCAGAAGTTAAGTCCCATAGTGCTCAGAGCCATTTGAACCATTTTTTTCATTAATAACTCTATTCGCAACACATTTTGCGGAGAGTATTCATGTATATCACTGAACGAACCTGCAAAAATATATCATTGTACGAACATAGCTCAGGAGATATGATATCATAACTATGGGGCAACTACAAAACGAAACTGCTATGCGAAATTCGCTTGAGGTACAGGTGAAATATGTTTACGAATGTGTGTGAAATATGTTAAGAAAATGAGAAATATATGTTACGTATGTGTATGTAGGCAAACTTGTACATCAAACGCTCCTTCTACATCCCTGGGTAGATTTAAACCACATTTGGTACATTTATTACTTATTGTCTGGAAATAAATACTGTGGGATGAAAACTTGCAACCTCTTGTTAGTGTGGAGGTGGTAACGTGATGAGGTAAGGGGGAGGAATATTTGAACATATATATGTGGGAGGAGGAGACGACAGATAGCAGGGCAGGGGAAAATGGACAGAGAAAGAGTAGAGGAGGATCTGACAGAAAGGGACAGTAAGAGATGGACAGGGAAAGAAAATATGAGGACATGGACTGAGAGAGGGGAGGGGGAGATGGGGAGACAGACAGGTTTGGGGAGATGGAATGAGATAGAGAAGAAGTTATGGACAGAAAGAAGTGGAAGAGGAAATAGACAGAGAGAGAGAGGGGGGGGAGGGGATGGGGGGCAGAATGCGATAGAGGGGAGGAGTTGAACAGAGGAAGGAGGAGTAGATGGAAAGAGATAGGGAGGAGGAGGAGACAAAGAGAGCAAGAGGAGTATGTGAAGTTAGAGGCGGTGAGGAGCTGATAGAGTGGGCGGGAGTAGATGGACTTAAGAGCAGGAGATGAACAATGAGGCAATGGGCAGGTGGACAAAAGGGGGAGGAGTAGATGGACAAAGAGAGGCAGTGGAGCTGATGGACAGAGAGAACGGTGAGTTGTAGATCTACAAAGAGATGGGGGAAGAAGGGCAGAGAAGGAGGAAGGTGGATATTTACAGAGACAGAAGGAGGAGATGGGCTAATGGAGTTGAAATAAACACATAACCGGGCAGCGCCGGGTACTGAGTTACTAACAAATAAACTCTCTGAACAGTTTTGGTTTAATTTGTCCTGTTATAAATAAGATGCGAAAGGTTCACTGAATGAAGTATCCGTGAGTTGGTATTGCTATCTTCTTAGTGTTAGTACCTTCACACTAGGCAAATACAAAGCATCCCAGTCTTGGTAACATAAGCACATGTGTCTTATACCCAAGTGTCTGCCTAGACTCTATCGAAAATCACTCTCTTCATGTAAGGTTGGTGACGTCTTACTCATGGTGTCAGACAAGCTATACTTCAGACTAACGACGTATCTTATGAATGAAGTATCCTGCTGTGCTTCCAAATGACGATGGAAATCCCTCAGGAATCGTCGGTTCTTGTCGAATGCAAGATGTGCTTGTAATGTTTAGACTGAACTGATTTGGAAGTGGTGAAAAGGGGTGAGGGCATCCAAAAACAAAAAAAAAACAATAAAAAATGGCAAAATAAAATCCAGATGTGCATCAAATGTTTCCGTTTGGTCAGACGATTAGAAATTTGTAATATAATTCCGTCTATCCAAAGTTATAAGAGTGTTTGATTCGCCTTTGTTGGTATTTTGATCAATAAATAGGTACTCCTGCTTCGACTGAAATATATCAACTGCAACAAAAGAAATTTCTGAAACAGTATGAAAATTAAGACGAGCCGTGTTGTTATATCAGTCTTTGCAGGATTAGTTGATGCCCCCCCACACGTCCACACACACTGAACCTGTTATGCCACTGCGGTTAAGAGTTGGTTCTGACTCACGAAGAATTCCTTGAGTGCGAGATCGAAAGTTCCATTTTTAGTAAGGCTCATGTGAAAGTGTTGAGTTAACAATGACTAGAACAATATTAGCTGCTAATGGCTGACAGTGTGCATCAGGACGGCCAAAGTAAATGAGTGGCGTAGAGGTGCATAAGTCATACTTATATGGCAGGTAAGTATTGCACTTAATGAAATGGGCATCGTTGACTTCAAGAAGTGTTCAAAACCAACCTTTAGACGAGCAGGAAACGTTGACGTCACAGTAAGAAAGAGTGGGAAAATGGTTGTAAGAGAACTACAGTATGTCATACACACTGCTTTTGGCCAATAGCTGGCCCAAGTGCACTGAAGGCCAAAGAAACTGGTGTAGGCATGGATATTCAAATACCGAATGAAAAATAGCGCAGCTAGTGAACACAAAAGTTGGCACCACTAAGATCCAAAGCGAACTGATTGAGAGTTACAATCCGTGCAGGACTCTCAGCTAGGTATCCACGCTTAAAGGATGAATATAGAATCATATAGGTGAAATGGGGCGTTAAGAAATTATGGTATGTGATGGCATGCAACGGAATGTGAAATGGTCCGTCAGGATGCCTATCGTGAAAATGGCTATCCTTTAAGGCGTAGCTGTAGTCAGGCCCATAATTTCTTATAGGCACGGAAGAATCAAACACCCAAAACCTGAATTTCTCCAGTGATTCCACATGGTATGAATTTCAGTTCACACAATTTTTAGGAGAGACAGTTTTCTCTAAAGAAGTTTGATTTTTATGCGCAGACCAGGAATTCAGCGAACGCAAGTTACACTGAAGAGCCAAGGAAACTGGTACACCTGCTTAATATCATGTAGGGCCCCCACGTGGACGCAGAAGTGCCGCAGCACGACGTAACATGGACTCGACTAACGTCTAAAGTAGTGCTGGAGGAAATTTACGCCATGAATCCTGCAGGGCTGTCCATAAATCCGTAAGAGTACGAGTGGATAAAAATCTCTTCTTAACATTGCAAGGTATCCCAGGTATGCTCAATAATGTTCATGCCTGGGACGTTTGGCGGCTAAGGAAGCGTTTAAACTCATAAGAGTGTTCCTGGAGCCACTCTTTAGCAATTTTGGATGGGTGGGGTGTTGCATTGTCCTGCTGGAATTGCCCAAGTCCATCGGAAGACACAATGGACAGAGTGGATGCAGGTGATCAGAGAGGATGCTTACGTACGTGTCACCTGTCAGTGTCGTTTCTAGACGTATCAGGGGTCTCATATCACTCCAACCGCACACGCCCAACAAGATTACAGAGCCTCCACCAGCTTGATCAGTCCCCTGCTGACATGCAGGGTCCATGGATTCATGAGCTTGTCACCATACCCATACACGTCAATACCATTTGAAATGAGACTCGTCAGACCAGGCAACATGTTTCTAGTCATCAACAGCCCAATGTCGCTGCTGAGAGGCCCAGGCTAGGGGTTAAGCTTTGTGTCGTGTAGTCATCAACGGAACACGAGTGGGCCATTGGCTCCGAAAGCCCGTATCGATGATATTTTGTTGAATGGCTCATACGCTGATATTTGTTGACGGCCCAGAATTGAAATCTGCAGCAATTTGCGGAAGGGTTGCACTTCTGTTACATTGAACAATTATCTTAAGTCGTTGTTGGTCCCGTTCTTGCAGGATCTTTCTCCAGCATCAGCGATGTGTGCGATTTGATGTTTTACCGAACTCCTGATATTCACAGTACACTCGTGAAATGATCGCACGGGAAAATCCCCACTTCATCGCTGCCTCGGAGATGCTGTGTCCCATCGTCCGTGCGCCGACTATAACACCACGTGCAAACTCACTTAAATCTTGTTAACCTGCCATTGTAGGAAGAGTAACAGATGTAACACCTGCGTCAGACACCTGTTGTCTTCTACAGGCATTGCCGACCGCAGCGCCGTTTTCTGCCTGTTTACATATCTCTGTATTTGAATATCCATGCCTATACCAGTTTCTTTGGCCTTCAGTGCACTTAGGCCAGCTATTGGCCAAAAGCAATGTGTATGACATACTGTAGTTCTCTTACAACCATTTTCCCACTCTTTCTTACTGTGACGTCAACGTTTCCTGCTCGTCTTGTAAGATCACGCACACAAGAAAGACTCGTAGGAGGCAGAACACCTCCGACTTCTCTCAGCACTACAAAAATAACTTTCCAGCCTATTTACCATCCAGATTAAGAGTCAGCATAACTGTTAAGGCATTGACGTTAGCTGATCTTGATACCACTATTTTGGTACCTCTCATTTCGAGGATTTTCCTGACATATGCATTTCTTGGGCGGAGCTGAAAACAAATTCCTTACTGAAGAATGGGATAAGTTAGTTTATCTCATCGACAGATTTTTCGGGGCAATTCCGCAGTTTGCTGTACATCGTCAAGTAGACTATTTGTTTCAAATTTCGTTATCCTACGTCTTCCAAAACTGTAGCACTGTTTGAAGTTATACAACCATTCACTGCTTCGTTTGCAATCACGGTTATCTATGTAGCTCGCAATTCGATGTGCCTAGCGTAGTAGCTCTCTATCCTGCACATCATGCAAATTGCATCGAGTAGACTTGAAGCTCGCAAACACCATTTTTTATAACAAGTGTGGCTTGTCCCCCGTTGAAAGTCCGTAGTTTTTCATATGAACTACAAGGTCATATTGCTACGGACGTTTTCGAAATCTGTTCATACTGATTGTTTTTTACTATGCTGCCGATAATCTTACACGTACCCAATTAAAAATTATTCTGCGCTCCATAGCCTCGTGCTGTGCTCTCCACTATATACCTTGAGTCCTGCTCCTTACTGTCTTCAGCAACCAATATTGTGATTACACAATAGACAAAATATGGGGCGTCGAGTGCCGTAAACATCATTGGCCTTTTGCGACCTCCCACTCAAGGGGTCCCTCGCAAAACTACATGGCAGTAAAGTTGAGGATAATTTCTAAAAAAAGTGAAACCGTAATGGATAAGCACAATAAATATGTAACATTTAACCGTAAGTACAAAGCCGGTAAAGAAAGGTGAATAAAAGGAGATCAATAAGAAACTGGATGAATAATTCCAGGCAATTTTATATTGTGGCCGAAAGTTCCTGCAATGTTACATCGCAACCCACTTTCATTATGTAGAGTTTAGATTATGAACAGAGCAGTTTTCATCTGAAGCTGTTGATTTGGAATAGATAGATTCGCCACAGTCGATCTCGTATTTTTGTACAGGTGGCGAGTTGAACAGTATTAATATTTTTTCCCCTTGTCAAAATTATGATTTTCGATTGAAATTCTTAGTGACTGCTTGATGTGTAAAAAAGTATTCCGATATCCCTCTGTTGTATGGAAAATGGGAAAGATATTGTGAAATACGTGTAGCTGTGTAATGGATGTGATGGATACATCTACATCTATGTAATGACTCTGCAATTCACCCTTAAGTGAATGGAAGTGGTTTCATCGAACCACATTCACACTTGTTCTCTACCGTTTCAATCTCGAACAGTATGCGGGAGAAACGAAGAATTAAATGTTTCCTTGCGAGTTCTTATTCCTCTTATTTTATTACGTAGATCGTTTCTCCCTCAGCAGGTGGGCGTCACGAGAATGTTTTTGCATTATTAGAAAATGGGAGATCCAAATTTCGAGAAACGATTCCGCCCCACAGTAAAGCATGTTTGTTTTAATGATTACGACCCCATTTCGAGTATCATATACATAATACTGTCTTCCTCCTTTCTAGGCAGTACGAAACAAACTTACCTTCTTTGAATTTGCCATAGTCCTTCGTCAGTCCTATATGCTAAAGATCTCATACCCCATAACAGTAGTGTAGTAGAAGAAGATGACTCAAATGGCTCTGAGCACTATGGGACTTAATATCTGAGGTCATCAGTCCCCTAGAACTCAGAACTACTTAAACCTAACTAACCTAAGGACATCACACACATCCATGCCCGAGGCAGGATTCGAACCTGCGACCGTAGCGGTCGCGCAGTTCCATACTGTAGCGCCTAGAACCGCTCGGCGACTTCGGCCGGCTGTAGAAGAAAGGCAAGCATACTGTAGGCAGGATTTTTATTGAATTTGTTGAATCTTCTAAGTATTCTACCAATAAAAATCCTTCTTTCATTCGCCTTACTGGCAACATTACCTATAAGATCGTTCCAATCTGTTCGTAATTGTAATCCATAGACTTTAATATGGATTTGTAGCCCAAGTATTTGTGCTGTTTATCGTGTAATCGAAATTTAACGGCTGGAGCAAAAATGTTTGTAAGCATCTGTTGTTAACTGGATGCACTATGAAAAATTGCAGTTGCACTCATCTACGTGTGATACTTGTCTAGTTCATTGTTAATATTCTTACGTGTGAAATGTCAGCCAAAGAACGTATAGTTACTGCCACTCCAAGGCTAGTTTTGAAAATCACATAAATAACTGTCTCGTTGTTACAGAGAGTGGAAAGTTTGACCGTGGACTATTCGTAGTCCGCACATAAAACCTGGAACGCAAAAATTTTATGAACACTTAAAGCAGATCCACAGTTTTATAACGGTCTACAATTGGGTACCGTTATCGATAGTGATATAAAGATGAATTCCTCTATTTCATTTTAGTTAGCACGTACACAAAAAATGATATGGGTAGTGCATCTCAGACGAAATACGACATAAATACCTTTGTCGCTTACTGAAGAGTACAAGATAAAGACACAGAACAAGCACCACGGAATAAAATTGTTGTCTCATCAAATATTTTTTAATTTTACTTGGTTCATTTATTTAATGAAAACTATTACACAGTTACAGTTTTGAGTACAATGTTAATGTTTTTCCTGTTTGCTCCTTTTGTATTTGTGTACTGTTCAGACTTTTTTACCTTTTAAAATGCAGTAGTACCACACTCACCAAAATTGCATTTACTGTATGTTCCCTCACACTCCCACATTTTCCTGCATTTATTCATTTCTGCCGGCCGTGGTGGCCATGCGGTTAAAGGCGCTACAGTCTGGAACCGCGCGGCCACTACGGTTGCAGGTTCGAATCCTGCCTCGGGCATGGATGTGTGTGATGTCATTAGGTTAGTTAGGTTTAAGTAGTTCTGAGTTCTAGGGGACTGATGACCTTAGAAGTTACGTCCCATAGTGCTCAGAGCCATTTGAACCATTTTATTCATTACTGTTTATCTTATCGATATTCTTAAGTTCCTTATGTATTCTCTTGCTACAGTGACAATTCTTTCTTCGTTTAATTGGTTTATGCATCGCCCTCCATGCTTTATACCTCCTGAAATAGCCTTGTTAAGCACCAATTTAATTTTAATTTGTTAGTTTTGTTTATTAATAGAAACTGTTGTGTAGAGCCGACCGGAGTGGCCGAGCGGTTCTCGGCGCTTCAGTCTGGAACCGCGCGACAGATACGGTCGCAGGTTCGAATCCTGCCTCGGGCATGGATGTGGGTGATGTCGTTGGGTTGGTTAGGTTCAAGCAATTCTAGGTTCTAGGGGACTGATGACCTCAGAAGCTAAGTCCCATAGTGAGAGATGTTACTTACTGTCAGTTTCTGCTTCAATCTAGACGTGTAACTTATCTTTCAGTGTTGTTTACAAACATAGTAACTTCTTCGGTGACAATACCCAGTAAATGTCTCAAGAGGGTCTTGTAAGCCGAAACCTGGTTGACGCAATAAAAGTAATACTGTAGAACAAAAGCAAACTAGTGATTTCGACTATTATAATGTTGTTGTACCCAGAACCGATGGAAGATTCACTTAACACGGAAAATTTATTTTTTATCAACTTTGTGAGTAGATGACCTTCCTGTATCGTCGATCCTCAGTCAATATAAGGAAAGGAAGCGGTGTGCGACACCTGCCTGCGAATCGAGTAAACGTTATTCTGCGTGATATCGTATTTAAATTGTATGAGAATCTCATTTTCGGAGGCCGAGACTGGTAAGCTGCCCAGCATTTACCTAGAAGAGCGACGAAAACCACCCAAAAACCACGGCTGCTTAATCCGCAGCACACATTCGATCCGTTCCGCGCTCTCTTCCCACTCTCGTAATCAAGCACACTTTGTGTTAAACTAAATGAGCAGCAATGAATTTTCATTCGTGTACAACTGACGGTGGAAATGGACAAACGGGAAGTATTCTAAAGCTGCTCCTGATGTCGTGACTTTTCCTGGAAGAAACGGACTCACTTTTTCACTGCATGTGCGTTTAGTAACAAGTGAAACGTCGTTATAGTTCTTACAAGGTGAGCAAAGAATATCCAAAAAATTGGCAAAGGCTACACGAGTTCCCTGTGAGCTGAGAGCAGTGGTTCCAGCTATCAAGGGTTACGTCTCCTGCGGTTTTGTTAGATCGCTTACGGAAAATTCTGGGAAGATTCCTCTGAAAGTAGCAAGTATTTCTTTTCTTCCTCTTTTCCTTTCTCGAACTCGGCCTTCAATGACGCGTTCTTTCATCTGACACTAGACCGTAGAGTTCTTCCTGTCTTCCTGTGACGTGGATTTTCTGTAAACTGAAAGCAATTCCTTCAGGAGATGATTAAGATACTTCACGGAATTAAAATACTGAATCTAATATTACGTGAGACATACATCAGTCCCGTATGCGTTAACAGCAGAATAACAGTAACTAAAATCTATAAGATTTCTAACACAAGTCTCTTCATCTAAAAAAATAATAAGTGCGTGTTTAACTTACCTGGAAGAAATTGCCAATGATGAGTGATAAGAGAAAAATTTCCAAATTAAGGAAAAAATTACGGGACCGAAGTACGTTGTATTAACATGCCACTATATCGTTACAAGTCTCTCAAGACTTCTGACATCTATAAACGTGAACCTAAGGTGCAACGAACATACTGAAACGGAGGAGGAGGACATTAGTGTTTAACGTCCCGTCGACAACGAGGTCATTAGAGACGGAGCACAAGCTCGAATAACGGAAGGATGGGGAAGGAAATCGGCCGTGTCCTTTCAGAGGAACCAACCCAGAATTTGTCTCAAGCGATTTAGGGAAATCACGGAAAACCTAAATTAGGATTGCCGGACACAGGTCTGAACTGTGGTCATCTCGTATGCGAGTCAAATGTGCTAACCACCGCCCCATCCCGCTCGGAACATTCTGAAACCATTGACATAGATGAAAAACGGGAAAATAAGACTTAATTCCAAGAAAGGAATTATTCCTCCGCTTTGTGTAACGTAAAGTCTGTATAGGACATTTAAGGGAGTGGTTAGAAACATAGAAGAAGTTAACAGAATTAATCTAGTGGCAAAACACGGCCTTAGTAATTAAAATGTGTGTGTGTGTGTGTGTGTGTGTGTGTGTGTAGGTATGTGTGTGTGTGTGTGTGTGTGTATGTGTATGTTTGTGCGCTCGCGCGTGCGTGCGTGTCTGTGTCTCTGTCTAATTAATTCCGCAATACCTTTGTTTTCTTGGGAAACAGAAAATAAAGAGGTTAATTCGACATTTTGTGTGTGAGGTAGACATGAGTAAAAAGCTGTATTTGGGGCACTTTTTTTAAAACTCGAAATGAGCTCCGGATAACACCACAGAAAAAAATAAAACATAATCGGTACCTAATTCTTAGAAGGACTACTTAAAAATAACTCGTTCAGCGTAAATCATGCGAAGAGTGACAAGTAAGACATCCCGATGATTTATTTTCCAGATTCTGATTGATGAAATAAACTATCAAATGGTGGATAAATTGAAAAAAGTTCGTTAATGGCTGCGTTGTGTTTAACTAAGAATGATCACAAAAATTGGTTTGGATTTTCCACGTGATGTACGTACATTTGATTAGGCAAGACGTTATCAGTTAAAGACTGCAAAATATAATTTTAAATAATAACATATAATGATAGTATTTGAGAAATGTTGGAGAAAAATTTAAGAAAGTGTGGAAACAATAATTAACGCAAGAAGGAAACGTAAGTGAGAATCGGAAATCATTTATGACGTGGAAAGCAGAACTAAAGAAAATCAACAAAATTAAGTGTAAAGTTAACGACATACGTCAATAAGGTAGGAAGGAATGAACGGCAGTTTCAATCAATGTGAAATATTGTCACCAACGGATAAAAAAGTTCATCCTCATTACCAAGCTCTTTACGGTTCCTCACCTGATATCTTTATAGCTTTTATTAATTAGTAATGAAAACCATTTCAGCTGTATGATTAGAAATATATCGTGTTACGTCCGGCTTCGTTCTTCGGATATCATCAGGTCGCCTGCAGTTATGCAAAGCAGGAAATTAGGCTAAAGTAAGGGCATCTTAATGAATGAAATAGGAAACTCACACTGAGAACAGGCTTATACTGAATCCTCATAGATGTGTGCTTACGTCATGACACGAGTGGTCTGGTAGCCGAATGTAATGTTAAAGACCAAATAAACAACAATTATGCAGGTCGCTTGGCGGAAGTATGGCGAGCAAATATGATATGCTGCGTACAGTACGCTGCCCAGACTCTTCATAACTAACAATCGCCGACAGCCACAAGAGTTGCATTCGATGCTCTGTCTTATGTGTGACCTAGCACATATGAGATTGGCCGACCTTAAAAAAGTTCTAAAAAGTAAGAAAATATAATGGTGCCTAGTGAAACAGCAGTTATCTATCCCTGCTTTGTCATGTTGCAAAAAATGGTTCAATGGCTCTGAGCACTGTGGGACTTAGCATGTGAGGTCATCAGTCCCCTAGAAATTAGGACAACTTAAACCTAACTACCCTAAGGACATCACACACATCCATGCCCGAGGCAGGATTCGAACCTGCGACCGTAGCGGTCGCGCGGTTCCAGACTGAAGCGCCTAGAACCGCTTGGCCACATCGGCCGGCTGTCATGTTGCACTCCGTCGCTGTTATTTAGCAGACGACATTTTGCTAACGATTCTGACACTGTAATAAAACGTGTGCAGCCATATGAATGTTAGCTTTGTGAGCCGAAACCGTTTCGGGCATTAAAATGAAACTTCTTGACATTATGTGTCACTGGTTGCGTTTTATCTTGAAGTCGTAGTGACAGAAACATTCTTACTGCTACTGCCTGATTAAACTAAAATATGGAATTAGATTTTTTCATCTCATGCAGGGTGATCCAAAAATCACTCGGCAGTTGGTTAAAAGAAAACAGAAGTAACAGCAAGACGTAGTACAGTAGGAAATTTTAATTAAGATATTATTACCAAATGGTGATAATGACGCCTTGTCAAGTTGGTACACAGTGCAATGACAAACAAAAGAAATGAAACAAACACGTTACTCAAACCAGTGAATTGTTGAAAGCGTGATCTGTGAGACGTGTGTACAGTGGTACTTTTCCGAATTGTCACGGTGTTAACGAAAGAAGAATGGATTTCCACGTTAAAAACATTTTATAAAAGTGGTGCTACTGCAGTTGTAAATGATTGGGGGAGATACTTTAGATGAAAACACTTATACAAACAGTGTACGATATACGATATTGATTTGAAGATAATGGATTTTTTATGTATGCACCAAGATCTGGCCTCCCAAAAACAGTCACAACTGAAAAATATGAACTGCCGGTAAGTTTAGCTGTAACACAAAGACCACGAAAATCACTCAGGCGATTAGGATTTGAACTGGATTTCTCAAGAAGGTCAGTGCAAAGAATGTTACACAAACAGAAATTTGAAGTACTACGTTCATGGCATGGGTTACTTGGAGATGATCCAGATCGATGTCTTTAGTTGGTGCTTTGATGTTTGATCAACAGAAACATGATCCTAACCTATTCAATAAAACTGACATAACTGCACATCCTAGTATACTGACAATCAAAATCTGTGGTTAGAACAACCACTAAATCAACCTGGTATGAGTGTTTTGGGGGCAATATCATCATGTGGCGTACTTGAACCATATTTTTTGAAGGATCAGTGACAGGGGATAATTATTTGGATACGCGTCACAATTACGTGGTATCAGGACTTACGGCGTGTACTGAAATCTTTCACGACATTTACTTTCAACACGATGGTCCTCCACCACGTTATGCACTGCCATTAGCGATTATTTAAACGAAACTTTCCTAAGCAAAGCGATTGGTCGAAGGGCAGACATTGACATCCCTCCACGTTCACCACGTATCACGCCCATGATTTTTTTGCTAAGGGATATCGTCAGGGTCTGTTTATTCTCAAAAGCCTCAGACTATTGCTGAACTAAAGGAGTACATACGCGCCACATTTGATGAAGTGGACAGTGATACCACAAAATGCTGAAGAGTATGTAACAGTGTTCCAAAAATAGTTCAAAGATGTACAAATGAAGACGGGAAACGCCGGCCGGGGTGGCTGAGCGGTTCTAGGCGCTACAGTCTGGAACCGCGTGACCACTACGGTCGCAGGTTCGAATCCTACCTCGGGCATGGGTGTGTGTGATGTCCTTAGGTTAGTTAGGTTTAAGTAGTTCTAAGTTATAGGGGACTGATGACCTCAGAAGTTAAGTCCCATAGTGCTCAGAGCCATTTGAAGGCGGGAAACAGTTTGACCATAAAACATAATTGTAAGTAACGCTTGTATTTGTAATGAAACAGAAATTCCGTCTCCGTTTGAATCAATGCCACCGTACATAAGGAATTGCAATGTATGTAACCTGTGAAACGACGACCAAACCTTCATCAGAACCGATCAGGAGACTGGCCTAGCTTTTATTCATTTTTCTGGCACCCCTGCAATGCATGTTTTAAATCATTGTTAGCTAGGAAAACAAAGAAACTAAATCCGTTGCAGCGGCCCTCTGTTTCTCGGCGGGTACTCCGGTGCTGCGGCTATTAGAATCGCAGTTTCCTTTTAATGGAAACAGAGAGCCTTCCACGCTTAAGCTGCGGCCGCCTAATGAAAGGTTGGTCGGCTGTTGTCTTGAAACCCGAAAATAGAAGCGCATCGGCTGCTGCAGGATGGAAGAAGGTGGAAGGCGCCATCGGAGAGAGGTGAGGTGGTGAGAAAGGCAGGGAAGAGACGGTGAGGCGGAGAGGAGACACTGGGCCGGGATGGGAGTTGCTGCGCTTCGTGATTAAAAGCCGGGCCCAGGCGCCGAGCAGTGATATGGGGCTTATTTACAATGGCGGCTCTAGCGGCTCCGCTCACTCCATCCAGTCGCCGGATTTAATGGCGTATTTTGGCGCAGATAATTTGCATAACCAAACAAGCAATTATCCTCCACTGCGAGCTAGGCGCGAGGGAAATCCCGTCACAACCTCGGCCAGTAGTAACGACGCTTTTGTCGCGACAGTAATTCTAGAGCCGCGCAGCTGGCGTGTTGCGTGGATGAGCTTTCTTATTCGTCTGGGGCACTAGATGACAAATTGTCGTAGTCAGGCAGTTACGGTCTCTTGCATTTCTAGAGTTCATAATTCATCCGATTAGCTTGGCAGGGCACACAGTCAGTGACGAAAATAATGGACTGGAAGACTCAAGTCTGATGTGTCGCCCGTATGGAGAACATTATACAATGGGCAACAGAATTAAAGAATCGCTTTTTTAAAAAGCACCTTAATTATCTTCCACTGCGACGTATATGTTTTAAATTCTTTTCTTATGGTTAACAAGCGTTGCATCCCATGACGTCACCCTCGGGTTCGACGACGCTTCGAACAGGAAGGTATCGAACATCTATCTACCATCTACCCATCTAAATCTACATCCATCTACATCTATACTCCGCAAGCCACCTGACGGTGTGTGGCGGTGGTTACATTGAGTACCTCTATCAGTTCTCCCTTCTATTCCAGTCTCGTATTGTTCGTGGAAAGAAAGATTGTCGGTATGCCTCCGTGTGGGTTATAATGTCTCTGATTTTATACTCATGGTATCTTCGCGAGATATACGTAGGACTGTTTGACTCCTCGGTGAATGTATGTTCTCGAAACTTCATCAAAAGCCCGTACCGAGCTACTGAGCGTGTCTCCTGCAGAGTCTTCCAATGGAATTTATCTGTCATCTCCGTAACGCTTTCGCGATTACTAAATGATCCTGTAACGAAGCGCGCTGCTCTCCGATGGACCTTCTCTATCTCTTCTATCAACCCTATCTGGTACGGATCCCACACTGGTGAGCAATATTGAAGCAGTAGGCGAACAAGTGTACCGTAACCTACTTCCATTGTTTTCGGATTGCATTTCCTTAGGATTCTTCCAATGAATCTCAGTCTGGCATCTGCTTTACCGACGATCAACTTTATATGATCATTCCATTTTAAATCAGTCCTAATGCACACGCCCAGATAATTTATGGAATTAACAGCTTCCAGTTCTGCTATATTGTAGCTAAATGATAAAGGAGCTTTTTTTCTCTGTATTCGCAGCACATTACACTTGTATACATTGAGATTCAAGTGCCATTCCCTGCACCATGCGACAATTCGTTGCAGATCCTCCTTCATTTCAGTACAGTTTTACATTGTTACAACCTCTCGATATACCACAGCATCATCCGCAAAAAGCCTCAGTGAACTTCCAATGTTATCCATCAGGTCATTAATGTATATTGCGAATAGCAACGGTCCTACGACACTCCCCTGCGGCATACCTGAAATCACACTTACTTCGGAAGACTTCTCTCCATTGAGAATGACATGATGCGTTCTGTTATCTAGGAACTCTTCAATCCAATCACACAATTGGTCTGATAGTCCATATGCTCTTACTTTGTTCATCAAACGACTGTGGGGAACTGTGTCCAACGCCTTGCGGAACTCAAGAAACACGGCATCTACCTGGGAACCCGTGTCTATGGCCCTCTGAGTGTCGTGGACGAATAGCGCGAGCTGGGTTTCACACAAAAAAATGGGACACAACTCAGAAGTTCATGTGACATGTAAGATGGGTGGATGAAGTAATATTGCCACCAAACTTCTCCACAATTCTGCCCGAGTCACAGTCTAACACAACAGGAATGTCGTCACAGCCCCTCTAACCCACATTTCACCACTTATTTTAACGACCCTGCGATGGAATCAGAATCCCGACGCTCGGTGTGGAAATCACACAGGCTGGATAACGAAAGCTTTCCAGGAACTTCGCCGCTCAGAATCGGTGCGACAAGGGCTCCGAGTTTGGCACGAAGGACGCCAGTAAAACCGCCTCTTTCCTGTGGGGCTTTGATTCCCACACATTTCGCGGCCATTAACAGAAGTTCGCAGTCCGATAAGAAACAGGAAGACGGTCTTGATATCCTTTGACACTTTCGACACCCTCTGGCGTTTCAACCCTTCTCTAAGGACATTGCGGGGCTGCATCCTCATTAAATGTCATCTATCCTCCCTGGACTACAGCGGGACAGCAATCTTCGCTTTCGGGTACAGATTGGAACCACTGGAGACAGTTGAGGTAGAAATTGCTCAGAATATACGTTTGGAGCACAGCGTTGTATGGTAGTGAAACCCGGACTGCGGAAAAATCGTAACAGAAGAGAATTGAAGCATTTGAGATATGGTACTACAGAAGAATTAAAAATTAGGTTGACTGATAATGTAAGCAATGAGGAGGTTCTGCGCGGAATCGGAGACGAAAGGAATAAGTGGAAAACACTGACAAGGTTCAAATGGTTCAAATGGCTCAGAGCAGTATGGTACTTAACATCTGAGGTCATTAGTCCCTAGAACCTAGAACTATTTAAACCTAACTAAACTAAGGACGCCACATACATCCATGCCCGAGGCAGGACTCGAACCTGCGACCGTAGCGGTCGCGCGCATCCGGAGGAAGTGCCTAGAACCGCTCGGTCACACCGACTGGCTCTGACAAGGAGAAGGGACGGGATGATAGGACACCCGTTAAGACCTCCGGTACTGACTTTCATGGTACTAGAGGGCGAAAACTATAGAGCAGGGCTTAACAACTGGCCGGTTTTGAGCGCGAGTACTCGCGTCTGCTCAGGCACGTGCTCGCGAGCAGCTGCAAGGTCGCGGAGTGGGGAGGGAGGGGAAATGCGCGTGCACGTTTGAATAGGGCCGCAGCGTGCCTATTGAAATCGCGCCGACTGTGTAACGTTTAAAGTACTACGATCAGCTCTAACAGTCACTTCGCTGGTTAAGAATCATGTCAAGTCGCCGTTGTGTAACCCCAACCATGGTTTCGCAGTTCAACCCCAATTGGGAAGAATTGTATCTGTTTACTGAAAAAGATGGTGTTGCAAAATGTTTAGTAAGTCACAAAATGCTGAATTCTTTTAGGAAATTTAATTTGCAGCGACATTATATGTCGTACCACGCGAAAGACCACGGAAGTGGAAAATGTGATGGACCAGATCGTGCACAGGAAGTTATTAAACTTAAAAGGAAGCTATCCGAATAAGATCTGGACGACGAAGAAAAATCAACTGAGGCAGCTCTCAGAGTGAGTTACGAAATTGCTTTGCTTTTAGCAAAAACCCTGCGCCCCCTTCATTGATGGCGATTTAATAAAAGAATGTTTGGTCGTTGCAACGGAACATTTGTGTCCATCTCAAGTTGAACAGTTTCGGATTGTGCCATTATCCAACATGACCATTATGCGTCGCATACATGACATGGCAGACGACGTCCAGAGCCAGCTTGCAAATAACTGTAACGATTTTATAGCGTATTCTCTAGCTCTGGATGAAAGTGTTGATATCACTGGAACAGCGCAGCTTGCCATATTTATTAGAGGTGTTAACAGAGATCTTCAGGTGACGGAGGAGCTCCTCGATGTAGTAGCCATGAAGAACACTACAACCGGAGGTGATTTTTTACGTAGTGTTGACATTATATGTCGTACCACGCGAAAGACCACGGAAGTGGAAAATGTGAGGGACCGGATCGTGCACAGGAAGTTATTAAACTTAAAAGGAAGCAAATTCCAGTGTTACATTGTTGATTTTCTCCATCTAAACTTACGACTTGTCACCTGAATATGTTTTTTTTATATTTCATTTTATCTGTTTCTAATATCGTGTTATAATTTCATGTATTGACTCGTTCCATGACCATGGAGACTTCTCCTTAATTTGGTCCCACGGAACAATAAATAAATAAATAAATAAATAAAGTGTTGAAAATATAGGATTGTCGTGGAATTCTTTAGTTTCAGTGTCTACAGACGGTGTAACAGCGATTACAGGGAAAAATCACGTTTCGTTGCGCTGTTGAAGGAGAAAATGCAAAAACTGACCGTGCCGAATGAAATAAGGGGCGTTTACTGTGTGATCCACCAGGAAAACTTTTGTGCAAAGAGTATCACTCTAAAAAAATGTGATGAGTGTTGTTGTTCGTATAACTAATTATACAAGGAAGCATGGGCTACAACACAGACAATTTAAAAGCTTTCTTGAGGTTGTAGAAAGCCAGTATGGTAGCCTGCCTTATTACAGCGAGGTCCGCTGGCTTAGTCGTGGCTAATTATTAAATCGATTTTTTTGCCTATTAGATGAGATAAATATGTTCATGGAAATAAATAACATGTGTGTTCCTGAATTGAAAGAGCCTTCATGGAACTTTGAGCTCGCGTTGTTAGCAGATTTAACTAGCCATCTGTATGTTTTGAACTTTTCACTACAAGGTAAAGATCTGCTAATTACTCATTTCATAGATCGAATACGAGCTTTTAAAATGAAATTGATACTTTGGGTGAGTAAGCTGGAAACAGGAAATCTAGCTCATTTTCCTAAATTATCATCCATGCAAGATGTTCACAAAGACTGTGAACGTTATTCACATAGTTTAGTTGCCCTGAAGGAAGAATCTGATCAACGCTTTCAAGATCTGACAGCACTAGACTGTGATTTTTATCTGTTCTCCTCTCCATATTCAGCGAATATTGAAGAGATTCGTCCTGAGCTGCAACTAGAAATTATTGACCTGCAGTGTGACAGAGAATACAGAGACAAATTTCAGAACAAGAAAAACATTTTGGAATTCTACAGACACTTCCTTCAGGATAGATTTCCTCGTTTGCACAAACTGGCGGCTACAATAATATGAATGTTCGGTTCCACGTATGTTTGTGAACAACTGTTCTCTGCAATGAAATGTACAAGATGCGCCTGAGAAACGCATTGTCTGATCGAAATTTAAACTGCACGCTGCGCCTACAATGCACAAGAACAATTACTCTGAACAGAGTCGCAATTGTAAAGGGCAAGAAGTACAAGATAACCGAGAATCCCACACTTCAGTGACACCTTTTATTGTGTAACAGTTCACAAATTAATACGAATGTTGAGGCATACACTAAGCTAATAAAATTATGTGGCATGTGTACGTTCTCCTTTATTTGTTTCATTTGTCGCAGTAATAATTCGTGAGTGATATCCATGCAGGTGGCCGCGGATTTACATTGACTGGCGGCAGCTGTTGTGTGCCCCACGCGACTCTCCCCACTCTCTGCTCTGGTCCGGTAGTGGGGGTAGCGTGCTCGCGCTGCTCCGTGCTCGCGCCTTGCTGCTCACAGCTCGCTCCGCGAGCACTATGTTGTGAAGCCCTGCTATAGAGGAAGACAGAGATTGGAATACATCCAGCAGGTAATTGAAGACGTACATGAAGGGGTTGGCACAGGATAGAAATTCATGGTGGGCCGCATCAAACCAGTCAGAAGACTGATGACTCACCAAAAAAATATAGAGAGAAAGAGAAAAGAGACAGTTCAAAGCCATACGATGAAATTTGGCCGCCATCCGTGGCATGCAAGGGTCCTTACACATTTTCATCGCTGCTACTTCGCGCCCGCCTGTGGTGTGACCGCGGTGTCACCGGGGACATGGGCGATTTAGACATGCGTGGATAAAACGGCAAAGTTCAGCATTTAGCAAAGCCGTCGGTGCGCTGTAACAACCTCTGACGTAGTCCGAGACAGGTAGGCAACTGGATTTGGAGCAGTGTCGTTCAATTGTCTATCCGCGGCGCCTGTATGCGCTCACTTGGAAAATTCTCGGTAAAGGTGGGCAGCTGCCCTCGACGGTTTTGCCGTACTGGAGTCTTAGAGGGACTCTTTGCCATTTTATTCACATATATGTCAACGTCGCACCCCATTCCTCCTCTCCGCCGTGATCACAACACAGGACGACGCGATAGGAAGGATGAAAAGGTATAAGTAACCCTTCCTGCCACTTATCACGTTCAAATTTCGTCGAATGGATTTGAGCGGCCCCTAACGATTTCTTTCTATACACAAGATCAGAAACTGTGACCACGCTGCGGTCCAAAATGGTCACATCATGTTTAAAAGGCCACTTCATGTATAGCAGGAGTGTAGTGCAGTTGTGCCAGTCTACAGTCAGTAGCCGCGCTCGGTGGTTAGCCAACGCCGAAGTTAGTCAGTCATAGTCTGTAGCTCAATGAAGTCTTTGTAGCCCAGTTCTAAGTTAGTCACCAAATTCACCGGATTCGGCATTCAAGATTACGAGAGATTAATTCGTTACTGCAAGATTAGTGATTCAAATGGTTCAAATGGCTCTGAGCCCTATGGGACTTAAATCTGAGGTCATCAGTCCCCTATAATTAGAACTACTTAAACGCAACTAACCTAAGGACATCACACACATCCATGCCCGAGGCAGGATTCGAACCTGCGACAGTAGTTGTCGCGCGGTTCCAGTCTGAAGCGCCTTGGACCGCTCGGCCACAACGACCGGCCAAGGTTTCTGACTTTTAAATTATGTCATACTACAGACGCTTAATCTAGTCGCGTCTTCTATAATTGTCAACCAACAGATCATGGACTGCAACAAAGTTAAATAATGAATACTTTCATATTTGGTACTCCTGCTAGTTAATTGTGTTTTCCCGTTGTAGCTACCAAGCTGTCTTGGCATAGTAGAACCCACGTTTCCACCTCCTTGGCTACCTCATAGTTGCTACCTGATGTTGATGGACTCGGTTATCGTGGAGATCGAGAGCCCTCAGGGATGGTTTCCCCTGTGGCATTCTCGTGCCGATTCTGAGCGGCGAAGGCTATGGAAAGTTTTCGTCGGCCACTCAAAACGAAAACTGCATGATGTCAGCGGTGGGCTACGCGGTTTTAACCTCCATCGCAGAGGCGTCGAGGGAAGGGTTAAATGTGGGTTAGTGGGTTTACGACGACCTTCCTATCGTGTGACAAGTCCGCGGTGGCGTTGAGCAGATTTGTGGGGAATTTTGGTGTCAATATGACGTCATTCAACCACCTTACACAGCACGTGAACTTTTGAGATGTGGCCTTATTCTCTCAAGTGTCGCCAATCCCCATTTCAAGCGTCATGGAGGCCGGGGATGTAGGTGGAGGTTTAGAGAGGAAGGTCGTACGCACCTTTGTGCCAAATTTCAAACTCATGCGTCGCAGTGGGTGGGACTTACGGGGTTTCGAAAAACTTTAATTCGCCTTCAGAGTGTAGCTAGCGATCCAGCTCATTTGAAAGACATGAAGGGACGAATTTCGCTAACAGCTGGTAATATTGTTGTTTACTAAAACACAACCGGCTTCATGGTCTACGGTCTTATCGTCAGGTGCGAGAGACATGGTAAAAAGTAAATTAGTGTGTCATCACATTTTCTGGATTTGAAATTAATAAAGGTGTGTCTAAAATATACACACAACGTTAAAAGATCGTAGACATTCCCACGGCTCCTTGTTAAAAGTTACTAGTCAGGGAATATTGTCAATGTTATGACGAGAGAAAGATAAAGAAGACGTGCTCCATTATTTAGAATTTGCCTGCTTCTAAAAAGGAAAAAAGAAAAATACTTTATGGTGAGAGGACACTAAAAGTTTGCCAAACGCGCCGGATTTGCGATAAAAAGTTGTCACTGCTAACGTAATTATTTGGGAACTACGCAGATTACTGTGTGAAATGTATCAGGTTTCAGTGTCTTACTGGTGTAAAAGCAGGGCACCCCGGTGTTGGGCAAAGTAAAAGCGGCCATCACCAACTACAAAGACAGGCTAGCGGTTGGAGGAAAGGACAGTGTGACATCATATACTCATGACCAGGAGCACTGGGTTACTGCACTTACAAGCGAGAATAATATATAATTTTATTACGTAGTGAAATCTGGTCGTATAAACAATCAAAATTAGCCAGAATGATATCGCGCTTTAATTATAATTGGTTATTCGAGGTGACCTGTTGCGGGGTAGCAGGTAAATAACCATTATCGTTGTTGTTATTCGTTATAATAGGCACTTAAACAATCTGTGAGTGCTCAACACCAGCCTCCGCCCTTTGAAAAAGCCTGAAAACTATTTTTACGATCAGCCAGGAAGCGATGGAGTACATACTGATTATAATTTTCAGTCTGCACGTTCACATTACTCTTTGTGCTCATTAAAAGAAAGTGTTCCTGCTTTATGTTTACTCAGTGTGATCAGGAACTGTGGTTATAAATGAAAGTTTTTGAGTTTCCACTGTTTGACACACACAAAATATAACAACATAATTAATTATAATAATAATATCCTTATCGGTAGCACACTATCAACAGGTCCTCTACTGAAAAAGTGGAAAAATAATCTCGCCACTTGAATGGGATTTTCACTCTGCAGCGGAGTGTGCGCTGATATGAAACTTCCTGTCAGATTAATACTGTGTGCCGGACCGAGACTCGGACTCGGGCCCAATGCCTTTCGCAGGAAGCGCTCTATCATCTTTCTCTTTTTTCTTTTAAATGCTTTATGACCCTTTTATTATAAACTGCACGTGGTTTGTACATCTATATCTAGATGTATCGGACAAAACATACATGTCACAAATAATATTCCGGTTGTGGCACTTCCACGACTGACAGTTGGACATAATGAAATAATTTCCGTACAGAATTTTGGCAAAAATCCAATTTCCTGAATTTTAATTTGCAACATAAAAACTAATAAGTGTGTTAAGGCTTTACCTACAACTTCCTTTGATGCTGTATGATGTAATGAGGTGAAGGTACAGTGCTATATGCTTGTCGAGGAGGAGGTTTCTATTCTCTCTAAACATCAAAAGGCTTTACAAATTAAGTCTTAAAAGAATTACTTACAGGCCCCTGAGGCTTTCGTGGCACGTAACTGTAGATACGACTTTGTCAAAACTTCTGATGTACTTAGTGTACGCCTGTTTTTTTCTTAAAGTGTCTTCCGTTCTTTCAACGACTTGCTACAAGACATTCCGTAATCCATAAAACATAAATATACAGTTTATCGCATGCCATGTAATAGTGCACTGCCACCAATTCTTTTTCTCTTCGCGCCACCCATTTACCGTAGGTTATTATGGATGTACGTAGAATTTCATCATCTGAGCTACCCAAGCACTCACTGACGACCCGTACTCACAGCTTCAATTCCGCCAGTACCTCGTCTCTTAACTTCCAAACTTCATAGATGCTCTTCTGCGAGGTTCGCACAGTTTTAATCTGCCAGAATGTTTCATATCAGCGCACACTCCGCTGGAGAGTGAAAATCTCGTTCTGGAAACGTTCCCAATGCTGGGGCTAAACAGTTACTTCCGTGAAGTACAAGCGGTCGAGGCTAGTGCTCAGTCCTCGCAAGTTCACTTCCTGCTGGCGGACAGACTGATATCTCGGTGCGAAGTCTCGCTTTTGTCTATGTCTCTGGCTGTATTTATATACGGGCACATCTGCTATCAACCGCCCTTGGCACCGTTAACAGTATCAAAATGGCCCCTTTGTCAGACAAGATAATTAATATCTCTGTCGAATTTACGATCTCCTCAGTTTTTATACAAATAGAGTTAAGTTTGCTTTAGTTACTGAAATAGTTTTAGCTCGACTGCATCTAAACCTTGTAGCTAGAATTTTTAGAACGGAACCGAGAGTAGAGTGTGACCTCTGAACTTCTTCTTTAAGTTTCCGTGTATTCATAGTTACTTACGACACATTCCTGAAACTTGTTGTAGGTGTGTCATAGCATTATTGTAATTGAGTGCTGTAAAAAAACGGTTCAAATGGCTCTGAGCACTATGGGACTTAACATCTGAGGTCATCAGTCCCCTTGATTTAGATTTAAACCTAACTAACGTAAGGACGTCACACATATCCATGCCCAAGCCAGGATTCGAACCTGCGACCGTAACAGTCGCGCGGTTCCGCTCGGCCGCACCGGATGGCTGAGTGCTGTAATTAGATGTTTCTATTAGGACGACAAATGATACTTATTCTACCATGAATAAGGACACTTTCGTTCCTAAAAAATGGTTCAAATGGCTCTGAGCACTATGCGACTTAACTTCTGAGGTCATCACTCAACTATAACTTAGAACTAATTAAACCTAACTAACCTAAGGACATCACACACATCCATGCCCGAGGCAGGATTCGAACCTGCGACCGTAGCGGTCACTCGGCTCCAGACTGTAGCGCCTAGAACCGCACGGCCACTCCGGCCGGCACTTTCGTTCCAAATCTGGTTTTTAGAAAATGAAAAGTAATAGAGGTAGCTTATTGGTGTCACCTATACATAGCTTTTATATGAAAAGCAGGCTAGATATGAACTCTCATCTTTCCTACTTTAATATTTAGACCCGATTTTCGCCAAAATATTACTCTGATCATTCTCAGCCGGAGCAGTGTTAACACAGATACACTTAAACGTTCACTGACCAAGTTCGGGAAAGTTACTTTAATTTTTAATTTCGCTCCTAGATTATGGTGCATTCGTTTGTATGTCAAGCATAGACACTTTATGGTGACGTGGCGCTGGTAGCAGTGAACTGGCGTAAGTCCCGACACACTCACTCGCCTCTGTACCTTTATAACAATGACACGGCTCTTTTTCGCCTCACTGCTATTTCCTCTAACATAAAATATGGCTTATTTCTTTTTTATGCAGTTTTTTTAAAATTTTCAGGAAGTCTTGTGTTGCTCTGCTTCTCTTCGCATAAATGCGCAACATGAAGATCGTGGGTTCCTGAAATCTAACGCGAAATGGCCTGCCGGTTTGCCCTATATATTTCTTACGGCAGCCATCGCATGTAATGTAGTATACACATGCTTCATTGTATTTATTACTGTAGCTTTTCGTTGAGCCTGGATTTTAATGACTGTATCTGAAAATGTAAAATACGCTGAAATAATGTTTTTAGGTCTCATACATCTTCCAATTTTTTGGGATACTGCACCCGAATATTTTTTTATTTCTTTATTTTGACATTAGGTTACACGGACCATACAGCCAGCAGCGGTTGCAAAGTGCTAAAGAAACATAATCGAATAAAAGCAGAATAGAACAAAATTACGAAGTCAGCATACAAAAGCGCATTAAAAGTAAAATTAAAGCATAATGACACAAACACCAGACAGCCGGTTGCAGCTATAACATTTGAGCAGAATTAAAAACAGCACTATACAGCAACATTATGGCAAACATGCATATGTTCTCAAAGTAAAAGGTAAAACATGAAAGGGCAAACAACGTACATCATACAGTAAATACAATAACAGCTGCAGAACAAAACATCATACGAGAAATGTAGCATACAGACAGACGTACATAAAGTAGAAGAAAAACCCAAAGTGACAAACATAACATAACCGACGGTGCGTACAATAGTGCCAGCAGAACAGTGACACAAAATGCACAACAGAACAATAATGAAAATTTAATGTACAAACAGAGGTCTGTACACAAACTGAAACATAAAATTACGCACCCAAATACGAACCGGGCTGATGACACGTGAAAATTAAGACCTCGGCAACTCACAAATTAAGTTTGGAAGCCGGTGGCTTTGAAACAGTCTGTGAGCAAGCTATATTTATCAAACCAGTGGAGTACAACTGGATCGCTGGTGGGGAGAAGGTAACGTCTAGCGTCAATTTCTTATGCAAGACTCATTACGCAGTCCTGTGCCTGGAACAGCCGTTGAGTCCTTATGACAGTTGCCAGAGATGATAATCTTCAACCGATATAGCTGCGCGGGGTAACACCCGTGTCTTATCCTCATACGAACGACACTAGTCACACGACGTCTACAAAGCTGCACCGAGGCGAACCACGGTGGAGAGGAGATGGCCGCCCTTAGAGTGCTAAGAGACATGCATTTACAGTTCCAAGCGTGATAAGCAGCCTTCCGTATTGTCGATGTATTTATTTGTTTTTATTTTTTTCTTTGCAACGTCAGTCTACTTACTGCTTTGATGCGGTTCTCCGCGAATTCCTCTCCTGCGCCAAATTCTTCATTTCAGACTATCACTTGCAACCTATGTCCTCTGATTCTGTGCAGAATCTCCACATTCCTTACCTTATCAGTCTACCTAATTTCCAACATTCGTCTGTAGCAAATACGGTATCCTACAAAAAATAGAGTGTTCCTTTGTCTGATCGACATTAACAGCGCACTTACGCGAAGAGGGGCACAGCATCAAAAGCCCTTCACACAATTTAAAAATACTTCATGAAAAGGACGAATAGTCATATTTTGAATACCGTATATTAGAAGCTGTAGAAAAATTTTAGATACAAGAAAGAAAATGCGCAGTTCACGTTGAATAATCAATTAGAACTAAAGAAACATAGCAAACTGGCTAATTTTGATTGTTTGTACTATTAGGTATTGGTACGTAATAAAATTCAGGATTATTTTTGTTTGTAAAGGCAAAGACGCAGCGGTCCTCCTCATTAGTACACAACGTCACGCTGTCCACATGGGTAGTTTCCGTTCTACCAGCTAGCTAGTCTCTCTTTGTTGTTTGTGCGGGCCGCTTTTACTTCGCCCAACACCAAGTTACCCTACCGCCGCACCGGTAAGACACTACCACCTGATACATTCCACTTCACAATTTACATAGTGGTCCGACTAATTGTGTTAACAGTGACAAATTTTTGTTGCCAATACGACCTGTTTTAAAAAGTTTTAACATTCTCTTACTATGATTTTCCCCCTTTTTAGATGCAGGAAAATTTTAAAGGATGAAGGGCGTCTTCGTTACCTTTCGCTCGTCATAGTATTGACAGCATTCACTGAAGGGTAAATTTTGAGTAGCAGCCGTGGGTAATCCTATGATCTGTTAATGTTGTGAGTATATTTTAGACATTTCTTTATTAATTTTAATATCCACAAAATGTAGTGACACTGTACTTTGATTTTTAAAATGTAGGTGGCATCTGAAGATGCGACGTTAGGCCACGAAACCGGTTGTGTTTTAATAAACAATAATTTTACCAGCTTTTAGCGAAATTCTTCCAAACAGCAAGCGTTTCAAAAGCTGCGGATGCCCGTAATATGAAATAGCTTTGGTTGAATGGGTCTGAATGAATATTTCCTTTGACACGTTCAAATTAGACAATGTATATTCAGAGTCGAGGCTCTTCTTTCTAAAACGGGATTTGAGACAACACCTTCACCATCTCATTTAACTTCATCCCCACTTTCTTATGCCACGAGTCAATTCTACGGTGTGTCATACTACACAAAAATCACCGTCTATTTCCCACTCCCGCCATGTTTAGTTATGAATGAGCCGATAGTTTCGATAGAATCGATGTACATAAGCTGAAGCAATCTGCCCTGTTTCTATAACGCCACGACATTCTATAACGCTGACATCGAAATAAGTGTCCAAGGAATAGAAAAGCAACTGGAATCACTCAACAGCGGTAAGTCCACTGGACCTGACGGGATACCAGTTCGATTCTACACAGAGTACACGAAAGAACTTGCCCCCCTTCTAACAGCCGTGTGCCGCAAGTCTCTAGAGGAACGGAAGGTTCCAAATGATTGGAAAAGAGCACAGGTAGTCCCAGTCTTCAAGAACCGTCGTCGAGCAGATGTGCAAAACTATAGACCTATATCTCTGACGTCGATCTGTTGTACAATTTTAGAACATGTTTTTTGCTCGAGTGTCAAATCGTTTTTGGAAACCCAGAATCTACTATGTAGGAATGAACATGGATTCCGGAAACAGCGATCGTGTGAGAGCCAACTCGCTTTATTTGTTCATGAGACCCAGAAAATATTAGATACAGGCTCCCAGGTAGATGCTATTTTTCTTGACTTCCGGAAGGCGTTCTATACAGTTCCGCACTGTCGCCTGATAAACAAAGTAAGAGCCTACGGAATATCAGACCAGCTGTGTGGCTGGATTGAAGAGTTTTTAGCAAACAGAACACAGCATGTTGTTATCAATGGAGAGACATCTACAGACGTTACAGTAACCTCTGGCGTGCCACAGGGGAGTGTTATGGGACCATTGCTTTTCACAATATATATAAATGACCTAGTAGATAGTGTCGGAAGTCTCATGCGGCTTTTCGCGGATGATGCTGTAGTATACAGAGAAGTTGCAGCATTAGAAAATTGTAGCGAAATGCAGGAAGATCTGCGCGGATAGGCACTTGGTGCAGGGAGTGGCAACTGACCCTTAACATAGACAAATGTAATGTATTGCGAATACATAGAAAGAAGGATCCTTTATTGTATGATTATATGATAGCGGAACAAACACTGGTAGCAGTTACTTCTGTAAAATATCTGGGAGTATGCGTGCGGAACGATTTGAAGTGGAATGATCATATAAAATTAATTGTTGGTAAGGCGGGTACCAGGTCGAGATTCATTGGGAGAGTCCTTAGAAAATGTAGTCCATCAACAAAGGAGGTGGCTTACAAAACACTCGTTCGACCTATACTTGAGTATTGCTCATCAGTGTGGGATCCGTACCAGATCGGGTTGACGGAGGAGATAGAGAAGAGCCAAAGAACAGCGGCGCGTTTCGTCACAGGGTTATTTGGTAACCGTGATAGCGTTACGGAGATTTTTGACAAACTCAAGTAGCAGACCCTGCAAGAGAGGCGCTCTGCATCGCGGTGTATCTTGCTGTCCAGGTTTCGAGAGGGTGCGTTTCTGGATGAGGTATCGAATATATTCCTTCCCCCTACTTATACCTCCCGAGGAGATCATGAATGTAAAATTAGAGTGATTAGAGCGCGCACGGAGGCTTTCAGACAGTCGTTCTTCCCGCGAACCATACGCGACTGGAACAGGAAAGGGAGGTAATGACAGTGGCACGTAAAGTGCCCTCCGCCACACACCGTTGGGTGGCTTGCGGAGTATAAATGTAGATGTAGTAGATGTAGATAATTTCGCCATCGTGGCTGTTGGGAAACAAATCTTCTTGAGGAGCTAATATGATTCCTGACTAGTTACGGAGCGCCTGGACGTGCAGTTTAGTAGGATGCCAATCTCGGATGCACACTATTCTCAGTGCGCCTGCCCTCACATTACCTTACTGATGTGTGTGCCACTCTCACTTCGACACAACACACTCTCCGATACCTCTCACCTTTCCAGCACTTAAACCAGATGTTTATATCAGACCGGAGAACAATATTCAATGCTCGGGTAACCTTGAGGAAACTGCCTCGCTGATTCCTTACACTTATAAGAACGCCTTATGCTAGGTTTAGACCACATGCCGCCAGTTTTCACCCCTATTGGTCTTACGAAATTTGTTCTTTTCATTTTTCTTTTGTTTAAATCTACAGGTACCCATGAATAAGTAAACACATTTCATGCTCAGCTATTATTGACTTAGAGAATGTAGAGCCTTTCTCGTACTTCTCATTCCCATTTGCTTAGTAACACTGTCGTTTATAGTCGTTAGTCCAGAGACCGGTTTGATGCAGCTCTCAAGGCTACTCTATCCTGTGCAAGCTTCTTCATCTTCGAGTAACCACTGCAACCTACATTCTTCTGAATCTGCTTAGTGTATTCATCCCTTGGTCTCCCTCTATGATTTTTACCCCCCGCTTCCCTCTAATACTAAATAGGTGATCCCTTGATGCCACAGAATGTGTGCTACCAACCGATTCCTTCTCCTAGTCAAGTTGTGCCACAAATTCCTCTTATCCCCATTTCTATTCAGTACCTCCTCATTAGTTATGTGATCGGCCCACCCAATCTTCAGCACTCTTCTGCAGCATCACATTTCGAAAGCTTCTATTCTCTTCTTGTCTAAACTATTCATCGGCCATGTTTCACGTCACTACATGCCTATACTCTATACAAATACTCTCAGAAAAGACTTTCTGACACCTAAATCAATACTCGATGTTAAATTTCTCTTCTTCAGAAACGCTTGCCTTGCCATAGCCAGTCCGCATTTTATATCCTCTCTACTTCGACCATCATCAGTTATTTTGCTCCGCAAGTAGAAAAACTCATTTATTTCATTAAGTGTCTCATTTCCTAATCCGATTCCCTCAGCATGACCTGATTTAATTCGACTACATCCCATTAGCCTAGTTTTGCTTTTGTTGATGTTCATCTTATATCTTCCTTACATGACACTGCCCATTCCGTTCAACTGCTCTTCCAGTTCCATCGCTGTCTCTGACAGAATTACAATGTCATCGGCGAACCTCAAAGTTTTTTAATGCTTCACAATGGATTTTATTTCCTACTTAAATTTTTCTTATGCTTCCTTTACTGCTTGCTCAATATACAGATAGAATAACCTCGGGTATAGGCTACAATCCTTTCTCAATCGCTTCCCTACCACTGCTTCCGTTTCATACTCTTCGACTCATATAACTGCCATCTAGTTTCTGCACAAATTGTAAATAACTTCTCGCTGCTGTATATTACCCCTGCCACCATCAGAATTTGAAAGAGAGTATTCCAGTCAAAATTGTCAAAAGGTTGCTTTAAGTCTACTAATGCTAGAAACGTAGGTTTGCCTTTCCTTAATCTATCTTATAAGGTAAGTAAGGTCAGTATTGACTCACGTGTTCCAACATTTCTACGGAAGCCAAACTGATCTTCCCCAAGGTCGGCTTCTACCAGTTTTTCCATTCGTCTCTACAGAATTCGTGTCAGTATTTTCCAGCAATGACTTATTAAACTCATAGTTTGGTAGTTTTCGCACCTGTCAACACCTGCTTCCTTTGAGATTGGATCTATTATATTGTTGTTGAACTCTTCGGGTATTTCGCGTGTCTGAATCACCTTGCTCACCAGATGGTAGAGTTTTGTCAAGGCTGGCTCTTCCAAGGCTATCAATAGTTGGAATGTGGTCTACTCCCGGAGCCTTGTTCCGACTTAGATCTTTCAGTGCTCTGTCATATTCTTCACGCAGTATCATATCTCCCATTTCATGTTCATCTACGTCCTCTACCATTTCCATAATATTGCCCTCAGTACATAGCCCTTGTATAGATCCTCTATATACTCCTTCCACCTTTCTCCCTTCCCTTCTTTGCTTAGAGCTGTTTTTCCATTTGAGCTCTTCTCTAAAGGTCTCCTTAATTTTCCTGTAGGCGGCTTGAATCTTACCCCTAGTTATATATCCCTTTACATCCTTTCATTTCTCATCTAGCCATCCCGCTTAGCCATTTTGCACTTCCTGTCGATCTAATTTTACAGATGTTTGTATTTCTTTTTGCCTGCTTCGCTTACTGCGTTATTTTCTCCTTTCATCAATTAAGGTCAATATTTCTCTTGTTACCCAAGGATTCCTACTAGCCCTCGTCCTTTTACCTACTTGATGGTCTACTGCCTTCACTGTTTCATCTCTCAAAGTTTCTTCTACTACATTTCTTTCCCCCGTTCTTGTCAATCGTTCCCTAATTCTCTTTCTGAACCTCTCTACTACCTCTGGTTGTTTCAGTTTATCCAGGTCCCATCTCCTTAAATTTCCATGTTTTTACAGTTTCTTTTGTTTTAATCTACAATGCATAGCCAATAAAACGAAGTCAGAGTTTACATCTGTCCCTGGATACGTGTTACAATTTAAAACCTGGTTCCTAAATTTCCGTATTACCATTATACACTCCGGGAAATTGAAATAAGAACACCGTGAATTCATTGTCCCAGGAAGGGGAAACTTTATTGACACATTCCTGGGGTCAGATACATCACATGATCACACTGACAGAACCACAGGCACATAGACACAGGCAACAGAGCATGCACAATGTCGGCACTAGTACAGTGTATATCCAACTTTCGCAGCAATGCAGGCTGCTATTCTCCCATGGAGACGATCGTAGAGATGCTGGATGTAGTCCTGTGGAACGGCTTGCCATGCCATTTCCACCTGGCGCCTCAGTTGGACCAGCGTTCGTGCTGGACGTGCAGACCGCGTGAGACGACGCTTCATCCAGTCCCAAACATGCTCAATGGGGGACAGATCCGGAGATCTTGCTGGCCAGGGTAGTTGACGTACACCTTCTAGAGCACGTTGGGTGGCACGGGATACATGCGGACGTGCATTGTCCTGTTGGAACAGCAAGTTCCCTTGCCGGTCTAGGAATGGTAGAACGATGGGTTCGATGACGGTTTGGATGTACCGTGCACTATTCAGTGTCCCCTCGACGATCACCAGTGGTGTACGGCCAGTGTAGGAGATCGCTCCCCACGCCATGATGCCGGGTGTTGGCCCTGTGTGCCTCGGTCGTATGCAGTCCTGATTGTGGCGCTCACCTCCACGGCGCCAAACACGCATACGACCATCATTGGCACCAAGGCAGAAGCGACTCTCATCGCTGAAGACGACACGTCTCCATTCGTCCCTCCATTCACGCCTGTCGCGACACCACTGGAGGCGGGCTGCACGATGTTGGGGCGTGAGCGGAAGACGGCCTAACGGTGTGCGGGACCGTAGCCCAGCTTCATGGAGACGGTTGCGAATGGTCCTCGCCGATACCCCAGGAGCAACAGTGTCCCTAATTTGCTGGGAAGTGGCGGTGCGGTCCCCTACGGCACTGCGTAGGATCCTACGGTCTTGGCGTGCATCCGTGCGTCGCTGCGGTCCGGTCCCAGGTCGACAGGCACGTGCACCTTCCGCCGACCACTGGCGACAACATCGATGTACTGTGGAGACCTCACGCCCCACGTGTTGAGCAATTCGGTGGTACGTCCACCCGGCCTCCCGCATGCCCACTATACGCCCTCGCTCAAAGTCCGTCAACTGCACATACGGTTCACGTCCACGCTGTCGCGGCATGCTACCAGTGTTAAAGACTGCGATGGAGCTCCGTATGCCACGGCAAACTGGCTGACACTGACGGCGGCGGTGCACAAATGCTGCGCAGCTAGCGCCATTCGACGGCCAACACCGCGGTTCCTGGTGTATCCGCTGTGCCGTGCGTGTGATCATTGCTTGTACAGCCCTCTCGCAGTGTCGGGAGCAAGTATGGTGGGTCTGACACACCGGTGTCAATGTGTTCTTGTTTCCATTTCCAGGAGTGTATAATCTATCTGAAACCATCTCGTGTCTCTAGGCGTCTTCCACGTATACAACCTTCTTTCATGAGTCTGAAACCAAATGTCAGCTATGATTAAATTATGCTCTGCGCAGAATTCTACCAGGCGACCTCCTCTTTCATTCCTTAGCCCCATTCCATATACACTTACTACTTCTCCTTCTCTTCCATTTCCTACTATCGAATTCCAGTCCCCCATTACTATTAAATTTTCTTCTGCTTTCACTATTTGAATAATTTTTTTATCGCATCGTATATTTCTTCAATCTCTTCAACATCTGAGGAACTAGTTGGCAAATAAACTTGTACCATTCTGTTACACGTGGGATCCGTGTCTATTTTGGCTATAATAATGCGCTCGTAGCAGCTTAGCCGCGCTCATATTATTTTATTCATTACTAAGCCTACTATCTACATCATACAAATACAACCACCAATATTTTATGTACACATAAAATCATCTTGATAATTAATTCAAAGACAGTTCTTTCCGCGACCGTGGAAGAGAATACAGACTGAGCTTACGTTTACCAAGAGAGAATAAACGTAAAGCTGCAGGCAGCATTTTCTATTAAGGAATAAAGTTGTACAATAAATTTTCTCAAAAGGATGGAGAGTTTATTTAAATAAATTTATCTGAAATGTCTGTAAAAATGTACATGTTAAGTAATATATTGTGCACAGGGAATTTAGATAATAGAGAGGAGGAATTTGAAAGAAAAAAGTAAATTTTGGAAAAATTGGTAACTTTTTTTCCAAGTACGCAAAGGGGCATTTTTGGTACACAGCATAGGATCCAAACGCGATGGCAGACGATTGCACTCGCAAGTGTGTGCGTGTGTGTGTATGTGTGCGTGTGTGTGTGTGTGTGTGTGTGTGTGTGTGTGTGTAGTGATTGGTATTGAGAAATGGATGACCGCTGTAGCAGTAGGATGTATTGTGCACTAGGGAAAAATCGAATAAGACTGCTTTGTTCTAAAGGGACTGGTTTTGTATTCAAGAGGATGGAGGCTCATGTCTCCATCCAGCTGTCACCTTGTGTTCTGCGGTTTTCCTAAATTATTTCCGGCACATGTCAAGGTACTTGTTACTAAGAAGCCATGACCGACAGTATGTCCATTGTCAAACAAGACTTGTATATAAATAAAACTCATGTATGTACGTGCTTTTGAAAACTGCAGATCTATGATATGTCCACCATCTTTCGACAAGTGATCTAAAGACGATTAAACTTGTATTACAGTTACTACTACTAAAAAGCGGTAATGTATTGTCAGTGCTATGCAACTAAATAACTCCTTAAGGAGTTAATCGATTAGCAGCTTAGATAGGTGATACGAACAGAAGACGGTAATTTCTTGAAGAACGTAATTCTTTCGTCACGTCCCTTGTGAATTACGCCCATAACTGAGATATAATGGTCACTGTATGCTACCCATCGGAGCTGCCTATATCTACATGCAATTTACGGTGTGTGTAGCGGATGTTACTTCAGCTTCTACTATCACTTCTACTTTCCATTTCCCATTCTTTGGAGGAACAACTGTTGAGAGAACTCGGCTAGGGCTCGAATTTCTCTGACTTTCCCTTCATGATAATTGCTGGAGATGGATGAGGGAGAAATAAGTGTGTTCGCTGGCTATATGGAACGTACGCTCTCGGAAATTTCAACAGTATAACCTCTTCATATTGCACAAATCTTTTATTGCAGCGTAAACTGAAAGAAACAAGCAACAAACGCGCGCACACTTACTCTTCAGACTTTCGCTGCCTCCTCAGTTGACCCTGGACGTTGTGAGTTTTCGTTGTTGTTGCTCTTCTTCTTTTTCTTCTTGTAAGTGGTGAATGTGCTTTAACGATTATTTCTCTCAACGCAATGTCTTCTGGGTAAGGTATGGACTGTGAATAGTTTGAAGTCACTGAGATAATTATCTGATGAGTTCATTGAGAGAACAAACGAAGAAACACTCGACGTATCTATTATCGCCTCTTTCGTAACTGAAGATATACTCAACTACTGCACATCTTCTAAATTGTGCAAATAGTAAAATATTTATTCAACTTTTCTAGAACATGGCCACTTATTCAACCTTTCTAGAACATGGCCGCAAACCATCCATTACACATCACCAATATATGAAGGTCTTAAGAACATACAACCGTAATGGGACGGCACTACCATGACAGGTACACTTCTAGGTACATAAAAGCATGTGTATGAATTGAAATAAGAACTGAAAGAAATTAGATGAGCGTACATGAAAGTGAGATATCTCTCTGGCAGGGTGCTGTACCAGGAGGATAGTGTATCCAAGATGATGTTTCCTGCTGCTGTTTCGGTCTAGTGACTGGTTTTAGACTCACATGACAGATTGCACACAGGAAACCACCATAAGCGGTTTTCGTGGTTTTCCACCATTTTTTGTTGTTGTTGTGAGAGACGAGGTTGTGTTCTTGCAGCGTTTCTAAATATTAAGATTTCTACGTCTTTAAACACTATACAAAGCATTAAAAGTATTTAGAGGATATTGTTAATTCTTCAGTTACAGTCTTATGGTGAAAAAATTCAGTATATTTTTAAAACCAGGTACGTAATGTGTGGTTGGTTCAGCATCTCTTCGTCGATCGGGCATATTTTTGCATCTCCACAACTAACAAGTTATCCTACCTTACAGCATGTGATATATGCAAATGAATTCATCTACTTTAATTTCTTAACGATTTTCCCTGTCTTGAAACTGAAAGTTTGTGTTAGTTGTTAATAGATTTTGTTTCAGAACGTTTTTGAATTGTAACTGGTGTTTCATAATACTGAACAGTATTTCTGTTTTTAAGAAACCATACTGTTCCTGAGCAGTTTTTGGAGGCAGATGTCTGGCTATTAATAACGTGGTGTATCTTGTGGTTAGTCGTTTTCCAAAGCGGAGGAAATGCTGGAGCTGTGTTAGGTGAACCCAGACGGCTAATGAAGACATGTGGACTGACCTCACGCAACTGCAGTTTTTCCACCGCTGCTGAAAAACTGTGTGCCACACCGAGATTCGAACTCGGGGCCTTTGATTTTCGCCGGAAAGCGCTCTACCGTCATGCCATAGCCTGTGGCTAGGCCATCTCTCCGCAATATCCCTCTTTCCAGTGGTGCTAGTCCTTCACGTTTCGCAGGAGAACTTTTGTGAAGGTGGGCGGGGTAGGAGATGAAATACTTTCCCAAGTATAGCTGTGTCGTGCTTGGGTAGCTCAGTCGGTAGAGCACTCCCACGCGAGGAGCTAGCGTCCCGAGTTCGAGTCATGGTATGGCGTACAGTTATAATCTGCCACGAGGTTTTATGTCAGCACACACTCCGTTGCAGAATGGAAGTTTCATTCAGGAAAAAAAGATAATTTGCGTAAAATTACTTTTTCGAGATGATAAAATGTAATGGACACCCTTCAAATGATTTCCAATAATACAGGAATTACAATGGTCCATTCAGCCTTTGGATATTCTAGTATGGATAGTGCCAATGACAGTTAATCACACCGTAAGTCCCAATCAACGTTAACGTTTAGACACAACCGGACAACGGTGAGGAACACCAACTTATCTGTTAGCGTTTTTAAATATGTTGTTATTTAGTAGAAATGTGGCGTCATTTGCGTACATAGGGAACGGCGTAAGAAACCATCGGTACAAACCCCTCTTGTGTCAACATAATCAGCCGTGCTTTTTTCACTTCGCAAGATACAGCCTTAAAGCAAAATACTCTACATAATTAGTGTTCTCTTGTTATGATCTGTTGTTTGAATCTTTGCTATGTTGTAATACGTCCTTGTTAAGAGTACGGTGCAATGTTCCTCTTAACGGGCACTACAATTCCGTATCTATCCGCCGATAGCAGGCAGTGCCTTTCAAGTAAAATGTCCTCCCCTGTAGGGAATTACATAACGTGTCTACCAGTAGAGGTTGTGACGTTGTAACTACGACATATGGAAGTTTGGCTCTGGCCGTGACTCGTGCGCGGATAGCCAAAGTGGTTAAAGCGACCTCTCGCTTAAAGCGGGAAACCTGGGTTCGAGTCCCAGTCCAGCACAAATTTTCTCTATAATCATTCCTTTCTACTGCCAACGGTTGTTCGTATTAGCAAATGTAAATACACTTCATTCACGCTTGTCCGAAAGAGCACTGCTTCGTTCTTCTTAACAACTTAGGCACTACAATACGGTATAACCAACTTCGTTTCTATCTTACTTCAAGGGACAACGGCCTTGCCGCAGTGGTAACACCGGTTCTCGTCAGATCACCGAAGTTAAGCGCTGTCGGGCAGGGCTAGCACTTGGATGGGTGACCATCCGGTCTGCCGAGAGCTGTTGGCAAGCGGGGTGCACTCAGCCTTTGTGAGACAAACTGAGGAGCTACTTGGTTGAGAAGTAGCGGCTCCGGTCCCGGAAACTGACATACGGCCGAGAGAGGGGTGGGCTGACCACATGACCCACCATATCTCCATCCAGTGAAGCCTATGGGCTGAGGATGACACGGCGGCCGGTCAGTATCGTTGGGCCTTCATGGCCTGTTCGGGAGGAGTTTTTTACTTCAAGGGGAATAACACGTCTCCACAACAAGCGCGTCATCGTGGTATGTAACGGAACGGTTACAACAGTTAAGTAATATCTGTACCTTATTAGGAACGGATTATTGGATGTATATTCAAAGGATTATTTTGAACTGTATTTAGGCTAGCAGAAATCACCAACGTTTCTCACAAATCTTAAACACCGAATTATTCAGCTGGTCATGATTTTACGTGATGGCATTGTCCTTGGGCCTGAAGATTAGTGGACCGACGGTTGCCAACTGGGACTGCCGTGGCCGGAAAGTCTCTCAAGAAATTTAGATTGCTTACCACCCCATGGAAACATCACCTCTGTTTTACTCCTCCTCGGTTACTTCCACTTTTCTCTCTACCTCGATTTTCTTAAGGAAATCTGAAGGATACAACGAAAGTTGTCACACCTTATAATTTTCGCGGTACTGATGTCCCAAAACATACACTGCCCTTCACACGACGTTCTGGTACGGTGTCTTATATTTGAAACGCGTAGGGCATATTGTGGGAAAATTTTATTGTCTTCTTCAATAATGATCCTGAAATATTATTTCATTGTCTAGAGATTCAAGAGCGAATAGATTTAAAAATGTAATGGCTATCACTAAGGGAAACTTCAAATATTTCATTGTATAAGGATTAGAAATCCTCTGTTGTTGTTGTTGTTGTTGTTGGCACGGGAATATATTACTTGGGGTCCGCCTGCTTATCTGTTTGGTAACGTGCGCGCCTCCCATGCAAGCTGGCCCGGGTTTGATTCCCGGCCGGGTTAGAGATTTCCTCCCCTCGCGGATTGGGTGTTGTGTTGTCCTGATCATCATTTCATCCTCCTCATCGGCCTCAAGTCGCCCAATGTGGCGTCGACTGAAGTAAGACTTGCACTTGGCGGCCGAACTTCCCCGGATGGGGCCTCCCGGCCAACGATGTCATACGCTCATTTCATTTCATATTATTTGGGGATAAACATTTCAGCTCATGACTGGTAAGATTCAAGTACTTGGTAATCATGGTCTATGAATCCATCCCTTCTCTGTAGAGAAGTGTCGTGTAAGTATGCACTGGTTTGTCGTTAACGTCTCTTAAAAACTAATTCAGTGACGGGGGAGGACGGAGAGGGTGGTTGTGAATGGTAGAACGTCAATGGAGTCGAGGATGGACCAAGAACAACACATGAACCTCCAGTATTTTGAGTCAATTTTCGAAAACAACCGCAAAAATGTAACTGGATCACAGGCGTTTAATAGGCTGACAGGCTCTTAAAGTTTCCAGAATTTTTTTTCACATGCTGTACTTCGTTATCCAGAAGGCAAAAAACATTCCAATGATGCCCATTTTTCTATGAACGATATCGCAGTACATTAGGTAAAGAAAAGTTCACTTAAAATGCAGTTTCATGGCGTTAGTTCTCAATGTATTAGGGAAATTAATGTGTAAATTTTCGTTTACTTTTACAATTTTAGTGACATCCAGTTTTAGTACTTGAAATTTTCATGCTGAATTTTTCACAAATAGTACGGTATTCCTCATGCATTATTTACCAAACATTAGGATTTATATTTTCTGCGTGTAAGAAGCCATGAGCGGAATTTCAATCAGGTTTTGTAACGTCTAATTCACAGTGGACCTAGTTTGCTTACAGTTTATCGGTTAGTACAGAAATGAGCACATGGATGTTCCCTACACACACTTTGGTTCTTACTGGATATGTTGTTGCCCGAGACAAAAATGTATCCGTGTCATTACATCTAAGAACGATCAAGTGGCTTTGTCGCAAGAATATATAATAGAACTGGGCTATTCAGAAATGTAACTCAAGTTAAAAATGGTTCAAATGGCTCTGAGCACTACGGACTTAACTTCTCAGGTCACCAGTCCCCTAGAACTTAGAACTACTTAAACCTAACTAACCTAAGGACATCACACACATCCATGCCCGAGGCAGGATTCGAATCTGCGACCGGACCGGTCACGCGGTTCCAGACTGTAGCGCCTAGAACCGCTCGGCCACTCCGGCCGGCAATTGAAGTTAATATACTGGTATTTGATAAACAATTCAGTCTTTGTATGTCCATATAGTTATAGCATATGTATGTCCACACAGATATAGCATACAGAAACCTGCTAATATTAATATTTTGGCCCTGTTTTTATCAGAACCGAGGTGGAATCTTCCTGTACGTCGGTCAGGGGCCTGAATATAGCGTAATAGATAGCCGAACCTATTAGCTCAATAGAATAAGTTTGGAACTAGACGGCTCAAAGGTGTTTAATCTGGCATCCGAAACAATTCATTTGTCTTTTTATGGTATTTAATACACATGATTCATGACGACATTATGTAATTTAAGTTTGAGACACGCTAGTGGCAGTGATCAATCGAAAAATACGTGAAGTTATACAAAACATTACGTCATCGAAAATCAGCAGTGCTATTCACAGATGGAGGGGGAGGGGCGGTGAGGAGGAGAGAATTATATGAAGTCTCGACAGTAGCAGTGTAGCAGTGATATTGAACTCAAATCGTAGGTTTACATGTACAAAATTATGTCTGGTGTAACTGAAACCAAATGACACTATATTGTTGTGTTCCTTAAATACTTGTACAAGAATATATCTTGCACAAGAATATATCGCAGTCTACAGAATTACGGTTAAAAGTAGATATGGAAACAAATGAAAACATTCTGTTTGTTAATAACTCAAACTTTTTATGTAACTCTAATTGAATACAGCTCACAGGTCAGAAGCAAGTAATCATTTCTTGTTTCTGGCTGAGAGCTCTTTGATTCTCTGACCTAACCAGTCAATCTTTATTTGGGTGAAAATACTTGTAACTGCGATCAGCTTCTTGTGAAATGTTTCTTTCTTTCCTTACACTACCTTTTTTCCCATGTAGGTTCATTTTCATGTAGGACATGTAAAAGTGACAAATTCATTTTTGCAGCACACTGGCTTGAATCACACATTGAAATAAATGTCATCCTTGCGTGCCTTATCGGAAAATGATTCTCAAAAGGCTCCAAAAGTAGTGTTTAGAAGAAAAAAATCCAACCATTGGTCACATTTACCTGTGTAGATATTCAATACATGCGCTTGTTCTATACACTTGTTTCGCATATATAACAGCTATTTCGACTGCAACACAATTATTCTTGAAATTTCCCATTTCGATCCATATCAATAACTTAATATTCATTTCCTCAAATAGCTGCCATACATACGGCTACTACTTCGCTTTGCCGTCTACATGTACATCTACATGGCTACTCTGCAAACTACACTACACTTAAGTGCCTGGTTGAATGTTCACCAAACCACGTTCACAGTAATTCTATTATTCCAGGCTAGAATATCTCGAGGAAAAAACGAACACCTATACGTTTCCGTGCGAGCTCTGGTTCCCTATTTTACTATGATGATCTTTTCTCACTCTGTAGGACTGCGTCATCAAAAATATTTTTACATTCGAAGGAGAAAGTTGGTACTTGAAATTTCGTGAGAAGATCCTGCCGCAAGGAGAAACCACTTTGTTTTAATGATGTTCACCATAAATCTTTACCATGTCCGTGATACTACCTCCCATATTTTTTAATAATACAAAACGTTCTGCCCATCTTTGAACTTTCTCGATGTATTCCATTAGTTCTATCTAGTAAGGATACTACATCTCTAAAAGAGACGGCCAAGCGTTGTATAGGCAATCTCTTTAGTAGATCTCTTGCATCTTCTAAGTGTTCTGCCAATAAAACGCCGTCTTTGGTTCTCCTTCACCATAACACATAGAAAATGTAATAGTAATTTCTAGGTATTTATCTGGAATTAAGGTCTTTGTATGTGATTGATTTATCGTGTAACCGAAGTATAACGAATTCCTTTTAGCACTCACGTCGGTGGCCTCACATTTTTCATTATTTAGGTCAAATGTCAATTTTCGCCACATACAGACCTCTTATCTGAATCATTTTGCATTTGGTTTAGATCGTCTGATGATTTTACTAGACGATAAACGACAGCATCATCCGCAAAAAAACTAAGATGATTGCTCAGATTGTCTCCTAAATCGTTTATATAGATAAGGAACAACAGGGGACCTGTAACACTACCTTCCGGAACACCAGAAATCACTTCCGTTCTGTTCAATGACTTTCCATCATTTAGTATGAACTGTGACCTCTCTGACAGGAAATAATGTATCCAGCCCCACAACTGAGACGATACTCCTTAACCAAGCAAGTTGATTACGAGCCGGTTGTCGGGTTTTCTGTCAACAGCCGTCTGGAAATAAAGAAATACGGAATCAATTTGAAATCCTTTGTTGATAGCACTAAACACTTCAAGTGAGTAACGAGCTAGTTGTTTTTCAGTATAACGATATTTTCTAAATGCGTGTTGACCATGTGTCAATGGACCATTCTATTCGAGGTAATTCATAATTCCATAATATGTTCCAGACTCCTACTGCATACTGACGTTAATGATATAGGTCTGTAATGGATTCCTCCCATTGCCTTCCTTGAATATTAGTGTGACCTTGAAATTTTCCAGTCTTTGGATACGGGTAATTCGTCGAGTGAACGGTTATTAGTAATTTAAGTATGGCGCTTTTGCTCAGCATACTATGAAAGAACCTAATTGGTATACGATCTGGACCGGAAGACGTGTATTTATTAAGTCATTTAAGTTGCTTCACTACTCCGAGTATACTTCTATGATACTCATGTTGTTCGCTAATCTTGATTCCTTGTTGTAACTGGTGCCTTACCTTTATTAATAGTCATAACAACGTTTTATTCGCAATGAGGCAATACCTTTGGCGGCGGGCGATGAACTCTTTCCAGTAACCTTATGATAAAACAGCACTGCATTGACTTCAAAAAATAAGTTTAACAAAGAGAATTTTGAGAAATTAAGCTAGCTTAATAGAAGCAGGAGGTTAAAAATATCCCAGTTCTGATACGAAATTGCCAAAAACCAGATGTTATTTAAATTAATAGGTTTACATTAGATATCGACACGAAGTATTTATTACTTTCGTTCACGTTGTATGTGTGGTGTCACTGCCAGACACCACGCTTGCTAGGTGGTAGCCTTTAAATCGGCCGCGGTCCGTTAGTATACGTCGGACCCGCGTGTCGCCACTATCAGTGATTGGAGACCGAGCGCCGCCACGCGGCAGGTCTAGAGAGACTTCCTAGCACTCGCCCCAGTTGTACTACCGACTTTGCTAGCGATGGTTCACTGACAAAATACGTCCTCATTTGCCGAGACGATAGTTAGCATGGCGTTCAGCTACGTCATTTGCTACGACCTAGCAAGGCGCCATTACCAGTTACTATTGATATTGTAAATAATGTACCGTCAAGATCGACGTTCACCATTAACGGATTAAAGTTAAGTATTCCACCAGCTACGTCCGTTTTTTTCTAAAGTCTAATTTCCCTTTCCTGTTCCAGAGCTCACGCCAGCCTGCGTGAGCTAAAACGCGTGCCTTTCGGCTTCCTCTAGTAGTTCTGGGTTGGCTCTCCTGCCAATCCACAACAGTATGTATAAAATATTATTCAGATTCATATTCCCCAGACCAAATGTTATCATTCGACACGCATGATCATGCCATTACATTCAGATTTCATTTTGGTTATATTTGGTTTATGTGTAGAGAGCATGCCAAAAACTTTCAGTCAGTATTTTACCGACATGATTTGTATGCATATAGAACCGATACATCAAGATGGCGTTCATTCTTAACGAATCACAGAGCCATTTTGTAACTTGCCCTTCAGTCGAAACTAAAAATAAATGCTTGCAAGTGAAGAGTCATGGATTAACTGTGACGTAAAGCACATATGGAACTGAAGCAATTACGTTAAAGCAACACCTTAAAAGAAACTGCCAAAATTTAAGATTAGCAGTGTGAGCAACCTACTGATGGATACAAAAATTCTGTTGTTATAACTGTAAAACCAGAAACAGCTTCGCAGTTGTGTATCATATTATTTCAAATTATTGATATTACTCTTATACTGCCGGTCCATGTGTGTACTGACGTATGTGCTGTTGTGCTATCATCATGTTAGTAGTTTGACGTACAAAAAAGTAAAACAGATATGGTGAGAACAGAAATCATTTATAGTCTGCTTACTTACTTTCATATGTACTCGAAAAACGTCATAATAAACTGTGTACGTTAGGAAAAATCATCAAAGCCACCTCTGTGCCCCAACCGTTGAGCAGGAAATGACAGCACTTTCTTTTGGTACTGAATTTTGCAATAACGCAGTACTGGCCTTCCCAGAAACTCGAGCCGGGAGCTAGCACGCCTTCCTGTTTGTGAATCACTCTAACCGACGTTCGCTGTGCAAGCATATCGGGGCGCGATGTTTACGCACTAACTTGGTTTCTCAGCGGAAGGCAAACCTTTGTTCTGTCGGCTGCTGCGCCGTTCCATATTACTCAAACTGCGAGTCGTCAAACAGCATCTGCTGCGTTGGTCTCGTTCAACGGCGTCCAGCTTAATGTTTTCCGACTACAACAAACATAGCGAAGCCCGTGACGATGAACAATCATAAATGAAACCGACTCAACCTTTGAACTATAGCCAACCGGTGATCTCCTTCGCGTTATGTATGTTTTTTTAACGTGTCAGTGAATTAGACAGTGTTTTGAAGTGATCGTAATTAATACACTCCTGGAAATGGAAAAAAGAACACATTGACACCGGTGTGTCAGACCCACCATACTTACTCCGGACACTGCGAGAGGGCTGTACAAGCAATGATCACACGCACGGCACAGCGGACACACCAGGAACCGCGGTGTTGGCCGTCGAATGGCGCTAGCTGCGCAGCATTTGTGCACCGCCGCCGTCAGTGTCAGCCAGTGTGCCGTGGCATACGGAGCTCCATCGCAGTCTTTAACACTGGTAGCATGCCGCGACAGCGTGGACGTGAACCGTCTGTGCAGTTGACGGACTTTGAGCGAGGGCGTATAGTGGGCATGCGGGAGGCCGGGTGGACGTATCGCCGAATTGCTCAACACGTGGGGCGTGAGGTCTCAACAGTACATCGATGTTGTCGCCAGTGGTCGGCGGAAGGTGCACGTGCCCGTCGACCTGGGACCGGACCGCAGCGACGCACGGATGCACGCCAAGACCGTAGGATCCTACGCAGTGCCGTAGGGGACCGCACCGCCACTTCCCAGCAAATTAGGGACACTGTTGCTCCTGGGGTATCGGCGAGGACCATTCGCAACCGTCTCCATGAAGCTGGGCTACGGTCCCGCACACCGTTAGGCCGTCTTCCGCTCACGCCCCAACATCGTGCAGCCCGCCTCCAGTGGTGTCACGACAGGCGTGAATGGAGGGACGAATGGAGACGTGTCGTCTTCAGCGATGAGAGTCGCTTCTGCCTTGGTGCCAATGATGGTCGTATGCGTGTTTGGCGCCGTGCAGGTGAGCGCCACAATCAGGACTGCATACGACCGAGGCACACAGGGCCAACACCCGGCATCATGGTGTGGGGAGCGATCTCCTACACTGGCCGTACACCACTGGTGACCGTCGAGGGGACACTGAATAGTGCACGGTACATCCAAACCGTCATCGAACCCATCGTTCTACCATTCCTAGACCGGCAAGGGAACTTGCTGTTCCAACAGGACAATGCACGTCCGCATGTATCCCGTGCCACCCAACGTGCTCTAGAAGGTGTAAGTCAACTACCCTGGCCAGCAAGATCTCCGGATCTGTCCCCCATTGAGCATGTTTGGGACTGGATGAAGCGTCGTCTCACGCGGTCTGCACGTCCAGCATGAACGCTGGTCCAACTGAGGCGCCAGGTGGAAATGTCATGGCAAGCCGTTCCACAGGACTACATCCAGCATCTCTACGATCGTCTCCATAGGAGAATAGCAGCCTGCATTGCTGCGACAGGTGGATATACACTGTACTAGTGCCGACATTGTGCATGCTCTGTTGCCTGTGTCTATGTGCCTGTGGTTCTGTCAGTGTGATCATGTGATGTATCTGACCCCAGGAATGTGTCAATAAAGTTTCCCCTTCCTGGGACAATGAATTCACGATGTTCTTATTTCAATTTCCAGGAGTGTAATTATCACCATCAATTACATGCAAATCGATTGCCACGTTATCCCTTCTTCCTAAATATCAGAGTTTCTGTTCTGCCTATCGAAGTTCCAATGAAGTCATTTACGAAAAGAAACATAAAACCTGCTGCAGTTTCTGATACGACATTTATTTTGTTAGTGAATTAAGCTACAAATTAGAATTTAAAAAATCTGCCGCCCTATTCTCTGTGTCCCTTCGGACGAGAATGAGACGGAATTTTAATGCAGCCCGCCACGAATTCCTCGGCTGTGCCAAGTTCTTCATTTTAGAGTAGCTCTTGCAACGTACTTCCTCAGTTATTGCTGGATGTATTCCAATCTCTGTCTTCCTCTAGCACCATGGAAGTTATTGGTTGGCAGATTGATTTGGGCGAGGTGACCAAACAGTAAGGTCATAGGTCCCATCGGATTACGGAAGGATGGGGAAGGAAGACGGCCGTATCGTTTCAACGGAACGATCCCAGTATTTGCCTGAAGTGATTTAGGGAAATCACGAAAAACCTAAATCCGAATGGCCGGACGCGGGTTTGAACCGTCGTCCTCCCGAATGCGAGTCCAGTGTGCTAAGCACTATGCCATATCGCTCAATACGGAAGTTATTGTGTGATATCTTAACAGATGTCCTACCATCCTGCTCCCTTTTCTTAGCAGTGCTTTCCATGCAATCCTTTCCTCGCTGATTCTGCCGAGCACCTCCTCATCTCTTACCTTATATGTCCTCCTACTTTTCAACACTCGCCTGTAGCACCGCACCTCAAATGTTTCAATTCCCTTCCGATTTTCTCACTGCCCATGTTCCACTACCATACAGTGCTGGGATCCAAACGTATACTGTCAGAAATATCTCCCTCAAATTTAGGTACATGTTCAATACTAGCAGATATCTCTTGACCAGGACTCCCTTGTTTTCGAGTGCTAGTATGCTTTTTATGTCCTCCTTGCTCCGTCCGTCATGTCACATTTCGCTACCGAGGTAGCAGAACTTAAACTTCATCTACTTCGTGGTCACCGATCCCGATGTTAAGATTCTCGATCTTCTCATTTGTGCTGCTTCCCAGTAGTGTTACTTACATTACTCTCATTAGGGAAGCATGGTAATTGGAGAAAAGGAGAGAAAACGCCGTATGAAAATAGGGGGAGAGCAAGTGAACAAAAAAAATTGTTCAAATAGCTCTGAGCACTATGGGACTCAACTGCTGAGGTCATAAGTCCCCTAGAACTTAGAACTACTTAAGCATAACTAACCTAAGGACAACATACACATCCATGCCCGAGGCAGGATTCGAACCTGCGACCGGAGCGGTCGCGCGGCTCCAGACTGTAGCGCCAGAACCGCTCGGCCACCAGCGGCCGGCAGCAAGTGAACAGTTACTTGGGAAGTGTAGTGGTGGATGATATATATTGTTCAACAGAAATTAGGAAAAGAATTGCAATGGCAAAAGAAGGATTCAATAGGAAACAGAAATTACTTTGCGGACCACTAAACGAAGATCTGAGGAAAATACTTGCCAACTGTTACATCTGGAGCGTTGCACTGTATGGTGCGGAGACCTGGACTTTGAGGATGGAAGATGAAAGAAGATTGTAGGAACTAGAGATGTAGATACGGAGAAGAAGGAAAAAGTGAAATGGGAAGACCGAGTAAGGAATGAAGAAGTATTAAGGAAGTCATTAGAAAGAGAAAACGGAACTGGATTGGACATTGTTTGAGGAGGGACTGTTTATTGAAGCAAGGAATTAAAGGAAATGTGGAGGGAAAAAGGGGAAGAGGAAAACGAAGATATCAAATGCTGGACAATATCCAAGGAGACAAATATTCAGGAATGAAAAGACTGACTATGGACAGACAAATCTGGAAGAGGCTTAACCTATGACAAGACCTGCTTAAGGCAGAATACCTACTATTACTACTACTCATTAGTGTCGTCTTTCTTCGATCTACGCTCAGTTCATATTCTGTACTCCTTAGACTGTTCACTCCTCTTAGCATATCCTGTAAATCTTATTTATTTTTACTGAGGATTGCAATGCCATCAGTGAATCTTATCATTGATTTCCTTTCAACTTGACTCAACTAATTCCACTCTTGAACCTTACTGTTAATGAACATTATTGCCTCTTTAGTGGGGAGGGGGGAGGGGGGCAATTTTGGGCCAGCTGGAGTTTAAGGCAACGCATTTCGGTCTGTAACTATTGGCGGCCATTAAGAAGGACTGACCATTAGGGAAGGTTTGAAAAACGACGTTAGGGGCGCAGGGATACGACGCTGGGAGGTAGTTGGCGGTTAAGACCAACCAGATAGTTGCAGCCTAGCGGATATTGAAATTTTAGATAGCATCCAGCAGTCACTCTGGCTCACTTTTGTCACTGTTCCGGAGCAATCAACTCGTAGCCCCCGTGTCTGTCACAGAGGACATCATGGACAATCGCTAGCCACCATACGGCTACATGCCTACAAGCTATGAGCTACATAACGCGCCGTTATGTTCCATTGCTTCTCCTTGTTGCTAGCGTTTCTCTCTCTCGCTCGTTCTAAGCTTGTAGGGACTTCACTGATTACGCTTTTGTGACTTTGATTTTGATTCACGCATGATTACTTGCGAATTTCATTTTGACTCCTCCGTTGTCAATGCATATAATTTGTTTTCTGTTGCTTTCTAAACCTCGAATGTAGAATACGCCGCAACAAAGTGGTCGAATGTGCGCTCTTGTCATTGTTGTGATTGTGTTGCTGCCCTCTCTGTGCACTTACAGTGGTACTACTCTCTTTGTTCACCTACAGCCCCATGATTAGCTTCGATTACTCAGTGTTAAAAGTGACTGCTTGATTCAGCCCTGCATTTAGTATCATATCAGTAGTTTCCAAGCCCATACGATATGGCTTCGCCTTCATCGGGTTGGATCTGTTAGCGGAAGCGGTCGACAGGCGTTGAAATAACACAAGGATATTGTGTGACTAAAAAAAATAAAAATAAATGTGTTTTGGTATAAGTACTCTCTACATCTGCTACTTTGTTCTGCAGCTCATGTCTTTATCCTCAAAGAATCAGCGAGATACGTTCTTGTTCACTGACCATCAATGGAAATAGACGCAATACAATTACTCTATTGATAAAACGAAACGGCGACATTTATAATTAACAATTTCTCGAAAAGGCCTGGAGTTTTCCATACAATTCGTCGTTTAAGTGTGCAAAATAATATTTCTTCATAGAATACCATTAACAAATTTCTTATGACCTTAGTGGCAGCTCCTATTGTGCGAATAACACTCAAATATATTTTGTTTAGGTCAACTGATGAGATGCCCTCTTTTGCTTGTTCCTTAATTGACTGTAGTTTCGATTTCTAAACAATTATTTGGTAAATAATATCTTGCTGCATAAGCAACCACAGACTGCCCTGCACACGCAACCACAGATTGCTTCTTAAGGATAACATTTTGTTTCTGTAACGGTTCTTCTATTCCGACCATGTCTTAGCAAACAAACATAAATGACACTAGCCATTTATATGGTTTTTCAGAAATTTATTATTTGGTTGATTCGGTATCTGGACTTTCCTTTACCCTCTGATTTTTCTTCCATTTTCTGGTAAGTTCGTCCGTTTTTAATTTCCTGCAGCATTCCAAGAAGTCTTCAGCCTCTCTCTCTCTCTTTTTCTTCTTCTCTGCTTCGATGATTCTTCGTTGTCACATGTTCCTACAAGAGGCAGTATTGATCATAACTGATCTCTCCTGTCGTTCCTATCTGCTTTAGAAGTATACCCAACAGGTAACGCTGTGTATGGTTACTACACATCTTGGCATATCCTTCAGCCCTTCTTTGCAGTGAATCATATATTCTTTCAAACACACCTGCATGCTGAGATTGCGTTACATGTATTGGTCACGCCCTACAATAACGTCTGAATATTGTCGGTGGGTTGGACGTACACTGATGCCTTTAAATGACCCCATAACCAGAAGTCCAACGGATACAGGTCCACTGAGCAGACAGGTCACGCTGCTGGGTCTCCTTGACCATAGTACTGCCCATGAAATGTTGCAGCAAGATACTGTCACACGAACTGTAGAAAATGGGATTGTACCCAGTCATATATAAATCAGAGTATGACACTCCCAGCTTGTGAAATGTTACCAGGGCCCACTAAACTAAATAAGAACCAGACTCGTCTTGAAAGTCTAAGCTATAATTCAGTGTGCACAACTTTAATGGTTAACAGAAATGATTTCAGGCCCTAGTTGTAGGTCCTATAGTGGAGGCTTACACGGAGAAATTATGTAACAAGAATGGAAGGTGTTCAACAGAAACAGTATTTCAATTAATATAGCAGTCTATTCAATTGAAACATAATTATTCCAAGTATATCGTGAATGAATAGGAAATGATTTGCAAACTCTTTATGCAAACTCTAACTATTGGATACGTTTATTTTCAGCGTTACTTGAACCGACCGAAAACATATCCTTCTGAAAATATACCTTTCTGATGCTAATGGCAGTCTGAAAATCGTCCTCAGATCTCATTAACACCGACGAAAACCAATGACTGTGACCCTGATACTGTTTTGAGAAACATGCATTCACTACTGCAACACTAGACCTGAGACAGATGATCATGCCGATTTCTGCAAGTTTGGCTCAAGAAAATCCCTTTCAGGCCAGTGCTGATAATTACGTTCACCACTATTGTTCACTGACAATTCGTGCAGAACGCCACTGATGTGCAGAAGGCCCTTTGGTAGAGGACGATGTATGTGCTGTCGTCGTAACAACTTTGTACCACATTCGTCTTCCAGGATGCGCACTGTAATTTGTCTCCAACATAAGTGCGTGATACACACAATATATGGACAGCTGTATGCGGCCTCATGAACTATTTTCACATGTGCACAAGATGCACCCACCTCTGCATCTATCCGGCGACTCTCCCTTAACCTTTTGCTCAATATTGTGCCCTGCTATCTCTTCCTGCCATACAGTCCGCCCCGGTAGCTGAGTAGTCAGCGCGACAGACTGTCAATCCGAAGGGCCCGGGTTCGATTGCCGGATGGGTCGGAGATTTTCTCCGCGTAGGGACTGGGTGTTGTGTCGTCCTAATCATTCCCATCGACGCGCAGGTCGCCGAAGTGACGTCAAATCGAAAGACCTGCACCAGGCGAACGGTCTACCCGACGGGAGGCCCTAGCCACACGACATTTCATTTCATTTTTTTTCCTGCCATACAGAACATACCCGCATACATGGCCGTCCCATAGTGAGGGTTCTCGTAGCACACAAAATCCCGCAAAGACAATACGTCGCAATAAAATGCCACCTACATTTCTGTACATACTTCTACCGTCGCATCAGCTTAATCTCCGTATCATCAGTGACAGATGTACCAATGGCGTATTTTAGCTCCCACCAGCAAGCCTTGCTTCAGATGTTCTCTGAAACTGGAAAGCTGCTCTCGAAAGAAGGATATTATTTTCTATAGGCTGTGTTTATTTCAGCATGAGATGGTTATCTTGAAAGGGCTCTCTTCACAACATAAGAAAGTTCCGTTCTCCTGCTGTTAGTGGCACTTCCAACTCTTAGTTCAGCCGGTGTTTATGCACAGGATACGCAGTTACCGTAAATTACGGACTGGTGGTATGTGGTCAGTCAAGTTGCGAATTATAGCGTCCCACAAGATTTGGTACGTAGGACATCCGCAACTGTGAGGCATCCTAATTAATTTAGAGAGGCCCATTTCAGTTGTTTTAATTGTTGAAACCACGAATGGTTTTGAGATTTTAAAATTCAATCTTCAGATTATAAAATTATTGTATTTGGTAACACTTAGCATGGGGTTGGGCCAGTGTGCGCAAGAGCTCCAATCACTGGGTGCTGGCGGAAAGTTGTCTGACGCTGGGGAGCCACACGACATGAACGCCAGTACTGTGACTGGAGCTCTTTCACTGGCTGGTCCAACAGCATGCTAAGTATTACCAAATACAATAGTTTCATAGACCTGCAGATGGTATTTTAAAATCCAGTAACAGGACATGGTTGGTTCAAAATGGTTCAAATGGCTCTGAACGCTATGGGACTTAACTTCTCAGGTCATCAGTCTCCTAGAACTTAGAACTACTTAAACCTAGCTAACCTAAGGACATCACACACACCCATGCCAGAGGCAGGATTCGAACCTGCTAACGTAGCGGTCTTGATGTTCCAAACTGTAGTGCCTAGAACTGCTCGGCCACATCACTCGGCCGTCATGGTTGGGATAAATAATTTGTATAACTTAAGTGGATTTCTCTAAATTAATTGTCGCATCCCAGGTGTGTTCTGTTGCCTACCAGGTTAAGGGTACACAACAAATACGACAAAGGCCACCATCACACAGGCGCGACCTCTCACTTGGTTACCTCTCAGTTCCGAGCAACAGCCTCCAGATGGTACTCACGAATTCGGACTACTTTCTGCGCACCGTACTCGTCCGTCGATAGCGTTGGCAACTACCAAAGGCAGCGGTTTCAACCATGGACTACATTGCTTCCACTTTGTACTGGTGATGGTGCATCTCTTTCAGTGTAGAGGAACAAAAAACGGAACGCCATGGACATTCAGGCAGTGCTGATCTTGCAGTCACACATCCCAGGTCAGTCCCTGCAACCAGCTCAGATCGCTACTGTAATCGCACTACACAGTACAATTATACAAGTTCCACTGAAAATGCTACACCCCTACTTAGTCATTGCTATTTCTGAAAAATTAGATACATTCAGACTGTGACAGCATAATTACACTGTGAAAATATCATAGACTGCCAAGATTAGGGAATTATTTGGATATCATTGCTTTAGAGTTGGTGCACCAAGTAAAACGCATCAAACTGTAACAAAGGTAAATACCAGTTTACAAACTACGTCAGCAAATGTTATTGTTTTTTGTTGCCACATTTCTGCTCTAGCGCTACTGAGTCAAGCAACACTATAAGCTGATAGATCAACTGTGTAATTTCCACCCAGTTTGTTGACCAGTACCAGTAAACATGTTTTCTGTCACTGTGGATGTTTGGGTCGAATTACCAGTAGCATTCAGTTCCAACAGGTTCCAATGCATTCTCTACTTCTACTCATTGCAACATGAATTTAAAACCAATGTTCTCTCTTCTGATGGCGAGAAACTAGAAAATTTAGAAGAATATTATTCTCTGCAATCATAACATTGCCCTACGTTTCCACGTATAGGTCTACCCTTCACAGTCCACCTTCATCATGTGGTGAAGGTTCATTCTGGTAGGTCTACACCCCGCTTCGATTCGCGAAAAATGCGTGATAAGAATTATTTTCTGTGAAACTCCGTATAAGGGAAGTTTCTTAGATTTTTGATTTAAAAAACATTCTTGGCTGCAGTTAATTCTTTTATTAACAAGACGTTTCACCTTAGTGGGCGATCTTCAGATTATCTGTAGGGATAACAAAATAAGAAAAGTTAGGGTGTGATCCTAGCATGCGCTGCGCTGGTGCGCCTCTGGCGCCAGTCTCCATCGATTCTCATCACGATCGTCTGAGTCGATTTTCGGTGCCTGCTTGGCTTCGTATGTTTAGCGGATGGCTATCTAACTGCGGCGCGCGCGCTCTCTGGGTCTTCAGTTCAGGCATCAACTGTGTCAGCGACAGTCACGCCTGGCATTGTGCCTGTGTGCAGCGTGGCGAGTAGCCGAGTCGGTAGGACGGAGGAGCGTGGGCCGCTGCTGTGGCGTGTTTAGCCGTTGAAATGCAGATCCGCTGCCGATGGTGACTGGTGTTTCTTGGATATATGAAGGACACATTTCCTTCGTGTCTCTTGCATGTGATTCAAAGTCAATCAACTGGAGTCGTCGAAGTGTTCATCGGTGGGTTCTGTTCATGAAAATTGAATACCCCTGTGCACTGAAAACTATCTTGGCTGTTTCAGTTACCTTTGATCTGTGCCTGATACGTTGACGGCATTTAAGGTAGTGCTAGTGACGCACAACCAATAGAAACCGTGTTTAATGCATACCAAGTAATGCGTAAGTTTGTGCCTGGCGTTCAGAAGCTGGCCGAAATATTTTCCCTAATATCTTTTCCAGTTTTTTTTAATTTTATTTGTTGTTTTAGAGGTTGTCCAATCAAAGCTCAAGACCCACTGTCACGTATGTTGAGTCTGCTTTAAGGTCATCCGTGCCGCGTAGAATTTAAGGTTTTTTGATAACTGACTGGGTTAATATCATTGTGTATCTGTTGCGTCAGAATGTGGTCTGCCGCTGATGTGTTTATGTTCCAGATAATAGGCGGTGGTCGACGCGAGCAAGCTCCGATCGGGGTATCACGGTGGAAGAGTGAAAATTAAGGACCTGGATATGTGTCTATGGTTACGTTGTTAACGTGTGGTAATTCCATCTTGCCGGTGGAGTTTTGTAGTAAGGAATTGTTACTAACGTTGAAATTTTCCTTTTTCGGTATTTTAAAACCATAAAACAGTTCTGTGACATACGGAAGCACACGTCGAATCAGATGAACTCACAGAGACATAGTCGGAAAGAACTAATACAATAACGTGAATTTGGGATAGCATATTAAATTAAAAATCAAATCAAACGTATCATACCTTAGTGTAGTCGTACCAGTAGGTCAGAATGGTGCAACGAAGCGTACACATGAAAGTATACAGAGAAGTCGCCGCAACTTCATGACAAGAGTGTCAAGCAGACATTTTACATTTTGCTCAGAGAGACAAAAAGCTTAATTTACTGAAAGAGTTAGACATCCTTAAATACACGAGTATAATCGACGAACAATTAATGAATTATCAGCTCACTAGTAGGAACCAAGCCTGTTATGATTGAATGACGTCAGTTTTTAAAATTTTTACATACCGTTGGATATGCCTTCCTAGTGAGTTTCCATTTCAGTTTCATTAATTCATCTTCCCCCCACCAACTCTTCATGTTCGTAATTGATGTATTTTTAGTCATTATCCTTTTAAAGTCAAGTCAGGACCTGCTGATTTAAGAATCTGTTTTATCCCTTGTTACCGGTATGATGCCCATCTTTGGTAGTTATCTTACAGTTTTATTTAGTTACGACTGGTGTTACCATTTTATCTGTTTGGAGTATTTAAAGGGCTCAAAATGGCTCTGAGCACTATGGGACTCAACTGCTGAGGTCATTAGTCCCCTAGAACTTAGAACTAGTTAAACCTAACTAACCTAAGGACATCACAAACATCCATGCCCGAGGCAGGATTCGAACCTACGACCGTAGCGGTCTTGCGGTTCCAGACTGCAGCGCCTTTAACCGCACGGCCACTTCGGCCGGCGGAGTATTTAAAGTTTCACTTTGTGTACCACTATGTTCTCATCAAGGGTAACGTCTTAGTTTCGTTATAATGATTCATCTATTTTTAGATGTTGTGGATGTATTAAATATGTTGACTGTCATATAACTGCTTTGAGCGCCACTTATGTGTGTTGCAGTTACATACAAGCCTCATTCCATTGCTCCCCAGGGATCCCGCTTGATGCTTCTGCCGTGAAGTTGCGGCACCCTGTGTGTGCAAATGGTTCAAATGGCTCTGAGCACTATGGGACTCAATTGCTGTGGTCATAAGTCCCCTAGAACGTAGAACTACTTAAACCTAACTAACCTAAGGACATCACACACATCCATGCCCGAGGCAGGATTCGAACCTGCGACCGTAGCGGTCGTGCGGTTCCGGACTGTAGCGCCTTTAACCGCTCGGCCACTCCGGCCGGCCGCCCTGTGTGTGTATGACGTTTAAATGTGTTCTCTTCTTTGTCAGTGTGCTCCTATTATTGCACCATTCTCCTGATGGTACGAATTCATTAAGTTATGTTTCGTTTAATATGATTACTTGTTTAAAATTATGTCCCCCGCTAGGCGGCATTGTATTAGTTGTTTTTCGCTAGGTCTCTGCAGGTGCATCTGATTCTACACGCGATTCAGTGTAGCACAGAACTCTTTCATGGCTTTAAAATTGCTGTAAAAGGAAAAACTCACTGAGGGTGTTCCGGCGTAACCACAAGCGCCAGCACGAAGATGAAGAACACAAGAGAATAGAAGGCTGTGAGACGACGTCATCCAATAGCCCGTGACGAGTACCACTCCACGACAGGAGCGCCCTCTGCAAGAAGAGAATATAAGCGCCACTCCTGTCAGCCTCGGGTGTACGGTATTAGCACAGTACTAGACAGTACTAGCACAGTACCAGACCCGGCCTAGCAGGGTGCGCTACGATAGCAGTTATTAGTGACCCATATCCATTGCTTACATGGACATCATATATAGTGAATGACTTGTTTACATGTCGCCCACCGCTTCCGAAATCGTTGTAAATTCAAATTTAAGTATTGACAATCTTTCATGATTCTAATAAAGACTATTAATGTAATTTGCTTGAATTGTTGCGTAGCTGTTCCGCGAAAGCAGCATCCTTTAGGCACGCTGTAAGCGACGAGTGGGAAGGGCTCCACAGAGGGGTCATCTGATCCACGTGCGATTCAGTCTAACACAGAGCCGTTTTGTTGTTGTGGTCTTCAGTCCTAAGACTGGTTTGAGGCAGCTCTCCATGCTACTCTATCCTGTGCAAGCTTCTTCATCTCCCAGTACGTACTGCAGCCTACATCCTTCGGAATCTGCTTAGTGTAGTCATCTCTTGATCTCCCTCTACGATTTTTACTCTCCAGGCTTCCCTCCAGTACTAAATTGGTGTCCCTTGATGCCTCAGAACATGTCCTACCAACTGACCCCTTCTTCTAGTCAAGTTGTGCCACAAACTCCTCTTCTCTCCAATCCTATTCAGTACCTCCTCATTAGTTATGTGATCTACCCATCTAATCTTCAGCATTCTTCTGTAGCACCACATTTCGAAGCTTCTATTCTCTTCTTGTACAAACTATTTATCGTCCATGTTTCACTTCCATACATGGCTACACTCCATACAAATACTTTTAGAAAGGACTTCCTGACATTTAAATCGGTACTCGCTTTAAACAAGTTTCTCTTCATCAGAAAAGCTTTCCTTGACATTGCCATTCTACATTTTATATCCTCTCTACTTCGACCATCATCAGTTACTTTTCTTTCCAAATAGCAAAACTGATTTACTGCTTTAAGTGTCTCATTTCCTAATGTAATTCCCTCAGCATCACCCGACTTAATTCGACTACATTCCATTATCCTCGTTTTGCTTTTGTTGACGTTCATCTTATATCCTCCTTTCAAGACACTGTCCATTCCGTTCAACTGCTCTTCCAAGTCCTTTGCTGTCTCTGACAGAATTACAATTTCATCGGCGAACCTAAACGTTTTTATTTGTTCTCCACGGATTTTAATACCGACTCTGAATTTTTCTTCTGTTTCCTTTACTGCTTGCTCAATATACAAATTGAACAACATCGCGGCGACGCTACAACACTGTCTCACTCCCTTCCCAACCACTGCTTCCCTTTCATGTCCCTCGACCCTTATAACTGCCATCTGGTTTATGTACAAATTGTAAATAGCCTTTAGCTCCCTGTATTTTACCCCTGCCACCTTCAGAATTTGAAAGAGAATATTCCAGTCAAAGAAAGAGAGTATTCCAGTCAAAGAGCCGTTTTATGGTTTTTTAAATGATGTGAAAGGAAAATTTTAAGGTTACTAAAAATTACTCACTCACATTTACAATCATGCAAGCTAGAACCATGCCCTGACTTTTGCTTATTTTGTTACCCTTATGGATAATCTAAAGAGGACGCACGAGGGCGAAACGCGTTGTTAATAAAAATTTGCAACAGAGACTGTTTCTATTTCAAATATTCTACGTACGGTTGCTGTACGTAATGGCCTAATGGAGCGGAAGGTATTTTACAGTTTCTTAGATTCTCTTGTTGTGGTCATTTCGTGAGACGCATGTCGCTCTACTCTTCCCAGAACGTACACTCTCTGAGTTTAAACATTAAACCGTTAGGTTATGCACAAAGCTCATGTTGCAGCCACTACCACTGGAATTTCTTGATCGTCTATATAACCCTCTCACAGCGCCTAAGCGATGTCGTGACTGAACACACTGTTAGTCGTCGGATCTCGTCTCTCTCTTATATTCTCTGTTGTATTTCGCACCTTGATACCATGTCTCTTGCAACAAACTGATGGTCTACCCTAGAAATACTATTTATACGTATTTGTTGCTAGGTCGCTTTCATGCTTTTATACCATTAACGCATATAAAATAACTGAGAATCACTGTCCTGATCTAGAGCGCTGCTCTTGTCGTTCCTGTCTCACGGAATTCTGCCCCACGGTGCGGCCACGCAGCTTACGTTGGCATTGGTTCCTAAATACTTAAACGCCTGTCGATTCCTGGGAATTTGCCAGCGTGATTGCTTCGGGGGCCCGTAGACCGCACACTATGTTGTATGCACCATTAGCGTACCTCTGGGACAGCCGGCGGCGCCGACTTGGCAACTTCACACTCCAGGGCCGCGCAAGTAGGTAAGCCGTTAATGGTAACTACGATGGGCGTCGAGGCTATTAATGCGTGCCCATCCGCTCCTGTCGTACGTCTCTGAGGCACTCAGACGAATTAACTGCTTGTGTTCACAATTATGCTTGAAAATTTGAGTAGAGAACGTAACAAGTGCCATGAAACACTCTACGTCTGGCACTAATTTAATTCAGTCTTAGAGGTTATGACTTATATTATTTTTCATACATTTTATTCCTGCAGTAACTCATTACTTATTTCTTCACTATAAAGTCACAACATCTTTTGCTTTTGTTAAGTAGCTTGCTTTTTGTTAAACAGCTTAACATTGCTGGTAAATTGTGTTCAGCAGGATATTTAAGACATTAACATCAAGGAATAAACTACGTCGTACATTCCGTCCTGAAGTAAATTTATTAGCCAAAATCACTGCCCACTGTGAAACTGAATGATGCCTGGTGGCGTGGAAACGCGACGCAGTAAGAAAAGTATATAAACGGAGCAGAGACGGATCTGATTCACTCTAGTTATGATACGGGCCGAAAATGGGGAAATCATCTGACGTGACCGACTTTGACGAGGGGAAGATATTTTATGGGCCGGCGCCTAGGAATGAGCGGTGCATGCCGGAGGCTGCCCTCTTCCAGTACTTACCACTTCCTTTCCCGTTCGACTTACAAACAGAACGAGGGAAAAACGACTATCTATTTATGTCCGTAAGAGTCCTAGTTTCTCGTATCTTACCGTTGTGGTAATTCCGCGAAATATATGTTAACGGTGGTAGACTCTTTCTGCAGTTAATTTGAAATGCCGCTTCTGTAAATTTTCTCAGTGGTATTTCTCGAAAAGAACGTCGCTTTCTTTCCAGAGATCCCCACTTGAACTCCTGAAGCCTATCCGCAACATATACATGTTGTTTGAACCTACCAGTAACAAATCTATCAGCCTACTACTGAACTGCTTCGATGTCTTCCTTTAATTCCACCCAGTAAGGCTCCCAGACACTCGAGCAATAGAAAAGAATAGCTCGTACTAGCTTCGCCAATCTGCGGTCTCCTTTACAGATAGACTTTCCTAAAATTCATCCAATAAACAAATGTCGACCATTCGCCTTCGCTACCACCATCCTTACATGCTCCCAAAGACTCTAACTGTGGTGTCACCGCCAGACACCACACTTGCTAGGTGGTAGCCTTTAAATCGGCCGCGGTCTGTTAGTATACGTCGGACCCGCGTGTCGCCACTGTCAGTGATAGCAGACCGAGCGCCACCACACGGCAGGTCTAGAGAGACGTACTAGCACTCGCCCCAGTTGTACAGCCGACGTGGGTAGCTACAGTTCACTGACCAATACGCTCTCATTTGCCGAGACGATAGTTAGCATAGCCTTCAGGTAAGTCATTGCCTACGACCTAGCAAGGCGCCATAGCTTTGATAATTAATATTGTGAAGCATGTATCATCAAGAGCGATGTGCTACAAATGTGGATTAAAGTTAAGTATTACAAGATTTTCGTACTTTATTGCAATTCTCAAGACATTGTCCTGTTCCAGACCTCACGCCAATCTGCGTGAGCTTAACGCCTGCCTTTCGGCTACTTCCGAGTGGCGTGGCTGTCTTGCTACGCCACTACAGTTGGCGACGAGGCTTAAAAGAGGATTTCGCGTTCGTATTGCACTAATTTACTTGTGTCATGGCTTCGCCACAATCTCCAGATGTACTGTCCGAATTTTGTCGCTTGCAGAATCAGCAGACGCAGGCCTTATTGGATGCCCTTGGACAGCTCGTCCAGGGTCAACGTGCAATGGAAAACGATGTGGCAGCCGCCGCTCCACCGCTACCGCAGCCACAACATGCAGTTGCACCACCTTTTCGTCCGTTTGATGCGGCACTGGAAAGCTGGACGGAGTGGTCACGCCAATTTGGATTCCATCTCGCCGCTTACAGAATTCAAGGTAATGTGCGGCAGCCTCACTTACTATCATGTGTAGGGGTCCAGACGTACCGTGTGATAGTGAAATTATTTCCCTGACGCGACGTAGCAACTCTGTCCTACGACGAAATTTTGTCTGCATTAGATGCATATTTCAAGGAATCTGTCAATGTAGTTGCAAAAAGGTATACGTTCTTTCGTACCAAACGTACGACCGGTCAGACTAATAGGGAGTGGGTTGCAACTTTGCAAGGCCTTACTAGGGATTGTGCTTTTGAGTGTGAATGTGGACTCCCTTATTCAGATACTATGGTGCATGATGCAATTACACAGAACGTTTCTGATGTTCGTATACGGGAGCACATTTTGAAACTAGTCAATCCCTCCCTTCAACAAGTGATACACATATTGGATAGGCAAGACACACTTGACTTTGCTCAGGAATCATTGAAACTTCGCCAGCTGTGTGTCACATTAACCGGCCCGCCGGGCGAGCTGCACGGAACTGTAAACAGCCCTCGCGCCCGTCCGCGCAGCCACGTGTGCCGCGTAAGCAGGCAATTGCAGTGCTAAAATCATGCCCACGGTGTTCTACTAGACATTCGCGTGAGAATTGCCCGTCACGCCAAGCTATTTGCTTTTTCTGTAATAAAAAAGGACATGTTCAAAGTGTTTGCCAGAAAAAGCTCAGATCGGACACTAACAACCATTCCAGGCCCTTTGCTTCGCGCCGGAATCGAACCAAGAATACTCAGGCTCGTGAACCTTCGCCCATGGACATTCATGTAGTTAATTCCACTCTGCCCAGTGCCACTCTCTCTAACAGTGACTGTGTTCGTCCCACAAATAGTGTGCGTCGACGTCGCAGGAAATCACATCAAGTAGCAAGTGCTTCTGTACCAGTGTCTGTTCACGTTGTACGAGACAGTCGCTCTTGTCGTCAGCAGGACAATAAACTTTTTGTAGATTTGGACATTCATGGCAACGTGATCCCATTCCAGCTCGTTACCGGAGCTGCAGTTTCATTGATCAATAAAGACACGTACAAACAACTGGGCACACCTCCGTTGCGTGCCGCAAATGTTAAGTTAAATAGTTATTCCGGTCAGAATATCCCTTTGTTAGGACAGTGCAGCCTTCTTGCAACATACAAGGGACAAACAAATCTTGTGTCTTTTTACGTCCTTCGTTCTTCTTCTGCAGTGAACTTATTTGGTTTAGATTTTTTTCAGTTATTTAACTTGTCCATAGTAACTCAGGTCCTCTCAGTGAACCAGACTGTGCCTTCAGCCAGTGTTTCTAGTCTATGTGAAGAATTTGCTGACATTTTTGCACCGGGCCTAGGTTGCGCTACGAACTATACAGCACATTTGGAACTGAAAGTCAACGCGAAACCGAAATTTTTCAGAGCGCGCAATGTTCCCCACGCATTGCCTGATGAGGTCGCAAGAACATTAAATGATTTGGAATCACAAGGTGTGATTGAACGTGTGCAGGCTTCTCTCTGGGCCTCACCCTTAGTAATTTTGCCAAAACCTTCCGGAAAATTGAGACTTTGTGTGGACTTCAAGGCAACAGTGGATCCACAACTAGTGATTGCAACTTTTCCTTTACCCCGCCTGGAAGATCTTTTTGGCAAACTGTGCCCGGGTAAATATTTTTCGAAGTTGGACCTAGCAGATGCGTACTTGCAAATACCAGTGGACGACGAATCCCAGCGCGTCTTGGTGGTTAACACGCATCTTGGTTTGTACCGATTCAAAAGACTGCCATTCAGGTGTGCATCCGCCCCTGCATTGTTTCAGCAATATCTGCAAACTGTTTGTGCCTCGGTCCCTACTGCAGCAAACTATCTGGACGATATTGTGATCTCCGGAAAGACGGAAGAAGAACATTTAGCCAATCTCAGAACATTATTTCAGGTCTTGCGACAAAATGGTCTTCGCTTGCGGAAGGACAAATGTGTGTTTTTTGCTCGTGACTTACCATATTTGGGACATGTAATCAATGCACAAGGCATACATCCGAGTCCAGAGCACCTCCGTGCCATACATGACTTGCCTTCGCCGCAGAATTTGAAGCAGCTACAGAGTGTGCTGGGAAAAATTAATTATTATAACCGTTATATCCTACACGCCTCTTGCATTTCAGCTCCGCTTCATCGCTTACGCCGTAAAGGTGTTCCGTTCGTCTGGACGACGGAATGCGAACGCGCCTTTCGCCAGTTGAAATTGGCGTGGCTTTCAAATACTTGCCTTACGCCATTCGATCCCCAGCAACCCCTTTTGTTGATGGTAGATGTATCGGATTTCGGGATCGGTGCTGTGCTTGCGCACAGAGATGGATAGCATGATCGCCCTATTGCCTTTGCGTCCAAATTGCTCTCCTCTGCGCAAAGACTTCATAGATCGAGAAGGAAGCTTTGGCTCTCGTATTTGGTGTTACAAAGTTTCATGATTTCTTGTATGGTCGTCACTTTACCATCATCACAGACCACAAACCTTTGACATCGCTTTTTCATCCGAACAAGCCTGTCCCTCCACGTACAGCGCAGAAATTCATTCGCTGGTCTATTTTCCTCTCGCAGTACCGCTACGATATCTTGTATCGGTCCACTGCTAAGCACGGAAACGCCGATGCGTTGTCCCGTTTGCCTGTTGCTTTCAGCAATTCTCCTTTTGTTGTCCGGATGGCTTCCACGACGCCATCTGCCACCATCCAAGCGTTATCCGCTATCTTTTGCATTGAAAGTCTTCCACAGACTATTGTTTCCGACAATGGCCCACAATTCATGTCCGCGGAATTTCAGTCATTCTGCAATATCAATGGTATTCATCATCTGACATCCGCGCCGTTTTCGCTTCAGTCAAACGGTGCCGCTGAACGATTGGTCCGGACTTTCAAGTCACAAATGTTGAAGTTGAAAGAGTCGCATTCTCGGGAGGACGCGTTATTGCTCTGTTTGTCCTCGTATCGCTCTCAGCCCCGAGATGGTCGCTCGCCGGCTGAGTTGCTCCACGATCGTCCTCATCGAACCTTGATGTCTTTGCTACATCCGCCGCATCAGGTTCCTGTGCAGCGGCAGCCACCTGCTTTTGCTCCAGGCGACGTTGTATACTATCGCAACTATCGAGGTTCACAGCGTTGGCTCGCAGGGCGCATTCTTCGCTGCCTCGGCCGCGCTATGTAATTGGTTTTGGGGCCTCTGGTGAGGTGCGTCGGCATCTCAATCAGCTGCGCCTCTGTCGTCGCACGGGTTCTGCCGTTCCCCGTCTGCTTTCAGCGACGGTGCCGTCCGGTCAGCGCCCTGGGGACCCATCTACTGGCTCGCCTCATCCCCAGGTGTTACCGACGCTGCCTCCCATTTTGCCCCATGGCGACGTGCCGCCGCCGCCGCCGCCGCCGCCTGTTATCCCGCTGGCGACGCCCGCAGTGGACGCGTCGCTGCGACCGCCGGGCGCCTCCCTGGGTCAAGCGCCGCCGATCGCTTCCCGTGACCAGCTGTCCTCCGCCTTGGAACTCTTGCCCGCTCCGGACCAGATGTCGTCTTCGTCCGTCGGGTGCCCCGACGCGATGGAGGTCGACCCTACAGCCCCTCCTGTCTCTTTACGGGCGCATACACCGCATGTTGACGTGCACCCTGGACTAGGTTTTCAGGCGTTTCCTAGCTCCCCTCGGACCGAATGGCAGGGTGCGGGTGGCACGGCCTCGCCTGTTGTTAGGCTCCCCACCTCGTCGCATACGTCAACATGGGGTCCTCCCCACGGCGGGCGGAAGCCTTATAACACAACCGTTCGCCGATTTGCGGGGGAGGAATGTGGTGTCACCGCCAAACACCACACTTGCTAGGTGGTAGCCTTTAAATTGGCCGCGGTCCGTTAGTATACGTCGGACCCGCGTGTCGCCACTGTCAGTGATAGCAGACCGAGCGCCACCACACGGCAGGTCTAGAGAGACGTACTAGCACTCGCCCCAGTTGTACAGCCGACGTCGGTAGCTACAGTTCACTGACCAATACGCTCTCATTTAGCATAGCCTTCAGCTAAGTCATTGCCTACGACCTAGCAAGGCGCCATAGCTTTGATAATTAATATTGGGAAGCATGTATCATCAAGAGCGATGTACTATAAATGTGGATTAAAGTTAAGTATTACAAGATTTTCGTACTTTATTGCAATTCTCAAGACATTGTCCTGTTCCAGACCTCACGCCAATCTGCGTGAGCTTAACGCCTGCCTTTCGGCTACTTCCGAGTGGCGTGACTGTCTTGCTACGCCACTACACTAACAGTAGTCAAGAATAGCTCGCACTAGTGTCTTATACGTGGTCTGCTTACAAATGAACCAAACTTCCCTAAAATTCTCCCAATGAACCGAAGTCGACCATTCACCTTCCCTACCACAATCCTCATGTGCTCATTCCATTTCATACCACTCAGCAACGGTACGTCCATATATTCAAACGACGCGAATGTGAGAAGCAGGATATTACTAATGCCGATTCGAATATTACAGGTTCTTTTCTCCTACTCATCTCCATTAACTAAAATTTTTTCTACAGTTAGAGCTTGCTGCTATTCATCATACCAACTAGAAATTTTGTCTAAGTCATATTGTATCCTCCTGTGGTCTCGAAACTTCGACAACTTCACGTCCACCACAGAATCATCACGATCACCCACAGGCTGCTGCCCACGCTGTTCGTTAGATCATTTATGTAAATGGAAAATAATCGCGTGGTACTGTCATGAACATTCTTTAAAGTCAATAAAGGACGGTGAAACCACGAATAGCCGACAAGTTGGCTCATGACAAAGTGTGGAGACTGGAGACTTATCTGCTCTGTAAAGAAGGATGGACAGCGATCAGTGCACATCTAACGACTGTGTACATGGGCAAGTGTTTTGAGCCACACCAGTCAACATACTTTTCTGAACAGACGACCGTTACGTTTGGCTATGGTAACCCAACGATATAGTAGATTACTATTACACGGGCTGTGGGGATATCATGAATGGACTGTAGATCATTGGAAACGTAGCACGTGGTCCTATGAATCACGTTTCTTGTTACTCGTGGTCGATGGTCGAGTCCGTATACTCTGCCACCCAGGTGAACCGCTGCACTAAACAAGCACCATGTCAGGGACACGTACCAGTGGGAACATTATTATGACACGCCATTAACGTGAGACCTTCTGCAGCAATAAAAGATATCGTGGCAGCTCTGAAGTACGAGAAAAATTACTGCAGAGCACCTGCATCGAGGAGATAACAGTGGCATTTTCCAACAAGATAACAGCTATAGTCCCAAGCGCAGAATCGTGCTATAGTAGTTTGAGGAAGACGAAAGTGAACTCATGGTGACGTCTTGGCCACACCAGAATCTGATACACCTGATGTGAGCCAATGGAACACTTCAGAAATGCTATCAGGCGCCAGCTATGCGCCAACGGACGACTGGTCCGTAACTTGCGGGAACTGCGGCATCTGTGCGTAGATATCTTGGTCCACATACATCTGTAAAACCACCACGCCGTTATTGGATCTATGCCACACAGAGTAGTTAATGTATTTTACTCCAAAGGTGTACCAACACACTGTGAAGATAGCTGTCACAATTTTTTGGTTTTAGTTGCCAGTCTTTTCACTGGCCGACCTTAAACGATCGACCTACATTGTTCCTTGTTTGGGATTATAGATCAACAGTGACCATGATCTCGATGTGACGAATACCTTTCTTCCAAAGTATATTTTCCATAGGTGATCAGTGAATGAAAAAAATGCAAAATAACTTAATTTACTGAGTTCTGTGTCTCACAAGTTAGCAACCATTTTTAACGCAAGAATAACTGGTCTATTAAATGGTTTCTCTAGTTGATGTTTTCTTGAATATGCAGACCCAACAATTCAGAAACTCTATTCTGTTTACAATTTTTAGTTGCAAATTGGAGTATATTTGACTGTTCAGAACTGAAATGACCGAATATTACAGTTCAAAAGTGGTTAATTCGTACAAATGCTTCATTTATTATTTTGACTGCCCGAGATGTTTATTCGGCTTGACTAGAATGCAGATATCAGTTTTGGAAAGGACTGATTCCTTCCGCAGGTACAAATAAAATAATAAATAATTAATACGGAGCAAGAACTGTAATGGATATGTAACCGGACCCTGTGGAACACACGCGGAGATAAAGGTAGGTTATATTCAGAGTGACTCCTGTAGTTTGCCGCGCGGGGTAGCCGAGCGGTCTAGGACGTATTGTCACGGTTCGCGCGGCTCCCGCCGTCGGAGGTACGAGTCCTCCCTCGGGCATGGGTGTATGTTGTCCTTAGTGTAATTTAGTTTAAGTGATATTCAGCAGTGTGTAAGCTTAAGGACCGATGACCCCAACATTTTGGTTCCATGGGACCTCACCACAAATTTCCAATCTCCTGGAGTTTGAAGGTGGTGAGGGGATGAAATGCTGTTTATGCAACAAAAGATATCGCCGGCAACAGCTCGGAAACACACAAAGGTCAGTGGTTTCGCTTTCATAACGTCGTAGACACATAACAGAATGTTCACAGACCGGAAGTAATTGAAATCTTTTAGCATGCACCCAACTGACAATTACTCTACGCCGCTCCCACAAAAAGAAGACATTACGTTTTTAATTTCTATTACCTCCTGTTTCTGGGAGTGCTGCCTTACATAGGAAAACTTCATCTGCTAAAAGATGTTAGTTGTAGGAATGTGAGGTGTTGTGACGGAAAAGTGTGTTAAAGACGAGTTAAAGATCCTGGCAACCGTGCTTACCATCTCCAACGAAACATGCGAATGCGGATGCGGTTACCTCCGTTTCTTGTATAGAGAGCGTGTCTTACGAACAGAAAAGCTGTAAATGTTTTAAGTTGTTTTCCGCTGGCATTTTGGCACAATAGGCAGAAACTTGCAAAGAATCTAGTCGGTACAGGAGACATATTTTTATGAAAATATATTGATTACTTATAGGCTTGTTTAGAAACTTGATACAATTTGAATGAACTTTTAGGAGAAGTTCCATCACGCTTAAAAGACTTTCTTGCAATAGTGCACAAAATCACTATTGTAACTGTCAGTTTACCTACGTCTTTCGACTGACTGAAGGGAAGTTAATGACTGAAAATACATCGTAAGACACGTGCTACGTTTTGTACTAAGTTTGTGATTGGATATTGTAGATCACGTATCAGATGTATGGAGACTCTAGGATGCTCTTCTCGTTTAACATTAACGTAAGATTACGAAAAAAACTTATGTCTGAATACATCGAGAATTTGTACGGAACGAGGGATCGTTACTGATTAGTATTATGGAATGTATTCTTCAAATTATGCGTCCTATGGGCATGATATAAAGTGGGTTTCAAAAATACTTCACAGACTTTAGGGACAGGTTTCTTACATCAAAACAAGGACAAAAGGTCATATAGACATTCCCCGAAAATCCGTCATATTCGGGTTATTAACGAAAGTTTAGAATTTAGGTGATTGAAGATTAATGAAAGTTAAGAGTTTTGGTGATTGCTACTCATCAACACATAAACTCATAATAAATGCTCAAAATGTCCTCCTCGTCGAATCATGGACAGACGCACACTTTCAAACACTCCCTGAAAGTTTCGAATAGTTGAGCAGACTTCCATGACACGTCAATGAAGAGTTTCTATATCTGGATTGTCTGCTGTGTATACCAAATGTATAAGGTGCCCCTAACATAATAACCCGAGGGACTGAAGTCGGACCAACGTGCAGTCCATGGATCTGGTTCTCCTCTACCTGTCCATGTGTCACCATACGAGAGTCAGTGCACCTCGGACGCTGAGACTGAAAAGTGGTGGAGCTCAATCGCGCTTAAACGGTATGTTTCTTCTTACTTGCAGGGACACATTTTCTAGAGGGTCTTTGAGGGTATTCTTAATAAAGTCCCTGTAGAAGGCATCCAGGAGCAGATACGATCTCAGATCACACTTTAGTAACTATGAAGAGTGGGTTGAAACCTAAAAGACTAGTCAGGAAAAATCAGTGCGACAGGAAGTTGGATACGAAATTCCTGAGAAATGAAGAGATTCATTTGAAGTTCTCTGAAGCTGTAGGTAGTGTGATAATGAAAAGTTCAGGAAGCAGTTCAGCTGAAGAGGAATGGAAATCACTCGAAAGGAAAAACACAGAAGTTCAGAAGGAAAACACAGGTACAAAGATGATAACTGCGAAGAAACCGTGTCTAATAGAAGATATTCTTCACTTGACTGACGAAAAAGGAAGTACGAAAATGTTGAGATAAATTCAGGAGTACAGAACTACATGTCCCTTAGGAATAGAATAAACTGTAAGTGCAGGAAAACGTAACAATTCCTATTTTAAATGCAGAGGAGAGAGAGGATAGGTGGAATGAGTACAATGAAGGCCTCTCGGAGGGGGGGGGGGGGGTGAGTTCTAAAGCCTTTTGGGGCTGTGGCAACAAAACAGACATTGACGATGGTGTTTAGACCAGCGATATAACATCAGACTTTATGAAAAACACCATCCACACAATTCCGACGATTGCAAGAGTCGATAAGTAGGAGAATTATGGTACAGTCACCTTAACAGCTCATGCATCAAAATTGCTGGCAAGAATAATACACAGCACAGTGGAAAAGACAATTGAGGATCCGTGACATGACCGCCAGTTTGGCTTTAGAAAAGACAAAGACACCAGAGAGGCAGTTCATAATAGAACAAAGACAGGAAAAGTCAAGACACTTTCATTTGATTTTCGACCTGGATAAAGCATTCGATGATGTATAATGGGCAAGGCGTTCGAAATTCTGCGAAAAACAGAGGTACACTACAGGGAAACACTGGTTATACGCAATCTGTACGAGAGCTAGGAGGGAACAATGAGCCAGGAGGACAAAGGACGAGGTGCTCGGAGAAATAACGGTAGGGATGTAGCCTTTCGGCACTACTGTTCAGTCTATACATCGAAGAAGCGATGACGGAAATAAAAGATTGGTCAAGAGAGGGTATAAAATTCAAGATGAAACGACAGCAGTATTCAGATTCACCGATAATATTGCCATCTTCAGTTGAAACTGATGAAGAAGTACAGGATCTGTTGAATGACGTGAACAGTCTAATGAACTGAGAGTAAATCGAAGAAAGACGAAAGCAATGAGAAGTAGCAGAAGTGAGAACAGGGAAAAGTTTAACATCAGAATTATTGAACACGAAGTAGATGAAGTTCAGCAATTCTGCTACTTAAGCAGCAAAATAACCCATTACGGATTGAGAAAGGAGGATGTAAAAAGCAGACTATCACCGGCAAAAACGGCATTCCTGATCCAGAGAAATCTACTGCTATAAAATATAGACCTTAATCTGAGGAAGAAATATCTGCGACTGTACGTTTACAGTACAGCATTGAATGTTAGTGGATCATGGACGGAGGGAAAACCGGAAGAGAAGAGAATCGAAGCATTTCAGGTATGGTGCTACAGAAGATTATTGAAAAGTAGTAGGCAATATATGGAATGAGGAGGTTCTCCCCGGAATCGGCAAGGAAAGGAGTATATGGAAAGCACTGCCAAGAAGTGACTGGATGATTGGACATCTGTTAAGATATCAGTGAATGACTTCACGGTAGTAGCGGGAGCTGTAGAGGGCAAAAACTGTAGAGGAAGACTGATATCGCAATACATCTAGCAAATAATTGCGGATGTACGTTGCAGGTGCTACTCTGATACGAAAAGGTTGGCACAGGAGAGGAATTTGTGCATGGAACCGGTTAGAAGATGGGAAGGAAAAAGGACAGCACCTGTAAGACAGTTACTTACAGTTCGAACCCGTGTACTAATCTTAAACCGATGATGATGAACCGCCTGCATTGTTGCGCGATCAGATATGTAATGGCGTGTTAGACTCTTCGTGCTGCTATCGTAATTTAACTGACCCGCGAGTAAGGAGTTCAATGTTTTTCACTTGTTTCAAATTATGATAAAAATTATCCATACCACGCTTGCGATTTTAAAAACAGTAAACTGACTTAAGTGTTTCTCTCTTGACTATGTTACTTTTTCAAAGCTGTGGACTGTACATGTCTCCCATATAGCACTTTTTTATACTAGATATATCTCTCTATATAGAAAAGAGTATAACAGAAACTCACGAAGACTGATCCTAAAGTCAACCTGTTAGAACGTGTTCCACCCGTTCGAATGTCACGTAGATGATCGTGCGGGGCTGCAGTATCTGTGTATGTTACTGACACTGCTCAAAAACAAAATATTTCAAGTTCACAGGTACTATGCAAAATTTCGTTGCTGGTCATGACATCTTAAGTGATTAGGTTTTTTTTTTTTTTATCTTTACTTTACACAATCACTTCCGCTGCCCTATACTTTGAACATCAATTCTGACTGAATAAAATATGATCGAGGAGTGATAAAATTATTTCGTTGCCTTACTAGGTGTAACATTTTTATATGAGTATAAACTATATCTTTTGCTTACAAACTATTTCTGGAAAATTGGTATCGTCGCTCACTACTTTTCACCCAAATATTGCACTTTTATTTCACGAACACAACTTTGCAAAGGTTGTAGTTCAGATAGTGAGTGTTTTTCAGTCGGTAGTGTGTTTTTTGCTAACATCCACAGGTCAGCAATTTTGTGGAGCACTGTTTTATCCTGGTCGGTATGTGTTTCGCTGTCTCACGAAGCTGGATCCTCTGGTCGTTATTAAAGCATCAAATACGTATAGAACACTCCACTCTCGGTAATTGCGAGCAAATACGGAGTGGCCTTTTCAAATTGGCGTAGCTGACCGTCGATTTGCATTTACGTTTCGTCTCTCTCCATTACAGCTACAAATTGCTCTGTACTTGACGCAACAGCACCATTTGGTGGCAGTTACCACAAATTTTGCGCGTGATAAGTTCGGCATGAAGGAAAACGACCTACATAAGATTGAAATGTCCTAGTCCCCTTTACCTTCAACTTTTCTATTATACTATTTACTATTTTTCTTATAGAGGAACGCAGTAAACTGTGAACTGTAACTTTCAGTGCAATCAGTCGAATGCTTTACAGGAAACTACTTGACATTGAGTTTCAAAAGATTTTAAGTATGTTTGTTGGATAACCCAGTTCAGCTGGAGAGATTGCGGAAGACCATTATCAGTGTACCGGTACCAGAGAAAATAAGGGTAAATTCGAAATGAGTAGAGTTAATAGGAAGTGCTGTAATTGAGATATATGGCTCACGAAAGACTAATCATTATAAACATTTCGTCCTTGTGCTGGGAACACTCACCACTCAATACACTATCAGTAATGAAACCAGGAGCGGGTCCCAATGGTCAAAACAGCCTCGGCTGCAACTCACTTCTCTTCCATCTGTGTAAGACCTTCGATAGAAATCTACAGAGTTGATTAAACCCTACACCCCCCCCCCCAATTGAGCCTAATTTCTGAACTGCTAGATGCCACAGAAGGTATGTGCAAGCTAGTCGTATTATCAGATTTTTTAATCGGGTTACCCTCCATTCAGAGGCTGTTGCACGCACCGACCATTATTTTGATTTGTAAATAATAGATTTCAGCTATCAGTCGTCCTTTGGAATTTTTATTGGCAAATCTAGATTTCAGCTACAAAGCAGTCATTTTCAATGCACTATCCTTTTTTGGTCAATGCATGTAATGCCTGTTGGTCTGGCTTTGTACACAATTCATCGAATACTAATTAGTATTCAACCTACCTTCTAAGATAAGTCGTAGGGTCAGTATTGCCTCTCGCGTTCGAACATTTCGACGGAATCCAAACTGATCTTCCCCGAGGTCGGCTTCTACCAGTTTTTCTGGTCTTCTGTAAGGAATTCGTGTTAGTGTTTTGAACCGTGGCTTATTAAACTGATAGTTCGGTAATTTTCACACCTGTCAGCCTCTGCTTTCTTTGGGATTGGAATTATTATAATCTTATTGAAGTCTGACGGTATTTCGCCTTTCTCATACATCTTGCTCACCAGTTGATAGAGTTTTCTAATTGATGGCTCTCTCAATGTTATAAGTAGTTCTAAAGGAATTTTTGTCTACTCCCGGGGCCTTGTTTCAAATTAGGTCTTTCAGTGCTCTGTCACCTTCTTCACGCAGTATCATATCTCTCATTTCATCTTCAACTATATCTTCTACCATTTCCATAATATTGCCCTCAAGTACATCGCCCTTGTATAGATCCCCTATATACTCCCACCTTTCTGCTTTCCCTTCTTTCTTTAGGACTGGTTTCCCATGTGAGCTCTTGATATTCATAGATGTGCTTCTCTTTTCTCCAAAGGTCTCTTTAATATTCCTGTAGGCAGTATCTATCTTAACACCTGGTAACAGATGCTTCTACAGCCTTACATTTGTCCCCTAGCCATCCCTGCTTTGCCATTTTGCATTTCTTGTCGACCTCATTTTTGAGACGTTTGTATTCCTTTTTGCCTGCTTCATTTACTGCATTTTTATATTTTCTCCTTTCATTAATTAAATTCAATATTTCTTCTGTTACCCAAGGATTTCTACTAGCCCTCGTCTTTTTACCTACTCGATCCTCTGCTCCCTTCACTGTTTCTTCTTCTAATGTATCTCTTTTCCCGTCTTCTTGTCAAACATTCCCTAAAGCTCTCTCTAAATCTCTCTACAGCCTCTGGTTCTTTCATATTATCCAGATTACATTTCCGTAAATTCTTACTTTTTCGCAGTTTCTTCAGTTTTAGGCTATAGTTCATAACCAATAAATTGTGGTCAGAGTCCACTTCTGCCCCTGGAAATGTCTTACAACTCAAAATTTGTTTCCTAAATCTCTGTCTTACCATTATATAATCTATCTGGAGGGTTCCAGTGTCTCCAGGCCACTTCTATGTATACAACATTCTTTCATGATTCTTAAACAAAGTGTTAGCTATGATTAAGTTATGCTCTATGCAAAATTCTACCAGGCGGCTTCCTCTTTCAGTCCTTAGCCCCAGTCCATATCGACCTCCTACTTTTCCTTCTCTTCCTTTTCCTACAATCTAATTCCGGTCCCCTATGACTATTAAATTTTCGTCTCCCATAACTATCTGAATAATTTATTTTTTCGCGTCATACATGTCTTGTATCTCTTCATCACCTGCGGAGCTAATTGGCATATAAACTTGTACAACTGTGGAAGGCGTGTGCTTCGTGTCCATCTTGGTTACAATAATGCGTTCACTATGCTGTTCGTAGCAGCTTATTTGCATTCCTACTTTTTTATTCATTATTAAACCTACTCCTGCATTACCGTTATTTGAGTTTGTATTTATAACCCTGTATTCACCAGCCCAAAAGTCTTATTCCTCCTGCCACCGAACTTCACTATTTCCCACTATATCCAACTTTAACCTATCCATTTCCCTTCTTAAATTTTCTAATCTATCTGCCCGATTAAGGCATCTGACCTTCCACGCTCGGATCCGTAGGACGCCAGTTTCGTTTCTGCTGACAACGATGTCTTCCTGGGCTATTTTACCTCCGGAATGTTTTACCCAAGAGGACGCCATCCTCATTTAACCATACTGGAAAGCTGCATGTCTTCAGGAAATATTACTGCTGTAGTTTCCCCTTGGTTTCAGCGGTTCGCAGTCGATCGTGGGTAAGTGTCCCCTTCCACGCCAGAAGGAACTACTGGCGAAAATATTGGGTGGCCAGCACTGGTTTTGAATACTTCTTTTGGTCTCTGTCAATATTTGCGACTTACATTTGGTGTGCGTAGCAACGTTGCTTTTTTCCAGTGGGTTTATGGCAACTGAATATGCCTGTCCTGGCTTGTATTCGTTTTCTGGATGTATTGTCGTCACGGGCTCCTCCACAGCCGATCACTTGAAAATATTGTCCACTTTGTTTTCTGTCGCACAGTCTGCAGGATTACAGTGACAGCTCGCGAAATCTTTTTTTTCCCCAATCTTCTATTGTTTATTTGGGATTCGGGATCTCTCTGCAGGATGGGTTCGCCCTCTGCCAGACAACATTTCCTCTATTACGTCATTGCCTCTCCCGTCCTCCACGAAGGAGCTTCAGGACTTCCTACGGAAGATAGCCGTCTACCATAAATTCTTGCCAGGGGGCGACCACATAGGCTCACCAGTTGCATGCTTTTTTGAAAGAATATATCTTTTTCAGTATTGAAATACAAACTAACCTCGACCCCTTGTTTAGCTATGTTCTCTCCGGATCAACACACACTGTAGATTTGGCGGCTGATGCTTCACAGTACAGCCTTGGCACGATGCCTACGGACCAGTATGCTGATGGCTCTGAACGACTGTTGCTTTTGTCTCTAAATCTCTCTCTCCAGCCCAGCAGCATTACTCCTAGGCGGAAAAAGAGGCTCTTTCCGTAGTCTGTATTCTCCAGAAATTCCATGTTTCCTTTTTTTTGTATGAATCCAAGTTTCACCTTATTACTGACCATAAACATTCACTTTCCTTGTTTAACCTTCACAATTCCTTCCTGATGAGGCAGCACACCGCCTAACCGCCTACAAACACTGGACGCTGTTTTTCTCTCGCTACAAAGACGAAATTCATTTTAGACTTACGTCTGAACATGCTAAAATGGCAGCTTTGTCCCGCCTTCCAATGGGTTCTGATCGCAACTTTGATCGTGATAAATTACTTCCAACCCGATACTGAAACACAGGCTTCGATCGAGGTTTTTACCCAGTTACGTGCTCACGCATACGCCAGCTGCCGTTACTGCCTACCTGGTTCTCTGCTAAGTGGTTCAGTTTGTCCAACAGCGCTGGCCAGATAAATCGCTGAGCCAGGCTTCGGAACTCCTGCACAATCATTTTCCTTATGATATCGCCTCTGTCTGTTTGACGTGGTTTTACTGTTGTCTACGGAAGACTTCTCTCCCAGAGTAGCTATTCCCATGAGATTCTACGCCTTCTCTACCAGGCCCATTGAGGAGTTTCGCGCACTAGCAACTCCCACGGCATCCGTGTACCCCTGGACAGTTCCCCACCACCTATGGGAACGCATTCATGAAGACTTTGCCGGTCCCTTCTCGAATTTGTATTGGCTCTTCATTAGGGATGCGTTTTCCCGATTTCCTTATATGCTCCGGAGCGCATCTACGTCGGCTGAGGTCACAATTCATACGCATTTCGGGTTTTTTTTTGGTAGGAAGCAGATGATCAGTCACACAAGCGACGGTAGAAAGAAAGATATTGTTGTCCGTATAGATTCTCCTCCTCCCCCCCCCCCCCCGCCCCCCACCGTGAACCATAGACCTTGCCGTTGGTGGGGAGGCTTGCGTGCCTAAGCGATACAGATAGCCGTCTCGCAGCTGCAACCACAACGGAAGGATATCTGAGAGGCCAGACAAACCTGTGGTTCCTGAAGAGGGGCAGCAGCCTTTTCAGTAGTTGCAGGGGCAACAGTCTGGATGATTGACTGATCTGGCCCTGTAACACTAACCAAAACGGCCTTGCTGTGCTGGCACTGCGAACGGCTGAAAGCAATGGGAAACTACAGCCTAATTTTTCCCGAGGGCATGCAGCTTTACTGTATGGTTAAATTATAATGACGTCCTCTTAGGTAAAATAATCCGGGGGTAAAATAGTTCCCCTTCGGATCTCCGGGCGGGGACTACTCAAGAGGACGTCTTTATCGGGAGAAAGAAAACTGGCATTCTACGGATCGGAGCGTGGAATGACAGATCCCTTGACCGGGAAGGTAGGTTAGAAAATTTAAAAAGGTCAATGGATAGGTTAAAGTTAGATATAGTAGGAATTAGTGAAGTTCGGTGTCAGGAGTAACAAGATTTTTGGTCAGGTGAATACAGGGTTATAAATACAAAATCAAATAGGGGTAATGCAGGTATCGGTTTAGTAATGAATAAAAAGATAAGAATGCGGTAAGCTACTACAAACAGCATAGTGAACGCATTATTGTGGCCAAGATAGATACAAAGCCCACTCTTACCACAGTAGTTCAAGTTTATATGCCAACTAGCTCTGCAGATGACGAAGAGATTCATGAAATGTATGATGAGATAAAAGAAAGTATTCAGATAGTGAAGGGAGACGAAAATTTAATAGCCCTGGGTGACTGGAATTTGACAGTTGTAAAAGGAAGAGAAGGAAACGTAGTAGGTGAATATGGAATGGCGGTAAGGAATGAAAGAGGAAGCCGCCTGGTAAAATGTTGCACAGAGCATAACTTAATCATAGCTAACACTTGGTTCAAGAATCATGGAAGAAGCCTGTATGCATGGAAGAAACTTGGAGATGCTGGAAGGTTTCAGATAGATTATATAATGGTAAGACAGAGATTTAGGAAGCAGGTTTTAAATTGTAAGACATTTCCAGGGGCAGATGTGGACTCTGACCACAATCTATCGGTTATGAACTGTAGATTGAAACTGAAGAAACTGCGGAAAAGTGGGAATTTAAGGAGATGGGTCTGGATAAACTGACATAACCAGAGGTGATAAAGAGTTTCAGGGAGAGCAACAAGGAACGATTGACTAGAATGGGGGGAAGAAATACGGTAGAAGAAGAATGAGTAGCTTTGAGAGATGAAATAGTGAAGGCAGCAGAGGATCAAGTAGGTAATAAGACGATGGCTTATGGAAATCCTTGGGTAACAGAAGAGATATTGAATTTAATTCATAAAAGGAGAAGATATAAAAATGCAGTAAATGAAGCAGGCAAAAAGGAATTCAAACGTCTCAAAAATGAGATCGACAGGAAGTGCAAAATGGCTAAGCAGGGATGGCTAGAGGACAAATGTAAGGATGCAGAAGCATATAACACTAGGGCTAAGATAGATACTGCCTACAGGAAAATTAAAGAGACCTTTGGAGAAAAGAGAACCACTTGCATAAATATCAAGAGCTCAGATGGAAACACAGTTCTAAGCAAAGAAGGGAAAGCAGAAAGGTGGAAGGAGTATATACATGGTCTATACAGGTGCGATGTTCTCGAGGACAATATTGGGGAAATGGAAGAGGATGTAGATAAAGATGAAATGGGAGATATGATACGGTGTGAAGAATTTTACAGATCACTGAAACATCTAAGAGGAAACAAGGCCCCTGAAGTAGATAACATTCCATTAGAACTACTGATAACCATGCGAGAGCCAGCCCTGACAAAACTCTACCGTCTGGTTAGCAAGATGTATGAGACAGGCGAAATACCCTCAGACTTCAAGAAGAATATAATAATTCCAATCCCAAAGAAATCAGGTATTGACAGATGTGAAAATTACCGAACTATCAGTTTAATAAGCCACGGCTGCAAAATACTAACACGAATTCTTTACAGACGAATGGAAAAACTGGTAGGGGCCAAACTCGGGGAAGATCAGTTTGGATTCCGTACCAATGTTGAAACACGGCAGTCAATACTGACCCTACAACTAATCTTAGAAAATAGATTGAGGAGAGGGGAGCCTACGTTTCTAGCATTTGTAGACTTACAAAAAGCTTTTGACGATGTTGATTGGAACGGAATGGGCAGTGTCTTGAAAGAAGGATATACGATGAACATCAACAAAAGCTAAAAGACGATAATGGAATGTTGTCGAATTAAATCGGGTGATGTTGAGAGAATTAGATTAGGAAATGAGACGCTTAAAGTAGTAAGTGGGTTTTGCTATTTGGGGAACATAATAACTTACGATGGACGAATAAAATGTAGACTGGCAATGGCAAGGAAAGCGTTTCTAAAGAGGTGAAATTTATTATCATCGAGTATAGGTTTAAGTGTCAGGAAGACGTTTCTGAAAGTATTTCTATGGAGTGTAGCCATGTATGGAAGTGAAACGTGGACGATACATAGTTCAGACAAGAAGAGAATAGAAGCTTTAGAAATGTGGTGCTACTGAATAATGCTGAAGATTATATGGGTAGATCACATAACTAATGAGGAGGAATTGAACATAATTGGAGTTAATAGAAATTTGTGGCACAACTTGACTAGAAAAAGGAATCGGTAGGTAGGACATGTTGTGAGGCATCAAGGGATCACCAATTTAGTATTGGAAGGCACCATGGAGGGTAAAAATCGTGGAGGGAGACCAAAGGATGAATACACTAAACAGATTCAGAATGATGTAGGTTGCAGTAGGTGCTGGGAGATGAAGAAGCTGGCACATGATAGAGTAGCATGGAGAGCTGCATCAAACCAGTCTCTGGACTGAAGACCACTCTTCACATTATCTGTAACTTAAGAGAACCCATACAACTTTACGTCGGAAAAGAGGTAAAGTTCAGTCTAAGAAGTAGCGGCATTTTGTTTACTTACTGAAGTGAATAATTTAGTAAAGTCAGAAGGACAGATTACGAATACAGTGTCCGGTCGGTGGTGATATACTTAGAGCCTCGCTGCAGTGGAGCGATAATACAACCGTTCCCTAATTAATGAAGAATGCCGGTTACTTAGTTTAAGAAAAGTGAGAGATTCACAACAAATCATGTTATGTGTGTTTTAGCATCCGCAACGATAAAAAACAATAAATGGCAAAAAATGAATTATAGTTAAATCTTAATTCACGAAACAAATTGTAGATCAGAGTACATTACAATACAGAAGCTGACCACATCCTGGAGACTTTTCAAGAATGAGTTGGACGGAAATAAGGTCCACTCTGTTGTTACACGGGAAGATGGAAACAATTCAAACGATATAGCTGATACAAGATCTGCAATATTCATCAATGACCGACTTGCCAGCTCAGCCCGAATTGGGCAATGACTGTTGAAATGATCAAGCAGCACATTTAGCCATTAAAGATGTTCGAGAGCCCAGGTAAACTTCAGAAATACTTCCATAAAGAGAGTGGGATAACTTTTGATCATTACGGAAACCGAAGGATGGTTCCAGCTTGATAGAATAAATTTGACAGAGTATCATAAGATTGAAAATGCACAGCTAACACGCACATTTAGGTTAGACTAAATCTCATACATCAGAGATGGACCACGAACTCGCTGATTACTTACCTAAGAGGACATCCCGATAGTGAAAAACAAGAAAATAAATCCGAGATTGAGTAGCAAAAAACTACAAAAAGGAGGAAAAGAGAACTTTCTGCGACGAAAAGTTAATGGTTAAACGTCCACTATCAGCGGATTTTACAGAAATTTTGACGGATCGTGCAAAACCAAAAACTCATTGTAAACGCTTCTAAATGGCTCAAGATGCACTTTGCAAATGGTATGAGGGATGTCAAAGTATTAACCACTTGCCATTATCCAACAGGAATTTAATGAAAGAGCGGGAGACACTAGCGTACACTGAGGAGCCAAAACCTTACAACCACCTGAGCGTTGATCCACATCTGGAAGGTAATGCGCCGGCCGCTGTGGCCGATTGGTTCTAAGCGCTTCAGTCCGGAACACCACTGCTGCTCCGGTCGCCGGTTCTAATCCTACCTCGGGCATGGATGTATGTGATGTCCTTAGGTTAGTTAGATTTAAGTAGTTCTAAGTATAGGGGACTGATGACCTCAGATCTTAAGTCCATTGTGCTTAGAGCCATTAGAACCATCTGAAGATAATGCAATAGCGATTCTTTCTGGTCCGCATTCAAGAAGACCGATTTGTACACCTCAGACTAACTCTCAGTCTATACAATTGTTTTATGGTCCTCCAAGAAGACTGCACATTGCCTGTCTTATTACTCTTCTGCCTAGTTCTGGGTACGCTCAGACGCGTACTAAACACAATGAAAAGCCATGGGCGTCGTGAGAACGCTTTGCTGTTCCTGTTTGCTAAGAAGAAGCGATTAATGAGTAACAGAGGTCTTGTTTTTCTTGGCGTTGGATCAAACAAGTAAAAAATTGTTTCCACCTTCGATTAGCGTAAGTTACTATTATATTTCGCACAGATGTAGACTACGAAATCTCAGTGTTCACAGATACCTGGATGTATGCGTGTCTAAGGCGGGAAAGCGGGAAAGACTTTAGAATATATATATATATATATATATATATATATATATATATATATATATATATATATATATATATATGTATATATATATTAATGCGGCTACGAATATGTATGCAAAACTTCTTACTAAAAAATTCCACTGTGGAAAACAGTGTCATCACAATAAAAGAAGAATTTTTCGCAATAAATAAAACATGAAGGGTAGCTACCAGGTCCTGCTGCAAAGTAATGCTCCCAAATTTATATGCGAACATAAAACAAACTTTATTAACATTTGTAAGTAGGCTGTTTATGTTTTCTCTATGTAAGTAGGCTGTTTATATTTTCTCTATGTAAGTAGGCTGTTTATATTTTCTTATTGGCAAAGTTATGTAGCGCTCTATGTGAAAATGAAATCACTGGCTGTGCTGTGTGCAGTCTGTGGCTGCTTTGCATTGTTGTAGTACTCGCCATTGTAGTGTTGGGCAGAGGCAGCTGGCTGTGAACAGCGCGTAGCGTTGCGCAGTTGGAGGTGAGCCGCCAGCAGTGGTGGATGTGGGGAGAGAGATGGCGGAGATTTGTAATTTGTCATGAACTGATATATATATTATGACTTGTGATGATATTAAGGTAAATACATTGTTTGTTCTCTATTAATATCTTTCATTTGCTAACTATCCCTATCAGTAGTTAGTGCCTTCCATAGTTTGAATCTTTTATTTAGCTGGCAGTAGTGGCGCTCGCTGTATTGCAGTAGCTTGAGCAGCGAAGATTTTTGTGAGGTAAGTGATTTGTGAAAGGTATAGTTTAATGTTAGTCAGGGCCATTCTTTTGCAGGGATCTTTGATAGTCAGATTGCGTTGCGCTAAAAATATTGTGTGTCAGTATAAGCACAGTCTCATATATAAATTGTTCAAAGGGGACGTTTCATATGTCGACCCTTAGCCTAGGATACTTCACTGGAATCTTCTGATTTTTTCTTGTAGTTTGTGTAATTAGTGTAGATTTTGTTTATTGCTAGCGCATAATTGTAGAGAAAATCTCCTTTGTAGTTGCAGTCTTTCATTGTTGTATAGTAAAACAGTTGTGGCATGCATGTAGATTTGCACCAAGTATTTCGCAGCTGCGCTTGCAATTAACTAGATATTATTTTCAGTGTTATGTTAATGTGTTCTCTTATTTTTGCTCTTCAAATTGTGTTTTTCTGTGTTGTCGTGTGAAATACTGTGACAATAATGGCGTGTGAAAAACGTAATACTAGGCTCCAAAGTAAACTGAGAAATGACAGTGAAAATGAAAGTAGTGTGTTAGCGCCACCGAGTAATGAATTTACTAATGTTCAAAGTAGTAATTTGGTAACTGTGCACAGGGAAATGGAGCGGGCGTCAAACAATGGCGTGGACAGTGAAACAATTAGTGAAGAGGGAAGCATTATCGATCGATCGGTCGGCAATAGCTCGCCTCAGGAAGCCGAAATGACACGACACGATCTCGCAAATACTGTAGATTCAGGTTTTGGATCCTCACCGTTTTCTCAAATAAGTCAAGACACATTTTCTGCTTGTCAAAATGTGAATGTTTCCGGTGTAAATTCACTGCCGAAAAGCACTGAGGAACATGTTTCAGACACCAGTGCATTGTTATTACAATTAATGCAACAAATGGGACAAAAGCTTGAAAAGTTAGACACAATGGAACAAAATCTTAAAAAGTTAGACTCATTGGAGCAAACTCTTGAACGAACACGTGAGGATTTAACTGCTGAGTTACATCACATTGAATCGAAATGTCAAAAAGTCTGTAATGACGTAAAAACACAAATTTGTGAGCATTTCCAACCTATTTTTTTTGCGTCATGAAAATGCACTACAGAATCACGAAGCAGCCATAAAAGAACTGCAAACTATTGTTCATGAAAATCATGAGACCTTGCAAGCAAAATTTGACTCAGTTGCATCTACCAATACGGTTATGCAACTTGCAAAAACTCAGGAAAACTTAAAGGTCACAGTAGACACGATTGCAACACAAATGGACACTCTGAAACTTGGTTCAGAAAAACATAGAGAGGAAATGATTTCACTATCGGATAAAGTAGCCGAACTTTCGGATCAATTCACTAACTTATCTACAAAGGTAGATGATGATCTGAATGACACAACACCTGTAGCCTTCATGGACACTGAAGAGTATGAACAAATTAGAAAATTCAAACAAAATCAAAATCAAATCAATACACAGTACAAAAGAGAAATCCGCGAAGTGCAAGATCAGTTGGCACAAGTAGTACAAGAATTACGTATTTCAGAGGACACTCGCGCCCCAATACGGGAAGAGGGACATACAAATACGGAACAGACACAAAATAACAACACAGGGCACTTCGGAAATTGTGAAAGAAGTTGGCAAGGTACGCCGAATTTTGAGATGGAACCGCCGAAACGACGTAACAATGACCGACATGCGACTTGCCGACATGATGATTTTGACTATAAGCTGTTCATTACTACACGTAAATTCAAAACATTTAAGAATTCTGGCAACGACATTCATCCACAAGCATGGCTCCATCAATTCTCTCATTGTTTTCCTCCCAACTGGTCGTTAGAACACAGATTAGAATTCATGTGTGGCTATTTAGAGAATGAACCAGCTGTAAGAATGCGATCGGTCATTCACGATTGCCACAGTGAAGGAGAATTTTACCATGCCTTCCTCTCAGCATATTGGTCTCAAGCTACACAAGACCGTGTAAAACATAACATCATAATGATGAAACACTTCGAACAATCTGAATTTTCCAGTCTTGTGAAATATTTTGAAGACATGTTGCACAAGAATCAATACCTGTCAAACCCATACAGTCCCTCAGAACTCATCCGCATTTGCTTAATCAAAATGCCTAAACATTTACGACATATCATTTTAGCAGGACGTTGCAAAGACGACATTGAAGCTTTTCAGGGACTGTTACAAGAATTAGAAATTGACACTGACAATCGCGGAACGCGAAACCAGGAACACAACAATTACAGGTCACATCCGTCGCAAATCCGCGATGAAAGAAGTAATAACTGGACACGACAAGGCTATTCTCACAACACAAATCGTGACCAAAACAGACACCACCCATATGACAACCACTGGCAGAGTAATAATAGTTACAGAGAAAGATCGCATTTCCGTAGTAATGAATATGACAGAGACAATCATAGAAGTAGACAATATGACAACCAGAACTATTATTATCGAGGGAGACAGAATAACTTCAGACGCAACGGTCCAGCGCGCAGTTTCGATTCAGGGAGAAATTCTCCACCACGTGACCGACAAGAAAGAAACTATGGCATCTACCGACATGACGACAGACGATATGATCGTAACGACAGGCCTGAATTGCATCAGAACTGGCGGGATTCAAACAGAGCAGGGCCTTCTCGTCAGAGTGAATTTGTAGAAGTTCGGTCTCCTAATCCCAATAACGACGCGCGCCAACAAAGGGACAGACAATGACTCACACGGCATGCAGCAGGCAGCCACGTGCGCCCGCTAGCTCCGAGAAAAATAACATGAGACGTTAACCATGAGAAAATTTTTAGCACTCCTCCCCGACGTATACCACATGATAATTCCGTTGAAGTTGAAAGTCTGCGTACTAGGAAGAGTAAAGGATTGCACCACACTTCACATGTAAAACCGCTTACTGAGAGATAATCTGCTTTTTAACTTTGTCTTTGCCATAAAACGTTTCACTTCACGTTACTAGTATGCTTAAGAAACTGTTAACATACAACAATGTTTGAAGTACAATATCCAATCAAGAACCAAGAGAACTTATTGAAACAGAAATTACGATTGCATTGTTATAGTGAACAGACGACACAGTGTTGTATTTATACATTCCTCCTTGTTAGTTGCACGATTACATAACAAATATACGGCTTACATACTTAGAACATATACCAGCACTGCTAATGAAATTTTCATGCAACATTTTGGTTTGCTTGAGAGTGGATCCTGGATTTGAGGTGCTTTCTGTGAAATGCCAGATGACACAGTGGTTAGTTTATGTGACAGCTACACGATTTTATCACGACGCTGCTAATGCGTGACAATTTACAATGTTGCTTTTGCAGTGTATCTGTTTTATATCTGCATAGTTTTTCTGAATTCTTCTGGAAAGTAAAACATGTTTTAGTAGTAACTTTTGTGGTACAGCAACAATGAGATTGTCTTTTCCGTAGCACAACAATACGTTACAGCACAGTACTTTCTTCACCACGGCAATAAAGCGTAATAACTAAGATACATAAAGCATTTCACTTTTGTTTATCATGAGGTAAGTACATTGACTTCTGCAGAACTTGGCTTTCGGAGGACGATAAGTACGACACTTCCACAGAATTATCTTACAGCAAGACGCACATTTAGCGCTACAGGACACGCATTTGAGAGATTTTGTACTTAAGCCATTTATTTTTCAAGATTTTTGAATTACAAAGAAAGTTTTCTGTGATACATTTCATTCCATTGCTGTAATCTGTAACAGCTGAGGGTATAATTACATTAATCCTCAGGGGGGTACACGCTTACTTTGTGTACCATGTGTGTGGCAACCACAAGGAACCCTAGCTAATATGGTATTTGCTTATACAACTTTACACATCGGTACCATATTTCTCTAACACACAAATTACACAGCTATCTGATCATTTAACTGAGAGATAAACTTTTTTTATTACATCAGTGACAGATGTTTACGCAATTACACAGTTGGATAACTTCACACTTATGAAATTGTATTTTGTCTGTACTTTGTGAAATGCTCATATTTTTTCAGAATCATTGTGATACTATCAGAGCTTTGAATGATGTATTTGGTATGAGATCATGATTTTTAAAGTACGTTTGAGGCAGCTGACACTTTTGACATGAGCAGAGAATTTTTTTAGGTTTTGATATTATTGCAGAAAGCTACGACGTTTTTGAGATTTGACTGAGATGTTATGATGTTATTATTATGACGACGATGTGTATTATGCTGTTGAGGTATGTTTATGATCAATAAGATGATGATACCGTATCTGAGGAATTTGATTATGCTACATGTTTCTCAGGATGAAATATTGAAGAAGTGTCGACGAATATGTATATGTATAATAAGGTAAGGAATAATGAATAGTGGTTAGGGACTCTGATTTATGAAAAGGATGTTGGAAACCAAGAAACGTACTTTAAGAGTTATGAAATGTGTGTGTATATGCGTGAATGTATTACAATGCAGACGAAAATTTTTTTGGACACTGTTATATCAATAGCATTTTGTTTCTACAGATTTGTAACGCAAATTCTTGACCTGTGAAATATTTTTATATCAGACTGTCACTTTAGCGGTAAATATTTCCGTAAGAAAGTTAAGTGACCACCTGCACGTAATGCGTCGCGGGCACCCAGCTGTGTCAGACGCCTGAAGAAAAAGCCATTATTGCGAGCCCTTTTCAGCGGCACAGGTAGAAAAAAAAAGGGGAAGGCCATTGTACGCGCTACTGACATCTCCTTGTTGAAAGCATACTGTGGAGCTCGTAATTTATGATATTTACTGAAATGCCTAATGAAACGATGAGAAACATTTCACAGCTATTGTCTTGCTAGTTAAGAAAAATGCCATATGGCTTGCTTTATGTATTTATTTACACATTTTGTTTAATATCAAGTTTCTAGCTGCACTGCAGCAATGGTTAAAATAAAATTTAATATATGTACTAATATAAATATTTTATGCCTACAGATCCAGTAAATAATTTTATGATCCATCCAAAACAAATGAGGGAGCACAAAAAGAAATTTCCCTTCACAGGAATTGCATAAATAATTTTTTTACGATTTGGTAACTTATCTACTAGCGTAAGTTTTTGTGATGCATCACTCTAATGTTAAGATGTGACATAGGTATTAGACATGGCCATTTTAGTGTAATATTTTTTCTGCTTGCGCTATGTCATGTTTAGGTATAAGTTGCTGCTGTTTGCCAGGCATAGTGTTATTGAATTTGACTTTTGCTAATTTATACTGTAGCTTGCTTTGCAATTTTCCATTTTTTTCATTGCTGTTTATAATAATTGTTTTACGTGCTGCTGCATTGCCTCATCCCTTAGTTTAGCATCTGAGCTCAGTAGATTTAAGTTAGCTTGAGAGGGGGTAGCCTCTAAGAGAATGAGTTGCGATGAATTGGAAGAAATGCATTGAGAAAACAGGTTTAGGTAGGATTTTCTTGGAAATAAATGTTGAGGTACGAAATGTGTGAACATTTAAATACAGAAAGCATGCTTAGATAGAATTTTTTTGGTGGAAACAACGGATGAAATAAAAGGAAAGATATATGAAGTTTTAGGTTGGACTGCAGTACCAAATGTTACACTGAAAACGAACCCTGTCCTTTCCTTTTGTGTTATCCCAGTACGTGTTTGTGTACCCTTGTGTATTTGTTTTCTTCCTGTCTCTGTGTAGTTTCATAGAATTTTTTTCTTCTTTTAATATTAAGCTACATTCACTATGATGAGGAATACTGTTATCCTCAAATATAATTGGCGTTAATAATATGTTATTTACTTTGTAAAGATATTAGACATTATTCATTCTGTTTAAATGCTCATGTGTGAAGTTGATGTTTCGCAAGTTATTCTGATCTTCTATGGATGTACTCATGTCATAATTCCTGTAACACTGATGTATATGTCTATTTCTATTCTTTTGTAAAGCCTGTACTACAAATGTTATCTATATTGTTATGTTTTTAATGATGTATTTTGTACCTTTGTTATTGTATTCTTATGTTATAAAATTGTAATTGTCACCAGTTCATGATATTATTAACTTGTTAGTTACATTTCACTGCACACGTTTCTGTTGGTCATAGTATATGGACAATATGTGAGAAGTAGGGACTGATAGTGTTTGCACGTGTGTTGGTAATTCAGCAAGGGACTGGATAACAGCATTGCTGGTTCTAAGGACAATTAAAAGAAAAACTTTCTGAGTGCACAAGTGGTGGTTTATGGACTTGCTATATTCTCTGCAAGAATCTTCGATGGTGATTGTGCACCTGCACAGTCGCAACGGATGGCTGCTGGCCGTCTATACCAGGACTACAGTGGGTCTGCACCTCTGGTGGCCCACCAATACCATTATTTCTACAAGGACTACAGTGGGTCTGCATCTATGATGACCTACCAATACCATTATTTCTACAAGGACTGCAGTGGGTCTGCACCTCTGGTGGCCCACCAATACCGTAATCTCTACCAGGACTACAGTGGGTCTGTTCTGTGATGACCTACCTACCAATATTCTTCCAAACTACGACTGACTCTGCTGTGGGTTTGCTCTGTTGTGGCCCATTACCTGTATGCATGTCAAGAGTCAGCACTGTCTTTCCGTTGGGAGGACAACACTGCTTCTTCAAGACTCCATGGAAATCCACTACTTCCGTGTGCATTTTCTTTTACTGCTCAGACTTTGAGAAAAACACTGCTATTCTCCTGTTATGTACGATTAGGACTGTCTTTATGGACTGTCAGAAATTTTTAGCTTTTGACCAACATTGTATCAATAAGTGTGTGCATTGGATATCTTTGTTAGTGTAATTATGAAAAATTTTATCAAATCATTATTGGCCACTGGCCAAAAACATTTGTAAAATTTTTTGTGGGGAGCATGGGGGCTATGTAAGTAGGCTGTTTATGTTTTCTCTATGTAAGTAGGCTGTTTATATTTTCTCTATGTAAGTAGGCTGTTTATATTTTCTTATTGGCAAAGTTATGTAGCGCTCTATGTGAAAATGAAATCACTGGCTGTGCTGTGTGCAGTCTGTGGCTGCTTTGCATTGTTGTAATACTCGCCATTGTAGTGTTGGGCAGAGGCAGCTGGCTGTGAACAGCGCGTAGCGTTGCGCAGTTGGAGGTGAGCCGCCAGCAGTGGTGGATGTGGGGAGAGAGATGGCGGAGATTTGTAATTTGTCATGAACTGATATATATATTATGACTTGTGATGATATTAAGGTAAATACATTGTTTGTTCTCTATTAATATCTTTCATTTGCTAACTATCCCTATCAGTAGTTAGTGCCTTCCATAGTTTGAATCTTTTATTTAGCTGGCAGTAGTGGCGCTCCCTGTATTGCAGTAGCTTGAGCAGCGAAGATTTTTGTGAGGTAAGTGATTTGTGAAAGGTATAGTTTAATGTTAGTCAGGGCCATTCTTTTGCAGGGATCTTTGATAGTCAGATTGCGTTGCGCTAAAAATATTGTGTGTCAGTATAAGCACAGTCTCATATATAAATTGTTCTAAGGGGACGTTTCACATTCTACATCTCTATCCTTCATTCCTATATATTTATTTCTCATCACAGTCACTCTGGCGATGAACAAATTTCTCCCACTCAGCGACAAGTTTGGCTTTGTTAATGGAGCTGCAACCTCACCTCTGTTTGCACCGCTTCGTCATTACCGAAGTGGAATCCTAGAAGGTGTTTCTTAAGTTTTTGAAAGAGATGAGAGAACGGATGGGGCCAATTCGCCACTGCATGGAGGATGATCGATGGCGGTGAACCCAAGGTGTGTGATTGTTGCAGATGTCGCTGCTCTCGTCTGTCGTCTGTCAGTGTCATGCGTGTGTGGACGAACAACTTCGAATTCGTGTTTTCAGTTTCCTGACACTTGCTTAGTACATGGTAGATTTTAAGGCAGTGCCTGTAGGCGTGAATTACAAATGCACTACACCTTGAATATATCAAAACACTGTTAGAATGAGTTTGCCTGCTGATAGCATGGTCTTGAACTTTATGGCGTTGGTGATGCTTCGTTGAAGGACTCCACTTATGTCCTTCTGTTTTCGAGGTCAAAATAAGCCCAGGTTTCATTAACTGTCACAATTCTGATAAGAGACCATCAACCTCTCGCTCAAAACGCAAAACAAACTTGACAGACATCCAGTCTCCTCTGTTTCATGTCAGGAGTCACTATTCGAGGCAGCCGGTCGGGGTGGCCGAGCGGTTCTAGGCGCTACAGTCTGGAACCGCGTGACCGCTACGGTTGCAGGTTCGAATCCTGTCTCTGGCATGGATGTGTGTGACGTCCTTAGATTAGTTAGATTTAAGTAGTTCTGAGTTCTAGGGGAGTCATGACCTTAGAAGTTAAGTCCCATAGTGCTCAGAGCCATTTGAACCATTTTTGAACTATTCGAGGAACCCACATTGCACACGGTTCTCTGTGCCGCAGTTCTGCAGTCATAGCCTGTACACACTCTCGTTATATGCCTCACTTAACTGAGAGCTGTGTCTGTGTAATGCGACAATTTTCGATGATTAGTAGATCAACACGATTCGGAAAAGTGTCGTCGGTTACCATATGTGTTCGTTCACTCCGAGCTCTGTCACGTACATTAAGGTTAGCACCACCGTTTCTATCATTACGAACACGAACAACCAAATGTCGCACGTTACTGACGTCGATACGATTGTCACCGTCACAGCTTTCAGTCTTCTATGGATTTCAACAGGAAGCACGTTTTCTGCAGTTAGGAACTAGATTACACCAGAAATTTTTCACTCATCGATGTACTGCATGGTTATAATGTAACTGACGGCGTTCCGGGTGCTATAGTGCAGGCCGTTTACATTGCAGCATGATTAAACCCCGTCGGTATGTTCATTAATCGGTACGCCCGTGGAGCCTGCTGAAAAAACAGTTGTTCCACTTTCTGCCACCAAGTGGCGTTGTAAGCGGTTAGAATGTGTCAAGTCTCTGCTTTAATGTCAGTCTGCTGCTTTTCGCTTTGCGATGTGTGTTGATATCTTCTATGAAATGGCGGTCTATGTAAAGTGTTAAGAATTTTGAACTGTGCGAAACGCAACGGCTGTTGTGAAGAAAGACAGCGCACTGCTGTTAAAGTTGTGTCATCAGAACGGTAGCAATACCAGTGCTGCATTGCGGGAATATCTCTGACAGAAACATGTTAAAAAATGGGCTAAAGAATAACGACACAGGAATTTAAAGAAACAGCTGAACTATTCGGTGCAGCTGAGAGAGGGAGGTGGCAGTTTTTGATGAAGATGCTGTAACTACACTCCTGGAAATGGAAAAAAGAACACATTGACACCGGTGTGTCAGACCCACCATACTTGCTCCGGACACTGCGAGAGGGCTGTACAAGCAATGATCACACGCACGGCACAGCGGACACACCAGGAACCGCGGTGTTGGCCGTCGAATGGCGCTAGCTGCGCAGCATTTGTGCACCGCCGCCGTCAGTGTCAGCCAGTTTGCCGTGGCATACGGAGCTCCATCGCAGTCTTTAACACTGGTAGCATGCCGCTACAGCGTGGACGTGAACCATATGTGCAGTTGGCGGACTTTGAGCGAGGGCGTATAGTGGGCATGCGGGAGGCCGGGTGGACGTACCGCCGAATTGCTCAACACGTGGGGCGTGAGGTCTCCACAGTACATCGATGTTGTCGCCAGTGGTCGGCGGAAGGTGCACGTGCCCGTCGACCTGGGACTGGACCGCAGCGACGCACGGATGCACGCCAAGACCGTAGGATCCTACGCAGTGCCGTAGGGGACCGCACCGCCACTTCCCAGCAAATTAGGGACACTGTTGCTCCTGGGGTATCGGGGAGGACCATTCGCAACCGTCTCCATGAAGCTGGGCTACGGTCCCGCACACCGTTAGGCCGTCTTCCGCTCACGCCCCAACATCGTGCAGCCCGCCTCCAGTGGTGTCGCGACAGGCGTGAATGGAGGGACGAATGGAGACGTGTCGTCTTCAGCGATGAGAGTCGCTTCTGCCTTGGTGCCAATGATGGTCGTATGCGTGTTTGGCGCCGTGCAGGTGAGCGCCACAATCAGGACTGCATACGACCGAGGCACACAGGGCCAACACCCGGCATCATGGTGTGGGGAGCGATCTCCTACACTGGTGATCGTCGAGGGGACACTGAATAGTGCACGGTACATCCAAACCGTCATCGAACCCATCGTTTTACCATTCCTAGACCGGCAAGGGAACTTGCTGTTCCAACAGGACAATGCACGTCCGCATGTATCCCGTGCCACCCAACGTGCTCTAGAAGGTGTAAGTCAACTACCCTGGCCAGCAAGATCTCCGGATCTGTCCCCCATTGAGCATGTTTGGGACTGGATGAGGCGTCGTCTCACGCGGTCTGCACGTCCAGCACGAACGCTGGTCCAACTGAGGCGCCAGGTGGAAATGACATGGCAAGCCGTTCCACAGGACTACATCCAGCATCTCTACGATCGTCTCCATGGGAGAATAGCAGCCTGCATTGCTGCGAAAGGTGGATATACACTGTACTAGTGCCGACATTGTACCTGCTCTGTTGCCTGTGTCTATGTGCCTGTGGTTCTGTCAGTGTGATCATGTGATGTATCTGACCCCAGGAATGTGTCAATAAAGTTTCCCCTTCCTGGGACTATGAATTCACGGTGTTCTTATTTCAATTTCCAGGAGTGTATATCCTACAGTGCAGCATATGCCTCAAATTCTACATCTACTGCTCGAGCTGTGTCACGGGAATCGTGTCTCGTCCGGTAAATAGTTCAAAAGATTTTGCGGCCCATTTTATGCTGATATTCCTACAATACTCAGAAAATGTACCAAACGAAGCCCCAAGATAGGCTACAATCCTTCGACTTTGCCCTTCGTTTTTTGGTACACATAGAAATAGGTAACGTATGGTCGGGGATTATGCTGTGTACGGACGAGACACACTTTGCTCTGCACAATGCCGTGAATGCATACAACTATCGCATATTGGTTTCTACTCCATCATCCGCCCCCCTCAGCTTATATTGTTGTGTGGTATGGTTTGACAAACTCCTTCATCTGAGTCCGTTTTCCCTCGAGGAGACGACGCCTTGCGGGCCTGTTAAGGGTGCAGTGACATCTGCACTTTATAAGGACCTCCATCTGCAAAACGAAGAAAACAACTGTGGCCATACCAATAGCATGCTTGATGGGGCGACACCACGTGACCCTTGCCAGGTGAAAGATTTGAAACCTTTGGTAACGAATCCATCGTCTCTAGATAGTTTCAAGTTCTGCGGCCTTCCAGATATCTCGACATACTGCATGTATGTGACTTCCGGTTGTGGAGACATGTGAAAGATCGTGTCTCTTCCTAATCTGAAGGACAGTACACGATGATATATTCCTCTGATTACAGTGGTTATGCCGCGAGCAACTGTCGACCACGCCATGTTATGGATGAAGCATGTTGCTGAGTCGGAAGACCCTATTGAACACACGTTGCCACTTATAACCATACCCTAACAAACGAGCCATTACCATTGTGATCGTGTATTTGGTTCCTCCTCCCCTTTCCCTGCACTCAATCAACATTCTGACTCCTTACTGCGCCATATTTTCACCAGGTGGCAGAAAGTGAAAGAATAATTTTAGCACACTCCGCAAGCGCATTTATTAATGAACATACCTACTATGTTTCAGCACTCTGCTATGTATACAGCCCACACTGCATCACTCAAAACCCCTCAGTTTAATGAGAACCAACCGGTTGTTACGTTATATACTGTCATGTTACTTGCTACAATTCTAAGGCTCCTAGCGGCAGTGAGTTCAAACTTGTGACCGTGAAGCGTGAACGTCGGCTGATTAATGTGCATGACATGTAATATCTCAATCTATATTTAGAAGAGGATAAAAAGTTTGGTGGAATAACTTTTCAGCACGCTCTATCATATGATTGGCATCGTATAATCAACAATGACTCCAAGACTGCGTCTATCGCGGAACGATGCTTAACCGAAACCATGGAGTTTAGGTTGTGTAGAAACACGGGGTATTCCTTAAATCCTTATATTCCTTAAATTCAACACCGTAACTGCGTAGCCTGACTTTAATTCACAAATTTATGTAGGACCTTAACAAAAAATTTCATTTAATGCTTCAAATGAAATGAGGTGAAGACATGCATCGCACCTAAAACTGCAGCCAACGGACGGGTTACTAAGACGCTGGTCTTGCGTCCGTAGGAACTGAGATTCGGAATCCTGTCTGACCATCGATATTTGAAGCACTTGCTGCAATGTTTTCTGTGAAGAGAACAGGGCCAAATTTCCTTCACATTGTTTCCGTGTTCCTGTATTCTGCTCCATCTTTAACTCTCGTGTCGCCTCCTGAGCCTCAAACTATTATTTATCTATACTTTTTCCCACACGGAATAGCACTTCCAGAGCGTCGCCAGTTTTATGCCATGGCCTGTGTCGTCTCACGAATGGGACACCTACGATAAACACAATTAATTAATGTGTGTAAGCAGTCATGCCTAAACGCTTAGGTTATATTACTGATTTGATTAAACTAGCTACAAACGAAAGTCCACAGACTATTTTTGCGGAACACCATTGTCAAACGCAAATTTCCAAGACACAATGTTATTACAATATTTCCTCGTGCTGATTCAAGAGACGCTTCCTACCAACAGTTACTTCGAAAGCTACTTGGATTCTTGCTGGAAACTTGCCTGCAGTCACCTCAACCAGCTCAATGTTTTTCGTGACAACATACAACTGACGAGCAGAGAGATGAAGAGGGGATCAGACTTTTAATTCGATTCACTAAAACAATTAAGTTAGACCGACCTCAAAGCCACGTATCGGGACAGAAACAATTTCTGGTCGCTGTACCGGTAAAAATTGCATTATTTGTGGCTTGTTATCGGATTTCCTGATGGGCCACCGATGTACTGTGATTAATGCAATAAAACCAGCGTAATTGTCTATTGGACACAGTAGACAGCTCTCCAAATGTGACACCCGACGTAACAAGCGCTTCGACCTGGGCCTCTGAAGCCGTGCTGCGGACACAGCGGATACTTGGGTAAAATTGTAATTTGAAATATTTCAAGTTAAATGTGGGTGTTTGGAGGCAAAGAGTTTTAACGAAATCTCTCACCAAAATAAACCTGTTATTTTGTTTTTGCGGCGTGCTTGTCTGGCAGGAATACAATTACATTTCTAATCTCGACGAAATAGGTACTCACTGCATTCGTTTTCATCTGTAATCGATTTCCTTCCGTGCTTTCCAACTTCTCTTTGATTCAACGTATTACTTTTCTACTCTGACTAACAACCTTTTTTTTCATATTAATTTTGGTGGTACTAGTTTTGTTATAAATTTGTAAATAAAGTTTAATTTTGTACCTGCTCTTGTGTTATTCTCATTGCTTCCACGCTTTCGATACTTGTCATATTGATCACATCACTTTCTTTTTCTTTCTTCTTTTATTAGGTGTTACATCGATCACACCACCTTCTTTTTCTTACGTGTTTTACCTCGCCACATGTAACTGTTATAAGTGTTGTGCATTTTATGTTCAAGCTGCCCTGGAAAGGTTACTTATTTAACGTTTTGTATGACCAAACAACAATAAAATCTTTTTGTAACATACGTTTACAATCAATTTTAATTTGAATAACACGTTCAAATAAAACGAAAGCATTGCATTTAAATACGTAAATCATCACTAAGCGTTAGAAATGGTCGCCCAGGTGAGTTTAGTTATCGCTGCTTTGAACTGACACAAGTCTGTTCAGACTTCAGAACAATATTATTCTGCACCAATACATTTACACCGTATTTTGTATAAAAATGTAACGAACCAGTATGTCTCAAGGTTATCTACTTCAGAGACGTGATTCTAACTCCTCCTCATCTCAAGAGAAAACTTTGGCTACTTGGTTTTCATTCTCACAATGTGGTTTTCGTTACTCATTCTGAAAAGAGTACTCTTTAGCTGACGTAGGTGGTATCTTAGCTGATTTCACAGCGTTTTCCTGTATATTTGTCCTTGAATTGGGAGAAAGGTGAAAGATGAGGGTACTAGCATCCATCGACGAAGTGGCCATTACAGATGAAACCGAAGCTGGGAATGGAGACACGGTAAGAAAGCGACAGTGTCCTTCTCAGAGCACCGTTCTTGCTGTTGTTGTAATAGATTTGGGGAATCCATGTTGAATCAAAATAGGGAGTTACACCGCCATTCATCATGAATGAAGATTTAACAGTTACCTTCTTGGTGTGATCTAACGCCGGCCGCGGTGGCCGTGCGGTTCTAGGCGCTTCAGTCGGGTACCGCGTGACTGTTACGGTCACAGGTTCGTTTCCTGCCTCGGGAATGGATGTGTGTAATGTCCTTAGGATAGTTAGGTTTAAGAAGTTCTAGGGGACTGATGACCTCAGATGTTAAGTCCCATAGTGCTCAGAGGCATTATTTATGTCGTTGCGATTATTTCTAGCATTGAAACGATGTTGTCTTACGTAACCTTGTTTACGAAAGAAGTCATATCGGAGCATCAGCTGCCGTAAGTGGAGACCGTTTCGTTGCAATTACTCGTCGTATGTGACCACGTCATCATCGGATAACTTTGTAGATATTTCGGTTACCACTATTAGAAACAAGTGCCTTGTAGCTGGTTAAATACATTTGAAAGACGGAAAGGAAATCGCAAAAGCAAGGAGTAGTTGTGCGACATAAACAAAAGTTGGTAGGCGCGTTTTTACATCTAAAAGACGATGTCTATTCACATTTCGCGCCAGTAGTATAAGAATGGCACTAGTAACGCCACTATAGAGACGCAAATAATGTTTGTTGTAAATACACGCTGTAACGGTCATGATCGTTTGTTGCTTTTGAGATTCGATGTGATGAGTTAATGTTACTCAGTAATGCCTCTAAGGTGATAAAGACGCCATTACGAACACCGCATCACTGAGGTTGAAAAAAGCCGTAGCTGGATATTCCTTCTGCAACATTGCACAAATATTGGCTGGAATGTAGCCACTGCACCTGATTGCTGGCAGCGGTGGTCACGAGCAGGTTCGGTGTCAAGAAGACCGGGCTTCGGACGGCCATGTGGCACTACTGAAAGAAAAGAACACCGTGTTTGGAGTATGGCTCTGGCGCATAGTACTGTACCCGCAGTAGCAGTGTGAGCAGCATATTGCACATTAGTGACACAACGAACTGTTACAGATCTATTACTTCAGGGACGTTAATTAGCCAGACGCTCTGTACACTAGTGTACAGGGTCCCAACCACGGCCATATGCAACTGCAGTGATGTCAAGCGACATTTCACTGGAGGGCAGGGTGGAGGTCTGTTGTGTTTCGCACAACTCCGGGAGCACTCTCGTGCCAGCCCACGCATTCTGAATGCAGATTTGTACGTCAACCTGGTGATCACGAACAGCATCCAGGGTCTCACTTACGACTTCCGGGCTAACAGGCCGTTCCCGATATTCAAAATTCTCCAGTGACGTTTCGTCTCCGACTGCGGGAGACATCGTCCCTGGTAAAGCGGCGAACTGCCAAGAGAACTCGAGGAAGCCCTTATTATACCGGCAGTACAGAGCACTTTGCAGTTCTTCGCTTTACCTCAGAGGATGTCTCCCGAGGTACAGAGCGCCCCCTCGAGATTTCTTTGCAGTTTACCGCTTTACCTCGGAGGATCTCTACGCAGTTGTAGACGAGACGTCAGGGGAGAGTTTCATACATCGACCACGGCCTATAAACCCGGAAATTTTAAGCGAAGACAATACCAGCCGTGAAAGCCTACATTTTATGATCAAACGCCTCTACGGGGAGGATATGTCAGCATCAGTTCGACGATTCGAAGGAATGCGCAAGAAGAAAGCACAACAAGTGTGTACCCTCACCTTCCTGTTACGCTGCAGGGACACTTCGACGGATCCGAAATTTCTCCAGGTGAAGAGTATCTTTCGCTCGGCTCAGGCTCATCATATTTACAACCGTATGGAACCTGCAATGTTACGGGAGAGGATTCATCAGACGCGGCGAGCACTGGCGGAATCCAGCAGTATGCTTTTCCATCTCCACTTGGTTATTAGTAATGCTATGCAATTTGGTCATTGGAATAGGATTGATGGTCTAACATTCAAAACTACGGAAGTTAGTGCAGCAACTTCAGTAAATAGACAGAAGAAGAAGTTCGCTAACTTACAGAAGAACGTTTCGAGAGGTTCAGCTGAGGATTATTTTCGAACTGTTATTAACCTGTCTGAAAAAGATTTGTCAGAAGTTGAAATTTCTGTACTAGCCAAAGGAGGCAATTTTGCTGTGAAGCCCCAAAACGTACCCACAGAGGATATCGTAGCAAATATTGAGGCAGCAGTCCGCTGATGTAATTAGGACGGAAACAGCTAGGATTTTACGTACATGTAAGCCACCTAACATTAAATTTGTCGCAAGCACCAAGGAAGGCGCTGAGGGATATCAAAGCACATAAAAACATTTTTGTTTTTACTGCAGATAGGGGTAATGCTACCGCCATATTGAAGAGTGAGGACTACCATGGAAAGATCTATGATATTTTGGTGCCCTCCAATTACGAAAAGCTTCAGAAGGATCCGACTATAAAGATTTTAAAAATGACCAATTGACTGGTAAAAGCGTCGTCATTCTCCTCCGACGATATGAAGCTGCTTTGTAAAACACAAGCGTACCCACATAGACTCTATGGATTACAAAAAGTGCATGAACCTGAGGTTCCTTTGACGCCAAATGTCAGCGCTGTAGGCGGTCCCACCCACGAGATGGCTAGACACCTAGCTTCATTGCTGTAACCTTACGTTGGTAGGACTGACAGTCATATTAAAAATTCAGCTTATTTCATTGACAAGTTAAAGGTAACGAGCGTGGGCCCGGATGATATCCTCGTTAGTTTTGATATTGTGTCGCTATTTACCACGAAACTATCGCATGCATAGTGGATATGTTTCCTACCTATATTGTGGCATTATTCTGACACTGCCTCACCACAACCTACTTTCAGTAGAATAATTTTTACGAACAGATGAACGGAGTGGCTGTGGGCAGTCTTGCGGTGGCTAACTTGTTTGTGGAGACTTTTGAACAACGGGCGTTGCAGACTGCCAGCAAGTGAGCAGCCAGATGGTATCGCTATGTCGAAGACATTTTCGTAATATGGACACACGGAACAGAGGAGTTGGGTGCCTTCCTGTCACATCTAAGCAGCATTAATCCGAAAATCAGATTTACTATGGAGACGGAGAGTAATGAGGAAGGAAATTTTGTGGATGTGTGTGTGATTAAACGACGGGACAGGACGTTGGGCCATAAGGTGTATATAAAGGCCACACATACTGATCGTTATCTGCATAAAGATTCAAACCACCACGCTGGACAAAGAAGAGGTGTAATAAAAACCTTGGTAGGCAGGACGTAAAAAGATTTGTCAACCGGTATATTTAAAGGATGAGATTGTACATCTACGGTCGACTTTCGTGAAGAATGGCTATTCTAGCAAGGAGATAGATCAAGAACTTCGCCTTAGGCAGAGAATCACGAGCAACAACAGCCAAACGGCAAAGTTTTTCTTCCGTTCATTAGTATTGTCACAGATCGCATTCGGAAAGTGTTAAGCAAGTATGGGGTGGAAATTATTTTCAGACACACCAGGAAAATAAAAGAACATTTAAGCCCGCCAAAGGTGCACAACATCCTCTGGCTACACCGGGAGTATATAAGATTCCTATTAGTTGTGGACGTGTTTATATCGGAACCACAAAGAGAAGTATTAACAACCGCCTCGTTGAACATAAGAGGAATTTCCACCTGGGTCATAGGTTAAATCGGCCTAAGCGGAACGTGTTTACCAGGAAGGTAATCATGAAATAAAATTCAGCGAGACTAGCATCATATCTAAAACCTCGTATTATCATGGGCAAAACTATGGGGAGACTATCGAGATTGATAACCACCGTAAAAATCTAAACAGGAAAGAGGAAGGTGTTAAACTGGATAAAATTTGGATGTCAGTTTGCACCAGAAGCCTAACGATCGATTACTTACAAGCGAGAATGTTGGCATTACCAGAGACTGTCTCACAGCAGACGCCACGTGATGGACAGTGGCGCCCTCTGTACTACATATATAATCAGCGCTTCCTCGACAACACAAAGACTCCTCCGCGTAGTCGAACATATAACACACGGCTACAACATGAACAAAGCCACAGCGGCTTTGCTCCTGGACATCGAAAAAGCTTTCGACCACATCTGGGACAACGACCTCATACGCAAACTAAGCGAAGCTGGTTTCCCGAACGGACTCGTACGTCATATACACTCATATCTCACAAACAGGTGTTTCAACACTAACGTGCAGAATAAACAATCAACACAACTTGGTATCCAAGCTGGAGTACTCCAAGGAAGCATCCTAGGGCCCATCTTGTTCAGCCTGTACATTAACGACTTCTCAGCAACACAAAACATAACGTTAGCCATCTACGCGAATAGTACCGCCATCCTTGCGCAGGATTGGAAACAGTCGAACATTAATTCACGAATACAGACAGCACTCAGAACAGCCGAGCCTTGGTTGGAGCGATGGCGTATTAAATTAAACGTCGACAAGTGCGAAGCAGCTCCGTTTACACGCAGACCGAAACTACTGCGCAAACATCAACACAGTAGACCGATAACACTACATACCCAATACGTTTCCGAGAGGAAGTCAGATACTTAAGTGTCTGGCTGGATCGGAAACTCACATGGGGGACCACATCGAGTACGTTGCCAACAGAGCACACGCGAGGCTCAAACAGCTCCACCCAATGCTCAACAGGGAAAGCACACTGAATAGGAGGGTGTCGAGGTCCATATACGTGACACTGATTAGATCTCTGATAACGTACGCAGCTCCCGTCTGGGGATGTGCAGCTCCTACACGACTGCGCCGCCTGCAGATCATACAGAACAAAGTGCTACGAATCATTAGCAACGCTCCACGCTACACACGCACCGTGGATCTTCTCCAAGAATACCGCCTTGAAACCCTCGAGAAAATATTCAAAAAACGCGCCACACGACTATACAGGAACTCGAGACACTCGAACAATCCTTTCATCCTCACTCTGGGAAACTGTGATCACAACCATAGGTGGAAGAACAAGCGGCCAAAGACACTACTAGCTAGGGCATAGCCACCTATGGTAAACTAACGTCCACCAACAAGCGACAAACGTCGGCAAGCCCCTGCATATTAGCAACACTGACAGGTAATTACCAGCTGCTATTAGCGCCGACCGACAGGCCACAGCAGGGACACCGACGAGCTCGCCCACTGACGCACAAACAATTCGCCAACATCCGTTGTATGACCTATCGGACACAAAAACGATGATAAACCTGTTGCAGGTTGCTGACGCTGAACGAGAGCTCAGCACCGGTACCCAGCGGCAGCCGCCGAGCAATAACACCGCACAACGTCAAAGGTATTGACATTCATGATACCCACTACAAACAGAGCCTACCCTTGCACGACCTATCACAGACTGCAAGACATCCGCTACTACTCTTACCACCCGACCTACCTATCGCAGAGGTTTTTTTCCCTTGGCTCATGCCTTGGCACGTTTCTTCCTCTGCCCTTCAACCCGCTAACCTTCGTTCGACTTCGACTCAATCTATCTCCAGATGAGCGCGTATTAATGGTTAACCTTAACCAGACGTACGCAAACATCGCAGTACCCACATCCTGCGACACCTTGCTTTAGTGAAAACTAACCCTTATGCAGAGATGGCAGTACACCTTTTGAGTTGGCCATCATGCCGGTGCGGGCGTGGAGGGGCTCCACCTCTGAAAGAGTCCTCTTTGCAGTTCGCTGCTTTACCTCGCAGAATATCTCCTGCAGTCGGAGACGAAACGTCAGGGGAGAGTTTTATACATCGAGCATGGCCTATGTGCACAGAAGTTTGAAGTGGAGACAATACCACCCGTGAAAGCCTATACTGTATGAGCATCGAGGGGCTATTTTCGTGCTTGAAAACGCTTGCCCACATTCCACTGTCGTAATCCAACGTCCTCTACCGGGTGTCGACATGTTGCCTCGGCCTGCTCAGTCACCATATCTGTCCCTACTCGAGTACATATGGGACACCACCAGATGAAAACTCCAGCGTCATCCACAACCAGCATTTAACCGTCCTAGTGTAGACCGACCAAGTGCAATAGACATTGTAAATCCACCCTACAGACCTAGATCCAGCACCTGTACAACACAATCCATGCACATTTGCGTTCCTGCATTCAAAATTCTAGTTATAACACCGATTATCAATGACCATCATTTCACATCTAATATTAGGCAAGTCATTTCTTAAGCTCGAATTCTCACTCATGAAAATCTAGAAGAAGCTGTACCTACTAATCTCAAAGGAAGACGTGATTAAAACCGTAAAAAACGATAAAAGTAATGACGAATACTCTAAAAAATAAGCTAAAACTAATCTTTGAAAAATTATGGAAAATAGAAAAATTAGTATTTGAGTCGAAGGTAATCTTGTTACATCCAATATACAATAAAGGAGAAACAAGATGTTACAACTATAGAGGAATTTCTTTGCTACCAGTTGCTTATTCTACCAAAGAGAGGGGAAGCAACACTGAAAAATATCAAAGTGATTTTTGGAAGAGTAGATCATGTTCTGAACAAATATTTAATCTCAAGTCAATAATTCGTCACGGATTAGAATGCAAAAGGTACTAGAGTAATGTTTATTGATTTCATACCCACCGTTGATTCTGGTGAGATAGGAACAATGAATAGAGTACAGGGTGTTTCAAAAAGAATGACTTTACTTGTTTATTGATCAAAACATACAACAGACATGGGATGCATTGAGAAATACTCGTGTTATTACGAATAATTATGTTATTACAAGTACCCTAGGTGTCCACCAGGTACAACACGAACAACATCTAGACGATAGCTAAATTCATCATAGTTCTTACACAACGTATCTGCTTTTACAGAAGTTATGGTGGCTGTGACCCGTGGCTTCGCATTAAACCTTGGTTGCTATTCTGTGATCAGTCTCCAACGGTGATCGTGATTATGCTGTTATCCTATCTCTCTGCGAGTCACAGCACCATTGTACAATCTTTGGCCTCGTGCTTATAGTTTCCAGCTGTGCCATGGGCGGCCAGTTGGTTGGTTGGCGTGGAGCAGCGAGGAAGTTTCTGTGTCGGGCCGGGCCAGCTGGATGCGCCCACGTGCGGTCGGAGTGTGAGGGGCTGTTCCAATTGGTGCGAGGTCCGTGGCTCACCGATCCCGGACACGAAAGTTAAGTCTTTACTTAATCTACCAGCCAGCCCCAACTGTTTCCATTGTGTCGTTTGAATTTCCTTGTGGGCTGTTGGGACATTCCCGCGAGCAACAACGTGTGTTTTCTAATTGGCGAAATTCTAGCAGCCCTCCTGTGGAATTTAACTTAACTTGATAATTTTGAATTGAAGTGCACCAGCGGAATCTTCTGCCTTGTGGCCGTTAACGTTCCGGTTACCTGCCCTGGCCGTTGACGTAATTTCAGGCAGTGTATTTTCCTCGTGTTGTGGCTGTCCAGCACGGCGTGTAGTTTGACAGCTGAATGTGTAATTCGTTGTGGGCGCCGATACCTTCTGCGTTGTTCCATTGAACTCCCTGTTGTGTGCTGCTCGGGTGGGGTGGAAGTTATCCTGTCGCTTGGTCCGTTTACTGTCTGTCGGTTGGGTTGCCGTCGGATTGAGAATTTCTTGGGCCGAGTGCCTGTCTCACTTAAGTGAGCGTTAGTGTTTGAATTCCATGCAGACCCTCGGAAACTTCTCAGCTCCGTTTGATGTGCTGCCTTTTCTTATTTGCTCTTTTTGTTTGTTTATGTATGGCTTCTAGCCGATTTTAAATTAATGTTGTTTTGCGCTGAGGCGTGACATTAAGTGGTGCATTTAGCCAGGAATTAAGTTCTAAAATTAATGTTTGCCTTGCTCTGTTTTTAATGTTTTCATTACTCTTGTAACGTTGTCAAATTAATAAATTAGTATGTTCAAGTGCAACTGACAGTCATTCATTTTGGCTTCTTTCCACAAATTAAACTATCTGTCCTGTTCTGCGGGTACAGCAGGGGATCTCAGGCTGTCATTCTGTTCTTCACTTCATCTATGTCATGAGGTAAAGTGGATATGCAAACACTTCCCTTCACATATTTCCACAAGAAAAATTCGCATGGCCAAGAATGCAGGGCAATGTGTCGGGGTCCCTTGCGCCCTGCCAAGCGTTGAGATAAAGTGTCATTGAGAAACTGGCGTACGCTTTTGTGCGAGTGTGGTAGAGCTCCATCCTGTCGAAGAAAAATGAAGTCGTTGTAGGCCTCCTGAAGTTGTGGAAAAAGCCAAGCCTGAAGCATTTGAAGATAGCTAAAAAAAAAAGCAGAGAGAGAGAAAACGTACACCTTTTGACGAGAAATGGCACAAAAAACGTGCGCGTTAGATGAGTCTCCTTCGTACTCAATGATGTCATACGGGTTCACGGGTTCTGGAGTTCCATAGCTCCACGTTATATCGGTTTACTTTACCGCCAACCTGAAATGTTACTCTGTCATTGAAAATTAACCTTGCTGAAGTCAACCCGTTTCGTTTTACCAACAGTCCGAAGTGTTCGCACTAAATGTTGTCTGTATGATTTCTAAATCAAACGATGTCTTCACACTCGCCATATAGAAGTATGAGGCACTGCCAGTTTGCTTACGTGGCGTGTAGACTTTCGTGGACTCCGCTCAAACGTTTGTCGAATTCTTTCCAGCATCTTGTCAGAATTGCGAGGTCGACCTGGACTATTACCGTTGCAGAAGCATCGCATGTCTTCTAACTGGATATACGAACGATGAACGATTCTGGGTGCAGGTGAATCAGTTCCGAAATTTCGACGAAAACATTCTGGACCGAAATCACTGACTCACTCTTTGCAAACTGCAGCACTTAAACGCCTTCCGTTGAGCGGTCGCCATCTTACTTTTGACTGACATCAAACTGAGAATCGCGATGACTGGATCCAACGGTGATGTTCTGAAACTCTAGGTCACACCCAATGAAATAATGCACATTTCCTTGCCGGCACGTCCCATATTTCGTAATTACTACCGTCAAAAGTCAGGCTATTCTTTCTTAAACACCCTGTAATCCAAAAATTTGGTGTATAGTCTAAACTAACAAATAATTAGTGAAAAACACACACAGTATCTAATGCGAAATGTAAAGGAGATACGCCACTTCTATGCTCCTCGAAAGAAACATTCTCGTGCCTCAAGTTGAAGGCCCAGCTTAATCTTTTTAATGTGTTTTCGGAAAAAGGCCATAATTTAGAATGAAATACTGAACGAGTTCATGACTTCACCGATGAAGTAGGGAAAAGGAAACTAAAAGTGCTGGAACAAACTGTCTTGTTTTCTCAGATGATTTGCTATGCTTTCTGAAATAATTACATCTGCATCAATGCAAACTAGTCTTTTAGGAGAAGTAACCGGTAGGACTGGCTTAAGAATTTCTGGAAAAAGAATCACGTTCTTATTAAGCGTAAAAAATTTACCGAAATTTCGAGATTCCGCCCTAACAGGGAACGCTAAATAATTAAAAAGTCTTGGGGGAATAATCGAAGGACATTGTTTGGGAAATGGTTCTGTAGAGGAAAGGACACATAAAATTGAAGGGGCATATGACTTAACTAAACACCTTCACAATTAAGAAGGGCATCTAAAAATGCTAAAATAAGGCACTAAAAACGGCAATGAAGCCAGAATGTATGTATACAAGCTGATGTCTAGTATTAAATTTTAAGTCAGATAAATTAGAAATACTGGAAAGGTGAATCATTACAAAACATTGGACGTACGAAAAATTACGATAGGTTTGCAGTTACGAGGTAATGATACAATTTACCGAAACATATAAGGGATGTCAGACATAATGACGAAGAGAAGAGTAGCATTTTTTGGATATTTACATCGAATGCAAGACAGTAGATCAACCCAAAAGATATTGAAATACTTGGGAGATAAGAAGTCAACAAGTTGAATCCCCGAACTAAAGAAGGATTTCGAAAAAAATAACATAAAAGCTGAAGATACAACCTGCAAAGAACATTATAGGGGAAAACTGTTGAATATGGAAGGATTCAAAGGTAGGATAGTTAAGAAATCTGGTCTGGAGTGGTAAGAAGACAGAAAGCAAAATCATAGTGAACAGATGACAGAGTACTGGAAGAAAAGAAAAGAACAATGAATAAGGAATTGAAATCGGTACTTGTTCTTTAGTTGGCCCATCTGAGAAGAAAAGAAAAAAAACCTTCATTTGGATGACCTACTTTTCGTATTACGTGAAAGCTCTTAGCCTTTATTTTTCGCTCGCGCGTTGGTCCGTTTCAATACTTATCTGTGCTACATGGAAAGTAATTAAGTTTGACTTGTGGTCCTTGGTGTCGGCGGTTCAGCCAGTGGACGGTTATAGTGTGTTCATGCCTCGTGAGCACGAAAAATCTGAAAGGAAGAAGGAGAGGCAGTTGTGCAGAGTCAGTCTGCGGTGCGGTGGTCAGATGTGGACAGTCCTAAGTTATCTCACTGTGTAATTCAGCGCCTACTATAGCAAATTAGCGCGGAGCCGTTTTACGTATGAAGTGCCCTTTATTGTGAGTTTGTACGGGCACGTACCGTTGAGCCGGAAGAGACTCTTTGCAACCTGTGGTCTGATAATTCTGCTTGCACTCTCTTGAAGAGGAGTAGTGCATAAGACTGGAAATGATACTTAGAGCGGCTACACTATTATATCTTGAGAGAGAGTTATATTTTGGAACTGATTACGATAAGCGCATATCGCTCCTATCTTTTATTCTCTTCAGCGCTACATGGTAAGGTGGTGTCGTTTTCCTCACGGTTTGATGTATTATGTACAGGCAGCGTGTCTGATTAGGTTTTCCTACGAACTGTGTAACAGAGTGATTATTAGACTGAGATCGGCAGTTAGAGTTTTGATAACGTTCCTATCTCACGTTCGACCTCTCAGTCGGGAGTTACTAAGATGTTGCGTCATACACTGAACAGATTGCCAATATTTCCGCTATTTTTTCTGTTATTATCGATTCAGGAATTGAGGAGAATGTGAATGTATTTAGTGTAACTGATGGTTCAAGATCTGTTAATATGAGTGAGGGTCCGTCATAATAATTATTCGTATAAATCAGAAGTTTATTCGAAAAGTCCATTTTCATAATTTTGTCTACTAAATTTCCCATCCCAAATCTTTCTGGAGTATTAACAGATAAAGGTTTTATGATTAGTGCTACTCCAGATTTTAAGTTATTTCTGGCTGAGTAAGCTGTGTGTAAAAAGTTATTGTTGTACAATAGGGACAGTTTTGTAAATGTACGGTAAGTCACGCTACAGAACAACGAAGCTTCGCCTGCCGAGCTCTTACAGTATTATTTTCAGGTGGTGTGGCTTTGCCATTCCTTGCTTGAGCAAACGTATCTGTGATTTGGTTGCTTTATACCACACATAGGTATAGATGGGAACTAACCGTTGGTGGAAAACAGAGCCACATTTTCAAAGTAACGACATTGTTCTCCTATACAAGGTATTGGTTTCTGATAACAGTTTACTCAACAAAATTGCATCAGTATTTATTTCATTTGCAGACTAATAATTATAGCTATTAGGTGTAGCATGTTTTTTTGTTGGTTACTGCCTGCAAGAACGTGTATCAAGAACTTAATGCTTATTTTCCCCTGGGCAGCAGGTCAGGTGTTGAAATGTTGACGTATGGATTCAAAACACTCTATACTGACAGGCGCAGTCCATTTACCGGTGCACTTACGATCGTGCAGGAAACATCAGGTAATAAATTGTGTGATCTGTTTGCGTGAAGACAGATACAGAGGGAAAACAAATAACACACTAAATCAGGTACCAATGATCAGGATACCTTGACTTTTCCCCTGTCACCTTGTCTGTAGCCCTTTATGATTAAACGTTCTTGGATATAGTCAGACACGTTCCAATACAATTACTCGACGAGTACACTCGATAATTATTCTCGTTCCTTACATCGAATCAACACATAGAACGCGACACTCACTCATTCTGAACTAGCGAGATATGATCCCAATAAGACACTTTAAGAGGAAACTAAAGACGACAAGTAGTCACTGTGACGATAGTTGCCTGCAGTTGTACTCAGAACATCGGTAGTTATATTACAGCATGACACGGTCAAACACCCAGAAGTATTTTGTTGGAAATATAACTAGCACGTCTTCTGATGTGATAGTACTTTCTGGGAGTAAATTTTTTGCTTATTGCACGTCACTGAAACAATATTACTCACGCCGCAGATAAATGGTCCTAGGGATGGTCCGTAGTTCTTTCAAGCTTCTTCGGATGTCGCCAATTGACACCAGACGCCCCAACTCGAGAGAACTGCAGCAAGATTCAGGAAGACCTCCAGATCATGCCGCAGTTAAGGTCAAGGTTTGTATTAGCGCTATGGAAAGCCTCTCATTCAACTCCAGAGAGAGGCGTCCTGAGTTCGAGTCTCGGTCCAGCACACAGTTTCAATCTGCCAGGAAGTTTCATTGTTTGTGTTGAGAGTGATGCTTAACTAAAGTGCGCGTCGTTTACGACGGCGGCCGAGTTTAGGTTCGTTCTGCGCATCTGACGTCACAAAACACTGTCAGCCAATGAATAGAGAATGACGTTGGCAGAGCACTCAGGAGTGTCTTCAGTTTTAGAAACGTTCAGTCATAAATAAAGTAATTTAACAAAAGCAATGTCTTGATAGCAGACTTTCTTTTATAGAAAGTTTGGAAAAAGCGTTATTTATACCAATTTATTCATATTCTATTAATTAATTAAACCAAACAAGCAATAAGCCTCCTAATTCAGGCGATAGCAAGGAAAGGTGTTATCATTCTCACTAACCGATTTTTCGCAATAAAGAACAGCGGTAATTGTTTATTTCCTATGTTGTGGCTTGGCAAGACAGCCAAGCCACTATGAGGAAGCCGATTTGCACGCGTTTAAGCTCACGCAGGCTGGCGTGAGGTCTGGAAAATGACAAGGAATTGAGAACTTAGAAAAACGGACGCAGATGGTGGAATACTTAACTTTAATCCATAATTGGTGAACATCGGTCTGACGGTACATGCATCACAAGATAAATAGCAAATGATAATGGCGCCTTGCTGGGTCGTAGCAAATGACGTAATTGAAGGCTATGCTAACTATCGTCTCGGCAAATGAGAGCGTAATTTGTCAGTGAACCATCGCTAGCAAAGTCAGCTTTACAACTGGGGCGAGTGCTAGGAAGTCTCTCCAGACCTGCCGTGTGGTGGCACTCGGTCTGCAGTCACTGATAGTGGCGACACGCGGGTCCGACGTATACTAACGGACCGCGGCCGATTTAAAGGCTACCACCTAGCAAGTGTGGTGTCTGGCGGTGACACCACATCCTATTTTACTTCGACGAACGTAATTCATAGTCATACCAACAGTGTTTGTCGGTATTTTGCGTGATATTTTAAAGACCTCCAGCAGGTAAATTGAATGACGAGCTGCGTTAGCGTAATGGTTAAAGTCTGTGGTTGCTAAGCCAAAGGTTCTGACTTGAAACCTTGTTCGGTGCTTAATACATTCTTTATTTAAAAACAATATCGAAGTGTCTTACTTCATGCATTTTATTCGTTTGAATGTAATTTTTTTGAAATTTCTGGTGGCAACTAAAATCGACCATACGGAAAGTATATGCTATGGACTTTTACCTCTGCAAACTCTTCAAAATTTCGTGCAATGGTTTACTACATCTAATGCTGCACAATAGCTGCGTTGAACATCGAAACAAAATTTAGTCATTTATGGGAGGAATGGAATAAGTGAAGAAAATGTGTAAAAATCAAATTTTTAGGCCAAATAGTTTTTGTGAAATCGAGTGATAAAAGTGTGTCACAGCAGTCGAAACACCATGTCTCTGCACAGGTGAGCAGTGCAGTGATGACAAAATTGCGACCAGCGCGGAATGCGGGGAGCACGTGTCTGTAGCAGCGAAAGGGTTAACGCGGCCGTGGTGGCTTTACTTCATAAACAGCGCGCTCCCCCGAAACGTAAGTTTGCGAATATAATATGGCGCTGCTTCTCTTGGCGCGTGCAACTGGCAACGCAGCAATCTCCCGCGTCTGGGCAGGCATGCGCGAATCGCCAAGATAAAAGAAATGAACTATACTTGTTGATCGACTTGCAGACCTGCCCTTCTGTAACACGAAAGGCGGGAAAGTAAAAGATTGTGGTACGCACAGTAACGAGTGTCACCTACTGTAGTGATTCTGGATATCTGCCTCCTATGCAGCGAATAACAATTAATATTGCTCATAGACCGTTTTAGTTTTACTACACATACAATGGCAGTAAGGAACTTTCTTTCGTGGTTTAGCACAGGGTGAACACTATCCACATCCTCATTTAAACAAAGCACCTAATATGATGATTGAAACTAAGGCATCAGTTACCTTGCCTCAGTCGTCAACTTGCCCTGATCTTCCTCACCATAAACAAAACGTACGCCTTACTCTGGTGTATCAGCCACTCAGAGAGAGGATTCTCCCTCCGTTTGGAGACGGCTACGGGGCCCAGCTTCCGCTGCTCAAGTGCGAGGGAGTTGTTCGCATGCCAGTGATTCCGCGCGGAGCAAGCGGGCATAGTTTCCGGCAGTAACCGCGTGACTGATGAGACAAAGGACCTCTCCGCTTTCATACGCCTTTTTTTTATTTTTTTTGTAAGCGCTGCTCCCATCGGCCCGCTGCCGCTGCCGCTGCCGTCTCCAGCGAGGCGAGACGAAACTTCTCGAGACAGCCCGCACCCGCACCGAAACGCAGGAACGTAACTTTGTCTTCTCTTGCAGTTCGTCTGTGCAGGAGTGAACAGTATCCCATGTAGGCTATCCACAGCTTATTATCACTCCCTAACCCCTGAGATAAACGCCCTTTTTTATACGTAATAAAGACTTCATTCAGTTGTCATCTGTAGTGAGCTGATATCAAAATGCATATAAGAAGTAAGTAATTTCAGATATCCCGAGCTCCTCTACCATAATCCCGGTCTAGAGCAACAATGGTCGTTCGACGTGCCTGAGGTTACACTTATAATGGTAGCTTTTGTCCTGCAAGAAAATAAATAAAACTAATTTCTAATACGTTGTGATGAAGCGTAATAATTTTTACTGCAGCTACATAAAGTCTGAATGGGTTTATGGCTGAGTGTTAAATGACGGACCACGTATTGTATATTGAGTATGAAATAATCCAGTATACCACATTATACTCTCGATACAACCGCAATCCCACTTTTTTTAAACAGTAGTATTATTCACCACATACATCCAAAAGAGCAGTTTGAAGAAAAGACAAATCTATGCATTGCCATAAAAAGGTCATTCACTTAAATAAATTCGAAAGGCCGTTATTTCAGACAATACCATTAAAAAGAAACACACTCTCTTCGCAAAGTATAATGGCATGGGTGCCAGAGGAGGACAATTCAAAAAGACTACTTTGAAAGGAATGGAAGGAGACCTAAAGCAATAAATGAAGAAAAAGAGAAGACTGTCGATAAGTGTCATATATATATATATATATATATATATATATATATATATATATATATATACAACAGGAAATAGCACAGAAAATTGGTCTTGGAATACCTTTTGAAAAAACGGTCATCATGTTAACTGACCCACCACTCACAAACAAAATTGCCATAGCAAACCAAGAAATCAAAACTGTAGATAAATTTAAATATCTGTGAGAAATCATAACATATAACCTCAATGAAAAGCCAACATGGCACAACAGAATAAAGAAACTGACTAGAGCACTATATCACCAAGAACACCTACAACAAAAAGAACCTGTCAATAGCAACAAAATTAAAACACTACAAAACACTCACTCAACTAGAAATAACATACGCAAGTGAAACCATATTCAAAACAATTAACACTGCACAAATAGCCAAAATACTCAAAATAGAGAGAAGAATCATCAGAACGTGCATCAACAAATCGTACCAGAAAGATGGGCACTGGAGAGTAGCTACAAATGAAACAGTCCACAAGGAAACAGAACCGGTAATAAGTAGAATCAGGAAGAAGTGCATTCCATTTTTCGGACATCTAATCAGAACACCAGAGAACAGGATCGTCAGGACAATAACAGAAAAATCGTGGAATAGTAAGTGCAACATTAAGTGGATTACAGAAATCAAGGAAGATATGAATGAGCTACAGATTACTTTGAAAGACCTAAGAAACAAAACTGACAAAATCAGGAAGCTCACAGACAAACAAATCAGACTACAAACGAGAATAAACAAACAGCCAATAGGAAGGGTGATTTCCGATGAAGAAAGAAGCATGCCATCCGAGAGAGTGAAGTACTGGGCTGACAGGAAACTGAAAAATTCTTTCCATAAAGCTGGCTAGAGTGGTCCAATGAATGCCATAAAATGTAAATAATAATATTAATAATAATATATATCGAAAAATCTGACGTTCAACCTTAACTGACCCTTAATTTGTTCTCTTATTTATCACTGTGGATGCCGTACGTACCACTAAGCGAGCCAGGGTTAGGTGTAACTGTAGGGTTCCTTTTTCATTGGGTGTGAAAGTTAGTCCAAACGTCGGAAGAAGGCATAAACACGTCAAATCCGCTACAATCATACCGTGTAACATACTCTGATATTTTTTCCAGACTGACGAAAGTATTACCTAATACGAAATATGGAGATACGGTTATGTCTTATTACAATGATTTTTAGCAAGGGCAAACTATTACTGTTTAACGTCTCGTCAACAACGCGCTATTCGAAACAATGCAGATGGTTGAATTGCGGAAAGACTGACATTGTCAAAGGAACCACCCCAGCTTTCAGTGTAGACAGTTCTGGAAACGTATGGAGCACTCTGGATTTCCAGATCTATACCTGATCCGCGGCTCTCTCTTGTCCAGCTAGGTAGAAGACGGTGAATATCAGTGGCAGAAATCGTTTGTTTCTTTTTTCTCTTGTGTGAGACCACTTTCCACTGAGCAAATTATGTAGTTGTTACGTAGACATTTGTTGTATAATGACGTAACAGATGTCTCAGTTCTCTCTGCGAAATACTTTCGTTTATTCATTTTAAGCTGTCTTATTGCAGATGGATTAGGTATTATCTTGTCCCAGAATTGTTTTGGTCAGTCTTTTACCAACTGAATTTTATTGGTTTATGAATTGACGTACAGGCTCTACGATCTTTTTCAAGCTAGCAGAAATGAGCGTTTGATGTGATACCTGCATTCAACTCGAAAAACATCACGAAACTCTCATCATCGATTCAAAAACCTTGAAGGTGCGTAGTATAGTTATGGACAAGCTGATATGACGCACGAATACACAAGAAGAAAAAGTACGGTTCATTTTACTTGCAGAGTTACCTATGAGAAATTAACTAGTCAGTCTGATGGATGTGAAATTGTGACGACTGTGGCCAGCGTGGGAATGAGCAGTGATACAAGGAATGTTCAATCTCTGCCACTGAATTAATTCACTCTGCACACCACGTGTTTACAGTAAACATTTACGAGCTGCAGAACGCACAGTCGTAGCTAACGAGGCCTGTTTCCCCTGCTGCGATATGATGGGCAGTATGTATGAATCCTGCTTCCTGTACCGTCAGGCATTTTGTTGAAATTGTCGTTGAACACATGGAATGCATAAAACGTGGCCTGTTGTAGCCGTTGGCGTGTTTTCGCCTTCTGTTTAACTGCCAGGTCTCAAAAACTGTTACTGGTGACCTTCGTTGTTTATATACCTATGGGAATAGTTCGACTATTCACCCCCTCTCATACAATAACAGTGGCTTTCCTTCTAAAACTTGTAGTGTGGTGACTAAATTGATTCCGTGGCAGAGGTTGGACGTAATAATGCGGACAATTGAATGAAAATAATCGAATCAATCGGTCGCTGTAAAAAAAAATCACTCATTACGTTGAAGTTTTAATTATATGTTGGAGTATTCGTTCATTGCTTCGAGTAAAGCCAGTCTATGGAAACAAACGAATGAAAGCAATTTAGTCGGTTTTGGATTATATTATTCACTCATTTGTTTCGAGTGAACGCAGGCTGTGGGAGCAATTAAATGAAAGCACTTAATTCAAATAAAACCAGTCAACTGATTTCTCCATCAATCTGAGTGTGGTTTTTAGGCGTTTTTTTTTCGTACTCACATGGTCAAATGCCAGACTGGTAGACCACAAAAAAGAGAGACAAATTAATGACAAATATTTGTTACGGAAATAATGAATAAGTGGACTATCACCATGTACCAGGTGATATTTACATGGACGAATAAATAAAATATGAATATTGATCCTTGGTCACTGAACAAGTTTTTCGCGCTTAACAACGGATTTAACCTTGGTCACTAAGACATTAGACCTAAAGAGCTTAAAACTTATTAATGAAATATTACGCTACCGATCTCACCGTAAACACCTGTCGGTTGAAGGACAGAAGGTGTTCACAGAAGTAAACATCCAAGTCCTCGAAACAGTGTAGACAGCGACCTAGTAATGCATCTAGCGCCAATGCACCTGGAAGCACGAGTCACTACTGGGACAAGTTGCTCAAACTCTACCATGCTGAGTCATGTAGATTGGTCAGGTGGCCACTCGCGCAAAGCATAGCTATACAGCAAAGACTGTTGTACTCTACAAGGCGAAACTCGTCCAGGGTGTGTCACTGTTCTCGCCAGCGACTTAGGTCTTGCGACGATGTGAAAGACAGTCTTTTACGAGCGGCTTTCAAGATGGTTTTACAGCACTGTCGATGAGTCAAGCATGAACACGTAAACTCACTTGCGTCTCAGCAGAGTTCCGACTGTTGTTAGAAGCGACTGCTTATTATTCTAAGTTCGTGAAAATTTGCGAATGCTTTGTGTTAATGCAGAACATAAAAGACCCTCGTACCAGTCCAAGTAACGGGTGACGGTATTAAGTCGAAATCTGTGTCAAATACCAGGGTCTACGGTCCTTTGGTTGTGTAAATAATTTAACCTCTAAGTATGTCCCGTTAAAACAGACGGCACTTTTGTTCAGCAGCGAGTAGTTAGCGAGATGTAATTTATATCAAAGAGTACGGTCAACGGTCCGTTGGTGATGTTAAAATTTTTGTCTGTAAGTCAGTGCAATCAAAACATACGGCCGTTTATTAACACCCCTTTTTCTCAGGAATGGAAAGAAGTATCAAGTTGAAATTTAAGTCAAACTTTAAGGTATAAGATCATTTGACGGTGTAAAAACATTACCATTCTAAGTCAGCGCAGTCAAAGGTTACAGCCATTTGTCACATATTTTTACAGTGGCATATTAACCCATAAGAACCTGTAGACCAACTATCTACGTATGTAATTAAATTTACGGAAACCTGAGGGCGTGAGTCGTACACGCATTTCTGCGGTTATTCATTTCTTTGAAGTTGATAGCACTTAAATCCACCTGACATCAAAAGTACGCCTATTCTTGTCGATACTTTGCTCCGTTGGCTGTCAAGGGGTTTGTATGTGTGAGGTGGAAATATGTTATATAACCTAATAGTGATCTCATGTTAAGATGAAAATTTTGTTCGTTTTAACAGAAATCCTTCTCACAAGAAGTCATTTGGGGATAGGTACTCATACTAGTATGAATTTGTTATGTTTGTTCGCCATAAATTGGTGTCATTATGAATATTACTCATAAATATCGGAGCAGATTGCCTTATACGCACCATACACGAGAATACCGTAACTTCCATCTGTGCTAATACTCGTGTTCCTCTATCGCTTTTGAGAGAGCTTATTATAGAAAGAAACAGGAAACAAAGCGCCAGGTGTACGAAATGAAAAATAAACAAGTTCATAAAGAAATTATTACACACTGTTAATTATTCGTTGCGGAATATTTAGTCGATTCTAACTGGGATGGAAAACATTTTGAAAGCAGTTACGCGAACGGAACAACTTTATTAAATATTTTGCGTTTAATTGACTTCGGGGCATTGCTTCTCGTAGCGTAATATGCCGGTTGTCAGGTATTTTAGCAGCTCTGGGCTACACAGGGTAATTTCGATTGTCAAACGAGCATAATCAAATAATAACGACGCTCGCAGCAGAAGCTAAACGCGCTGCAGTGGGAAAAGCGAGAAACAGAGGTACCATTTGTTTTCCAGTGTCACTTTTTTATTCCATCTGCATCACGCGCATGTACTGGCGTCTAGGATATAACAAATCGTTTAGAAAAGGTTTGCATGTGGATGCCAGTTTTTAAGGCCTTTCATAATGTCCATTGGAGTTCTCCAAGGCAGTAAAATTTATCCACGGTCTAGGGCCTGCCGATCGGAGTCTAGAATCTTCCACGTTACTTAGTAAACTACCTGTCCTAACCCATGTTGAGCAATGAGTGCTATTGCAGCCGTTACTGCGGGCAAAAACGAAACGTTTGAGTCGAGATTCTGATGATTCCGAACGATAACTGGAGGAGATAAAAGCTGCACGTCACTACAAAACAAGCACGTTACTAGCAAGTCAAAAACGGCAGACAGGTTTGATACTCTAAAATGAAATGACTTACGAGTTCAACCTGTCCAGTGTGCTGCTCTCTACTAGATTCCAGGAATATCAACCAGAACGGACACGCTTCTCTGCGTTCGTTCTTTAACTGAATAACACAGTTCTAAATTATGCATATTACATTTTCTTCCGTTCAAGTGCAATTCGTGGCCATGCCTGTTTTGAGCTAATATATGTGTACGTACTGCTGTGTAGGAGTTAACGTAAACTAACAGAGCCGGAAAAACAAATCCGAGATAAAATCGAGGAGTACTGAATGTGAGCTCAAGGGAGAAGAGCAAATAGGAAGTACTTCATCAGTATTGTGGTGTGGAATACAATGTTTATCGCCGTGCCTCAGTGCAATTCATATAGTGCGAAAAACTCGTATTCCAAGCAAGACAAACATCGCATTCCGTCCACGTTAGCACTGTAGTGCAGATGTTTTCAGTTCAGTGAAAGTACGTAGGTAGATGGGAGTAAGAAATTATATTCGGTTACTCTGTAACGAGTCGCTGGAAACAACGGGCTCCTTATTCCATTTTCCCCACAAAATATCCCTGAACAACGTCCGAAATTTGGGAGTGCAGTTCGAGTTGACCCTGTAGCTTTTCATTTACTATTTTCATATTCCTAATTCTGTTAAGTAAAACTTGCATCTTGGATTCATTAGAATATGGTAGTGCAAACATGTAGCTTCTTTGCAATTAATTCATCTGGTGATGGAAAAACGCACTTACGTTAATTGTCCCCAGCAGAACTAATAGCTTCGGATGGACTAGAAAGAAGATACGTTCGTGAATGGAAGTGTAGCTTAGAATTGTATCATGCGAGACAGACATTTTCGCGTGTATAACACTTTGTGGATTTCAGAGAACCAGGAAGATAAATAGATGGCTCTCTGAACATTATATGAGCCGACCTGAGCGGCGGAGCGGTTGTAGGCGCTACAGTCTGGAACCGCGTGATCGCTGCAGTCGCAGGTTCGAATCCTGCCTCGGGCATGGATGTTTGTGATGTCCTTAGGTTAGTTAGGTTTAAGTAGTTCTAAGTTCTAGGGGACTGATGACCTCAGCAGTTAAGTCCCATAGTGCTCAGAGCCATTTGAATCATTTTTGATTTGAACTTTATATGTAACATGTCTTTGTAAGTACATATTTTTATAGTACAATGTGTCAAATTATAAACACTCTCAGCTGTCTACATCTCCAAATTTTGTTTTTCCTTTCCTACCAGTTTCGGCGTTAGTTTACGCCATCTTCAGGCCCGCCGATGGACATGAAGATAGAAGTGGTGACGTTGTTAAAAAGAAGTCTATGATACTAGTTACTGATGCTAGCTCCTGTTTCGATTGTAGGAGAGGTGGGCTTCTTCCTACACGTCGGTCAGATAGCGTAGTATAACACCGAAAATGGTGACAAAGTAAAATAAAATTTGAAGTATGGACGCCTGAAAGTGCTTTTGATTTGACATTTTATATGTAACAGTTCGATATCAATGAAATACCAAAAAGTTTTAAAAATGCATATGTTCTTGTCCATTATCTCAATGATCATCGCCGCCACACGATTCCGACCGTATCAGCATCGTGTAACTGTAGCAGAAGCGTTTAGAGAAATCGTAGATTCCAGTGACATTTATCGGATTATTTGCACAATATAGTCTGTTCGTGTATGGGTTGCCCGTTGTATAGCACTCCAAACATGTTTCGTAGAAATAATTCTCTAATTTTCTGTTCTTATGAACGATTGCTATTTATTTAAAAGAAAATATTTAAAACATAATTTTCTATTTTTCATAAAACTTGTAGTTCATTTAAATAAAACTATAGTTGTTCTTTCATTCCAGTTTTCAGGAGTAGCTGATGCCCCATTAAATAAAAAGTATTAATGATTATTTATACTCAAGATCAAATCTCAAGAATATCCTTTTACTTTTAATTAAATTTTTTATTTTATTTTGCATGTTCTTGCTTCGAGACTTGCTGCCGCTCGATTCTCGCTAGTCGTTCAGTACATTCTGCGCCTACTTCTATAACTATCCAGCGCATGTTCTTTACAGCGTGTGGCAGAGGGTGCTTCAAATGCCACCGTCACTAGCCCCCTTTCTGTTCTACTTTAAAATGGTGCGCGGAAATAACGATAACAGGTAGCCTCCGTGTGAGCTCGAATGTCACTAGTTTTAATCTTCTTGGTCTTCTGGCAAGGTACATGTAGCACATGTAATATGATGGTTCAGTCTGTTATTCACACATGCACTCGGAATTTGGACGGTAAATCTCACCACAATGCACAACGCCTTTCTTGCTGTGGCTACCACTGTGGTTCGGTGAGGGTGTCTGTAACATTCTTGCGTTTACTAAAGAACTAGTGATGCAACGCATTGCTGGTTGTTGTATTTATTTCCTCTGCAAGTCCCACCTGGTAAGGGTCCCACACTGACGAATAATTTTAAATTGCGTGTCGAACGGTGGTTTTATGAGATACTTCCTTCAAGGGTGGGCTATATTTCGTGACAGTTCTTTCAATGAACCTTAGTTTTATAGCTGTCCCTCCCGCAACCAGTTATCCATTGTTGCCCCATAGTCGTAATCCCAGATGTATTATGCATAAGAATCTTTTTAGTGACTGTTCATAAATTTTGTAATCAAATAATAACGGGTCTTTCCCACATTTATGCTCAAAACAATACATTTTTTTACGTTGAGCGTCGGCTGCCAATCCTTCCACGAAACATCGAACATTTGAGAGCCTTCTTGCACTTTGGTAAACTATTCTAGCATTGCAGTATCGCTGTATGCGACAGCTTCGCTCGCCAACATCTTCATCTACACCTACGTCTAGATAACTACTTTGCAACTCACACTTACGTGCCTGCCAGAGGGTTCATCGAACGTTCTTCAGATTACTTCTCTGCCGTTCCACTCTCTTTCAGCGCGTGGGAAACACGTACACTTACATATTTCCATTCACGTTCTAACATCACTAATTTCTCTTATTTTATGACGATTCTCATTTCTCCCTGTGTAGGGTGTCATCGAGAAAATGTTTTCGCACTCCAAGAAGGAAGCTGGTGACTGAAATTTTGTGAAAAGACCTGGCTTCAGGAAAAACGCCTCAGTTTCAATGACTGACACCTCGGCTCGCATATCGTATCCGCTCTTTCTCGCTCTCTCTCTCTCTCTCTCTCTCTCTCTCTCTCTCTCTCTCTCCCTCCCTCCCCTCCCCCCTCTCTCTCTGTCTCTCTGTCTCCCTCATTCTCTCTCTCTCTCTCTCTCTCTCTCTCTCTCGATAGCAGAAAACGAGATGCCCTTTATTAAAAATTTTTTTATGTCCTCCGTCAGTCCTCTCTGTTATCGATCTCACGCTGCATAGCACAGCATCCCAGAAGAGGACAGAGATGCGAAGTGGGCAGTCTCTTTACTTGACGTGTTGTATTTTCCACGGGTTTTGCCAATAAAACAGTCTTGGTTACACTGTTCATGTAATGATTTCAGTGTGTGTTGTTCGTAGATCCTCGTGGATTTGATGATACACACTGGTACTTAACAAAAAAATGTCCTATACCAATCTCTGGGTACACAGAAACACAAAGCTGACATGTTATTCGATTCTCTCAAATGAAACAAACGCGCCGCAATTAGCCGTCAATAAGTTTTAAGTAAATAGTAATGACAAATTGTGAGGAACTCGAAAAGGGAATGTTTCGCAGGAATAATTTCACAGTCCCTATAATTGTGTTCTGCTAGTTCAGCAAGTAGAACAACTTCTCCCGAGTTTGCAAAGTGTGAGAAAGGTATTGGCAGAAGTAAAGCGTTGAGGGTGGGTCGTGATCCATGCATGGATAACTCAGTCGTACAAGCATTCTCCAGTACAGGTAACATTGGGGTTCGAGTCCTTCACAAGGTAAACAATTTTAACCTGTCGTAAGGTTTCATAACAGGGCACTCTCTGCTGCAGAGTGAATGCTTCCTTCTGGAAACAAGGTGATTTGTAGACTGCAATGGATCTGAACCCCGATTTGCAATACGCCTTAGGTATGTAAAGCATTGAATACAGTGAGTTGAACGGAATACTTGTTGAAAACTATTTACACTACTGGCCATTTAAATTACTACACCAAGAAGAGATGCAGATGATAAATGGGTATTAAATGGACAAATATATTACACTAGAACTAACACGTGATTACAGTTTCACGCAGTTTGGGTGCATAGATCCTGAGACATCAGTACCCAGAACAACCACATCTGGCAGTAATAACGGCCTTGATACGCCTGGGCATTGAGTCAAACAGAGCATGGATGGCGTGTACAGGTATAGCTGTCCATATAACTTCAACATGATACCACAATTCATCAAGATTAGTCACTGGGATATTGTGATGAGCCAGTTGCTCGGCCACCATTGACCAGACGTTTTCAGTTGGTGAGAGATCTGGAGAATGTGCTGGCCAGGGCAGCAGTCGAACATTTCTTGTATCCAGAAAGGCCCGTGCAGGACCTGCAACATGCGGTCGTGCATTATCCTGCTGAAATGTAGGGTTTCGCAGGGATGGAATGAAGGGTAGAGCCACGGCTCGTAACACATCTTAAATGTAACGTCCACTGTTCAAAGTGCCGTCAATGCGAACAAGAGGTGACCGAGGCGTGTAACCAATGGCACCCCATACCATCCCACCAGGTGATACGCCAGTATGGCGATGACGAATACAAGCTTCCAATGTGCGTTCACCGCGATCTCACCAAACACGGATGCGAACATCGTGATACTGTAAACACAACCTGGATTCATCCGAAAAAATGACGTTTTGCCATTTGTGCACCCAGGTTCGTCGTAGCGTACACCATCGCGAGCGCTCCTGTCTGCGATGCAGCGTCAAAGGTAACCGCAACCATGGTCTCCGAGCTGGTAGTCCATACTGCTGAAAACATCGTCGAACTGTTCGTACAGATGGTTGTTGTCTTGCAAACGTCCCCATCAGTTGACTCAGGGATCGAGACGTGGCTGCACGATCCGTTACAGCCATGCGGATAAGATGCCGGTCACCTCGACTGCTAGTGATAGGAGGCCGTTCGGATCCAGCACGGGGTTCCGTATTACCCTCCCGAACCCACCGATTCCATATTCTGCTAACAGTCATTGCATCTCGACCAACGCGAGCAGCAATGTCGTGATACGATAAACCGCAATCACGATAGGCTACAATCCGACCTTTATCAAAGTCGGAAACGTGATGTTACCCATTTCTCCTCCTTACACGAGGCATCACAACAACGTTTCACCAGGCAACGCCGGTCAACTGTGTATGAGAAATCGGTTGGAAACTTTCCTCATGTTAGCACATTGTAGGTGTCGACACCGGCGTCAACCTTGTGTGAACGCTCTGAAAAGCTAATCTTTTGCATATCACAGCATCTTGTTCCTGTCGATTAAATTTCGCGTCTGTTGCACGTCATCTTCATGGTGTAGCAATTTTAATGGCCAGTAGCGTACATTGATGGAACCTGCAAACTACATTGGGGATGTTGTAGGGGTGTGGAAAAGCAGTATTGGAGTAATAGCGATGCGGTTGGGTGGTGCGGCACGTACCGTCGAGCACGTGCACGGTGATGGTGTCGGCGCGCGCGTTGCTGGGCCGGCACGAGTAGTTGCCGGCGTCGGCCGCGTTGGCGCGCTGCACCAGCAAGCGCGTCGTCGTGACGGGGCCCTTGTCCGTGGCCACGCTGACGCCGCCACGCGGGGAGTCGTAGCTGATCACCTGCAACGAGGTCAGGACACACGGTTCACACTCACACAGTCTCAACTGGTCATCTGAACTTAGGCAGCTGGCACGGTTCAAACTCTCGCACACTTACGCATCACCTGTAAAGCGGAGAGCAGACAATGTTCACCCTCACACAGCCGCAGACGCTGAGTGCAACAAATACAACATACACGATTCACACACACAGAGTCGCTGACAATCACCTGTAACTCGGATGGCAAACATGGTTCAAAATCACACAATCGTAAGTGATCACCTGCTACACGGTCAAGAGCCCGACTCCATTCCTGAATGGTCAGCGAGTCAGAATGCCCTGCTAGGGGCCGAGGTCCGATTTCCATTTGGATCGGAGATCTTGTCCTCTCGGGTACCGTGTGTTGTGCTGTCTTCATCCTATCATCCTCGTGGACATGCAATTCGCAAGAGTAGCATCAGCTAGGAAGACTTGCACAAAGCGACCAGTCCGCCCGACAGGAAGTCCACGCCACACGACATTTCATTTCGTGGCCAGCAGACATGCTTCATACTCATACATCAGTAGCTGACCATCTGAACGTGGGCAGCAAACATGGGACACACTCTCGGACTCATAGTTTATAACCTGCTACATAGGCAGCTGTCAGAGACAGCAAAGGACTTGGAAGAGCAGTTGAACGGAATGGACAGTGTCTTGAAAGGAGGGTATAAGATGAACATCAACAAAAGCAAAACGAGGATCATGGAATGCAGTCGAATTATGTCGGGTGATGCTGAGGCAATTGGATTAGGAAATGAGACACTTAAAGTAGTAAAGGAGTTTTGCTATTTGGGGAGCAGAATTACTGATGATGGTCGAAGTAGAGAGGATATAAAATGTAGACTATCAATGGCAAGGAAAGCGTTTCTGAAGAAGAGAAATTTGCTGACATCGAGTATAGATTTAAGTGTCAGGAAGTCGTTTTTGAAAGTGTTTGTATGGAGTGTAGCCATGTATGGAAGTGAAACATGGACAATAAATAGTGTGGACAAGAAGAGAATAGAAGCTTTCGAAATGTGGTGCTACAGAAGAATGTTGAAGATTAGGTGGGTACATCACGTAACTAATGAGGAGGTATTGAATAGGATTGGGGAGAAGAGAAGTTTGTGGCACAACTTGACTAGAAGAAGGGATCGGTTGGTAGGACATGTCTTGAGGCATCAAGGGATCACCAATTTAGTATTGGAGGGCAGCGTGGAGGGTAAAAATCGTAGAGGGAGACCAAGAGATGAATACACTAAGGAGATAAAGAAGGATGTAGGTTGCAGTAGGTACTGGGAGATGAAGAAGCTTGCACAGGATAGATTAGCATGGAGAGCTGCATCAAACCGGACTCAGGACTGAAGACCACAACAACAACAACATAGGCAGCAGGTATGATACAGGTACAGATTCGTAACTTATTACCTGGCAGCATGGACAGGAGTCACAGTTTACATCATACAGTGGTAAGTATTGAACTTCGCGTCACAGGCAACAGAAACTGTTCATATTCGCACAGTTGTACCTGATCACCTGCTACATGGGCAGAAAACTTGAAACACACTCACACAGTCATAGTTTATCACGTGCAAGGTGGAAAGTAGTCACAGTTCACATGCCGACAGTGGAAAATGAATAACTATATCACCGGCAACAGACAGAGTTCACAGTCTCGTAGTCATACCTGATCACTTGCAACTTGCACAGCAGACGCTGTTATAACTGTTCATCTGCAACACGGACAGGAAGCACGGTTCAAACTCATGCAGTCATGGTCGCTCAGTTGCTACAGGGGCAGCAGACATAATTCACACAGTCATATATGATCACCTGCAGGATGGGCAGCAGACACACATTACTTTCACACAGTCGCAAGTGACCATGTGAAACGTGTACAGCAAACACAGTTCACACTCACACAGTCCTAACTGATCAATTGCAGGATGGGCAGCAGACACAGTTCACACACACACACAATGGTAAACGATCAACTGCATCACAAAGCAAGAGACGCAGTTCACACACTGACACAGTCGTACCCGATCACTTACAACTTGCACAGAAGACACTGTTCTCGTTCTTCACCTGCAACACAGACAGTAGGCACAGTTCATATTCATGCATTCATATCTCATCACCTGCAGGATGGGCACGAGACACAGGTCACACTGACAGAATCTTAAATGATCCTGAGCTACATGGACAGCAGACACGTTCACACTCGCACATTCGTAGCTGATTACCTGCAACGTACACAGTCTCGATTTTTAGCCACCCTATCCCACTCAGGGCTGTTTCTTTCCTCTGCATTGTACATTATACCATCGCATTTTGCAATATGGCACAACAATTATAGCTTCCCGTTTTCCTACTTTCCACCTCAACACTTCTCAATTCAGCTCGTTGGATATACCTATACCCAACGATCCTATAAATCCTGGTCGGTTACTTCCCTTACTATTTTTTCCCAGTATGTACCATTCAACTGATAGCTAATATAAAAGAGTAGTCAAGAACTATAGGTCTCACAGTTGCCTATTATGCGAATTTAACTCCATATCTAGATAGAAGACACAATTAAATACTCAAACGCTTTCAGCAAAATTTTCGCAGTAGAGTTTTAAGATGGAGGCTGTTGAGGATCGAATGTAATGGTAGTTTTTCCTGGGGCCAGTGCTGCCAGTGTGCAGCTGCTGCAAGACGCGTCACCGATGGCACCTCCACCACGGCTGTACTGGGCCGAAGTTTCTTTTGTTTGTGGTAAGCTCATATGGGACAAACTGCTGAGGTCATCGGTCCCCAAGGTTACACAATACTTAACCTAACTTAAACTAAGTTACGCGAAGGACACGACACACACCTATGCCAGAGTGAGGACAGAGACCACAGACGGAGGGAGCCGCGCGAACTGTGGCAAGGCGCCCGAGACCGCGCGGCTACCCCGCGTGGCTGGGGTGAGTTGCGCGAGGCAGCTGGCATATCTAGAATCTCCTGGAAACGAGCGCCGAAGGTGTGGCTGGGCCTGGCGGCTTGCCAGCGACAATCAGTGTAAGATACGGCTGGTTGTGGAGGAGACCAAAGCAGGAGGCTCGTCCTCTATCTATAGATGGACAGTCAGTAACATAGAGCTGTTGGGAAGCTGTTCTGTGGTAAACCAAGACCCTCGCTGAGGCGATGTATGCGTTGACATTGGATGGGCATGGTCAGCCAGAAAGGACGTTGCTGGAATGTCGGTAAAAGACTATTGGAGCCAGTGCTGTTTTATCTGGTCGCACACATGTCATTGCAGAAAGGAGAAACGACTTCAACGGAATGTAAGAGCAAAGAGAGAGTGATTCTGAGCGAACGTTGATATCCTTATTTACTTCTGTTCAAGTTGTGTCACAGCATTATATGCAAAGTGCATTAAGTGAAGTCAGTTGTAGCGCTCTTCGTTCGGTAATTGTGTTTATTGAATTATGGCTTTTGTGGCTACTGCACGTGGGAGTATTTATTTGTACGGTTGTAAATTCAAAGTGATTACAAACCATGCGTCTTTAAAATGGTTATTACAGTTGAAAGATCCATCAAGTCAGTTAACGAGATGGGCATAAAAATTGATATCGACTGTGAAGTAATTCATAATCCAGGGATCAAACATATGAATAGAGATACCCTTAGAAGGAAGATAGCACTTTTACAAGTAGTAGGTGGATGGTAAGCTGTTTGGATAAAGGCACATTCAGCTAACAGTGAGCTTCAATTGTTTTGAACGAAACCTCATTTTCAAATGCATGAAGATGCAGATCTCTCAAGTCTGAACCTCACATTGTAGCTCCTTCAGTTCTGAGAACTGAAATATTCCACCAATCACACAACAACATCTTACCAGGCCATTGAGGGAAAAGAAATACTAGACCTGTAGCTGAAAGATTTTGGTGGAAAACCCGCTGCATTGATGTAGAACAATATATAAGAAATGGCCGCAACTGCTCGCCGGCAGTCCGCCATGGCGCCTGGGTAGCTGACATCACTGGCCATACACGAGACGATTTCTGCGATGGTCCAGGAATACGGGCTAGTTCAGCGGATGTTTCTGATAATGGACCTGCAAGGTCGATATGAGGTCTGTCGTTGCCCACTAACATGAAGTCTCTGTCCGTCGGTTCTAGCTCTTCAGTCTGGCCGCTGGCTGGGTACATTCTTGTTTGGGTGAAACCGGCGGGTTTTCGTGATATGCCCATGGTCCCAAAGCTGCCATACATGCTGGACAAGCAAGAGGCCACGGGTCACGGATTTGAGGAGTTTCCAAGGTGTCTCATGGCAAGTGTGTTGTACAGTGAAACTATAAGTTCCTGTAAACTGAAAGCTGCACATTAATCAGTGTCAAATTTCGAATATCATCTACGTTTCTCTTGTTGCCGTTATAGACTTTGCTTACTCTGGTAGAACAAAGTGGAGTTTACAAACTGTCAACTCGCTAACATCCTACTGAAGTTGCAAATGCCACAGAAAACAGAAACTATGGCTCATTAAATGAGAAAATGAGGACAAATCAAGTCAAAAGCTTATGAAAAAGCACATTGTGGGTATAAATATCAACGTGCAGTTTCTTGATTTCCTTTGTTGCAAAGCCATAATAACCCTCATTTCACCAGCTACCGATGACTCTTAAATACTCCAGCTAGACCTATATCCCTGTAGGTAAGAATGTTCTGCTTGTCTACCACAAGGCAAAATACTCTTCTCTTCGTATTCTGGCATTTGGAAAAATCTCGTTTCGATAACTCAAACCATTTCTAAAGTATGAGAAGTTTTATGAGCATTTCATTCCAGCTTTGTTGCTGGCGTGAGCAATCGCAAGTGTGCCTGACACATAATGCCAATTGTTTCGAGATTGCTCCCAAATCTAGAGAAAAATTCAGTATTTTACCAAATTTTGTACTTAGAAATATATGGTATAATATCCTCAATATGCGAATTCCAATTTTGAGTTGAAAACTTTTTGAATTTTATTTAGTGTGTTACTTTCATGCAAAATATGACAATAACTATGACCATTCATGAAGTGACATACACTTTATCGCGAAGCAGAAATACAAAGCTCTAACTGATGTAAAAATCGATTCGTTTATCGAATAGTTTCTTTAAAATCATTTGAGAAAGTTTGCAGGATAGCCGACATGAGCATGGCGCTCTGCCGGAGTAACGCGCCAGCCACTGACCCGCCGACAACTGACTGACTTGGCTGAATCAAGCCAATCTCAGAAATCTGACCTTGTGTGTACCTGCTTGAGAAGCCCGATCCGTTCCCAGAACTGCGGGTAACTGTATGAAAGTCGCGCCTTTACTAACACACGGGCGAGGACAGAAGGTATTCGAGAAACCGCCTGAAATATCCTTGACTCGGCGCGGAAATCCGCTAGCGTGGGGTCAGCTGGTTTTTCTGTGTTTGCAACCGCTGAGCTTACTCACCTGCATGAACTAGAATCCAACTCGCAGCTGAATGAGCAATGGCTAGTGCAAACGAAAGACAACTTCCGAACACTGAGAATAAAAGATCGAACTCAAATAATGTTTTGCTGGCGTCGGTAACGATTCATAGGTTCCTAACAGCTATCTTTACTTCACGCAGAGGTATCTCCGCTCGGCCCTCAGCAGCGTATTTGCATTAAGGATTCTGTTCAGAATGATCTTATGATTAACAGGTTATGGATAATATAAAAATTCTGCGTTTTTGTTGTGAACTGTTATGTTTCTAATTCTACGATTCTCATATATTTTTCTCAGATACAACTTACCTTAGGGAAATTAGGATGTCTTCCATTATGGCACAAATTCATGATTGTTCATTACATTATATTACATTACATTTATCGTTATCCACGGACCTCTTGTAGAGGAGTCTCTGGGATGTGGAAAGAGTCAAAGTCTCTTTATATAATTTTTTACTCACATACATGGATATTGTACAATTCTAATGCAGACAGTGTCATGAGCTATAATCCTTGGGAAGATATTGGGTGACAGGAAGTTCTTTAATTCACTCTGAAACCAATCTTTATCACTGTACTCTGGTAAGTTATTGAATATATGAGTACCCATATATCTGACTGCTTTTTGTACTAATGTTAAGCTTTTATAGACCTTATACAGATTTCTTTTGGTTCTGGTAGTACAAACATGTTTTGCACTATTTTGTGTAAAAAGAGACATGTAGCAAATGACAAAGGAAATCAGTGACTATATGTACTGAGAAGTAGTAATTAGAATACTAAGTTTCGCAAAGAGGTCTCTGCATGATGATCTAGGACTGACACGAGATATAATTCTAATGACTCTTTTTTGAACTTTGAAAATGTTTTCTTTGTGTGAGGAGTTTCCCCAAAAGATGATTTCATAACTCATTAGTGAATGGAAGTAGGCCGAATAAACTAACTTCTTCATTTTTAAATCACCTATTTCTGCTATCATGCGTACCGCAAATGTTGCAGAACTACAATTTTCCATTAAGTCTAGAATGTGAGTTTTCCAATTTAGGTTGTGGTCATTTTGCACCCTTAAAAATTTGACGCTGTCACCAGCTTTAATTTCATTGTTTGAACACATTATACTTATAGGGTCAGGTGTTCTTTGTGAGGCACTAAACTGTATGTACTGCGTCTTGTCAAAATTCAGTGACAATCTATTTTCCGTGTACCACCCACTGATACAAATATTTCATTAGCTGATTGCTCAGTGAGATTATGGGTACTGTTGTATACCAATACTTGTATCATCTGCAAATAAGACAAAATTTGCATTTTGTGACATTGCATATGTTGTTGTGTGGTCTTCAGTCCTGAGACTGGTTTGATGCAGCTCTCCATGCTACTCTATCCTGTGCAAGCTTTTTCATCTCCCAGTACCTACTGCAACCTACATCCTTCTGAATCTGCTTAGTGTATTCATCTCTTGGTCTCCCTCTACGATTTTTATCCTCCACGCTGCCCTCCAATACTAAATTGGTGATCCCTTGATGCCTCAGAACATGTCCTACCAACCGATCCCTTCTTCTGGTCAAGTTGTGCCACAAACTTCTCTTCTCCCCAATCGTATTCAATACCTCCTCATTAGTTATGTGATCTACCCATCTAATCTTCAGCATTCTTCTGTAGCACCACATTTCGAAAGCTTCTATTCTCTTCTTGTCCAGACTATTTATCGTCCATGTTTCACTTCCATACATGGCCACGCTCCATACGAATACTTTCAGAAATGACTTCCTGACACTTAAATCAATACTGGATGTTAACAAATTTCTCTTCTTCAGAAACGCTTTCCTTGCCATTGCCAGCCTACATTTTATATCCCCTCTACTTCGACCATCATCAGTTATTTTGCTCCCCAAATAGCAAAACTCCTTTACTACTTTAAGTGCCTCATTTCCTAATCTAATTCCCTCAGCATCACCTGACTTAATTAGACTACATTCCATGATCCTTGTTTTGCTTTTGTTGATGTTCATCTTATATCCTCCTTTCAAGACACTGTCCATTCCATTCAACTGCTCTTCCAAGTCCTTTGCTGTCTCTGACAGAATTACAATGTCATCGGCGAACCTCAAAGTTTTTATTTCTTCTCCATGAATTTTAATACCTACTCCGAATTTTTCTTTTGTTTCCCTTACTGCTTGCTCAATATACAGATTGAACAACATCGGGGAGAGGCTACAACCCTGTCTTACTCCCTTCCCAACCACTGCTTCCCTTTCATGTCCCTCGACTCTTATAACTGCCATCTGGTTTCTGTACAAATTGTAAATAGCCTTTCGCTCCCTGTATTTTACCCCTGCCACCTTTAGAATTTGAAAGAGAGTATTCCAGTCAACATTGTCAAAAGCTTTCTGTAAGTCTACAAATGCTAGAAACGTAGGTTTGCCTTTCCTTAATCTTTCTTCTAAGATAAGTCGTAAGGTCAGTATTGCCTCACGTATTCCAGTGTTTCTACGGAATCCAAACTGATCTTCCCCGAGGTTGGCTTCTACCAGTTTTTCCATTCGTCTGTAAAGAATTCGTGTTAGTATTTTGCAGCTGTGACTTATTAAGCTGATAGTTCGGTAATTTTCACATCTGTCAACACCTGCTTTCTTTGGGATTGGAATTATTATATTCTTCTTGAAGTCTGAGGGTATTTCGCCTGTTTCATACATCTTGCTCACCAGATGGTAGAGTTTTGTCAGGACTGGCTCTCCCACGGCCGTCAGTAGTTCCAATGGAATATTGTCTACTCCGGGGGCCTCGTTTCGACTCAGGTCTTTCAGTGCTCTGTCAAACTCTTGACGCAGTATCATAGCTCCCATTTCATCTTCATCTACATCCTCTTCCATTTCCATAATATTGTCCTCAAGTACATCGCCCTTGTATAGACCCTCTATATACTCCTTCCACCTTTCTGCTTTCCCTTCTTTGCTTAGAACTGGGTTTCCATCTGAGCTCTTGATATTCATACAAGTTGTTCTCTTATCTCCAAAGGTCTCTTTAATTTTCCTGTAGGCGGTATCTATCTTACCCCTAATGAGATAGGCCTCTACATCCTTACATTTGTCTTCTAGCCATCCCTGCTTAGCCATTTTGCACTTCCTGTCGATCTCATTTTTGAGACGTTTGTATTCCTTTTTGCCTGTTTCACTTACTGCATTTTTATATTTTCTCCTTTCATCAATTAAATTAAATATTTCTTCTGTTACCCAAGGATTTCTACTAGCCCTCGTCTTTTTACCTACACATTGCATATGGAAGGTCATTAATATACAGGGTGTTACAAAAAGGTACTGCCAAACTTTCAGGAAACAGTCCTCACACATAAATAAAGAAAAGATGTTATGTGGTCATGTGTCCAGAAACGCTTAATTTCCATGTCAGAGCTCATTTTAGTTTCGTCAGTATGTACTGTACTTCCTCGATTCACCGCCATGATTTCATGCGGGATACTCTACCTGTGCTGCTAAAACATGTGCCTTTACAAGTACGACACAACATGTGGTTCATGCACGATGGAGCTCCTGCACATTTCAATCGAAGTGTTCGTACGCTTCTCAACCACAGATTCGGTGATCGATGGATTGGTAGAGGCGGACCAATTCCATGGCCTCCACGCTCTCATGACCTCAACCCTCTTGACTTTCATTTATGGGGCCATTTGAAAGCTCTTGTCTACGCAACCCCGGTACCAAATGTAGAGAATCATCGTGCTCGTATTGCGGACGGCTGTGATGCAATACGACATTCTCCAGGGCTGCATCAGCGCATCAGGGATTCCAAACGACGGAGGGTGGATGCATGTATCCTCGCTAACGGAGGACATTTTGAACATTTCCTGTAACAAAGTGTTTGAAGTCAAGCTGGTACGTTCTGTTGCTGTGTGTTTCCATTCCATGATTAATGTGATTTGAAGAGAAGTAATAAAATGAGCTCTACCATGGAAAGTAAGCGTTTCCGGACACATGTCCACATAACATATTTTCTTTCTTTGTGTGTGAGGAATGTTTCCTGAAAGTTTGACTGTACGTTTTTGTTGTAACACCCTGTAAACAACAAGGGTCCTAAAATAGAGCCCTGGTGCACTCCTCGTCTGATGGTTTCATATTTTCAATGACCATTGTTATGTGGTAAGCCTGACCCAAACACACACTGTTTTCTACTAAAAGGATAGGGTGAGAACCATGAGCGTGTTACTCCTGTTATCCCATACAATTTAATTTTTGTATAAGGATATAATGCTTAACACAATCAAAAGCTTTAGCCAGATCACAGAATATATAAAGTGGTAATATCTTTTGAGTTATTGATTCTAATATATCATCTATAAAAGTGAATATAGATTGATCAGTTGACAATCCTTTCCGAAATAAAAACTGATTGTGAATGACAATATTTTTCTGTACTAAGTGTTTATAAAGTCTATTGTACATAACTCTTTAAAACACTTTTGAAAATATTGCCAATAATTACATGGGACAGAAGTTTTCCAATGATGATTTGTCTCCTTTTTAGGTTTGACAATAGCATATTTAAGCCTACCTTTGAAAGTACCACTGTGGAGGGATTCATTACATAAGTAACTCAGTATGTCACAAAGTTCTGAGGAGCAACATTTAATTATTGTAATGCTCATTTCATCATAACCACTGGAACATTTGTTTTTAAGAGAGCTAATAATACAAGAAATCTCTTTTGGTGAGGTAGTATATTGTTGAATTTTGTCAAACTTCTGCAGAAATGCATTTTTTAAATATCTTAAGACGTCCTCTAAGGAACTATGCAAACCTAAGTTGCCTGCTACTGAAAGGAAATAGTTGTTGAAAGTGTCTGCAATTTTGGAGGTATCTCTAATCAACTAATTATTTACATTTAACATAGTTTCCTCATTTGCCTGATTAGTTTTCGCTGTTTCACTTTTTACTGTGTTTCATTTAGTTTTTATCTTGTTATTAGAGGCATTTATTTTTTCTTGAAAATAAATACATTTTGAGGTTCTGATTCTCTGTCTAGAATTTTACAATATAATTTGTAATGTGTTTTAGCTGTGTAGTCATCGTTTTTCCTTGCCATTAAGTATTGTCTTCTTTTCGTTTTGGAAGATACTTTTATTCCATTTGTAATCCAAGGTTTTGAAACATTTAATCTATTTGCTTTGATTACTTTCTTTGTGCATCAGTTTTCTGTGTGACCTATGACCATATTAGAGAAACAGTGAGTTTTTCATTTATACCAGGTGAACTGTATACATCTTTCCAGTCTGTATTCCTCAAACAGTTTTTTATACCTACAGTTCCTGTTTCATTTATTATTCATATAGCTTCCCACTTACTGTTATTATTTAAATCAGACCCCACTATGTTAAATGTAAGCAACTGGGCATCATGATCTGAAAGGCCATTAAATACTGGATTTATACTATGATTTGCTAGTGTGGTAGTATCTATGAAAATGTCATCAGTAGCAGTGGTGCTGGTACCCAAAATCCTGGTTGGAAACTGTACTAAGGGAATGAGATTGTAAGAAGTGGTAAGAGACTCTAGTATGGATCTTGAGTGAGTATCCTTCAGAAATTTAAATTAAAACTTCCACTTAGTATGAGTTCACTATTTTTAGAAGTTAAGAAATTTAATACTGCATCAAGCTGTTTAGTGAATAGCCAGAAATTCCAGTTGGAGCCCTGCATATTGTGACTATAATTATATTTCTTTTGTGTGTTTCTACTTGTGTGGCACATGCACCAGAATGCTCATCACTACAGTATTTAAGAATGTCAGTGTTTTTGTACTTGTGACCCTTTCTAATGTAAGTGGCAATTCCTCCTTTCTCCATCCCTTTTATACAATACTTTGAAGCTATGATGTACCCTTCCATATTAGGTATTTCAATTCCACTACCTAAATGATGTTCAGAAATACAAATAATATCAGCAGCATGTGTTGACTATAGCTCATCTAAACAGATCTGAAATTCATAAGTTTTGTTTTTAAACCTCTGATATTTTGTTGTAGTAAATTTACTGTTACTTTTCTGTGTCTTCACAAGTATTTTGCTTAACATTTTCAGATACATCTGGTTTAAACAATGAATGTGTAGATAATGAGGTTAACCTAAAGAAGAACTACTTCCATGAGTTGCAGTGTCCCCCCTTTAGAGAATTTGCTATCAGCCTAACCAGTATATCCTTCCCTATTCTACAGAGATGCAGGCCATGAGAAGTAAAGCCCCACCTACCAATAGTTTCAACAGGAGCCAAACCAATCCCTGACCCAGACCCAGCCGAAAGCAGTTGATCCAACTCCATATTGACCCGTTCACAGAGCTGTTCAACTGGGGTCGATTGTACCACTTTAAAACAGGCACAAACCCAACACTAGTATTGTTCGTCGCTGATGCTATTTTTACCTGGTCACTCTCAATACTGTAACCCAGGTCCTAATCAATTCTTTTCTTGCTCCACCCACAATTACAACATGTCCTCCTTGGTGAAATCTTTACACGAAGATCTCTATCACTTGACTGAGAGATGCTCTAGGCTTGAAAATGTTTGTGACCTGGTAGCTGTCACCTAATTTTCCTGTAGAAGCTGGCCCACACCTCTTCCATGACTGCCACCTAACAGCAGAATTTTCTTCCTGCTTCCTACTTTTTCTGAAGCAACAGGCTTCCTAACTGAATTCTGCTGTGCATCAGCTACACATGCATCTACATGAAGCTCTTCATTACTTAACTGTGGCAGAGGGGCAAATCTATTTTTTGTGCCATCAGTGAAACTGCCAGATACTGTCCTCTTCCTGTGGCCCCTGTTCCCTGCTACCACTTCTCACTTCTCTTCACCCTTCTCCCCCTCAACCTATTTATTTCCTCCCTAGCTTTGTCTAATTCAGCCTGATGTGCTCTAATCTTCCCGTCCTGTTCTGCTATTTTCGTATCCCGTGAACACACTCTACAGTACCTAGCAAGAGTCTCATTTTGTTCCCCAATTTGCATGCCACTACATTCCCCCCAATGAGAGGATCTCTCACAACAGCTGCGTAGCACCCCAGAACTAACTTTCCCACAGCAGCTAAAACACTTGACACTCACGATTGCTAACAACATAGGCCTACTTTTTAAGCTTTCGCTAAATGAAGATAATTATACTTAATTATACTTAATTTGTTTCCAGCCAGACTTTTACAAAAAACGAATTAGCCAACATTAGCCTGAGTCAACAACAGCTTGTGCAAACAGTGATCTGTGAACATAAGGCCACGTTATGCGACTTATTATCGAGTTCTCGGTCGAGTAGGCGATTACACTGAAACGCGCGACATTCCGATCAACAACTTTGTTGTCTTCCTCAAATTCAGTTACTGGGGATCATAATGCGCTTACTTCACGGCCCACAACAAAACCTGATTTTAAATAGTTGTATACACCATCAATCAATCACACCAAGATGTTCCGACAGTTCACTGTTTAAGGCTTCTGGAATAATGTACCGGAATGCTGCCTGGCAATTAGATGAATTAATACTCACAAGCTATACAGGATGTAATAGGTATAAGTGGAGGTATTTTTATATGTTGTATCTTCATAGATACACACGTCAGTGTGCTGATTGTTTTTTCTCTGCTTCGAATAGCCCTCCCAAAAACCGTCGCAAACTTTACTACCTGATGTGTTCCGCACAGTCGTAAATGCACCACTTAGTGGGCTACAACTCTGTCAGTACAGACTCTCCTCTTGTCTACACACATCTGCACTTCGTAACTGCGTTGCTGCCTAGGGAATATAAACCTTATTCGCATACCGGTGCCAAACACACTTGGAGGTGCTACCCATCCTAAAAACTTACTTGTTATAATTATTAGCCTGCAATTGCATAAATACTGACGTAATGTTTTTCGATACTCCGTCCCCAGTAAACAATAAAAATATCTGAACTTTTACGCGTTCACTCTGTACTTAAATTTTACATTGCTTTTTTTCTGTGATTCATTCGTAAGTGTACTGAAAAGCATTTTTTGTTTTGAAGTACGTCTGAACTGTACAGAACGATAGTCGAAGATTTCTTCCTAGAATATTAATTAGTTTTTTATTGAGATGTAACCTTCCAGTTTATAGAAGAGGCATTTCTTGTCAAAAAGTATTCTTCATTTCCAGATATTCAGCTCCTCCTATTTTGACCACCAACATTTGACACTGCCAGTACGCTGGTGTTGCCATACTGAAAGTTGCCTCTTATTTACCTAAAACGTATCCTGCTAGGATGAGCCAAGAGAAATTCTACTCTTCAGTCAATGTCAGAACACTCAGAACGCACTGCTTCTATGTAGGCAAGACGGTTTGCTGACGCTACTACTTAGACCGGATCATCATAAAAAGTGATCAGTATATGTAATATGATTAAAAACGTGCAACTGAGACCGAACAATAATTAATAACTATCTTAAACAGCAGTACAGTTGCTGAATCTCTCAGGACGGTAATGTCGGCTACAGTAAGTCATATTAGGTCGCGCTCTGTCTCTTTCCTTTCCACTCACTTGATTCATTCAGATCAGGGATATTTTGGGGCTATTCTTACCTCTTAACGTGACAGTGGACTCAACATCACTGGATGTCCGGTCCTGCCATGCCGTATTCATTCCTCACTCGGTCTCCAGTTTTTCAAATAGTAGGCGGTGGTTAGCAGAGAAGTTCGATTCTCAAGTGGTCTTGCATGGCAGGCGTGAGAATTATATCCTTACGTGCGGAATATTCCCCAGTTATTGTGTTAGTGGGTCCATGACTTGCCACATAACGTTCTGTTCATCGGTCACTGTTAGCGATCTTGTCCTATGTTTCTTCATGATTATCAACTAGTTAACCATGTCTTCTGAAGTAAAGGCCATTTATGATAACAGTAAAGCAATCTACAGGTCTCCTCCAAGTCATATTCCGCCACCGGGGCTCGGAAGACTTTTCCGTTGCGTGACAATTCGATGATTGGTACCTGGGCCTCAACTTCATCGCCGATCCTAATTTTGAAAACGGCGGTGAAGGAACGTGGGACGGAAAACTCTGATACGTTGTTTCGAGTAGACAAGACGGGCTACTGAAGCAACTACTTAAACCTGAAAATGATTCAAAGTGACTGAAACATGTAGCCTGAGTAAAAATGCGAAATTGAGATGGAGCCGTAAACAAGAATTATCTTCAACATGGCTTAAACACCGACTTCCGGAGAAACAGCAGACGACTTCAAGTACTCACAGAAGCACACTAACGCAGCAATGAGGCGCTGCACGCTACTCTGTCTTCGACGCGATTCAGAGTTCCGCGCTAGCCTTACTCTGCCCGTCTCCTAGAGAATCAGACGTGTAGAGGTCGTTTCTCGGTCTTTAGGAGTAGGGCAAAGCAAACTGCTCTAAATTGTAAGGTGACCAATCATAATTCCTCCCGCCTGTCGTCGCCTACTTATCCTCGTCTGAATGTATACCTTGCTCCCGTCTTCCGTCCCCATTTTTTCATGATTATTACTTTCGTATCAAAAGCGAGAGGATGAAACTCGTTAAATTTTAAAATGTCCAGTTATCTTCAGGCTTATAACTCTCCGTCCCTTTGTATCTTTCACACTTAGCCGTCTCTGCGTCTGACAGAAAGGCGTTAACTCACAGTTAGAGAGGAAGGTGGGACCACTATCGGTGGATTTGAAACACACCAACGATGGGCCGTGCGGAGTACGCGTCTTCTGTCCATTCCCCGACCTGCATGTCTCTCTAATGTCCAAAACGCTCCCTTTGCGGACTGGTGGGGAGGAGTTTTCATAAGAAATTGGAACACGCCGGTGATCCTCTCCTTGGCGGATCCGCGTTTTCCATCTCCCTCACTCTCAAAGTAACATTCTCTATGAGATGGAGAGAAGAGACTTGCGTTAACATTTAGCTGCCTTCCTCACGCAAACAGCGTCTTGCATGTCTCTCTAGTGTCCAAAACGCTCCCTCTGGGGACTGGGGGGGGGAGTTTTCATAAGAAATTGGAACACGCCAGTGATCCTCTCCTTGGCGGATCCGCGTTTTCCATCTCCCTTACTCTCAAAGTAACATTCTCTATGAGATGGAGAGAAGAGACTTGCGTTAAAATTTAGCTGCCTTCCTCACGCAAACAGCGTCTTGCATGTCTCTCTAGTGTCCAAAACGCTCCCTCTGCGGACTGGTGGGGAGGAGTTTTCATAAGAAATTGGAACACGCCAGTGATCCTCTCCTTGGCGGATCCGCGTTTTCCATCTCCCTCACTCTCAAAGTAACATTCTCTATGAGATGGAGGGAAGAGACTTGCGTTAAAATTTAGCTGCCTTCCTCACGCAAACAGCGTCTTTGGCACGCTCGACGTAAGGTTTCGGGGCGGGAAATGTTTTTGTTACCGTTTGAAACACCAACCCAACGTTCCCGCCCCCTTTGACACTGTAACGTCTTAATTTCAACTGCACATGTAATCGCCCAACTGTAGTCGCACGTGGAATGATGGATAAAGGAACTTAACTGAAATAAAAAAGGTAGTCCTATCTTCCTTCCAGAAGGTTTTAGCGCTCCCTCCCCAATGTGAAATTTGCATTTCACACTCTGACGCAAATATTTCGGTAATGGAAGAAGCAGCTGATACGCGGTTTTCACAGACTGGAATGGTAGGTAGGGGCCTGCCTTTGCAGCTCATACGTGGTATGAGCTTCAAATGTTCATTTATTTACAAAAGGTACAATTATGTTAATGGGACTATGTCAATTGACAGTACCATAATGAAAGTAGACTAAGGTTCAATGTCAGTGGTGTTTTCTGCAAGAGTCTAGCGCAAGTAGTTTATAAGATAACGGAATTTGGACGTCGAAAAAAGTGGCACTTGTGTGTTCCATGTGGTAGCACAAACGAATTTGAAATTCACTTGGGTGCGTATGTGCAGCCCTACACACATGTTAATACGTCTCTGTAAGAGCCGCGTTGATAAATAGGACACAACCTATGCCAAAGGAGAAACAAAGGTGAATACAGCACCTCTGTGGGGGCTCACACGTAAAGAACCAATGTACCATCAAAGTCTTTTCTCGAAATGATGACCACCAGTGTTAATAGAAGCTTGCAGTCTGCTATGAAACGGTTGCCTCAAACGTTCTAGATTTTCAGCGGAAATTACAGTGCAAGTAGTAGTAATACGCCGGTTCAAGTCATCTGTACCGTCTGAAGGGAATGAAGTGAATGAAGAATTTCATGTTTGCTGGAGTATCTCTCAGCGTGAATTTTAGACGAACGAACAGCACACTTCCTATATTCGTCGTAAATCATCAGCACATCTTCTTTTTTCGCATTGGGAAGTATCATCTTCCAATAACGTCCTACAACGTCCACTGTCACACAATAATTGACAGAACCGTCGCAATGCAATCTCAGCATACACATACCAAATGTACTCAAACTTATTGTCTTTGCCCAGCATCTACGCAATGGGATGTAGCAAACCTTTCGGTGTTTACAGTGTTCGCAATACCATAACTCGTAAACTACTTGTACTAGATTTCTGGGACACACACCATTGACATTCTTACATATTTAATCCACTTTCGTTATTTTGCTGTCAACAAGCACGGTCGTATTTAAAGACTTATAACTGTCGTAAATAACTGCACTTCCGTCAACGACACGAAATCTGTGTATTGGCTGCAAATACATGCCGTTTTTACAATTCGTTATGTGAAAATCATATATCGATTGGGCCTTCCGTGCCCGAAATACATGCGGTGCAAGTGTTACGTGAACCTGCCTGTATACAGCGTCGCCGTCATAACGCACAGATTAAACATCTCGTCAGTCTATATGAAAAGGACTAAGAGTCATCTTTCAATATACCAAATACGTGCCTGCCGAATCAGTCGTGTGAGGAACACATAGGCCTCCGATAACTATTACATTCTCGACATCAACAGACAAAGAATTCGATTCCTTTGGGTCACTTAACAGGATAGTCATCGTTTTATCAGACAAGCACTCAGGGAAAATTGTTTCAAAAAAAGCTACCCGTAGTGGAAATGCAGAGCTTTAGGACAGCGTTTACCAAAATAAGTAAGAAGCAAAGGACTAAGAGAACTGCAGAGTTTTTCCTTATATTCATAAATCATATTTAAGGAAATCCTATACAAATGTGTAATTATCTACTTTGGAAGTGTAATCTACAATTTCAAAAATAAAAAATTATTTTCACTAGAAAACAAGTGGAGAAAATAATATTCTTTGAAATTTTGTACTGCAAAAAAAAAAAAAAAAAAAAAAAAAAGGAAAAAATCTTTATACAAGAGGAATAATGAGAGCTTGTGATGTACAGAACTGCGCTGATCTAAGCTGTTTGAACTTTAGAACGAACCAAAACAATGTCCATCTTGAACACTTCACAATTTTGTACAAGAAATAGTAAGAGTCTTAGGCTCTAATAAAAATAGGTATCAGACTGCTACGTGTACATTTTCTACTTCCCTTGCCTAAAACATTTGGGGGAGCAACTAAAGCAGCAGATTGTCCGCTAACGATGTTTTCAGTCGGTGTTAGCTACTCCAGGATGACACGTGCACCATAGACAAGTAGGATAAATATTTTACATTGTTTACAGGGAGACCTGAAGTAAGCTTTGTCTCGGAAGTCAACTTACAGAAAAACTGTGTCGATCATTAACAAGAATGGGAAACGTGAACAGGTAGTCGGTGCAGCCGGTGCAAGAGGGAGAAATCTGACGTCAGTGAAAACTTCCTGCCAACTGTTAACTGAAATAGCTATCTGGACTGGCTAATTGTTGGAGAATTAGAACTCTCAGCGCTGCCATCCCAAAAAAAGGAATGTACTCCCTTCAACATTCTATCGTTCATCATTCTGGAAGTGGCGGGAATGGAAATGGAAAGATTGGTTACTTGTGCCGGTACTGATGACCATAATGTTGAGCGCCCCACAAACCAACATCATCATCATCATCATCATCGGAGACTATCAGCAGTCAGACCAGGATTTCTCGTTCCGTGTGTAGGCTCCCGTGAGTACAACACAAACGGCTGCATTTGGAAACGCGACAAAACAGGAATGCATGGACTGTGATGAATGGAATCATATTGTGTTCACCGAAGAATCGCGGTTTTGCACTACCCCCCAATGAGCATCGTCGATGGGTATGGCGGCGACCTTGGGAGAGGTCCCAGTCTTCCAAGGACTTGGAGAGGAACAAATGGTTCAAATCGCTCTGAGCACTATAGGACTTAACTGCTGTGGTCATCAGTCCCCTAGTACTTAGAACTACTTAAACGTAACTAACCTAAGGACATCACTCACATCCATGCCCGAGGCAGGATTCGAACCTGCGACGGCAGCGGTTACGCGGTTCCAGATTGTAGCGCCTAGAGCAGCTCGGCCACTCCTTCCGGCGGAGAGGCACAGTGCTTTTGTACTTGGCGTCATGGGAGGAGAAGGGGGAGGACATTAAGTATCAGCTATGACCCAGTCACAGCTGAGAGTGACAGAGGGAACTCTGGAGGCTCAACAGTCCATCACCAACACCCAGCGTCCCCATCCGACAGTATCGTGGTGCCATTTTTCAACAGGACATTGCTTCTCCTCACATGCCATTAGTATCTGGGAAATGTCTGTTACGGGTTGAAGCGCTGGACAACTAGCTCCCCAGATCTGCCGGCAACTGAACACGTGTGGGACCAGCTCGAAGGTGAACTCATCTCCAGTGCCAGTATTCCGGATATTAAGTATCAGTTACAAGAGTTGAGGGTCATCTTGCCTCAGGAGAGCTTGCAGAGGCTTTGTGAAATCCTTTACAAACGAATCAGTGCAATGCACGCAACCCGACCAGGGCAGATGGGGTGGGGGGTGGGGTGGGGGGTGGTTGGTTGTCAAGTCATTCTGATAAGGGGTTTCATATTGCGAAACGCTTTGTACATTTGACTCGATCTTGTAATGACTTAAGTAAGATCTCGTGTCCTCTCAACATGTGAAGTTTCCTTTTGTTTCTTCTTGTGGATTAGAGAGCGGGTAGGAGGGCAAGACTGTTGTTCTGGTCCCGTCCTGCCTTCTCTTATTGCGAAAAGAGTATAGAATTTGTAATTAGCACACGTTATATATGAAGTATTCCAGTAACGAGTTATCCGAAACACGAGAAACTTTTCGAGAAATTCAAATGGTAAGTACGACCTAGAAATTTTTCGGGACAATTCCATCAAATTTCTTTATCGCATCGTATGACAGCCCAGTTGACAAATTTACAGAATAACGTAATAGCAGATACTAACACAAGGCGAAAACTTAAGAATTAGCCATGTAGGCTACGCCTGTTAGAAATGACAGATCGTGGTAGAACAAACGGCCAAAGGATATGGCTGAAGATTTTATATTTTAAGTGGCTAAGCTGAAGAACAGAAACATACAGAAAATTAAAAAAAATGTCAAAAATGAGGTGAAAATGGGGAGGAAAACATATTTGAAGGATATTTTATAGACGTAAATAACTGTATAGGAAACACTGCTGCAAAAAAAGATCATTAGAGGACATAGGGCACATATCAAGAATACTAAAGTAATAAATTCAGCAAGTGTAATGAGTGGAAAAAAATTACTACCATAATCTTCGAAGTGAGTGGCCAGCATTATTCCTGGAAGAAAACACAGACAATGAAACCGAAGGCGGACGAGCAGAAACGATTACACTGACACTAGTAAGGCAAAGTGTTGTCATTGTATCACCTATTCCAGTAACTAATAGCAATAAACATATAAAAGTATTTCCTGATTTCTTAATGACAGTCGTTGGAAACATTTTTACTAAATTTTGAAATGCCTACTGTCCGCCTCTCGAATAGAACGACGAAATTATATGGTTCAAATGGCTCTGAGCACTATGGGACTCAACTGCTGAGGTCATTAGTCCCCTAGAACTTAGAACTAGTTAAACCTAACTAACCTAAGGACATCACAAACATCCATGCCCGAGGCAGGATTCGAACCTGCGACCGTAGCGGTCTTGCGGTTCCAGACTGCAGCGCCTTTAACCGCACGGCCACTTCGGCCGGCGACGAAATTATATTCTCCGTGCCTAACGAAGGAATCCAGGTATATTGTACGAACAGTGTAAGTATAAAGTGCTCAGTGGCATGGGTCTGTGCTCATGTGCTAAAAAAAACTGGTTCGAAAAACATTTTAAGGAGTTAGAAGACCACACTGAATCTATGAAAATCTGTGTTGTGCACATGGTGGTTGTATCTTCATGAAACTGACAGAAAAACATAGTGAAAGGGGCAAAGAGTACATTATACATTCGTGGACCTAGATGATGCACGTGACGCAGATTCATAAGTTAAGTTGTGGTTGAGCGTAATGAATAATGGTGTGTTAATCCCCTCCATTAATGTAGTGATTCTAGTTATATCTGTATAGTGAATGCCGGTAATGAGATATCAGATGCATTACAAATTACCAAACGGCTTGGACAGGACTGTGCATGCCCTTCTCTGTTGTTTGAAAACTACCTGCTACAAATATTAAAGTCACGGAGAAGTAAATTCAGCCTAGTGGTAATGTCAGTTGAAGATAATAAACTATGTCTCCAGTTCGCCAATGACCAACGGATAACTGCCAACTGTGGTGACGACTCTGGACTACGTAAGCTGAAGAATGTGACGAGTTGTATGTTAAGTTCATCCAAGGCAAAAGCGGTTGTACAAGGTCAGACTTATACAGGGTGAGTCACCTAACATTACCGCTGGATATATTTCTTAAACCACATCAAATCCTGACGAATCGATTCCACAGACCGAACGTGAGGAGAGGGGCTAGTGTAGTTGGTTAATACAAACCATACAAAAATGCACGGAAGTATGTTTTTTAACACAAACCTACGTTTTTTTAAATGGAACCCCGTTAGTTTTGTTAGCACTTCTGAACATATAAACAAGTACATAATCAGTGCCGTTTGTTGCATTGTAAAATGTTAACTACATCCGGAGATATTGTAACCTAAAGTTGACGCTTGAGTACCATTCCTCCGCTGTTCGATCGTGTGTATCGGAGAGCACCGAATTACGTATGGATCCAAAGGGAACGGTGATGGACCTTAGGTACAGAAGAGACTGGAACAGCACATTACGTCCACATGCTAACACTTTTTTATTGGTCTTTTTCACTGACGCACATGTACATTACCATGAAGGGTGAGGTACACGTACACACGTGGTTTCCGTTTTCAATTACGGAGTGGAATAGAGTGTGTCCCGACATGTCAGGCCAATAGAAGTTCAATGTGGTGGCCATCATTTGCTGCACACAATTGCAATCTCTGGCGTAATGAATGTCGTACACGCCGCAGTACATCTGGTGTAATGTCGCCGCAGGCTGCCACAATACGTTGTTTCATATCCTCTGGGGTTGTAGGCACATCACGGTACACGTTCTCCTTTAACGTACCAAACAGAAAGAAGTCCAGAGGTGTAAGATCAGGAGAACGGGCTGGCCAATTTATGCGTCCTCCACGTCCTATGAAACGCCCGTCGAACATCCTGTCAAGGGTCAGCCTAGTGTTAATTGCGGAATGTGCAGGTGCTCCATCATGCTGATACCACATACGTCCACACGTTTCCAGTGGGACATTTGCGAGCAACGTTGGCAGATCATTCTGCAGAAACGCGATGTATGTTGCAGCTGTTTGGGCCCCTGCAATGAAGTGAGGACCAATGAGATGGTCGCCAATGATTCCGCACCATACATTTACAGTCCACGGTCGCTATCGCTCTACCTGTCTGAGCCAGCGAGGATTGTCCACGGACCAGTAACGCATGTTCCGTAGATTCACTGCCCCGTGGTTTATGAAACCCGCTTCATCGGTAAACAGGTAGAACTGCAATGCATTCTTTGTTAATGCTCATTGACAGAATTGCACTCGATGTTTAAAGTTGTCACCATGTAATTGCTGATGTAGCGACACATGAAACGGGTGAAAGCGCCGACGATGCAGTTGCGTGTTGTAACAAACACGGGCCACGGTCGGAGGTTTCAAGCGTCCACTTTAGGTTACAATATCTCCGGATGTAATTAACATTTTACAATGCAACAAACGGCACTGATTACGTATTTGTTTATCTGTTCAGATGTGCTAACAAAACTAACGTGGTTCCGTTTAAAAAAACCTAGGTTTGTGTTAAAAAACATACTTCCGTGCATTTTTGTATGGTTTGTATTAACCAGTTACACTAGCCCCTCTCCTCACGTTCGGTCTGTGGAATCGATTCGTCAGTATTTGACGTGGTTTACGAAATATATCCAGCGGTAACGTTAGGTGACTCACCCTGTATGCTGGGAATTGGGAATTTTAGTATTTTATGTTCTTCTTGGTGCAACAGTACATGGAATGGGAAGAGTGTAGAAGACATCACTAATAAGGAAGGAGCAGGGGAACCAGTTATTCGACAATGTCAACTTTTCGAATAGTGTTTTTTTAATCGGTCTTCTGAGTGGCTTGATGCCACCAGCTACGAAATTCTCTACTAATTTATTTATTTTATTTTACACTTCTAGTTCCGTAGGACCATATCTGGAAGGTCATGGAACGTGTTAGTACATGAAATAAAATGTTTTCGAATCCGAAAAAACGACAGTCGTAAGTTTATGTAAACGCATTCACCAATGTAACACCGGAATCTGCTCAAGGATTTCAAGGAACTCCTCGACAGAATAGGAGTAAACCATGGGGAAACTCTTCAGTTTAGATCTGAAATCGCGTGGATTAGTGGCAAGATTTTTGAATTCTTGTGGTAGCTTATTGAAAATGAATGCTGCACTATACTCCACGTCTTTCTGCACAAGCGTCAAGAAAGTGCGATCCAAATGCAGGTTGGATTTCATCCTAGTATAAACTCAGTGAAAGCTGCTAGGTCTTCGGAATAAGCTGATATTGTCATCACGAAACGTAGTAGTAGAGTTGTAGTAGTTGGAGGAGGAGTAGGAGGAGGAGCTTTATTCATCCGTAGAAGTCTTCTACGTGGATATAGGACATAATATTTTGGAGAATCAGCCTCAGTTGCACAAATGTTCTGGTCTTTACCAGGTTTCTGCTAAATTAATCTAGCCTTCTTCACAAGCATAAAATTACTGTAACATGCCAGAGTAAGGCACAGTCAACATTAAAATTAAAACCTATAGTACCGTGGCACCATGTCGAATAAAAACTACTTAACTGAAGTCCAGCCCCGGCATCTCTTCACCACGCGGTCAGTTGGCCGCGGCAAGTAAGATGGCACTCACCGTTGGACGCGGAATTGTACTGAGCACAAAGCAGTTCGTGCGCGTGCGCGTGCGCATACGGATTCAAATGGTTCAAATGGCTCTGAGCACTATGGGACTCAGCATCTTAGGTCATAAGTCCCCTAGAACTTAGAACTACTTAAACCTAAGGACATCACACACACCCATGCCCGAGGCAGGATTCGAACCTGCGACCGTAGCAGTCCCGCGGTTCCGGACTGCAGCGCCAGAACCGCACGGCCACCGCGCCCGGGCGCATACGGAGAGGTAATTTTAAGCAACCTAAGCATTATGTAGATGAAGTCTCCATGTGTATTAACCATGCGCAAATTGCATTAAATGGTAGGAAATTTACCTGTTTGGGTATATAAAGTTTAAGGATTAGCCTTACGACTTTATGCACATATGGGCATCGCGTAAAGTATCCCCACCGAACACGACTAACAGCGACCACCTTACTTGTCTCACTTATTTAAAACCTTTATCGTTATCTAAAATTTAATTAGGGTATAACTGGGCGTACAACGCCCCTGTCTTCGCACTTAACTAGTATTGACAGACATAGGTCAAGCGTATTAATTAGAGTGTGACGGAGGGTACAACGTCTTCATCATCACGCTTACGTTCTATTGACCGACATAGGTCAAATATACTAAAATATAGTCTACGTTGTACGTTAGACGGGAAATGTATTTTCTATACGTAACAATGTGAGTAACGCAATACACGTGTAACATTATCGTTATCATTACAAGAGAAATATTCAGAGCAGCTAAGTTCTACTTTACTTTGCTGCATAATTATGAAACTCATCTATGCTAATGACCGACATAGGTCACGCATATTAATTAGAGTGTGATAGAGGTTACAACACCTTCGTCATCACGCTTATGTGCTATTGACCGACATAGGTCATGTGTACTAACCTATAATCTACGAAGTTAAGTTCATCTATGCTATTGACCGACATAGGTCACGCGTATTAATTAAAATGTGGCGGCAATATGCTAAAAATTCTTGTATATAGGACACGTCAAAGTATTTACACACACAGGCATTGGTGATCTCTGGGCCATTTTCTGTACCACAACTTCCCATTTGTAATCCCGAAAAGCTGAGTCAGCATCCATCAGTAATGAGTGAAATGTCGAGCTCAGAAAGAGGAAGAGGTGACACTATTGTGCTATGCATAGTTTGGGAGTAAGTATTTCTAGAAAGGGAAAAAGAAGGAAAAACGTAAAGTGAAGGTGTTATGTGGAATGTTGGATATTTTATAATCTTTCCTATTATTATTTATTTGTATAACATTTTTTTATCAAACTCCTACTCTGTTTTAGCTAAGTAATCCTTCAATGTATGAAATGTATTGAATAACAGGTACGTTTTAGCTGCTTTTATACATAAGTTTATTTTTACAATTTCTTTAATCTCTTTTGGTAATTTATTGTGCAGTTTTATTCCTTGGTAGAAAATGCTGTTTTGATTTTTATGTTTATTTTTTCTTGGTAAAAGTAAGTTGAGTGTTTCTCTTCTTGCATAGTCATGGACAGAGCTCTTTGTGCAGGAATTACCAATGTTATTTTTTGTGTGTACAACTGACTGGTTAATGTATTCACATGGAGCAGTTAAAATCCCCAGAGTCTTGAACAGATCGTTACAATGAGCTCGACTAGAATTTTTGGTTATTATTTTTATGGCTCTTTTTTGCAGTTTGAAAATTGTGTTCATATTTTGTGCATTTGTTCCCAAAAAAGAATGCAGCCCTGTCAGCAACTGTGATAAATTAATATGTAAAAAATCCGCCTCCGTTGCGAAATGTTACTGGTCTTTACCCTGGTTTCAGCTAGAGTAATCTACCCAGAATAATGCCTTATCATGGCATGTATTAGTTTGTTTTATGCTTCTGAAGAAGGCTACATTACTCTAGCCGAAACCTGGGTAAAGGCCAGCAACATTTAGCAACTGAGGCGGATTTTTGACATATTAATTCACTTCTAATACCAAATAGTACATTTGATAGCAAATTATATGAAATAAAAGCCCCAATTATCCGTACATACACTGCCTGTGTAGTAACTTTAGCAAACACTGATGGCATGGAGATAGGTCTAAATTTGTCTACTTTATCCCTTTCTCCCTTTTTAAAAAGCTGTTTTACTACTGAGTACTTTAATCATTTAGGAAACTGACCATTCCTTACGGAAAAATTACAAATACGCCCAAGTACAGGGCTAACATGTGCAGCGCCGTACTTTAATATTCTACTAGATACTCCATCATATCCAGGAAAGTCCTTACTTCTCGGTGATTTAGTTATTGACTCAGTCTCCCCGTTGCCATGATTACAGAGGAGTGTTTCAGACATCAGTTTTTGAAAGGCATTTCTCTAGAGAGTTATATGATTCCCTGTAGAAACCAAATTTTTATTTAATTCACCAGCCATGTTCAGAAAGAGATTGTTAAATACTGTACATATATCTGATTTATCAGTAACAGAAATATTTTTACTGCGTACTGACATTATATCGTCAACCTTGTGCTACTGACCAGACACTTCCTTTACAACGGACCAAATGGTTTCAATTTTATCATGTGAATTAGCTATTCTGTTTGCGTATGATATACTCTTTGCCTTCCTAATAACATTTTTAAGCAATACTGTTTGTAATGGGCTACTGTAGCTCGATTGTGATTAATTCTAACTCTTTAATATAATTCCGCATTTGTTCTAAATGATATCCTTACCCCACTAGTCAGCCACCCAGGCTGCTTTTAGTGTTAGTGCTCTGTTTAGAACGTTCTAAAGGGAAGAAATTTTCCAACAGCATGAGAAACGTGTTAAGGAAAGCATCATATTTCACAGCTATGCTATCGGCACTATAAACATTCTGCCATTCTTCTTCCTTAATGAGGTTTAAAAACTCTATTGCCGTTGGATTAGATTTTCCACGTACTTTGTAATTACACATAAAATTTTTATAATTTCAAAAACCTTTTAGTGTTACAATTTGTGCCTCATGATCTGAGAGCCCACTCACCCTTTTACTAACAGAATGCCCATCTAGTAACGAAGAATCAATAAAAATCCTTTATACGGCTTTGCTACCGTTCCCCTGCGACCTGGTTGGCTAAAATACGGCGTGCATTAAATCGTATGATGCCATATGTGCCAACCTTCTCAACTCAGAGTAACAGTTACAACCCATGTCCTCAATTACTTGGTGAATGTATTCCAGTTTCTGCTATCCCCTACAAATCCCTCTAGTACCACGGAATTATTCTCAAGGTCCCATCGTCCTGCCCCTTCTACTTGGCAGTGTTTTCCATGTATTCGTTGCTCAATGATTCTGCGGAAAACCTCTACATTCCTTGCGTTATCAGTCCACCTAATTTTCAACATTTTTCTGCATCACCCATCTCAAAGGCTTCAATTGGCTTCTGTTTCGCACAGCCCATGTCTAATTACCATCCAGTGCTGTGCTCCAAAACGTACATTCTCAGAAATTTCTTCCTCAAATTGAGATCTACGTCTAATACTAGCAGACTTCTCTTGGCAAGGAAATGCCTCCTTTCCAGTGCCAATCCGTTCTTTATGTCCTCCTTTATCCACCCGTCATGGGGTTTTTGCTGCCTACGTGGCAGAATTCCTATACTTCATCTGTTTCGTAATAACCAATTCTGATGTTAAGTTTCTTGCTGTCCTCTTTCTTGTTACTTGTCATTACTTTCTTCTTCCTTTAATTTACTACCAATTCATTTTCTGTACTCATTATAATGTTCATTCCATTCATAAAATGCTGTAATTCTTCTTTGCTGTCACTGAGGATAGCAATACCATCAGCGAAACTTATTTTCAATCCTTTCACTTTTGAATTTTAATTCCACTCTGGAACCTTTCTATTTCTCTTCGATGTATGGAATTTAAAGTAGGGACAGAAGACTCCATCCGTGCCGTACGCCCTTTTTAATCCGAGCACGTCGTTGTTGGTTTTTCACTCTCATTTTTCCATCTTCGTTTTCGTACATATTGAGTATTATCCGTCTTTCCCTATAGATTACCCGCATTTGCTTCACATTTTCGAACGTCTTGTAGTGGTTTTCATTGACGAACGGTTTTTCTAGGACCACAGACCCAATGAATGTGTCTTGATTTTTCTTTAGTCTTGCTTTCATTACCAACCGCAAAGTCAGAATTGCTTTCTGATGCCGTTAGCTTTCCTAGGGGCAAACCAATCATTTGAATTTTATTTTCAATTCTTCTGTATAACATTCTTGTAAACAGCTTGGATGAATTAGCTGTTAAGGTGATTTTGCGATAATTCTCACACAGGTCTGCTCTCATGATTTTCGGAGTTGTTTTTCCGAAAGTCTGATGGCACATCGGCGTTTTCACATATTCTGCACACGAACGTGAGCTGCCGTTTTGCTTCCACACCCCTAATGATATTACAAATTCCGATGGAATGCTATGAGTTTCTTCTGCCATATCGGATCTTACTTCTTCCAAAGCTCTTTTAAGTGCTTATTGGAATAGTGGATCTCAAATCTCTTCCCTGTTGACACCCGTTTCTTATTCTATCACGTCGTCAGACAAGTCTTCCCCCTCATAGAGGCATTCAATGCACCTATCTCCTCCTCCCTCTTCGTTTAACTGTGTAATTCCGAACACCCTTGCTTTCGAATAATAACAACAGAAATTAGTCTAAAAAGCTTGTATGCAAATCAGTAGTAGACAGCACATCTCTATAAATGAATCAGAAATTTGGGACATGAGAAAGAGAGGAAAATATCATCTGCGCTCAACGGAGATGGGTTGCTGGAGACAAAGTACTGCGTTCTCAAGATTGGACCACATCAAAAATGGAGATATCGAAAAAAATTATGGAATTGCACAACGATGGAAGCTATTGGTACAGATCTGTTACCACATTTACCTTTGTATCTCTGAACTAAATGATAACTAGTGCTCGACGGAGTACTTCCGAGTGAAGGGAGTAATCAATAGAAAGTGCAGGTTTTCACCCACTACATTTAACTATATTGTTTGCATACGCATTAGCTTAGATACAATGTTTTCAAACAACAACTAAAAATTCATTTCTGCCTTCACAGAATAGTATCAGATGTTCCACAAAAATGTCAGATTGTAGTTACTTCCGCTAGATTAGAGATATCTGCACAGCAGCCACCGTAGATTTGGAAACGAACTCTGACAAACAGGGAATCACTGGGCCATAGCTTTGAGCCTTAAATGGAACATATGAGTATGGTGTGGATCTACAGATCACCACCTCCTGTCCCACACCAATCACAAATTTAAAATCCCACTTTCGACTAGTAAGACTATCAATACAACTTTCTGCCATGTGGAGAACGTAATAGTGATTGGCTTTATGGAAAATTCCAAGATCACTACTGAATATTATCAATGCTAGTCGTTATGTAACATATATGCCAAAGCCAATTTTTATTTTTTGTAGCTCAGAGAATAAAGTAAGTTCGCTCTGCATGATTATAGCATATAATTTACAACGTGTGCCTGTGTTCATCGCTTCTTTTCGTTTTTGCATGTTATCTACTCGAAGGAAACTTTTTATAGCACTGTCACCATGTCCTCAGGAAATTAAAGTAATTTCTCTCTGAAATCAGCACTGATGGTGGGGACGTACTTATGAGACACTATACTTTGTACTAATAATTTTGTATTATATTGATGGACTACGCTTATAGCTCATCAAATTTATTTTTATGAATGTCATGTGATGTGTTCATTACAAGCGGGCCAATCAGCGGTGCTGTAATAAGTACTTTACATTGTGATCGCAGGGTTTCTACGAGACTTTACGTCTCAACTTCAACGTGAAGGCAGGCTTACTCAAGAATCAGATCGCCCAGGTGTGAGACCACCAGCAAGGATTACCGTCTTGTGCGCCAAGCACATAGCACATTGTAACTCATTCACATGGTGCCTGCCATCGGAGAAGTAATAGATTCCCTGTAATATCCGTACCGTCCCGTATTATTAGCCGGAGACTAGCATCAGCAGAGCTAGGGATTTATCTTCCCATGCCTAGGTCGCCGTTACCACCCAAAACAAAACTATTCCGTTAGAAGTCGTCCGTGACCCATAAGAACAGACTGCTAATGATAGACGTTGCGTACATTCAGAAATGAATCATGGTTATGCACTGCCCAGGATGACTCTCGGCAAATACTGTTGCAGCTTGGGGATATTGCATAATCTTTTCTTTTTTATGAGACCCAGTGTTGTTACTTCTGAAGTTACGGTGTAGGGGCCCATCGGGTACGGCGTCGCATTACGGTTGGCAGTGATTCACAACCTGCGTCCTCATGTGTTTGCTCTAATGCGATAATATCGTGTTGTCATTTTCCAACTGGACTGCTCGTTAACACATGACATGTGCCTAAGTGAATTGTCTGCGTGATGCTGCGGTACTCCCCTGACCAGCGAGATCTGCAGATGTATCCCTGATAGAACGTGTGTGGGACATGCTCAGACATCAATACCACCGAAGTGGCGCAGTGGTTAGCACACTGGACTTGCATTCGGGAGGATGACGGTTCAAACCTGCTCCCGGCTATCCTGATTCAGGTTTTCCTTGATTTCCCTACATCGCTTCAGACAAATACCGGGATTGTTCCTTTGACAGGGCACACCCGACATCCTTCCCAGTCCTTCCCTAGTCCAATGGGACCGACGACCTCGCTGTTTGGTACCCCTCCCCTCCGAATAAACCAAAGGACATCAACACCATCGCAGTGCCAGGATCAAGGACATCAAAAGACACTTACAACAGCAGTGGACCGACTTGTCTCAGAAGAGGATACAAGGGCTTTATGACATCTTCCCTGTGCATGCATCCAGCGCAGAGGGTTGTAACGTCACACTCATAAGTTTACTTATAGTGTCTAGTTCTTTGTAAATTTAACTCGACTTGCTAATCACTAAAATATAACAACATACCCTCTCAAACCGTGAAGTTTCATTTTGTTTCCTTCTCCACTTCTTGCTGCTTCATATTTTTGTCAAGCAGTGTGTTAGGAAGTGATTCCACATACAGTTTCGCGAAGTCTCTACACAAGACTTAAGTATTCTCTCGAACTCTGGACAGCACACTGTTGAAAACAATCATTAACGTGCTACACTCACAGAAGCCTCTGACTGAAAACACGGTTGTAGCACGAATTTACTTTACTCGTCTTACAGGAATACTGTGTATTTTAACTGCAGAGTCTCACTGCACTAAATGGTTTTAAATCAAAATTCTGACGAAATGTGCCATAACACAAACGTCGGAATTTCTTTTTGAGGAGATGAGTTACCATATCGAGTCACTATATCACTAAATACGTGTGTCCTAGTCCAACATTGCTTTGTGCTTTGGAATACACTGTCAGCGTCTTAAAATATATTGTGCCCTATAGCCTCCTTGATTTGCTTAATGTATAAAAAAATATTCTTTTCTCTTGTTACTGCCAGTATCAGCATATACATTCTACAGCAAAGAGATTTTAAGAGACGTCTTTCATCACATGACTTTTTTAGAATCAGTAGCACAATAACTGAAATACTATCCTTTTAGTTTTCCACTTTTCAGATTTATTTCAGTATCGTCTTTATTGTCGTTGAGATCATTGTCCTACATATAAAGTTTCATAAACTTCTACTATTCCGTATGAATGTACGATAAAATTAAAGCTCTTTTGTTGAAGAGACTTTTACTCGTCTCTGTCGTTGCGATACCAATTTTTTTATTTGTCTTAGTAGCTTTCATGTCATAAACATTTTTTCTTTCACGATGTTTTTTACATACGTAACCCGATAATGGTAAAATCTTTCACGTCGTCGTGTTAGTGGTGATATAATGCAGATTACTTCTTGTAGCTCATTCCACCTGAAACGAATCTCATATAATCTTGTATTTCAGGCACATATTGACAAAATTCTCTTATTTTTACGTTATGCCTCACTCATCATTCTAAAAACAATGGTTCGAATGGCTCTGAGCACTATGGGACATAACATCCGAGGTCATCAATCCTCTAGAACTTAGAACTACTTAAACCTAACCAACCTAAGAACACCGCACACATCCATACCCGAGGCAGGATTCGAACCTTTCGAACCAGCGACCGTAGAGGTCGCACGGTTCCAGACTGAAGCGCCTAGAACCACTCGGCCAAATCGGCGATCCATTCTAAAAAATTTTCATATCTTTTGCTTATATTCTGTTTTCTTGTATCTTTGTGATGACACCTCAAAAAGTTCCGCAAATGAGAGTTCCAGAACTATGTCTTTCAGAAAATTAAGTCTTGCTTTATGAACAGCCGAATTCTTTCCTTTGCATGTCACATCGCACTCGGGTGTATTGAAAAAGTTATTACTTTTCCCATTATCACATTTCATCTCATTTGATTTTATGTTGTCTTTACTAGTATGTGTAAATCTACTCTCTAAAGCCCCTGCATGTAGTGGAAATTCGATTTCCTCCGCTTGTGTTGTAACGGTACAGTTATACAGTTGAGCCCACGCGTATCCGCGCTTATATTGGAAAATTTTGCTTATTGGGTTTGATGTCAACTAATGAACGGACTAGAATGAAGTTTCAATGAATTCTTTCCTTTACATGTCACATCGCACTCAGTTTAATTGAAAAAGTTATTACTTTTCCCATTGTCACATTTCATCTCATTTGGTTTTATGTTGTCTGTACTATTATGTGTAAATCTACTCTCTAGAGCACCTGTATGTAGTGGAAATTCGATTTCTTTCGCTTGTGTTGTAACGGTACAGTTATACTAGTTATACTGTTTAGCCCACGGGTATCCGCGCTTATATTGGAAAATTTTGCTAATTGGGTGTGATGTCAACAAATGAACGGACTGTTTCGAAACAGTGATCTGCGTAGGACGGGAGACGGTCAGTTTCAAAGCAGGCGGCACGCACAGTGCCCGCAGACCAACACAAAGACGACATCGCCATGTCACCATGCGTCACCGCACACTGTCGGAGAAAATGTAATTCCCGAGAACAACAGGTAACACAATTCCGGCCACATTGTGGGCGGCGCTCTATTCACGCAGCTAATGTGATTTATGCGCAACGGCTTGTTTTGAGACAACAACGTGTTGCGTGTCCACATTACTGCTTGGGCCAGCCGAATTACGCGTGCGGCATTCTCAGAATTGCATATTTGAGTACCTGTACCGTTGGGCAAAAAAATTAGATGTGATCAGAATTGTTACAAGCTTAAATAGAGCGATATTTCACATAGACCCTCATTCGTAAGTAATTTAGGGGTTTACCAGAGAAACTTCGTGTGTAAGGCATATTAAACGCTTAATGCTGTTACAGACACAAGAAGAAATATGTGCGAAATATACTTCAAAAATGGTTCAAATGGCTCTGAGCACTATGCGACTTAACTTCTGAGGTCATCAGTCGCCTATAACTTAGAACTAATTAAACCTAACTAACGTAAGGACATCACACACATCAATGCCCGAGGCAGGATTCGAACCTGCGACCGTAGCGGTCGCTCGGCTCCAGACTGCAGCGCCCAGAACCGCACGGCCACTCCGGCCGGCGCGAAATATAGAACCTCGAAGATGTTTTGCGACGTATGGGACAGAAGACTGCGAAAATCTATAGTGATGGATAGACGTGTTTCTACGTCTGAAAGATGACGGATGTTCCGATTTCGCGTCAGTTGCACAAGAGTTTCGGTAGTGGCGCCAACATGAGGATTCAAATCAGGTTTGCTTCAAATACGCGCTGTAACATTACTGACCGTTAGCTACACTACTGGCCATTAAAATTGCTACATCAAGAAGAAATGTAGATGATAAACGGGTATTCATTGCACAAATATATTATACTAGAACTGACATGTGGTTACATTTTGACACAATTTAGGTGCATAGATCCTGAGAAATCAGTACCCAGAACAACCACCTCTGGCCGTAATAACAGGCCCTGATACGCCTGGGAGCAACTGCCCATGCAGCTTCAACACTATACCACAGTTCATCATGAGTAGTGACTGGCGCATTGTGACAAGCCAGTTGCTGGGCCACCATTGACCAGACGTTTTCAATTGGTCAGAGATCTTGAGAATGTGCTGACCAGGGCACCAGTCGAACATTTTCTGTATCCAGAAACGCCCGTACAGGACCTGCAACATATGGTCGTGCGTTATCCTGCTGAAATGTAGGGTTTCGCAGGGATCGAATGAAGGGTACAGCCACGGGTCGTAACACATCTGAAATGTAACATCCACTGTTCAATGTGCCGTCAATGCGAACAAGAGGTGATCGAGACATGTAACCAATGGCATTCCATACCATCACGCCGGGTGATATGCCAGTATGGCGATGACGAATACACGCTTCCAATGTGCGTTCACCGCGATGTCGCCAAACACAGATGCGACCAACATGATGCTGTAAACAGAACCTGGATTCATACGAAAAAATGACGTTTTGCCATTCGCCCACCAAGTTTAGTCGTTTTGTACAACATCGCAGGTGCTCCTATCTGTCATGCTCCATCAAGTGTAACCGCAGCCATGGTCTCCGAGCTCATAGTCCATGCTTCTGCAAATGTCGTCGAACTGTTCGTGCAGATGGTTGTTGTCTTGCAAACGTCCCCATCTGCTGACTCAGGGATCGAGACGTGGCTACACGATCCGTTACAGCCGTGCGGATAAGATGTCTTTCATCTCGACTGCTAATGATACCAGGCCGTTCGGATCCAGCACGGCGTTCCGTATTACCCTCCTGAACCCACCGATTCCATGTTCTGCTAACAGTCATGGTATCTCGACCAACGCGAGCAACAATGTCGCTATATGATAAACCGCAATCGCGATAGGATACAATCCGACATTTATCAAAGTCGGAAACGTGATGGTACACACTTCTCCTCCTTACACGGGGCATCACAACAACGTTTCACCAGGCAACGCCGGTCAACTGCTGTTTGTGTATGAGACATCGGTTGGAAACTTTCCTGATGTCAGCAAGTTGTAGGTGTCGCCACCGGCGCCAACCGTGTGTGACTGCTTTGAAAATCTAATCATTTGCACATCACAGCATCTTCTTCCTGTCGGTTAAATTTCGCCTCTGTAGCACGTCATCTTCGTGGTATAGCAATTGTAATGTCCAGTAGTGTACCTTTGAGACTGGACGTCGTGAGTTTTATGTTAGTCAAGAACGCCTTTAAGGCGACAAAGAAACCATTACTAGCACCTCAGTGATCTTGGAGGAGTTCGTGTAATAGGGCTACTAGATGCCGGATATTTCTTTTGCGATACTACAGAAAAAATTGGCAGGGGTGTAGCCACAGAGCATGATTGCTAGTAGCGGTTTTTCGAGAACGTAATGTCGCAAAAAGACCGAGCTCTGAAGGTCACGGGGCCCTGCCAAGAGGGAAGAACATCGTGTTCGGCTTATGGCTCTGCCGCATCGTAGTGCAACTGGAGATGCAATCTGAGCAGCCGTCGGTACTCCAATGACACAACGAACTGTGACAAATCGGTTTTTCAAGGACATCTCTGAGCCAGATGCTCTGCAGCGCGCATTCCACTGATCCCCAACCATCGCCACATGTCGATTTTAGTGGTGAGCGTAGGGTGGAGGTCTGGTGAGTTTCGTGATGAAAGCTGGCTCAGCCCTTTTGCCGGTGGTGGGCGTGCGTTTGTTGGAAGCAGGACAATAGAGGGCCCGTAGTTAACCTGCAACTGGACCTATAGCTGGATTTGTGCTGTGGGGTGCCATTTCGTATGACAGATGGATAACTCTCGTGGTAATCCCTCGCACCATACTGCAGATTTGTCCATCAGTCTAGTGATTCGACCTCCTGTAATGCTGCCGTTCATGAACAGCATTCCAGGAGGTGATTTCCAAGAGGATTACCCTCGCGCACATACCGCTGCTGTAACTCAGCATTCTGTACAGTGTGTCCACATGCGGCCTTGGCCTACACAATCATCAGATCTGTCTCCAATCGTGCACACATAGCACATCATTGCACAACAACTCCATTGTCAGCCATAAACCGACAGTTGGGTCCTGCACAACTCAATGCACGCACGTTGAATGCTTGCATTCTACATTACGGTTGTTAAGCCGGTTATTAATGTACCAGCATTTCACAATTCACGTTTCCAAGTGCTTACCTCGTGCTTACATTAACCTGTGGCCTTATCACTTAAATAAGTGGCCTAGACGAAATGTATTTCCGATATGTCATTTATTATTTTTTGTTGTTGCCATTCGTTTTCGTCAGTGTATATGTGCACTAAGCTTTTTCTCAGACACTGCTGCGACTTTCAGAGGAATGGCTACTTACGTGTTTACAAATATTCGTGGCTTTCTAGCGTACTCCGACTTTCAGACACTCTTCTGCTAATAAAGCTATACTAAGAGTGAAAGCGCTATCGCTGCATCCAATAACTGCACGATGTGGTAACATAGGTTTCACCAGGGTAATGAATTTTCTAGCTATGAAAGCTTCTCCTGCACGATTCTGTTGCAATGATGTTCCTGCTGGAACGGTGGTTCAAGGACGAAGCTTTATAACGCGTAGAAGCCACCGCTAAAATGACGTCTGATTGTTCATACGTTAAGAGTGGAAAAGCTACGTATCCGCGACTCCAATTGGCGAGTCAACGCGGAAGGGTTTAGGGGGCCACATAGGGGATACATCTCTATTTACTAAAACAGGATAAGGTGCTCCTTGCCCGTCAGGTCTGTAGTACTGTCATATTCTGCGATAATGACAAAAATTTCTGGACAGAACGTACTGCCCTGATGGAATTACATTTTCCTGTAAACCTACTGGATCTCAACTTTTCTTTCGATAAGGACAGAAGCTGAAGAAATGAATTAGAACGCCAGGACTTGAATCCAGGTCTCCTGCTTATTAAGTACATCTTTTATCCACTACACTGTGGCTAACGCAAACTTCAATTCACACCTCAGCCTATCTTCATGTTTCCCTTTCTTCAATCGTTAACATTTCTGGAAGTCTCCGATATTGGAGGGCATCAAATTAGGGTAGTCAGTGCCGCCACAGAGTCCAATTGGTGTAGCAGATAACCCATGTGCCTAGTAAACAGGGGACTGGGGTTTCAAGTCACAGTCCGCCTTTCGCCGCGGAGCAGCTCGGACTTCTTTACGTCTCGGCTGCGAACGATCGCGGAAGAAGCGGTGTTTACACCGTCGTCACTCGCGTGTGTCACTGTTTGAATCGAACGCAATGGCACACAATTTCCGAAAAACCACGATACAGTTCACGTTCTGTAACGAGTATGCAAGACCGAAGGCTTTCGAAATCGAACGTTTCTTGAGGGACGAAGTGCATCTTAATTACACGGAGATTATTGGAATTCATTTATCAATTGTGAGCAGCACTCTTTACGTAAAGATGATTGACGACACAGCATGTGATAAGATCAATGAAGCCGCCAAACGAGGATTCCAGTTCCGACACTCCGATGGTCATATTGGCGAAGTTTTAGTCGCTCATTCGGGCCTGGGCGTGCGTACGATTCGAATCTTCGAGCTGCCTTTCGAGGTACCCGAATCATTGGTCACTGAATCACTCCAGCCATATGGCAGAGTTATTAGTCATACGGCCGAACGCTGGGCAAGTTTTAGCGCGTATCCAGTGCTCAATGGTGTCCGACAGGTGCGAATTGCCCTTACGAAACATGTGCCATCGTACGTAAACATCGGCGGCTGTAGAGCTATTGTCATCTATGATGGACAGCCCCGGACATGCTCCGGATGTGGTGGTGAAGGACATCTTCGATCAGCGTGTATGCAGAGGAGACTCGTGCAACTCCCCAGCGGAGACTTCCAGAATCCGACTACACCAACGTCACTGCCGATGACTTACGTGACGGCACTTCGCGGGGAGGTGACGCCGAGGTCGGAGCGCACCATCGAACCGACGCCGCAGTTGATTGAGGCGCCTTCGGACGCCACTGAAGAAGGAATGGCTCCGACCAACCTCCAATCTCAGACACTGCAGGTGGCGCAGAAAGAGGATGAGAGCATCACAATAGGCATGGAAGCTGAAGTGGAACGGCCCCAGGGCATTGTGGCGGCGGCGGGAACGCAGGAGATGCAAGATGCGCCAACACCAGAGGCCGAGGTTAAGGCCCGCAAACAACGCTCGCCAAAGCGCCGCAAGAAGCGCCGACTAAACTCTGCGGAGACGCTCCCTTCTCTTCTAGGGAGCCCAGACGAGTCTAACACTATGGACCTGTCTGACATGGAACCACAAGCTTCGGATGTCGCAGATCATATGAATTCGGACAGTGAAATGATGTCATATCGTTCAGACGACGCATCCGCTCAGGGGCCTGCTACCCCTTCGGCGGTGGAGTCTACAGCTGCGAAAGAACAACAGATGTCACACATCAATGCCGCACAGGAAAATTTGGAGCACACCAATAGTATCAGCTGGTATGAGCAGGACGACGACATCGCCGATGCGGACCATTCTATTGGCGGGGCCTTGCATCCGTCCGCATCTCAAGAAACCTAATGCCGCAGGGACACGTTCCTCGGGCGACCCTCGGCGGATGTGCAAAGGGACTATCGACACGGTGAAACTTTGTCATTTTAACATCATGTGGAGATGACTACTCGACCCCAGGCATACAGAATAGGGACAGTTAATGTAAATACTATTAGATCGCCCGTGAAACAGCAGTTGTTTAGGGACATGATATACGCGTCGGATGTGGATATACTGATGGTGCAGGAAATTAACATTCCTGAGTTCCAGGAAGTACATGGATACATCTCCTACACCTCGCCGCACTCGAACAACGACAGTGGAACGGCGATATTGGTCCGGGACGGGATTCCGGTCCGAGACCTGGCTTATCTACCTTCGGCACGAGGACTGGCGGTAACTGTTAATGGAATTCGCATTCTCAATGTTTATGCCCCTTCCGGCACAGACAACAGACGGGCGCGTGCGAGATATTATTCGGAAGAGATTGTGCCCTTATTTACCGGCAGATTCGATCATTTCATTATAGGTGGTGACTTCAATTGTGTTTTAGCCCAAAAAGACCAGACACCACATTACAATACCTGTCGTGAATTGCATGTGCTATGCCGGGATCTGGAGTTAAGCGACACCTGGGACATGATTCATAGGAACCGTGAGGGATATACTATTTTTTACCAGTCACTCGGCGAGCAGACTCGATCGAATATATGTTTCGGTTGGCCTACAGGATAAGGTGGTCGACGCGGAACGATGGCCTGCGGCATTTACTGATCATCTGGCTTATATTTGTACCATGTCACTCCCTAGGCAAAGTGTGTGGAGAAGCCGCGGGACATGGAAGCTCAATTCGTCCCTTTTGGCGGACCCCCAATGTCGTCAGAGAGTCGAGGAGGTATGGGCCACATGTCAACGCCGTCTACCAACGTATACCTCCGTGCTTCAATGGTGGCTCGAGTGCACTAAGCCGGCAATAAGAAGAGCTCTCATACAGTATGGTCGGGATAAGGCGAGATGGCAGAGAGACACTCTTGGTTATTATTACACCATGCTTCGTGAGCTGTCCTTCCAGGTGCCGTCTGCAGAACATCATGCGGAAGTTCATCGTGTCAAGGCCACGACTGGGTGGCATCCCAATACGGGCAAGATGTCTTGACACCATCACTGGGGAACGTACCTCGATGCACCATGTGTCGCGGGAACATAAGCGTTACCGCCGGGCATTGGTAACAGTGATGGCCGTCAACTGACAACACAACGGGACATTGCAAATGAATTTTTAGAGCATTTCCGCCATCTCTATGCCGGTACACCGACGGACCGTCAGGTAGGGGAAGAGATACTGCAACATCTGCAAACGACACTGACAGAGACGGATAAGGCAGCGCTTATGGATCCACTCACAGAAGACGATATAAAGGTGGCACTCACAAAAGGAGCGGCCCATAAATCACCGGGGCCAGATGGGATTACGCTAGAGTTTTATCGAGAATTCGTGGACATGATGATGCCACAGATGGTGTCGATGTACAATGAGGCAATGAGTCCGAACATGCGCCTACCGTCGGATTTTGTGACGGGCTTTCTTCTTGCCATCCCGAAGATGGCGGGGAGTCGCAGTGTTAATCAATATCGGCCTCTCACTATGCTAAACACCGATTATAAAATTTTTGCACGGCTACTAGCGTCTCGTCTCAAGCTGGCGATATCCAGGACAATATCCCCTGATCAGGCTTGCCTAGGGGTGCGAAGCAACATCTCCTCGGCGTTAAGTGAATACCGTGACGTTATCGCCCTTGCGGAAACTTGTAAAATGCGAGCAGCGATGATATCTGTGGACTTCGATCGTGCGTTCGACAGGATAAACCATGACTTCTTGGCGTCAGTCATGAGCCGAATGGAGATTCCACCTGTTTTCATCTCCATCATTATGAGGCTAATAAGAGGGGCTACATCGAAGGTGATTGTAAACGGTCGGGAAGCGGGCTCGGTTCCTATTAACAGCTCAGTCCGACAAGGGTGCCCACTCTCCATGATGCTGTTTGCGATAGCGCTTGAGCCGCTGATGTGGGTTATGAGGCGCTCACTTACTGGGATAGCGCTTAATGAGAACTCTTTCGTTTGTCGCGCATATGCGGACGACCTGATCCTTCTTGTCAGATCAGGTCATGAAGTGCATCGGGCTGTTGAATATCTAGCCTCTTACGGGACGGCAGCAGGCAGTGTCATTAACATGACGAAATCCAAAATTATGCACATTGGACGGGGTCTGGAAGACGTACCGGGACCGTTTCAGACGGTAGAATCGCTGATATGTCTGGGGATCACATTTACCCGTTCACTACGGCGGTCAGCGGCGGCGAGTTCTCGGCGGCTTCTGCAAAATGTTCGTCTGGCGATACGGAACAACTCACTGAGAGCCTTTGACATGATCCAGCGTGTGGCATACACTAACGTTCACATAGCGTCACGACTGCCCCATTTAGCGCAGATCCTACCAATACCTAAGGGTATTGCAGACCGCCTCATGGCTGCCTTTGGTTACTATGTTAGTTCTGGGATGTTATTTAAGATCACATATAACACGTTAACGCTACAATTCCGGAACGGTGGCCTCAACCTCACAAACGTGCGAAACAAAGCTCTGGCGCTTTACATGCGAGCGATGATACGAAATTGGCAGCAACGAAAGCACACCATAACGTCAGCTCTGATAGAAGTACTTGTTCCGCCTTCGTACGAACCCCCTATTGCGGTGGGCAATATTTCGCCTTCTCTTGCACATATTGCCTCATTTCTTGTTGATTACAGTTATGTTCGTCTGAAAGTACCTTCGGCGAGAATACCCACGACTCGGGAGATCCATAGGTGCTTGATGGATCACCATGCCCGCAACGTAATGGAATTCAAATACCCGTCGAGAACGTGGAACCACATTTAGTGTGCAGTGCACACTCCATTACTGTCAACAGTAGCGAGATCGATGTGGTACATTCTTATAAACCGTAAACTTGTGACCAGGAGTCGATTACATACAATTCATTTGGTCGATTCTCCTCTTTGCACAAACTGTGGCCTGATAGCAACGGAAGAACATGGTTTAGTGTGTGGCGCAGCGAGGGACATCTGGATGCTGACGCGTCGAATATTGGCCTTCCTTCGGCGCACTAACTACACAGAAATCACATCGGATGTACTTTTTCTACCGGACAAGACCTTTTTTCCCAAACAAAAGACGTATGCGGTCAATTGGATCGCTGGACATGCGACGAAATATTTGTATTCGTACGATATTAAGTCCGTGATGGATTATTGGATGTATTTACACGAACAACACGAGCTCATACGGAGTCATACGAAGTACAGGACTTACTTTTCCAATTTTTTAGGAAGTGTTTTTCACAATTTGCCCGACAGCTGGGGTGTCCCAGAACTGAGAAGACTCCTGCAGAAGAACGACTAGAGACAATACTGCGCGGTTCGGTTATATTGGCATACAGCACACTGAGAAGAAAACTGGCCCCTACATGGTCGACGCAGGAGAAATATATAAATATATGCCGCCCACAAAGGCAGAAATGGTCAAGATTACATGGCTGTCTGCCAGATTTATGATGCGACACCGCGTGCTGCAGGGATTGTGATGCAGATGATAACTTCATTTTCACTCCCGCCCGTGACTAGGATTGTCATTTACTTTATTCATGTTAAAAAAAAAAAGAAATAAAGGCGGCCTTTACGTTGATTTTCTGGTTTCCAAATTGTTTTTGCTGTCTCGATCCTTTTCTTATCCCTAAGATAGTACAATTGTACGAATAAAGATTGTTTGTTTACCCTGCCTTCCTGCTCCCAAAAACAAGATAAAACAATCCGCTTGGAATACGAATTTTTATTTTTTATTATCACCTTCATTTAACTTGTATGTAAATCTTATTTATGTATTTGTATAAAAAAAGCGGTTCTAAAAAAAAAGGGGTAGCGTCTTTGAAAAAAAAAATAGTCCCAGCCTTAGAACAAATTTTAATTCACTGCTCCAGCTTCTGTTCTTATTGAAGAGCATCCTGCGATTTCAATATTAGCAGTACACAAACTAACACCCAATCGACTTGAAGATATTCCGATATGCATCACTCATACTCGTATGTTGAAGAGCTGACTATAATTTATAATGATTGCAAGTTATTTTACTGTACCCCCTCATCTCCTGGTTGCTCCTCTCCTCTCCCATCCCCGCCCCCTGCCACGTCTTCACTGTTGTGTCCCCCCTACCCTCCATCTCTACACCCTTCATCTCCCTTCCCAAGGTGGCTTCCGTCAACTGCCCCTCCCAGATGATGCCCTCTCTCCCTCCATTTATCCCTCCTATCATCCTCACCTCCCCCTCCCTTGGTCTGTCCTTTTCCTTGGCTCCCCCCCCCCCTTTCCATCCTGTTTCTTCCTCGCATACCCTCTCTCTGCCTCCCTTCTCTCCCCCGAGTCCTTTTGCATTTCCTACCTCTGCCCTTCCCTGTTCCCTCTCATGTCTGCCCTGTCCCCCCTTCTGAGTCCTCTCCCTCCGTCAGTTCCCCTCCCCCTTCGTTTCTCCTCACATCCCCCTTTTTTCCCCCTTATCTGTCCAGGTCCCCCCCCCCCCACCACCACCACCATCAGCCCTTGGCTGGAGTGTGTCATGTGCCGACTTTTTAGTGGACTGCTCCCAGTGAGTGTTCAGTGTTGTGCGTCTTTTCCGAAGTGTTGCGAACGGAAATCATACTGTCGCCGTGTGTGATTTTTGTATTTCTTGCGAACAGAAACCAGGCTGTCTCCGTGTTTTTTAATTGGCTGTCTACTACTTTACCTGTCTGCTTGTGTGTATTTTATTAGCATTGCCAACCCTTTGTTTTCTCTTTTAACTTCCCACAATTTTCCGCCATTTTACAATTAAAGTCACCGTTTTATCGCCTGCTTTTATTGTTTCTTATCTTCTTCTTATGTTTTAAAATTTCTGTAGGCAGAAGAGCAGCGTACTAAGCTGCTGCCAGGCTGCACCATTCGGGCGAATCGACATTTAATAAAGGAAAAAATTAAAAAATTTACCGTATGTAATTGCTTCAAGAAAGTTAATGTGCGCTCATTTCGAAAAATTGCAGTTACGTCTCCCTGTGTGTTAATTTTTTACGAAATTTCGCTCCTTTTGAAGATTAGAATCGTAATACAAGAAATGGTGCATGGTTGGTATTTATTACATACAGTGTTGATGTTAGTGCTTCTGTGCTGTTTTAGATTTTGCTCTAGTCTTCACTCGGAAGATGATGTACACAGTTGTCGCCACTAGCCTAACATCAGCATGTCTTTCGTACTGTGCCTAACTAATCGGAGCCGGCCGGAGTCGCGGCGCGGTTCTAGGCGCTACAGTCTGGAACCGAGCGACCGCTATGGTCGCAGGTTCGAATCCTGCCTCGGGCATTGATGTGTGTGATGTCCTCAGGTTGGTTAGGTTTAATTAGTTCTACGTTCTAGGCGACTGATGACCTCAGAAGTTAAGTCGCATAGTGCTCAGAGCAATTTTAATTAATAGGAACTTCGTCCACTAAACCTCCTGACTGTTCTGCAGTCTTGGTCCCATTCCACAATTTTAACATACCAGTTTTCCAGAAACATACCTCATTCGTTGTTAAAATACACCTGTCTTCGTGTAGATTAAAATAATGTTTCAGCAAAGAAGTCTGTGTGTGTGATATTATATCGGTAGTAGTATGGATTAGTTCAAAACATCTTTCTTTCCTCGTGTAACAAGTACCTTCTACCTGTAAAAAGAAAAAAAAAATACGGAAAAGTTCGGTATTCTCAAAACTGGTTCGTGGTGACTGACATTCCATGGTCCAGATGTGCGCAGGTTTCGGCGACGATCGGACGCACTTCGCCAAATTTGTCACAGCCGTGAACGTGTAAACATATTGTAGTAGTGTCTCGCATACTGGTATCGCAGCATGAAGTAGTGTACTGTCAGCACAGATTCAAGGTTCTCAAATAGCGCCGGCCGCGGTGGTCTCGCGGTTCTAGGCGCGCAGTCCGGAACCGTGCGACTGCTGCGGTCGCAGGTTCGAATCCTGCCTCGGGCATGGATGTGTGTGATGTCCTTAGGTTAGTTAGGTTTAAGTAGTTCTAAGTTCTAGGGGACTGATGACCACAGCAGTTGAATCCCATAGTGCTCAGAGACATTTGAACCATTTTTTTCTCAAATACCCGCACCACTATCGTCGTCACACCTTTCTTTGTAACAAACATTTACGTTGTACATTTACTCTTATTACATTTCCACTTATTTATCCTCGTTGATGATCTGTTATTTATGTACCTAACTGGAGAGTTTTTAGCCACATTGCCTTGTGAAATACGCGAATGTGACAGAAGTCATGGGAGAGCAATACGTACGTATACATATCGCTGTAGTATCGCGTACACGAGGTATAAAACGGCAGTTCATTGGCGGTGATTACATTGGCAGGTGATTCAAGTGATAATGTGTCCGAAATGATTATGGTAGAACGACGAGAATTAACAGACTTTGAACGCGGATTAGAAGTTGGAACTAGATGCATGGAACATTCTGTTTCGGAAATCGTTAGAGACTTCAATATTCCGAGATCCAGAGCGTCAAGGGTGAGTCAAGAATACCAAATATCAAGCATTACCTCTCAACACGGATAACGCAGTGGCCGATGGACTTCACTTAACGACCGAGAGCAGTGGCGATTGCGTAGAGTTGTCAAAGCTAACAGACAAGCAACACTGCATGAAATAACTCCAGAAATCAATGTGAGACATACGACGAACTCATCCGTTAGGACGGTGCGGCGAAACTTGGCGTTAATGGGCTATGGCGGCAGACGACGATGCGGCTGGCTGTGCTAACAGCACGACATCGCCTGCAGAACCTCTCCAGGCTCGTAATCATTTCGGTTGGTCTCTTGACGACTAGAAAATCGTGGCGTACACAGATGAGCCCCGGTTTCAGTTGGTAGGAGCTGATGGTTGGGTTCGAGTGTGGCGCAAACCCCACGAAGCTATGGACCCAAGTTGACAACAAGGTACTGCGCAAGGTGGTGGCGGCTCCGTAATGGTATAGGCCGTGTTTAAGTTGAATTTACTGGGTCCTCTGGTCCAGATGAACCGATCATTGACTGCAGATGGTTAATTTCGGCATGTTGCCATTTCCTGCCACTGAGGAATGTCGTGTACCAACACAACGGTGGAAATTTTATGGACGACAATACGTCATATCACTGGGCCACAATTGTTCGTGATTGGTTTGAAGAACGATTCTAGCGAAAGATTTGTCCGCCCAGGCATGGCCCAGTATTTCCGCAGGGGTCTTCCACCGACTTGTTGAGTCTGGGTCAAGTGGAAGTGCTGCACTACGCCGGGCGAAACGCGGTCCGACATGACATTAGGAGGCACTTCAGAGTACACGTCTCTACTCTTACTTCCCAGAGTACCTAATATATGCCTGTGACCTCATTACTTGCCGGCGGACGAGCGTCATTACTACATGTGTTCATCTGTACTTTTCTTTCTGTAAGCCTACTGTTGTTACTTCATTCATTACAACTCTGTACATAATCTTTCTGAAAAAAAATACTAATAAGAAGAAGAGAAAAGAAATAAAAAAAGAAGAAAGAAAGGAGAAAGAAGAGAGAGGAAAGGAAGTATTACACAGATACGTGGAGGAGACGACGAGCATTATGGCTGTGGGTTTCTTGCCACGTAACATCGCAGTGTGTGCGCGGCGCGTCAGAAATGCAGTACTCCTTATACTCTGGCGAAGTGAAGACCTTCATAGACAGAAGTACATCATGGCATTTTGAATATTCGTATATGCAGTACCATTCAACCGTATTTCTGTCATACATGAGGGAAAGTTACGCATTTCCAGAGACAGATCTCTCATCAGTAACTTGTAAATACGTAATTCATGAGGTTAAAACGCTACAGAGTCTACCAAACGCAATTACTGCGCTCCTCAAACAGAATGAATACGCATTGAACTGCCGGCAAAACATTGGTTTTACATTAAGATTGTCGATTTACGTCATTTTCCATTCCATATCACACCGCACAACACACCAGGCCGTGTTTTGCTGATATGTTGTGAGATCTAAAAGTTCCAAGTTAACACAGTTACTGTCTCATTTATTTAGTATGGATGATTGCGCCTGACTTTTTGAAACAGTTTAGTAACATTTTTAAGTCAGTCTAAAAGAGCTGCAAGGTAAAAGAAAAAGACGAGGAAAACAGTACAAATACTCTCTTACGGGCGCAGCAGCATAATTTCTGGAAGGTTATTCCGCATTACTAAAGAAGATTTTGACATGATTCTAGATTTTGGGTTACGTCACTACTTGTTTTAGAGTAGCTGACACCTTCATAAAAGCTCGCACATGAATTATAAGAAACTAGGAGGCCGGTTTATGGTTAGCGAAACGCATACGTATGTTCTGTTGTGATTCACGCAACGGTTGGTGCTTCCTCTTTATGTAGATGGTTCTGTGACGTTATCGTCCGTATAGACGGCAGGATATTGTATCCACAGGATTTGGTCCATATTTATATGACATACGCAAGAAAAATTTGTAAATGTTCCGACTACTAGCTGTAACGTAAAACAGAGTATAGAAACAAACCTTCGTGTTCCACTGTGCGGGATATCGTTCTGTGCTTTACGTCTGTTGTGCCTGTAACGAAAAATGTATTTGTAACCGTTTTCCTGACGTTTCATTATAAAAATTACCTTGAGCTACATGACAATACACATCGTTCAATGGCTTGGTGTGCAATATCATGAGTAGAGAACTAACCTATTGGACAAGTGGAATGCCTTATTTGAAAGTTAGTTTTAACTACACTCACGCCAAACTTTTTTTGAGGGAATACCGTATTAACCAAGTCGTCTTATATCTTCCATTGTGGCCTTACTTCTGCCAGATGGGTAATATGCATCCGGATGACAGAACATCTTGGGCGTCCGAATGAGTCTAAGACTAATTAATTTAGAACCGTTGATTCCTGCGTAATTAAAGTTTGCGCCGAATAATTAAATTTGCATCCCGAAATATGAAGAGGGATGGATCACAGAGGGCCTGTGTTTTAAAGGTACCGCAAACAAGTATTTTCAGGAACACCGAGTGCTGGAGAGACCTTGGTGGGCGGGAGGTGGGGAGCAGGTAAACCACTTACATTATTCCTCTCACTGCTCTGCTCACGGAATGTGACGAAAGAGCGTAGATGGTCCATTGGCGTGACATAATGCACTGACTGAAAAATTAACTTATCATTTTACAGTATAGATCACTACCTTAAAGCTAATTTTATTCTGTGCTACAAATTTATCCATGACTCCTTCTTGAGGGTTTTTTGTGTTTCCTATTTTAGGAAAGTAGCCTTCAAAAATGATCCGTAGAATTTTGTGACCTAACGACATTGCCTTGTAACTTGAAGGGATGTGAGGCATAAATATAAGAAATCTAAATAAGTTTTTTTGGAGGCCATCGTTTTCCTTTCTTATGGTAATAATCTATTTCTTACTATATCTGCTAAAATAAATAAAAGTTACGTTATGCGTAGTCATAAGTAATTAATGTAATTTATACATAATATAACGCAAAAATTGTTCACGACACCATATTAACTGTGGAATGACCAGTCATTTGTCGATAATTTCTACATCGTCCATGAGCGAGTAATGTACGAGTACATAGAATAAATTAATACGAATTATAACTGAATAAAGAGATAATCTAGCTCTAGGTCGAGTACATCAGTAACGGATCAGACATTGGTCCTAATATGTGGGGTATCCTTAAAGTTTTAACTATCATCTTAAACAAGTCAAGCTTCGCCTACGAATCTTGATGATGCTGTTTCCCTTATTTTCATTTGGAGTCGGAATGACACTTGTTCCGGGCTGAATGACTTGACGGGGACCTAGGTAGAAGTAGTCTTCGGTTAGACTTCAGGAAATTTTCCACATCGAAAATTACCTCACCGCCATGCTGGAAATACCTGACACGCAAACATTGTTTTCTTTATCCGAAGACACAGGAAGAAGTCATGGAAGTCATGTGAAGGTGAAACGGAATTGGGGGGGGGGGGGGGGAGGGTAGCAAGCGATGCAGCTTACACTCAGTTCAGAGACTGATGCATTTCCTGGGGAATAGGCCACGTCAGGGTGGCAGATTGAACTTACCACTATAAACAACAATTGTTATTGTTCAGCAGGAAGTGTCAAATAGTTGAAGTGCGACAGTATTGTGTCAGTGTTGTGCTACTGAGCGTCAGTGTTGTGCTACTGAACTCGTTGGAGCAACATCTCAGCATTCTCAAGACGTTCTGCCGAATGTTTTGAAGATGAGAAAAGTATGTACGTAGTCTTTCATGCTCAACTTGATTCCAAAGCAGAAACAACGACGTGTAGCCGCCGGCCATAAATTGACTGAAGTGAAACACACCAACAATTCTTTTCAGCAACAAAATGATCACAGGGGACGAGGCTTCTTGTTGTCAGTACAAACCTACCACATAACGACAATGTGCAGTAATTCAAATGAATAGTCAATGCCAGAATGAGATTTTCACTCTGAAGCGGAGTGTGCGCTGATATGAAACTTCCTGGCAGATCAAAACTGTGTGCCGGGCCGAGACTCGAACTCGGGACCTTTGCCTTTCGAGTGCAAAGATCCCGAGTTCTAGTCTTGGTCCGGCACACAGTTTTTGAATTGTCAATGCTTTGACGACATAACCGACATACAAGCCACCATGACGCGCAAAATGGACAACATGGGAAAGGACATAAGTCGAAGGGGGGGAAGGGGGGCATGGAAATTATGGATACTACCTGAAGCACTGAAACCACGATCTTAGCGATTTCCTATTTTTTTATTGAGTCGGACATATCCGAAAGAACAAACAACATGCATTCATATACTTATTCGCCTAGATGGGCAATGGATTCACCTTCTTAAGTGCTGATACACTAATACTTCCGACCCCTGCGGGAATCTAAAAATAGAGGATTGGGGCGCTCGGTGGGTCGGCAATGAGGCGTGCCGAGATAGTCCATGCAGTTGCTATAACTTTGTGTGTCCCTTATAGTGCAGTCTTAGGCGCACCTGCCTAGTAAGCAGGAGATACCGGGTTCTAATCCCGGCCCGGCACACATGCTCTCTCGTCACCGCCGATTCTGCATAATGTACCGATCTACCTGACATCAGTAATCGCTTCCCTTCGCTTTCCTTTCTCCTTCCCCACTCCACCATCAATTTACAAATAAAATGTGTTATCAATGTAAAAATGAGAGCGACATTAAACTACAATAAATGACTTCTCAGTTCTAAGTGGTTTTGTAATCTGACCGTATGTCAAGACTTCACAAAATGTACTAATGACTGTAAAAAATAAATCTGTTAGCCGTAAGATATACAGTGCGTCTCGCAATGATTGAGGAGGTGCCTAGAAAATTAGCGAGGCAAGTTTAGCAGAGCAACAACATGATCTCAGGAAACGACATTCTCGCTGTGACAGTGTATCCACACTGCACGAAATTGTAACTCAACAGTCCGTATGTAATCGAACAATTAAAAAAAAAAATACCGTAGACTTTCGACACACAGTCTTTAGCGATTAATGGAAGAGAAGGGCTACCCACATTATCTAATACAAGTCATAAAGAGCTTAACATGGTGAATACCATCTGCTCCGTCAACCGGGGAGGAAGGCTTCCGGATTTGATCGTAAGGCAGCGAGCGAGTGAATGGTTTCCCGTGTTATCGAAACTTTTAAAAATTTACACTCAGGCAGATGTGAAAGATCGGAGAAGTAATATAAAGCATTTTTAAAACTCTCAACAAAGTTTTAAACACTACTTTTCTTTCTGATGACTAGTTCCTACTTGCAGCAAACAGAACGGGCCCACAATTGCTCACGTATGTACTCTTCAATTCTCTTTCAAACTCTGACCTAGAGATGTCCTCAAACAAATCTTCAGGGTGCTGGAGGCAACTAAATATCTAGCATACGACGCACCGTACGAAAGGAATGTTCTGGGTGGAAGTATCTCTTTCAAACTCTGACCTAGAGATGTCCTCAAACAAATCTTCAGGGTGCTGGAGGCAACTAAATATCTAGCATACGACGCACCGTACGAAAGGAATGTTCTGGGTGGAAGTATATATTAGTAAAGGTACACTGTTGAGCCTAAACATTATGACCACCTGCTTAATAGTTTGTTTGTCCGTCTTTTGAACGAAATACTTCACCGATTCCGTGCGTCAGGGATCCGACAGTTTGTTGGTAGGTTTGTGGAGGTATGTGAGATTCGATGTCTAAGCTCAGGTCATGTAACGGTTGTAAATAACGGGCCACTGATTTGCGTGCGTGGTGATGGTGGCCGATAGCGATCCAGATGAGTTCCAAAGGATTTACATCAAGTGAATTTGGTCGCCGAGACACCAACGTAACTTCGCTATAATGCTCCACAAACTACTGTAGCACAGTTCTGTATCAGAAACATGGACAACTATACCGCTGAAAGATGACATCGCCATAGTGGAAGACATCAAGCATAAAGGAATGCAGGTGGTTCGCAGCTATCAAAGTATTTTCGATTACTACCGTAAGCCATACGCAAGCTCAGGAGAACGTCTCGCATAGCATAATTCTAGTCGCGACAACCTGTTTCCGAGGCGCGCTGCACGTTTTGCTCCGCCGTTCACCTCGATGACGGCGTTTGTGGAGACAACCATCGACCCAGTGTAACAAAAATGTGATTCAACTGAAGAACCGACGCGTTTCCATTGATCGACGGTGGGATCCTGATAGTTCCGTTTCCACTGCAATCGTAATTGAAAATATCGTCGGGTCAACATGTGTACTAGTTGGGTTGGTCTGTTGCTGAGCTCCAAGTTCAACAACGTACGATGAACGATGGGCTCCGGAACATTTGTGCATGCACCAGCATTATGCTCCTTCGGCAGAGATGCCACAGAAAATCATGTATCCTACTTTACAGAGCAGAGGAATCTCCGAACCACATGTCCGGTTGAAAGTAGTGGACGTCCAATCATTTAACGCCTAGAGCTCCAAGTTCAACAACATACGATGAACGATGTGCGTCGAAACAATTGTGCATGCGCCAGCATCACAGACCATCATGTATCCTACTTTACAGAGCAGAGATATTTCTGAACCATGCCGGCCGCGGTAATCTCGCGGTTCTAGGCGCGCAGTCCGGAACCGTGCGGCTGCTACGGTCGCAGGTTCGCATCCTGCATCGGGCATGGTTGTGTGTGATGTCCTTAGGTTAGTTAGGTTTAAGTAGTTCTAAATTCTAGGGGACTGATGACCACAGCAGTTGAGTCCCATAGTGCTCAGAGCCATTTGAACCATTTTTCCGAACCACATGCTCGGTTGAAAGTCGTGGACGTCCAATCATTTAACGCATAGACCTCCAAGTTCGTCAACGTACGATGAACGATGTGCTTCGAAACATTTGTGCATGCATCAGCATTATGCTCCTTCGGCAGAGATGCCACAGACCATAATGTATCCTACTTTACAAAGCAGAGAAATTTCCGAGCCCCATGTTCGGTTGAAAGTCGTGGACGTCCAACCATTTAACGTCTAGAGCTCCAAGTTCATCAACGTACGATGAACGATGTGCTTCGAAACATTTGTGCATGCGCCAGCGTTATGCTCCTTCGGCAGAGATGCCACAGACCGTCATGTATCCTACTTTACAGAGCAGAGAAATCTCCGAACCACATGTTCGGTTGAAAGTCGTGGACGTCCAATCATTTAACGCCTAGAGCTCCAAGTTCATGAACGTACGATGAACGATGTGCTTCGAAACATTTGTGCATGCGCCAGCATTATGCTCCTTCGGCAGAGATGCCACAGGCCATCATGTATCCTACTTTACAGAGCAGAGAAATCTCCGAACCACATGTTCTGTGAAAAGTCGTGGACGTACAACCATTTAACGTCTAGAGCTCCAAGTTCATCAACGTACGATGAACGATGTGCTCCGAAACATTTGTGCATGCATCAGCATTATGCTCCTTCGGTAGAGATGCCACAGACCATCATATATCCTACTTTACAGAGCAGAGAAATCTTCGAACCCCATGTTCCGTGAAAAGTCGTGGACGTCCAACCATTTAACGCCTAGTGGTAGTTTCACTGTCCTTCTAGCTCTTTCCACAGATGCTCACGACAGTAGCACGTGAAAATTCGACCAGCTTCGCCGATTCCGGCATACAAGCAGTAGAAACCCTCACCGAGAGCGGGCGGGCTCTATCTTGCTGAAATGTAAGCCCAATATGGCTTGCCATGAAGCATAACAAAACGGGGCGTATGCTATCCTATGCCGTATGGTGCCGCGGATGACAACCAAAGAGTCCTGCTGTGAAATGAAATGGTACCCCAAACCATCACACCTGGTTATCGGACCATACGGCGGGCGACAGTCAGGTTGGTAAACCACCGCCATCCGGGGCGTCTACAACGAAGACAATTCTGCTCCGGTCACTGAGATTCCAGGCCGACTGTCACCGACACCACTGCAAGTGGGCTTGCTAGTGTACGGAGGTCAATGGCAGACTAAGTGCCTCTCTGACGATTGAACGGTCCTCACTTTCTGTCATCCTTCTTCACGCTGTTTCCGGCCATGGTTCATCTGCTGGCGACATCGGATCGGCGAACAATAACACTCCTCTTATTCAAATGTCCAGCGATTCGTCGATTATTCCAACCAGCTTCTTTGAACCCAGCTACACGTCCTCACTCAAATGCTGACATCTGCGTATATTGTTCACGCGTCTATCTACGAGGCTTTGTTACTGCGCGACTGAGTACACGGAGTGAAAGTTGCAAAATCGTTTTGCCTTGGTATTGACATGTCCCCTGTTTACTACCCTTGCCAACTGCGCGGAGAAACTGCGCTGCTGCATCACACTTTCATCCACTGGCCGGCAAAGTTTACAGTTATGCATTCTCTGTCAATACCTGTATGAATATCAGTTTATGATAATTTTACTTAACTCTTCCTTGGTGCGTTTTTTTCTTTTTATTTGGGGGGGGGGGATATTTCAGTCGTCTCGCTGATAGACTTCATATCTAAATGTAACTACCCAATAATCTGCCCATGATTAGCACTATCTATCCATAAGGCTAAACAGAGATCTACAAAAGAGAAAACAATAGTAAACACTCCTTTTAGCACATTTGCTTACGTACGCAGCGATGTCCTTGGAAAGGTAACATATGAGATGAGTTCCTTTGGTATACCAAACAAATGTGTTGTAAGTCGAAGAGGTTGTGCTGCCGCCGGACAATTATCGAGAAAATCCTGTTGAACTGGTATATTCTTCGACGAGCAATAAGCAAACAAAAGCAAGCAAAATTCGATCTCCGAGATAAGGGTGTCCGTATGCACGGGAAATTATTGAGGAAGAAACAAGAGATTCACCAATGCTGTCAGTGGTTGCTTGAGCACTGACTGATGGTAAACAAATGGTCTGCAATCTATGATACAATTTCCGAATGCCTGAAATCTGTGCGGAATGTAAGAATAAGGAGTTAATTCGATTCAGCCTCAAAATCTATGAAACAGACGAATTGCTATCACATTCCGAAAAAAAATTTAGAGCCATACAGTATAACTAAAGAAGGCAAATCCCGATAAATGTTACAATTATATGGATACATGGTGTCCGAAAGAATAGACACCACGGTTTCATAGAATTGATTCGCTTCGATGGGCATTGCGTCCACCGACTTCAGTATGGATGCACAATTACGTTCGGCTTCCTGCGGGAATCTCAAAGCAGCAAGCATGGAGGACATGCAAGGGTACTGCGAACAGGCGACGTTAGGTGGGTGTGTAGATCGACAGGTAGACGTGCCGATATAGTCCGCGCAATTGCGAAAAACACTGATTACGACTGCCTCGGAAGTACGACAGGCGGGGTTCAAATTACGGTACTATACAAAAGTTGCAATTGTCGCTAATGATTTCGCATAAAATCCCATTGCAGCTGACTTGGATAGTTCCTTTCCGTTCTCCCCCCTACCTTCAATTTACATAAATGTTAAAATACACGGAAATAAATCAGGCAACTCATGTTTGTAACCTGATGATCAGAATAAGAAAATAAAATTAAAGATGGCCTAAACTAAGAACAATTTGATATCATGCAGGCGGAAACTACCAGAGAACATACACACATCAAAAAAAGTTTTGCATCACCCCGGTACTCAGAATTCATGAAGATAGACGTTGACTGTGTGTGTTGTATCACAGACACATACCCTTTGACTGGTCAGAGATGTCACTGAAACCGCCCAAAGATGTAAACAACTATGATGAGCTGCGCCGTTAGACGGAGGGGGTCCGACCGCCGATCAGTTCTAGTCATTCCAAGAGGAAGGAGGTACACGGCGCCGGCCGGAGTGGCCGAGAAGTTCTAGGCACTTCAGTCTGGAACCGCGCGGTTGCTACTGTCGCAGTTTCCAATCATGCCTAGGGCATGGATGTGTGTGATGTCCTTAGGTTATTTAGGCTTAAGTAGTTCTAAGTTCCAAGGGGACTGATGACCTCAGATGTTAAGTCCCATAGTGCTCAGAGCCATTTGATTTAGGTACACGGCTCGTGTTGTCTGTAGTTCAACCATGCCTAGACGGTGAATACCACCGTTCGATCGCTTCCTCATTTTTACTTTGTGCCAGGAAGGGCTCTCCACGAGGGGTGTCCAGGCGTCTCGGAGTTAACCAAAGAGGTGTCCATGTTCGGACGTGGAGGACAAACAGAGAGACAGGAACTGTCGATGAAATGTCTCGTTCAGGCCACTACTGCAGTGGATGACCGCTACCTACGGATTATGGCTCGGAGGAACCCTGACAGCAAGCAACCATGTTAAATAATGCTTTTCGTGCAGCCACAGGACGTCGTGTTACGACTCAAACTGTGCGCAATAGGCTGCATGATGGGCAATTTCACTCCTGACGTCCATGATAAGGTCCATCTTTTGCAACCACGACACCATGCAGCGCGCTACACATGGGCACAACAACATTCCGAATGGACCGCTCAGGTTTGGCATCACATTCCCTTCACCAATGAGTGTCGCATGTGCCTTCAACCAGACAATCGTTCGAGACGTGTTTGGAGGCAACCCAGTCAGGCTGCACGTCTTAGACACTCTGTCCAGCGAGTGCAGGAAGGTGTAGATTCCTACTGTTTTGGGGTGGAATTTTGTTGTGCCGCTGGTGGTCATGGAAAGCGCCGTAACGGCTGTACGATACGTGAATGCCATCCTCCGACCGATGGGGTAAACATATCGCAGCATATTGGGCATTCGTCTGCATGGACGACAATCCGCGCCCCCATCGTGCACATTTTGTGAATAACTTCCTTCACGATAACTACATCGCTCGACTAGAGTGGCCCGTATGTTCACCAGACATGAACCTCATCTAACATGCCTGGGATCGATTGAAAGGGGCTGTCTATGGATGACGTGACCCACCAACCACTTTGCCTACGCCGAATCGCCGTTGAGGAGTGGGACAGTCTGGATCAACAGCGGCTTAATGAACTTGTGGATAGTGTGCCACGATGTATATAGGCATGCATCAACGCCAGAGGACGTGTTACTGGGAATTAGAGGTACCGGTGTGTACAGCAATCGGGACCACTACCACTGAAGGTCTCGCTATGTGGTTGTACAACATGCAATGTGTGGTTTTCATGAGCAGTCAAAAGGGCGGATAAGATGTTGATCTCTATTCTAATTTTCTGTATAGGTTCCGGAACTCTCGCAACCGAGGTGACGGAATTCTTTTTTGTGTGTGTGTTTGTGTGTGTGTGTGTGTGTGTGTGTGTGTGTGTGTGTGTATTATGACATAGCACTTGGTAATGAAATGCAGATTGAAGAACAATCAAGATAATTTCCTTGCCTTTATGAATGTAGAGAAATGCTCTGATAATCTGTGGCGCTGAAAATTTGGTCACGATTCTTAGAGAAGACTGGGGTGGAAACGAAACAGGCAAATAATCTACGACATCTACAAAACACAAGTAACAACAATAACAGCAGAAAGTCAAGAATGACAGAATCCTGTTAAGATAAATGTAGGGTGAAATTACAGTTTATCACCACTATTGTTGAACTTATACGTCGAAGAAACAATATAGGACGCAACTGGAATTCTCGGAAAAGGAATAAATGCTCAACGGGAACTTACGATGGTTCTCAGGCGACTCAGTCCTTCCTGCGGGGAGTCTACTGCGTGCAACAATACTTAATCGGGCGCTGAGTGTGGTGTCACCGCCTAGACATCACACTTGCTAGGTGGTAGCTTAAATCGGCCGCGGTCCATTTAGTACATGTCGGACCCGCGTGTCGCCACTGTGTGATCGCAGACCGAGCGCCACCACAAGGCAGGTCTCGAGATACAGACTAGCACTCGCCCCAGTTGTACGACGACTTTGCTAGCGACTACACAGACGAAGCCTTCTCTCATTTGCCGAGAGACAGTTGGAATAGCCTTCAGCTAAGTCCATGGCTACGACCTAGCAAGGCGCCATTAACCATATCTGAAGATAGTCTTATTTGTATTATCAAGAGCGATGTACCACAAGGATCGAATAAAGTTAAGTATTCGAGGAGCTGCATACTTTTCTTATTAGATTTCACTACTTATCCTGTTCCAGAATTCACGCCCGTCTGCGTTAGATAGCTTGCCTTTCGGCCTCCTCTATCTACAAGGTGATTGGCACATTTACCAACACATCATTGGCGACGAGTCAACGGAAAGGGTCTTGTTCTTTCTAATTGCTTACATTTACTTGTGTCATGGCTTCGCCAGATGTACTGTCCGAATTTTATCGCTTGCAGAATCAGCAGACGCAGGCGTTATTGGATGCCCTTGGACAGCTCGTCCAGGGTCAACGTGCCATTCAAACCGATGCGGCAGCCGCCGCTTCACCGCTACCGCAGCCACACCTCGCCGTTGCACCGCCTTTTAGGCACTACGATCCAGCGCAAGAATCATGGGCTGAGTGGTCACGCCAGTTTGGATTTCATCTCGCCGCCTACAGAATTCAAGGTAACGAGCGGCAGCCTCATTTATTGGCGTGTGTAGGGGTGCAAACGTACCGTGCGATAGTGAAATTGTTTCCCCGACGCGACGTAGCAACTCTGTCCTACGAAGAAATTTTGTCGGCATTGGACGCCTATTTCAAAGACACAGTTAATGTAGTTGCAAAAAGGTATACTTTCTTTCGTACAAAACGTACGGCCGGCCAGACTAATAGGGAGTGGGTTGCAACATTGCAAGGCCTTACAAGGGATTGTTCATTTGAGTGTGAATGTGGACTTCCTTATTCAGATAGAATGGTACGTGATGCAACAGCACACAACGTTTCTGATGTTCGCATACGGGAGCAGATTTTGAAACTCGTTAATCCCTCCCTTCAACAAGTGATAGACATCTTGGATAGGCAAGACACACTTGACTGTGCTCAGGAATCTTTTGAAACTTCGCCAGCCGTGTGTCACATTAACCGGCCCGCCGTGCGCGCTGCGCGCTGCCCTCGCGCACGTCCTCGCAGCTGCCGCCGCGCTCTACACCAGGTGTGCTGCGCCAGCCCACAATTGCAGTGAAATCATGCCCGCGGTGTGCAACTAGACATTCGCGTGAACATTGCCCGTCACGCCAAGCTATTTGCTTTTTCTGTAATAAGAAAGGACATGTCCAAAGTGTTTGCCAGAAAAAGCTCAGATCAGACACTCATAATCATTCCAGGAATCGAACCAAGAATACTCAGGCTCGTGAACCTTCGCCCATGGACATTCATGTAGTTAATTCCACTTCGTCCAGTGCCGCTTTCTGTAACAGTGACTGTGTTCGTCCCACAAAAAGTGTGCGTCGACGTCGCCGGAAATCACGTCAATTAGGAAGTGATGCTGTGCCTGTATCAGTTCAAATTGCACGAGACGGTCGCTCTTTTCGTCAGCAGGGCAATAAACTTTTTGGAGATTTGGACTTTAATGGCAAAGTGATCCCATTCCAGCTCGATACCGGAGCTGCAGTTTCATTGCTCAATCACGACACGTACAAACAACTGGGCAAACCTCCGTTGCGTGCCGCAAATGTTCAGTTAAAAAGTTCTTCAGGACAGCAGATCCCTGTGTTAGGACAGTGCACTCTTATTGCAACATACAAGGGACAAACAAAACTTGTGTCATTTTACGTTCTTCGTTCTTCTGCTGCAGTGAATTTGTATGGTTTAGATTTATTTCAGTTGTTTAACATGTCTATAGTAAATCAGGTCCTATCAGTGAATCAGACTGTGCCTTCAGACAGTGTTTCTCGTCTATGTGAAGAATTTGCAGACATTTTTGCACAGGGCCTTGGTTGCGCTAAGAATTATGAAGCACATTTGGAACTGAAAGTAAACGCGCAACCTAAATTTTTCAGAGCGCGCGATGTTCCTCACGCATTGCGTGATGAGGTCGCAAGAACATTAAACGATTTAGCATCACAAGGTGTGAGTGAATGTGCGCAATGCCTCTTCTCTTTCAGCTCCGCTTCATCGCTTACGCCGTACAGGTGATCCGTTTCTCTGGACGACGGAATGCGAACGCGCTGTTCGCCAGTTGAAATCGGCGTTGCTTTCTAATACTTGCCTTACGCCATTCGATCCCCAGAAACCCCTTTTGTTGATGGTAGATGCATCGGATTTCGGGATCGGTGCTGTGCTTGCGCACAAAGTTGGCTTGCATGATCGCCCTATTGCCTTTGCGTCAAAATTGCTCTCGTCTGCGCAAAGAAATTATTCACAGATAGAGAAAGAAGCTTTGGCTCTCGTGTTTGGTGTTACTAAGTTTCATGATTTCTTGTATGGTCGTCACTTTACCATCATCACAGACCACAAACCTTTGAAGTCGCTTTTTCATCCGAACAAGCCTGTACCTCCGCGTACAGCGCAGAAATTCATTCGCTGGTCTATTTTCCTCTCGCAGTACCGCTACGTTATCTTGTATCGGTCCACTGCTAAGCATGGAAACGTCGATGCGTTATCCCGTTTGCCTGTTGCTGAGGATAAAGCATTCGATTCTTCCAAACTTGCTTGCATGTTCATTGATTCGGAAACCGATGAAGTGGTCGACTCGTTTCCGATTGATTTTCGTCGTGTAGCTACAGCCACAGCTGCTGACCCTGTCCTTGCTACCGTTTTGCGTTTTGTTGCTACGCAATGGCCTTTGTCAAAGTCTCGGATCGAGGATCCGTTGGTTCGCCGACTTTTTGCTCATAAGGAGAGACTTTTTGTACGACGTGGTGTTTTGTTGTTGCGTTCTGATAATGATCAGTCCAGAGTCGTGGTCCCACGGTCGTTACAGTCCTCTGTCTTACGGCTTCTTCACCAAGGACATTGGGGTATAGTGCGAACGAAACATCTTGCTCGTCAGCACTGTACTTGGTTCGGAATCGATGCTGCGATTACGAACATGTGTTCTTCTTGCATGGCGTGTGCCGAACAACAATCCGCACCGCCGCGGAAAGTCTTTGCATGGCCAAAAGCCACTTCCCCTTGGCAACAAAAATCGCATCACAGACCGCACCTCACAACTGGCGGGATTTTCGATTGCAGCGCACATTTGAAATTCGAATATCGAAAAACCCAGACGCGCATAGACGTTCCCGCTGTCACGGATGGATGCTGACTCAGCTGCCGAGCACGCACATACCAAAATATACGTGACCAGCGCGCACCTAGCGGCGCAGACGGAAACGTTCCCTACTGTCTGAAAAGCCCTCATATTGGGAATGGCAGTAACGCCTCCTTGGAAAACACCAGGAATACAATGGTTTTCAATAAATGACTTCCGGTCAAATACAGCGAACTGTGATCTTTCTGAAGGGAAATCATGAATCCGGTAGCACAGCTGAGGCGATAATTAGTTTGATTATGAGATATTTGCGAGGAACGGTGTCAAAAGCGTTCTGGGAATCTAGAAACAGGGAATCAACATGAGATCCCTGTATATGACACTCAATACATCGTGTGAACTACCGGCTGCAATCCTGTGAATTTTTATTACATATTCATTAAAATGCTTCTTTGATATCCCATTGTGGATTACTGCTTTGAAATAAGATTTTTTGCATGGCTCACATGCGCTCATTACACCGGAAGGTCAGGCTCATCGCTAGCTAGCAACATTCATCACCATCTTCTGACAGCAAAGAGTGCCAATTTTTGTGTCTGAAGTTTACGTAAAACTGAAATTTGTTATTTATCTTTATTCTGTACCTATGTTGCATACAATAACGATAATAGTAACAACAGTAAATTGTTGGATAAGAAAGTCTTTCATGTGTACCGAGAATTGCCACAAATATTCAAATACGTATATTTCAGTCTATGTGATGCAGTGTCAGAGAATGTGAGTGATATGACTGAAGATCACGCCTTCGCAGTACTAGCCCTTGTTTCTGGGACAGTATTTCTATAGAATTGTTTCACAGCCGGGAGTAGTCACAAATCCAACTGTATTTAACAGCGGTTATATCGAGTTCTGAGCCCTGACATCTTTGAGAACTATCAGCTTTACTGTCAATTTAGTGTCAATCCGGTTAATATTTGGAAGACTTCTCCAGATTACTAAAGCTTCACGTAGTCTTTCAGCTCCGAAGACGATGGTAGTACGAAAACTGTAACTCAATTCAAGTCGCTATAGAAATAAGAGGAATTTATACACATCGGTGTATGTGTTTGGTAGGAGTGGATTTAAAATCTCCTTTCGCCAACCACACTTTGGTTTCCCACGTTTTCCCTACTTCAGTTGAATGCTTGAACACCTCCTCGAAGGAATCACAGCTGTTTGCTTTCTGAATCCTCCTCCAGCCGGTCAAGTGCCCAACGTCTAATGACGTAGACTACGACAAGACTTTCAACTGAGAGCTTTTCTGTGCTTTGACGTGTGAGAAGACTGGTACATTCAGGAAGTCGTTAAGTCCCACTGATAATAGGAATAATTTCCAAGTTATTTACTCAAGTTGGGTATTTTTTTTTCCTTTCTAGGCATATAAATGAACATCCTGGTCAGGACGGTGGCACAATGACATCGTAAGTTGAGACCCATAAAAACCTAAACAGGAATGATGATAATCAGCACCTAATATGTAACTTTGAGAAATGACAACAACGTTGCTACGCAGCGTACAAGTTTTCACTTTTTATCGTCACAGTGATGTAAGAGTACGTGATATCGAAGAAAACTGAGGGAATGGTTGTTGCATCTTTTACCTGATTTATATTTAATCTTTAAAAACAAAGTCATTAATTATCACAAAAAAGTATATTACAAAAACTTACACTCAGCATATTTATAATGTAGTTACCAAAGTCAGACTTCTTGTAAAAATAATCAAAAAACACAAACAAATTTTGAAGGAGGTACTGAATCAGAAAAGGTAATCTAGTATTTAAAGTGTAACAATTTCCCGATAGTTACAGGACTTCTCTGTATTTCCATTACTGATTCAAAGAGACCAGTTACATGAAGTTCCTGTAGTCTTTCGTCCACACTGTTTGGTGTTGAAAGGCTCCACAAAAACATTAACCCACTGAATTCCAGAAAATTATTCTTTCGAAGAATTTTCAGTGTTATTTCACTCCGACAATTGTGCGTCGTTTCTTTACAATTCCTTACGAGTAGGCCCAAAAAAGAAACTTCCATAGAAATACAACAGTAAACCAGGCTTTTTTAAAGATTTTTACCCGAAATTATAGGGGTGCCTCATTTTCTGTTTGATCCTTTCTCAGGTGTACTGTACTCAATGCTGAACTAACTTATGAGTGTCTTTTTTGAACATTAAACTGTATACTCCCTCTCGTCCAACCCATCTAATTTTTCTGAACTGCATCGACAGCTTTAATCATTTTCAGTAGACTCCACTTTCTTCCCCAATTATACTATTGTAATAAACAAGAAAATACCAAGAGAATAAGAGTGTGTACTAACACAGTCTTACTTTAAACATGTTAAAGTCAGTGGTTTCGTTTAATCAACTGAAAGAGGTTCACTTTAGGTGAGAGTAGCTTCCACTTCGTTAACTCAATAAACGTTTAACAAAAGATCTAAATGAAAATTTTAACCATGAACATTAACCTTAAAACTTACTAATGAACCCCACAAAGAGATTCGCTTTCAGCCAGAAGCTTGGAGAAATATTGAAAAAAACAGCACGGTGTGAAAAATTTTTACAGTGTCAGAATATGTAATGGCGACGTAATAAGCAAGCAGTGGAGCGTGAGACTTATGCGTTTCGCTTTACACTGGGCCGCATTAGAACTTACAGCCAAGAGACACGGGAGGGGGTGTCGACTTAACGGCATGTTAATAACAAATTATATCTGTTTCAGTAGGACTTCATAGGCCTCAAAAGTAACTACAATGGGTGAATGAAATGGACTCACGTTAATAGAAACAATTGGGAAAATTTCCGTGTTATTTTAAGTCAAGTGGTCGCTCGATTATCCTTCCCTTCTACTGTATGCCGTAAGTATGTCTCTGTGACAAAAGCATGTGAAATGGCGTAGTGCTTAACTAATTCCGCATCACGATGAAGGAAGACGCTTATTCCCCATTACTAATTGAAATCTTACAAAGTGAAGGCGTAGTGAAGCAAGTGTTTATATTACTACCACTGAGTAATCTTTCATGAATATAGCGATCTCTCTACATATTCTCCAAAATAACTGTTATAACATGCGAAACTATGAAGTAATACTAAATAAACAATTAGAATTAAAATATTGAAAACCTTACGTAGAGCAACCGCGTTAGTCGTTTGTGCGGCAGAATTATTCACATGTAGCAAACAAGGCTGCTTTGGTTGCGCTGCCTTAATTACGTAAATTATTGAATAATGAGGCCAACAGTAAATTTCTCCCCTGATTGCTTACTTTCGAGCTCGGTTGCTTTTCACAACAAGCACATGCAAATAGTAAATAAAACTGCACTGTAACATGACACGGAAAGTTCAAGTTACGGCCGTACGTCCTACGAGGACTTTTATTTATACGTCGGTCCCTGATTACATCATGTGAAACCAGTACTGAAAGTCGACACTAAATGACTGTTACAGATACATTAGTGCATGAACGCATTTGTGAAAATAACATGACCATATACAGGTATGACAACTTATTACGTGTTTTCTTACAAATAAGGATGACTTTCAGATCCGGGCAGTTACACATAACTTAAGTTAAAACATTGAATTTAGGCTTGTGGTAGGGATTTTACAGGAACCCATCACTTGTAATAAACTTCCACAAATGTCTCACTTTAGCCAATGAGTCCGTACAGTGGGGGATAAGAGGCGTAGATTATGACTGGCTGCGCTTTTCCATTCGAGTACTGCGGAAATTAAAACAATCCTCCCTTGAACTATCTTACTGAGTCGTCGTGTAGGATTCTTTCTACCTGTTTTCCCGAGAATCTCTCGACGTTTATGTTCCTCGCGGAAGGTGAACAGTGCCGTCGGGTTCCCTGTAAAGTGCAATTCTACTTCTTGTCATTCTAAGTGATGAATCGGGAAGCTATATTATTCGAAATAACATTAAAAAATGGTGCAGTATGGTGCATTTATTTAGGAAACACCACAAACTGATAATATCGGCACAATTAAAGATGACTAACCGAAAACTAACAATTTCCTGAGAATATGGTCTTAACGACAGAACTAGATCGGAGGGCATTCTATTGGCGACTGTCGACTACGGTCCACAGCTTGTTGCTCGTACTTACACTCCTGATATTTCGTAGTTTCTCGTACATTTTCACTAGCTTAAATTATACATGTATTTATTAAGATGATCGATTTCTAGTGCGGTAATATTGTTGTAAGAAAGCATTTATAAACCTGTAGGCTTCTCCAAATATCTGTATTGGAAGAAATGACTTTTGCTATCTAATATTTATTAAGCACGATTTTTTGATTCGCGCCAGAATAATTGCGCTTTCTCTACGCGCCTCTCTGCTGACGTAAAGGGCGTTCTCCTGTCTAGCCACACCACCTTAAACCACCATCCACTGGCAACGCCATATGGTCCACCGCCTTCTTCAGCTAGCGTGGGAATTGAAATCTTGCAGCCATCTCTGTACGCTCTGCAGTACAGCTTTACACACTGACTGCTATGTGGTATCTATACATATGATACAAAATCGTAAAGCTGGAAAATAAGGAAATGAAATATGGTTTGAACAGAAGGGGTACCTTACAACTTCAACAGTATAATACTAAATAAGTACAATAACGATAAACTGCCAAGGATCAGACAATTAACAAGCGTAGAAATGCTGTAACACCGTGTCAGTTCCTTTACATTTATATTCTCATAGTGCCACTTCCCGCCAATTTCCCTCACGCCCTCCCAAACAGTCGCCCCCCACTGCCTTTCTTCCTACTGGAGAGATGTAAAAGTGATGAAGGAGTTAACTCAATAGTTTTACAGCTTTGGAAGAGCAGAAGAGAAATTACTGTTGGATGTTTGCTTGTTGTACGTTCCAGGAACTACTGTTGTGTACTGAGCCATGGCCGGTTCGCGTTGATGCCGTTTGTTCTTTGGCATTTTGTCGCAATCGAGTGGCGTCTTATTTCTCCCTGAGTTACTACCATAATGAGTTGCTGACTTGCCTCCATCAGTGGCAGCAGCAGTGCTTATCGATACTAGTACTGCTGTACCATCTTTGGTGTGACGGCTATATTTCCGTGGGGTGGTGTGTGTGGCAGTCGGTCGGTTGGGATAGAGCAGCGAGGAAGTCTCCGCCGCGCGAGTTCAGGCCCGGACTGCTGGCGGCATGCACGTGCGGTCGGATTGTGAGGCGCTAGCTGCGAGAGGAACAAAATTCGTTGCCCACCGATCCTGGACACTGAAGTTGAGTTTTCAGTTAACCTGTTATGAAACCTCAACTGTCGTGACATCTCTTCGTTTATTGCTGCTTGTTGCTTCCTGGGCCATTCCGGCTAGCAGCGGTATATGATGTGTTGGAGTCAGCAAAATTTTGCAGCCGCCTTCCTCTATGGTCTTTAACTGTTAAATTGGTTATTATTTATCAGTGCAGTGCACCTGCTGTATTTTCTGGGCCATTAACGCCCCAGTTACCTGCCCTGTTTGTTAGCATAGTTTTCCGTCAGTGTGTTTTTCCTCGCCATATTGATGCTGTCTGGCGCGGCGTGCAGTTCGACAGCTTTTTAGCTGTTTGTTCATATTTTTTTTAAGAGTGGTTGTTGTGCCATGGATGTTTTTAGACGCCAATTTCGAAGACGTAGTGTAGCTGGTAGCTTCGTCCTCGGCTGATATTTTCCGTTGTCGGACAGTTGGTCGGGTGGAAGGGAATTGATTAGGTTGTTGGTTGGTCCTTCAGCCATCCATGGGTCGGGTTGCCATCCGATTATTTCAAAAAATGGTTCAAATGGCTCTGAGCACTATGGGACTTAACATCTATGGTCATCAGTCCCCTAGAACTTAGAACTACTTAAACCTAACTAACCTAAGGACAGCACACAACACCCAGCCATCACGAGGCAGAGAAAATCCCTGACCCCGCCGGGAATCGAACCCGGGAACCCGGGCGTGGGAAGCGAGAACGCTACCGCACGACCACGAGATGCGGGCATCCGATTATTTAACCTTACTCTTGGCAGCCGGCCTCACCTCACCTTACATTAGAGCTACCTCCTCAGGCCGACCCTTGGAACACTTCTGAGCATTACTGTTGTGTTGTTTTTAGACTGTGATTTTCATTTTAGTCTGATGTACTGTGCGAGGCCTTCAACCGTCTATTAATGTAGTTTGTTCTAATTTTAAAAGAAGGCCTTCTGCCAACGTAAATTAAAATTTGAAGATTGATTTGTTTAAAAACTAAATTTTGAAAGTTTATTCTATCTGAAATTCTTGTTATCCAGGCCTTAAGCCCTGAGTTGTTCACTGTGCAGTGTGTGGCCCTCAGCCGAGCTTTTATGTGATATATTTTTAAGATAAGGCCTTCAGGCGACTTAAAGTTGAAGACTGATTTGTTTAATAAATAAAATTTTGGAAATTAGTTCTATCTGAATTTCTTGTTATCCAACCCTTAAGTCCTGAGTTGTTCAATGTCCAGTGTGTGGCCTTCAGCCAAACATTTAAGTGAAATATTTTTAAGATAAGGCCATCAGCCATCTTAAATAAAAATTTTGAAAATTGATTTGTTTAAAACTATTTTTTTTTCTCTATCTGAAATTCTTGTTATCCAGGCACTAAGCCCTGAGTTGTTCAGTGTCTTGTGTGTGGCCTTCAGCTGAGTATTTACGTGAAATATTTTTTTTAAGTAAGGCCTTTATCCGTGTGTATTCTTTAAAGTAATTTTAATAACTTGTGTTCAGGCCTTCAGATGTATTGTTTTAATTTGATTCTTTTAATGCAATGTGTAATTAAGTGGTTCTTAGGAAAATAAAAGTCTGTGTGTTTTGGGCAACTAACAGCAACTTATTATAGCCCCTTCCACAACCATAACCTGATCCGTTCTATCCTGCAAATCCAGATTTCATATACATTGTATTTTTGTGTATTTTATTGATAGTTATCTTTGTACTCTGGTATTTATCTAACAAAGTAGCATCATTTGCTCATTATCTTCTACCTTCTGAAAAATGTTTATTACTTTCGAGTGCTGTAATGTAGGTATGAATATACCATTATCTCATAAGAATTCCACTATGTTAAGAAAGTCACATTGTGTACTGTTGGTTAGGAACTCTTCAGTCCAATCAGAACTTTCGTATGACATTCTGTACGCTGGTAACCTGACCATTAAACGGAAGTGTGTCGAAATCATTCAGAAGTTCCTCTCGTTAAGCCCATAAAAAACAGCAGTTGTCATTGACATAGCTTAATTCCCTAAGTATTCACTAAGGAGCATGTTGTTTCAAATGTTTTCGTAATTCTTTCGTAGACAACTGACGCGATTTAAGTCAAAAGTTGCTATTACGGAAGCGTGATTGAGTAAATGCACGAAATGGTGATCAAAAAGTTTGAAATCACTGAGCTCGTATGTATTTCTTAAGAAGGGAATGTATAATTTGTTTCAAGAACTATTGACGAAAAAGAAGATTCAGGATTTCGTGAAAGGAGTCCAAAAGTAAATGCATAATGCACAAAATGGTGTTGAAAATGTTTGAAATCACTGAGCTCGTATGTATTTCATAAGAAGGGAATGTGTAATTTATTTCAAGAACTATTGACGAAAAAGAAGATTCAGTATTTCGTGAAAGAAGTCCAAAAGTAAATTCATAAACTTTTGTTGCAACGTAGTATATCTATGGTCAAGAAGGACCACTTAATTTGGATTTTAAAGTCACTTTAGCATGTCATTGTTCTACGTATGACACCTGAATCCAAGATGGTGGTCTTCACGCCCCTTTATCGCAAATGTGACACCCCACGCGCTTCGTAACTATCATGTGAGAAGCCACAACCTCCAACTCCCTCCTTCCCCATAACCTACCCATCCCCTCTCTTTCCCCTCCGTGCGGCATCAACGTAGCAATAAAATAATCAAAGTAAAATATTTTAGAAATGAACGTAAGTGCTGAGCAGACATTACGGTAGAGCTCGAATGTAAACGAATATTCTAAATATTTTTTCGGCAGTGTTCAAAAATATTTATCAAAACAACTACGTAAAGGGTGTGTCTTGCAATATTCATACATCTAAAATATGTCAGAAAAACACACACACACGAGCGCGCGCGCGCACACGCACACACACACACACACACACACACACACACACACACACACACACACACGCACGCACACGCACACACACACCATGGCGAAGTGATCGCAGTAACAAAAATCTACTAATCCCAGCATTGCTGGCCCCTGTTTTGATCACATCCAAGGTATAATCTTCCTACACGTCGGTTAGGGGCCTAAAGATGCCGTAGTAAAACACTGACACTGGTTTCTAAATTTAAAAAGGTTGGAAACTAGGCGGCTGAAAGGTGTTTAACATACTGTTTACTGTTGTGGATAAAGCAATAAAATTAAAATGGCTTATTATGATGATGATTATGGTGAAGAAGACGTGGGATTCTGAAGTTTTGTTAACACTTTCGAGAAAAAATTTAATTATGAGAGAGTGCATAAGATAACACAGATGTGGAAATATCTCACCCCAAGTATCTTGCGTATTACTTAGTGCAGCAATGACAGACAGTTGACATGGTGATCATCATTTTCTAGCCGGTAAACTGACCATCATTCTGTCCTATAAATACTGGTCATCATTCGCCACTGTGTAAACATCCTGTTATGCTCCACCCAGCAGACCATCATTACCCAGCCATTGTATCCCAAACAGTTGCCCATCATTGAGCATCCAGTAAACTGACAGTCATTCTCCAGTCTGTAAAATGAACCTCGTTTTGCACCATTTTAATTGATCACTATTCTCCATCCTGAGAAATTACCATCATTCTCAATCCTGTAAACTGGTCAACATTCTCCACCCTAAAGTGATCATCATTTTCCATCCTGAAAACTGGCCACCATTTTCCACCTGGATAAGCTGCCTATCACTCTCTACTGTACAAATCGGCCATCATTACCCAACCTGAAAAGTAAGCATCATTCTCCACCTGGTAAACTGACCATTACTCTCTGTAGACTGACAATGATTCTCCACCCTGCAGCTGACCATCATTCTTCATTCTATAAGCTAGCTATCCTTCTCCACACTGTAAATTAACCCTCTCCAAACTGTGAACGGACCATAATACTACACCCCAACCAATATAAATGGTTCAAATGGCTCTGAGCGCTATGGGACTTAACATCTGAGGTCATCAGTCCCCTAGAACTTAGAATTACTTAAACCTAACTAACCAAAGGACATCACACACAACCCTGCCCGAGGCAGGATTCGAACCTGCGACCGTAGCGGTCAACCCAATAGAAATAAAGGTAATCAAGATCAGATATTTCCACATGTGCGTCATGTGTTGTACTGACTTGTCAATAAATTTCAACTCGCATGTGTGCTCATAACATAAAAATGATATAAGGCATTTCATCATCTACCTCTCTATCGTATCATTATAAGAATCAGTAAACTGCATCTCTATGATGTGTACGCTGTAACAAATATCTTCTCTCCATCTCTCTCTCTCTCTCTCTCTCTCTCTCTCCATTACTGTGGTAAGCACATTGTAAGATCATTTTGGCAGTGTCAGAAAGTGTGCTGTTTGTGAACTTTAAACTCTTAGATTAGATGTAGCACCCACTTCTGTTTTGCTGTCTTATGGAACCAGTCTTTAATCTGTAGTAATAATGCCGAAATATGATCGTCTACTTACTGGTAATTTATTTCAGTATTGCCAGTAAGGAAGCTGCGTATATTTTACTAAGTTTTAGACACGACATAAATGTGGAAATATCCTTTCTTTTTAAGGCCCATTGTGCGTGCAAAGTGTGGTACAGCACTTAGACTTTGGTTTTTAAGTGCTGCTTAACCTAAACATTTTATCAGTAGTGTTGAAATGAATGCCTTGTGTATTTTGGTTTACCTTAATGAAAAATTAAGTAACGATAGTAGTGCCACATGTGATTTGTTTTGGAAATCTCACATATCTTGAAGAACAACAATATTTTATTTTATTATAAAGTTTTAATTTCCGTTTGCAACCATAGTTCTGTAATATTGCATATTATGATAATCAAACTAACTGTGATTTGTACTCAGTAAATGATAAATAATTTCTATGTGATTCCAAAAACTTTATTTTTTGAGACATCGAATTTTCATCTTTGTCTGCTTGCACCATCATCTTTGCCACTCTTATTTGTCTGTCTTGTTCCAACATCATCTGTTTCAAGTTGTGATGGACAACTGTGAACATAGCAGAAGTGCTCTTGCGTATTAGGGAGAAAATAAGCAAAAAGGAAAACTCTATCAGAAGACCTTGTTTATTCCTTCCTGAAAACATGGTTCGCTGGTCCGTTTGCTTTCTGGTACAGTATATGTCAATGTGATGTTATTCCATCAGGTATTTTTATCAGCTGTTGGTGACGTTTGGTAGTTGATGATGTGAACACGGTTGTGATCGACAAATGTTGCAGCCATTATCTAAATTGTTACTTTATGTAACTTCGACTAGTCCCAATAGTTTATAGCAAAAAGCAATAACTGTCAATATGTTATTGATTGCGTTCTTTTAAGACAGAATGCGATGCATCATCTTCTTCTCCCCTAAACTGGTGCTTGCTAAGGCGAAACATAAATGAATACTTGTAAAACGTGAAGCCATGACTGTTCTATAAACTACCAATAACATTTCTCTTACTGAAATGAGAACATGTTTCATGTATTATAGAAATGGAGATACAACTGTAACACTTGACAAGTGTCATAGAGGAAATGAGAAATGGAAATACGTAATCTGAAAGTCCATTTTGGCTTACCAGCTTATGATCTTATTTTCTACCGAAATGTGTTTTATATCAATTTAGGCATGAAAATAGCATTGAAATACTTAAAGTGAGAGTACACAATCATTTTTTTTAGGTGTCAGCCTGATAGACATGTGTGTGTGTGTGTGTGTGTGTGTGTGTAAAAATAACGTAGTGACAATGTGTTACTTAATTAGCACCCTTGGAAACTTTACATTCAGAAATATTTAATTTGAGGATAGATTCTGTATTAGATATTGTGTATTTCTAAAAAATGGACTTAGTTACATATTTCCACCAGATGCAAGGATCTTTAATGGCCTGTTTGTGTGTATTTGCCTGCTTAGCATAGTGTTTTGGCCAACATACATTTCCTGTTTTCGTAAGGCTGGTGAGGTTATTTTTACTAAATCGCAGGCCTAACTTGAAATGTCAGCTGACTTTTAGAATGTTATTTGTAAGTACATATGGATAGGTTTGGAACCGGGGCACTTAGATTACAGTTCACGATCATGGTATAAGCATCAATTTGATGTTTGTGTGTGTGTGTGTGTGTGTGTGTGTGTGTGTGTGTGTGTGTGTCTGTGTCTGCGTGTGTGTGCGTGTCTGTTTGTATGTGGGGGAGGGGGGAAGTAACACTATGACACTTTGCATAAACACTCCATTTTTTTGTACCGCTGACGTATTTTTGCAGTCATTTTAAAGGTTGAATTAACATTGCGATACTTATAAGAATCATAGAAAAATTTACATTGGAAAATAATTGTGTTTGTGTAAGTTGTACCATCAATCCTGTATGGTATACAGATTGAATTTTGCACAGTCATTAGTGCTGCTCCACCTGTAAATTCATGGTATTAATATTATGTGTGTGTGTCTGTGTGTGTGTGTGTGTGTGTGTGTGTGTGTGTGTATCTTTCTGACATATTTCAAATGTGAAAATACTGGAAGATACACTCTTTACTCATTCTTTCGATAACAGAAATTGCCATCTCAGAGGATGCATTGCGATTTCATATTAATATCTACTAAAATGCTTTGTTGTTATTGTTTTGTTTCAATGATACGCTGTTTTCGGCAGGAGAGGGGAAGGGAAGTGGCAGGGGAGGGAGAGGCAGTCATAGCTTGTCAAATGATAGATAAGGAGGTTGTGGCTTGTCACACATTAGATAGCTGCTGCTATCTTGGATTGTGGCGTCATCCACGGGTAGTGACCTTGGTCAAGTGACTTCACACATGCAAACAAAGAGGTCCACCTTGACCACAGATATACTACATTCCTATTGTTTCGGAAAGGGAAGGACATCCCATCTACCAGATCGATCACAACCATGGATTATGGAAGGAAATATAGAGACATTTGTCTCAAGTGATTTGCGGAATCAGCGAACACCTAAATCTGAATAGTCGGCTGGAGATCTAAACCGCTGTTCTGAATGCAAGTCCAGTGTGCTAACCACTTTTCGCGATGGTACTCACTCTTTTGAAACAGCACCTGTATAAAGAATGCAAAAAGAAAACTCACAACATAAAAATCACCGGAAAGGAGAGAGTTTTGCGCAGTTCCTTTCATAATTTTATTTTCAATCTCTTCATTCATCCTGCAGTCAGTTCATTGCTCTTAATCAACTTGTACACAGTAGACCGGTGACGTTTACTTCGACGATGGCCTTAGCGCGGCACGGCTCAGTAGCTCCGTTCAGTGCAACCGCCTGTGCAACAGTCCGATTAAACTTCAGTGTGAGTTTCTTATTGTGAACGAGAATTAATTTATGAACCACTAAAGAGGAACTAGAAAACTATTTTTATGCTACTGATTTCGTCTATACATCATCATTTGGCAGAATTCAATTCTCTGAATACTTCAGCTGCGAACAACGATAAGGGACATGTGTGCTGTTTTGAGAAATGGTCACGCTCCAACTTAGAAATACGTTAATGTGTACTTAACATTTTCACTTGCAAACTGTGTGCACTTAATAGGGTTTAGTGTCGACTCACCACTTTGAAACTCCTAGGCGAATTAGTGAAACATTACTGTAAGACCTCTCAAAAATACACGTTCAAAGGATCCGAATTGTTTCCTTTATGATACTAAGATTTGCATTATCAAATTATGCAATAAGAGAGCACAGCAATTTCGAAAGTTATTCGATGCTTCAGCACTATTTAAAATTAATATCTACTATCAGGCATACGGTACATCATGTACCATGTCTGGTATCCAATAACTCTGTCATTCACTGTCGCTTACCATTGTTTACCACCGGGGTCGTCATACATCTCTCCTTTCCATTTTTATGAAATGTTCTTAATCCTGCGGAAGACTTCACGTCTGAAACAAAACAGAAATCAACGCATTGCGTGAACTCCAACACACAATGGCAAAACAACGCCTATTCGACATCGTAAGGTGAAAGATATTTAAGCTTTTTTCGCTTGGAATTCAGCATGCGTCCTTCTAATTGAGTCCATTACAGATTTAAGAAATGTTACTGGTGAGTAGTGTGCGGCCTTGTGCACAACGGGATTAAAAAAACTATTGTGCAGGGAAGAGAGGATATGAAGAATTTAACTTTTGTTCCGCTAATTCATGCCAGAAAGGTACTTTTTGCAACCAGAAAACAGCGATTAGTGGTACGTACTGTTGAAAAATGGACGATAGATACCAGATTCAACCAATACGCTTCAGTCTACTGCTACAGTCAAATGCATACGTGACCAGAAAACCATCTAACAATAATGAAGAGGTTATGGCAGCGACAGCCGCAACTGGCGCCACCGACCGTTTTGTCCTCTGACGCGGTGCCACGAAGCTCCGCACTGGCGACACATTAATGGCGCTCATAAACGAGAACGGTTTGTGTTTCCACAGTAAGACCTTCAAAGAGTCAGCTCTACCCACCGACAGCTATGTCAGCACTAGCGCTGGTCGCTTTTGACGCTACACATAGACTATGAGGCGTGTTTTTTTTTTTTAAGTAAGTATCGTTTTGAAATTTAAAAAAAGACGTGCTAAGATATCTGAAGAATTTTATTTTTACACGAAAGTCTGTACCTTAATCTACTTTTCTACATAATTTCCGTCAATATTGAGGCACTTGTCATAACGTTGTACCAGTTTTTGTATACCCTTCTCATAGGAGTCTGCCGCCTGACTTGTTAACCGCTGCATCGCCACTGTTTTGACTTCGTCATCGTCTTGAAGACGCTGACCGCCCAGGTGTTTCTTCAAGTGCAGGAACAGATGGTAGTCACTGGGTCAAGATCGGGGCTGTACGGAGGATGATCTAGAGTTTCCCATAGAAAAGATGTGATGAGATCTTTGGTCTGATTCGCCACATGCGGATGGGCATTGTCTTGCAGCAAAACGATGCCCTTGCTCAACTTCCATGGACTGTTGCTTTGATTCTGGTGGGACGTAGGCCACCCATGTTTCATCGCCCGTAACAATTTGGCTTAATAAATCATCACCGTAGTTATGGTACAGCTCAATGAAAGTCAATGCACTGTCTAATGTTTGGTTTTGTGCACATCCGTCAACATTTTCGGTACCCAACGTGCGCACAGTTTTCGGTAATTCAAGTGCTCGGTCACAGTGCCATACAAATTACTACGAGAAACATTAGGAAAGTCATCCCGAAAAAAGGAAATCGCAAAGCGTCTGTTCTCTCTCACTTTATTGTCCACTTCCTGCACCAAACTTTCATTAACGAACAAAGGACGCCCACTCCGTTGTTCATCATGCACATTTGTGCGGCCATCTTTAAATGCTCTCAGCCACTTTCTTACCAATCCATCACTCATAATGTTTTCTCCATAAACTGCATAGATCTCACTATGAATATCGATCGCTTTTAGGCCTTTACACTAAGAAATCTTATAACAGCCCGTACTTCACAGTCGGCGGGACTCACGATTATCGGAGGCATCTTAAACACTCAGTTCACAACGTAAACAAGGAAGAATCAGTCTGTAATGGCGTCAGTGCGTAAATTAAGGTACAGGCTTTCATGTAAAAATAGAGTTATTGAGATAGATTAGCGCGTCTTTTTTTTAATTTCAAAACGGTACTTACTTAAAAAACACACCTCGTACATCCGCCTCAGCTTTTCCTGTACAGTTCTCTTACGTGAGTAGACAAAATAAATTCGCTGAACTTATGGTGGTGTTGTTTCCAGTACATTAAAAGAGTAATTATATCCAGTTGTTAAGTGAGCCTTTACGCAAAATACGTTCCTATAAACAATGGCTGAGAAGTGTGATTTTTTTCAGTGACTCTTTTAGTGTTGGTAGGAAAGTCATTGGATTGCTCAACGTGGCACCTTGTTCCTGTCTATCGTTGGCTGCATACTCTAAAGCCGTGCCATTTTACTGTAATCACTGGAGGGTGAATTAAGGAAGGACCAGAAACTTACTGCACTTGCCACACCATTAACTGTGTTACTGTAAGGCTGCATAAATCTCATCCAGTCAGGAATTGTTGGCACTTCTAGTCTCGCACTAGTGAAGCCACTTTCACACAGCCGCAGTCAGTTTCCGAACGTGAGTGACAGAATGAGTCTGATCTCGTTCAAGTCTAGAGTTGTAATGTGTTTCAGTGCATTGCTTGAGTTAGGTTGAAATACCTAGGTGACCTAATTCTGTTGCAGAGGAAACAGTTTAAGCCTATGGTCCTCTTCACATGCTGGGTGAGGTGAGCCTCTGGTGATGCATTTGTTACTCCCCATATCGTGAACAGTATACCAGCCACTGTCAGTGATAAAAGTTGCAAATGACGGCTCATTTATTTAACTGAAAATAACTCAGCTATGTAATTCGGGCTCAGTGGTTATGTTGCCTACTCACATAAGAGAGCTGGTCAGGAAATGCTAATGAGGAGTAGTCTGTCAACTAAGCCGCGAGCAGCGTTCATGTCCGGGAAAGCTGCCTTTCCCGGAAGAATGCTACGACTGCCATGCAGGATGTTATGAATCAGTTTCCCCTCTAGCAATGTGGAACAGTGCACATAGATTTAACTACACTCAAGCTCATAAATTAAGGATAATTGCAGAATGTGGTGCCACACAACATGGTACTACACAAAACTGGCACTAATAGCATAGACACATAGGGAACACACACTGCACAGAGTTGTAAGTGCATGGTATTGGTGATAAGTTGAGAAAACCGTCCCGAAACACATGTGCCACAAAACCCAACTGTTTCCTGCACATTTGCCCCGACATGAATATGGGATATGATCACCATACACGCGTAAACATGCCGCACAACGGGTTGGCATACTCTGGATCAAGTGGTCGAGAAACTGCTGGGGTATAGCCTCCCATTCTAGCACCAGTGCCTGTTGGAGCTCCTAAAGTGTCCTAGGGATTTGAAGACGTGCAGTGATACGTCGACCCAGACGTGCTCGATGGGGTTTAGGTCTGGAGAACAGGCAGGCCACTCCATTCGCCTGATATCTTGTGTTGCAAGGAACTCCTGTACGATGGCAGCTGGGTGGGGCAGTGTGTTATCATCTGTCAGGAAGAAGGTGGGACTCACTGCGCCGGCCGTGGTGGACGAGCGGTTCTATGCGCTGAAGTCTGGAACCGCGCGACCGCTACGGTCGTAGGTTCGAATCCAGCCTCGGGCATTGATGTGTGTGATGTCCTTAGGTTAGTTAGGTTTAAGTAGTTCTAAGTTCTAGGGGACTGATGACCTCAGCAGTTAAGTCCCATAGTCCTCAGAGCCATTTGAACCATTTTTTTGGGACTCACTGCACCCCTGAAAATGCGGACATACTGGTGCAAAATGACGTCCCGATACACCTGACCTGTTACAGTTCCTCTGTCAAAGACGTGCAGTGGTGTATGTGCACCAATCATAATCCCACCCCACACCATCAAACCACGACCTCCATACAGGTCCCTTTCAGGGACATTAAGGGGTTGGTATCTGGTTCCTGGTTCACGCCATATGAAAACCCTGCGAGAATCACTGTTCAGTCTACACCTGGACTCGTCCGTGAACATAACCTGGGACCACTGTTCCAATGACCATGTACTGCGTTCTTGACACCAGACATTACGAGCTATCCTGTCATCAGGGGTCTGTGGAATGCACCTTGCAGGTCTCCGCGCGAATAAACCATGTCTGTTCAGTCGTCTGTGAACTGTGTGTCTGGAGACAACTGTTCCAGTGGCTGCGGTAAGGTCCCGAGCAAGGCCACCTGCAGTACTCCGTTGCATCTGCGAGCACTGATGGTGAGATATCGGTCTTCTTGTGGTGCATGAGTGTAGATTCCATCCATATGCGTTTCTTGTATTAATATGGTCTGTAACACATATTTGTAATCCATGTAGTGCTAACGCACAGTCCGAAAAATTAACACCCTTTGGGGATATCTACACACTGACTCGCTAGTGTTTCGTAAGGGGCGTTATAACTGTGTGAAACATCCTGTTGTTGTTTCTTCTAATGTAGCGAGGTATACAGAGTGATAAATCATCTGCTCGCTCTTCAGTTTGCAGATCTATGAAGGAGAAAAGAGCAAGACGACAATACGGCGATCTACTTGCCCTTCCGTATCTACCATCCATCCAGCGTCCTCCACACTGTTACGCAATTAATCTGGATCTACTGCACTTAGTCGTGGTGGACACATCTAATATTGGTTCTTAAGTCACTTTGTTCAACTGCAAACAATACGTTTATACAATTAAATCAATATTTACAATAATCTGCGGTATTTCTATCACCTCCAACGCAGAAGCTATTAATCCCAGAAACAAAAAAAAAAAAAAACAAAAACAAAAAAAACAAAAAAAGGAAAATTAAAAGGGAGTATTTTGTAGGAAATGCAATGTACTGTAGTTTTATTTCGAGACACGTTTTCGTTAGAATCCGTGGTTTTTGAGTTATTCGAGAAAAATATAAAAAACTTACCTTCAAACACCACCACCACTCTCTTGCTCAAACTCCAAGTTTGGGAACGTTTAATATGTTGTGGATGATATTATCTCTTATTACTGTACTAAATTTAGCGATTACACGACCTTTTCCGCATTCGACAATTTCGTTTTCGTTGACTCGGCTTATGTACCTGATGAAGAGGCAATACATTATGACCACCTCCTTAATAGCGTGTTTGTCCGTCTCTGGAAGTTCAAAGGTTCAGAGAGCTCTAAGCACTATGCTACTTAACATCTGAGGTCATCAGTCCAGCCAGCCGTTGAAGCCGAGTGGTTCTTGCCGAGCTGTTTTTGCCGCTTCAGTCTGGAACCGCGCGACCGCTACGGTCGCAGGTTCGAATCCTGCCTCGGGCATGGATGCGTGTGATGTCCTTAGGTTAGTTAGGTTTAAGTAGTTCTAAGTTCTAGGGGACAAGGTGAGCGTTAACAAAATCATAATCAACTTGTCGGATTTGATACAGTATGTCATCACTCATACTCTCTTTGAAGGAGTCCCACACAAGTTTTGGATTCGATGGTTTACATTTTGTTAGAATTGTGGCGAATAAGTCTCTCGTTTATTGAGGTGAGGCCGTGAGTGGGGCTTATTGCAGTGTTAATTTGGAAATTTGTGGGAAGTTTCTATGGTGCCAAACAGTTTAGATAGTAGATTATGACTAATTACCACGGTACTACAGTCTTATAGCTGACATGGCCAAACTTTGGCATGCAGTAGTTTAGTGTCACTGGCTTCTGAAGAAAGCCAAATTATTTTGGCTGAAACCTGCGTAAAGATTGGTTTCTATTGGCAACTGAGGCTGTCGTGTTACATGTTTAATTATCACAGTTGCTGGCAGGGCTGCAAAATGTTAAAAATTATTAAACTTCCGGTTATCCCCAAGTGAAAACCAGCAGACAAGATCAAGTAAAAAGGACACACACTATTTATCCATAAAATACCAGTGATCCCTACCGAACTCCCAATCCAATGCTTAGAAAAATCACATCCCTGGGCACATATACGAACACTGCGACTAACAAATAATATGGAAGTTGAACTATAAAAAAGTTAAACGACAGCACCTTTTGCTCAACAACTTTTACAAATAGGCGACGAAACATATCCTACTAACCAAAGCTCTGGTCTCAATAAACTCGCGGTTTCTGCAACATACCCACTGCTGAAAACGAGCTCATGGACCATATTTATTCAAACATTATTCACAGCTATACCAATCCAGACTGGCTACTTGAAAGGGCAATTCAGTCAACTAAAAATAATGTTGTCAACGATATCAACTTTAATATTCAAAAGAAAATTCTCGTTGAAGAGATGGTAACCGTTGAAGAAAGTGTGAGCTCCCCTACAGAATTTCTAAACTCTTTGCAAGTAGCAGGAATGCCATTAACACTGCCTTCGACTTACGATTGGACCTCCTATCATAACTCTCAGAAACCTCAACTCACCAAAATTGTTGAATGGAACAAGGATGACCGTCAAACATCTGTCGAATAACATCATTGAACCAGAACTTATGACTGTAAAGTAAAAAGGACACACACTATGTACTCACAAAATACCACTGATCCCTATGGAACTCCCATTCCAATTTAAAAGACTCTATATTCCAATCTAATTAGCCCACAGTTTTACAATTAATAAAGCGCAAGGACAAACAATAGAATATTGCGGTATCAGCGTCAAAGACCTCTGATTCTCTCCAGGAAATTCTAAATGTTGATACATATATACCACTGATAACAAAATGAAAAATATTATTTATAAGCAAGTACTGTAAACAGTTATAATATGTTTCCAATGATTTTTTTTACCTCATAAACTTTAAAGTTTATCCTTTTATTCCAACTATCACACAATCTCAAATCAAGTCCCTGAGCGAAGCTGGGCATCCCAGCTGGTATACTATATGAGAATACACAGTGGAGAAACACCACCAGATTATAATGCCAGTGCATGGTAGGACACATAGATTCAAACAAAATTTTCGGTATATCCATAGGCTGGGAATTCACTGTTTTGGAACTATAGCTATAGGATTATTGGTTGTTGCTTTATGTCTGTAGCTCCACAACATTGCATTACAACCATTGGTTTATTAAAAAACTAGGCTCGTCTCGACAGCCCTATCATGCTCCACCTTATATACAACGAAAACATCTAAAAACAAATAGCAGAGAGGAAATTATAAGATACGGGATGCACTGGAGTGTTTTCGAAGTTAGGGCTGTTGAGAAAACGACGATAGTGCAGAAAAAAAGAATAAGTATGGGAGTGAAGATGGCATGGTGGGCGTTTGGTAAACTGAAACATAATTTTCAAAACCAAGCATTCGACATATTTCATATGGTAAGATCAAAGTCAATGTGTATTACAAGACTGGACTTTCAGAACTAAGATTGAAATTGTGCAAACATTTTTTGTGCTTCAGTTAAGAAGGAGAACCTGCACACATATCGGCAATCGACGGTGGCAAGATTGTGACGTGTCAAGACTGTGGTTTATATTTGTGCGATCGGCATACCATGAAAGCTATGCGAACATGGAGTCTTTTGATTCAGGAGGAAGACACTATACCCCATAGAGAATCTCAGAGGCTTCACGTGGCTAGCACCTGAGACGAAAATCATATTGGTCGCCCGGCAGTGGTAAATCATACAATCACGACACAAGCCTGAAGGCACGAAACAGGCTTGTTGGCTTTCAAGACAAGGATGCACGAAGACGTCTAGAGAATAATGGGCTATCAGCACAACGGCCATTGTTGCTGCCTGCCTTGACTCTGCAGCAGAGAGAGACACGCTGACTGTGGTGTGTGTGCCCAACGACACACGAATAACGCCTCTTCGGCTTTTTAGACGAATCCTGGTTATTCGTATAGCATGACGATAGATGCACCAATGTGTGGATGTTCCGAAGAAATCGAACGTTGCCAACACCTGGCGTAATCACATGGCGTTCCATTGGGTACACAAGACAATCAGCTCTGATTTGGATGGCCAGTAGCTTGAACAGCATGTTACTTTCTCTGTTAAGGTCTGTGGCATTTCCCTGTCTTCGAGGTTCCCGTGGAGTTACCTTTCAACTAGCGAGTATTCCCCACTCTGTACTCACCTCGGTGCAGAGGGTATTCGACTGCTGCCCTGGCAAGCAAGTCTTCCAGGTCTCTCACCCATGAAAAGCACCTGATTATGTATTGCTGACACACTGGTGCGCAGCCACTAGCTAGCTACGTACCACTGATGAAACCTGATTTCAATCAACAAAGAATGACGTACTCGTATTTGCCATCCATGCTGAATTCGTCTTGTTGAGCAGCTGGGTTACGCTAAAGTTGCCGATGGTAGGTAAAAGGTGAATAGGTACAATATCTCCTGAAGAAGACTTTTTTAAAACCAAACTCAAGATTTCATAAATTTGTTTTTTGCAACTTGTTGGTTGTTATTCCCAAACATTGAAGTTCCTGTACGGACATTTGCTGAAGCGTAGTCATGTTCTAAATCTTACAATTCCAGACTGTCATTGAAACGATTTCACACAACCATTTGAAACCAAAATTTGGAGAGCACACGAGGATTTGAACAACTGTGCATTCGACTATGAGAAAAGAATGAATCAACGCAGTAATGCCTCTGTCGCGTGCAGTTGAAATCCCCACAGTGGTAATTTTCTACTGCTACTCATTCATTTTCATTAAAAAACTAAAGCATAAAACGTTCGGATCTGTTTGTGCGTTTTGTGTGTTACTGTCTAACTCTCCGATTACGTGCTACATTTGTATTTAATATTTAATTCAACTAGCCATTTTTCAAAGCGAAGTACAGTCAGCAGCTAAATTTAACAACAGAATTGTTTTGATGATACATGAAATAGCTTTTAACAGCTACTACAACTCGACATTAGTGACCACATGGCACTCCATGCTTACTAAATTGCAAGTGCTTTGTTTTACTTCTATTACTGTAAAATTACTTCACGTATTTGATGAGTGCACTTAGTAGCTAAACATACTGATCTGAATTACATCTGCATGTTGGCTGTGTCGTTCTAAACGTCGCCAACAGATTTTTCTCTGGTGTTTCAGCAGAGATCTGCAATTTTGCTTTCGCAGTGTGTAGCCGGAGTCATGGCAAAGCAATACTCCCTATCACATCCTTCAGGCGACGCGCAGTTTCTAAGGAATACGTCTGTTCGTTTTCCGTCGGAAAATAAATGTTTTGTAAAGGGAACTTCCACGTACTCACACGACAGAGCGGTTCCAAATTAGTCTAGTGCGAAATTACTTATATCGATATCTACTAACATGTACAGTTAAAGAAAAATAACCAGTATTCCAACAGTGAATGAGCAGCGCTGCTGCATGGTGATAGCAAACAGCGCGTGCCAGGATGGTGCAGTGAGGCACTGCTGGTGTACTTGCCATTGTAGATGTTTTTGTCTCCCTGTTAATACAGATCGATAAAACGAATATCATATTAAACTATTTTGGGATAACTTACTGAAGTCTGATGACAATGACGAGAGAAGAAGTCTTCGAAAGTTTCAGACTGAAGAAAAATCTGACGCAGCAAAAGCTACGTGAAACATTTTATTCAAACGAAACTGTTTTCCAAATTAGTCATTTTTCCAGAATGCAGCATTCTCCCCTGACAGAAGTACCTTTTCCTAAAGGAGCGTATTGTGCTCAACACTAATGGAAAGACTAATCCGTGAAGCCGAGCCGCGATGCAATACGGCAGAGGAGTCAAGACAGGTGGGGACAAGCTGTCAAAATGTTCTGCTAAACAGGTATAGATTGCAGTTCACAGGAAGAACCGTTCGAAAGTTGCAAGCACAGCTAGTACTAACCACCCTAAATGCCTCTCGCCAATATACAGTAACGGCCAAACACCGTCGCGGTTTTCTGTGCAAATACCCTTTTAATTCATCTCTCCAGTCTACTACTGAGCTCGCTAACAAGATCGTCATAACGTTTGTGCTTGGAATGTGCTCTCTGACGCTGCAGTGGATGTACGCTAGCGAGATAGCTACGTGATTCTTTCCATCCGTTCTTTTATCCTTATTATAAACTAACCTATGCTCTGTTGCATTCATGTGGTTATCTTCGCTTCGAAAATTCTTACAGCCATAAATACATTTCTGATTCAGTATTTATGTCTGGAGTAAACTTCTACTGACTCCAACTAACGTTAAACCTAAGAAGCTCGAGATTGCGCTTTCTCAGTCGATGTGGCCTTTATTTATTACGGTATGGTGATGGGCTCCTTACTTGTGGATGGGGCTGTATTAAAAAACATGATAAGAACTTTAATGCATTGATAAACGCAAATAATTATCATCATATAACAAATACAAACTAAAAACAGCCAAGTTCAGAACAGAAATATTTCGTTATTCTCGAAATGTCACCGACAGGTTTGGCGTGCAATTATGTCAAAGTCTGAACTCGATATTATAAAGATTAATTTAAAGATTTTTCATCTCCGAAAACCGTAGCTGCTGCCATCAAACTTGTGAACGCCTTAGTCCTACTCTACATATTCACTCATCAACGTGATGTATACAGAGGTGACAAAAATCGTGCTACAGTGATATGGAGAAATACAAATGGCCGTATTCTCGAGTACACAAGATATAAAAGGGCAGTGCGGTGGAAGAGCTGTCACTTTTACTCAGGTGATTCATATGAAAACGTTTCCGACGAGATTATGACCACACGCCGAGAATTAGCAGACTTTGAACTCGCAATGGTAGTTTGAGCTAAACGTACGGAACATTCCATTTCGGAAATCGTTAGGGAATTCAATATTTCGAGATCCACAGTGTCAAGAGAAGGCCGATAATACCAAATTTCAGGCATAATCTCTTGCCACGGACAACACAGTGGCCGACTGCCTTCGCTTTACGACGGACATCAGCGGCCTTTCTGTAGAGTTGTCAGGGCTAACAGACATGTGCATTTCAAGGTAAAAGGGTATCACTGATAAGTATTGTTAGCCACACTGCTATCGTCAGTGAAACAGAAGAGAAATTACAGGATCTGTTGAATGGAATGAACCGTGTATGGAGCACATGGACTGAAGACGAAGGTAATGAGAAGCAGCAGAAATTAGTATACTTGAGAATTAAATAAACATAAACATAACATAATTATAGTCAAGACGTCCTGAATTGCACAGAAAAATTTTAGAAACTTAACATCAGAAAAAGTCATGTGGGACTTGTCATCCGTTGGGATAGTGCGGCGAAGTTTGGTGTTAATGGGCTGCAGCAGACGATCGAAGCTAGTGCCTCAGCTAACATCACGACATTGCCTTAAACGCGACCTCTTGGCTAGTGACCACACCGGTTGGAACCTAGACGACTGCAAAACTGTGACCTCGTCAGATGAGTTCCGATTTCAGTTGGTAACAGCTGACGGTAAAGTTCGAATGTGGCGCAGCTATGGATCGAAGTCATCAACAAGGCACTTTGCAAATGGCTGAAGGCTCCATAATGGAGTGGCTTTGTTTGCAAGGAATGGACAGGGTCTTCTGGTCAACTGAACCGAACATTGACTGGAAATGGTTACGTTCAGCTACTTGGAGACTACTTGCAGCCATTCATAGACTTCATGCCCCTAACGACGCAGGGATTTTATGGATGACAATGCACCATGTCACCGGAAGACAGTTGTTCTCGATTGGTTCGAAGAACATTCTAGACAATTCGAGAGAATGATTTGGCCACTCAGATCTCCCGACATGAATCCCATCCAACATACAACGGGCGCAATCTAGAGGTCAGTTCATGCACAAAATCGTGCACCGCAACACTTTCACACTTATGGACTGCTATAGAGGCAGCATGGCTCAGTATTCATTCAGAGGCCTTCTAGCGACTTGTTGAGTCCATGCCATATTGACATGCTGCACAGCGCCAGGCAGACGAGGTACGACACCATATTATTTGGTATCCGATGACTGAGTTTTTACAACGATGGATGACTTTGCAGAGACTTTGGTTGTGTAATGCACTTGGGCTATTCAGGAAACAATCCACCATGAAAATCATCTCGTCACCATACTTAAAATACTTGCGCACTTGAACAAACTATAGAACCACGCCATGGGAGAAGCAAAAAAAAAGACACAGCTATACTTGCCTAATGACTGATCTTCCCTCTTTCGAGGGTGGTGAATCCACATGTTTCCATTGCTTGGTATGCTCCATTATCTCCTACGTCGAATTGCAATAGGGTTTTACAACATATAATGTTTTCAAACATTATGCAGTACCTCGAAGAAAACGATTTATTGACATATATTCAGCACGGATTCAGAAAATATCGTTCTTGCGAAACCCAACTAGCTCTTTATACTCTTGAAGTAATAAGTGTTATCGACAGGGGATGTCAAATTGATTCCATACTTTTAGATTTCCAGAAGGCTTTCGACACCGTTCCTAACAAGCGTTATCTAATCAAACTGCGTGCCTACGGAGTATCGCCTCAGTTGTATGACTGGATTCGTGATTTCGTGTCAGAAAGGTCACAGTTCGTAGTAATAGAAGGAAAGTCGTCGAGTAAAACAGAAGTAATATCCGGCGTTCCCCAAGGAAGTGTTATAGGCCCTGTATAGTTCCTGATCTATATTAACGACATAGTAGACAATCTGAGTAGCCGTCTTAGATTGTTTGCAGATGATGCTGTCATTTACCGTCTTGTAAAGTCATCAGATGATCAAAACAACTTGCAAAATGATTTAGATAAGATATCTGTATAGTGCGAAAAGTGGCAATTTACCATGAATAAAGAAAAGTGCGAAGTTATTCACATGAGTACTAAAAGAAATCAGCTAAATTTCGATTACGCGGTAAGTCACACAAATCTGATGGCTGTAGATTCAACTAAATACTTAGGTATTACAATTACAAATAACCTAAACTGGAACGATCACATAGATAATATTGTGGGTAGAGCAAACTAAAGACTGCGATTCATTGGCAGAACACACAGAAGGTGCAACAGGTCTACCAAAGAGACTGCTTACACTACGCTTGTCCGCCCTATTCTGGAGTACTGCCGTGCGGTGTGGAATCCGCATGAGGTGGGACTGACGGATGACATCGGGAAATTACAAAGAAGGGCAGCTCGTTTTGTATTATCGCCAAATAGGGGAGATAGTGTCACAGACATGATACGTGAATTGGAGTGGCAATCATTAAAACAAAGGCGTTTTTCGTTGCGACGGGATCTTCTCAAGAAATTTCAATCGCCAGTTTTCTCCTCCGATTGCGAAAACATTCTGTTAGCAACCACCTACATAGGGAGAAATGATCATCACGATAAAATTAGAGAAATCAGGGCTGGCACGGAAAAATTTAAGTGCTCGTTTTTCCAGCGTGCCGTTCGAGAGTGGAACTGTAGAGAGACAGCATGAAGGTGGTTCATTGAACCCTCTGGCAGGCACTTTATTGTGAACAGCAGAGAAATCACGTTGATGTAGATGTAGATCTCGATGTCATACTGATACACCCAGGCTGACATTGGTGATACGGTAGGTTAAGAATATAGCTGGATTGTCCTGACACTTCTGCAGCATTTCTACTGCTTCCTCGGTTAGGAGGGTTTGTCGATAGCTGTGCGGAGACGTGAAATTAAACGGGTGGCGACTTTTCTCAGCCTGAAGCTGTCGTGCAATATTTGGAAAACTTTTCAAGAATAATAGTCTTGCTTCGGGGAAATAATACGTCTGCTGACGCATTTCGCCTTTCTGGGACATCATCAGAAAATATTAATATACCGCAAAATTTGCATTCGTCACATCTGAAGGGACAGATGTGTCTGTCTCGTAGACATCGTGGTCAGTCGAAGAAACAGTGCTGCCGTGGGACCACACTTACAGAATCTGTATACTAACAAATACCTTGTTCCAATCTACGCACCAGAAGGGTGACATGCGTCAGTAAATTGTTTCCTTGGCAGCCAAGACTGTTTTCCTTTCGAAATACCACCCACGGTTGCTATACCAAATACGCCATGGAGTGGGAAGAATTGTACTTCGGCAACTGATCCACAATTTGTTTCCACAATCCTCTTCAGTCGCTATGTTACAATTATGCTACACCGAAATTTTATTCTTGTCTGGCTCACAGAGTTATCCAAACTTGCTGCGCATAATTGTAACATATACTTTATACCATGTACTTTCACTGCATCACTTGTTTTCCGTCTCTGCATGTTCCCAGTAGGTTGACCATACACTTGGAAAAGGTTTTCATCGCAGTGGCAGCACGTCTTCAAAAACAAAGGTAATTTTTGCTTTTTTTAGTAATTTTGGACTAGAATGCTTTTAGACCCTGCCGTAATATGCTAATAGACCGTACACTATCGAGTAAGTGATTGTTTATTTCATCGAAACAATATAGGGACTTGTTTTCGATGTCCCCCTGGGGCTACATCTGGCAACTACTTACGTTTCCACATTCGACTGACGTCTTTTCATTACTTTTGCGTGATTAATATTGAATTTTTAAGGACACTGCATACATTTTGATAATTTTCTTACATAAATATTATTCAGTTTTTACGAATGACACCAGTTCTTTTATCATTTCAGTCTTTTTTTGCCGAAGAAAACGGATTGACCCACAGTATAAACTTTTCATTTACAAAATCTAAGCTCAGGCCTGAGGAGACTATCGAGTGTGATACGGTGCAGTTCAAGAACGAGGGCCTCCGCATGCACTGCGATTCTCGGTTTTTCACAGAGACATCGCCTGTTTCTTTGTTATTTTCATTTAGACTGTTTTAACTATACCGAAGCGTCTGTGACACGTAACCGTGCTATATAGTGCTTCGTTGTTCCAGTACACTTCTACCAACTCATCGTGGATCGTTGCAGTGTTCTGGTCCTTTAAAAGAAGAAAACTAAACTGAAACTTCCTGGCAGACGAAAACTGTGTGCCGGGCCGAGACTCGAAGTCTAGACTTCTGTCTTCCTCGGGCAAGTGTTCTACCGACTGAACTAGCCAAGCGTGACTCACCATCCCTCCTCGCAGCTTTACTTGCGCTAGTACCTCGTCTCTTACCTTCCAAACTAACTATCGCACAATACTCAACTTTATCACTGAGACTCACCATTTTCGTTTGCTGCTCTAGCGAAGCGTTGAGGTAGTATGGCGAGGAAATTTAGATGTGTACCAGAGCTGTAGACACTTGCCTGAAAATCGGCAGAAGTTGAATTTTAAGGATTTAGCTTTCCTAAACTGAAATAGATACTTCATGGTTGCTCGTCGTATTGCACGTATTTCCAAAAAACAACGAATGTGGTCTATATTTACGATGTGGGCAAAAAAAAAAGTTCAAATGTGTGTGAAATCTTATGGGACTTAACTGCTAAGGTCATCAGTCCCTAAGGTTACACACTACTTAGTCTAAAATATCCTAAGGACAAACACACACACCCATGACCGAGGGAGGACTCGAACCGCCGCCGGGACCAGCCGCACAGTCCATGACTGTAGCGCCTTAGACAGCATTTTTTTTTTTCATTCATTTTGTTCTCTTTCGTTCGTTGCATTTGCTCGGGGAGGACGTGGTAAGACATCCGTTTAAGCTCGTTGTTGATCGATTAACTCAGTTTTTTTTATTACAGAAGGCTGCTAACCATGTGACCGAACACGCTGAGCTATCGTGCCGGCGACCGCTCGGCTAATCCCGCGCGGCACGATGTGGGCAATTGGGACACAGTTAATTGAAAGAGGTGGGCTGCTTTGTGGACTGAGAAGTTTACAGTCACGTTTCACAGTGCACGGCTTAATTTTTTTTCGTCCCTCACATTTCCGTCCCAGTTCAGCTCCTAATAAAATCCAATGAAAGACAGCGGTACTGTATCACATATTACTGGCCGGTAGGGCGGGAACCGGTAAGCCGAGCACTGTTTAGGGCCGGTGGGAACGCGATAAAGCCCGCCAGCTGTGTTAGTGGATACGGCGGACACTTGAGAGCGGCGGAAGCGCGTCTGTTGATCGCTGTGTCCATCACACGCCGCCATCGACCGGGCCGGCGGCACAAGGGAAGCCATCACGAGCGCCGACCCCCCAGGGAGGTGGCGTATCACGCAGCGTCGCCCCCAGAGGTGTCTCAATCGCTGCGGACTGCAATTCCGGGTCCGGTGTCCGACGCGGTCACAGGAGCAAAGCAGGTAGCGAGCCCGAAACAGCTACACCAACAACAGTGCAGCACACCGTGTTTGTAGCACTACAAATGTCACAGTAAGGCCTTCTTCAGGAACGCACTGACTCGGGTAGGGAACCTTATCTGACTAATAGCGGATCATCGCAGTTAAACAGTCTTTGGTTTTAACAAACTGAGGCGGTCATCACGCGAATCAAATTTCCTCGTTCCTCGCCAGCTTGGTAGCTGCTCAAGATGGACAGTTTCTCCCGACCGATAACGCGGTACGATCACGTCATTCCATTACATTCTTTCATCCTCATAGTATTCTGAAGTCCGAATTTTCTTGTACTGTTGTTTACAAATATTTTTATTTTCAAAGGGATACACCTTTATTTGACTACATATTTCTGTATATTTGCTATCTACAATCTAGACTTCGGCTTTCACGTCATTATGGAGTAGGGTTCTAAAAGCAAGAATATGCAAATAGTAAGACATAAAGTAAAAATCAGAGTAAAAGAAATTTTAAAAATATGTGATGCAAGCTGATATAAATCTAATGGGTTTTTTTAGTCTTTCAATTTTTTACTTTATGTCTTATAATTTGCGTATATTTGCTTTCAGCATTGTGCGCGATAATAGTGTGAAAGCCAAAATCTAGATTGCACGCAGGAAATATACCCTCCGTTGCTCACGCGGATTACAATCGTCATCCACATGACTTTTCCAAAAAATGGTTCAAATCGCTCTGAGCACTATGCGACTTAACTTCTGAGGTCATCAGTCGCCTAGAACTTAGAACTAATTAAACCTAACTAACCTAAGGACATCACACACATCCATTCCCGAGGCAGGATTCGAACCTGCGACCGTAGCGGTTGCTCGGCTCCAGACTGCAGCGCCTAGAACCGCACGGCCACGACGGTCGGCCATGACTTTCCCGCTCAGTTTTGTCTGACAGGGCTGGACTGAGTTCGCGCCATTTCCAGTAGCTTTCTGTTAACTCAGTCGCTGTTAGTTCCAATCATTGTTGGCTTTCAGTTACGAAAGATACATTGTTTATGAAACATTATTATAGCCTGGAGGACACTTGTCATCCGCGCGAGCTCTGCTGCCACAATCTGGAGCAAAGTATGTCTGTATTACTTTATTGCTTTCCTAGAGTCAATCGATATTTCATGTGCGTAAATTTAGACGTATTGAACCTGATTGCAGGCACCTTCCATGTTACCCAGTATTCTCTTTATTTTTATATTGTGGAAGAAATGTCAAATGCGAAAAATCTCGGACAGATTTTAGTGGAGATCCTAATGTATGGTTATTCCAATTGTTGAATGAGCTAAGTGATGAAGATGCTCAGGGTGATAGCGCTGACTCAGAGACTGAGGATTCTGTTCATGAAAGTGGTCATGATTCTGGAACAGAAGAATAAATGTCAGAAAAGATTAATATGAAGCACAGGAAGAAGTAACTCAAGAGGATGTATTTTTATAGGGAAAGATGGAATAACTAAACGGAGGAAAAGTAAGTATCTTACCAGTGTTAGAAGTAGACCTTGTAGTTTTATTACGCATTTGCCTGGACAAAAAAATCAAGCTCGTATAAAAAAGACAGAAATAGAAATTATGAATTAGTGTTTGGATGAAAACATAATAAGCATTATTGCAACATGCTCTAAAATGTACATCAATTACGTTCGTGGTAACTTCTCTAGGGAAAGGGACACTAAAGAAATAGATGCGATAGAGAACAGAGATCTCACTGCTTTGTCATATCTATGTGGATCTTTGACATGTTCTAGGAAGAATATATCGAAATTGTGGGGTAACTCAAAAGGAGACTGACTTCAATCATGTTATTTATGCATAAGTGAAACCCGATTCACGTTTCTGTTGAGATGTTTGAGGTTTGATAATACCGGTGATAGAGCTGTTCGCAGAGAGATTGACAATTTGGGTGCTGTCAGAGCTATAAGAGAGGTACTTGAACTATTCACGAAGAATTGGCAAAAATCTTTTTCACCTAGTGAATACCTTACTGTTGGGGAACAGCTTTTGGCATTTAGAGGAAACTGCCCGTACAGGAAATATATTCCTAGCAAACCAGCAAAGTATGGTATAAAACTGTTTGCTTTGGCTAATTTAAAACCAGCTTACACTTTGAATTTAGAACCGTACGTCGGTAAGGAACAAGAGGGACCATGTAATGATAGTAATTCAGCTGAAGATATTGTTCTTCGAATGGTCAAACTGTTTCAGACGTTAGAATATATTACACTGTGTACAAATATTAAATGTATTATATTTAGATTTAATAAAAGTCATAAAACCAGTCATAAAGAGCGTTAAAAGTATACAAATAGACCGCTTGCTTTGTGGGTGACAGCAGTCATCCGAGCGAGTGACGATGTCAGGAATTTTCGCGGAGGGTTAAAAACTGTATGACCTTGGCTCAGGAGCATCGGAAACCTCTTGCTTACAGATGTCATAATATCACAAAATAGTCGCAGTTTCCTTACCTTGATAACTTACCTAGAAGAAAAATTTATCTGTCTTGCAATAGTAAGGTATGATAGGGCGTGAAATGCAAACTACAGTGAAAATCCGACGAATCTTTGTACATGTGTGTCAGGAAGCGTCTCCAGTATGCCTGTCGATCGCGTCACGTCGCTCTTTTCTGTCTCGAAATACAGTGAGAACGTTAAGATGGCCAGAAAGTGGTGTCTCCCGCCAAGCATGAGGGCCTTGTGAGGGATTTCGCCTGATGTCATGCAGTCCACATAACATAACTGTCATGCATTTCGTTCTTCATGACAATTCTTGGTCGCACTTTGCAGGAGCAGTAAAGATGCTCCTGCAGCGTTTTCTATGGGAAGTAATTGTTTCCCCGTGAGTTTTTTCTCTGGTCACATGAAACGATAACCATGAAGACAACGTTTAGGCACAACAACGATCTGTAGAGAAGCGTAGAGAATTGCCAGAAAGCACAGGCGGCTGCCTTCTATGACGAGGGTGTTGAAAAGTTGGTGCAACGTTAAGACACATGTCTAAGTCGGAGCGGGGACTATGTAGAGAAGTAGCTGGAAGGTGTAGATAACTTTTGTAAATAAAATATTTTTGATTTTAATGGTAGATTCCATTTTGCGACCGATCGGACCCTACTTTCCAAATTGCTCACATAAACGTAATTTATGAAAGTATTTCATGGCTGTTCACTGAAAATTATTGAGGAAGTTACATGCGAGTAACGCTTCGCATCCTTCTCTTGGGCACAGAACGAACTGTCGAGGCTACGCGTATCGCTTTCAGTTAGTATCTGAAAATTAAAACGAGCATTAATAAATATTTTTCTTTTACCTCTTCAAATTAATGAAACGTTTTGTTCCAAACTAGACGGAAAGAACGAGATAAGACGAAAATATTATGCTGGCAACCCACCAAAGTTTTCGCCGACATAAGAGCAAAGATGCAGTTCACGTTTTAAATTGGTTTTTACGCGGCATCTGGCGATAGTCCCAAAATTTCGCAAATTACTGAACTTCTAAACTTCACATGGAACCGAGATAAATTAAATAAGACGATGAGCAAAAGAAACGCAACTGTTTTTATAATTTTTGCGTACCATGAAACGCTTAACCATTCCCAGGAACAGAACTAGGTGGAATGTGCTAAATCACCTATAAAATAATTATTAAAAATATAAAATCTATTTCTGCTATCATTCTGATGTTTCGTGCCGTTGTAGAACTCTCATTATTAGAACATATTATTAAACTCGGGGCCGAGTTGTACCAGGGTGATATGCAAACACCGTATTAAGCAAACTCAGTAATGGATGACGGCGTATCATTGTATTTCACAGGCGACTACACTTAAGCAGGAAGTAGTTATTAGCTTTCACTTTCTACTGTCGTATGCCTTGGAACCCACAACAACTAATTTTTCTGCAGGTACTCCATTCACAGTTCTGGTTCGTAAAATGCGAAAGATTCCCATACAATCTTTCTTTGTAATATGATAGATATCCCTGATGTAATTCATAGTCTCTCCTCAGTCAAAATATAGCTGATAACTTTCCGGTAGATTGCCTCATCGAATACACCGCTCATTCGAGTTTTGTGGTGCAAACAGTTTATAGTTCTCTTGTTTTTAGTGTAATGTTATGTACTGTTAGTATTTACCCCGTGTTTTCATCTGCGGTGTTTCCTTGGTATCTTCCGTCTTGATAATCTTTTTGCTTGCTATTGTCTTTGTTTTCTTTGATCATACCTCTCTTAAGACTCCTCCTGTTTGTCTCATTTTTGGAATCTGATTTCTCCTAGAAAATTTAATGTTCTACTGCAATATTGTTGATACAATAGTTTTCTGGAAATTTCTATGTTACGAGTATCTCCTAGAGCTCATACGGCGTCCTCTGTCATAGTAAAACAACTTTCTTTACCTCTTTAAATCTTCCGATTGCCACCACAATGAAAACTGTTTCCTTCCACGAAATTACCACTCTTTCCTCCAATTAACAACACATTCACACTAGGCTGTCATTCCGTGATTGAGCCTTAGCATAGATCAATTACTTTTACTTGCTACTCTCCTGTTAACGTAAATTTGGCACAGATTTACTTCTTCTCTGGGACCAAAGCATAATAATTTGCAAACAAATTGCGTGCTCATTAAATTTACAGGAGGTAAAACAACAAATTCATGTGATATGTTACATTCCATTCATTCAATTAGGAGGAAACATCTATCTCTGTTGATAAGTTTAATTTCTACTTTAATTTCCATTGCTTCCTTAATAACAGCAGGCCGGTGTGGCCATGCGGTTCTAGGCGCTTCAGTCTGAAACCGCGCCACCGATACTGTCGCAGGTTAGAATCCTGCCTCGGGCATGGATGTGTGTGATATCCTTAGGTTAGTTAGGTTTAAGTACTTCTACGTTCTAGAGGACTGATGACCTCAGATGTTAAGTCCCATTGTGCTCAGAGCCATTTGAATTTGAACCTTAATAACATTTATCCCAATAACTGGAAACGCATCCCAGGATCTCTGTGTTGTTATATTTTTTTATTACCTGGGACGAGCAGCACCAAAAAAAAAAAAAAAAAAAGTTCTGCAAAAGCCTATTTGCTAGACTGCTATCGTATGTGACGCTTATGTTCAGAATACCGGTTCTCCAGAGTCCAAGTAATCTGACCAATACAGGGTCATTTTTTCCACCGTGTGCAAACTCTTGGGATTGATCGATGAGAGGATACGGAATAGAAAAGGTCTAATGAACATATGTCCGGAAATGCACGGTTTCCATGTTAGAGACCATTTATTGGTTCAAATGGCTCTGAGCACTATGTGACTTAACATCTGAGGTCATCAGTCCCCTAGAACTTAGAACTACTTAAGCCTAACTAACCTAAGGACATCACACACATCCATGCCCGAGGCAGGATTAGAACCTGCGACCGTAGCGGTCGCGCGGTTCCAGACTGAAGCGCCTAGAAGCGCTCGGCCACAAGGGCTGGCAGACCATTTATTCAATCAGGCTTTCTTAAAGGGACTGTAGTCCAATACGCGCTGTACCATGCAGCCACAGTTATAGGATGCGTTGAAAGTGGTTTCCATGTGGCTCAGCGCATGCGTGTACGCGCCGTAGCATGTTCTGTCTCACAGGTTCACATAGGCCGGGTTGCATCTGAACAGTGTCAAAGGGAGCATGAATACGCTGCTCCAGTCTCTCCACATCTGGAATGGGTTCTGCATACACGATACTTTTGAGATGGCCACATAACCAGAAATCGCACGGGTTGAGATCTGGTTGACGAGCGGGCCATGCGTCAGGACCTCGTCCGATCCATCAACCAGGGAAGACAAGATTGGGATACGACCGGACGTTAACTACGAAGTGAGCAGGAGCACCATCGTTTAGCAGCCATATAACCCTTCGAATCGTTAATGGGACTTCCTCCAGCAGTGGAGGAAAAGTCGCTCGCAAGAAACGCCGGTAATTCCGACTTTTTAGGCGACGTGGAAGGAAGACTAGTCCAAAAATACGGTCATCAATTATCACGGCCCACACATTCCAGCTGCACCGATGCTGATGATTCGCTGTCACCATACCATGAGGGTTCTGCATACTGTCCCACACATGAATAGTATTAAAGAGGGCATGACGTAGGATGAAAAATATCAACCTCTAGGAGCAAACCAAGCATACTGTAACTGTGGTTACAAGGTACAGTACATATTAGAACGCAGTATCTATAGCTAAGTATGATCGAATAAATTGTCTGTAGAATGGAAATCATGTGTTTCCAGACACAAGTTCATTAGACCTTTTTATTCCGTATCCTTTCATCGATCAATCCCTAGAGTTTGTACACGGTAGAAAAAGATCATTCTTTATATAAAATGTCACAACAGCAAGGAATACGATGGAAGTTTGAACGTTTCCGTGGTTCAGGAACTAATAATATATCCCGACGTTGTGTGATAAATCTCGCGGGCATAGCTTTTGGTGAAACAATTTATCCGTGCTGGGGGAAGGACTGCACCGACGCCCAAGTGTCTACCAGTCGTTGATTTTATTAGTTCTGTTGAAAAGACTGTTTTTGAATTACCTCCTGATGCTGCAGAGCGTGGCAGGAGGGAGACACGTGGTGCGTTGATTGGAGCACGTACACCAAAGAGAAATTTAACAGCATCAGAGAGATCCGCTTCACGTCCACTTAGAGCTGATCCGGATACTGTTGTTTTACCCGTGGAAAAGGGCGATGGGCGATGTTACAGTTGTTTTGGACAAGCAGGACTACTTTCGAAAAGTGCAGTGTTTACTGATTCAGAGTATCTCGGGATAGGTGCTGGTGCTACAAAAAGTTTCGAGATACACATTTGCAGACTTGTGAAGAAAAGTTCCAGGCTGCAGATTATCAAGATGCTTAAGCCTCACTGTGCTGTTGCTCCTAGGTTATATAAACTTCCAAAGATCCATTCCGAAGCCCCACAAGGAACGGATTCTTCTTCGGCCGAATATAACACTGGTGCTCAGACATATCTTGTACCAAAATAACTTGCTAGCCTATTGAGCCCAATAATTGGTCTGTATGAGCATCACATAAAAAACTCTGCGGTTTTCTTACGGAAATTAGATGGTATTCATTTGAATCTAGTGAGTTTTGATGCAGTCTCTCTCTCTTCGTTTGAGTCACTCAGTCTGATTCATTACACTTAGTTGAGGTTAGGTTTGGTGTCGAAGTAATGAGCCTATTTCGACAAGGGTTCACTTCCACTTACTCTTTATTCGATGATCAGTATTAAGAGCGGTGAGATGGAGATGCAATGGGAAGCACATTGCCACCTATTATTGTCCATTTGTTTAGGAGACTTCGAGGAATATGCCCTGGATTCGGCTGCTTTTTTCCAAAACTGTAAAAGATACCCTGTTCGTTGGCCTCATGGCGGTGAGACTGCGAACGGCTTTTTAGAATTCCTGAATTCAGTCCAACCGAACATTCGCTTCACTTTGGCGGAGGACATGGCTGTGTAGCGGCTCGTTGATGCTCGAGCTGAAGCTGGGACCCACCGCGCTCTATTTCATCAGGACGCCGAGCAAGTTCACTAGCGTCAAGGGGCAGTGCAGAGTGATACAGCGGTATTCGGAAGAATTCCCCTATTCACATAATTTACAGTACTACGATGGGTTCAGCGTAGTGTCGGCGTGCCGCCCGCAGCATTGTCCCAGCGAGTCCAGCCGGCTCAGCAACTCCTGGTATCCCGACACCACTGCTGGCGTCATCATGGCTGCTCAACTGAAAGACGGCCGCGCTCACCCCGGTCGCCCCCCACAGAGGCGTAGCGACTTGCGTCGCGTAGCTGCTCGTGATTCTGGAGACTGCTACCGTCACTGGTCCTCGCCGCGCTCCGCTCCGTTTGGCCTGCTCTGTCCGACCATGGGACGAAGGTGGATCTACTGGTCACCCGTGGCCCTCTGGCCACCACTGCTCCCAGGACAGACCCGGACTCGTACCAGCGCGCTCCTGGATGCGGTGCCACAACTTGCCGCTAGTGGTGTTTGCTGGATGGCAACACCCACCGCCGTCTCCAGCTCTGCTGCAGCGGTGTTGCGCATCCCGCAGCGTGCGCCTCGCCCAGGCCCCGGTACGCCAGGTGGGAAGCGAACGTGGCCCATCCAGGACCCGCTGCAGACCTCTGTCACTGTCTTCCTTCAGGCAGACCGTGCAGTCTCCAAGTACCCGGCTTCCGTTCCGTCCCGCCCCAGTGTTGTGTCCCCGGAGGCGGAATACAGCCCGAACAAGTACATAGAAACAATGTACAGGTTTACACAGAATGTTTACACCACTGGCAGACTGGCTCCTATAAGCGTAGACCAGCACACGTGCAACCCGATTCTCAACTGACCCGCCACACCGCTCTCAAGCTAAAAGTGCCTGACTATTTATATTGCTTTTCCCCTCGATTCTGGCGTAGTGTCGGAGAGAGACAGTAACTATGGCAGGGGTAAATTCTCTTATGTCAATCACTTACACATTGCCGCTCCTGGCTCTCGCCTACTGCCTCGCCTCATACATCGCAGTAACTTAAAGCAACGCTGCAGTTCCCTGCCTCGCTGTTGCTCCACACAAAACAAATCGTACGTGCAATACGCCGCTGCAGCTCTGCACCATGTTTACTCTACCTGGCCTACTGGCCGCCGACTATTACCACACACAGCCAGCAGCCCCAGACTTAATCGCCGAACCACGCCTTTACTGAATTTTTAACAAAATTGCCATTTCCTGCCACTAAGACTGATACTAGCGCAGCAGCTGCTTCCCTTCCTTGATGTCTTGTCAGGAGGAAGGTTCATGATACGTTGTGATCTTCCATTCACAGGAAGCCCACTCTCACTGACTTACGTACAGGCTGACATCATTTCAGCCTGAAGGGTTACTTCTTACCTTGGTTTACAGGGCTCACACCATATTACACCCTGAAAGTGTGTCAGCTCACTTAGCCAATCTTGGTTTAAAAATTAATCACAATGGCTGTTGAGAAATATCGGTCACACGTGTATACGCTGTCGAACAATCGTGCAGCAGGTGAGTGACAATGCCGACATGGAACCAAAGTTTACAAACTTTTTGCGTTATGCAGCGGCTATTTGCAACACGACTGGTCGTGTTTTGCTGAAATATTAACTGAAATACACTCCTGGAAATTGAAATAAGAACACCGTGAATTCATTGTCCCAGGAAGGGGAAACTTTATTGACACATTCCTGGGGTCAGATACATCACATGATCACACTGACAGAACCACAGGCACATAGACACAGGCAACAGAGCATGCACATTGTCGGCACTAGTACAGTGTATATCCACCTTTCGCAGCAATGCAGGCTGCTATTCTCCCATGGAGACGATCGTAGAGATGCTGAATGTAGTCCTGTGGAACGGCTTGCCATGCCATTTCCACCTGGCACCTCAGTTGGACCAGCGTTCGTGCTGGACGTGCAGACCGCGTGAGACGACGCTTCATCCAGTCCCAAACATGCTCAATGGGGGACAGATCCGGAGATCTTGCTGGCCAGGGTAGTTGACATACACCTTCTAGAGCACGTTGGGTGGCACAGGATACATGCGGACGTGCATTGTCCTGATGGAACAGCAAGTTCCCTTGCCGGTCTAGGAATGGTAGAACGATGGGTTCGATGACGGTTTGGATGTACCGTGCACTATTCAGTGTCCCCTCGACGATCACCAGTGGTGTACGGCCAGTGTAGGAGATCGCTCCCCACACCATGATGCCGGGTGTTGGCCCTGTGTGCCTCGGTCGTATGCAGTCCTGATTGTGGCGCTCACCTGCACGGCGCCAAACACGCATACGACCATCATTGGCACCAAGGCAGAAGCGACTCTCATCGCTGAAGACGACACGTCTCCATTCGTCCCTCCATTCACGCCTGTCGCGACACCACTGGAGGCGGGCTGCACGATGTTGGGGCGTGAGCGGAAGACGGCCTAACGGTGTGCGGGACCGTAGCCCAGCTTCATGGAGACGGTTGCGAATGGTCCTCGCCGATACCCCAGGAGCAACAGTGTCCCTAATTTGCTGGGAAGTGGCGGTGCGGTCCCCTACGGCACTGCGTAGGATCCTACGGTCTTGGCGTGCATCCGTGCGTCGCTGCGGTCCGGTCCCAGGTCGACGGGCACGTGCACCTTCCGCCGACCACTGGCGACAACATCGATGTGCTGTGGAGACCTCACGCCCCAGGTGTTGAGCAATTCGGAGGTACGTCCACCCGGCCTCCCGCATGCCCACTATACGCCCTCGCTCAAAGTCCGTCAACTGCACATACGGTTCACGTCCACGCTGTCGCGGCATGCTACCAGTGTTAAAGACTGCGATGGAGCTCCGTATGCCACGGCAAACTGGCTGACACTGACGGCGGCGGTGCGCAAATGCTGCGCAGCTAGCGCCATTCGACGGCCAACACCGCGGTTCCTGGTGTGTCCGCTGTGCCGTGCGTGTGATCATTGCTTGTACAGCCCTCTCGCAGTGTCCGGAGCAAGTATGGTGGGTCTGACACACCGGTGTCAATGTGTTCGTTTTTCCATTTCCAGGAGTGTATCCAAGGTTAGGGTCCTTCTAGGTTCCGTAAAGGCGGGTGTCTGTTGCATTCCTTGTAGCTGTGGCATGTTCTGTCTTGATGGGACTACCAGAATGGTGGAAGATCGGTGAACCGAGAATAACAGCCGAGCAAAACTCCTGTTGCGGAACACTGTCTTGACACAGGTCATCCTATGGAATATAACAACAAGGAGATTCCGGCATGCGCAGCCAGCTATTGGGATGGTGTTATTAGTGCGGCAGTTGAAAATAAATTACCAAGTAATCTTATTAACACGTTTGTGATTAAATTCTGAGTGGATCCCTGCTCTCTCCCTTCTCAAAAAAACAGAAGGACAGAGTTAACGCTACCTCACTTCTTGTTCTTAATTTTAAGTACCGATAACTTCTGACATCTGTCATCTTTGATTGTGTGGTGGCGCTAGTGTGTGTGTGTGTGTGTGTGTGTGTGTGTGTGTGTGTGTGTGTGTGTTTTGTCTTCCAGGAATTGCGCTGTCAAGCGAAGTCTTAAATTCGTTTGCATAGCGATTGCTTGCGCAGTTTTCCCTGTAGAGATACCGAAGGTTGGCGACGACGTCTCCTGGTTGCATTCACGTAAGTTATGTGAAAATAGTACATGCCGGGAAAAACTGAGATCTCACAGTCTGAAGTATATTTATGGAGCAAAACATTAAAACTGCCTTGTGATAAGAAAGAAGTATGCCCGTTATAACCATTGTTCAGCAACTGTATGAGGTACGAAAATAATCTTAAGTACTCTCATTTCGTATGGTTGTAAGAATGAATAAGGGAATTCCGATAACATTAGCTTGGTCACCTCGTTTCTCTGATGTTAGATGTCGCTAATTCCTAATTAAGTTAGACAAGTGGTGTTTCCTGGACTGAATTACATCATCGTTCTGGGTCTGCTTAGTAGAACGTAGCCTACGTCCGGCCTCTTAAGCGTCATAGATCATCGTCCTCTGTGTCACTAACGGGACACGCGTGTCCACGAGTCTCATGAGCATGGTGGGAACTCATAGGTGGCACACCACGTATGGTTGCTCCGCTGCGTATTGATATCGTAGTACCAGAGAACAGTCGTATCTCCCGCCCCTTTGAATACTCCCATAGAACCAAACGTATTGTCTCCATTAATCATATGCAATTGATTAAGTTATTTCATGACAGACCACTGAAAATCCCTTAAGAAGCGACGTACGATCAACGCTTTAGCACTGTATGTAGGGTCTCCAGATGTTTATCGATGGTTTTTGCCGCAACGCACCTTTGCCTGCGAGAATGTATAGCTGTGGAGAAGAGCTTACGAGTTAGTCTAAAGGCTGAGTCGACTGGCTATAATTAAAATCAGACTTCAGCACTGTTCCGGCGTCACGACAAGCGACGGCACGAAGATGGAGAACGCAAGAGCAGAGAAGGCCGTGAGACGACGTCAGCCAATAGCGCGCTGACTGGGACCGCACCACGACAGAAGCTGTCTCTACCCAAAGAGAACATAAGCGCCGCTCCTGCCAGCGTCAGCCAGACAGAAGAAGACGAACACTAGTAGATCTAGACTTTTGATCCATATCCTTGTATGGACACTGTAAATAGCGAAAGACACTCCAGAATGAGATTTTCACTCTGCAGCGGAGTGTGCGCTGATATGAAACTTCTTGGCAGATTAAAACTGTGTGCCCGACCGAGATTCGAACCCGGGACCTTTGCCTTTCGCGGGCAAGTGCTCTACCAACTGAGCTACCGAAGCACGATTCACTCCCGGTACTCACAGCTTTACTTCTGCCAGTACCTCGTCTCCTACCTTCCAAACTTTACAGAAGCTCTCCTGCGAAACTTGCAGAACTAGCACTCCTGAAAGAAAGGATATTGCGGAGACATGGCTTAGCCACAGCCTGGGGGATGTTTCCAGAATGAGATTTTCACTCTGCAGCGGAGTGTGCGTTGATATGAAACTTCCTGGCAGATTAAAACTGTGTGCCCGACCGAGACTCGAACTCGGGACCTTTGCCTTCGCGGGAGAGCTTCTGTAAAGTTTGGAAGGTAGGAGACGAGGTACTGGCAGAAGTAAAGCTGTGAGTACGGGGCGTGAGTCGTCCTTCGGTAGCTCAGTTGGTAGAGCACTTGCCCGCGAAAGGCAAAGGTCCCGAGTTCGAGTCTCGGTCCGGCACACAATTTTAATCTGCCAGGAAGTTTCATATCTGCGCACACTCCGCTGCAGAGTGAAAATCTCACTGTGGAAACATCCCCCAGGCTGTGGCTAAGCCATGTCTCCGCAACATCCTTTCTTTCAGGAGTGCTAGTTCTGCAAGGATCGCAGGAGAGCTTCTGTAAAGTTTGGAAGGTAGGAGACGAGGTACTGGCAGAAGTACAGCTGTGAGGACCGGGAGTGAGTCGTGCTTCGGTAGCTCAGTTGGTAGAGCACTTGCCCGCGAAATCAAAGGTCCCGAGTTCGAGTCTCGGTCGGGCACACAGTTTTAATCTGCCAGGAAGTTTCATATCAGCGCACACTCCACTGCAGAGTGAAAATCTCATTCTGGAAACATTCCCCAGGCTGTGGCTAAGCCATGTCTCCGCAATATCCTTTCTTTCAGGAGTGCTAGTTCTGCAAGGTTCGAAGGAGAGCTTCTGTAAAGTTTGGAAGGTAGGAGACAAGGTACTGGCAGAAGTAAAGCTGTGAATAGTGGGCGTGAGTCGTGCTTCGGTAGCTCAGTTGGTAGAGCACTTGCCCGCGAAAGGCAAAGGTCCCGAGTTCGAGTATCGGTCGGGCACACAGTTTTAATCTGCCAGGAAGTTTCAGCGAAAGACACTGATTATCTGCATGTCGCCAATAGCTTGCGACGCGATAGTGTAGACCAAACTGCCAAGATGTGCCATTACTCCAGAAATAAATGCAAAAGTGCACAAAATGGTCTTGGAAGATCGTGATTGAAAGTGCGTTATTGTCAGTCTACTGTATTGTAATAAAAACTATTAATTTGATTTGCTTGAATTGTTGTATAGGTATCCGAGGAAGCAGCATCCTTTAGGCACCCTATAAGAGACGAGTGGACCGGTCCCCACAAGCACAAATACAGGTTATGAATGAGATTGCACGACCCTCATACGGAAATCGATCCGCCAGGGCTACCTGCTGTGACTTCTCTGCAGTGACACTCTGAAGTATCGGACATTTTCGATCTGTAACTACAGTCCCTAAGTCGTGTTGCATTTCATGTGTGGGTAGTGCTGTGGTTTTTATTGTGATCGCAGCTTTTGTAGAAAAAATTGATTTCCAAGGGAAACAAATAAGAGCAGGTGTAGTAGTGACACTGATCACTGCCAAGAACTTTGTGCAGCTTTAGAGCTTGTTGTAATGTTAGAAATGTAATGTGGTACCCAAGAACAAACAATTAGAAACGAGTGTGCTTAGATCTGAAATATGCACTACGTTGTTCTCCCTACCTGCCCAGCCGGCAGCGGCTGTGTTGCTCTGGCGTGAGTGTTTGGCCAGAGGGCACGACGAGCCGCGTTGAGCTGCAGCTAGTGCCGCTCACAAGTAGTCTGAGTTGGCGTGAGACGTACGAGAGTGGTTTGAAAAGTTCTCGGAATCACCTCGAGAGGTAAGCGTTTGCACAACGACTTGTTCACGTGATATTCAGTGGACTTTTTCCTGTAAACACGTGGCACGTTAGTTCTCTTTGAAGAGAGCTGTGGCGGTGACGTGGCTCTGTTGTTGCTCCCGCGTAGTGATTTGCGATGATGGAAAAAATCGAGATTCGAGCAGTGATTAACTACTTGGTAAAGAAAGGTATGAAATCGAAGGACATTCATACCGACTTCAAGAATACACTGGGGGACTCTGCTCCTTCATATTCAGCTGTTGACAAATGGGCAAATGAATTTAAATATGATCGGGAGAGCTTAGACGATGATTCGCGCAATGGTCGGCCAAGATGTGTCACTACTCCAGAAATCACTGCAAAAGTGCACAAAATGATCATGGAGGATCGCCGATTGAAAGTGCGTGAAATTGCTCACGCTTTTCAGATGTCATCTGAAAGAGCATGTCATATTTTAACTACTAATTAGAAATGAAAAACTATCTGCAAGATGGGTGCTGCGACTCTTGACGCTGGATCAAAAACGCAAGAGAACGGACATATTTGAACAATGTTAGGCCCGTTTTAGGAGAAACGAACAAGATATTTTGCGCCGGTTTGTGACCACAGATGAAACGTGGGTGAACTACGATACCCCAGAGACAAAACAACAGTCAAAGCAGAGGAAACATGCTGTTTCTCTGCCAAGAAAGAAAGCAAATACAATTCCTTTGGCGGGCAAGGTCACAGCATGTGTTCTGGGATGCGAGGGAGATTCTGTTTGTAGATTATCTCCCCAATGGGCAAACAATTACTGGAGAATACTATGCTAACCGCCTGGGCAAACTGCAACAAAAAATACGAGAAAAAAGATCAGGTTTAGCAAGGAAGAAGGTCATCTTCCATCAAGACTATGCGCGATCGCATACATGTGCCGTCATCATGTCAAAATTACACGAACTAAGGTATGAATTGTTGCCACACCCGCCTTATTCACCTGATATGACTCCATCAGACTTCCATCTCTTCCCAAAACCGAAAATTTTTCTTGGTGGATGAAGATTTGCTTCCAACGAAAAATTGATAGCTAGAGTTCACAACTATTTTGCAGACCTGGAGTAAACTCATTTTCAAGATAGGATCAAGGCACTGACACGTCGTTGGACCAAGTGCATTAATCTACAAGGAGACTACATTGAAAAATAAAAAAAGATTCAGTGATCTAAGTACTTTCTTTTCATTCCGTTCCGAGAACTTTTCAAACCACCCTCGTAGAAAGGCAGTCACCCTCTCCGCTCTCAAATAGCAACATCTCCCGGCATCCAGTGCCGTGACCAGGGTGGAGCAGTCGGTAACTCTAGGGAGCGACTATAGAAGTCAACACAGCGTGCAGCCAGGAGATGATGGCGGCGGAGGTCTGTGGAAGCGGCTGTGCCTGGAGGCATCAGCAGTGGTCTGGGACAGGCGGCGTTGGCAGGTCTTGGGGCGGCACCAGGTCTACTAGTGCGCGGCACGGGTCCGTGTCGCTTGGATGGGCGTGGTAATCCGAAGGTGTCACGTTGTGCTGCTATTGAAAGTGGCACGGAGTCGGTTAGTTGCCAACAGCCGAGGAAATCAACTGCGAGCGGCTGTGGAGCCGGTACGTTGTAACCACTAACGGTTGACGAGCGTCAGGGCCAAGCCTGTTCGACACAACAGGCCAGGAGAACAGTCAGTGTCTCTCCAGGTGGCGAGAGAAGACGCTACTCCAGGATGATACGCAGACAAAGTGTCCAGTCGCTCCAAGGAAACTCTGGGAACCTGTCGAAATATCACAGAGTGAGTACGGTTTAAAATAGACGGCGGCTGGAGGCCTCCACCTCCGCAGCTACCTGCTGTCACGGAAGTAAACACACAGCCAGGGCGAGCGAGGATCATCAACAACCAACAAGTGGCACCTCTCTTTCAGTATCTGCTACCAATGTTTAACAGTAAGGAAGGCTCATCAATAGCAGCCTGCGGTTTTTTTCTCACTCACCGCACTTTTCAGAAAAAGCCTGGGAAAAGAGCCTCTTATGAGCGCATGCGACTCTGTCTTTCGAAAGTATTCAGCCATTCACGTACACCAGTGGAGTCCTGGAGAAGATCCCAGACTGGGAGCGAAACGTCGAGTGCTCAAGAAATTTGGAGAGGACTGTGATACGACCAAAAGCAGCCCATAGGCTGTCAATAATTTTGCGCAGTATTTCATAGTGCGAAATATTATTGATCGTTTGTAGATAAGGTTGAAGATTGTGCAGTGTAGTGTGCAATAAGGAAGTATAGAGGGATTAGAGAACCTTTGCTGTGTTAAATAGAACTAATTAGGAGTACATCGGAAAGCGGGTTTGGTGTTGACCAGCTGCTGGAGACAACATCTTGGTTCTTTGATGGGTTCAAATGGCTCTGAGCACTATGGGACTCAACTTCTGAGGTCATTAGTCCCCTAGAAGTTAGAACTACTTAAACCCAACTAACCTAAGGACATCACACACATCCATGCCCGAGGCAGGACTCGAACCTGCGACCGTAGCGGCCTCGCGGTTCCAGACTGCAGCGCATAGAACCGCACGGCCACTTCGGCCGGCCGGTACTTTAATGCCTTGAACTGTCTGTAAGGGCAAGAAATCTTTTAGCGTAATTTAAATAAATGCGCGCGTACTTCTTGTTTGTAAAATTGTAACTAAGTACTGTAAATAAATATAACGCAAATACAATCAGAATTATACGTGTTTCATTTGCAGATTACATCAAATGTGCAATCGTCCGTCCTCTAAGGTCCAACAGTCATTTGGCTGGCTTGTTGCTTTCTCCCTTCTTCTACAGCTCCATCCTCTCTCTCGCGGGAGTACAAAGCCACCATGTTTCCACATTCTACACTTAACATTAGTTTTCCGTAAAACATTGATTCTCTGTGTTGAGTTATCCATCAATACGTTGCACAGTATTATTGCCCAATATTATCGATAGTCCACAGACCACTTAACAGCTTAAAAAGTTTTCCCATTAATTTCCTGTCAGCTGTTGGAGGCGCTGTATACTGTAGACTGCCGAGTAATGCGCAATACTTTGCCTCGCTTTCTACAGTTGCTGGGGTCGCTGTCTAGCCTTCGCTCTAGCGGACTGGCAAAACTTTCTGGGACATTTTTTCCGAGCAAGGGTATTACACGGATACGACTTCACATGCGTCACCTTCTTTCGCCCTACTTCCAGCAGTTCCCGTTACGCCTCGTTTACGGCGGAGCGCACAACTTGGGTCCTTAACCGTCTTCCGGCCGCCTGCCCTGTCATCACTGCCGCACCGCCGGCCCTCATATCCGCTGTCACCCCGCAAGGAGCCGTGCTTCATATTGACACAACTGTCTCCAATACAGCCACCCTCTGTGCCTGGCACAGAGTTGCTCTGACAAAGGTACAGCGGTAACAAAGCCTTCGACTTTGAAGGCTTTCACGACCGGATGTTTCAGCTGCTGAGAATTCTTCCGTGTTGTATGGCCGTGGTCCACGTAACTCTTCAATCCCTGACGTTTCGTCCAAAATCCAGTTTACCATGGAAATAGAGAAAGACAATGCAATATCCTACTTGGATGTCTTCGTCATGAGACATACTGATGGCAGCTTGAAACATAAAGTCATTCGGAAGGTTACACATACCGACAGATACTTGCATAATGATTCCAGTCATCATCCACAACAGAAAACAAGTGTAATTAAAAGTCTAGTGGACAGAGCTAAAGGGATTTCTACGCCGGAACACCTGGAAGCCTAGTTAAAACCTCTAAAGCAGGCTTTTGAGAAGAATGGGTACTCTAGTAACGAAATAAATAGAGTTTTGCGACCGCATAACAGGAGGCCTAAGGACAACGATAGGACACAGCGATGGACGGACACGGTTTCTCTACCCTTGATCAAAAAAGTAACGGATCAAATCGGCAAGATTCTAAGGAAACATGACGTTCGACCTATTTTCAGACCCACTAAGAAAATAGGCCAAGCACTTCGTTCCGTTAGGGAGGAGGAGAGTAGTGTTTAACGTCCCGTCGACAACGAGGTCATTAGAGACGGAGCGCAAGCTCGGGTGAGGGAAGGATGGGGAAGGAAATCGGCCGTGCCATTTCAAAGGAACCATCCCGGCATTTGCCTGAAGCGATTTAGGGAAATCACGGAAAACCTAAATCAGGATGGCCGGAGACGGGAGTGAACCGTCGTCTTCCCGAATGCGAGTCCAGTGTGCTAACCACTGCGCCACCTCGCTCGATCGTTCCGTTAGGGATAAGTCTCTGTCTGCAAGTGGTGTATATAAGATTCTGTGTACGTGTGGCATGGTCTACATTGGAACTAAAAAGAGAAGTGTGAATGCACGGTTGGAGACTTTGCCGACTAGGGAAAACAGGCAAATCAGCCGTGGCGGAAAATGCTCTTCAGTCAGGTCATCACGTAGAGAAATTTTTCGAAACTTTAGTTTTATGTACTATGACGAACTATTATCCACGGCTATTCAGAGAAGCCAACGATATATATAAACATGGCGATAATTTTATGAAAAAAGAAGAAGCCATGAAACTCAGTGATATATGGACTGGGACGCCACAGAATCGATGAGAAGTTCTTATCTTTGACGTACTATGATCGATAGTTAAAAAAATTTATCTTTCTCTAGGTTTATCTCTGCTATTACGTGAAATCCAGACGACGCCCACTTTCCACGGTATTTAGGCCGCTCTTCGACGTCCGACTCGTCCGTCGGCAAGACTCAGTACAACCAGGAGCACCTCCGAAGATGCCCAACGTAGCCTTGACGAAACGTCAGGGACCGATGAGTTCCGTGGACCACGGCCGTACAACCCCGAAGAATTCTCAGCAGCCTTCAGCCTTCCCACGATTTTCCATCGTCACTTCCTGTCTTCTCGTCGCTTCCCGCTGGGTTACAGTCGTAGATCATTTGCGTTAGGATTGGCCAGAAATTTAATGTTTGCGTCAGTTTCAAATAAGATTGGTATACACAGGCTGGAACTATACACGCCGGGATTAAGAACACCGAATAAAAAAACTAGTCAGCCAACTGGAGGCAGCACGTTAACACAGTGCATCACAACCCCTAGCGTTTGTAAGACCGGCGAAGAAGAGAGTTCAAAAATTTCTTCAGGTATCTCTTATATCCAGCTGAAGCCACTCACTGATTAGGTCCCTCAGAGCTACGAAATTGAGGGGGTGTTGAATGGTGCCTATCACGGCTGTGGTAGCCGATGTGCCTGTTCCTTTGGACTTGCATACATGTACGAAGAGACTTTGCACTGTACTTCTGCACAACACACGTACTGCAACGCCGTGTCGTATCGTACCGTACGTACATCTCGCAGACAGTTCATAGAAGCAAGTCCCACGCGCGGACTAGGATTGTTCTGTTCGAAAATTGCACCTAGGAACTGTCACATGAAAGGTGACACATGATGACACAGGATATCCATGACGTACCGTTGTGCCATCGGAGTTACACCGATCACAGCCAGCCGAGACCTGAAACCGTGGATGTATAAACCACCGCCCGCATCTCGTGGTCGTGCGGTAGCGTTCTCGCTTCCCACGCCCGGGTTCCCGGGTTCGATTCCCGGCGGGGTCAGAGATTTTCTCTGCCTCGTGATGGCTGGGTGTTGTGTGCTGTCCTTAGGTTAGTTAGGTTTAAGTAGTTCTAAGTTCTAGGGGACTGATGACCATAGCTGTTAAGTCCCATAGTGCTCAGAGCCATATAAACCACTATGCCAGGTGTAACAGCGTTGTGCCGCTCCAAACCATTCGAAGAACGGGACCTATGGCCAGGTCGCAGCCATAGTTTCTGACCATCGTCATTCAGGGCAGCGCAGAACCGTGATTGATCTCTGAATACAGTGCGATGCCATTCATTGCCAGTCCATCCTTCTTAATCACGGGTCCACTCCAAACGCAGCCGTTGGTGTTATGATATTCACGGCAGCCTGTGTATGGGGCGGTAATTCCCTGGTACGCCTGCTACTAGCCTCAAACCAATGTTTCTGGGTGATACAAAAGGTGCAGCGAGTCTATTACTTGCTTTTACATAGCGATAGACATGAAGGATCTGCTATGTGCTTGGTGCACAGTAGATGGTCCTACCTTCTGGTTGTCGAACGTGGTCTGCCGGACACTTGACAACGAGTATGCGTTTCAGTGCAGTCCAACATATGGTCACTGTCACATCTGAATACTCCACATATCTGTCTACTGCATACTTTGACTATCCGGCCAAGTGTACACCCACAATCAGTCTCCTTCAAACTCTGTGAGGTACTTATGACTCTGGTTCACACAAGTACACGGTGTAACAGTCGTTAGAACTGCACTGATTCTACCGACGTCTCAAGGAGCTGCAGAACAAAAGCTAGCGACAACAGTGGAGGACAGTAATGCAAAACCTCTGTATGTCCATCTTTCCAGAGTTGGTTCGCGACTCGGCTGCTCGATACAGCATGTAAAATTAAACACCTTTCAGCCGTCTAGTTTCCAAAATTATTTTATGTGACTACCAGTTTCAGCGATTTAATACGCCATCTTCTGGCCCGTGACCGACGTGTAGGAAGATTCCATCTAGGTTGTGATATGGTCAGAACCGAGGTGGAATCTTCCTGACGTCGGTCAGGGACCAGAATAAAATACCCAAATAAAATACGTTTGGAATCTAGGCGGCTGAATGGTGTTTAGCATCCTGTAACAAAAAAGATATGAAATTTGTACAACTATCTTGTAAAAGTTGTAATTATTTGTTTCTTACACATAAGTAATGCCCTTATTTTCTTCTGGAACTAAATAATAATTGCTAAGAGCTGTCCTGGGTGAGTTCACACATTCTGAATTTATCAAAGCCTCTCTTTTCTTACTGAAATGCGCATTAGATGCGGCGGAACAAAGAAACGATCATCCTGGATATTCTCACTCACCTTTGGATACGTAAACGTGAACCATACGAAGAACAGAGAAAGCGTCAGCAGGGACTAAAAAAATCTGAGAATGACTTTATTATATGCCGAAACCGGAAATCATAAACGAATGTTACTGCGATCTAGATTGTTGTTTTAATGAAAGTTAGCATCAGACCGCTGCGCTTCATAGGTAATGTTGTCTAAATTTATTATCATAATAATTACTTGAGAGCTTAGGATTTTGCCTCCACTTCTACGCTGTGCACGACATTCCAAGCTCATGAAACTATTTTACAACGCTGCGGGTGGAGCAAACACGACGCTCGAAGTTACCGAGTAGCAGATATTGATTTCACAGATGTGCAAAGATACGTACTCTCGAAAAGCCTATCTTTATTTTGGTGATTATTTTATTGTTATTTTAAAATTTTCTTTTGTTTCGTAACATTAATTTTTTTTTTCTTCTCTGCTCTCCATGAACTCATGTTCTCACAGTTTCACAGATTTGCTATTGGCAGAAAAAGATTTTCCTTTGGTATTAATCAACACTTCAGCTGTATTTAGTCCTTTATCACTAGATCACTACCGGTTTGTTGCACTAAAAGCCACATCTTAAGGTGAACATCTGTATAGCAATAAACAGAGAAGGAATAGCTACCCTGAGATATAACTGGTATGGTAAATTATTTTATTATTTTAAATTAAAAAAAACATTAAAACTTTTACAAGAGAATATCAAAATGTTAGTACTCACATGACTAAAACACTACAGCGAAAAAGCTCGGAACCTATTTATCCAACATTCCACCTAAATAAAATCGTCAAGTAGGTAGCTACTGGAGGAAAAGCAGAGCCTGAAACGCTTGTCCCATCTAAATGGAATCGCGACCAGGGGACGCGGCGGCGTGCTCTGTCACACCGACGGCAAGAAAGCAAACAACTCGCCTGTAGACCGCTCGCGCATGCACTCATGATGCGCGTGCTCGACCGAATGATTGGTGGTCTTTTTGGAGGATACACGAATGGTGAATGAGAAAAAGGAACATTGGAATAAAAAGTACAAAGCTTTTTTGAAAAACGGTCTGTAGAATATCAATACGGTACTGACACTTGACATATTTGTCGTTAATGACACCTATAAATACTGCAAAAGCGAGAGCGTAAACGAGGAACATCATGTGCGTATATTACGGCAACGAAACAGATCTGCCGGCAGGGTCCATTAAAGAAACCTTAAAATTTTAAAAATCAAGTTCATTAAAATTGTAATATTACTGTTGCGTGAAAACGTTTTAAAATATTCTCCGCTTTGACAGTAAAAAGGTTCCAAGACTGTAATTAATTTTGATACTTATTAAGAGTAGATAGAACTTAAGAAAATTTGCAAAAATTTTTGAAACATAATTGAGAAGAAAACGTGGAACACCTCAGATAATAAGGCAGATGCATAGGAGGTGTGATGTGTGGGGGGGGGGGGGGGGGGTAGGGAGGGGGGACGCCCCAAGAAAATGGAAAGGCCGAGGGGGAACAAACTGGACTAGGTGAAGAAAGTACAGAGCACTACTTTTAAATTTTTTATATATTTTCCTAAGTCTTACCCACTCTTAATAAGTATCAAAATTCATTACCGTCTTGGATCCTTTTAACTATGTAAGTGGAGAATTTCTTAAAACATTTTTACAAAATATTAATTTTAAAATTTTAATGTACTTAAATATTCTTAAAATTTTAAGGTTTATTCAGTGTACTCTGACGGTAGACATGTTTCGTTAACCTAATATATGCACATGATGTTCCTCTTTTACGCTCTAGTTTTAGCATAAATTAAGGCGTTATTGACGAAAAACATGTCAACCGTCACTATCATATTGATATTTTACAGACTGTTTTTGAAAAAAGTTTTTGTACCTTTTATCTCAATATTCCTTGTTCTCTTTCACTATTTGTCTATCCTCCTAAAGTCCACCAATCATTCTGCCGAGGCCACGCATCATCAGAGTATGCGCGAGCCGTCCTCAGGCAAACCGTTTACTTTCTTGCCGTCAGTATGACAGAGCTCAAGGCAGCGTCCCCCGGTCGCGATTCCGTATACATTGATGCAGCGGTAAGTACACCTTTAAGGTTCTGTTTTTCGGCCAATAGCTGTTTACTTGACGATTTTATCCAGGTAGAACGTCCCTCCATTTTGTGGCAACCATTTGTTGGTTTTTCATTCTTAATAGTTTTCATTTACTTTCGCCTTACCAATGTATAGTACAATTTCTTCAGGACCTATCCCCTATATTGGAAACCGGCTGCTTTGTTCTATGACATACCGCCTTTTACCGCTGTTTTCTTCTGACGAACAAGGAATGTTGGGTAAAAAGTTTACAAGCTTTTTCTCTCTAATGTTTTAGTCGTGTGAGTACTAACATATTGATATTCTCTTGTAAAAGTTTTTAATATTTAAAAAACATTAAAATCTTAACATCATTTATTATATCATTGTATATCTTAGTGTAGTTATTCCTTCTCTATTTAATGTTATACTGATGTTCACATTTAGATGTGGCTCTTCGTGCCACGAAACCGGTAGTGATCCAACAATAAAGGGCTAAATACAGATGAAACGGTTATTAATATCCAAGGTGAATACTCATAGCTGGTGGCCCTACTTACAACGATGTCTGCAGAAAAAGATTTGTTTTGTGCAGGTTACATAACTTACCATCTTATCAAAGTCTTAGAGGCAATAAATAGTGAATAACTGTCCTTACTTACAGAATTTGCTCTTTGCCGCGCACGCGTTGTGTTCAGACCATTTGCTTTTGGGTCGATTATTTCATAGTAGTTGTGATTTTGACACCTCATTAAGAACAAATATTGGGAAATTGTTTGTCCGAAAGACTTAACACAACCCTGCATTCGCTATTCATAATGGGCATTAGTTTCATGTCTAGTTAGCTCTGTGACTAATGATTTCAGTTTATGAGATAACTACGCTAATGTACATTTCGATTAATTCGTAATGTATTGTCTGTCGATGGCTGAATTACGCAATTACTCTCTCAATTTTGTAGAACTGTCAACACAGATATCGAATTAGCCAGCGTTAAAAGAGAGATATCAACTACCATCCACGTAAATTTCCACGGCAGGTAATTTGCTGACCATTATAATGTATAAAACAGCAAGAAAAAAACAAATAAATAGACAAATTTCGACCATTTGCAATACACGCTTCTCACCGATAGTCAATTTAAAAGGTTTCCTTGTATACCTATAAAATGGCGAAATGAGGGCATAAACGTTCTCAGTCCAGTAACAAATTACACTTTAAGTCGTTTGTTATTGGCATAAAATATAGGGATATAAACGTTATGGACAAATTATATAGATATTAGACTGAAGTTACAAGAACCAAAAACCGTGAAAGAGAAGCAGTGCGAAGAAATGATCGAGGTGGGGTTGTACTCTATCCCCGATGTTAATCAGTCCGTACATTGAGCAAGCAATAAAGGAAACCAAGCAGATATTCTGAGAGATAATAAAAGCTCAGAGAAAAGAAATGAAATCTTTAAGGTTTGACAATTACATAATTCTGTCACAGACTGCAAAGGATTTAGAGCAGCAGATAATCTAAATGGATAGTGTCTTTAAAAGAGGTTGTGAGACAAACTAAAATGAAACAATAGTAATGCAGTGTAGTCTAATTAAATAAGATGATGTTTAAATAATTACATTAGGAAATGAATGCACACCAAATTGACTATTTCAACAGTAATAAAGATAGACGAAGTCGAGAGAGAATAAAAGGTATAAAATAGAGACTGGTTTAAGGAAAAAAATATTTCTGAAAACGAGAAATTCGCTATGTAATACGAAGTGTTATGTAGTCACTTCTCAAGGCATTAGTCTGGAGTGCAGCCTTGAACTGAAGTGGAACATGGCTGATAAGCCGTTCAGACATAAAGAGAACAGATACCTTGAAATGTGCTACAGAAGAATGCCGAAGATTAAACAGGCAAGTTTGATAACAAATAATGAAATACTGATTCGAAATGGGAAAAGATAAATTTATGGTGCAGCTATGCAAAAGAAGGGATCAGTTGATAGGACATATCTTGAGGCATAAATAAAACATGTTTGATAACGGAGAGTAGTGCGAACGGGAAGAAAGGAAATTGTAAAGGAAGCCCAAGGCTTGAATACACTCAGAAAGTTCAAATGGATGTAGGCTGTAGTAGTTATTCGGAAGTGAAAAGGTTTGATCAGGAAAGATTACATTGGAGAGCTGCATTAACTCAATCTAAGGACTGAAGACAACGTTAAGTGAAGAGACCTAACTTTCTCCTGAAATTTCGAAAACTGTATGAGACATATACAAAATCTGTGGTGGGGTGGGGGGGGCGGGTGCGGTGGGGGGCGGAGGGAGGATGGGGAACGGGTTACAAAATCCCTCGGGATCGACTATTGCTTATGACTAACCCACCTTTTGCCGTTAATTCTGTGGTTTAGGCACTAACTTCTGTGTAGGTGAGGTAAGTCTCTTCGTACGACTTTATGCAATTGTTAACTTAGTACCGATTCGACCGATTCGTAACATTTACCCTGTCTTCTCTAAGAGAAAATTATTTCTGAACATCGGTGTAAACACAAGTATAGCTTTGACTTAACCTAGATGATTGCTGAGTCATATATACAAACATTTTCCACAAATATAACAAAAAAATATGAAAATTTGACGCAATGGTCCAATGGTTGCGAAACCGGGATAATAGGGAAGGTACAAGGGAAATAAGCCTTCTAAAAGAGATATTATCGAGCGCTGCCCAAAATCAGATGGACTGATCAAGAAAGGACTGAAGGGGCTCTGCAACAAGCCAACTCGCTAAAATATCTGGTAAAGTATGTAATAATCTGAGAGACAGCGAACTTGGATACATATTACGATACCACACGCTGCTTGAAACTGCAGCTGAAGAGATGCAGGAATGAAAAAAATCACAATAACAAGATCTGATATGAATACACAATGATGACTCAAGGAATAGCCACCACAGCACAAAGCAAAGGAGGATAATCTGTAGCAGGTATGACGGCAGAATATAATGCTGGTGTATACAGGTTTCGAGGCACACCTCTGAGCAGCAGACGATTCCTACATGTAGCAACGCTGAGTCAACAACGTCGTCAATTACAGCTTGTCTAGTCACTGGATCACTGAGCTCGGGCTGTGGTTCAATTTAATACGTCGCCTGTCCGTTTGAATAACCTTTCTTGTTGCACCACATCGACGCTAGTTCCCGGGTACGCCATCATCCAAGCGAACGGTTGCTCGGAGGATGCACCGGACCACGGACACAGGTTGGAGGGGGCAGTATCATACTGTGGTCGTCTTTCACCTGGGCTTCCATTGGACCAGTGGTAGTAATCGAAGCAACATGGCAGCTATCACATACGTGAACATTATTGCAGGCCTCCTGCCTGTTGACTTCTGACAGTGACGGCGTCATTCAGCAGGATGACTGTCAGCGTCACAAGGCCATCATAGTGAACTCGCGCCGATGTCTTGGTCACCATATTCGTCTAATATGAACCAGATGTAAACCGTCTGAGACGACATGTGGCGGAAACCTCGTGCCTACAAACCACAAGGCTGTAATATACGGGGATAGCGTTGCCTGTACGTAGAAATCAGGTGGCACATATCTCGAGAAAGCTAACAAGGACTTATCCATGCCACGTAGAATCGTTGCGGTATTGCATTCCAATGGTGGACTCACACCTATTAAACAAGTGCACATATTGTTCAGACTTATACGATGGGCGTTCAGTTAATAAATGCAACTCTTTTCTTTTCTCTCCCAATTTCGGTTGAAAAAATTCGGGATTTGTTGTGGGGCATCGTGGTATATTCCCATTTCAGCCCATATTGTTTCATAAAGTTCCTGTAAGTGGCGATGCTATACTTAGTCTTCAAAATGGCGTCTTTAACGGGGTACATTCAAAGCAGAGAGCTGTCATTGAGTTTCATTTGACGGAAAACCAGAGCATTGCACTTATTCATAGGCATTTGCAGGATGTCTACGGAAATCTGGCAGTGAACAAAAGCACTGCGAGTCGTTGGGCGAGGCGCCCGTCGTCATCGCAACCAAGTCGCGCAAACCTGTCAGATCACCCGCATGCCGGCCGACCGCTCACAGTCGTGCTTGCTGCAATGTTGGAACGTGCGGACATTGAATATGTAAATTAATTCTCCATGACAACGCAAGGCCTCACACAAGTCTGCACACCCGAGAGGAGTTCAGAAAACTTCATTGCACTATTCTTCCTCTCCCACCCTACAGCCAGGATCTCTTATCTTCCGAATTCCTTCTCTTTAGCCCAATGAAGGATTGACTCTGCGGGAAGCAGTACATTGATGATGAGGACTTTATTGATGTAGCAAGACATTGGCTACACCGTCAACAAGTACAGTGGTGCCATGCGGGCACGAAAGCCCTCCCACTACGGCGGCGTAAGGCCGTCGACTTGAACGGAGAATTATGTTGAAAAATATGGTTTTGTATACAATTGAGAGGGGAATAACAGGGTGAACTGAAATCCTGGGTAAAACCAACCTCCTTTCAGAAAAAAAGCGATGCTTTACTCAGTCAACGCCCCTCGTCCAATGATGTCTAATACACATTTCAAAAATATTTTGCATCACCCCGGTTCGCAGAACTCCTGAAGAAAGACGTTGACTGTGGATAGTGTATCACAGATACAGTCCCTTTCACTGTTCAGAGATGTCACTAAACCCGCCCAAAGATGTAAACAACCAGGCATCAACAGCGCCTATTAGACGGAGGGGGTCCGACAGCCGATCACTTCGTCATTCCACAAGGAAGAAAGTACACAGCTCGTGTTGTCTGTAGTTCAACCATGTCTTGATGGCGAGTACCGCGGTTCGATCGCGTCTGCGTTGTTGCTTTGTGGCAGGAAGGGCTCCCTACAAGGGAAGTGTCCAGACGTCTCGGAGTGAACCAAAGCGATGTTGCTGGGACATGGAGGAGATGAGAGAGACAGGAACTGTTGATGACATGCGCCGCTCATGCCGCCCAAGGGCTACTACTGCAGTGGATGACCGCTACCAATGGATTATGGCTCGGAGGAACCCTGACAGCCACGCCAACATGTTGAATAATGTTTTTCGTGGAGCCACAGGACGTCGCGTTACGACTCAAACTGTGCGCAATAGGCTGCATGATGCGCAATTTCACTCCCGACGTCCATGGCGAGGTCCATCTTCGTAACCAGGACACGATGCAGCGCGGGTACAGATGGCCCCATAACATGTCGAATGGACAGCTCAGGACTGGCATCACGTTCTCTTCACCAACGAGTGTCGCATATGCCTTCAACCAGACAATCGTCGAAGATGTGTTTGGAGGCAACCCGGTCAGGCTCAACGTCTTAGACACACTGTCCAGTGAATGTGGTAAAGTGGAGGTTCCCTGGTGTTTTGGGGTGGCATTATGTGGGGCCGACGTACGCCGCTGGTTGTTATGGGAGCGCCGTAATGGCTGTAGGATACATGAATGCCATATTCCGACCGATACTGCAATCATATCGGCAGCATATTGGCGAGGCATTCGTCTTGATGAACAATTCGCGTCCTCATCGTGCTTTCTTATGAACGACTTCCTTCAGGATAACGACATCGCTCGGCTAGTCTGGACAGCATGTTCTCCAGACATGAACCATGTCGAACGTGCCTGGGATAGATAGAAAAGGGCTGTTTATGGACGACGTGACCCACCAACCACTCTGAGGGATCTAACCCGAATCGGCATTGAGGAATGGGACAATCTGGACCAACAGTGTCTTGATGAACTTGTGGATAGTATGCCACGACGAATTCAGGCATGCATCAATGCAAGAGGACGTGCTACTGGGTATTAGAGGTACCTGTGTACACCAATCTGGACCACCACCTCTGAAGGTCTCGCTGAATGGTGGTACAACAGGCATTGTGTCGTATTCATGAGCAATAAAAAGAGCAGAAATGATGTTAATGTTGATCTCTATTTCCATTTTCTAACGAGGTTGCGGAACTCTCGAAACCGAGGTGATGGCAAATTTATTTGATGTGTGTAGAAGAATAGATTTGCTGACCGCAGTTGTCAAATATATCGCATAGTTTGTAAGCGACAAGACTGGTGGCCTCAGGGCTATTAGCTTTAAAACATCATAAAATACTGGTTACTCATAATGCGAAAAATCGCTTGAATCGTCAAGGCCAGTGGGTCGAACTAGAAAATGATCTATTTGCGGGTCTTGATGCAGATTTTCCTAGACTCGTACTTGCATACACTAGTCACACATGCCTTACTCTAAAATTACCTACATTTGAGCACAACAGCCAGGTACGTATCAAGCAGTTATAACTGCAAAAGTGAGTGTTAGCAAAGCATTGCATAACGAATAGCATTTACTGAAAATGTCATTTGCGACAGTATTGTCGGAGATTGCGCCGTGGCTGCGGGGCCACCTGCTTGGCAGGTGACGTTAGGTACCTCCCATGCGCGGTAATGAGCTGCAGACGCCTTTCTATAACTGAGATCAGTGTATGGACCAGGAACGACATGTAACGCTACCAACATTCAAATACGACAACACGACAGGGTGTATTTCTATCAAATTTGTATCAAATATACTTGAAAACACTTAAACCTTGAATTTACATAAAAACAAAATTAACAAATCTATATAGGCTTTTACGAAAAAGAGACTCTATAAAATGGACAGATTCTTATTGAATAAAAATGTGGAATTCACTAGAAGTTCTAGTGTTAATATTAATCATGTGGGAATAAAAACCCAGTTAAAATAATCAGTATTAACACTTTCAGTTAACGCGTTCCCCCCTTAAAATACTCAAATCCATTAAATTTCAGTCTCATTCTTTGTATAACTGTCGTCGAGGAGTATCCCATTGGCAGACCATAACAATTTACAATACATGTAACAGCTAATGAACCTCTGATGGCGTGTCTCCATAGCACTACAACAATAAACTAGCATCAGAGTAACTAGTTATTTCTGTCCCAGCGGAACTTAAATAGCTTACCGCACCTAAAGGTATATTTTGAAACAGGCCAGCTTAAGAGCGCTATATTTAAATTGAAACGTCCCCTTTGAACAATTATACAAGACTGTGCTTAAACTGACACACAATATTTTGTTAGCGCAACGCAATCTGACTTTCAAAATTCCCTACAAAAGAATGGCCCTGACTAACATTAAACTATACCTTTCACAAATCACTTACCTCACAAAAATCTTCGCTGCTCAAGCTACTGCAATACAGCGAGCGCCACTACTGCCAGCTAAATAAAAGATTCAAACTATGGAAGGCACAACTACTGATAGGGATAGTTAGCAAATGAAAGATATTAATAGAGAACAAACAATGTATTTACCTTGATATCATCATATATAAATATAGCAGTTCATGACAAATTTCAAAACTCCGCCATCTCTCTCCCCACATCCACCACTGCTGGCGGCTCACCTCTAACTGCGCAACGCTACGCGCTGTTCACAGCCAGCTGCCTAACACTACAATGGCGAGTATTACAACAATGCAAAGCAGCCACAGACTGCACACAGCACAGCCAGTGATTTTCATACAGAGGTGGCGTTACCAATAAAAAAACCTAAACAGCCTACTTACATAGCCCCCATGCTCCCCACAAAAAATTTTACAAATTGGATTGGGCAGTGGCCAATACAGATTTGAAAAATTTTTTCGTAATTACAATAACAAAGAAATCAAATGCACACACTTATTGATACAATGTTGGTCAAAAGCTAAAATTGTCTCACAGTCCATAAAGACAGTCCACATTGTTCATCACAGTAAAAATGCAGTGTTTTTCTCAAAGTCTGAGCAGTAAAAGAAAATGCACACGGAAGTAGTAGATTTCCATGCAGTCTTGAAGAAGTAGTGTTGTCCTTCCAATGGAAAGACAGTGCTGACTCTCGACATGCAGACAGGTAATGGGCCACAACATAGCAAACCCACAGCAGAGTCAGTCGAAATTTTGAAGAGTATTGGTAGGTAGGTCATCACAGAGTAGACCCACTGTACCTAAAGGTATATTTTGAAACAGGCCAGCTTAAGAGCGCTATATTTAAATCAGTACCATATATTGTAGATAAAGTCAGTTAAGTTTGGGATCCTGGTGCGCAACATCTATCTTTGAATCTTTGAATTACGGGACAGCCGTGTTGTGCGCAAAAAATAAAAAAAAAAATAAAAAAAAATCTTACACTGCTGGCCACCGTAAATGCAACACCAAGAAAGACAAGAGGTAGCACAACAAAATTTATTTTGTAGATAACATGTTGACCAAGTACCAAATGATTACGTTTACAGACGTCTGTGACATGTGGTCCCTGCCAGAATCAGTAGCCAGAGTAGCCGCCATTGTTGGAGATCACCGCTGCCACACGTCTCGGCATTGAGTCAAAGAGACGTTGGATGTGTTCCTGGGGTACAGCAGCCCAAGCAGCTTCCACACGTTGCCAAAGATCATCTGTGTTGCAGCTGGGGATGTAATCTGGGTCACTCGTTGAGCAACCATGGACCACATGTTTTCTATTGGCGAAAGATTCGGAGAGCGAGCCGGCCAGGGAAGCAATTCAGTCTGGATATTGACGAAGAACCTTTGGACAATGCGTGCCACGTGTGGTCGCGCATTATCCTGTTGAAATATGGCTGTGGCCGAGCCCTGAAGGTAAGGAAGGACAACTGGCTCCAGCACCTCGGATATGTAGCGCCGGCTATTTTAAGTACCGGCAATGCGTACTAGAGGCGTGTGAGAGTAATATCCAATGCCGCCCCCTACCATAATACCCGGTGCAAGACCAGTGTGGCGGTGCATAATGCAGCTGTCCAGCATCCTCTCTCCACGGTGTCTCCACACTCAAATCCGACCATCGTGTTGCGTGCCTCGTCAGTAAAAACAACGTCGTTCCATTCTGCCGTCCACATCCGTCTGTCATCACACCATTGGCGACGGAAACGTCTGTGGTTCTGCATCAATGGTAGACGAAGCAATGGACGTCTTGCGGACAGACCACTCTGCTGTAAACGGCGTCGAATGGTACGCGCAGACACTGGATGATGCGTTAAAGACGCAATGTGCTGTGCTATGGTTCTGGATGTCACTGAGCGATCCGTCACTGCCATGCGCACAATTTGCCTATCAACACGTGCAGTGGTGCACCGAGGTGAATGCGATCGACCACGTCGGTCCGTCGTACCCTCCTGCATCCAACGGTCACATATCCGCATTACAGTTGTTTGGTTTCGTCCAACACGACTAGCGATTTCTCTGTATGATAATCCACAATCTCGGTAAGCCACTATCCTTCCTCTGTCGAACTCGGATACTTGATCAAACGATGTTCGCTGTTGTCTACGAGGCATAACTGATCGTCTTGTGAAACAACCACAACGGTAAACACACGTGCCGAACTTACACTCGTAAAAATCGCCAAGCCTTAAATGGCGCTATGAGGTGGCGCCACAGGCGCGCGTGATGTGCGTCTGCGCTGAAATTCTAATCAGTTGCATCTCTCATCGCTGCAAACCCATGGTGTAAATTTCACTTGATTCGGATGCTTCCTTCAGGGTGTTGCATTTAGGGTGGCCAGCAGTGTGTAATCATACTTTAATTAAACACACACTGGCAACCAAAATCAAAAGGTTACGCCGATTGTGCCTTATCACGAATTAGCAGATCGTCAGTTCTTTGTTCACAGTAAATGTGGAAAACTGCCAGCACAGTTCCTGGTATATTACACCACGACATATAAGGCGTGCAATACTTTCACGAGCACTGCCGCTAACGTCGCAATCGGCTGCTTTTATCTTGTGTGTGGCGCCATAAATCAACTCTGAACTACAACCACAGGTACAGTATTGTGCCATCAACACAGATGGAGGTATTTGCAATCACGTCCCGCACAGGCGTGCAAGATGTCACGGCAGGACACTTCTAATAACGAGCACAGGGAAGGAGAGAATCAACGACCCACGGTTTGCTATTAACCTCAATTCAGACAAACAGGATAACAGCAATTCTATGACACAACGCTGGAATAACTGACTTCGTCCGCGCTTCCCTGCTAGCACGTGGCATAGACACAGACAACACTGACCTTCGTCCACGAACGTTCTTGGTGCACGTTATCCTCCCAGAAAAGTCCGCAGTTAATTTGTAGAGTCTGATATCCAGGAGCGTCCGCAGAATTCCAGTCCTCATTTCACGAAATTTTCTCTGAAGAATAGTTAGCACTTGCGAAAAGCCAAGGAGCTACCAGTAACAGAAACAAATGGTTCAAATGACTCTGAGCACTATGGGACTTAACTGCTGAGAACTTAGAACTACTTAAACCTAACTAACCTAAGGACATCACACACATCCATGCCCGAGGCAGAGTTCGAACCTGCGACCGTAGCTGTCGCGCGGTTCCAGACTGTAGCGCCTAGAACCGCTCGGCCACTCCGGCCGGCAGTAACAGAAACGCTGCACAAAATCCAAGCTGCACACCACTCACAATTTCGCCAACCAGAGCGTGTCTACAGAAAACTACCACCAACTATTGCGGCCACGCTGAACTAAACAAATCCAGACTAAAAGTAACATACAAAACCAGCCAACTCAGCACGAAAGAACGGTCTTCATTCAATAGCCGGATATCCGCCTTTTGCGTCAACGACCCCGCACGCTACTGTAATACACTCCTGTTAAACTGGTAATTCAAAAAAATCATGTGGAAACAACAGGTGCAAGTACCGCAAATCAATGACGTGCCACGGACACCATCCATTAACAAAATGGTTCAAATGGCTCTGAGCACTATGGGACTTAACTTCTGAGGTCATCAGTCGCCTAGAACTTAGAACTATGTAAACCTATCTAACCTAAGGACATCACACACATCCATGCCTGAGGCAGGATTCGAACCTGCGACCGTAGCGGTCGCCCGGTTCCAGAATGTAGCGCCTAGAACCGCACGGCCAGTCCGGCCGGCCATCCATTAACACTTTTCCCTATTACGCCCGAGCAGCACAACACTGCTTCCGCGTTGAACAGGAGGGTCTGACTTGCACCAAGCCACTGGCACGAATAAGAGCTCCTTTTTTTTCTTTTTTATTGCCTTCTAGCATACAAACGTTTTAGCCATCACAAATAAATGTCCTGACTCACATACCAAAGAGCTCCTCGCCTCGGTCGCGCACCGCGTGTCCGCCACAGAGGGCGCTTCTTCGACAGCCTAGGGAAGACAGCTGCCAATCAGCGCCCTCAGATGCGACAGCCCCGAAGCAGACGCGTGAAACCAAACCGTCGGAACGACGAACATCTTTTACAACAACTGAAAAAGCCTCGAAAACCGCGATTTTCAGTAATCTTCACGATTTTTGAAAAGGAATTAATGTCGGAGGAAAGCAACCTCTTTACACCTCTTTACTACATTCAGTTCTAGTGATACTTTCCGGCTTTGATGACTACTTTGCCATTGTTCTTCGAAGTCAAGCAAAACAGATGTGCTACGACCTAGGTGCCCCGAAATTTAAGAGCATGACAAATGGACAATCGTTAAGTAAACGACGAAATACACTCCTGGAAATTGAAATAAGAACACCGTGAATTCATTGTCCCAGAAAGGGGAAACTTTATTGACACATTCCTGGGGTCAGATACATCACATAATCACACTGACAGAACCACAGGCACATAGTCACAGGCAACAGAGCATGCACAATGTCGGCACTAGTACAGTGTATATCCACCTTTCGCAGCAATGCAGGCTGCTATTCTCCCATGGAGACGATCGTAGAGATGCTGGATGTAGTCCTGTGGAACGGCTTGCCATGCCATTTCCACCTGGCGCCTCAGTTGGACCAGTGTTCGTGCTGGACGTGCAGACCGCGTGAGACGACGCTACATCCAGTCCCAAACATGCTCAATGGGAGACAGATCCGGAGATCTTGCTGGCCAGGGTAGTTGACTTAGACCTTCTAGAGGACGTTGGGTGGCACGGGATACATGCGGACGTGCATTGTCCTGTTGGAACAGCAAGTTCCCTTACCGGTCTAGGAATGGTAGAACGATGGGTTCGATGACGGTTTGGATGTACCGTGCACTATTCAGTGTCCCCTCGACGATCACCAGTGGTGTACGGCCAGTGTAGGAGATCGCTCCCCACACCATGATGCCGGTTGTTGGCCCTGTGTGCCTCGGTCGTATGCAGTCCTGATTGTGGCGCTCACCTGCACGGCGCCAAACACGCATACGACCATCATTGGCACCAAGGCAGAAGCGACTCTCATCGCTGCAGACGACACGTCTCCATTCGTCCCTCCATTCACGCCTGTCGCGACACCACTGGAGGCGGGCTGCACGATGTTGGGGCGTGAGCGGAAGACGGCCTAACGGTGTGCGGGACCGTAGCCCAGCTTCATGGAGACGGTTGCGAATGGTCTTCGCCGATACCCCAGGAGCAACAGTGTCCCTAATTTGCTGGGAAGTGGCGGTGCGGTGCCCTACGGCACTGCGTAGGATCCTACGGTCTTGGCGTGCATCCGTGCGTCGCTGCGGTCCGGTCCCAGGTCGACGGGCACGTGCACCTTCCACCGACCACTGGCGACAACATCGATGTACTGTGGAGACCTCACGCCCCACGTGTTGAGCAATTCGGCGGTACGTCCACCCGGCCTCCCGCATGCCCACTATACGCCCTCGCTCAAAGTCCGTCAACTGCACATACGGTTCACGTCCACGCTGTCGCGGCATGCTACCAGTGTTAAAGACTGCGATCGAGCTCCGTATGCCACGGCAAACTGGCTGACACTGACGGCGGCGGTGCACAAATGCTGCGCAGCTAGCGCCATTTGACGGCCAACACCGCGGTTCCTGGTGTGTCCGCTGTGCCGTGCGTGTGATCATTGCTTGTACAGCCCTCTCGCACTGTCCGGAGCAAGTATGGTGGGTCTGACACACCGGTGTCAATGTGTTCTTTTTTCCATTTCCAGGAGTGTATGAAAGATGAACCACCACTTTCAAAGACCACACAGACTACTTATAGTTAGCCTTCACATGGCAAACAACACTATCCAAGAAACTGGATTGACAACACCTTTTCCAGGTCATATTTCTACGCATCAGGATTTTCTGATACCTCTCTTACGTTTTCATTCGCAGAAAACCCAAGCGAGGCTGTAATGCTTTCGTGTCAGTAGCTTGATACACCCACAGTGTATTGTTTTTGGAGTTGACTGTATTACAACCTAAATATTGCATTCTAGCATTATTTTTGGAGTACTAGTAACTGACGGGTAATACGCAATTTTTACAATAACCGTAAGGGAATAACGTTGTAAGAACATGAATGAAGTGTTCAAATCAAAAAGAATGTAAGGCAGACATGCAGTCTTTCGCCTCTACTGTTTAATCTCTGCAGCGGAGAGGCAAAGATGAGAATAAAGGGAAAGGTTCCAGAGTGGCATAAAAATTCAGGGTGGAACGATGTCAACATTAACAATGTCTAATGTTACTGTTGTCCTTAGTGAGGACGAAAAAGAAATACAGGATATGTTGAATGTAATGAACAGTCCAATGATTACAAAATATACACTGAGAGTAAACCGAAGAAAGGCGAAAGCAATGAGTAGTAAAAATGAGAATTGCAAGAAATATAATAGCAAAGTTCGTGATCAGGAAATAGATGAAGTTAAGGACTTCTGTTTCCTTGTTAACAACTTAACCTATGACGGAGGAAGCCAGGAGGACGTAAGGTGCAGACCAGCGTAGGCAAGGATGGCATTTTCGGCAAGAGTAATCTACAAGTATCAAATATAGGCTTCGATTTGAAGAAGATATTTTTGAAAATTTACGTTTGAAGCGCAGCATTGTATGATAGTGTATCATGGGCAGTTGAAAAAGTGTAAAGAAGAGAATCGAAGCTTTTGATACATGGTGCTACAGGAGAATGTAGGCTGATAAGGAAGAAGGGGGCACAGGGAGGGAATTAGTGGCCGGGAGCATCGAACCAGGTGTAAGTGTGATAGGAAAACACTATTAATAGGAAATTAGTTGGTGCTTGTATTTATTATAACATAATATAATTTATCGTTATATTAAAATATAATAATATAATATAAACCTCAAGAAGATAGTAGAGAAATCGAACAGGAACATTTCGCAGCCAAAAAACAAATGGCAACAGCTACAAAATCCTGCAGACTTTCAGAGTGTGTGTAGTCCTCGAAAGAACGTCGTATTGTGCATCGAGAGATATGCACGAGGTTATCGTAGTGTGCTCGTGCTTTATTGTTTTGAAACATAAACCCATCCCCAAATTATTGACTGTGGCGGCAGGCAATAGCGCGGAAGTTCCTGTCACGGTTCAACAGAACACCCAAATTACCCTCATTAGCGATACATGATACAGGGTCGCAACATGACTGAGCGAAATCGTTGATAAACCGGTGGTACTGTATCTCTGAGACCTACGTTGATACCTGGCTCCTCCGAGACAGTCTACACCGATCATACAGGCGCAGAAAAATCCTGTAATATTCTGTTAACAGAGCCCAATGTCACTGAATCAGTTCGCATTACAAATGTTCCATTTCCAACCTTCTTCGCACGTCACTGCGGAGGGGACTGGTGAGGGACGGGAGTGTTATATGGTTGTTCATCCTGGACGCGTCGACGTCAACCTGACCATGGTTTCTTACTATACACAATCCCCTATGCTTATTCCAAAGAGACGGCACAAAATCCTGTTCGATTCTCCTCAAGGGAGCCATAATTTCGTAAGAAGAGCCCTTCGGCAGTTGATGGTGGCCACTGACGGCCTCTACGAGGCGGATCGTTAGTGTTCTGTCTCTTACGATAATACTTAAAAGTTACGACTGATAACGCCCCTGATAAACGCCAGTTCGTCGAGACTGTTGTTGCCTGTCCTTCACGCCGTACAGTGACAATGCACCCAACGTTTAAACTTCAGATGGCGCTTTGAGGCATGGGGAAAGACTGAAAAACGTGCACAAACCTATTGCACAATTTACTATTGCAAACATAGCGCCAGCAGTCGTAGCAATCTACATACAGTGACTGCTCTCGTAGTTCTTTTCAGCCAAAGGTCGGTTTTGCTTTTTCGGAATGTTTCTTTCCTTGCACCGTACCAGTACTGATGCTTTTTACCAAATGAAATCCCTGAGACGAGATTAAGCACAATTCAGAGGAGGGCGATGTGCTTGATTCATGCCATTCCACAAGAACTTCGACTGACAGATGGCTGTTCTTCTTCGCCTTTCTTAGCCAGCTGCGCAAATCGTGCCAAACAGATGAACTTTGGTGCCGACTATTTACCTGTATTTATCTCTGAGTCGAAGTTCAAAATGGCTCTGAGCACTATGGGACTCAACTGCTGAGGTCATTAGTCCCCTAGAACTTAGAACTAGTTAAACCTAACTAACCTAAGGACATCACAAACATCCATGCCCGAGGCAGGATTCGAACCTGCGACCGTAGCGGTCTTGCGGTTCGACTGCAGCGCCTTTAACCGCACGGCCACTTCGGCCGGCTCTGAGTCGAAGTATTTTTCACATACTTTCCTCAGAAGCCGAATATGTATCTACCTATGTTATTTGTATGTCAGATAGCCACATACACAGGAAAACAGATATAGTGAATTATGCAAACTCTGGACGCCATAATATGACTTTAAAGCTAGAATAAAAAAGAAGCAAATGAAAGTCTGGTAATGCGATATCGTTAATGTTCTGAGATATTACATTAAATATAACAATTCGTATAGAAGACGAAAATACTGTATAGCGTTGCATGGAAATCTGTTAAAAACGTGGAGATAGAAAACAATTGATGAATGGTGTCCGTGAAAATATTGTTCGATATCTTCTAAACTTGTTAGAGCAAAGCAGTTTTCAGATTTTAAATCAGCGTAAGAAACTACGTTAATAAACGTAAACACCCCTGGAGAAATCTGTAGCTCGTTTATCACTGGAATAACAGTAATAACAACAATAATAATATTAATAATAGTAAAGGACTATTTTCTATTGAATAACCGATGTAGGCGTCACCAACGTCTTTAAAGCTTTATACGGTCAGTCAAAGTAATAAAATCGTTAAAATGGTGGTCCCACAATAAATCACTTAACATTAACTTAAAATTATAACAATATCCACAAGTCAAAATTTTTTTGCAGAGTGCGTAATTACAATGGTAGCAGATTCCTCAAATACTGTTCAAAAATCACAGATACAGGCATGACTGAGTTACATTGCGTTAAATGAAACATTCAGTTCTTGTATCACGTAGGAACATAGGTCCACTATGGTGATTAACACGTCCAGTAGTTCATCAGTAGATCCCATATTGCAAAGTGCAACCAAAATAAGTTAAACTTCAATGTTGCACATCAATTAGTGAACGAAGAATGTTAAACTTCGAACCAGCTCTCAGGGTTTAAGTCCTAATTGGTTTGGAATCTTTCTAAGTATATTAATTTGTGTGGCCACTTTAACAAGTCTGAAAATGTATCAAAAGATTTCAAGCATCTTACCTCAAGACCGATCTGTACCAGTCACCAGATGCAGACTGCTGAAAATGACGAGAGAGCACAGCTAGTTGATGCTTTTAAGTATTTGGTTCCCTTTCAAAAATCCTCATCTTACAATACAGAAAAACGGACCACTATTCAACACCTACTGTACTTACAAATATCTCATTGAGAGAGGACGAGTCACTTTCTCAGTGTGCTCCATATTCAAAGGTACAATTTATCGTTGATTTTACACCCAAGACATCTTTTTAGTGAGACAACAGCAAGTTATCAGCAAGAGCGGGCACTCAAGGAAGCATATACATTGTTAATGGACACGAGATCTTTTGGTGGCTCCCCAGAATCGAGAAGAAGCGTCAGTTTGGTCATATAATAGCAAACCTCGCAGTGGACTTTTGGGGCTTGAAAACCACGCGCAGCTAGCTATTAGGGAAACGACAATCTTAAAGCCCTTACTGAGTCAGAATGCTGGGCCCAAGAATTTCTCACACCGGTGTGCAGACGATGCGTTCGGTCAAAGACCTACCTGTGGTGTCACCGCCAGACACCACACTTGCTAGGTGGTAGCCTTTAAATCGGCTGCGGTCCATTAGTATACGCCGGACCCGCGTGTCGCCACTGTCAGTGATTGCAGTCCGAGCGCCACCACACGGCAGGTCTAAAGAGACGTCCTGGCACTCGCCCCAGTTGTACAGCCGACTTTGCTAGCGAAGCTACACTGACCAATACGCTCTCATTTGCCGAGACGATTGTTAGCATAGCCTTGAGCTACGTCATTTGCTACGACCTAGCAAGGCGCCATAGCAGTTGATAATTAATATTATGAGAGATGTTCTACAATTGTGGATTAAAGTTAAGTATTACATCATCTACGTGCTTTATTTGCCATTCTCAAGATATTGTCCTGTTCCAGACCTCACGCCAGTCAGCGTGTAATTAAACGCGTGCATTTCGGCCTCCTCTAGAAACACAGTGTTGGCTCTTCTGCCAACACTACAAATTGGCGACGAAGATTTGACGGTAGTATTGCTCTAATTTACTTGTGTCATGGCTTCGCCACAATCTCCAGATGTACTGTCGGAATTTTATCGCTTGCAGAATCAGCAGACGCAGGCGTTATTGGATGCCCTTGGACAGCTCGTCCAGGGTCAACGTGCGATGCAAAATGATGCGGCCGCCGCCACCCCACCGCTACCGCAGCCACAACACGCAGTTGCACCACCTTTTCGTCTGTTTGATGCGGCACTGGAAAGCTGGACGGAGTTGTCACGCCAATTTGGATTCCATCTCGCCGCCTAGAGAATTCAAGGTAATGAGCGGCAGCCTCACTTCTTATCATGTGTCGGCGTCTAGACGTACCGTGTGATAGTGAAATTGTTTCCCCAACGCGACATAGCAACTCTGTCCTACGAAGAAATTTTGTCTGCATTAGATGCATATTTCAAGGAATCAGTCAATGTAGTTGCAAAAAGGTATACGTTCTTTCATACAAAACGTACAGCCGGTCAAACTAATCGGGAGTGGGTTGCAACCTTGCAAGGCCTTACTAGGGATTGTGCTTTTGAGTGTGAATGTGGAGTCCCTTATTCAGATAGTATGGTGCGTGATGCAATTGCACAGAACATTTCTGATGTTCGTATAGGGGAGCAAATTTTGAAACTAGTCAATCCCTCCCTTCAACAAGTGATAGACATATTGGATAGGCAAGACACTCTTGACTTTGTTCAGGAATCATTTGAAACTTCGCCAGCCGTGTGTCACGTTAACCGGCCCGCCGGGCGAGCTGCACGGAACAGTAAACAGCCCTCGCGCCCGTCCACTCAGCCACGTGTGCCGCGTAAGCAGGCAAATGCAGTGCTAAAATCATGCCCGTGGTGTGCTACTAGACATTCGCGTGAGAATTGCCCGTCACGCCAAGCTATTTGCTTTTTCTGTAATAAAAAAGGACATGTTCAGAGTGTTTGCCAGAAAAAGCTCAGAACGGACACTCACAACGATTCCAGGCACTTTGCTTCACGCCGGAATCGAACCAAGGATACTCAGGCTTGTGAACCTTCGCCCATGGACATTCATGTAGTTAATTCCACTCCGCCCAGTGCCACTCTCTCTAACAGTGACTGTGTTCATCACACAAATAGTGTGCGTCGACGTCACAGGAAATCACGTCAAGTAGCAAGTGCTTCTGTACCAGTGTCTGTTCACGTTGCACGAGACAGTCGCTCTTGTCGTCAACAGGACAATAAACTTTTTGTAGATTTGGACATTCTTGGCAACGTGATCCCATTCCAGCTCGATACCGGAGCTGCAGTTTCTCTGATCAATAAAGACACGTACAAACAACTGGGCACACCTCTGTTGCGTGCCGCAAATGTTAAGCTAACTACATATTCAGGTCAGAATATCCCTGTGTTAGGACAGTGCAGCCTTCTTGCAACGTACAAGGGACAAACAAAACTTGTGTCATTTTACGTTCTTCGTTCTTTTTCTGCAGTGAACTTGTTTGGTTTAGATTTATTTCAGTTGTTTAACTTGTCTATAGTAAATCAGGTCCTATCAGTGAACCAGACTGTGCCTTCAGCCAGTGTTTCTAGTCTATGTGAAGAATTTGCAGACATTTTTGCACCGGACCTTGGTTGCGCTCCGAACTATAAAGCACATTTGGAACTGAAAGTAAATGCGCAACCGAAATTTTTCAGAGCGCGCAATGTCCCCCACGCATTGCGTGATGAGGTCGCAAAAACATTACACGATTTGGAATCACAAGGTGTGATTGAACGTGTGCAGGCTTCTCTCTGGGCATCACCCTTAGTAATTTTGCCAAAACCTTCCGGAAAATTGAGACTTTGTGTGGACTTCAAGGCAACAGTGAATCCACAATTAGTGATTGCAACTTATCCTTTACCCCGCCTGGAAGATCTTTTTGACAAACTGTGCCCGGGTAAATATTTTTCGAAGTTGGACCTAGCAGATGCGTACTTGCAAATAGCAGTGGACGACGAATCCCAGCGCGTCTTGGTGGTTAACACGCATCTTGGTTTGTACCGATTCAAAAGACTGCCATTCGGGTGTGTATCCGCCCCTGCATTGTTTCAGCAATATCTGCAAACTGTTTGTGCCTCGGTCCCTACTGCAGCAAACTATCTGGACGATATTGTGATCTCCGGAAAGACAGAAGAAGAACATTTAGCCAATCTCAGAACATTATTTCAGGTCTTGCGACAAAATGGTCTTAGGTTGCGGAAGGACAAATGTGTGTTTTTTGCTCGTGATTTACCATATCTGGAATATGTAATCAATCCCCAAGGCATACATCCTAGTCCAGAGCACCTCCGTGCCATACAAGACTCGCCTTCGCCGCAGAATTTGAAGCAGCTACAGAGTGTGCTGGGTAAAATAAATTACTACCATCGCTATGTGCGCAATGCCTCTTCCATTTCAGCTCCGCTTCATCGCTTACGCCGTAAAGGTGTTCCTTTCGTCTGGACGACCGAATGCGAACGCGCCTTTCGCCAGTTGAAATCGGCGTTGCTTTCTAGTAGTTGCCTTACGCCATTCGATCCCCAGAAACCCCTTTTGTTGATGGTAGATGCATCGGATTTCGGGATCGGTGCTGTGCTTGCGCACAAAGATAGATCGCATGATCGCCCTATTGCCTTTGCGTCCAAATTGCTCTCGTCTGCGTAAAGAAATTATTCACAGATAGAGAAAGAAGCCTTGGCTCTCGTATTTGGTGTTACTAAGTTTCACGATTTCTTGTGTGGTCGTCACTTTACCATCATCACAGACCACAAACCTTTGACATCGCTTTTTCATCCGAACAAGCCTGTACCTCCACGTACAGCGCAGAAATTCATTCGCTGGTCTATTTTCCTCTCGCAGTACCGCTACGATATCTTGTATCGGTCCACTGCTAAGCACGGAAACGCCGATGCGTTGTCCCGTTTACTTGTTGCTGAGGATAGAGCATTAGATTCTTCCGAACTTGCTTGATTGTTCATTGATGCGGAAACCGATGACGTGGTCGAATCGTTTCCGATTGATTTTCGTCGTGTAGCTACGGCCACAGCTGCTGACCCTGTCCTTGCTACTGTTTTGTGTTTTGTTGCTACGCAGTAGCCCTTGTCGAAATCACGGATCGAGGATCCGTTGGTTCGCCGATTTTTTGCTCACAAGGAGAGACTTTTTGTTCGACGTGGTGTTTTGCTGTTGCTTTCTGATAATGATCAGTCCAGGGTCGTGGTCCCACGTTCGTTACAGTCCTCTGTCTTACGGCTTCTCCACCAAGGACATTGGGGTATAGTGCGAACGAAACAACTTGCTCGTCAGCACTGTACTTGGTTCGGAATCGATGCTGCGATTACGAAAATGTGCTCTTCTTGCATGGCATGTGCCGAACAACAATCCGCACCACCGCGGAAATTATTTGCATGGCCGAAAGCCACTTCCCCTTGGCAATGGTTGCACATAGATTTTGCTGGTCCATTTTGGAATGCTCGATGGTTGGTTGTGGTCGATTCTGTCAGTAATTTTCCTTTTGTTGTCCGGATGTCTGCCACGACGTCATCTGCCACCATCCAAGCGTTATCCGCTATCTTTTGCGTTGAAGGTCTTCCACAGACTATTGTTTCCGACAATGGCCCACAATTCATGTCCGCAGAATTTCAGTCATTCTGCAAGGCCAATGGTATTCAACATCTGACAACCGCGCCGTTTTCGCCTCAGTCAAACGGTGCCGCTGAACTATTGGTCCGGACTTTCAAGTCACAGATGTTGAAGTTGAAAGAGTCGCATTCTCGGGAGGACGCGTCATTGCTCTTTTTGTCCTCGTATTGCTCTCAGATGGTCGCTCGCCGGCTGAGTTGCTCCACGGTCGTCCTCATCGAACCTTGATGTCTTTGCTGCATCCGCCGCATCAGGTTCCTGTGCAGCGGCAGACGCCTGCTTTTGCTCCAGGCGGCGTGGTATACTATCGCAACTATCGCGGCTCACGGCGTTGGCTCGCAGGGCGCATTCTTCGCTGCCTCGGCCGCGCTATGTATTTGGTTTTGGGGGCCTCTGGTGAGGTGCGTCGGCATCTCAATCAGCTGCGCCTCTGTAGTCGCACGGGTTCTGCCGCTCCCCGTCTGCTTTCAGCGACGGTGCCGTCCGGTCAGCGCCCTGGGGACCCATCTACTGGCTCGCCTCATCCCCAGGTGTTACCGACGCTGCCTTTCATATTGCCACATGGCGACGCGCCGCCGCCGCCACCGCCGCCGCCTGTTCTCCCGCCGGCGACGCCCGCAGTGGACGCTTCGCTGCAACCGCCAGGCGCCTCCCTGGGTCACGCGCTGCCGATCGCTTCCCGTGACCAGCTGTCCTCCGACATGGAACTCTTGCCCGCTCCGGACCACATGTCGTCTATGCCCGTCGGGTACCCCGATGCGATGGAGGTCGACCCTTCGGCCCCTCCTGTCTCTCTACGGGCGCATACACCGCATGTTGACGTGCACCCTGGATTAGGTTTTCAGGCGTTTCCTAGCTCCCCTCGGACCGAATGGCCGGGTGTGGGTGGCACAGCCTCGCCTGTTGCTAGGCTCCCCACCTCGTCGCATACGTCGACATGGGGTCCTTCCCACGGCGGGCGGAAGCCTTATAACACAACCGTACGACGATTTGCGGGGGAGGAATGTGGTGTCACCGCCAGACACCACACTTGCTAGGTGGTAGCCTTTAAATCAGCCGCGGTCCAATAGTATACGCCGGACCCGCGTGTCGCCAGTGTCAGTGATTGCAGTCCGAGCGCCACCACACGGCAGGTCTAAAGAGACGTCCTGGCACTCGCCCCAGTTGTACAGCCGACTTTGCTAGCGAAGCTACACTGACCGATACGCTCTCATTTGCCGAGACGATAGTTAGCATAGCCTTCAGCTACGTCATTTGCTACGACCTAGCAAGGCGCCGTATTCAATTGATATTTATTATGTGAAGCATGTATCATCAAGAGAGATGTTCTACAATTGTGGATTAAAGTTAAGTATTACTTCATCTACGTACTTTATTTGCAATTCTCAAGATATTGTCCTGTCCCAGACCTCACGCCAGTCAGCGTGTAATTAAACGCGTGCATTTCGGCCTCCTCTAGAAACACAGTGTTGGCTCTTCTGCCAACACTACACTACCTGTTAGGCATCTCATGCCAGGCCATGGACAAGAGCACAAGAGAAATCTAGGTCGCCCGTCCAACGTGTTACGACCATGTCGTAAACTCTCTTTGTGAACAGGGATGGTGACAATAAAAATTCATGAGTTTCTATGTTCACGGTGGACCGGACACTTTCGAGAATGCGTCAGGTGGTGTCACCCCTCCCCCTGCAGAGCTTTTTAGGAAGCCTCGGGCTTTCAAACCAGTTTTAGAAGCAACGCAATATTTATGGCGGCTCTGAAATGATCTACGTTTGGACGAAAAAGCACTTCTCTTAGCTTAGCTAGGGCTCCTGGTCGGACACGCGGTAACATTCAAGCCAACCAGATGATGATCTCCATGATAAATGTGTTTTTCACTCCAGAGCTACAAGAAAACTCAAAACACACTGCCTAAAGTGGCCGTGGAAAAAATAAGTTACGAGTACAACGTTTCATCCTCTCTGTGGAGGAATTTGCGAGTCAGCAATTGGCGACTTTTCTTGAAAAGAGAAGAACATTGTTAACTTTGATTAGGACTGGCCGATGAGCAGAACAGAAGAGTTTGGGGGGAAGACATGGAGCTCATGGAGTCTTGTGATTGGCACGAAGCCGCAGTGGGGGTGATTTTGTAGAGTTTACTGTGGTTTGGTGGAAAATGAGTAGAGGAGAAACTGTGTCTTCCGATTCAGATTGAGACCCCGGTGTAGATAGAGTTCTGGTCTTGAGTTTTGTTATGAGTGTGTTGGACTTGGGACACTTGTCCTGAACGTGACTTCACACTAGCACCGGTATAGACTGGTGAGCCTGTGGTGAAGACGGTTTATACCTCACTATGACAACTCGCTGTGCCAAGCCAATCTTATCCTTGTGCGCACTGCCGTATAAGTGAGTCAAATTGCTCCATGGTGTGACTCGTGAACAGAAGTGTCACGCGCTGGAATCTGCCGAGATCTCAGGGCTCCTTTAGAGAGTAATTGTGATCCGTCTAACAAATTGCCAGCCAGACTTTGCATGTTTTGTGCCCGCAGTAGGGAATTGCAGGCGCAGTACATCGCTGCTCTGTAGATCCTGGAAGCAAGACCATTACCTGAAACACGTCTAGTAAAGGGCTACTATATAGCTGCTCCAGCCTGTTAGGGCAAACAAGATCACAGTCTCCCCACTTATGCTTTGCTGCACCAACATAAGTTAATTTCTGTATAGAAAAAAGTCCATCAAAGTCTATTCAGTGTTAGATAATTTCATATTGTGATATCCAAGTTTTGAGCCAGAGGAAACAGGTCAATCAGACAAATCTTAGACCTTGTCAACCATCCACCACACAGGGGAGTGTTAACTGTTTGCTGTATATTTGTGCTGCGAGCAGCTCATGTTCAATTTTGTCATCGCACTTAATATGCATTTTTGTGTCCTAGTTTTAATCACTATATTAATCACCCATCAACAACTGACAAAAATGACAGGACAACCGTTTCATTAATATTATTTCAGCATTCAGGTTTGTTTCGAATCCGATAAATGTGATAACCTCTAATGCAGTCTCTCAACAACAGACACAGTCAAAGAGCAAATTATGTTTAGTAGACGCATGGGATGGGTAATGAAGTGGAGGTGGGGGTGGGGGGGTTGCTAGTTAAAGTCATTGCTGCAAGGGCAGTAACTCATAGTCGCCTGTCGCTTTCCAAAATATGCTACAAGCACAGTGTAGTATTTCATCATAAATGTGTGACTTTCAGAAATGATAGCTATCATCTAGTGTCCTAAGCAATCATACAGTACCTTCTTCGTTAAGATCGCCTAAAGTGTTTAGCAGTTATTAATTTATTGTTCTTCATAACATTATTTGTTATTCGTGACAACTTATCTTGCATAGCTTTCGTGATATTCGTAATACCATTGTCTTGATATGTGTGCCTCATCACTATGGATATTCTGATGTGATTGAATTTTTTCTATGACGAAACAGTGAATTGATACTGAATTTAGAAATTTTCAAAGTAATCATATCCTGTCTCATTGCAAACGCTGCCTTCTTTGGAGCCTCTTACTCACAAACGGTGCTGTCCCACAACCAATGTGACCTGGGGAAACCACCGGTTAGCTATCGCTGGGCGCTCTGTTCACAGCAGCTGCTTTGCTCGCCATGATAGCCCAGATGCTTTATCTCAGCTTGGCCACACTAGATGAGCCAATACTTCTAATGTCATGATTCAATAACTTTTACTTGGCTGATAGCTCTCCAGCATATGAGATACCTGCCACTACAGATGTTTCGTTAGAAAAGGACGTAAAGGTACATGAGAGTGTGTTAAGCATGAAAGAGGAAACTCTGGGTGTGCACTGCAGTTGGTATTTTCTTATACCTCCTTTTAAATCAGGCAGCTGTGAGGATACCATGACCGTATTCCAGTTTACCCTGTCAGCAGTGTCTACAGCTCGCTGTAGTTATTCCTTATTAAATGGCAAATATGCAGTCCCCTAATGTCCACTCCTTCCTCCAGTTCTCCTAAAACAGTCTTAGTTCGTTAACACGTGTGCAACCCACATGTCCCTCTTACTCGTCTGAAAGGTTTAGAAGGTGTCCTTCCATTTGAGTCAGTACTTCAGGGATTTCTGTACCCATGTTATATTCTTCATGTCTACCACATTTCTATGTTTTCGTGGTACTGTACTTAACAGAAGCCCTGACAAGTTTCATTCTCATGTGTACTCTGGTGTTTTCTGAAAGAATTTTCTTTTCTTTTTCAAATCTAATTTCGCTTACAATGTTCCGCTAGTGCGCTCGCTATCTGCTGCGAGGACGTAGGGAGTAACTGTATTTCTGGTTGGCAAAACAGAGGATTCCCCATTTTGCATAAAACCGGAGACCTAGCGATCCCCCGTTCAATTACAGGTTGAACCCTGGAGCGGTTCTAGCTTTTATCAAAACTAGTCATCTACGAAGTCACCGCCTATGTTAACCTTTGCTTCCCACGTTTTGCGCTCTCTGTATTTACTGTATTAATTAGAAGCGTGTCCGTGAGCATGCCTGCCCTGCCACACTTCTGATTTTTACGCGTTACGCAGTTGAACTGCTCTTTCTGTTCTATATACGCTCAAAATAAAGCTGGGTCTCATACTGTTCTAAAAACTTTTGTAAGGGCTATTTTATGTCAGGGCTGTGGCGAGGGACTAAATGGGCTGATGGGACTGTGTAATGCGCCACACCAACGGAAACGAATGCTCCCTGCATTACGTGTGCGCTCGCTCTCGGTCTTGTTAGCCGTACATCGAGAGCTATTCGTTCTTGTATCAGGCATTAAAGTGCTCCGGATAATCAGTCCGTAGTCGAATGATTTTCCAGCGAATTATTTTCATATTTCTCAGATCGAGCACAGGAAGAAAATACTTGGGTAAGTTCCCATTCCCGACCTTCAACATTAAAAGTGCGATGGCATACAGGATTGCACCAAGATTGCACCAGAACTGGCGATTTAGTTTTGTTTGCTTTGTTAACTTTTTCTCATACGAAGAAGCATCAATAATTATGATTATTGACTATATTTGTCTTGCCGAAAGCATTAATTTTGCTTCTTTTGTCAAAAAGCAGCATAATTTATACAGACACTCTTTGCAGTATCCACTGCAGCAGAACCTTGAAACGGAGTGCCCTATCAAACTATTAATGACGTATTTGGCAATCAGAGGGATCAACAGCTTACGAAAAACTTCATTGTGTCTGTTTGCAGTATCACAAGGGAAGATACTCAACTTTTATTTTCAACCTAGCATAGTCTATTTTCACTAACTGTCGATGACTTAAAAAATTACGGGGCTGGTTTGAAAAATAAATAAAACTACCGCTTCAGCTGTATCGCCGTAGAGAAATAAGAAAGTTCCGTATCTTAACCATCTAGCAAGATACTCTACTCTTTGTGAGCTATCGTTTGTCAAAATCTCGTTTGATATCTCGACCGGTTTAGGACATACTAGGGAGGTTACGAATATTTCATACTGGAGGGTGCACGATCGGAACAGAACACATTACACAAAACCAGTTGGAGAGATACAGAGACCTCCTGTCAAGTTATAGACAAATTCTATATGTTAGATAAATTTCATACGCAGCGACATACGGTGTAATACGCACCAAACGCTAAATCATACCAACCACAATTTTTCATTGCAAACTTTTAGAAATTAGCGCAGTGACTTACTTAAATGTAAATATCACAACAACGGTGACCTTTAGAGAAATCCTATCACTTTACCATGAATCTGATACAGTCTGAAGCGCCAAAGAAACTGGTATAGGCATGTGTATTCAAATACAGAAATATGTAAACAGGAAAAATATGGCGCTACGGTCGGTAACGCCTATATATGACAAGTGTCAGGCGCAGTTGCTTTATCGGTTACTGCTGCTACAATGGCAGATTATCAAGATTTAAGAGAGTATGGACGTGTTGTTATAGTCGGCACACGAGCCATGGAACACAGCATTTCCGAGGTAGCGATGAAGTGGGGATTTTCCCGTGCGACCATTTCACTAGCGTACCCTGAATATCAGGAATTCGGTAAAACATCAAATCTCAGACATCGGTGCTGCCGGAAAAAGATCCTGCAAGAAAGGGACCAACGACGATTCGAGGCAATCGTTCTATGTGACAGAAGTTCAGCCCTTCCGCAAATTGGTGCAGATTTCCATGCATTCAACAAGTGTCAGGGTGCGAAACATTCAACGAAACATCATCGATACGGACTTTCAGATCCGAAGGCCCACTCGTGTACCCTGGACGACTGCACGACAGGCCTTACGTCTCGCCTGAGCCCGTCAACACCGACATTGGACAGTTGATGACTGGAAACATGTTGCCTGGTCGGACGAGTCTCGTTTCAAATTGTATCGATCAGATGGATGTGTACAACATCATGAATCCATGGACCCTGCATGTCAGTAGGGGCTGTTCAAGCTGGTGGACTGTTTGTAATGGTGTGGCTCGTTTGCAGGTGGAGTGTATAACACTCCCTCTCTGCTAACTACTGTACCATAACCTCAATGCCAGAAGCAGGTTGTAACATAAAACAATTTTGTAAAAGTAACTATGGCACAAAGCAACAGAGCAGTGTTACCCTCTGAGAGGAATTTTGTTAAGTTGACCGTATTGTTCCTAATGGAAGTGGCTTATCGGAAATGAAAGTCAGAATTACGTTAATATAGGAATAGTGACAAACAAAATTTTGCCTAGCTATACTGTTTATAGAATAAGGGAAACGGTCGCCAGCCTAATTAGGCAAGAGAAAGATTAACATTCTCGTTTATGAAAGTAGGTATAAGTAACTATAATGGACAACACAACAGACACAACCTAGACTTAGCAAGACGCGAGTGCAATGAACTCTAACACACATATGTTTTAAGATTGAAGCTAACAGTTAGAGCAGCAGGAACTATTTTCAAAATTATAACAGGTACAGAAAAACACTATCACTTTCAGGGTTTACACAAACTGAGTGGTCTTTATACTGTTAATATGCACACAAGAGAGACAAACACTTGGCATACATGATAATGTAACGTTTCACAACTGCAGCTTTCTCACTTTTACTACAACGAAACACAATGTTGACAAAATTGCAAGGAATTGACTCTCCTTTTTAGAATTTACTACAGACAACAACGTGATCATTTACTTTATAAGACTCAGCCTAAAGTTTGAAGTTGGTAACAGCACTTTAAATAACAGTTTCAATAGGAAAATTATTATTGGACAAATAACATTTGCTTTAACTCACTCTGTTACCACATTAGCTTTAACTATCTTTCAAATAAGTTCAAGAGGCATTATTTAACAAAGCTCTAGGCTTCAACGTACTTTGAGTAAGGACACTCGGTAATCACTTTACTTCAAACGGAGAGGACCCTGAGAGGTGTTATGATGAGGAGTAAAATCAAGGTAGGTAAATAAATTCCGATATGAATTACCTTATATTTCAGCACACTAACACATCCATTAGGCTGATCCTTCACTGTACATCAATATAGTATTACGTTACAGTGATTGCGCAATGTGGTGGCAACTGCATGTTGGTAGGTGGAATTACAGGTAGAATTGCCGGACTTTATCGTATCTTCATGGCGATGATTCATACAAATTCCAGAATAGATCCAGCTATTTATCCACCCATCCGAGGCATTGGAAAGAAGCAGTAAAAGCCTCTCTCTGAATCAGCATGATATGCACCTTTACATTGACAGTGCACAAACTGGTAGCTCCTTTCCGACTCGTGGCTCGTCTCCGACTACTGCTCGTCTCCGACTACTGCTCGTCTCCGACTACTGCTCGTCTCCGACTGACTATCAGTTCCACCTTTTCCACCTAGGCCAACCACAATTTGCGCGCGCTACACAGTTCCGTCCCCGAGGGTAACCACTACACCTTTGACATACAGAATAACTAAGAGCCCTAAGTCAAGGTCAGCAGTTTACATAACAGCAAACAAACACATTAAATAAAACAGAACATTTTCACATATTGACACTTCTACAAAAATTATTCACACAAAATTACAATCATATACAGTAAGTATTGTTCCCTCCAAATGGGTCAAAGCATTTAAACGAGAGATATGTTACACAGCATACAATCAAATCATGACATCAAAGTTTGACAAAGAAAAGAGTACACAATTTTATGTTATCGATTCAAACACATTTACAAAAGATCAACAATATGACATTAAATAAAGCAAAAGCAAAAAAATAAATAAATCCATACAGCATAAGAGCTGTGGTGTTACACATGCCCCATGTTTCGTTGAAGTTTCCTGTAAGGGATACTTCAAGGAAACATCTATAACACCTAAGTGGTGCTGGTGGTGACAAAAAAAAAAAAAAAAATTATTCCATCCAACTTCAGTTGGGAGAAAAAAAACACACACACACACACATTACAAATATACAGTATATACACTAAGAAATTGCTTATTTTTCTTCCAAAAGATTTTCAAAATAAGACATTTACTGAAATTTTCATATTCACCCTGGTTTAAAGATACTAATTTTCATCATTACACAAATTATCTTTAAGCATGTTCATTTCACACACACACAATTCAATTAATAGGCAATCAATACACAAAATAAATCTGCATATTAGTAGAAAAGGTATAGCCTTCAAAATATAATAACAGAACAAACACATATACAATAGCACAGAAAATTTTAACTTAACAAAGCAGAAATTAGTCTTTCAATATTTTTAAAAAATGAAACTTTCAGAGACACACAAGTAAACTAATGATCACATTACATTTTGCAAGGTTCAGCAATTAATGAAATATTGAAAAATCCAGTTTGCATCCACATATGTACTAATATTTACACAAAACAGGTATGAGAACCTTTTCCAACTGATTATTTAAATACAAAATTAACTTTTCAAGGTTTTTTTTTAAAACAATTAACTTTAAAGCTGCTCTTCATTAATAGCAGTCCAAAATGTTTGTTGCACATGAACACATTAACCTATCCAGAACCTATCTTTAATCATCACTGCTGTATTTTAAAAACAGACAGTCCAAAACTTTAAGTTATTCCAAAAACCCTAGCACCAAAATATCTACATCTGTTTGAATAAGAATCCATATATATTCCATAATAAATTTCCACTGACTTCAGAAAAATAGTCAGTTCATAACACATTGACCAAAAAACCTAACTTACTTCACTGCTTGCCTCAGTGCTAGCAGTCCATGTTACACATTCTGCCCACTATTGGTTTGGCAGTCTTTATCCATAAACATTTAGGCACAAAAACACAATTTCGATTAAAACACTAAAGAAAACACATTTTTAAATTGACACACTGCCTCATCCTCAGGGTATGGCAGTTCATGCCCACTTATCAGCTCCTTGCCCTACAATGGCAAGTCCTTTGGCTACTGCTCAACACAGCATATTTGGTAGCCCTCAACTTCAGGACTACAATATTTTTAGTGTTTTGTCTTGTTTTGCTGCTCAACAATATACTTTTGAGCAGTTTATTGTCATCATCTTTGTGTTTTTCATCATTATGTCACATCTTTGGAAAAATTTGCTTTAATGGTATAAAACATAAAACCTGCAACTTTGAAACAGTAATTAGACACTGGCAACAAAACCATTTCTTTTCAAATGACAACATCAGAAAACATATACATTAATCAAGAAAATTTTAAATGTCATATTCAGGATCAAGTTAGGATAAAGTATTTCTTACTACTCCTTTATCATTGCTTTTCCACACACAGTTAGGTCATTACATACATCAAGATCAGGACAATAATTTCATATGCTATTGCAAGTGATTTCTACCAACTCTTTTGCTGGCACTAGACACATACCTCACATCTACTTTACACATACCTTAGCCAGGTTCATCTCCTCAGTTTTAAACACATATACAGTTTTTCAACACCATATTTGCCCCTTTCTTTTTCAAAAACATTTACATTTAATTATATTATGGCATTCATTTACCTTTTCTTTTCAATATTCTTACCTTTTCTCATCCATATTTCTCTTTCCAATTACTTTTTAATTTCATTTTTTTCCTTTACAATACCCACTATACATTCATTATTCTTGGTCATTTTCTAGTGTACCAAATTTAATTATTCATTTACTTGTCCTCAAACAACACAGATCTTACACTATTTCTACCTTTTTTGTTTACTCTGATAGAGAAGAAGGAAAGAAGATAGTAAAAGTTCTGAATGATGAAGAGGAAAGTTGACAGCACGAAAAGAAACGGAAGTAGTGCTGGCAACGACTCGGTACCTAGTGTTCGTCAGACACTTGACAATGCAAAGAGTGCATGTCCCCTGAGGCTTAATAACCCTCTTCTGAGGACATGTATCTTTAAGTAAACCACATACTGCAAACATAAGCCCTTTCTGAATTTTAAGTATATTAGAAATTAATTATTATCTTGAAGAGTTCTTTGCACTTTCATTAAGTTACCATAAGCATATTTATTCATAAAGTTTTCATGTTTCTCACACTACATGACCCTCTCATCATAATTAGACTGGCAACAGTAAGTGTTCAATTGAAAATAAACATTTCCTAAGCAAAGTTAAACAGTACACTATAATAAATAAGCAACAACCTCCAACAGGCCTCAAGATCAACAAAACAACAATCCACTTTCAGGTAGCACTCAGATATAATTATAATAATAATAAAGTCATGCATTATATTAACAACATATATACAAATACAGCACCCTGCCTCCAGTCTCTTTATTAATAAGGCAGTCTTTTATGGTTCATAAAACAGTTACTAAGTCTGGTGGCTTTTTAGGCCTCCTATTTTCTACATCTTTCACTAAGCTATTCAGATCTTGCCAACGTTTTGTTTCATCAGGTGGCTTTTTAGGTTTTGGAATTTCAAAGTCTTTAGCAAGGTACATCATCTCCTGCTCTGCTATCATTTCATCAGGTGGTTCTTTATGTTCCTGTAATTCACACTCCTTCAAAACTTTTGTTAAGGCTTGCCCCAGTATAGTATCATCTGGAGGTTCCTGCCAACTATGCCCCTGTGTTACACTACTGAATAATTCATCCGGTTTTGGTCCAGTTTCACTTTCTGTATCTTGCTTTGGTAAAATGTCACTAATTTTCTCATACCCTCTTTCAGTAAGAGTATATTCACTTTCGTTTACACCTGAAAATTCATCTTCACTAGAGTCATCACTACTCTCTTCCTCACCATCGGATTCACTTAAGACCTCGACCTTTGCATAATAGGGAAAGTTAGAATATTGATTCTTATCTGTATTCATATACCCTTCATCATCTGAACTATCACTGATTTCGTTTTCGTCATCAGATTCGAGCAGTAAGGCAACTTTTAAACAATGAGGCATATTATCACTAGATGTTTCAGCCACTTCGTTTTTTGACTCATTTTCTACACAATGCACATCGTTTGGACAGTCAGACACTTCTGTTATATCACTTTGAACGATTTCAGCCTTAACTTCATACTTAGTATAATCGTCATGTACTTCGATAACTTTCATTCCATTTTCCCCTTTGTTATCATTCTCAGGTAACCGTGCGAAATACTTACTAGACCCTTCTGCATTAGACTCATAAAACATCTTTCCATCAACAACAATTTCGTCTGCACTGCTTATAATGTCATGATTACTAACGTCCTCCTCTACATCATTTTCACCTATTTTTAATTGTGCACACGTCTTTTGCGTGGCATATTCTACCTCCCTTTCCTCTTTATCCATCATAACTTCCCCCACATCTACGTCTTTTACCTCATACACATCATTAACAGTGCCAATATTTCCCTCTTTACGTGCGTTTTCTGGCTCCCTTTCATTCTTTAGTAAAGTCTTTTCGCACGATTCCGTTACCGAGTTACCTTTATCATATGACATATCAACTTTATTTTCATTCCTACATACATCTACTACTGAAACCGGCCATCGGAAGTGTCCGATCCCGCCTCTTCTGTCTCTCTCTACGGCAGCCATCTTGTTCCGACGTCTGCCATTTGTGTCTGCTGCCAAGTGCAATGTACGCTGCTTCGGCAACGGCTGGCCCGAGCACAAACCGTCACGTGACTTCGCACTGGGAACGCCACTATGTATCATTCCGCGCCCGTCTGCTATAGGCGCGCCCTTAACCTTCCTGCCCCGTAGTTCACGTCTTTCCTTCTCGAATCTAATATTTGGCATCTTTTCTTTGGGCCCAAAACCGGTTTCCGCGTGAATCCGGCCCGTAACACACGCGGTCTTTAGTTTTCCATTTCGTCTCTAGTTTGGGAATTTCGTGCTATGTATCCTCTGCCGCGCGTCGTATAATTTCCTCTACCTCTCGCACGACCTCTTTGAATCGTGTTTACACGAAATCTATCGTTTTCCTGTCGTTCAGCTTGGTCATTACTTTCTCGCGAATAATTATTGTTATTATGGGGACGGTACTCGCGATTTCTTCGCCAGTGATCTTCATCCTCTACCCTTTCCAAGAACGCAGAAAAACTACTGTGTGTACTCCCAACATATCGTTTCGAATCCTCAGGCAGTTTCTGCCAAAGAACCCAAACGATCTCAGCTTCAGTTCTTCTAGCCTTCAAATGTATCAGTTTTCTGTACCATGATTCGCAGAATTCTTTCATGGTTTGCCTACCTCTGATGTCATACAACCTAGCCATTAAAAACTCACGCCACAACTGGTCTTGTTTTTGTTCTGACCAGTATTCGTCAATAAATTTTTGTTTGAAGGTTTCAAAAGACATCTGGTTAATATCAAGATTCAACCCCCAACTTTTTGCTTCTCCCGTTAGTGCACTAATTACAACATTAATTTTTTCCTGATCAGACAAATATTCAGGAAAATTTCTTTCGCAGTTCTTTACAAAGTCTAGGGGGTGCCAGCCGTTATGTCTCTTCGCTGGGTCGAATTTTTCCTCGCCCTCTAATATTTTACTGAGAGGTATTCTTTCAGTAAAATGTGTAGGTCCGGTTTGTATTTTCCTTTCCAAGTCATACACTTTGCCTTGGATTTGTGAAGTGTTATGTTCACACTTCTTTTCGGAAGTAAGAATCTGTTTGGTTAGAGCTCTGCTTGTTTCTGTTACAGATTGTTTAATCTGTGCAAATTCCGCGTTACATTCGGTTTGTATTTCGGATTTAATACCGAATACCTTTTCGTCAACCTTAGTACAGACTAAGGGTTCAATTTGATCTTGAATTTTAATTACTTCAGAGTCAAATCTTTCGTTAATGTCATCAATTTGTCCTTGTATGTTGGCAATATTGCCATTGATGATAGTAATTTCGCTTTTGAGGTTTTTAATTTCATTACTCACAATGTCTACTTTTACATCAACTTTCTCAATCTGTTTACTAATATCGCTACCTTGTGTGGTAATTAACTGCCCCTGTGCTGCAATTTGTGCATTAATATTGTCATTTTGTGCAGACAGTATTTTAAGCAAGTCAGTCAGATTTAATGTCTTTTCACTTTTAGGTTCTACTGCCTTTTCGTGTTCAGATCCTACACCCCTTTCTGGTTTTGGTGATTCAAACATATCCCTCGATTCATCAGCATAGCCACTGTCTTCGACAACATCGCCTACATTGTCTTGCTTAGTACGCGCTACACACATAGCTTCGATCTGTTTATTAATGTCTGCGTGATAACGTACGTAATTTAACTCGCGCGGCATGCCATCTGTTGGTGTGCTGCCTGAACTGCTCTCGGTTGCATTTTGCTCTCGCGCGTCTAAATTTATTTCTAATTTCCTGTCCATTTTAGCTATTATTAAGTACTGATACCTTTTATTTTTAATTTAAACTGAACTTCACTACTAGTTCTGTCAAGTAATGTACAGGTTCGTGCCGCTGGACGTTTTATGTTCACTCAATGTTTGTAAAATGCTAACTACTTATAATTTTTTCCGTCTGTAGAAGCAAACTGAACAACGTCCTGTCACGCGGCGCCACGTATAACACTCCCTCTCTGCTAACTACTGTACCATAACCTCAATGCCAGAAGCAGGTTGTAACATAAAACAATTTTGTAAAAGTAACTATGGCACAAAGCAACAGAGCAGTGTTACCCTCTGAGAGGAATTTTGTTAAGTTGACCGTATTGTTCCTAATGGAAGTGGCTTATCGGAAATGAAAGTCAGAATTACGTTAATATAGGAATAGTGACAAACAAAATTTTGCCTAGCTATACTGTTTATAGAATAAGGGAAACGGTCGCCAGCCTAATTAGGCAAGAGAAAGATTAACATTCTCGTTTATGAAAGTAGGTATAAGTAACTATAATGGACAACACAACAGACACAACCTAGACTTAGCAAGACGCGAGTGCAATGAACTCTAACACACATATGTTTTAAGATTGAAGCTAACAGTTAGAGCAGCAGGAACTATTTTCAAAATTATAACAGGTACAGAAAAACACTATCACTTTCAGGGTTTACACAAACTGAGTGGTCTTTATACTGTTAATATGCACACAAGAGAGACAAACACTTGGCATACATGATAATGTAACGTTTCACAACTGCAGCTTTCTCACTTTTACTACAACGAAACACAATGTTGACAAAATTGCAAGGAATTGACTCTCCTTTTTAGAATTTACTACAGACAACAACGTGATCATTTACTTTATAAGACTCAGCCTAAAGTTTGAAGTTGGTAACAGCACTTTAAATAACAGTTTCAATAGGAAAATTATTATTGGACAAATAACATTTGCTTTAACTCACTCTGTTACCACATTAGCTTTAACTATCTTTCAAATAAGTTCAAGAGGCATTATTTAACAAAGCTCTAGGCTTCAACGTACTTTGAGTAAGGACACTCGGTAATCACTTTACTTCAAACGGAGAGGACCCTGAGAGGTGTTATGATGAGGAGTAAAATCAAGGTAGGTAAATAAATTCCGATATGAATTACCTTATATTTCAGCACACTAACACATCCATTAGGCTGATCCTTCACTGTACATCAATATAGTATTACGTTACAGTGATTGCGCAATGTGGTGGCAACTGCATGTTGGTAGGTGGAATTACAGGTAGAATTGCCGGACTTTATCGTATCTTCATGGCGATGATTCATACAAATTCCAGAATAGATCCAGCTATTTATCCACCCATCCGAGGCATTGGAAAGAAGCAGTAAAAGCCTCTCTCTGAATCAGCATGATATGCACCTTTACATTGACAGTGCACAAACTGGTAGCTCCTTTCCGACTCGTGGCTCGTCTCCGACTACTGCTCGTCTCCGACTGACTATCAGTTCCACCTTTTCCACCTAGGCCAACCACAATTTGCGCGCGCTACACAGTTCCGTCCCCGAGGGTAACCACTACACCTTTGACATACAGAATAACTAAGAGCCCTAAGTGAAGGTCAGCAGTTTACATAACAGCAAACAAACACATTAAATAAAACAGAACATTTTCACATATTGACACTTCTACAAAAATTATTCACACAAAATTACAATCATATACAGTAAGTATTGTTCCCTCCAAATGGGTCAAAGCATTTAAACGAGAGATATGTTACACAGCATACAATCAAATCATGACATCAAAGTTTGACAAAGAAAAGAGTACACAATTTTATGTTATCGATTCAAACACATTTACAAAAGATCAACAATATGACATTAAATAAAGCAAAAGCAAAAAAATAAATAAATCCATACAGCATAAGAGCTGTGGTGTTACAAGTGATACGGGACCCTTGATACGTCTAGATACGACTCGGATAGGTGACACCTACGTAAACATCCCGTCTGATCACCTCCATCCATTCATGTCCATCGTGCATTCCGACGGACTTGGGCAATCCAGCAGGACAACGTGCGATCCCACACGTCCATAATTGCTCCAGAAACACTCTTCTGAGTTTCAACAATTCCGCTGGCTACCGAAGTCCCCAGACATGAACATATTTGATCATACCTGGGATGCCCTGCAAGGTGCTTTTCAGAATAGATCTCCGCCGCCTCGTAGTCTTACGGATTTATGGACAGTTCTGCAGGATTCATGATGTCAGTTCCCTCCATCACTACTTCAGACATTAGTCGAGTACATACCACATTGTGTTGCGACACTTCTGCGTGCTCGCGGGGGTCCTACACGATAAGAGGTGTACCAGTTCCTTTGGCTCTTCAGTGTATAAAGCTACAAGTAACATAAAAACCAATCACATTGAAACTTCTTCATTTAAATGAGTGTGGCTGTACTTAAATTGCTGAATGACTGAGACCCACAATATCCTAGCGCAACGCAATCGGACTGCTCAAAAAAAAAAAAAAAAAAAAAAAAAAGGCTAACTTGAGATCAAATAATTAATTCAAAAGAACAAAAGAATGACCCTGACTAAAAAGAAATCCTAACAATAACCTATGCATTCCATTAAGCACTTACCTCATCAAAATTTTCATTACGCGAACTACTGCAATCCAACGAGCGTCAATACTGCCAGCTAAATAAAAGAGTATAATTACTAAAGCCACTAACTACTAATAGCTATGTGGTTAGCAAAGGAAAGATTTTGTTGCAAACGAAATAATGTTTTTTTCTTTACCTTAATAATGTGACATCCAGTTCAGACACGAATATAAATCGTCATTGACATCTAGTACAAAGATATTCAATCTCCAAGTCGGATACTTCCAGATCATTAGCCTAACACTTCAGACCTCTACCCTCCATCAATGCTAACTTCTCACATTTAACATCCATCACTGCTGGCTGTTCACCTCCAACTGCCCAACAGTACTTCCATCACTGCTGGCGACTAAGTTCCAACTGCCCAACACTACTGGCGATTAACTTCCAACGAGTCCAACCAGCCACAGAGTCTCTTACAAAGATAGCGCAGTCAGAGATCCAATGCAGAGCGAAACTCAGCGCTGCCAACGCAGGAGCAGACCACATAAAGCTTTAATGAATAGTTTCTGTAAAATCGTTAGTGAAAGATTACAGGGCGCACGCCTCGATTCGGTCAGAGCAGCGCATCGTCAACCGGAGCACTGAAAGCGGTCAGAAAACGTCCATTTCGGCTACTCGCCTCATTAGATTACAAGCCGACATTTTGTACGCTAGTTCATTCTGCCTGGAAAAGTAGCCCGCTACGCAAAACCCTCTTTCTTTCTGTGCGCACCCTTATGTGGCACTGCAGCATGAACCGGTGTAGATAATTCTCCCACGTTTCTATTGGAACGCGTCAGGTGTGGCAGGGGCGATGAGGAAAGAGCTTTTCTCTGGCGCCTGGCCCACTGTCGGTGCGGTATGAATACGGAGAGATGATGCATTCTGTTAGAGCAGTTCCTGCATTTGCTTTTGTTACAGCTTTTGCTGCAGTTCCTGGAGGCACGACTATTGCAACATTCCCGAGTTCGTGGTAACCACAGTTTAACACTATGAAAAAAAGAAATGCGTCACATTCGTGGGATTGTCTGACGTCATTGCTTTAGTGTAAGTACCGGCTTCACAACGCCAGGAAAGGTCACGGTCGGCACAGACGTAGCTTTACTAGTCGGCGGTGGGTCGATTACAAGCCAACGAACAGTACCTTTGAAGAGGGAACGAATCTCAGCGTGTGAGTCAAACTACGGGCAGCAGAGTCTGTGAACACCGCGAAGAGACGAACACGGAAGGAGACACAACGCGAAAGGCGCGAGCGACGGCGAACTGATCACAACTGAACACCACACGGCGCGAGACGAAAGCTGGGTCCGCGATGGATAAACTCAGCTGTAGAACTGCCGGATGTGGTCTATCACCGCTGCAGATGCACACCTGCGTCAGTGGTTTTGCGCATGCCACGCTTCAGACACACCTTCCGTGACAGCGTTATGTACTATTCCACTACGATACCCAAGTCAGCTGGTCTGCATAAAACTTTATAACCGCTGGCGAGGATAGTAAAATTACCACGAGCTTGTATCAGTGAGAAACGGTTTACACGGGAGAGAACGAGAGATGGCAAGAAAGAATGAAGCGCAGCCTATGAACGCCGCTTTGTTGTTTTCGTACTGACAATTGGCATATGAGATGAACACTTTATAAGCTCGGTGGACAAATAATCAGTCACCACTAAGAAATCACTGCAAGTATCATCTACCACCATTAATTCCACCCCTGGACTTCGTAACCACCCGGATTAGGTTAGGAAGTGAGTCCATAAAGTTGTACAGGTACGTCGCATCCACGTTTGGCCACTCCCTGAGAGTTCTGTCGCAGAAGTCCATCAAATGTGGCAATGTTGACGTGGGTGTTTTTCCTGCTGTTCCAAAATTTCCCACGGATTTGCTGTGGGGTTCAAGTTAGGTGATTCTGCAGGCCAGTCGAAATGTAATGGGACGGAGTGTTGGGAAGAAAACCCGAAGAGATTCTGGTCGTATGTAAAGTACACCAGTAGCAAAAAACAGTCAATACCGTCACTGCGCGATAGCGATGGAAATGTTACCGATGACGGTGCCACTAAAGCGGAGTTACTAAATACAGCTTTCCGTAATTCCATGACGAAAGAAGACGAAGTAAATATTCCAGAATTCAAAGCCAGAACAGCTGTTAGCATGAGTGACATAAAAGTAGATACCTCAGGTGTTGCGAAACAACTCAAATCACTTAAGAAAGGCAAGTCTTCCGGTCCAGATGGTATACCAATCAGGTTCATTTCAGAGTATGCAAACACAGTAGCGCATTTTTTAGCAATCATATACAACCGCTCACTTGAGGAAAGCTATGTTCCTAAAGACTGGAGAGTAGCACGGATCACACCAATATTCATGGAAAGAAATTCGAGTAACCCATTGAATTACAGACCCACGTCACTGACCTCAATTTGCAATAGGATTTTGGAGCATATACTTTACTCGAACATTATGAATCACCTTGAAGAAAATGACTTATTGATACATAACCAACACGGATTCAGAAAACATCGTTCTTTTGCAACGCAGCTACCTCTTTATTCCCGTGAAGTAATGAGTGCTGTCGACAAAGGATCTCAGATCGATTCCCTACTCCTAGATTTCCAGAAGGCTTTTGATACCGTTCCTCAAAAGGGACTATTAATCAAATTGCTTGCATATGGGGTATCGTCTCAGTTGTGTGACTGCATACGCGATTTCCTCTCAGAGAGGTCACAGTTAGTAGTGATAGACGGTAGATTATCGAGTAGAACAGAAGTGATATCTGGCGTTCCGCAAGGTGGTGTCATAGGCCCTCTGCTGTTCCTGATTTACATAAATTAGGTGATAATCTGAGCAGCTCCCTTAGATTGTTTGCAGATGACGCTGTAATTTATCGTCTAGTAAAATCATCAGACGATCAATTCCAATTACAAAATGATCTAGAGAGAATTTCTGTATGGCAATTGGCACTAAACAAAGAAAAGTGCGAGGTCATCCGCATGGGTACTAAAAGAAATCCGATAAATTTAGGGTGTACGATAAATCGCACAAACCTAAGGGCTGTCATTTCGACTAAATACCTAGGAATTACAATTATGAGCAACTTAAACTGCAAAGACCACATAGATAATATTGAGGGGAAGGAGAACAAAGACTGCGCTTTGTTGGCAGAACACTTAGAAGATGCGACAAACCCACTAAAGAGACAGCCTACATCAAATTTGTCGACCCTCTGTTGGAATATTGCTGCTCGGTGTGGGATCCTTACCAGGTAGGATTGACGGAGGACATTGAAAAAGTGCAAAGAAGGGCAGCTCGTTTCGTGTTATCGCGCATTAGGGGTGAGAGTGTCATTGATGTGATACGCGAGTTGGGGTAGCAGTCACTGAAACGAAGGCGGTTTTCTTTGCGGCGAGATCTATTTACGAAATTTCAACCACTAACTTTCTCTTCGGAATGGGAAAATATTTTAATGACACCCACCTACGTAGGGAGAAATGATCATCACAATAAAATAAGAAAAATCAGAGCTGGAGCGAAAAGATTTAGGTGTTCCTTTTTCCCACGTGCCATTCGAGAGTGGAATGGTAAAGAAGTAGTATGAAAATGGATCGATGAACCCTCTGCCAGGCACTTAAGTGTGAATTGCAGAGTAACCATGTAGATGCAAATGTAGATGTAGATGCAGACCTGTGACGTATTCTTCCAGCCCGAAGGACCTGGCTGTTCTCTTTATACGCATGTACGAACAGTGGTCTCTTACGACGTGACTGACTCCAAATGTTCGTTGCATGCAATTCCCGTGGCCATGTTTTCTCGATAACATGTAGGTATTGCTCTTCATTCACTGCCGAGAGAAATTCCTGCTGGGTTCGGGAGTGGTTTTGATTCATAAAACTGAAACTAGTATCCGTTTCCTTTGAGTCACGAGCTTCTTCCGACCACAATTCTCACACCGCGCTTCATGGCCACGTGTGTTACACAACTGCCCGTAGACACGTCGAAAAATCCGTTCCCAAACACCAACAAATCCAGTAATTTCGCACACCCCATGGCCACGGGCACAGTCAGACGTGATTGTTCTTTTTCGTCACTGGTCACGTCCTTACGTTTACTCATATTTATGTGCAATCTCCAGTTTAAACGTAAATGTCTTACTGATCGCTGCTGCCGTATGCTCACGTAGATCCAGTGCACGTTCAGCTGAGCACGCGACTCGATACTGGCACTATTTGTAAAGACTTAAAGATACATCTGTGTGTGCGCACTGGGGTTACAATTTTTTTTTTCTGTTGGAGTAATTCAAGACACGATGCAATGTTTACCACGACGTAATGAAAATATATTAGGAGAAGAAAAATTTTGGTGTCTGAAATTGTAGGTAAGCGTGAAATTCGGGGAGATCGTCCACTTAACCGCTGTAGCTTTTTTGATCGTTTCATGTCATAGCTGACGAAAATATTTAAAGGCAGAACATTAGATACCGACGACTTACAAAACCCAAAGATACGCTAAGATTTACACTCTTGTTATCAGCAGCTGGAGATATTGAGGTAGTAATGGTTTCACATTTCAACAGCTGCTCCATCTGCAGTAATATATACAGGGCAGTACAGGGGTTCACTTAAATAATGTCCGTGGGAAATAGAATAAATAAAATACAGTACACACGATCTGCCACATACACTGAGGTGAGAAGTCATGGGACAGCGATATGCTCATATGCAGGGAGCGGTAGCATGGGTTGGTTCAGTTGTTTGGGGGAGAAGACCAGACAGCGAGGTCATCGATCTCATCGGATTAGGGAAGGACGGGGAAGGAAGTCGGCCGTGCCCTTTCATAGAAGCCGTCCCGGCACTTGCCTGGAGCGATTTAGGGAAATCACGGAAAACCTAAATCAGGATGACCGGACGAGGCATTGAACCGTCGTCCTCCCGAATGCGAGTCCAGTGTGCGGCAGTATCGCGTACACAAGTTATAAAAGGGCAGTTCGTTGGCGAAGCTGTCATTTGTACTCAGGTGATTCATGTAACAAGGTTTCCAGCTTGATTATGACCACGCGAAGGGAATTAACAACTAACGCTAAATGTAATTGAAACTAGCCATACGGGAGATTTCACTTCAGAATTCGTTACGGATTTCAATATTCCGAGACCCACAGTATCAAGAAGTGCAGGTATTACATCGCAGCACGGACAACGCAGTGGCCGACGGCCTTCACCTTATCACCGGTAGCAGTGGCGTTTGCGTAGAATTCTGACTGCTAACAGAGAAGCAACCTGGCGCGACGTAACCGCAGAAACGTGCGACGAACCTATCTGTCAGGGCAACGCAGCGAAATCTGGTGTTATTGGGCTGTGGCAGCAGACGACCGACGCGAGTGCCTTTGCTGACTGCACGACGTCGCCTGCAGAACCTCTGCTGGACTCGTGACCATATCGTTTCGAGCACGGCCTGGTCAGGTGAGTCCCGAATTCAGTTGGAAAGACCTTATGGCAGGGTTCGAGTAAACCGCAGACCCCGCGAAGCCATGGACCCAAGATGTCAGCAAGACTCTGTGACAGCTGGTGGAGGCCCCATAACGGTGTGGTCTCTTTTTACAAGAAATGGACTGTAAGTTCTGGTCCGACTAAATCGATCATTAACTGGAAATGGTTATGTTCGGCTACTTGGAAACCATTAGTAGGTAAACAATGATGGAATTTTTATGAATGACAATACGGCATGGCTCCGGGCTACAACTGTCCGTGATTGGTTTGAAGAATATTCTGGACAATTAAAACTAATGATATTGTCACCCAGATCTTCCGACATGAATCCCATCTAACATATATGGGACATAATCGATAAGTTATCTCGTACAATAAATCCTGTACCTGCAACAGTTCAGCGATTATGGCATGGCTCAGTATTTGTGTAGGGGAGTTCAAACTACTTTTTGAGTACATGCCACGTCGAATTGCTGCAATACGCCGGGAAAAAGGAGGTCAGACACGACATTAGTAGGTATCGCGTGACTTTTGTCAGCTCAGTGTAGGTTGATTAATAAGATTTGCTCCATAGTTAGTTAGAGGGCAGATAACACGACCCCAGGAAAAATAATTTTTATTTTTAGTTGAGACTCTCTAACATAACAGTGATACATCAGCCACGCAATTAAAGCTTCGAAGGACGCAAGAAAAGAGAATGATCCGATCTTCTATTCATTTTAAATTTTAAACGGCGTGGTACATACGGGATACTCAGAAAGAGTCTGAAAAGCTCGTGTGTTTCAGGAGTGGTGGTGCTGAGAATAACTGTTACCGTTTTCTAGTTATTTATCATTGAATTTAGCCAATCAGGTCGTTACGTGCACAAATTTAAGCACCATCACGCGCTAAAATGCAGTAATGCACGGACGTCTGTGGGTCTGTGAGTTACAACTTGTGCAGATACTTATTAACAGTGTAAGGTACCTTTATCGGAAGTTATAAGAGCTAAGTGAGCAGGAACTACATGTGTTCTGTTTCAGGAAACCAATCGAAGACAATATTTGCGACACTGTACCTAGTGGAGTGCTTGAATTTGCGCGCGTGACGGCCTGACTGGCTAAATGCAGTGGTAAATAACTTGGTAACGGCGCAAGGTACGGATTTTACTTTTTCTGAACGGTTATTTCTCAACACAACCCCACGTGCAACAACCTTAAAAGCTTCGCCAACTGCCTATGTCACACATTCTATTACATTTTTTCCTTCGGTATCTGTACTTCGTATCTCTCGGATTCCGGAAACAGTAATGAATCTATATTCTTTTGTCATCCTCTCCACACTACTCGATCGTTCACGCAACCCATCTCAGCTACAGTATTAGACAAGGTGGCAGTAAACGAAAGCTTTCTGCACTGCTAGCGCCGAAGAGGAGAGGGTGCGAATTTTTTTTTGATGGTTCACTAATAGAACGACAGCCAGCGGAACACGAGCGAATGAGATCCGAACACGACCGAATGTAGCTGGTATCTACATATCTACCGTGTACATCAGAGAGAACTCGAGTTTGTTGATGTACGTCCTTTTCTTACGTTCCTGGAAGCTGTAACTACGTGGCTGATCTGTCATTCCGGTGTAAACCATGTTTGAGGATTTTACAGACGTCGCGGTGTGCTGCGTCTCCCGACGGAGGTGGGCATAGCTCGCAAGGAGTCAGCACAACCTGTCAGTCAGAGCAGACGACACCTGAGCCTTTGGAACTGGTGCGGTGTACCGAGCACGAAGTAAGCTGCGGCTGTCAGGAGGGCAACAGGTAAACTCAACGTTAATAAGTGGCTATCAATGCTGTACAATCGCAATAAAGTCATGAGATGTTCAATTGACTCTTTTATTAGAGCATGTTACGCGTTTCTGGATTACGCCCATCATCAGACATCACAAACTTCAACTCCTTCCTAAGCTACCAGGCGTACAGCCTTGACAACTCAAAGGAAGTGTCGAATAACATGTAACTGCGACACAAGCAGTCTTGAAGCAGTTATATGTCATTCGACGCTGTACGCCTGTGTAAGTAGGCTGCCTAGGTTTTTATATTGGTAACGCCACGTAGCGCTCTGTATGAAAATCACTGGCAGCGCTGTGTGCAGTCTGTGGCTGGGTGGCATTGTTGTAATATTCGCTATTGTAGTGTTGGGCTGTTGGCTGTTAACAGCGTGTAGCGTTGCGCAGTTGGAGGTGAGCCGCAAGCAGTGGTGGATGTGGGGAGAGAAATAGCAGAGTTTTGAATTTTGTAAGACTGGATGCCATGAACTGATATATATAATGACTTTTGAACAGTATTGAGGTAAATACATTGTTTGTTCTCTATCAAAATCTTTCATTTGCTAACTATGCCTATCAGTAGTTAGTGCCTTCAGTAGTTTGAATCTTTTATTTAGCTGGCAGTAGTGGCGCTCGCTGTATTGCAGTAGTTCGAGTAACGAAGGTTTCTGGTGAGGTAAGTGATTTGTGAAAGGTATAGGTTAATGTTAGTCAGGGCCATTCCTTTGTAGGGATTTTTGAAAGTCAGTTTGCGTTGCGCTAGAAATATTGTGTGTCAATTTAAACACAGTCATGTATAATACACTCCTGGAAATGGAAAAAAGAACACATTGACACCGGTGTGTCAGACCCACCATACTTGCTCCGGACACTGCGAGAGGGCTGTACAAGCAATGATCACACGCACGGCACAGCGGACACACCTGGAACCGTGGTGTTGGCCGTCGAAGGGCGCTAGCTGCGCAGCATTTGTGCACCGCCGCCGTCAGTGTCAGCCAGTTTGCCGTGGCATACGGAGCTCCATCGCAGTCTTTAACACTGGTAGCATGCTGCGACAGCGTGGACGTGAACCGTATGTGCAGTTGACGGACTTTGAGCGAGGGCGTATGGTGGGCATGCGGGACTCCGGGTGGACGTACCGCCGAATTGCTCAACACGTGGGGCGTGAGGTCTCCACAGTACATCGATGTTGTCGCCAGTGGTCGGCGGAAGGTGCACGTGCCCGTCGACCTGGGACCGGACCGCAGCGACGCACGGATGCACGCCAAGACCGCAGGATCCTACGCAGTGCCATAGGGGACCGCACCGCCACTTCTCAGCAAATTAGGGACACTGTTGCTCCTGGGGTATCGGCGAGGACCATTCGCAACCGTCTCCATGAAGCTGGGCTACGGTCCCGCACACCGTTAGGCCGTCTTCCGCTCACGCCCCAACATCGTGCAGCCCGCCTCCAGTGGTGTCGCGACAGGCGTGAATGGAGGGACGAATGGAGACGTGTCGTCTTCAGCGATGAGAGTCGCTTCTGCCTTGGTGCCAATGATGGTCGTATGCGTGTTTGGCGCCGTGCAGGTGAGCGCCACAATCAGGACTGCATACGACCGAGGCACACAGGGCCAACACCCAGCATCATGGTGTGGGGAGCGATCTCCTACACTGGCCGTACACCACTGGTGATCGTCGAGGGGACACTGAATAGTGCACGGTACATCCAAACCGTCATCGAACCCATCGTTCTACCATTCCTAGACCGGCAAGGGAACTTGCTGTTCCAACAGGACAATGTACGTCCGCATGTATCCCGTGCCACACAACGTGCTCTAGAAGGTGTAAGTCAACTACCCTGGCCAGCAAGATCTCCGGATCTGTCCCCCATTGAGCATGTTTGGGACTGGATGAAGCGTCGTCTCAGCGGTCTGCACGTCCAGCACGAACGCTGGTCCAACTGAGGCGCCAGGTGGAAATGGCATGGCAAGCCGTTCCACAGGACTACATCCAGCATCTCTACGATCGTCTCCATGGGAGAATAGCAACCTGCATTGCTGCGAAAGGTGGATATACACTGTACTAGTCCCGACATTGTGCATGCTCTGTTGCCTATGTCTATGTGCCTGTGGTTCTGTCAGTGTGATCATGTGATGTATCTGACCCCAGGAATGTGTCAATAAAGTTTCCCCTTCCTGGGACAATGAATTCACGGTGTTCTTATTTCAATTTCCAGGAGTGTAGGTCTAAGGGGACGTTTCACCTGGTTGCTCAGGAAGAAGTTGAAATTTGTAAAGTCTGAAGATGGGTGTAATCCCGAAACGCGTAACATGCTCTAATAAAAGAGTCAATTGAGCATCTTATGACTTTATTGCGATTGTACAGCATTGGTTGCCAATTATTAACATAAAAATGATCTCAGGCCTCAGACGGGATTTTGTGTCCTGTGTATCAAACTCAGCGTTGTTGCGAGTGGTTTTCCTTGGGCGGGTTGTCATTGCAGGGCGGCGCGTGGAGTGAGGGAGGAACTAAAAAATTCAAAAGTCGCAAACTATTACACAGCCACCAGTGCTAACAAAACTACGTACAATGTCCAGCCACGTTAATGTTATCGCCGCCTATGTTCGACATCAACACGAAATAAACACTCACAGGCGGCAAGTGGCAGCTCTAGCAAAGGAGGGTATACAAATGCTGTCGCAGGGACGCGCAAATCAAACATTAAGAAAGAGCCGGCCATTGCGGCCGAGCGGTTCTAGGTCGCAGGTTCGAATTCTGCCTCGGGCATGGATGTGTGTGATGTCCTTAGATTACTTAGGTTTAAGTAGTTCTAAATTCTAGGGGACTGATGACCTCATACGTTAAGTCGCATAGTGCTCAGAGCCATTTGAACCATTAAAAAAGATAAAAATATTTACCAAGATCGCTAGTAATAACCTTTATTCCAGATTCGTTAAGCAATGTTACCATATTCAGATGTGGAAAGCCTTTATACAGCAAGTCCACATGCAAAACAATTGTAATATAATCATGGACAATATGAGACAAATCGAGGAAAACAACATAACGACAGACAGGTTATTGCATAAGTATTAATATACCAGTGTGTGACGTCCTTAGGTTAGTTAGGTTCAAGTAGTTCTAAGTTCTATCGTGAATTGGTAGGTACTGCTGCGCTAGTGTCAGGGTTAGTCGAGGGACCGGGAAATTTTATCATAATTCAATGAAGTCGAGGTTGGGCTTCAAATCTGGGGCCACTGCCAGAGTGTGGTAACAGTCGACAGCCAGTGGGCCAGGTAAAGTATACATGGCACTCGCGAGCGCGGAGCTATGACGGCGGTATTGCACGCACGATTTGTTTTGAGTTGAGCAAAAACGAGGCAGAAAACTGGAGCATTGCTTTAAGTTATTGCGATGTATGAGGTGGGGCACTAGGCCAGAGCAAGGAGTGGCGATATGTAAGGGGCTTATGTGTGGGAATTTATCCCTGCCATAGTTTCCGTCTCTTTCTGAAAAACCAATATAAATAGAGAAGCAATTTTAGCTAGTGACAGAATGTGCCAGGTCAGTAGAGCGTCGGGATGGGCCTGTGCCGGTCTATGCTTATAGGGGCCAGTCTGCCAGCAATGTTATTACTGCATAAACTTATACTTTGTTTCTATGTACTTGTTTGGGGTATATTCTGCCCCTGGGGACGCAACACTGGGGCAGCACGGAACGGCAGACTGGAACTTGACGATGGCACGGTCTGCCTGAAAGAGGGCCGTGACAGCGGTCTGCAGTGGGTCCAGGAGTGGCTCGGTTCCACTCGTCTATGGGCCACGTTCGCTTCCCACCTGATGTACTGGGGTCCGGGTGAAGCGTACGCTGCGGGAGGTGCAGCAATGCTGCGACAGCGCCAGAGACGGGGGTGGGTGTTGCCACCCGGCAAGCACCATTAGCAGCAAGTTGCGGCACAGCGTCCAGAAGGGCGCGGCTTCGAGTCCGGTCCTGTCCTGGGAGCAGCGGCGGCCCGAGGGCCACGGGTGACCAGCAAACCCACCTTCGTCCCATGGTCGGACAGAGCAGGCCAAATGGGCCAGAGGGCGGCGAGGTCCAGGGTCTGTCGCAGTCTCCCGGAATCGCGGGCAGTGGAGGTGCGCCAGTGGCAACGCCGCTGCGGGCGGCGACCGGGAGAGCGCGGCCGACTTCCATCGGAGGGCGACCTTGATGAGGGCAGTAGCCGCGTCGGCATACCAGGAGTTTACTGAGTCGGCCCGACTCGCGGGACAGGGGGCGGCGGCACGCCGACTTTAAGCTTCACCCATCGAGTACTGTAAATTAGCTGAATAAACCAATGTTACCGAATACCGCTGTATCACTCTGCACTGCCCCTTGACGCTCTTCAACTTGCTCGGCCTCCTGGGAAAATACGGTGGGTCCCAGCTTCAGCTCTGCCATCTGGAATCACGGGTTCGATACCCCGACCCCACAACAGTACGTAACAGACTAGAAGACTGATGCATCGGCATGTCAGAATAAAAGCAACTATATAAAGACAGTTATTCAGCACACACATCCTCCTTATGTCACAACAGAATGCAGCCAGGGTGCCGCGCTAGACTGGCCCGCAGTGCCAGTGATAGATAGGCGTCATCGATTGGACCGACAGGTGTAGCTACTCAACATGTATTTCTTACTTAAAATCATTTATGTGTTTACATTACAGTGTGTTAGCTGAAACAAGGACGACAATAAACAGAAAAAAATGTGTATACAGTTATGTCCAATTAATAATTAAGGCGGGATCTAAAAATTATTGTTATAGTGTTAATTACGCAATGTACCTATGTACGAGGGTCAGTCAAAAAGTAATGCCTCCTATTTTTTTTTCTACGTTTAATTGTCAGGAAATTTAAATGCAATTACATAGGTTGAAAACCACAACATTGAGGATCATTTTGTCATTTTTCAATGTAATCTCCGCCCATCTCTACAGTTTTGGTCCATCTTTGAACAAGGGCATGTATCCCAGCACGGTAAAAATCACAGCTCTGCTTCCTAAGCCATTGACGCACGGATGTTTTGACGGCCTCCTCATCTTCAAAATGAATCCCACAATGAGCTTCTTTTAGTGACCCGAACAGATGGAAGTCTGATGGTGCCAGGTTAGGGCTGTATGGGGGATGAGGCAAAACTTCCCATCCAATTTTGACAATCTCGTCAGAGGTGTGACGACTGGTGTGTGGTCTTGCATTGTCATGCAAAAGAAGAACATCTGCCATTGATTTTGTTGGGCGAACTCGCTGAAGACGTGCTTTAAGTTTGTTGAGGATTGTGACGTATTGAACAGAATTTATTGTGCATCCCTGCTCCAAAAAATCAACCAGAATCACACCCTCTGTATCCCAGAAAACTGTTGCCATAACTTTCCCTGCCGATCGCACAGTTTTGAATTTTTTCTTCCTTGGCGAGCTTGTGTGACGCCACTCCATTGACTGCCTCTTTGATTCGAGTTCAAAAAAATGCACCCATGTTTCGTCCCCGGTCACAATTTTTTTCAGAAACTCATCTCCCTCCAAACGGAAGCGCTGCAAGTGTTGGGAGGCTATTGTTTTCCTTGCCTCTTTATTCTGATCGGTTAACCTCGGTTAACATTCTTGGAACCCACCGTGCACAAACTTTTGAGTACCCCAATTGTTTAATAATCGTGATCACACTGCCTTTACTAAGAGAAATAATGCGACACACTTCATCTGCAGTCACCCGACGGTCACCACGAATGATGTCATCAACTTGCTGAATGTTGTGTGGAGTCACTGCACTCACCGGCCTGCCGCTCCGCTTTTCGTCAGTCAACGGTGTTTGCCCTTCAGCTTCCTTACAACGACGAACCCATCGTCTAACAGTGCTGACATCCACTGTCACAACACCATACACCTTCTTCAGTCTTTCATGAATGCGTATGGGCATTTCACCTTCTGCATTCAAGAATTCAATCACACAACGCTGTCTCAAACGAACATCGATGTCGGCCATCTTACAAACTTCTGCTGTGCTGCCACCTGTTGACACAGAAAGTTACTACTGCAGTGGATTGCAGAAGAAGGTTTGAGGAATGGCGCCAAATTCAAATTTTTCACTTAACTTAATTTCTTTAAGTAGAAAAAAAATGGGAGGCATTACTTTTTGACCGACCCTCGTAGAAATGGTTCAAAAGGCTCCGAGAACTATGGGACTTAACATCTGAGGTGATCAGTCCCCTAGACGTAGAACTATTTAAACCTAACCAACCTAAGGACAGAACACACATCCATGCCCGAGGCACGATTCGAACGTGCGACTGTAGCAGTCGCGCAGTTCCAGACTGAAGCGCCTAGAACCACTCGGCCACTCCAGCCGGCTACCTATGTAGAAACTGAATTTATATTTGGTGCAGTTACTGCAGACTGATGTACAATACCTTACTCAATACAGGATTAAATATTTACAGAAATCGCTGGCACACATACAAAGCCATTAAATTATTTTTTTAAAAATTGATAATATCTACTGATCTCAAAATTGTAAGGGTAAAAATATAACTCTGGGCTTCTACAGTGTCATTAAAATAACAATGTAAACTGTGGTTTCACCGGAAACAACGACAATGTACTCAAATGATAACATAGTAAAAAAGTTTTGTTGGTTGGCGACTCCATGGAGTGTTCCGTACACCACGACCAAAAAGTGGATAGAAATGGAAGGAGAGTCAGCATTGGCCGTATTTTTTTGTTTTATTATCCGCAAAATCGATTTTCGGTCACTTAGTGACCATCCTCAGTGCTGTAATATACAATTAGAATTGATAGGCACTGGTATCAACAAGCTTAGAGCGATCACATAATGTGATCACATAATGTGATCGCTCTAAGCTTGTTGATACCAGTGCCTACCAATTCTAATTGTATATTACAGCACTGAGGATGGTCACTAAGTGGTATCAACTAGCTTAGAGCGATCATATAATGTGATCGCTCTAAGCTTGTTGATACCAGTGCCTACCAAACCTAATTGTACAGGGTGATTCAAAAAGAATACCACAACTTTAGGAATTTAAAACTCTGCAACGACAAAAGGCAGAGCTAAGCACTATCTGTCAGAGAATTAAGGGAGCTATAAAGTTTCATTTAGTTGTACATTTGTTCGCTTGAGGCGCTGTTGACTAGGCGTCAGCGTCAGTTGATGCTAAGTGGCGACCGCTCAACAGAAAGCTTTTTGTGTTATTGAGTACGGCAGAAGTGAATCGACGACAGTTGTTCAGCGTGCATTTCGAACGAAGTATGGTGTTAAACCTCCTGATAGGTGGTGTATTAAACGTTGGTATAAACAGTTTACAGAGAATGGGTGTTTGTGCAAAGGGAAAAGTTCTGGACGGCCGAGAACGAGTGATGAAAATGTAGCACGCACCTGGCAAGCATTTGTTCGCAGCCCAGGAAAATCGACTCGCAGAGTTTTGTTTTTGAGTGAAAAAAAAACTTTTTAAATACTCTTTGTAATGATGTATAACAGAAGGTTATATTATGTTTCTTTCATTAAATACACATTTTTAAAGTTGTGGTATTCTTTTTGAATCACCCTGTATATTACAGCACTGAGGATGGTCACTAAGTGACCGAAAATCGGTTTTGCGGATAATAAAACAAAACAAGAAATACGGCTAATGCTGATTCTCCTTCCAATTCTATAGTAAAAAAAAGTTTATTATAAAAACGCGGCAGTATACAGGGTTTCTATGAAACGAACGTAGGAAATGAGGGGGCCGGTAGAGTGAGTCATAACAAGCATATTTAACATTGCAACCCGTGTCTGCATTCCTTAGTGTACTGTGCTAGGCGTCGTAGGAAAGCATCGCGCGTCGCCAGGATGGTAGGTACACAACACGCCGTTGGAGCCACCACGGTAGCAACTCTGCAGGCCAACGTTTTCAATGTATTTGTGACGTCAGGATAAATGAGAAGTCGGGGTGAAGTTTTGTAACCTTTATTTGAAACCAGTCACAAAAATTGCTCAAAATTACGCCCTCCTGGTTGAAAGCACGCCGTGCAACGACGCTGGAGTGCCTGTTGCACTCTTTAAAACGTTCCTGTCAAAATGGAAATTGCATCGGAGTTTGCCATAGTGCACGTCATCACCTCTTCATCAGTCTCAGTGAGTATTTCATAGGCAACAGATGCCAGGTGACCGCAGAAGAAAAAATCAACGGGTGTCAAGTCTGTGGGAACGTGCGGGCCATGCCACCGGCCCACAGGTCCCTACCCAGAAGCACTGCATGTGGGAAGTGCGCAGGTTCACCATCGTGTTGGTGCCACATTCGCTGTCACACGTAAGTGAAACATGTTCCAACAAATCTGGCAGTGTTTCTCGTAAAAAGATTAAGTATCTGTTTGTGTTCAGTCATCGGGGGGACATGTATGGACCAACCAGGTTATCGCCTAACAAACCGGCCCAAATGTTGACAGTGAAGCGATCTTGGTGACCACGAACAGTTAAACGTAGTTCTTATGTGTTGCAAATTCCGCTCTTAATCCTAGAGAGGCATTACTACAGAATAAGTTAGCATGCTTCAACAGGTTAGAAGTATTAACATGTAAGGGTGATGTTTATACACGTAGAGGTTGCAAAAATATGTTCATAAATACAATTTTGTGAGTTTTAGTGCAGCACAAAATGAGGTGACATGAAGGCGAGGGTTCGACAATGGGCGTAACATGACGCGTGTCGTGACAGCGAGTCTGTGGATATTGCGTCATCTCGAATGGTAGATAAAAGTACACTAACAGCTGTGAAACGTGCTCCTTAGCCTGGACTATACAGTAGCCTGTGGAATATAAATGTAGACGTAGACGTATGACTGCATTGCGATTGGATCTACTACACAGCGAAAGAGGTTTTAGATGTTTTGTCCTTCACATTGTCGAACATGTCTGCATGGTCCAAAAGTTCAGAAGCCTGTTTCACAAGTCGGCCTTTAGTCTTCATGCGTTAACATCGTGGCGCGTTATCCAAAACTGAGTTTTCTGTGGTAGTTAATCGCAATTTTCACCGCAATTAAACGAACATTGTCTGGATACAATTTTATAGAAAAACTGCAATAAATGGCCAGCAGACGGAAGGAAAGAAACGTTTCGGAACCTCACAGAACTGTATGAAATACAAAATCATCAGAAACCAGTAATTATTTTAAAATATGCCGTAGTCAAGTGGATTGAACATTAAAACCAAACGATTCCTCCCCACCTGAGGAGGAATTTATTCAAGGGAGTGATAGCTTCTTTGACTCTACCATTCGCTCCCTGGCTCTCTGCTGACAGCTAGTAGCGAGCGAGGGTGTGAATCGGATACTGAAATAAGCTACCATCCCCCTTGAGAATGTCTTCTGTAGATGGGGACGAAATGTTAGGTTTTAATGCGAAACCCTTTGCATCACTGCACAGTAGCCCTGAATATTTGATTAATTATGATATTTCCCGCCGTGAAAGTTTACATTTTACAAGGCACTGCTAATTAAGCTAAAAAGGATGTTTAGAAATAATTTTTGTGATTCGTGAAATAAGAGTGAATGAAACATCAGACACACTGTAATCGTTTTCCAGTTACATTCCAGCAGTCAATTAATTAAGGAAAGGGCTGGTACCTCCATTTAGTGTCATTCGCCTGAGAAAACTATTAAGTGTCCGAAGAAGCTCGTCTGTTGAGAGAGCGGGATTCTATCCGTTGGGCCGAGAAAGCTTCCTACTGTGGTTTTGTGGTGCTTCATCAAATTACTGCTACAGCTATACTGAGGAAAACTCGACTTGCGTTAAAAACATCCAGATGATATTTCGGCGTTGTGGAAACTTTCAGGGCTGCCAAGTACTCAAGCAGCGCGGTGAGTCGTTAATATTAAATCACTCTTTCCATTATAACACTGCAATTGTAATTACTGTCCTGTACTGTGCCGGATTTCAATCCATGATTTTATCGACTATTTTCGTACTTTCATTTCTGCTTGTCCTGTGAACACTTACTGAATTTGGTACTTCCAAATTTTCAGCGGCCTATGTTATTTATGCCAAATGTTTATTCCGCTGTTCATACCAATTACTGTTTGTTCCGTTACCCTATGAAGTAAGCCAAAATTAATACCGCTAACCTGTAAATGAGTTTTAAAAGTTTTTTTTTTTTTTTTTTAATTCATACTACACTACTGGCCTTTGAAATTGCTACACCAAGAAGAAATGCAGATGATAAACGGGTATTCATTGGACAAATATATTATACTAGAACTGACATGTGATTAAATTTTCACGCACTTTTGGGTGCATAGATCCTGAGAAATCAGTACCCAGAACAACCACCTCTGGCCGTAATAACGGCCTTGATACTCCTGGGTATTGAGTCAGAGCTTGGATGGCGTGTACAGGTACAGCTGCACATGCAGCTTCAACACGACACCACAGTTCATCAAGAATAGCGACTGGCGTATTGTGACGAGCCAGTTGCTCAGCCACCTTTGACCAGACGTTTTCAATTGGTGAGAGATCTGGAGAATGTGCTGGCCTGGGCAGCAGTCCAACATTTTCTGTATCCAGGAAGGCCTATACAGGACCTGCAACATATTGTAGTGCATTTATCCTGCTGAAATGTATGGTTTCGCAGGGACCGAATGAAGGGTAGAGCCACGGGTCGTAACACATCTGAAATGTAACGTACACTGTTCAAGGTGCCGTCATTGCGAACAATAGGTGACCGAGACGTGTAACCAATGGCAGCCCATACCTTCACGCCGGGTGATACGCCAGTATGGCGATGACGAATACGCTTCCAATGTGCGTTCACCGCGATGCCACCAAACACGGATGCGACCATCATGATGCTGTAAACAGAACCTGGATTCATCCAAAAAAATGACGTTTTGCCATTCGTGCACCCAGATACGTCGTTGAGTACACCAACGCAAGCGTTCCTGTCTGTGATGCAGCGTCAAGGGTAACCGCCGCCATGGTCTCCGAGCTGATAGTCCATCCTGCTGCAAACGTCGTCGAACTGTTCGTGCAGATGGTTGTTGTCTTGCAAACGCCCCCATCTGTTGACTCAGGGATCGGAACGTGGTTGCACGATCCATTACAGCCATGCGGATAAGATGCCTGTCATCTCGACTGCTAGTGATACAAGGCCGTTGGGATCCAGCACGGCGTTCCGTATGACCCTCCTGAACTTACCGATTCCATATTCTGCCAACATTCATTGGATATCGACCAACGCGAGCAGCAATGTCGCGATACGATAAACCGCAAAACGCGATAGGCTACAATCCGATCTTTATGAAAGTCGGAAACGTGATTTCACGCATTTCTCCTCCTTACACGAGGCATCACAACAACGTTTCACCAGGCAACGCCGGTCAACTGCTGTTTGTGTATGAGAAATCGGTTGGAAGCGTTCCTCATGTCAGCACGTTGTAAATGTCGCCATCTGCGCCAACCTTGTGTGAACGCTCTGAAAAGCCAATCATTTGCATATCACAGCATCTTCTTCCTGTCGGTTAAATTTAGCGTCTGCAGCACGTCATCTTCGTGGTGTGGTAATTTTAATGGCCCCCTATAACAATATTTCTACATCTGTTGTCCTTCTTTTCTATTTCTCCCCATATTTCACAGTTTTTTGTGTAAAAGGGAAAGGTTCAGAAACTTTTATTTTCGTTGCCAGGCATTGTCATTTCTCTTGGTATCCTCTCTTTGTAATCTTAATCCGTTCTTTGGGTTTTTCGTCACCTTCAGTCCTAGGTAAAAGTACACTAACGATTGCGAAACGTGGTCATAGGAATGTAAAGCATTTTTGATTTCAGGAGAACTGAAGCAGGTGCGTTGACAGAAATGCCACCAGTCCAGCTCCTTTCAGAGATCAGGGGCCGTCGGCGTAAACTGATGTACGTTCCTTGCAGTGAACTAGTGTCGAGCCATCACTGTGGAAAAATGTGTGAAGACCTTTGTGGTCACATGGATAAGATGACGGTCATCCTGTGCTGCAGTCACTTTGTGGTCACATCTACCATGACATCGTCGTCGTCGGGTAGTTAAATACTTATTCTCTTACTTTTCCTTTCACTCTTATGTCCGTTTTGTGCCTCCTCAATATCCACTCGACACTGTTTTTATCTGGGACATCAGTCTTCCAACTAGTTTACACATATCACTTCGATAACCGTTCTCAATTATGTTATATATTCTGATATCCATCTTCTGCACCTGGAAGATCAACTGAAAGGAATGGTTAGTGTCTTGGAAAGAGACCTGAAGATGAATATCAGCAAGGGTAATGGACTGTAGTCAAATTACATCGGGCGGCACCGACAGAATCCGATTACCACATGCGACATTAGAAAGAAACGTATTTCTACACGACACAGTAAGTCACTGGCATAGGATTCACGAAAACACTTTCAGACTATTTGTCGACGATTCCATACTTGAATAGCACGTGAAAAATTAACAGCAAAATATTTACGTGCGCGTTCTGATTTCTCTTATTTCATTTCGATTGTCATTTCTCCATATGTAGGTGAGGGTCAAAAATTATTTTCCCATTTGTTGGAGAAACGTTGGTTATTGAAATTTTCGTCACAAGATCTCGCACCACAAGTAACGTGTTTATTTTAATGACTGCCATCACAACACGAGTATCATATAGTAACACTCCCTCCCTTTTTTTTTTTTTTTTTGAAGTTTTTCTATATCCTTAGTCAATCCTATCTGGTAAGGATCCCAAAAAGCGAAGCAATACTCCAGGAGAAGGACAAACGTGGTAGATGAACTTAACTGTTTAGACAGTAAAATAACTGACTATAGCCCAAACTAATATAAAATGGATAATCGCAGGAGTATAAAAATTTATTCTGAAGAAAAATTTGTTAAATCGTAACATAAATTTAAGTGTTGAACTGTCTCTTCTGAAGGTATTCCTCGAGAGGAGAAACTTGGTATAGAAGTGGAACACGGATGTTTAACATTTGAGACAAGAAGAGAATATAAGTTTATTTCCAGTTTATCAACTTTCTTCTAATGCTTGTCGTGTTGGTTCAAAAGCCAATTTTCTATGACCCCTGTTATTAGTTTCGGTTTCGTTCGTCTTATTGTTCCCTAATTGTACTTCCAAGCACGTCTGCTGTAAATTCTGCCCATTCTCTTCTCTCTCTGTCCTGATTTCTTTGCCAGATAGGTATAAAACTGTGTTCCCAATTAATTATAATAAAATTGTGTTCCCGATTGATTACAATTTCGACTTTCTACTTTTGGACAGTAAATTGTCGCTCTTAAGCTCTTAACATCTGAATAAATTTCTGGTTGAAAGAAAAAATAAAAAACACATACTTTTGTAACTAGTAATGAAGTGTTTGAGAGTCCATCCGGCCACATGTAAGACATGTTGTATTTGTCAACTGTAATTGGATATGTCCCATATTTGCAACACCAGGCATTTCAGACATTGAAACCCTTCAACCCTTCAGATAGGAAAATGTTTTTATTTAACGTTTTGATGATACATTGCTATTCTGGAGTTGAATTATAGTAGAACATTTTGTTTATCTGGGGCATTTTCATTTTGATACTACCACAGAGTGTGACCGCAGGTGGTACATGAGAGTTGAGAAGGTCATTTGCATTTTGTGGGGCATAATCCCTTAAAGATCCACTGATAAAAAAATAAAGGCTTCGAAGTATTAGCAGTTCATTAGAGTCCAACACTGCAATAGAAGAGAAATGTAATTACTCAAAACAATGCTGGGGTCGAGTGTTCGAATAATTTGTTGGAAAGTTGAAATAAAAGCTGGTCACTGTAGTATTCTGATGCTACAGGTCAACAGAAGTATCTGGCTTCCTTTCATTTGGATTCATCTCTTGAATGTGCCCACGATGTGATGTGCGTTTTAACAAAATAGAATTTTTTCAGTTAGTTACACATACAAATAGTTTATTACATAAAAATGTGATTTACATCACGTCACACATGCTATGCAACAACAAAATAACTTCCAAAACTGAAACTGATCTTACCTCTGTACATAGCTATGATTGTCCTAACATTAACGGTAGCATCTCGTGCGTGTGTCGTGAACAAAGGTATGAAAAGCAAGTCGCTCTTGACGTAGCCGAAACACTCGGAAAATGGCAGCACAAGTCAGAGACCCCGAAAACTCACCCACAAACTCCTGTTTGTTGGCATTATTTTGGTAGTCCGGAAATTCGAAACGCACATCATTATGGAGTTAAATTCACACTACTACTACTGCTGTACAGCTTTCAGAAAATTCTAAATTACTCTTCAATGGTTGTATCTGGTTGTAATTGCACTCAGTATTATGTTATTTTGCAATATCCACACGCCTTAGTTTCCATTTCGCCGGTTACTATGATAAGTACCTCTAACTCGTACATAGTTGCTATGGTCTCCTTCAAGTCTAATTTTGGTCCATTGTGCTGTACCACCTATCACTGCCACTAGAGTGCGTCCAGTTCATTCGTTCTCACGTCTGTTCTTCTTCTGTTCACTGTTGTGGATGACCGAAACTTCAATTACAATTATCGAGCTCTTACGTCCCCCACATTATATTTCACGCACATTTCATTATCGACATTATAAAACTTTTAAATGAATTAACTTAAATCCACATTCTTTTTAAATCAATTATAAACTACGTAAATACTGTTACCGTTTACGCCTGGTACAGCCATTATTTGCTCCTTTTGATGGAACGTCCAATTTTCCAGTTTTCTGTAACTACACTGAAGAGCCAAAGAAACTGGTACACCTGCCTAATAGAGTTTAAGGCCCTCACCAGCAGCAGAATTTTCTCAACACGACGTGGCATGGACTCAACTAATGTCTGAAGTAGTGCTGGAGTGAACTGACACCATGAAGCCTGCAGGGCTGTCCATAAATCCGTAAGAGTACGAGTGGCTGGAGATCTCTACTGAACAGCAAGTTGCAAGGTATGCCGGATATGCTCAACAATCTTCATGTCTGGGGAGTCTGATGGTCATTGGATGTATTTAAACGCGGAAGAGTGTACCTGGAGCCACCCTGCTGCAATTCTGGACGTGTGAAGTTTCTTATTGTTCTGCTGGAACTGCCGTCGGAATGCACAATGGACATGAATGGATGCATGTGATCAGACAGAATGCTAACGTAGGTGTCACCTATCAAAGTCGTATCTAGACGTATTTGGGGACCATATCACCCCAACTGCACACACCCCACACCATTACAGAGCCTTCAACTGCTTGGACAGTTCCCCTGCTGACATACAAGGTTCACGGATTCATGAAGTTGCCTCCATACCAGTACACGTCCATCTGCTCGGTACAATTTGAAACGAGACTCGTGTAACCAGGAAACATGTTTATAGTCATCAACAGTCCAACGTTGGTGTTGACGGACCCAGGCGATGCGTAAGGGTTTGTGTCGTGCACTCATCATGGGTACGCGAGTGGGCCCTCGGCTCCGAAAGCTCATATCGGTGATGACTCTTGTTGATGACCCAGCACTGAAACCTGCAGCAATTTGCAGAAGGGTTGCACTTCTGTCACGTTGAACGGTTCTCTTTAGTCCTCGTTGAACCCATTCTTGCAGTATATACTTTCAGCCGCAGCGATGTCGGAGATTTGATGTTTTACTGGATTCCTGATACTCACGGTACATTCGCATATGGTCGTACGGGAATATCCCCACTTCATCGCCATCTCGGAGATGCTGTGTCCCATTGCGCCGACTATGGCATGACGTTCAAACTTACCTAAGTCTTGACAACCTGCCGCTGTAGCAGTAGTAACCGACCTAACAACAGCACCAGACACTTGTTTCTTACATAGTCGTTGCCGACTGCCTGTTTACATCTCTCCGTATTTGAATACGCATGATAATACTAGTTTCTTTGGCGCTTCAGTGTATTTATCTATGCCTGCCTGAAGCGTACAGTTGTTAATTTGTCCATCAGTGTTTCACAGTGTTCAGCTATTAGTTTCCACAGGAGAAGACCGGTTGGTTAGTGTCGCCTGCCGTGCCACTGAACTACGTAGAACAAGAGCACTAGAGAGTTTTTGAATTAAAACGACAGGGCATTCCCGATTTGTAATATATTACCTGCTCGTGAGGCATGTTTCGGCGAACGAACTTTGCTGTGGGGTGTTTTTTTTTTTTTTTTTTTTTTTTTTTTTTCCAGGCCAGTAACACGACCCTGTTTTTAAAACTTTAGGCACAACTGACATTGTAATCTGCACTATATGGTATGACACTGTCACACGTAATAAAAATTGGAAGCTAAACTACCACAGGTGCACAACCCGCAAAGTTCGAGCAGTTTAGGGCTGTACCTGTCAAAACAGATGGCTCTTTTTTTTTTTTTTTTTCCTTCCACAGGCCGTGATGGCGAAATCAGGACATAAATGGAATGTAAGTAACATGTCCGCCACTGGTAGCTGCCGTTCCGTTTCAGCCGCGCTCGCGAGTGGCCGCTGTTAACTGTTGCGCTGCGCTTCAGTGTTTACATCGCTGTACTTGTGCTTCGCCGAGTGCCGTCTGTCCGTTAATCTCCGTGTTCGTTCCTGTTCCTTGTGATCTGATCGCTCTTTCTGGTCTTGCTGCTGCTACTTGGAATTTCGGTTGTTTAACCGAAATTGCTTCGCTGGATTAACCATGGCTACAAACCTCAGGAAGAATACTCTGGTATTTGCTTTTGACAAAGAATCCCGTCCTGTTCAGCCGACATCCCTGGAAATTGATGACTGGATTACACAGGTAATTGGTCTAAATTCTGAAACCGTTCATACCTGGCAACTGGATCAGGAAAAATACTGTGTTTTTGTCAAGTTAATCAGTGCTTCGACTGTTGATAAAGTGTTACGAAAGTGGGGCTATGAAGTAGATTTTGTGCATAGAAATGGTTATAAAAGTAAGGTTTCCATCTATAGAGCGGACATTCATTACAAAACCGTTCGTGTCTTGAATCTCCCCATTGAAATTGAAAATGATAAGATTAAGGAAGCTCTTTCAAACTACGGAGACGTTAAATCAATTGCAAATGAAAGATGGTCGCCTCGCTTTAAACTGCAGTGTTTTAACGGGGTCCGCTGTGTAGAGATGGACGTTAAGACGAATATTCCGTCTCACATAACTGTTTGTGGGTATAAGGCACAAATTGTTTATACAGGTCAGGAAGCTACATGTCATATATGTAACGAAACCGGCCACTTCAGACAGGAATGTCCGCGGCGAACTGTTGTGCTTAAAAGTAATTTGATACAGCGTCAGAAGCTTACCTTAAATGATCTGTTACCAAAGAATAGCCCGGAACAACTGGTTGAGGATGTTTACGCAGCGGGACAAGCTGATGTCTCCCTTCACGATAACAGTCAATTTCCCCCGTTAACAACAAAAGGAAACCCCGTTGCCACTACTCGTGAAACTGAAATGCAACCGAAAAAACGACCTCTGGAGCTAACTGATAGTTGCTCAGAGGACGAGCTGTCTTGTCCCACTCCCTCACTTCGCAAGCAAAAACAGTGCGATGAGAAGGCAGAGGAACCTGAAGGCAAAATGCGAATGGAAACTAATGAACAGAAAGATAATACACATACGGTACCAGAAAATGAAAGGGGTGTAAGTAGCATTAATTTGCAAGAAACAACAGGTGCAGTAGCCGATTGCAAAGATCAGAATCTATCTGTTAATAAACAACTTCAGGGAGAGGATGCAAAACTGCAGTCTCCATTTGTTTCCCTCGATCAGAAAGTGAGTGAAATTAATAAAGAACGAGGAAGTGGTGGCCAAACTGAAATCACGGTCAACACCTCAGGGCAGGCGCCGGCAACCGAAATTGCGAAAGCGTCTGCTGCTGCTCCAGATAAGCCGCGAAGTAAAATACCGACGCAACCAAATGAGAATGTAGCTCGTAACCAAGGGAAGGGAAAATCCAGTAGGGGCGACCCAAGCCCAAAGAATGTTCAGTCCGAAACGGTCGTACACGAATCACTGGAGGGAAAATCAGAAAGTTTACCAGGAAATCAGTCTGCTTGCGGCACAAGAGAAAACATCAGAAGTAGAAAAAAACGGGACAGTAACTAATAAACTGATTGAAGTGTTATTCCATGTTCAGCCTTCCGAGAAAACTGTTACAGCTTAACTGAACCCTGAACCACAGTAAACTAAATTAGTTCAACAAAACAACTACATAGTGACAGCGCAATGACGCAATCTTATTCTGTCACCACTATAAACATAAATAAAATCACGACCGGTTTGAAATTATCGGCCCTTAAGGAATTTTTGTACGAATCCGCGACTGATATTGCCCTGTTACAAGAAGTTCTAATTTCGGATTTGGTAATTCCCGGTTTTGTCAGTTACATAAATGTGTCTCCCGAAACAAGTGTTGGAACAGCTATTTTGGTAAGGGAAGGGATTACAGTAAGCGAGTTGGAACGACTGGAATCCGGAAGGGGAATAGGACTAAACATCTATGATGTGACTATCATCAACTTGTACGCCCCTTCAGGAAGTTCTCATCGAGCTGACAGGGCACGTTTCTTCAAAGATGACCTGATATACTTGTTAAGGAAATCACCAAGACAGTTATTACTTGGAGGTGATTTTAATTGTGTTTTAAATCGAAAAGATCAGTTACCTAATTTTAATTTCTCAAGTGAACTAAAACAATTAGTTACTGGTTTAGAATTAAAGGATATATGGGAAATCAAATACCCCTCCACTGTTGAGTTCACTTATGTCACGGCAACATCACGTAGCAGGATTGATAGACTATATATTTCTAAAAATCTTGTAACTTCCGTGACAAAAGTAGAAACCGTTCCTACGTACTTTTCAGACCATTCAAGTGTCTTAGCTTGCATAAATCTAACAAGACAGCCGGTTCGCCGATTCAAGAATCAGTGGAATTTGAACACTTCCTTGTTAGTTAATCATGATTTAGAAGATCTGATTAAAGAAACATGGGCAATATGCCTGCGAGCCCGTAGTAGATATGCCACTGCTATTGACTGGTGGGTTAAAATGGCAAAGCCAAAGTTGAGGAAAGTTCTTATTGAATACAGTGCCCAGAGCGCAAGGGAAATGAAATGCACTATAGAGTATTACTATTCTGTTTTGAGAGATCTATATGATCAAGTCTCAGCAGGTTCCTCACTTCGGATAGCAGACATAAAAAAAGTCAAAGCCAAGTTACTTAATATCAAGAGAAGTCAAATGGAAGGGTTGAAGATAAAATCGAAGGCAAATTCGGTGTCAGCAGATGAAACTACTTCCCTATATCATTTAGTGAAGCATACGAAAAACGGGAGAAGGACTTTTATTGAAGAAATTCGAACAAAACACGGCACGATTCTCAGAACCCAGCAGGATATCATGGACGAGATTTATCGCTATTATTGCGAGCTATATTCTGTACATCAAAGTAGTGATACTTCCTTGGAAGAATTCCTTGACATCATAGCCCCACAGCTGACAGAAGATGACAACGAAAATTTTCTCGAGGTTGTCAGTGAAGAAGACGTGTATGAGACTCTGTGCGCCTCGCCACCAAAAAAATCCCCAGGACCGGATGGTCTGCCAGCAGAGTTTTACATCCGTTACTGGCCAATAGTAGGTGCGAAAATTACGGACATTGTAAATGAGGTTATTCAGGGTAAAATGATTCCGGCTGAGTTTAAGGAGAGTAAAATTGTTCTGGTGCCAAAAAATAATGGAAACAAAGATTTAAATAATTTTCGTCCAATTTCACTGCTGAATTCTGATTATAAATTAATAGCTAGAATAATAAACAAGAGAATTTCATGCCTTACAGATAAAATTATTAGTCAACATCAGAACTGTGCGCAAGGCAGAACCATTTTTCAAAATCTAGCGGAATTCAGGGATATCATTGCAATAACTTCTGTAACAAACATAAAGTGTGCTTTATTGTTTTTAGATTTTTATAAGGCGTTCGATGTAGTTAACCATGAATATCTTCTACAGACATTGAAGAAAATAGGTTTCAACGATAGGGTTATCCAGTTGATTAAGAACATAGCAACTGGAATAAATGCTAAAATAGCGGTGAATTGTCAACAATCCAGGCCGATGCAAATACAACGAGGTGTTCCTCAAGGAAGTCCTCTGTCCATGTCGCTCTTCGCAATTTCGCTGGAACCTTTCCTCCGACACGTCCATGCTACATTAAAAGGCTTAACATTATCAGGAAACAAAACAGTTATAAGAGCCTATGCTGACGATATAGGGGTCATTATAAGGAATAATGACGAGGTAACCACGCTAGCAACAGTGATTGATTCGTACTGTAGAGCATCTGGAGCCAATGCAAACGGAAAAAAAGTAAGATGTTAAATCTCAGAGGTTTTGCTAATATCAACGTCGAGTGGACAAAATTAGTCGGACAACATAAAACACTTGGGATCACCCTGACAGCATGCCCTATGAAAATGACGGCTTTAAATTGGAAAGTTGCAGCAGATAAAGTGCAAGGAGCCATTGTAGAGAATTTAACTCGATATATGAACCAAGTTCAACGAACACAGTATATCAACTCATGCATCCTTGCTAAGGCTTATTATACTGCCCAGCTGTTTCCAATACCGAGAATGATAGCGAGAAGAATAATGTCCAAAATCACAAAATTTTTGTGGAGAGGTGAAGTGTTCAGAGTACCTGCTAAAGTAGCCACTTTAGATCCTAAAAATGGTGGACTAGGATTAACTGACATAACGGATAAAGCCTCTGCTCTTTTTATCAAAAGGCAAGTTAATTTAATAAGAGACTCGCGAGAAAGCATAACCAGCCAACTTTTCGAGATCATTAAACCTCCAAGCCTGCTTCCCCCGATTGACGTGCAGAATATCAACAGTCGCTTACAGCACGTGAGGATTTTCTATGTTGAGTTTAGTTATGTCAGTGTCGAACTCAGGCAGTCCCGACACATAACATCGAGAGCCATAATGCGGGAACGAAAGAAAAGCGAAGGAAGAAACAAAATAGAACGACAGTTTCCAAACATTGAGTGGACTGAGATTTGGAAGAACATTAGTTCTAATGTGCTCACGTCTAACATAAAAACGTCATGGTACAAGACAGTTAACAACATAGTTAGCACCAATGAAAGACTGCACGCAATCGGACTCTGTGAAACAAATTTATGTCAACAATGCCATCTAGTTGACACAGTAATTCATAGATATACTTGCAGTGGGCACATGAATAGTTGGAAGTGGATCCGGGAGCAAATAGCTCTGATTACAAGAACATCCCCTGAGTATATATCGCTGTCATTGATAAACAGGCCTGAAGCACGCTATTTCCCAGAAGCAAAAAATAACGCTGTGTACTGGTTGCTGGGAAATTTTGTTAACTACGTCCTTAACAAATTAGGATCCGATAGCATCATAGAGTTCAAGGTACACATGCTGTGTGAGTTCCACAAAATTAGAAGCTATTCGAATCACAAGAAAAAGTTCGGTAATATGCTAAAAATTGTATTTGAAAGAATGGGCATTGGTTAATATAAAAAAGAAGACTGTGTTGACAGTGATGTATTATAGTTACCTTAAGGATACTATTTAAGATTTTACAGTATATTTATTATGTGTGCTTTCTCTACTTCAGAGAGTAGTTTTTTGAAATTTATAAGCTAATGTACAGAACTTATGTGACATTGTGATTGTGTGTCTAATAGTGCCAAACACAAAACATGAAAGGTGCATTATTGGCTTATACTAGAAATTTGGAAACAGACAGTTTTTTATAGAAATTTCCTTATCGATTGGTTAAAACCATAAGATTCTATCCGATAAATGTAATATTCAATGGCTGGCACATTGCCCTGTTCATTTTTGCAGTGAAAGACTGATTATATAGATCTGATCACTTGAAATACTTAGATTCAATTAATGTCCAGAAAGTGTAGTTGGAAGGCTAGTCAACTTTATTATATATCTCCTTTCCGCCATTCTCAAGTATTTATGTTTAATTTAATTCTTTCTGGTGATTTAGTCAGTAACACAATCTTCTGTTGTCTTTCCTTAATGTCAACGCAATTGAAATGATCAAACCGCTTTGTTTAAATAACTTCATGTATGTATAACTTAGTATGTATTTGCAATGTGTAACATTGTTTTTTTAATAAAGGTTTTATTAAAAAAAAAAAAAAAAAAAAAAGTGGTCAGCGCGACAGACTGTCAATCCAAAGGGCCCGGGTTCGATTCCCGGCTGGGGCGGAAATTTTCTCCGCTCAGGGACTGGGTGTTGTGTTGTCCTAAACATCATCATTTGATCCCCATCGACGCGCAAGTCGCCGAAGTGGCGTCAAATCGAAAGACTTGTACAGGGCGAGCGGTCTACCCGACGGGAGGCCCTCGTCACACGACATTTTATTTATTACATGAAGGAAACCGTACAAAAAGCCAGAGGCTGTAAATTTAGAAATATTCAGTTCTGAGAAATGCCTTAGGTGATGAGGTGGTGGTAGTTAGTGTTTAAGGTCCCGTCGACAACAAGGTCATTAGATGCGGAGCGCAAGTACGGGTTAGGGAAGGATAAGGAAGGAAATCGGCCGTGCCCTTTCAAAGGAACCATCCCGGCATTTGCCTGAAACGATTTAGGGAAATCACGGAAAACCTAAATCTGGATGGCCGGAGACGGGATTGAACCGTCGTCCTCCCGAATGCGAGTCCAGTGTGCTAACCACTGCGCCACCTCGCTCGGTTAGGTGATGTACTTAAAGCTTTGCGGGAAAACGAAGAGGTGACAATTGTGACGATTTCCATTTCTATATTACATAAAAATCATTCCTTGAGTCTGGTATCATACTAATGCACTCTTCTGGCATTTGTCAATACCAGAAGACATATTTGTCCTGCTAGGAAGAGCCAGTACTGACTACAAGTTCAATGATTAATAATATAACTACATGTTGTACTCTTCCTCCAAGCCGCTTATGACCAAGGCTCGTCGTATTCTCTAGAAGTGATCAGTGGTCCTGAATCATCAATAACGAACTGAAAACCCAGCTCCACGTTATCACTGTACAAGACTTATTCCGCGTAGTGTTTCATCACAACAGTTAAAAATTATATTCTTTATTTACTGTGTTTCTCCACGCGCGCCTTTTTCGTAGTAACGAAAGACATATGATGTTTCACATTCGAAAGCTTATAAAGGACTGAGACAAAGAACACACACATGGTGCGCAGTTAGAAATATTTCACCATGGTTTTACAAAATATTCCAGAATCAATATTGTTCAAAATAATTATGATAATAACACATTGTCTCTTTGCCAGTAAATGATTTAATCAAAATTGTGTATTTTTATGTTTACAAAAATAGTAGTATGAAAACAGTAATGTAAGTAGTTTTTTGTAGTTACAAAATATAGCTTTTGAGGCTGGTCCTGGCGGAGGTTCGAGTCCTCCCTCGGGCATGGGTGTGTGTGTTTATTTAGGTTAAGTAGTATGCAAGCTTAGGGACTGATGACCTTAGCAGTTAAGTCCCATAAGATTTCACACACATTTGGACATTTATAACTTTTGAAATTACGGAATGCTTCCCGTTTAATACACAGTGTATACTTAGCTTTGAAATTAAGTTATTTGTCATTAAGGTAACTAAGATTCTGGAATTAAAAAAATGGTTCATTGTATTAGTGAGCAACAAAATCACGTAAAATAAATTTGAAAAATAATCTTAAAAAAGGGGAAACTGTTATGAATTTTATCAAGAAGAAATAAAAATCAGGTAAGTTGGCCTACGTACATACTTTCTTTTGAATCTAGGTCTTTATAAAGTGAATTTTGTAGGGTAACTAATTTTCGTAGCACATTATTTCACGGAAAGACGCAAAATTTTTATTATATTATGGACAGATTTGGAAAGATTTTATATTTTGTAGATGCACTAGTGTTTTGCGTTATTGTGTAAGAAACATGAACCTCACACTTCGTAGTCGGAAAACGGAATAAGCGTTACTGAAAATAATGTTTCATTGTTTCCTTCATTTACCTCGCAATTTTTCCGTAAATTTTGGTATGTTACATCATTAAATGTCTTTTAATAAGTATTGTTTTTTGCAAGAATATTCAGTGATAAACAGAAAACAATATTTTACGATCGTTTTAAAAGTTTAGGTATTCATCTTATGCATCTATGTAAAGATGAATGATTAAAATTCTTCTGGGTATTATGCTGCGTCATTACCAAAAAAGTAACAAAAGTAATAAACCAAAACCGGCGTTTCGACTGAATTGCAACCGCCTTCCTCAGGGCACGACTGGTTTTGCATGGGGATAGATGCTACTATTCATTACAGACTATCGATGCCTGACATCACTGCTGTAAAACCTTTAATTGGCCCTCTAATATGATTGGCCAGTCATGACGTAAGGGAAGATGGAAGGAAAGAGGCTATTCGTGGATGTCCATGTCGTCAACGATTGGTAGCTGTCCACCAATTAGCGTTCGGCTTCTGGTCGACAAGTTTTCCTCCTGGTGTGCGCGGAAGTGGACTGATAGTTGTTCTACAGCTTTTTGTGCAGGTACATCCGTGTCCCGTGTAGCTTCCGGCCCGCGACCGCTCGCGGCCCGTTGGACTGGGATGGCCGGCAGCCAGGACGCCGGGAGTTTGTAGCCATCTTCTCTGTTAATGTTGTCAAGCTGCTTAATAATGTCGATCGCCTCCCATATTTTGTGTTCTCGCATCCATCATTCTTCCGCCAGCACTCGGGCTTCCTGGAACCTGATAGGTTGTCCACAGTCACGGTGGTCTTCCGCTATCGCCGATTTATTATGTTGTTGCAATCGTACATAGCGTTCATGTTCTGCTACTCGTAAGCTGACAGGTCTCCCTGTTTCTCCTATGTAGGTAGCTCCGCACTCACTCCGTAGTTCGTAAAAACCTGCAGTGTTAAGATTGTTGACTACATCCTTGGTGGAACCTATCATTTCATGGATCCTGTGACTGCTTCGAAAAATCGGTTTGTAACCTCGTCGGGGAAGGACGTTGCCTAGTCGTTCACTGACGCCTTTTACATATGGTATGCGTAGCAGTGGGAGCTTCTCTTCTTTGCCTCCTTCTCGTGTTCTGCTCCCTTTGGTTTTAGCTACCTTTCTTAATTCTCATCACAGCCGTTGGCACGAAACGTGTGTTACAGCTCCTTTAATTGTTCTTTGATGTCATTTTCATCGCTTATCTGGTAGGCACGGGCAGTTAACGTACGCAGAACAGAATAGTTTTGATCTGAGTGGTGGTGGCATTCCGCATGCAGGTACCGATTAGTGTGCGTTGGTTTCCGGTACACTTCGTGTCCCAGTTTACCTTCGGCAACACTACAAGGTACGGCCATACTTTCAGGAAACATTCCTCACACACAAATAAAGAAAAGATGTTATGCGGACATGTGTCCGGAAACGCCTAATTACCATGTTAGAGCTCATTTTAGTTTCGTCAGTATCTACTTTACTTCCTCGATTCACCGCCGGTTGGCCCAATTGAAGGAAGGTAATGTTGACTTCGGTGCTTGTGTTGACATGCGACTCATTGCTCTACAGTACTAGCATCAAGCACATCAGTACGTAGCATCAACAGGTTAGTGTTCATCGCGAACGTGGTTTTGCAGTCAGTGCAATGTTTACAAATGCGGAGTTGGCAGATGCCCATTTGATGTACGGATTAGCACGGGGCAATAGCCGTGGCGCGGTACGTTTGTATCGAGACAGATTTCCAGAGCGAAGGTGTCCCGACAGGAAGACGTTCGAAGCAATTGATCGGCGTCTTAAGGAGCACGGAACATTCCAGTCTATGACTCGCGACTGGGGAAGACCTAGAACGAAGAGGACACCTGCAATGGACGAGGCAATTCTTCGTGCAGTTGACGATAACCCTGAATGTCAGCGTCAGAGAAGTTGCTGCTGTACAAGGTAACGTTGGCCATGTCACTTATGGAGAGTGCTACGGGAGAACCAGTTGTTTCCGAGCCATGTACAGCGTGTGCAGGCACTGTCAGCAGCTGATTGGCCTCCACGAATGGTTCATCCAACAATGCGTCAATCCTCATTTCAGTGCAAATGTTCTCTTTAGGCATGAGGCTTCATGCCAATGTGATCAAATTTTAAATTTTCACAATCAACATGTGTGGGCTGACGAGAATCCACACGCAATTGTGCAATCACGTCATTAACACAGTTTTTCTGTGAACGTTTGGGCAGGCATTGTTGGTGATGTCTTGATTGGGCCCCATTTTCTTCCACATACTCTCAGTGGAGCACTTTATCATCATTTCATACGGGATACTCTACCTGTGCTGCTAGAACATGTGCCTTTACAAGTATGACAGAACATGTGGTTCATGCACGATGGAGCTCCTGCACATTTCAGTCGAAGTGTTCGTACGCTTCTCAACCACAGATTCGGTGACCGATGGATTGGTAGAGGCGGTCCAATTCCATGGCCTCCACGCTCTCCTGACCTCAACCCTCTTGACTTTCATTTATGGGGGCATTTGAAAGCTCTTGTCTACGCAACCCCGGTACCAAATGTAGAGACTCTTCGTGCTCGTATTGTGGATGGCTGTGATACAATACGCCATTCTCCACGGCTGCATCAGCGCATCAGGGATTCCATGCGATGGAGGGTGGATGCATGTATCCTCGCTAACGGAGGACATTTTGAATATTTCCTGTAACAAAGTGTTTGAAGTCACACTGGTACGTTCTGTTGCTGTGTGTTTCCATTCCATGATTAATGTGATTTGAAGAGAAGCTATAAAATGAGCTCTAACATGGAAAGTAAGCGTTTCCGGACACATGTCCACATAACATATTTTCTTTCTTTGTGTGTGAGGAATGTTTCCTGAAAGTTTGGCCGTACCTTTTTGTAACACCCTGTATATACCTCCACATCCAGAAATGGCAAGGTACCATTGTTTTTAGTCTCATTTGTGAACTTTATGCTTTTGTGCAGGCTATTTAAGTGCTGGAGGAAGTTTCCCAGTTCCGCTTCACCGTGAGGCCAGATAACGAACGTGTCTTCCCCATATCGTGCCAACAACTAGGACGTAACGGAGCAGAAGCTAGGACCGTTTGCTCAAAGGCTTCCATGAAGATGTCCGCAGCTACAGGGGAGAGCGGGGAACCCACTGCCACTCTATCTGACTGTTCGTAATATTTTCCCCGCCAGGTGAAGTACGTCGATGACAGGCATAAGCGCACCAGATCGCAGATATCTGGTGGGATCCGATCCTGTAGAATGGGTGTAGTCTCCTCAATAGGTACGTTAGTGAAGAGGGACTTGATGTTAAAACTGACCACAATGTCTGATGGCTTTATTCGCTGTTCCCTAATCAGTTGTATGAAGAGGGAAGAGTCTTTCACGTAGGAGTCTTTTTTTCCCACAAGACGGCGTAACGTAGGTGCCAGATGTTTCGCAACATAATACGTAGGTGAATCTATTCCGTTCACCATGGGCCTCAGCGGATAACCCTCCTTATGGAGCTTAGGTACTCCGTAGATTCTAGGAGGAACAGGCACCTTGGTGGTCACCCAGAAGAATTTTAATCACTATGACACCAGCCGCGGAAGCCTACGTTCTTATATACATAAAGATTAGTTCTAAAATTTAGTGTACAACAGAAAATAAATCATAGGATCAACAAGACAAAAATGTAATCGAGTTAATACTTTTATTATTATTTTATAAAAAGGCATAATTTAAGGCTTAGTTTAAACCACGAGTCTGCATCGAGCATCAAGCTCCATCAAGGAAAAGTTGAGAGAATCTTCGACAAATTAGGTGAGCAATAGACAGTTTCAATTTTATAACTGTTAATGATCTAGTTAAAACATTTTTCGGAAAAAATAACCCTTTTACTCACTACAGTTTTACATCCAGTACAAGCCTCGAAACATTTAAAAGACCAAAACGCAAAGGGAAGGAAAAATATATTAAAATTTAACGAATGTTTATACTTATGATTTAGAATTTTAATGTCTGTTAAGCAGAGTATCACACTACTGCTTAGTGTGAAAAATGCACTAATAGAACTTTCGTAGAATATTATAATTTAGAAAACGTTTACGCGTCCGATGTTACCCGAACTGTCTCTAATAACCTTTAATCATAACTTCGAATACACACATCCACTTTTCCGTAGGTATTTCATACCACACACAGTCCACAAAATGTCTCTTAGTTCTTCCTTATAGTTTCAAACTACTTTGAGTCCTTCTTGAGAAATATTCATACTTCGGACGTATTTCGCTAGCATCACACATCTAGCCAATTTCGTCTCGACAAGCTCGTGGCTTGCAAATGTATCCATCTAGAGTAGTGATTAGCATTGAAGACGTTTTTGGGGTAATAGCTCCCCTTTGTTAGAATCTCATTTACACAACAACTCGGTCTACATACATCTACAACAACATACGTGCTCCGGAAGTCACCATTCGGTACATGGTGGAAGATACCGTGTACCACTAGTCGGTTCCTATGCTGTTCCACGTGCAAACAGAGAGGAGGGAAAACGGCTGTCTCTATACTTGTGTCGAACCCTAATTCCTCTTATCATTTCTTAGTTGTACTTGCGCAAAATGTACGTTGGCGGCTGAAAAATCGTTCTGCAGCCGTTTCAAATACCAGTAATCCGAATTTTCTCTATAGTGCTTCGCGAAAGAGCGTCGTCTTCCCTCTAGGGGTTCTCATTTGAGTTCACGAAACGTGTCCGCCATACTAGCATGTTTAACAAACCAACCAGTAACAAATCTAGTGGCCCGCCTTTGAATTGCTTCGTTTTATTTCTTTAATCCGACCTGGTGTCGATCCCACACAATCAAATAAGGACTGAAGAAAAGGGTTCTATATGCGACCTTCTTTGTACAGGAGCTACTCTTTCCAAAAATTATTCTGATGAACTTAAGTCGACTATTGGCCTTCCCTTGCGTGCTCATTCCGCTTCAAATCACTTCGGAAGTGATATTTAATCGACGAGAGTGTATCAATCAGTGCACTGCCTTGTATTAGAACATGCGTTACTGTAGGTTTTTCTACGTTTACAACTAGCTGCCATTAATCACGCAAACAAGAAATTTGTCTAAGTCGTCGTGTATCCTCCTACAGGCACTCGACAATGATACCTTCACACACACTACAACGTAGTCAGCAAACAGCAGGAGATAGCTGCTCGCCCTCCTAGTCAAATCATTTTTATGTTTCTGCGAGTCTGTTCTTTTACCTTTCTTGTACATAGCAGTCACCTGAGATTTTTCCCTGTCGCTTGGGATTTCGCTCTGGGCGAGAATTCACGGTAAATGCAAGGCAAACAGGAGGCCAATGCCGTAGGGTACTCACTGTAAAGTTGAAAAGAGCTTCCATGCGAATCTGGAGAATCATTTGTTTTCAGCTCTTTGAAGTTGCTTCTCTGTATCAGGGATCCCTACGCGAGGGACAAACGACGGCATGGCTTGTACGATCCTCCTGCGTGTATTATCTCTTAAAAGCAAAATTTGTTGTCTTCGTTGCCTCACCACAGTGTCCTATTAGTGACGGGATAGAAATCTACTACCAGACAGTCTTGGACGAGAATTTTCTCGTATTCTTGGTAAGATCTTATGTTGAAGTACTGGAAGTAGTTGTACGCCTCGTGCAGGAGTACTTTTACAGACGTAGAAATTTCTACTAACACTTGGCTGTCGTCATTTTCGCATTTTTTTCTCGCAGAGAGCGCAACAGGAGGCAAAACGTATCGACATCAGAAAAATAGTCCTGTAATTATATCCCGAATCGAGTATTCGTTAGGACATGGGTCACTTTATCTTCTGTCGAGAACGGTCAACACTCAGTGATGCAGTTTGCCTTTTTGTTAATTGCGTTCGTCTCTGGACTTTATTAAATTTATCCTTCATCGGGTATTCCATACTTATTGTTTTGAGGTTGTGCTGGCACCAGATCAAGATTTGTGACACCCTGGAATAGAAAGAATGCAAAAAGTTAAACTGTCCCATAATTACACTCCCTGTTACGGTAGCACGGTGACCTTTCCTCGGTCAGCTAACAACCTTAATTGACAAGAACATTTCATGTAACCCAAACGACATCTCTGTACGATATTCCTTCTGCAAATAATGTTGCTCTAGCGAATTGCAGTTACGGGAATCATCACAACAAAGGTAATGGACTACAGTAAAACCCCACACAGTTTCCATCCCGGATACGGTGGAACGATTGTCCTGATTAATAGAAGATAATCTAGAAACAAGAGTGTGGAGACTTCAATCGGCTGAAAGCATAAGCAATGCTCTTGTACGGTCAGTTCTCACGAGCAGTTTGTTTATTCATATGACTTACGGCGTATGCAAGTTGCCAGGCCTCTACACTACCATATTTGCTTGCATTTCTGCCAATTGATCCCATTACAAAGCGCTGAAATTGTGTAGTTCGCAGCTTGCATTTTATTTATGAATTAGGTGGCCCATAACACCACAACAAACACGTGTGAGCAGATGCGAATCCTTGACAGATAATGGAACGTAGATGTCAGATTTGCTTTTGCGTCAATACGTGGCTGGAATTTGTAGATAACAAACTCAAAGTGGAAAGCCACCTGTTGCAAATCTCTTTAGTATGATTTATGACTACGTGTGCTGCAAGTCACTATAATGGGTCAAAGGCTACCTATTGACAGTTTTCATCTGCTAGGACACTCGTATATTTAGTTGTATATTGAAACATATCTGCTTGCTGTGCTTGAAAGGCAAGACTCTGCTGGCCAAACAAATAGCGAAACGGCTGGATTCGAATTCGTATGGCCGATGTCAGTGCGAGGGAACTCTTCGTCCTTGCTCACTGTTGCTGACGATGGACTTTCGTGTTTCCTCATGCCGTTTCTGTTCGCGTGGCTGGGAATGCGGCAACTGTCTTGTTCTATATAACACATTCGGACGTAATGACTTTTATATTACTGATATGGGCATATTTAAGTTGCAGTATTCAGTAATGATGATGACAGCGTTGCATGCTAGCGTTGCAGGGGCGTAACTCTACATTAAATGATTTTTTTCAGCTTTTCAGACGTTGTTTCATTCTACGTAAAATTAGATCTGTGTTCCGATCGAGACTTGTACGGGTATGAATATCTGTTTTTCATTAAATCATCAGCGAATGTGGGTCGTGATTCACGTTACTTTTCCGACTGATTTAATAATACTGCTGGGAAGTGTAAATATAGAGATTTAAAAAATGATTCAAATGGCTCTGAGCACTATGGGACTCAACTTCTGAGGTCATCAGTCCCCCAGAACTTAGAACCACTTCAACCTAACTAACCTAATAACATCACGCACATCCATGCCCGAGGCAGGATACGAACCTGCGACCGTAGCGGTCTCGCGGTTCCAGACTGTAGCGCCTAGAATCTTACGGCCACAACGGCCGGCTATAGAGATAATTTTTGATTTTTGAGAATATATGATACTGCATCCTCACGTGATGCTATGGAGGAAATTTATGCATCCCTTATTTGTAAGCTTTCACACTTACTCTTGACTACTTACTTGAATTATTTCCGGTATGCCTTTTATAGTTCTTCCTCCCGTAAATACTTCTAAATTTCACGGCATTTATGCTCAGTTTATGGTTATTTATCTTTTGTGCACCACCGTAGTTGATGTGAACAAAGCACAACGAAAACAATATACCTTCCACCGAAATAACATAACGAGAAAAGGTTTTGGCAGGGAGCGTACCTTTCTCCTTTTCATACAGTTCTCAGCTAATATAAGGAAGGTATAAGCTCCAGGGAATTTCGAGATACGGGCAGTGCATTATGAGTTTGTATCTTTCCAGATTAATGCTTCTTACTATCAAGCATTGGGCAACACAATATGCCGTCTACACCTCCATGGGACGCCTTTTCTCTGTGAGAGAAGGCGATCCTACTCTCGTAGAATTTGTTATAAATATCGAAAATTTTTGGTTACAATTTTCTATCGGCTTAACACATGTTACACGTTCCTTCATCTATCCCGTTGCGCTATGAAATCATCCCTAATATCTAAAATTTCACAGAAGTCAAGTCTTCCGGCCCCCCAATGCTTACCATTTAGGTTGCCTTCAAAGTATGCTGAGACAAGCATGTACAACCGATCGCTTGACGAATTATCTGTAGCTATAGACTGAAAAGCTGCACAGGTAACACCAGTACTTAAGAACGGAAATAGGAATAAGACGCTGAATTACAGACGCATGTCACTGCAGCTATTTTTAGTACTATTTTGGAATGTATACCGTGTTCGAACATTACAAATTACCTCGAAGAAAACCGTCTAGTGACACACAGCATGGATTCAGAAAATATCTTTCTTCTGCAACACAACTAGCTATTTAGTCTCAAGAAGTAATGAGTGATATCGACAAGGGATCTCAAATTGATTAAACATTTCTAGATATCCAGAAGGCTTTTGATACCGATCCCCGAAAGCTTTGGATACCGTTCCTAATAAACTATTTGTAATCAAATTGCATGCCTATAGAGTATCAAAATGGTTCAAATGGCCCTGAGCACTATGGGACTTAACATCTGAGGTCATAAATTCCCTATAACTTAGAACTGCTTAAACCTAACTAACCTAAGGACATCACACACACGCCTGAGGCAAGATTCGAACGTGCGATCGTAGCAGCAGCCCGGTTCCCGACTGAAGCACCTAGAACCACTCGGCCACCACGGCCGGCTTGTAGAGTTTCGTCTCAGTTGCTCTACTGGATTTTTGGTTTTCTGTCAGAAAGGTCACATTTCGTAGTATCTGACGGAGAGTAATCGAGGAGGAAAGAAGTGAAACCCGGCGCTTCCCGAGGAAGTGTTACAAGCCGCCTCCTGTTCCTAATCTATAAACATGAGTTAAGACAACCTGAGCAGCCATCTAGATTGTCTGCAGATGATACTGTCATTCGCGCCTAGTAAAGTCACCGAAGATCAGAACTAATTACAAAATGTCTTAGACAAAACATCTGTATGGCGCGAAAAGTGGCGATTGACCATAAATAATGAAAGTGTGAGTTCCTCCACATGAGTAGTAAAATCATTCCGTTAAAGTTCGGTTAAAAACACAAATAACACAAATATATTGGATGACAGTTCAGCTAAACACCTGGGGTTATATCTACGAACTAACTGAAATGGAGCGATCGCATAGATTATATTATGGGGAAGGCGATCCAAAGTCAGCGTCTTATTGACAGAACACTTAGAAGAAGCAATTAATGAACTAATAAGAATGCCTACACTACGTTTCTCCACCTTCTGCTAGAGTATTTCTGGACGAAGTGATATCCTTAGCTTATAGGATTGACAGAGGACATTTTTTATTATTTATTTTTTATTTCTTTATTTAACCTGATGAGATTAGGGCCATCAGGCCCTCTCTTACATCGGACCAGTGTTTCACACATGCAGCATTTCATACATCAGAGTTACATCATGACAATAGTTTAAATAAGAAAATTTGATTACTCTACTCACAATATGAATAAAGAATAATGACTAAGACCTAATAAGTACTGGCAGTATTTTTACAACAGGTGCTATACAAACAAATTATGATAAAAGCAATAACAGTAACAGTAAAAAGAATCAAATAATTATGACAAACATGAGAAAAATTGGCAATAGTACTGAAGATTTATGCAGATGTACATTAATATCTTGCTGTGTAAAGTGGATGTTTACTAGTATAGCGAGTTTTTGGGACGGGAGATTTAAGGAGAGGGAAAGAGGGAAGTAATGAGGTGAAGTGCATTCATGTACAGAGGAAGGCATTACTGTTGCTTAAGTAGATACGTCATTAACTGTTTTTTTGAAGCCGGTACATGTTTTTAAGTTCTCTAACGTAACGAGGGAGGCTATTCCAGAGTCGGGTTCCCGCTACGGTAAAGGACTTGGAGAAGGTGACTGAGCGATGCAGTGGAACAGAGAGGGTTTTATTATGATGGGAACGTGTGTTTCTGTTATGTTGTTCCGACATAAGCGTTAAGGACAAGGAGAGATATGAGGGACAGTGTACATTTATAAGGCAGTGAATGAGACAGTGTATGGAAATCTCTGCGTTTGTCTGCACGTAGCCAGGACAATTTAGCATACGCTGGTGAAATGTGATCAAAAAGTCGAACGTCACAGATATATCGGACGCAGGCATTCTTGACCAGTTCCAGATGTCGTGAGTTTTCCTGAGAAGGGCCTTGTGGGATAATATCGCTGTAGTCAATGATTGGGAGTATAAGCGTTTGTACTAATTTCTTTTTCAGATCGAAAGGAAAGAGTTTTTTATATTTTTGTAGGAAATGAAGGGATGCTGATGCTTTTCTGCACACTGCAGTTATGTTCTCTGTCCAGTTTAGATTTTCATCCATTATTACTCCAAAACTCTTTGCTTAGGCAGAGAAGTTAATATTTGTTCCATTTAGGATAAGAGATGGTACGGATTCCCGATGTTTTGGGCTAATGAGCTTAGAGTGATCAACAAGTACCGCTTGGGTTTTAGAACGGGTTTAGTTTTAGTCCTATGTCCTATCCCCATTTTGATAGCGCATCGAGATCAGTATTGAAATTTTCAATAGCTTTCTTAAGTTTTATTTTGACTAAAGTTCAGTCTTGATCACATCATGTATGTTTTAATAATATAGACAACCGGTTTCGGTTCTTTCTACAAAACCATCATCAGACCTGTGGATAAATTTTAAGAAATACTAGATACCAATCTTTAAATAAAATGAAAGTGTCTAATGATGTCAAAATTTAACAAGATAAAATAAAATTAATTATGCCCATGGCTCCCTTAGGATGGTAGGCGGAGCTCTCCTCGCTGTTACGCAGTCAACTGATGGTTATGAGTGCTGAGCACGAGCTTAAATATGCAGAGGCTCCGCCTACTTCCTGTCACACTACTTCACAACTGCCAATCAGCGTTCATAATATGATGCCATCGTCAAAGTATAAAAGTAGGAAATACACTAATAACATAAAATTGATTCATTTAAATGTCTGATTAACATATAGTTAGTATGTCTACAGCTTATTTAAATGTTGGATAAAAACAGTGAACTACGATGTGTAATAGTTGTGCCCTCTATGGGCAACCTTAATACTATTACAGTGCCAGTTACATCAAAGATGTGAAAGTCCTTGGCGTTGTGGTATATATCGATTATACCGAGTCGCCTAATCACAATTGCATCTTTGTTGGATGCTGCAGAATAGTCTTATTTTAACTGTAGTTTTTATAGCAATATTCTTTATAGCAGTATGGTAGCAGCCACGAGTACGTTCCACATAATGTATATCTGAATAACTGATGAGACTGCTGACTAATTTTTTTTTTAAATCATCGATCTAATAGTTTTTATAATAATCAATGTCAATTTTATAATTTTTTTATGTTGTGCAGCATATTTTACGTACATTGCTTTTGCCATGGATATAACTAGTCTTATATTTTTTAAAAACAAAAGAGTAGATGCATTTATTATAAAATTTCGTCAAAAAGGTCGCAATAATATTTTTCGCGGAATGCTAATTGTTCATTGAGCAGCATTGATGATTCAAATGAGCATATATCTCGATTTCTTCTAGGATATTCATAAGTAAGCCTTTATTTGCATAATGAAGAACTTGTAAATTCTGTTCTACTGTCCCCTCAGCATGATTATTGAATGCTATATGATGGCCAAATACAGACTTTGTTCGTGAGGTACCCGACGTATGTTCTTTGTACCTTACTGCAAAATTTCGACCTGTTTGGCCGATATATATTTTCTCACAGTCTCTACATTGGATCTTGTACACTCCTGATCTGGTAGATTTTCCATTATCTTTACTTACAGTATGTCTTAATTTTTGTTGTAAAGTATTGTCAGTTGTAAATGCTATTGTTATTCCAGAATTTTTGAATAAATTAGTAATTCTATCTGATATGTTTCCCACATATGTCATCTTCATATATTATTTGGATTACCTATTAGTGGAGTACTTTGTGATTGTTGTACTTTATTAAAAATTATATCAACCTGTCGTGTGTCGAAAGAGTTGGTTTGTGCAATTTATTTTAAGATGGTCATTTCCTTTTTGATCTCATTAGCTTCTAGCGGTAATTTTAGTATTCGGTGTATCATGGACTTAAAAAATGTTTTTTTATACTTGTCAGGATGTCATGATGTGGCATTAATAATAACATCAGTGGTTGTAGGTTTCCTGTATATGGTGAATAAATGTTTCCCATTGTTATTAGTTATAGTGAGATCTAGGTAGTTAATAGATTTTCGATTTTCATGCTCAACTGTACATTGTAACTTCGGATGCATAGAATTTAATTTGATTGGTATTCGTCTAGTAGGTTGTTAGTAGTTAGGTAGTTGGTGAGCTGGTCATGGACCATATGTTCTAAGGCTTTTGATAGTGCAGGAAGAAGGCAGATGGGGCGGTAGTCAGAGGGTGCTGTGGCGATGTCCTTTTAGGCAGACGCTTAATTTGTCCCAGTTTCCAGGCCTCAGGAAAAACACATGTGATTAATGAATCGTTGAAAATGTCTGTTATAGCGGGCAGTAGTTGATCAATAATAAGTTTTACCATCTGGGCAGTGATGTAATCATGTCCAGTAGATGCTGATCTAATCCGCATTATGGCTTTCTTGACAGTATTGCAAGTGACGTGCCGGAGATAGAATTTTTCTTTGCTACAGTCGTTCATCCCCATGAAGTAACTAATGATTCTGTTTTTTTTCGGTTCAGTTGTGGTTGCGGGTAATGTGAAGAATCGGTTTAGTTCTTCAGCTGGAACCATGGGATATTCTGCAACTTTTATTTTGCCTAAACCGAGACTACGGAGATTTTTCCACAGGATAGCTGGCCAACATCTATTGTCAGCTAATGTACGGGCATGCCTGAGCTTATTGTTTCTCACCGCTTGACTGACTTTGTTTCGCTTCTGCTTGTATACTGTGTGATTTTCAGGTGTAGGGTGTATCTTGTATGCTCGATGTGCAGCTCTGAGATTCATGAGCTGTTTTAGTTCATCAGTCAGCCAAGGTGCAGGTTTCCTTTTTACTTTTCTGGTCTTTATTGGAGCGTATTTGTCATATAGTTGGGTAATTTTGTTGGAAATCTTGGAGTTTGTCGTTTATGTCCATGAGGGGAGTAGAGGTCATCCCCCAAACTATATCTTGTGCCTCAGTTTCGAGTTCAGACAAATTTATGCGTTCGAAGTCTCGGTATGTAGATAGTTTTTGTTTCTTTCTAGGACATTCTAGTGAATACGTCATGAAAATGATGTCATGGGCAGACATGATTAAATTCAAAGAACAACTCGTTTTGTGATATCACGAAATAGGGGAGAGACTGTCACGGATATGACAGGTGAGTTGGGATGTAATAAAACTAAGGCGTTTCTCGTAGCGGCGAGAGCGTTTCACGAAATCTCCATCTCCAACTTTCTCCTCCGAATGAGAAAATATTGTTTTGACACCAACCTCCACAGGAAGGTTTGATAATCGTAACAAAATGCAGAAATCAGAGCTTGCATGTAAAGATTTCAACGTTCGTTACAACTGCGCGCTTTTCAACAGTGAGACGGTAGAGAAATGGTATGACAGGTGTTCATTAAACCTCCTCCAGTGATTTAAGATGAATTTCAGAATACTCTTGTAGATGTAGTGTTGTGGACTTGGGTGGCTCCACTTACATCAAAATCTCGCTGCCGTTGAAAACGAGTTATAAAGGTGTCCTGGTAGGATGAATGCGAGGGTTCTATGACAGCGCACACGCATACAATGAAAGTAACACAGAATAGTGCATAGTAAAGTATATTTGGCGGCGCTGGTTTCAGCGGTATTAGAAGGTAGATTTAGCGTATCTGTCTTGGTTTGACTACAATTCCAGAACACAAAAAAAATAATGTACTCAGAAGTGAAGTCGGAGGGAAACTAATCTTCTGTCTTGAATGTACCACTCGAAGAACAGTTCCAAACAAACAGTACTCAGTTTAAATCTCTAGGCAGGTGGTTTCCGTCCGTACACGATAATTCTATTCACTGTTCTGTTTCTGCCGAAGACTAACCGCTGTCTATATTTCGGCCGCTGTTTTTGTCTCATTCAACGACTTGAAGACACGACTAACGTTCTGCACGAACTCCATAGCAAGAGTTGGACTGACTTACGACTTCCAACTCCAGAGCGTGAACGGTTACTTAAATGCGGATCTCCCTTCCCGTTTACGCTGCCTCTCCAGGGGCATGACGGTCGCAGGCAGCGTTATTTGCGCGGAGCGATGTTCCTGTTTCGGACAGACCTCCACGGTACTTCTGGTACCAACTGCCTTAAACACTTTTCGCGTGGTATCTCATAACACCACATGTAGAGGTAATGTTGCGTCTACTTTTCGTTCACAAGTGAAACACTTTGTGTAAAAGGGGGAATATTTTCAGGGCATTAGCACCGGTGTCATATTGGTAATGCACTCAGATTAAGGGCTAAAAGGTAGTAAGCGAGCTTTTCAAGTGTCACTTTAACTGACAAATTAAAAGCCCCAGTTTATCACGAAATTTTTCACCACAGTTCAACGCTCACCGACGCTTTTGGTTAACTCTATCCCTGAAGAAGGAGGACACTTACATATTTTGGACACCGGTCTCCATCCCACTTTTTACGGTTTTCGCAACAGTCTGTATCTTTTCAATCGTTTACCCACTCGTACCGGATCCTCCTTTTTCTTTTTGCATAGGTTTGTCGTCGAATTCCTCTTCTTGTTGACAGTCATCAGATAACCTAAGTAAGGAATATCGAATGCGCTTTCCGTTAATGGTCTAAATTTCGATCTGCATCTCATCGCATTTTAGTTATTTGGGTATGGTATCTTCTGAGGTGGAAGTTGGAGAGCAACAGTCATTTGCCTAAACGCGCCAGATACAGCGCTTAGCTATACTAGCAGATCACGCCTCATACGACACTCTTTCCTGGCCTTTTGTCATGTATGAATGGCGGTACTGGGTGGGGAGGGGGGGGGGGGGGTGGGGGGGAGAAAACCAATCCGGATATTCACCAGGGTGGATGTGGAAAACCACCTGAAAAACCACATACAGGCTGGTCGGAACATCGGCCCTCGTAGTCAATCGTTGGCGGATTAGACCTGGGCTGGCGCGACTCCTAGAATCCCGGAAAAGACGTGCTGATGCGTGTGGCTATCAGGGAGAGTCGTGCCCGGTACGATAGTAGACAATACAAACGTTTAATGGATGCTGAATTGGTCGAGTAGGTCAAGCAACAAGAACACCTCGTTTATTTGTCAGTTCTTTAGATTTCTGTCGCTCTAAACGTTTGAAGACATTGGTGTGTTCCACATCAACTGATAACGTACTCGTAAGTGTGTCACATCCGCTGTATACAAGTCAGAGGACAGCCAGGTGTATTCAAACGAGTTTCTTTGTCTTTCGGAAGAGTAAGTGGTAAAAACAACGCGCAAAGTATTTGGGGTCTTCAGTGATGTGGCTTTTATAGGACAGTATGACCAAAACCACAACAAGTTTCCGCCGGCCGGGGTGGCCGAGCGGTTCTAGGCGCTACAGTCTGGAACCGCGCGACCGCTGCGGTCACAGGTTCGAATCCTGCCTCGGGCATGGATGTGTGTGATGTCCTTAGGTTAGTTAGGTTTAAGTAGCTCTAAGTTCTAGGGGACTGATGACCTTAGAAGTTAAGTCCGATAGTGCTCAGACACACATTTGTAGGAGATGTTCTCTGACTGTGATCAAAACCATCTCTACTACGAATAGGAAGACATTATTTTCGAACACCTTGTACACACATGGCGGGAGAAAAGTCTGGTGACACCCGAGGTACAATGATTATTGGTGACCGTAATATCATTGGAATTTCGAATCGACATTTTACTTAGCTTCGCAAAGGAAGAGAGAGATACGACAGTGATAGTCGTTAAAGTTGGTTGCCTCTATCTATGTGTAATCAATAGAAGATAAATGTAATCTTGCACGTGAAAAAAGTCTTTTGAATACAGCTCGTCGATGTAAAACGACGATGTCGTTTTGTATAGTTATGCTAGCAAAAAATTTTCTTCGGCTGGGAACCAGCAGTCTCTATCATCGTACCTGTGGAAGCCACTTTCAGGTCTCTTATATGTTGCTGAAAATTTCGCTTCTCTTTAATCCTCAGTTTACACACCGTGTGCGTGCCAAAGTTTCCAATTATCTATTACAAAGTAAACATACCAGATTCGTTCCGCAAACAGCTGTGAACGTAAAATTCGCATCAGTGATCAATTAGAAACTCTGCGCCAGTTTAGAAACTGTTGCAGTTTTGATCTGCAATGTAAATATTTGGTCGGCTTTAGCTCTCTCTCTCTCTCTCTCTGGCGCTGCGATACTAACTAAGCAGGCGTGTGCAGAAGTTCAGATAGCTGCAGGCTGCAGGTTGTGCTGAGTGTAATTTTATTTCGTGCGCTGGAATCAACGTTCCTCTCAAGTGATGCAGCCTCTGTGAAACTACATATCGTCGTTTACCGATGTCGGTCGTTAGTTGACAGTCGCTGCAGGCTCGATGATCATTTGTGTGTATTGCGAAGGGTTGATAACACTGAGGAAGAGCGGAACGTGCCAAAGTAACTTAGTATACGAAACACGCAGATTTAACTTTTACCACCTACATGGGAAACACATAAGTACACATTCATTGCAATAAACTCCCATGCGTCGTGTGTAACTTGTGTCGTTATGCCTGGGAAGACGGAAGGTCGACGTTTGGAAAACGTTAGTAAACGAGAAGGAAGAGAAATATGGTGTTAGTCAACAATAGGCCAACTAAGCATCGCATTAGTCAAGTCTGAACGAACATTTTGCAATTGGTGACGACGATCTGTCGTAGAGTCGTGGGATGAATTATGAGGCTCTGAAACGATCCCGCCGATTCTACTGTGTCACTTCATCGCGAAGTTCATCTCTCTGTGACTGACGACTGTTAATCATATGGAGGAAAGTATATGGTGAAAAGTAAGAAATTGTAGTAAATCTTGAGTTCACGAAGTATCTCTGTGAACGACTTGGTACGCTTTGGTACGCGTTGTAGTCCTTCCATACTAGCCGTTTTAGTAAATTGACTCAAATGTTGTCTACGAATAGATATATTTTAATACAAGACGACACCAGTTTCTGTGTGTCACAAATTGTTTTTATATTATGGCACATAATGTAATACACTTTTACGAGTTTTACGAGTTGACTACGGAACATTTGTTATTATTTTAAAATTAACACTATAATTGCAACTCTTTTTAAATGGAATTGTTCCGTTTTCTTTCATTTACTGTCACTTAAATTTATGTTCAACCAAGGTGACTAGTAATTACATATAATAAACTGTATTAAATGCCGTCGATCGCCGCTGGGGATGTTGCCGTCTATTCACGTAATCTCAGCACGCTATTTTATCCCATACGAAGGGTTAGTCTCGCATAGTTTCCTGCCGTTATGTAGACAGGAGTGACACCACCAGCAGTCGTCCAATGGGTAACATATTTTAAATTTAAGTGATTTTAGCTGTTGTATAATGGAGTCTTTCTGACGGATCTCTATAATTTCACATTGTAAACGTCCAGAAGATGACCCCCACGTAGGATTGAAACCGGTTGGAGGTATAATAACAATAAATGCGATTAAGACCGTTTTTGAATAACTGAATGAGTGAAAGGTGTAACAAATAGATATGATAACTTATACAATGCAGGCTTTCACGGGCGGTATTTGTGTTCTTGGTGATTTTGGTTTCATGGTTGTTTTCCTCTTCTTCACCTTCCTATTATTCTTCTTTCTTTCATCTTCTTCCAATTCTGGAGACATCTCTAGAATATATAGCGACTCAGATTTTTTTGGGGGTTACCAGTCTTCTGATTTGTTTGATGCAGCCCGACCGAATTCCTCTCATGTGCTAACCGCTTCATCTCAGAGTAGCACTTGCAACATACGTCCTAAAATATTTTCTGGATAAATTCCACTCTCTGTCTTCCTCTACAGTTTTTGTCTTCTAATGCTCCCTCTAGTACCATGGAAGTCATTCCCTCATCGCTTAACAGATGTCCTGTCACCTGGTCCCTTCTCCTTGTCAATGTTTTCCACCTATTCCTTTCCTCTCCAATACTACACGGAACCTCCTCATTCCTTACCTTATCAGTCCACCTTATTCTCGACATTCATCTGTAGCACCACATCTTAAATGCTGCGATTCTCTTCTGTTCCAGTTTTCCCACAGTCCATGTTTTACTACCATACAATGCTCTACTCCAGACGTACATTCTCAGAAATTTCTTCCTCAAGTTAAGGCCGGTATTTAATATATATTAGTAGGCTTCTCTTGGCCAGGAAAGCCCTTTTTGCCATTGCCACTCAGATAGCAGCTGCTATACGTAGCAAGCTCTGCAATCCGAACTGCTTACAAGCATCCACGCAACATTCGGTTCGTAACATCGTCAGACCATTGCCTAAAGCCGTGGAGTGATGGCGACGCTTGTTGCGGTGTTTGCAGTGGGGAACAGTTACCAGTCTGAGCTTTATTTAGCAGTAAAGCCACTTGTTGTCCAATTTCACTACCTCTTTTCTTTTGCAGTTGATTTTGTGCTTTTGAATTCTTTTGTCCTCTCTGTACATTTTAGCATAGGGTCTTCTTCAGTCCATTTTGACGGGGCAGTTGACCCTGCCCCTTACGAACTTCAGGCCAACACTGCCAGACGATAAACTTTCCTTTGCAGGAATGTATTGCTTTTGTTTGTAACACAAGTAAAACTTGCTTGATTGTCAGTTTCAGTTTTCGTCTTTCATTTGCAGAAAACTTAACTACTGATTTCTGCTAGGACATGGGTTTTCAGTTGATTTCAGTTCACTAAATCATAAACGTTTCCCAAACATTTACAGAATTAAATAATAAACCTTAAAGAGTTTTGATACGATAGTGAAATCGATAGCGTTTAAACATCGTCGAAGGGAACAAAGAGCGTGTATCTTCTATCTCATTCTATAAAGGGAGTCCCAGAAATATCATGCAGCAATATCGAGATGAGCAGAGAAGGGAGTTCAAAATGCCTAAGTCGTCAGGAGCTCAAACAAAGGTTTAGATCTCTTTGTTTCCAAGATGAATATCAAAATTTTACCAAGAGCCTATCAAATTAAAGCACTACCCGTGTCGTGAAGTTTGATACAGGGAGACGTAGAACTACTGAAGTTTCTGAGAATGAATCGGAAGGTCTATGAAGGACAGGAACAGCTAAAAGATGCATTTATTGCCAGTCCGAACGAGACAATTCACCTGGATAAGGGGACGAGACACGTAGGGTGGACGGCAAGGCAAGCGGATAAGGCTATAATAGAGGTCGGAAAACGTGGGTTCATTGGTCTTCTCAGAAAACGCCAGAAAATCTAGATAAATTCCCAGAAGTAAGGAAGAACATTGACGAAACTATCAGAAACCTCAAGACAAAATATGAGAAAAAGTGCTTGACTCAAATTGAAGAGGACATCCTAAATTTCGATACGATAGAGTTTTATCGAACATTCAAGACCAACTTAAGTAGATATGATACTCAGACTTCAGCTTTAGAAACAAAGAAGGAACGGTAGTATATGTAGACATGGAAAACAGATCGTGACCAATTACAGTGTCGTTATAATTATACTTTCGCAACTTGAGAGGATGCCCATGAAAAACGAGTGATAGTAGGGCAATGAAACGTGGTGGAAACATTTGTAAGAACATGCGGAAGAGAAATAACCAATAAACCTTTGAAAGAAACACATGTTATATTCCATTAGTTAACTGTGTACGACATTTATGGTTCAAATGGCTCTGAGCACTATTGGACTGAACTTCTGAGGTCATCAGTCCCCTAGAACTTAGAACTACATAAACCTAACTAACCTAAGGATATCACACACATCCATGCCCGAGGCACGATTGGAACCTGCGACCGTAGCGGTCGCGCGGTTCCAGACTGTAGCGCCTAGAACCGCTCGGCCACCACGGCCAGCCACGTTTAGGGTACAGATACAAACGTTGCTCAGTAAGACGACAATCTGCATCCACGACAGCTTGGAATCCGCACTAAAGATACAATTTGACAACTGTTTACACCAGTTCTCCAACGCCGGACTGTGGAATGATTAGCTGTCGTGACACAGCTCCTGCACTGCTTGAAGATCGTGCATTCCGTCCAGCGTTCTCAGCCATGGCAGCAGTGATTTCTTCAAGAGTTTGTGGTGCAATTGTTGGTCGGCCTCTCCCAGGAACGATTCCCAAATCGCCAGTTAATTCGAACTTCCGAATCATGTTCTTCAACCCAAGTGCGGACAGAGTGCTTTTCCGATACCTGCTGTTTTCTTGTTAAAACAGCAAGTAAAGCACTGCTCACTTTGTACAGACCCATGGTGGCTGTATGCAACTGCAATGGACACTGGTGCTTGTTTTCCAACCCTACGCCGTCGTACCAGTACCGGACCCTAACGACTAGTCTTGACTGTAACAATACTAACAGCGCAAATCCTGCAGCCCACAGTCTCAAAATCGTTCCTATAAAGACCGATACCCATACGGTAAATAGTTTTCTTACACTGGCTCAAGTAAATATACGTCAGTCTGAGGCACCCAGCACTCTCAAGAGTTCTTGAACTGTGAGGGGCCATCTGGGATATTCCGGTACAACGAGAAGGAACCAGTTCCCGACAGAGAGACACCAACTGCAGAAGACGTTAGGACAAACAGAAACTATTTAAAGAATAACAAATCTCCTGGGGAAGATGATACCAATGAACAACTCTACAAGTATGCAAAAGAGAATACGGTCTTCGTACTGAGGCTTAAGCAAAATGTAGTTAAGAAGAGCAGTTTCAGTCGGAGGAACGTTGGTACTATTACATCCTGTCCACAAAGAAGGAAATGGGTTGGAGATTCTAAACTACGGAGGAATATCGCTCATATCAGTGAGCTATAAGGTACTCTCAAAAGCGTTGTTGAACAGGGTGGAAAAAAAACTAAATTTACAAATTAGTTTCAGAGTCTTCAGAAAGGGGAGATGTTGTGTGGAACAAATTTTGAATCTGAAAGTGTTTCTCGCAAACAGAGGAACAAGAATTTCTGCTGACATTGGTAGGCTTCAAGAAAGCTTATGATTCAGTAGATAAACGAACACTGTTACATATTTTGGAGGAGATGAGTGTGGATAGAAAATCTAGTGAACTTATTAAATAAACCTTAAGCAACACATAATCCAAGGTCCAATCCAAATGAAAGCTTTCACAGACATGGAATATTAATATCGATAGTAACCAAGGAGACGGACTCTCTCCTTTTTAACTGTATACTTCATAAGGTGATCTGGGAGTCACGACAAGAAACGAAAGGAGTGTGTGGAATACGACTAGAGTGCAAGAAAAGGGAATACAGGTATACAGCCTAGCATTTGCATATGATATTGTGGTACTATCGAAATCGTTAGGAGAGAGGGTTAGCCAAAATACGCAACTACAAAGACAAGCGGCTAAATCAGGCCTACAGATTTCTATCGAGAAGACGTAGTATACGACGGTCGTCAACACAGCTCCTAGAGGTACGGATAAGAGAAGAAGGAGAGGAAATTCAGACAGTGGAGTGATTTACATATCAAAAAGACGGGACAGAAACAGGGCAGACAGAAAAGGAAGGTATGGGAGCGTGAATAAACAAAATGAATTTATCAAATAAACTAGCTACGAACTTCTGCAAGAAGAACATTTCGAACAGTGCAAATTTGAGACATTACATCCATCCTGAAGCCTTAAACACTGCAGAAACTCTTATTTATTTATTTAACCTGGTCTTAACAGGCTTCTGAAGTGGCAACGTCACTAAATTATACTGACGTTTAACGACCATGGTTAATGCTGTCGTTAACTAGCACTACAGCAGTTGCAGCCACTAATAAGGGTAATAGTAATAATAACAATAGTAATAATAATAGTAACTGTTCATTAATAAAATAACTATAGAGGCAGACAAGAAAAGAATTTATGGGTCTACAAAATAGATTTTTTTCTGATATAGCAAGTTCTGGGAAAAGGAAATTTATGGAAATTATATCGCCTAAGAATACTGGGAATTGAGAAAGACCCTGTTGGAAAAAGGGATGTACAAGGGTACCGATTTAGCACAGAGAAAATGTTAATCTTATTTTTGCTGTAGTAGGTATCTCATTACCTGTCTTCTGAACTATAGATGCTATTTAGTTCTATAATATAATACGAGACATTGTTCCCGAGTCGATTTGTTGCTGAGAAGAACTTCTAGATGATCGCTGAACAATAGAGTGAGACGGAAAGGATGTTTTATTAAAGGGAACAGGTGTTTCTGTCGTATTGTTTAGACAAGAGCGTTAAGCTCAAGGAGAAATATGAGGAACAGTGTTCATTGTTGAGACAGTGGAGAAGACAGACTGTATAGTAACCTCTGCGTTTATCTGCACGCAATCACTATAGCTTTTCGTGTTATAGTGAAATGTGATAAAAGAGTCGAACAACACAGATACTACAAACACAATCACAACCAGTTTCAGGCACCGTGAGCTTCGTTGACAAAGGTATTGCAGGATTACATCGCTGTACTCAGTAATTGGAAGTATAAGTATCTGTACAATTTTCTTTTTCAGGTCAAGAGGGAAATGTTTTTATATTTTTTTAGGGGCACGGAGGGATGCTGATGCCTTTTAGCACATTACGGTTACGTTCTCAGTCCAGTTTATATTTTCACCTATTATTACTCCTAGACTCTTTGCTGAAGGAGAGGAGTCGATATTTGTCGCATTTAGAGTTAAAGACAGCAGGCTAATGAGTCTATAATGACCAACCAGTACCAATTGGGTTTTGGAGGGGTTGTGCTTTAACCCTATATCCTGAGCCCATTTCGATAGTGAACACTGGTTGGTCTTGAGATTCCCGAATGCTGTTTTCAGGTTTATAGGTTTCGAAACTAGATACTAGGTCATCAGGACAAATGTGGTATTTTGCATAGTGCAAGACTGATGCACATCACTTATGTACAATGAAAAAAAGTATCTTACCCAATACCAAACACTGGGGAGACGCCAGATGCCACCTACCTGCATTGTGAGTTTATCATCGTGGACAGAAGAGCGAATAAGGTGGTAAAGTATGAGAATTACAGAATACTGGACACGAGGAAGACCAAAAGAGACGACGATTACGCGAACTGACGTGGTCTTCAGTAGACCGAAATGAAAAGAAGAAGAACCATAAACACTGTGTTAGGGGCTTTTAATTCGGTTCCTTAAAAATTGCAGATTTTGAGATTAGTTAGCACCAAGTTTTCGAAGTTTGGGACGGAACTACAGGTTCAGGATGGCGGATGCTACATACGGCGGTCTGCTTAAATGCCTATGAACACGTTATAATTAGTCGACTTCTGAGAGAATTTCACTTCTCATAATATTGGTTCTTATATTTGTAAACAGGTATTGCAAGAAAATTTGCATCCACAGTAACATGGGAATGCAAGTTTTTCAACAATTTCGTGACGCTTTCTCATAAGTCAAACAAACCTGTGACCATTCGTGCGGCCCTCCTTTACATACGTATAATGTCCTGTGTTAATTCTGATACGTATGGGTCTCTTACACCTGATTAGTACTGTAAGATGAGACATATATGAGGTTTGTGAGCGGTCTCATGTAGGGGTATGGCTGTTCCATGGTGGGGGTAGGTGCGCAGGATAAGACGACTCGAAGACAGCTGAAATATTTATTTATTACCAAGTAGTTCATTATAAAAGACCTGTGACAAAGTGAGCCGGACACGGCGTGGTGGATATCGAACCTACGGGTAATGGTGCCTACTACGAAACAGTGAAGACGCCTGTAGACGATCTGGAGCACAGAAAATTTGCAGTATACGATTATGTATTCCATTACAGCAGCATGTGTACTGTGTCAGGTGCTGGAGTGGAACTCTGGTCCGGGTACGCTCCTAGGGAGGCGACTGGGGACTTGCCCAGCCGTAGCAAGTTGCGAAAGCGTAAATGTCCGGAGTAAAACCACCCTCGCCCGCCAAACCCGCTGCCCACTTTCTCAACAGTCTCGACATTTGGTAGCCCGCGTCTGGTGTCGGCGGATGCCCAATTGGTCAGTAGTTATGGGTGTGTCAGTTCGGCCCTTAGAAGGTGCAGCTGTGCGGTCAAGCAGGCAGTACTGTCGGATGACAGTTGTGAGATGCAGTCACACGGCGGAAGCCAACAGCATAGTACACAGATCAAAAAACGTTTCGTATCACCCCAGTTCCGAGAAATCCTGAAGACAGACGTTGACTGTGGATATTGTGCCACAGACACAGTCCCTTTGACTGTTCAGAGATGTCACTAAACCCACCCAAAAAGTTAACAACAATGCATGAGCAACGCCTATTAGACGGAGGGGGTCTGACAGCCGATCACTTCGAGTCATTCCACCAGGAAGGAGGTTCACGGCTAGTGTTGTCTGTAGTTCAACCATGCCTAGACGGTCAATACCGCGGGTCGATTGCCTCCACATTGTTACTTTGTGCCAGGAAGGGCTCCGAACAAGAGAAGTGTCCAGGCGTATCGGAGTAAACCAAAGTGATGTTGTTCTGACATTGAGAAGGTACAGAGAGACAGGAACTCTCGATGGCATCCCTCGCTCAGGCGGCCCGAGGGCTACAACGGCCGTGGATGACCGCTACCAACGGATTATGGCTGGGAGGAACACTTATAGCAACGCTATCATGTTGAATAATGCTTTTCGTGGAGCCAAACGACGTCGTGTTATGACTCAAACAGTGCGCAATAGGCTGCGTGATACGTAATTTCACTCCCGGCGGCCATGGTGAGGTCCATCTATGCAACCACGACACCATATAGAGCGATACATATGCCCCATAAGATGACGAATGGACAGCTCAGTATTGGTATCTCTTTCTCTTCACCAATGAGTTTCGCATATGCCTTCAACCAGACAATCGTCGGAGGCGTGTTTGGCGGCAACCCGGTCAGGCTGAACATCTTAGACACACTGTCCAGCGAGTGCAACAAGGTGGATGTTTCCTGCTGTGATGGGGTGGCATTATGTGGGGCCGAAGTACTCCACTGATGGTTATGGAAGGCGCCATAATGGCTGTACGATACATGAATGCCAAGTTCCGACCGATAGTGCAACCATATCGGCAGCATATTGGCGATACCTTTGTCTTCATGGACGACAATTCGCGTCCCCATCGTGCACATCTTGTGAATTACTTCCTTCAGGATAACGACATCGCTCGACTAGAGTGGCTAGCATGTTCTCCAGACATGAACCCTATCGAACATGCCTGGGATAGATTGAAAAGGGCTGTTTATGGACGACGTGACCCACCAACTACTCTGAGGGATCTACGCCGAATCGCCGTTGAGGAGTGGGACAATCTGGACTAACAGTGCCTTGATGAACTTGTGGTAGTACGCCACGACGAATACAAGAGCGCATCAGTGCAAGAAGACGTGCTGCTGGGTATTGGAGGTACATGTGTATACAACAATCTGGACCACCACCTCTGAAGTTCTCGCTGTAGAATGGCGCAACATGCAATGTTTACACGATCGATGTAGTCATTATGGTTCAAATGGCTCTGAGCACTATGGGACTTAACATCTGAGGTCATCAGTCCCCTAGAACTTAGAACTACTTAAACCTAACTAACCTAAGGACATCACAAACATCCATGCCCGAGGCAGGATTTGAACCTGCGCCGTAGCGGTTGGGCGGTTCCAGACTGAAGCGCCTTGACCATTCGGCCACAATGGCCAGCGTAGTAATTATAAATGTGATGTGTACCAGGGATATGTAAAGGATACTTGTGTCCAGCTTTCGAGGTACAAGTAGTATTTTGTTTAGCATGATCATTTTTCCTTAGTTTCAAAGTGATTAGAGAAATATGTTGAGAAGTATCGATATTCAACGAGCGTCGCATGCAGCTTATTTCCAAAATCCTGTGGCCTGTATTTGTCTACTTTACTATTCATTGGTGTTGTACATTAATAGTTAAATTTGTTTCACTTATTTTGCGTTTGTTTCCGTGCTTATCATTGTATATTGTTACAATAAATTAATAAAAGTGTGATACATTTTTGACGAATACATACAGAATCAGGACGTCCTGTACATCGAAGATTGACAAAATCACAGTAATTTATTTCGCTAAATCATTTTCTAAAGTATTGTGTATACAGCATTAGTAAACTGTGTGTCAGAAACCATCAGTTTTGGTTGCTGCTGCTACAGAATTTCTATTTAACCCATCAGTGCGTCTGTGTCGTAAAATAATATTAAGATATACATCCACTGCCCGAAAGTAGATTAGAACAACCTTACAGATGCTGTTTTCAGGAGCTGAATTAGTTCGTTGTAATTGGTAGGCTTTGACTTCAGTCTCTACTACGGAAAACATACCTGAGATCAGCAGGTGACCTTCAGAATTGTCTGCTTCCACAGTTACTGTTTCCTCTCCGAAACGGTCTGGTATGGTAATTGCCTGTCCACATTTGTGAAACGCGTGTCACCGGCAGAGCTAGGTACAATGTACAGACGGAGCTGTGCAAAGGGAGAACCAACAGTACAATACAGAACCCACGTAGCAACAAACATGAAGTTCTGTGTGAAACACAGACATCCTTAGAAAGAGCGACGCAGAACTACTGTGTTTACCTATATCTACCTGTACCAGGTAGAAGCAGAGACCTGAAGACTAAACTAGATAGGAGAAGAAGGCGTCAATGGGACGATGAATAATCGTCATCGATACGCAGTGAAAGGAAATACTATGGACAAATACAGCCGAACATACCCTGGAAATCTCGCTTCCACAAAATTAAGACTTTGTTTGCCCTACCTTCACAAATTCCACAAGATTTAATGATGAAAGTAGGTCTGCTGGTCAGCCTGGATATGGTGTTTAGGCAGGGTGAATTGTGGGTTGTTACCAAAGTCGATTTGCAAACATTTATAAAACTTTCTCTCACTTTCACGTGGTTCACACAATACACAGACACACATACTCGGTCCTGAGGTGGTAGCGGAGTTGTGTGTGGAAGCTTGCCAAACCCGTTCATAACCATGCCGACCCCATACTGATGTTAGACAAACACACAGGAAGAAAAATAAGACCAAGCATCGAAAGGAATTAAATGCAAAGTAATTCGATCGATGGGGATACTACACTCCTGGAAATGGAAAAAAGAACACATTGACACCGGTGTGTCAGACCCACCATACTTGCTCCGGACACTGCGAGAGGGCTGTACAAGCAATGATCACACGCACGGCACAGCGGACACACCAGGAACCGCGGTGTCGGCCGTCGAATGGCGCTAGCTGCGCAGCATTTGTGCACCGCCGCCGTCAGTGTCAGCCAGTTTGCCGTGGCATACGGAGCTCCATCGCAGTCTTTAACACTGGTAGCATGCCGCGACAGCGTGGACGTGAACCGTATGTGCAGTTGACAGACTTTGAGCGAGGGCGTATAGTGGGCATGCGGGAGGCCGGGTGGACGTACCGCCGAATTGCTCAACACGTGGGGCGTGAGGTCTCCACAGTACATCGATGTTGTCGCCAGTGGTCGGCGGAAGGTGCACGTGCCCGTCGACCTGGGACCGGACCGCAGCGACGCACGGATGCACGCCAAGACCGTAGGATCCTACGCAGTGCCGTTGGGGACCGCACCGCCACTTCCCAGCAAATTAGGGACACTGTTGCTCCTGGGGTATCGGCGAGGACCATTCGCAACCGTCTCCATGAAGCCGGGCTACGGTCCCGCACACCGTTAGGCCGTCTACCGCTCACGCCCCAACATCGTGCAGCCCGCCTCCAGTGGTGTCGCGACAGGCGTGAATGGAGGGACGAATGGAGACGTGTCGTCTTCAGCGATGAGAGTCGCTTCTGCCTTGGTGCCAATGATGGTCGTATGCGTGTTTGGCGCCGTGCAGGTGAGCGCCACAATCAGGACTGCATACGACCGAGGCACACAGGGCCAACACCCGGCATCATGGTGTGGGGAGCGATCTCCTACACTGGCCGTACACCACTGGTGATCGTCGAGGGGACACTGAATAGTGCACGGTACATCCATACCGTCATCGAACCCATCGTTCTACCATTCCTAGACCGGCAAGGGAACTTGCTGTTCCAACAGGACAATGCACGTCCGCATGTATCCCGTGCCACCCAACGTGCTCTAGAAGGTGTACGTCAACTACCCTGGCCAGCAAGATCTCCGGATCTGTCCCCCATTGAACATGTTTGGGACTGGATGAAGCGTCGTCTCACGCGGTCTGCACGTCCAGCACGAACGCTGGTCCAACTGAGGCGCCAGGTGGAAATGGCATGGCAAGCCGTTCCACAGGACTACATCCAGCATCTCTACGATCGTCTCCATGGGAGAATAGCAGCCTGCATTGCTGCGAAAGGTGGATATACACTGTACTAGTGCCGACATTGTGCATGCTCTGTTGCCTGTGTCTATGTGCCTGTGGTTCTGTCAGTGTGATCATGTGATGTATCTGACCCCAGGAATGTGTCAATAAAGTTTCCCCTTCCTGGGACAATGAATTCACGGTGTTCTTATTTCAATTTCCAGGAGTGTATCAATGACACAGCAAAGATGTGAAATGATATCAATGCAAATTCTGACTGATGAAAAGGTGTGCCTGACTAACCTGATGCTGTGTTCAACAAATACAGTTGGCGTCAATAGAAAACGAAGCAGCTGCTGTTAATGAGGTGGCTTGCTTGTAGGCAGTAAGCTTACAGCCTTGTGACAGGGTCAAGCAGATTCAGGTGAACTACGTCACAATGAAGGCAACACAGATCAAAAAGAAATAAAAATAAACTAACAATAGACCCAGAAGAAGGCCACTGTTACAGTGGACGAAACTCTGGATTCTCCAGTATCGTTTTTTGCGTTATTACACTGTACGATACTCAGAAAACTTGTGTGTTAGCTGACTCCGACGGCGAAATCCTTTGCAATTATAAATAACAACAATTTGTTAAAAGTAATTACATCTTAACTGAAGTACAATGATGATGAGTAGCAATTTTGTTCAACGTTCTCTTGCACTGATCTATGACCACTCGTCTGAATGCTAATTCAGTAAATAATGACTAAATTGGCTAGCTAGTAGAATGCCTAATTGGAGTTTATGGGTTGCGACTTTAAATACTGTCGTGAAACATGGTGTTTATACTTTCGAACTCGTCGAGTGTTTGAGCAAGGCGACTCACGCCGTACTGAGACAGTTGCGAGAGAGTCGTTACGTGAACACTTGTTCACAGGCTTGTCTTAACTCGTAGGGAGTTAAACTGCAATGTCTCCTAGTATGGAGAATCGCACCGAGCACTAACAGTTAACGCTTGCGAGCCATTTGAGGACAACGACGATCAGGCTATTCCAGCCAAATAGGGTCTACCATGCCACTTAGCTAGGGAATAACTAGGAGTCTCTGCTTCACCGAAGACATAGGAAATGTACCAGACTGGGGTTTAACAGGCGAGAGACATTTAGAATAGATTCTCAGGTTCACAGCTCGCGCAGACAGCCGCCACTGCCGCCGCCGACGAAAAATAAACACATGTACACCCGTACCATGCCAGCAAGTGATATTAAATTGACACTGTTTATTTTGTACATTCAACCATGACCTGCAGTTAAACATATTCATGATTCTCGGGCCTAATTGAAGCAGAAACACGAGTTATCCGATTTGATGAAAACGACTGATAAAAACTGTAGAGTTTTTTTTTTTTTTTTTTTTTTTTTTCATCAGTCTACTGACTGGTTCGATGTGGCCCGCCACGAATTTCTTTCCTGTGCTAACCTCTTCATCTCAGAGAAGCACTTGCAACCTACGTCCTCAATTATTTGCTTGACGTATTCCAATCTCTGTCTTCCTCTACAGTTTTTGCCCTCTACAGCTCACTCTAGTACCATGGAAGACATTCCCACATGTCTTAACATATGTCCTATCATCCTGTCCCTTCTCCTTATCAGTGTTTTCCACATGTTCCTTTCCTCTCCGATTCTGCGTAGAACCTCCTCATTCCTTACCTTATCAGTCCACCTAATTTTCAACATTCGTCTATAGCACCACATCTCAAATGCTTCGATTCTCTTCTGTTCCGCTTTTCCCACAGTCCATGTTTCACTACCATACAATGCTGTACTCCAGACGTACATCCTCAGAAATTTCTTCCTCAAATTAAGGCCGGTATTTGATATTAGTAGACTTCTCTTGGCCAGAAATGCCTTTTTTGCCATAGCGAGTCTGCTTTTGATGTCCTCCTTGCTCCGTCCGACATTGGTTATTTTACTGCCTAGGTAGCAGAATTCCTTAACTTCATTGACTTCGTGACCATCAATCCTGATGTTAAGTTTCTCGCTGTTCTCATTTCTACTACTTCTCATTACCTTCGTCTTTCTCTGATTTACTCTCAAACCATACTGTGTACTCATTAGACTGTTCATTCCGTTCAGCAGATCATTTAATTCTTCTTCACTTTCACTCAGGATAGCAATGTCATCAGCGAATCGTATCATTGATATCCTTTCACCTTGTATTTTAATTCCACTCGTGAACCTTTCTTTTATTTCCATCATTGCTTCCTCGATGTACAGATTGAAGAGTAGGGGCGAAAGGCTACAGCCTTGTCTTACACCCTTCTTAATACGAGCACGTCGTTCTTGATCGTCCACTCTTATTATTCCCTCTTGGTTGTTGTACATATTGTATATGACCCGTCTCTCCCTATAGCTTACCCCTACTTTTTTCAGAATCTCGAACAGCTTGCACCATTTTATATTGTCGAACGCTTTTTCCGGGTCGACAAATCCTATGAAAGTGTCTTGACTTTTCTTTAGCCTTGCTTCCATTATTAGCCGTAACGCCAGAATTGCCTCTCTCGTCCCTTTACTTTTCCTAAATCCAAACTGATCGTCACCTAGCGCATTCTCAATATTCTTTTCCATTCTTCTGTATATTATTCTTGTAAGCAGCTTCGATGCATGAGCTGTTAAGCTGATTGTGCGATAATTCTCGTACTTGTCAGCTCTTGCCATCTTCGGAATTGTGTGGATGATGCTTTTCCGAAAGTCAGATGGTATGTTGCCAGACTCATATATTCTACACACCAACGTGAATAGTCGTTTTGTTGCCACTTCCCCCAATGATTTTAGAAATTCTGATGCAATGTTATCTATCCCTTCTGCCTTATTTGACCGTAAGTCCTCCAAAGCTCTTCTAAATTCCGATTCTAATACTGGATCCCCTATCTCTTCTAAGTCTACTCCTGTTTCTTCTTCTATCACATCAGACAAATCTTCACCCTCATAGAGGCTTTCAATGTATTCTTTCCACCTATCTGCTCCCTCCTCTGCATTTAACAGTGGAATTCCCGTTGCACTAATAATGTTACCACCGTTGCTTTTAATGTCACCTAAGGTTGTTTTGGCTTTCTTGTATGCTGAGTCTGTCCTTCCGCCAATCATATCTTTTTCGATTTCTTCACGTTTTTCCTGCAGCCATTTCGTCTTAGCTTCCCTGCACTTCCTATTTATTTCATTCCCCAGCGACTCGTATTTCTGTATTCCTGATTTTCCTGGAACATGTTTGTACTTCCTCCTTTCATCAATCAACTGAAGTATTTCTTCTGTTACCCATGGTTTCTTCGCAGCTACCTTCTTTGTACCTATCTTTTCCTTCCCAACTTCTGTGATGGCCCTTTTTAGAGATGTCCATTCCACTTCAACTGTAGCCGGCCGCAGTGGTCGTGCGGTTAAAGGCGCTGCAGTCTGGAACCGCAAGACCGCTACGGTCGCAGGTTCGAATCCTGCCTCGGGCATGGATGTTTGTGATGTCCTTAGGTTAGTTAGGTTTAACTAGTTCTAAGTTCTAGGGGACTAATGACCTCAGCAGTTGAGTCCCATAGTGCTCAGAGCCATTTTGAACTTCAACTGTACTGCCTATTGCGCTATTCCTTATTGCTGTATCTATAGCGTTAGAGAACTTCAAACGTATCTCGTCATTCCTTAGTACTTCCGTATCCCACTTCTTTGCGTATTGATTCTTCCTGACTAATGTCTTGAACTTCAGTCTACTCTTTATCACTACTATATTGTGATCTGAGTCTATATCTGCTCCTGGATACGCCTTACAATCCAGTAACTGATTTCGGAATCTCTGTCTGATCATGATGTAATCTAATTGAAATCTTCCCGTATCTCCCGGAGAGCTACGTATTGTTTTAATTGTGTACTTCGGTCTTTACCGACAGCCATTCAGTTTGGGTCTTTTCGTTGTGCATTTTAGCGTAATTAATATCTCTGGCCCAAATTGTATTTGTATTAAGACATGGCCATCCACCATTTTACCATTAAAGAACCTTATAATAGATAGAAATTTCGCTTCACGGTTGTCAACATCCAGTATCAATATCTTACCATCCTGCTAACATTGGTAACATTGCTATGTCATGAAGTCATACTTAGAGTAAAAATTAACCATAATAACGAAAATCTAAGATTTTCATTTTTTGCTAACACAATGTTACGTCTGAACCGTTACACTAATTTCTGTTGGCAATAACGTTTCCTTTAGAGGGAGTGTAGTGGAACCGACAGTGAGACCATTGTCTGATTACATCACTGTCCGTACTACTGCACTCTTCTGAACTCTGTGTGAGATGGTGTCTTCCTACCTTGCCGGCTTAGGTTCAACACCAAATTCCTAAAACACTCATAGAGGGACCTTGCAAAACTGTGGAAGGAAGATAGATTAGAAGCAGTCACACTCGTGTTAGATAGCTTGATGGTGGTGCCAGGCACTAAATTGTGAATAGCAGAGTAATCATGAATACATAGATGTAGATAACGTTTTTAATATTTTGCACTCCGTAATTCCTTCCGATGTAGTCCATCGCTAATGTTCCGAGTCATTGTTACAACTTTACTCCTCTGCTGATTCAGTTGTATTACAGATCAATCTAAACAAACATAAAATTTCAACAACTTTCAATGTGTAATAACCAAAACAAGAAGAAGCGCACAATAATTAGTTGGGATCTTATTACCTTTTATTACTATTTCATATCTAGGTTTAGGCTATAAATTGCAGTTTTCAGAACATTTGAGTTACAATCCAACAAACTCACCACAGTACATATCATCATACTATGTTACTGGTTTATAGTTGGAAGGAAACTGCCTATACGCCAGTAAGACCTATGGTGTTATGTACTAAAACGACTTCTTTGAGTTGTAACTCAAATATACTGAAGGTCGCTCCTTATAGACGAAATCTAGATATGCATGAGAAAAAAAAAACAATGAATTGTGACTGACTGCTGTGTGCCTCTCCTTCCTTATTGTCTATAGTAATGGATGTGCACAACAGTTCCTTATGGGATCAAAGTTGGGTAAGTAAAAGAAACGTTTATGTATCAATTGACGTCTCAATCAAGTTTCAATCTGGAAGGGGGGGGGGAGTAATATGCCTTTCAACAATACTGTAGTTGTCAAATAGGGGATTGTGAGCTTTATAGCGGATGGACACAGAAATGCGAACCTAACAGTAGAAACTCAGTTCAGGAGAACAGGAAATGAGCCGATTCAAAGCAGATAGGACACCCCAGCACGAGGATCTAAACGATGACAAGACCGCGAAAGACCGTTAAATGTTGAAAGAGAGTGTTTTGTGGTTGATTTACAATCATATAGTTCTAGCAGATCGTAATTTGTTAAAATGTTACACTAAGATTTATTTTTTTTACAAATTAAAACTTAGCGTGGGCCCGGGACCCTAAAACCTGAGTGCCTACCTTAAGCAGGCACTGCGCTACCAAATGGTTCAGATGGCTCTAAGCCCCTAGTACTTAGAACTACTTAAACCTAACTAACCTAAGGATATCACACACATCCATGACCGAGGCAGGATTGGAACCTGCGACCGTAGCAGCAGCGCGGTTTCGGACTGAAGCGCCTAGAACCGCACGGTCACATCGGCTTGCGAATGCGCTACCAATGACGCTATTCGTATACTTCACATCCAATGTCCAAGTTCCGATCAAGAAAAAAGGATACGCTTACTCTTTTTCGCAAGGTGACATGTATTGCATCTTTCTTAGATTCTCTTAGCACGAAAACTGTTGGTGATGGTTCTGCCAAGTTATCAGAGCACAAGCGCAACTGTGTGCTTTTTAAAGATGCTCTGTCTTCTCTGGTCGAATGGGTTCTAAAATTACACTTTAGTTGGTGAACTGGCTACTGTTCTTTTACCCAATGGCATCTTACTACGCTCTGGAGAATTGTAGTGCCACCTGCATGTTGACTATGGGTCCCTGGGTTTGCAAGTGGGGTTCTTACGAGAAAAGCTTCGTCTCAGTGGTGTGTGGGCACTCGGTGTTATACAATGACTTGAATGCTGTCAGGTTCATTGTCCTCAAATCCACTCGCATTTTAGTAGCGTAGAAACTTACATTTTCTACAGAAGGTGTGGCATAGCAGCACATGTTTGCAACGTCGATGTACATTAATGTCATTAGATGACGCGTCCGGACTTGGGTTACTGTCACCAACTTGACCCACAAGACACTCACTACAACGCTTGAAACATCGTAGTATCATTTTGGAACACTCTGCCAATTACTTTAACTGTGTTTACAATGTTTTATTTATTTCACATGCTGGGTATTATAACATTTATGGTGAATATAAGCATGGAATTCGTAGTATCGTCCAAAGACACAACAAAGTCAGCAACTGCATCGATACCACCGACATTGGCAACGTTTCGCTGCAGTCTGCAACGACGAATGAGGAGCATTCCTGAAGACACGTCCCCTCTCTCACAGCACGGCAGCGCCATAGCATCCGTATAGAGACCAGTGTGGAATCGCTCTGCCCCAGGTCGTGACATCCAATGAAGCAGTCAACCTCATACAATGAAGCATCAACCACATCTAGTTATGGCACCAGTTATATTATTGTTTCGGATGGAACTGTACTTCTGTACATATTGTACATCAAAGGCAGAGTTTGTGTATGTGTGTATCAAGCGATTCTTGACTGTTCAAGGACAGTTGTAAATATTCGACACATTCCTGAGGCAATGATTTGTAAAAGGTTAAATAAATCCTATTATCATACTTGTAATAAAGTGGAGTAATGTATACCATGTTACAGGTCTCATCAGCCTTCTTCCAGAGCAATCAAATAACTGGCAATTACATTACTGGCCATTAAAATTGCTACACCACGAAGATAACGTGCTACAGACGCGAAATTTAACCGACAGGAAAAGATGCTGTGTTATGCAAATGATTAGCTTTTCAGAGCATTCGCACAAGGTTGGCACCGGTGGCGACACCTACAAATTGCTCACACGAGGAAAGTTTCCAACCAATTTCTCCTACACAAACAGTAGTTGACGGGCGTTGCTTGGTGAAACTTGTTGTCATGCCTCGTGTAAAGAGGAGAAATGCGTACTATCACGTTTCCGACTATGATAAAGGTCGTATTGTAGCCTATCACGATTGCGGTTTATCGTATCGCGACATTGCTGATCGCGTTGGTCGAGATCCAATGACTGTTAGCAAAATATGGAATCGGTGGGTTCAGGAGGGTAATACGGAACGCCGTGCTGGATCCCAACGGCCTCGTATCACTAGCAGTCGAGATGACAGGCATCTTATCCGCATGGCTGTAATGGATCGTACAGCCACGGATCGATCACTGAGTCAACAGATGGGGACGTTTGCAAGAGAAAAACCATCTGCACGAACAGTTCGACGACGTTTGCAGCAGCATGGACTATCAGCTCGGAGACCAAGTCTGCGGTTACCCTTTACACTGCATCACAGACAGGAGCGCCTGCGATGGTGTACTCAACGACGAACCTGGGTGCACGAATGGCAAAACGTCATGTTTTCGGATGAATCCAGGTTCTGTTTACAGCATCATGATGTTCACATCCCAGTATGGCAATATCGAGGCGAACGCACATTGGAAGCATAATCGTCATCGCCATAGTGGCGTATCACCCGGAGTGATGGTATGAGGTGTGATTGGTTACGCATCTCGGCCACCTCTTGTTCGCATTGACGGCGCTTTGAACAGTGGACGTTACATTTCAGATGTGTTACGACCCGTGGCTCTACCCTTCATTCGATCCCTGCGAAACCCTACATTTCAGCCGGATAATGCACGACCGCATGTTGAAAGTCCTTTACGGGCCTTTCTGGATACAGAAAATGTTCGACTGCTGCCCTGGCCAGCACATTCTCCAGATCTCTCAACAACTGAAAATGTCTGGTCAATGGTGGCTGAGCAACTGGCTCGTCACATTACGCCAGTCACTACTCTTGATGAACTGTGGTATCGTGTTGAAGCTGCATGGACTGCTGTACCTGTACACGCCATCCAAGCTCTGTTTGACTCAATGCCTAGGCGTATCAAGGCCGTTATTACGGCCAGAGGTGGTTGTTCTGGGTACTGATTTCTCAGGATCTATACACCCAAATTGCGTGAAAATGTAATCACATGTCGGTTCTAGTAAAATATATTTGTCCAATGACTACCCGTTTATCGTCTGCATTTCTTCTTGGTGCAGCAATTTTAATGGCCAGTAGTGTATGATCAGACAACTGTAGCTCCGTCCGGTCATAATGGATACTGATATCAGAGAAAGGGTAATTTTTCTCTGCGCAAACTATACCGGGAGATCAAAAAGTTTGCGTTCAAAGGGAATACAGTCCGGAATCGATACACCAATCATGCAAAATCTCCTTGAGCACTGAGGCAATCATCCCATCGACGCACCAGGTACCGTTTGGGCAAACACCATGTCCAGCTGAGTGAAGAAGTCCATAACTGAATGCTGCACATCCTCATCCTACAGGAATCTTCGACCCTCTGAAGAATTATTTAAGGGACCGAAGGCGTGATTGTCACATGGGGAGAAATTAGTGCTATCTGTCAGTTGTTCAAGTGCCCCTCAGTTGAGGTGCCGTAACTTCTGTATTATGAAATTTGTGATGTGGAGACATGAGTTATCATGAAGCAGCAGGACCTCAGCACAACAGTGGTGTAGTAAAAACTTTTTCCATAGAATGTATCAGGAAGACCAAATGCAGTGGGAAGATGTAGAAGGCAGCATATTCAGACTCGTCCGAGCTTTCGAAGTGATTTATTGTTTCCAACTACAGTGCCACGTTCCCCTCGGTCTGCGTCACTGGGTCCCACAATGCTGAGGTCACCCTTTGGCTGTCTGCGAAACGGCTTGGCGCGGAATGGCTGCCTCAGAGACCCGTGCATGCACTGTGTGCTGGCCTTGCATGCCAGTGGAGTTACGCCGTCATTAGGATGCAGGCAGTCGACTCTGCGGTCTGCGTCCCTGCCGACTTAGCACTGCTCTGTGTGAGGCCGGTATTACACTATCAAATTTCTTTGTCAAATATCTTCGTCAAAGATATTTGATGGTGTAATAGGAACTTTGTCAAATGTCGTCCAATATTTGATCAAATCTAGGGCCTCGCTGTAGATTTCATCAAAGAAATCGCTTGTCTTCTGTTCACTGCAATGTGACATGTTACCACATGGAGCGCTAGCATCGCTGTAGCATTCTGTCGTCTGTAGTGTTTTTATAAACATTGCCGGTAAATACAATTGGTGTGTGCTGACAACTACAAAATTAATAGAGATGTATGAAGCTGATGAGGCGCTTTACAACGTGAGGTACCCTGAATACAAAAATAAAATAAGAAGATTGGAGACGAGACATGACCTGACCTAACCTAATCTAACCTAACGTAACATAACCCTCTCCTGTAGCAAGGAATCGGAGTGTTACAGTGAGCCTGTCTTCTGCAGATGTAGCAGCTCTTAAGTGAATATTGTGCTTTGTAATATGAGGATACACTTCACTGAGCACATACAGGAATATATGCACATCCATTCTTAAGTAATTGATGTACCACTTGACGTCTTCCACTGTAAGCTCACGTAAGAAGTTTTGTTGAATGCTTTTATCGTGTCGTCGTAAAACCCATGGCTTCACCCAGATTAGATTAGTTTTTCGTTCCATAGATCCGTGCTGAGGAGATCCTCGTGGATGTGGAACATGTAAATTTTTTTAAGCTGAAATAACAATACTAATAGTATGAATAAATACAATACATCATTTGTTACTATTAAAAATTTCATTAATTGAGTAGAAGTTGGCCACAAGTAAGTCTTTCAGGCTCCTTTAAAACTGGTCTTTATTTGTAACTAAATTTTTTATGTTTGCTGGCAAATTATTGAAGATGAGTGTTCCTGAGTAGTGCACCTCTTTTTGAACTAAAGTAAGTGCTTTTAAGTCCTTGTGTAGATCATTTTTGTTCCTGGTATTGTATGTATGAACTGAGTTGTTTGTTGGAAAATGAGATATATTATTTACGACAAATTTCATTAAGGAGTAAATATACTGAGAGGCAGTAGTTAGTATACCTAGTTCTTTGAAGAGGTTTCTACAGGACGTCCGTGAATTTACTCCACAAATAATACGTATTACACATTTTTGGACTCTGAAAACTTTTGTTTGACTTGAAGATTTACCCCAAAATATTATACCATATGACATTATGGAATGAAAGTATGCAAGCTTTTTCATTTTTATGTTGCCTATGTCTGCTAACACTCGAAATGCAAACAGATTTTTTAAGGCGTTTCTGCAGTTCTGGGATGTGCTCCTTCCAACTGAATTTATTATCAAGTTGTAATCCCAGGACTTTTAAGACTGTCAACCTCGTATGTATGGTTCCACTTTTTCCCCCACTTCTTTTCCGCATGTGCACACAATGCAATTGGGGTACGTACAACTGCTGCGGTTAATAACAAGTTGTTGTCAGCCATCTTCAACTTTGACGAAAAATTTGATGACAGTGTAATACCCTTCTAGCGCTACGTCAAAGATCTTTGTCAAATATATTTGACGGAATATTTGATCACATCTTTGATCAAATCTTTGACAAAGAAATTTGATGGTGTAATACCGGCCAGAGCTGCAGGCGGTCAGCTGCGTGTTTCTCGCCGGCATGGCTGAGATCGCAGCAACAACAAGGGCCCGCGATCCGGCTCTCGCCTCGGGATGCCTCTGGCGTGAGTTGGAAGCGAGGATGACTGCCCGCAGTAGCGAGCCTTTTAGTGGCTCGCTGCTGGCTGGCTACGGACCCCACATTGGCCTCAGAGGGTCGAACCAGTGACCTGCCGTGGACTGGAACGCTGGCACCCCATCTGCTGCTGCGTGTAGCTGGTGGTGTGACATGCCCCACCGTCCAGGAGAGCTGCCACACTTGAATCAATCTCGTTAGAAACCCACACCTCTTTATATGCGGCTGTGCGCCTCTGTTTTGCCATATGCGCCGCTTTGCATCATGTACTCATAACACGCTAGGCTGGCCAGTGGGCCCCTTTTGCCTGTGATCTGCGACATGTCAAACCCACTACGTATACTCTTTCAGCAATTTGACAGCCCTGTGGCCTCTGTTCTACTTCTCAACTGTTGGTATGTGTAACTCACTGCAATCCAGCCGGCACCTGGATGTAACCTGTGCTCAGAATACTGCAGAAAACTAACTTTCCCTATCCTAAACGGTGGTGCTGCTACAGTGATTTTCTACAGATATGCTGCCCCATACACATTCCATCTTCTCTGATAGATTTCTACCGGTGTTTGTCCTCAGGATCCAAGAACAGAATAATAACATCTTGGTCATATTTGGACGCGTTTGATAATAAAGTCGCCATAGTTTGTGTCTCCGCATTTATCACACGCACATCGGAATGCCATACAAATTCCTTGCCGATATGTTGGTGCTTGTGCAGGGTGAATCACCTGAAACTTGCACGGCTTAATGCGGAAATGGAAAGAGCTATTGGTGCGCGGCTTTCACAGAAAAGATTGGTGTTCATGGGTTCGTATTGTTAGCCAATACAGATTGTAACAATAGTTAGAAAGTGTAGTTTTGTGCAAACATGCACTTTTTAAACGGAACATTGAATATTGACAACAACAGACTAAAAGTAAGGAAATTTAGGGTGTCAGTGGTGTTTGTCGCAGAGCTCTAGTCCGAGTCGTTTAAGAGATATCGTATTTTGTGAAGTTTCCACACCGACACGTGTTTGTGCCATTTAACCATCGTACTTGCTAGTTACGCTGTTGTTATGTTTGCTTACTGTGTGCTTGTGTGCTTCTTGAGGGCAATGCGACTTGCTAGTCAGTTAGTGTGTGACAGTCCAAGTAATAGGTGCCGGCCGGGGTGGCCGAGCAGTTCTAGGCGCTACAGTCTGGAATCGCGTGACCGCTACGGTCGCAGGTTCGAATCCTGCCTCGGGCATGGATGTGTGTGATGTCCTTAGGTTAGTTAGGTTTAAGTAGTTCTAAGTTCTAGGGGACTGATGATCTCAAAAGTTAAGTCCCATAGTGCTCAGAGCCATTTCCAAGTAGTAGGTACTGTGGACGATGGAATTTACCAATGCAACAAAAGCCGACATGGTCATGGTGTATGGAGAGTGTAAGCAGAATGCAGTTCTTTCTTGTGAGGTGTATGCGGCAAGATATCGCAAAAGACATCAACCATCCCGACAGTTATTTGTCAACCTCTTCAGTCAGTTAAGTGAGAGTGGCAGTGTAACACCCAGACAACGTAACAGAAGGAAATAATTGGTGATAGAAGAGGGTAGGCATTGATGTTCTTCCCGCTGACGATGTTACATGTGATCCGCAAGTTAGCTCCCGTGAAATGGCACGAGGGACCGTCATGAGTCAGGAAAATATCCTACATATTCTTCATCGACATAGGTTCCATCCCTATCACATCTCTCTCGAGAAATAGATCCTTGGAAATGATTATGAGAATCATATTAACGTCTGTACGTGGAGATTAACACCGGATACTCAACATGCATCATGTATCTTGCTGAGTGATGAAATCACATTTACCAGTCATGGCCAGGTAAACCCCCGAAACATGAGCCACTGGTTTGGATTGTTTTTGGGGAGGAGACCAGACAGCAAGGTCATCGGTCTCATCGGATTAGGGAAGGACGGGGAAGGAAGCCGGCCGTGCCCTTTCAAAGAAACCATCCAGGCATTTCCGTGGAGCGATTTACGAGTCCTGTGTGCTAGCCACTGCCCCAACTCGCTCGGTGAGCTACTGGTCTGATGATAATCCTCGTTCGCTTCATCATGTGGAGTGTCAACATCTATGGAGTGCAAACGTATGGTGTGGGGTAGTGAACCACCAGCTCATAGGCCCGTTTTTCATAGACGGAACACTGAAAGCGCTCGAGTATCGCATACTCCTAACAGACCATTTTCCACGGATGGTAGAAGACGTTCTTCTGCCGACTAGAAGGAACCTGTGATACCACCATGATGGCTGTCCAGCACACAGTACACTAGGTACTACAGCATGTCTTCACGAATTGTTTCCAAATCGCTGGATTGGACCCAGAGAACCTGTACTTTGGGCGACCCGTTCCCTGAAGTTGACATTTTCCTCTGGGGACAGCTGAAAGACGCTGTCTGCAAGTACATACCAACTACACCGATGATATGCAACGACGTGTTTCTGTAGCCTACTCGTGCATCGCCGCTAAAATGCTAGCACGTGTGCAGCAGTCATGCCATACGAGACTGGAGGATGCTGGTGGTAATTTTGAACACAAACTGTAATGGTCAATCCTCTCATTACTGGTTAGAATCCACATAAATAGTGTACGCAAATTTTCGTTTCTGTGTGCTAATAAGAGGTGTGTGTCGGTGTGGGAACGTTTCGAAATATGATATCTCGTACACGATTCGCACTAGGATCCTGCAACAAACACCACTGATCCTACCATTAGTTTTAATGTGAATAGACGTTGTTCCACCTAAAAAATTTATGTTTGCAAGAAAAACACACTTTCTGAGTAGTATCACAGTCTGTTGAGTGGCTAACAGTAGAAGCTCCTGGTTACCAACCGAAAAAACACGTCAATAGCACCTTCCATTTCCGCAATATTCGCGGTGCAGATGCAGGTTATTCACCCTGTAACCCGTATCAGAGTCAAGCTACGTTGCGTATACGCTGCAGCAACGCTTCGAAAGGAAACTTTTTGATCGTCCTTTACATTTAGCGAATGTTAAAAGACTGCATTTAACTGAGAACGAAGAGGTTCCGTGTAGCATTTTGCAGTGTCTGCCGAGACACCGCGCAACTGCCACAGTACGAGAGCCGCCCGCAGGGGTTCGCCGTTCGTGCCTAACGCCCAGTGCAGTTCGGCGCAGTAGAACGGCGTAACTGTGCTCGCGCCCGCCACCCCGGAGGCAGTCTCGCAACGCTTAAGCGAGGACGCAGTGACCCGTAATGCGATTGCGACGGTTTCGGCTGACTCTTGCTTTTTAGACCGTTAACTCGGGACGAGCGCCGCGAACCCTGCAATCGGAAACGAGCTGTTTCCTCACGAAAGTATCTCTTCCTTTCGAAGAGAATACACTGTTGCGACAACAAATAGGAATCGGCGCTCTCTAAAGAAATGCATCCCTGCAGCCGAAGTCAACATCTGGCGAAGAGATTTTGTTACTCTAAATGTTTGTGTAATCTCTACCAGTGTTAATCTGGCGCCGTATCTGGATGTAAAGACCGAAACTGTGACACCACGATTCACGGAAAAAATCTCCTAGTATCTCTTTACGAAAGCATGGGTGGAAACATGCCAGTGAATTTATGTTGATAAATGTGAAGAATTTTAAAAGAAATAGACCCTTAAGACAAATTGCACAAATTTATCCTAGTAACAAGAGAAACTGTTTCGCCAAACGTCTGCTCTAAAGCTCTCTTCTTTTCTTTTTTTCCGTGGTAAGACTTTCAAGAGAAATCGATCTGTAGAAATTCCTCGGATCACTTCTCAGCTGTTCTGATATTTCTCCTTCCATGGTAAGTATTTAACTATCCTCCTTTGATCATCTTCACACTAGTTGTTGCAGTACTTTCTTCTTTTCTCCTGGACTGTCTGCCCACCTGTTTCTAATCTCTTGTTGTACTTAGATATTTGATTTTAGCTGACTTCATGCGACTTTACGTTAATTTCAGAAATTATTTTAGAAAAGACAACTCTTTCCGCCTGGACGGTGTTTAGCTACTCACGATCGCCATTTTGGCCTGCTATGGCATTGTCAAGTGACAGCTACCAATTACGTGCGACAACTTGCAAAATAGCACAGGATTCCTCGTCATTTACATACAAAAAGCAACGTTTCATGTAATAATTACTATCGCTTCATGTCATCTGCATATTTAATTTTCACTATGCATCATACACCAGTTCTATCATTGCTTGTGAATGGTACCACAAGTTTCGAAGTAGAAGGTTTTTTGTGTCCCACTAGTACCTTTCGGTTCAGCGCTACTAAGGGCATCTTGGAGGTCATCACACTAGTCCTGCGTCCTTTGTCCCAAGCTTTGGTGAATCTGGCTTACTTTGTAGCTTGCCTATGTTTTAGAAATTGCACTGTTAATGCAAGCAGTCCTTTTTAGCCCTAATTTGGTGAAACAATTACTTGTTATTCACAAACCTACAATCTAATAAACAAATTATGTTACCCCACACGACTTCCAAATTGTATTACAATTTAACGGCGTAGCTCACACAATAAATCGCGTATCTCCAAGGACCAGTCAAATGAAAACGAGACAGATGGGAAAAATCGTAAAATCTGTATTATTTCAAAAGTAATCATAATAATTGTTAAGACTTTTATTCCACTATGACACGAGGCTCTCAATGCCTTCCTGGAAAATGTTTTCGGTTGACTACTGTAATCATACCCTCACACACATACCATTAAAGCTCTCACACTTTACACAAATTTTTGAAAATTATGAGAGGAGTAAGATTACAAAAAAATTACATTTTACTTATGTCGTTGTTGTTGTCGTCTATTGCTGAAAGCCTAGTCTAGCGGTACGTTCTTCTAGCTGAAAATTTCGATTTCTTAGGTCTTTCCTGACAAAATCACCGATGAAGAGTTCCCTGTTGCTATGAATATCTTTTTTTTATTCCACTCTTCTAAATCACACTAATTTTACAATTTCCACGTTCAAAAAATCAATAATTATATTTTTGTTCACAAGTTTAGCAAAATGCGTGCGTTCCCATCACAGGCATGTCCACCGCTACTTACATTCTGCGTTACTTACATTATTACAAAGAGGTTAAAAAGCAAAAAAGGTTACAAAATTTCTCGACAGGACAAGAATCTTTACGAAATTATATCATTATTTCATAAAATCCAGAAAAAAATAATAATTAGCTTTAGATTCCACAATTAATAATATGAATTGTCTAAGTGTGCAATAATTTTGTAATTTCAAATATTCTTAAAAGAAGAGTAATTATAACTGTTAGTACATATCGATTGTAACACATTAATTTCTTTTTTATAGATTTTAGCCTGAAATATAATACATCGTATACAGGTACAAAATCATATGAAGTCTTTTATTGAAACAGCTGAGATAATTTTAACGTATGCGAGATTCGAGATTATGAATGGTATCGGTTATCGCTATAAAAAGAAAGGTAATGTTAGAGGAGAAGCATTCATAACACTTCAAAGCCATGATTATTCCCATGCATGCACCTCTTCGTCCCAAGCAAATCGACGGCACGACGGCAACTAATGTAATTAGGGTGTAGAAAAGTTTCCGCTTCCAGTAAAAAAGAAAAAGAAATGGAACAGTCACGAAGTTCAACAGCATCCACTACGGATTAAATTCAACTAACGTATTTTTTCGGGGATCGTGGAATACGGAAATCGCATGGGGAGACATCGGGGTTGTACGGAGGATGTGTAAGGGCTTCTCAGCGAAACTTCTGCAGCGCAATCGAAACAACTTTCGCAACAAATGGGCGGGCATTATCCGCCAACAGAAGGAAACCCCGTCCATTAACATTCTTGGGTGTCTGAACTTGACGGCGCGCTTCAAATTTCCAAAGTGTCCGCGTACCCGTATGTATTAACTGTGGTGCCGTGTTCCTGAAAGACAATGAGCAGCGGACCCTTTCCGTCAAAGAAGAAGGTCCTCGTGGATTTACCGGAACTAGCGAGCACAGTCTTGGATTTTTTTGGTGGGGCTGCATCGATGTGATTCCATCCTTTGCTATGACGCCTGTTTCCCGGCTCAAAATAGTGACGCCATGTTTCTCCTCCTGCAACTGTACGCGAAAGGGAACGATATTCCTCATCGTGATACCGTTCCAGGTAGTGCAATGATGTCGACATTCTGTTCAACTTCTTCTACTCCTTCATGCTGTGGGGCATCCACTGGCGCACAGATTTTTCGGAACTGTCGATGCTCTTTCTTGACGGCGCCCAACACGAACCGAATGTCTTCCATCTCCCGCCGCCAGTAATTTCTAACGGCATCATCTACTGCAGCGTCCTGGCCGACTGCTATGTCTTTCAATGACGCCCGACCTCAGTATCGTTTATTCGACGCAAACACACGCGCACGTGGCATAATGTGTTCGCCATACACATCAGCGGTACGGGGCTGAATTTCACTTCCCAGTGTTCCCTCCGCAGCCATGCCTACTACAACTAAACATCATACACAGTTAAAATCACTCGTAATATCCTACAAAAAAAAAACTTGCAGTTTAATACTGTGCAACGGGAATCATGGGCCCTGTTTGTAATTACAGCACTTAGATCTGGAAGTGACTATCTGCTGATAATACTTCTGTAAGTGAAGATTTGCTATTTAAAAAGTTCAATGATGACCTCTCCATCAGCTAAGAATTCCGAACTTGTCCACCATTCGCGTCTCCAGGGGATGGGTGGGGGGGGATGGGGCGGGGGGGGGGGGGGGTAGGGGGGGGAACTGCGAAGAGGGAAGTGAGCGTGAGAAAAAAGCTGAATGACTAACGAAAGAATAATGTTTAAGGTGTCGGAGCGCTGAATGTCAGACGTTTGAACGTGGTAGGGAAGGTAGAAAATCAGAAAAGGGAAGTGCTAAGGCTCAATCTATATATAAAGTGCAGGTCAGTAAATCAAACAGAAAGAAGACGAGAATTTTTGGTAGGATGAGTATAGGATATTATCAACAGCAGCATAAAATGGTATAACGGTAGTAAGGTTCGTAATGAATAGAAAGGTAGAGCAGCGAATGAGTTGCTGTGAACAGTTCACTGATAGGATTGTTCTTATCAGAATCGACAGCAAACCAGCACCTACAACAGTAGTTCACTTACACATCCCGACATGACAACTAGAATGTGGAGAGAGAGAGAAAGTTTAGAAGGTTACGAAGCGAGTAACTCAGTACGTAAAGGGAGATGAGAATCTAATAGACATGGGGGATTGGAATGCCGTTGTACGATAAGAGGCAGAAGAAAGGGTTACAGGAGAATATGGCTTGGTAGTAGGAATGAGAGAGTTCAAAGACGAGTTCAATTCTGCAAAAAAATTTCAGCTAGTAACAGCGAATACTCCTTTCAAGAATCACAAGAGCAAGAGGTATACATGGGAAAAGGCGGTAGATACGGGAAGATTTGTTAAGTTTCATCATGGTCAGGCAGAGATTTGCCCATCAGATATTGGATTGTAACGTATACACAGGAGCATATATAGCCTCAGGTCACGATTTAGTAATGATGAAGAGCAACCTGAAGTTCAAGAGACTAGTCAGGAAGAATTACTGTGCAAACAAGTAAGGAAAGAAGAGGTGCGCTTAAATATCTCTTATTCTTCAGATAATGCTATAATGAATAGTTCAGTAGGCAGTTCAGTCAAAGAAATATGGATTTCTCTAAAAAGGACGATCACAGAAGTTGGAAAGTACGCGGCAATAACTGTGTGGAAACTACAGTCCAGGGAAGGAAAGGCGAAATGGCTGCGTCAATCAAAAATAAATATTAATAGGAACAACTGACTCAGCATATAGAAAAGTCAAAACACCATTCTGTGAAATTAAAAGCAAGAGTGCTAACATTAAGAGTCCAATGGGCATTCCACTCTTCAGGGGAGAGAGCGGATAGGTGGAAAGGTTACATCGGAAGCCTCCTTGATGCGGAACACTTGTCTGATGACTTGGCAGACGAAGCAAAAATAGTCGGTAGGTAAGACAGAGGGGATTTAGTATTAGCGTCAGAATTTAAAAGATCTTTGGAAGACTTAAGCTCAAGTAGGGCGGAAGGAGTGGGAGACATTCCATTGAAATTTTCAAAACCATTGGGGGATTGGGAGGAGTGGCAACAAGACGACTGGTATGTAGAATGTATGAGACTGCTAATATACAATAAGAGTATCAGAAAAAGATTCTAAGAACCAAAAATGGCGAGAATTATTGCACAATTAATTTAACATTTCATTCATCAGAGCTACTGACAATAACAATATACAGACGAAAGGAAAAAAATTGAGAATGTGTTAGATGACGATTAGTTTGGCTTTAAGAAAGGTAACGGCATCATAGAGACAGATCTTACGTTGAGGTTGATAATGGAAGAAAAACTGACGGAAAATCAATACTCGTTCGAAAATGTAAAATGGTACAATGTCTTCGAAATTCTGAGAAAAATAAGGGTATAGAACAGGGAAAGACATGTAATAGTGTATGTACGAGAACCAAAAGGGAATAAGAGTCGAAGACCAAGAACGAAGAGCTCAGGTTAAAAAAGGTGTAAGACAGGGATGTAGTCTTTCGCCCCTGCTGTTGAATCTGCAAGTCGAAAAAGTAATGACGAAAGTTAAAGTATCAAGAGCCGGATAAATTCAGGGTAAGAGGATATCAATGGTACGATTCGCTGTTGACGTTGCCACCTCAGTGAAAGTGAACAAAAAGTACAGAATATAGACTGGGAGTAACCCGAAGAAAGAAAAAAATAATGAAAGTAACAGAAATGAGAACAGCGAGAAACTTAACATCAGGATTAGGTGCATCATGAAGTAGACGAGGTTAAAAGATTCTACTATCTAGGCAGCAAATAACCCATGACGGATGGGACAAGGAGGTTAAAAATAGCAGACGAGCACTTTCAAAAAGGGCATTCATGGTCAACAGAAGTCTATTGTTATCAAACATAGGCCTTTATTTCAGGAAGAAATTTCTGAGAACGTACGTCAGGAGCACAGCATTGTATGGAAGTGAAACTTTATTTGTGGGAAAACCGCAGGAGAGAACAGAAGCATTTGAGAAGTGGAGCTACAGAAGAATGTTGAAAATTATGTTGATTGACAAAGTAAGGAATTCGTTAAGGCATCAGGTAATCTCCCTTGGTACTAGAGGGAGCTGTAGAAGGTAAAAACTGTAGAGGAAGACAGAGATTGGAGTACACCCAGGAAATAATTGAGGACGTATTTGCAAGTGGTAGTCTGAGATGACACACGAAAGTGAGAGGGATTCGTGGGAGACTACAACAAACCAGTCAGAAGACACATGTCTAAAAAAAAAAAAAAAAAAAAAAAACCAGAAAGAAGATGATGATGGGGCTCGAAAGAAATGAATATGCATGAATTGTTACGAAAATCTGAACACAATAACACAATGCTCCTCTGGAAGTTGTTTCGTTTAACATAAAAACACACACTGCAGAAAATTTGCCACAGCATATCTGCACTAACAAGGAGGACACAATGGAAACGTATTTTTGTATTCTTTAATATTCATGGTGTTTGAAGTTCAAAACTCAAATATTTACCAAAAGAATTTGATTGCAAGGCGACAAAATGTTATCTACTCTGAAAATATGCAAATTGGCCCTGTCATCTGTCACGAAATAAATAGACACATTCCAAAACGAATTAGGAAACAAAATATCAGAATTGCTGCCTGAACTGACCACACATGATTATAACTGTATGTTTAAGCTCAGAATGCCTCACATATCTAGTGCTAAATACCTTTGTAGTTGTCTTCTGTTCACTATAATCTAAATCGAACAAATCTTTTCTTTATTCTAGAATTCCTTACAATTTCCATGCTAAAAAACAAAGATTTGCAGATCCTGATTACATTTTTCTGTCCAGATCTTAAGCATTTCTTTAGTCATCTGCACCGCAGCGAAATGTGCGTTATGTGATTACTATCGCTATATTATCGCAATCATAAATTCGTTTAGTCGAGATTATTATGTAATTATTACGGCTTTTTCACTTGACTTACCTATTTCCTTTCCCCTGTCGCTTCATATAAACATGAAAAAACGTCAGCTGCTAAGTTGTACCGCAGTTATCATGATGTTAGTATAAAAGATAGATGGTACTAGACAAGGGAATGCGTTGCAACTGTGGCAGGAGTTGGAAGTAAATTGGTCATAGGGATCTGACAGCAAGTCTTCAGACTGCAGATTAATGTATCGAATTTCTGCAAAAATGATCTTAGTGTCCTTACTGATCATTTCTCCAATGCGGCTCTACCTCACCTACTCAGTCGGCTGCAGAATCGGTCATTACCGGCGCACCAGCGTCCCTCGCGTGTAACTAAGTTCGAGTCAGCCCGATGTGTATCTAAGCCCCTCGGCTAATCTGCTCGGCATCACAGGCCGGCGGAGGAGAAGCTTGGTTGTGAAGTATCCTGGAGATGAGGAAGTCGGAGAGTCGAATGCCCAAAGTCGAATGAAACTGAACCGACTAATTCTTAAAAGAAAAACTCGTATTTCCGTGTTTTGATTTCTTTACTCTGTTCGCATTCGATGGGCTACAAATATTCCGATCGCCGACCACTAAAAAGGTTCTTAAAGCATGCCAGACCAGTTCCTGAGTTTTTCTTAAGCCCGTCAACCAGTAAAGAGCTTCCTACCAATTAGTCCTGAAAAAAAAAAGGAATCTGTCTCTCTATCTCCTTCGTTGGCTAATGAAGCGGGGCCTCAATAGGAAAGGCGACTTTCTCTCTCACACTTCCAGTCTATTTACATTAGCCAAATCTGGCATTTCGTTCATTTCGTACACTTTTCGTTTTTATGGACCTAATTTCCGGCGGTATCCCGAACTGTGGACTCTCACTCCATTTTCTACATGTTAACTGTGCCCTTGGTGTGTCCCAGAAAAACACAGCTTTCTACGTTTTTTCCCCAATGTTGCGTTTCCTGGCCATTGCCAAACACAGCATTTTTCCTCTTTGCACCTTCGAGTTGTAAAACAATCACTACTGGAGGCGTTACACTACGGAAGAGCGTTTCTATGTTTCCTGAGGGTGTCCGGCGTACAGCTGGGGCATCTCAAAAGGAAGGTCTGTTCAAGTGAACGGCATTGACCTGCGGCCAATCCAGTGCACCCTTCTGAGATTTCACTCTTGGTGGTCTCTCTACCTGGCTACAGAGCCTCCCTTCTAACCCGAGACTTGGCAGTTCGTTCCAGTGTGCTTCCTAGATGGCTTCATACTCTTGTACACCATGCAAATCCGAATCAAAATGTAAAATTACCATAATTACCTACCGGCAATCATTAGTACTAATATGCATTTCACTTCTTGTGTTGATAGCCGGCCGGAGTGGACGAGCGGTTCTAGGCGCTACAGGCTGAAACCGCGCGACCGCTACGGTCGCAGGTTCAAATCCTGCCTCGAACATGGATGTGTGTGATGTCCTAGTGTCAGTTAGGTTTAAGTAGTTCTTAGTTCTATGGGACTGATGACCTTAGAAGTTAAGTCCCATAGTGCTCAGAGCCTTTTGAACCATTTTTTGTGTGATAAATTATTCCGATCTTATGGGACTTTATATTTTGATTTTGTGCTATTTGTGGGGCAGTATTGGGAAAAAACGGCCAGGTAACACGATTTAGCTCTCAAAAATTCTCGAGAAAATCGACATTGAAGTTTTCCAAGAGTCTTTAATACTATAAAGCAAGTTTCAGTTTGTGGTGGACAGAGTGGAAATGCGTTTTGCATGAGCGTTTCCATGGAGTGTTAAATTCATAAAGATGAGAAACATTATTTTGCACTTTTTTGAAATTCACAGAATATCTGTGATTATGAATTCTTATTTGCAATGTAAATGTCTTTTTGAGTGCGATGTGTAATTAAAAATAATAATACGTCCATTTTTCATAGTGACAATTAGGTACGTGTTAATTAGCGTATATTTGATGAATTTTGTATTTAAATGACGTAGGTATTCGAACTGAACGTCAGTGTTCAAGACATTCTGAAAATCAAAAGTCGATTTTGGCAAGAAATTTTAGAATTGCATTTAATTGCTTTTGTTGTTTGATTTTTGAGTTCTGTACTTCAGTTACAATAAATATAAGAAATTACAAAAATCCGATTGTCATGTGGTTTTGTCAGCAGCCGAGGACAGAAATGCCTTCACATCTCAATGTCTGAATGCAGATAACTGCATATTTAGCACAATTAATGGAGAGAATAATATTACAACTTAATCATTTCATTATATGTGTTACGCGCAATGTCAAGTGGAAAAAACGGGATACTTCTCAACGTTTGTGCACAATATGGAGTCAGCCAATGGGTGTACCTGAAATATACGTAAATATTCAATAAATGAATTAGGAAACTTGAAATTAGTGACAGCAAATGTTATTATATGATCTATATTAACTTCAAGTAAAGCAAACAAAAGACACGAGCCACGTAGTTGTCAGGATACGCGTGGAACAGTAGTGCCGAATATAGGTTACCACACAAAAGAAAATTAGTGTACACTACTTCCAATAAAATATAAAATGACTCAGACTGTCGGAGAGAGTGAAGAAATGGACTACATAATGCTTTGGATGGAATAACCAGAACACGCCTCGTAATCAGCTTCAACCTTACGAAAAACGATAGATCTCTAAACTTCTGTAACAATTCCAGTCTTAATATCAGTTCGCCTTCGCAATTCAGCACAATTTTAACACAATTCACCACAAGTTTAACACAATTCTTCATTAGATAATAGGCGAAATTGGCGAAAAATAACCAGAGCGATACAAATACCACACGAATAAATTTCTTGCAATACCTTGCAATGGAAAGTGCTCACGAAATCTGCAAAACTGCTACACCGCCGCCTGCGCTTACGAGCAGAACGTCCCTGTTAAAACTGCCTTTCGAACTTATTCGCGAGCATGCCCACGTAACCAGCGGCTGTCTAATTGGCTGGACGCTTCCTACGCAACGTCTTATTGCGAGACAGTTCAAAGGACGTGCACTGCACGACACAACATCGATACAAAAAGTTAGCAAAGGCTAGTTACTGAGTTATTGAAAGAGAAACTACTCATAACTGAAAGTGAATTTTAACACGCAAGTTTCAAGTTGTGGACTGTGGTTAAACTGTCAAGGTTGAGCTAGGATTCTCAGTGCTTTTGGCGCCTCACGTAGTCCATGCTACAACCCATCGTCGAGGTCATGATATTTATTGCTATGTAAATGTCTGAATTTCATTTCTGCAGAAGTATAACATGTCTACTTTGGTAAATTTTAGGTTTAATCATACTAAGAATATTCTTGATGTTCTTCTCTGGTGTGAACACTTAATTGTTTTACGATTTTTGTAATTTTTTTTTCATTTCCCGTGCACTCTTTATATCCATATACACACTGAAGAGGAGTGGGTACGCTAACTTCGCCCACTTGGATATTTACGAGTCAACTTCGACTCTTGGTAGTCTTTAGAGCCGGATTTACGCAACATGAAGACAGTCTAAATTTTAATTCATTAATACGAAGCATAAATGCGGATATCTATAGGCCACAGGTAACTTCAGGCGACAATGCATTAACTGTTAGACTAAAGGAAGATGGTCTGCAATCGCATAAATAGTTGTTATATTTAATAAATTTACCTTGGGGGGTATTTTAGTAAGCGTATATAGCAAGTGTTACCAAGCAATGTAGATTCTACACCTCCGTAAAATATTCCGTAACCTACTGTAGAGTGCATGACTTGAAACCTGCGTTACCTTCGTAGAGGCCACGGTTTGAACTAATGGTACAATATGTCAGCGACATTACAGATTTACGTTGGTCATTCTAAAGCAAGTAAACATTATATAACTACCTGGCAGATTAAAACTGTGTGCCAGACCGAGACTCGAACTCGGGACCTTTGCCTTTCGCGGGCAAGTGCTCTACCAACTGAGCTACCGAAGCACGACTCACGGCTGGTACTCACAGCTTTACTTCTGCCAGTATCTCGTCTCCTGCCTTCCAAACTTTACAGAAGCTCTTCTGCGAACCTTGCAGAACTAGCACTCCTGAAAGAAAGGATATAGCGGAGACATGGCTTAGCCACAGCCTGGAGATGTTTCCAGAATGAGATTTTCACTCTGCAGCGGAGTGTGCGCTGATATGAAACTTCCTGGCAGATTAAAATTGTGTGCCCGACCGAGACTCGAACTCGGGACCTTTGCCTTTCGCGGGCAAGTGCTCTACCAACTTTTTTTTTTTTTTTATTTTCCTGGACCTCTTCCACTTCAGGCGTTGGCCCCTATCATCCATATCACCCCCAAACTCCTATCTAACCTAAAAAAAAAAAAAAAAATAAATTACCGCTTCATTATGGCAAAGTGTGAAGTAAGAAATTTTGAAACAAAGCTTTGTATTTCCGACTCGTTTTAAGGTTGTGGTGTTCTTCCATTATATACTGTATGTACTCGTCTATATTCGCATGTGTATTCGTAACTGCAAAATATGCAAACTGGCCGATAATCCAAACATAGCTATTGTGCTTTGTTGCAGGAAAGAAATGCCAGTCTGGTTGAAGTACATCTTTAAGTGTTATGGCAGAGTCTGTGGTTCTAGTAATTATTGCGAGTTTATTTCTAGTCCAGTTCCATATGTGGTATTGGTCGCGGCAGATGAGAATGTGTGCCAAGGTATCTACAGTATGGCAATGATCGCAGTACGGACTCTGCTTCATTTTGATATTGTGCAACTTTTCACCTGTGGGGACCTTCTCGTTCACAATGTCAAACCACGTGGACACTACTTTGGAGTGGAGGATGGGATTGTTAATGTTTTTCCAGACGTTACTCCAGTTGACCGCTGGATATTTCGCTTCAATTGGGTTTTGCCTATGGTGTCTCGTGAGGTGGTAATAGGTCCTTCTGGTGTTAAGCAGCTGTGAAGTGTCTTGAATATAGCTCATTTCCAGATAATAAGTCCGGACGTGATCGAGTTGAGCGCTGATGCGACCAACATCGACTGGGGCCTTTTTGCTCGTTGGGGCTAACCTGTTGAATAACGTTTTCGTAATTGTCGGATGGGGTGACTGCAGTATTTTGCGGATTCGGTCCATATATACGGCAGTGCATTGGTTCTTGATGTCTTTGACGCCCAAACCACCAGCGGCGCGGGTTAACACTATGGTTGGCATAGCGACTTTAAAGATGTTTCCGCTCCATATGAACCAATACGCTGCAGCTAAAAGCTTTTGCGCTGTATCCTTGGGTACTGGTAACACTGCTGCGATGTGATATATTTTGCTTAGCGCATAGCTGTTAATCAATAGAGCCCTCTGTATCCGATTGAGCGTTCTAGTTTTGTGTTCACGGAGAGTAGCCCTGAATATATGCAGTTTATGGTCCCAGTTGGCTACTGTCATCTCTCTTGGGTTGGCCATTAGAATCATACCTAAGTGGTTCGTCTTCTCTGTTCTTTGTAGCCATGTTCTTGGAATGGTCTCCATATGGGATCCGACAGGTAAAATTTTCGAGTTTTGTTCATTGAGTTTGGCTCCGGAAGAAGTGGCGTAAGCGTGGATTATTTGTTGAACGACTTCCATTTCTGAGTGCGTGTTAACTACTACACTGACGTCATCAGCATAAGCGTGACACACGGTTTTTGTACCCAACACCTGTAGACATTGTAACCTGTGATGCAGGTTTAACAGTAACGGTTCTACGGCGATTGCGTATAGTGCCATAGAAAGGGGGCAGCCTTGTCTCACTGATTGCTTGATCGGGACTGGTGAACTTAGCTGACCATTAATTTTGATTCGAGAGGAAGTGCCGACTATACATTTGCGTATGATCTGAATAAAATGAGCACTGAATCCCATCCGTTGCATTACAGTTAGTAGAAAGTGGTGGTTGATGCGGTCAAAAGCCTTATCGAAGTCTAAAAACATGAGACCAACATTGCAGTTGCATAGCCACGACAAATATATTATGTCTCTATATTCACATAATGCATTCGACATTGATCTCCCTGGCACAGCACTCATTTGATAAGGGCCAAGTACTTTCGGCAGTACCGTCTTCAGTCTACAGTTTATGAGTCGGGTGAAGATTTTATAGTCGGAATTGAGGAGTGTTAGTGGTCGAAAATCCTTCAGCGTAGCGCTACGTGGTTTTTTGGGGATCAGTACAATCATTCCTTCGGTAAACTGAGATGGCATCTGCACGTCTCCCAATAATTCATTGCATATTTTGGTGAATTCCGGTCCTATGATGTGCCAAAAACAAGCATAAAATTCTATGGGTAGGCCATCTAAACCAGCAGATTTCTTTGTAGGCGAGTCTTTGATTATGGCACATACTTCTTCCTCAGTTATGTGGGCTACAAGGTCGGCGTTGTCAGTCGGATGGACCGTGGACTGAATGTTGGATAAAAGCGGCTCACTTGCCGTCGCGTCAGTCGCCGATGCGGAGTAAAAATCTGTATAATGTTGCACCACGTAATTTTTAACTGTGACTTGTTGATCGTATTCGTTCCCCTGTTCATCACTGAGAGTGTGGATTAACTTTTGTTTACATCTCTTGGCTTCCCGTATCACGTGATATACGGACGTATTCTCCTACGTCAGTTCAATCGGAGGACGCGATCGAACTTTTTTCCCCTCTAGTGATTGTCGTACCAACGCCGTTATTCTTGCTTTGGTGCGTTTTATTCTAGAGCTGTTTGCTACTAATCCCATGGGGTCATCATACAGTTCGCGGAGGCAAAGAAAGTGATACTCCAAGGTGCGTTTTCGCCAGTACGCTTTCATGCGACCATATCGTGCGATGCATTTTTTTATCTGCGGTTTCGCAGACTGTAGCCACCACATGATGCGTGTAGGATATCTGGATTGCATCCGAAGACAACGCTGCCATGTAGCATGGACCTCCTGTTTCAGTACTGCGTCCTCCAAAAGTGACACGTTTAGCTGCCATACGCCCCTTCCCAGGAATGTTTTTTGTTTAGTATGCTTCGCGGTTATATGAAATGCGCAGTGATCCGAGAAGTTAAGAGGCCAAATTTCACAGTCAGTTACATTATGGATAAAACCTTTCGTTACATACAGCCTGTCTAGTCTGCTTGCCGAAGTACTGGATACGTACGTGTATCCTCGGGTGTGCGGGCGAAGGTGGCACCAAGCATCTATCATATCGAGCCCGTTAATTAACAGCAACAGCTCCTCACAAAAGTTGAAGTTCGGGATTTGATCTTCTGGACGCAATACGCAGTTAAAATCTCCACCCAAAATTATGTGCAGTCGAGGATCCGTTATTAATGGGACAATTTCGTCCCGGAACAGGTTGCCCCTTGCTCGTTTTCCGCTGGATCCAGAGGGAGCATATATATTAACAAGAAGCAGATCATATATTTGTGCAGTTATGCCTCGTCCAGATTCAAGTATTGCTTTTGCTGTACATGGTATGCCGTGTTTGAACAGTATTCCTGTTCCACATTCATTGCCTATGTTTAAGATCGCCTCATATCCGTACACATCCGCTATTTTGGTTGTAACTACCTCTTGTAACATCGCTATGTCAATGTCGGCGGCATATAAGTAGTCCTTCACAGATTGTAACTTCACGTCCGAAACTATTCTGTTTACATTGAGCGTGGCGATTTTATACGCCTGCGTCATTCGGTAGTCCAACTAAGCGCATTCAGTGTCGTCAGACCATGCTGTCCCCGTATCAGTTCCGCAGCGGTCAACAGTGTCCATTGGTTCTTCAATTGGAGGGGCGAGGTTCATCTGTACGTCCTCATTCGGGTTGGGGATGTCTGGTTTTCCGATGTCTACCACGCCTTGCTTTCCGCTTCGATCTGTTTTAAGAATTTTTTTGGTACGGGAGAGTTTTTTCTCCAGTTCTTGAATCTCTTCAGGGCTCTGTTTTCGTGTTTGCCGTTTAGGTTTCACCGGCTGCTGTCTGATGTTGTCTTCCTCAGCATTCTTCAAATCTTCTAAGCGGGTGGTGTTTCGAGCTAAATTGTCGACCGTGCTCTTGGTGGATGATGGTGTCAATAGAGAAATCGGTTCACTATGAGGTTGCTCATTCCGGGATGGTTCTTGCATGTCATTCTCAACAGCGGAGGAATCGGATAATTTGCTGTGGCTCCCAATATCTTTCGGTGGCTGTTGTGTTGAAACCGTTACAGCTGTCACGATTTCCTTAGGTTCGGGTGATCTAGCTTCTGTTGTGTCAGTGGTGGCAATCTGGGCTTCTATTCGGGTGGGATGGTTCTCCGAATTCACATCAGGGCTTGGGGTCAAGACTTGGCCGCGGGCAGCCGTAGCGTAAGTCGCTGGCAGCGTAGTCATAGCAGGCGGTCGCGGGGCCTCGCCAGCCGGCAGCTGCGCCACTCGCCGCTGTAAACACTCCGCGCGGACGTGGCCGGGAGAGTTGCACGCCGCGCACGTCCTCGGCTGGCCGTCGTATTGCCTCACTCCGTTGAGAACTGGGAATTTGCGCGCGTTGGACCACCGTTCGGCAACATTGCTGAGAACTTTACCGTACGGCGCTATCACTGCGTTTATTTGTTCCGCCGGTACTTCGAATGGTAGTTCGAATATCCTGATAGTTCGTATTCCAAACCCTGCATGTGTTACGGTGACTTCGCCTACGTTTCCATCACAATGCTTAAATTGCATACTTCCTCCGCAATACTCAACTATTTTGTCACATAAGTTAGCATTCCTCAATTTCACAAATACAACGCTGCTCACTATCGAAAGATGCATTCCAATGACATCCTCTGAATCAACTTTCACTTCGTATTCCAACCAATCTTCGATTTCGTGTAGTTTAGGTCGGGCGTAATTACGATCAAACGAGAATTTCAAAGTATCTTGTCTGTTCAAGTGGGCCATCACGGATTCATATTTCAAATTTCAATATGCGTAGAAGTTCTGCAACGATGCAAGACGCACTGCGACTTACCACGCCGAAGCGCAGCAGACCGCGGCGCACGAAACTCAGCACACGTCCGCACAGCACGGCTGACGCGGCGAGACTGCCCGACCGAGACTCGAACTCGGGACCTTTGCCTTTCACGGGCAAGTGCTCTACCAACTGAGCTACCGAAGCACGACTCACGGCCGGTACTCACAGCTTTACTTCTGCCAGTATCTCGTCTCCTGCGTTCCAAACTTTACAGAAGAGCCGTGAGTCGTGCTTCGGTAGCTCAGTTGGTAGAGCACTTGTCCGCGAAAGGCAAAGGTCCCGAGTTCGAGTCTCGGTCGGGCACACGGTTTTAATCTGCCAGGAAGTTTCATATCAGCGCACACTCCGCTGCAGAGTGAAAATCTCATTCTGGATTACATAACTAAATACACGAAGTGCAGTAAACAGATGAAGCGCTCGCCTGAAAGCCCCGGATGTACCACAAACAGGACATCCACTGTTCATTTCTTCAGACTGACAACGTCTGTCCTGTTCGTAATAGTTGCCCACGTAACAATGAAGTTTTAAATTTTATTCACGACTGAGGTCACTCTGCTTTTCTGTACCTGGTGAAAGGCAGTTTGTCCGACGGTTGACAGAAATTTTGGTTACCTGAATGTTGCTAACTGAGTGAGAAATATGAAGTACTGCACCAATAACGAACAAATGTCTTAGCTTAATTTATTAGCTTGCCTTGTTGTTTTGACCTCAGGCAGTTTTCGAAGATTTTACATGGGATTTGACATCAAGGTGTTAAATGATTTCAGTTTTCTACTTCCTTTCATTACTCATACATTTATGATAGAAATATACCGCAAAAGCACTCTTTACAGCCGTACACATGAAGTACAAAGAACATTTTACAGATGAACACGATTGATGTTTATTTACCTATTTCTTATTTACTATTTCATCTTACAACCCACATTCTGGTTTCTGAATAACTGTACTAAATTATGGAAGCCAGTACTATTTCATGTGAATTACCATTTTAATAAGTAAACTTTTGAACTTCACAAAAGATCTTCCACATGCTAGGCAATGTAATACTTAACATCACAAAGCTCACACACATAGAAGACTTGTATTGAAAGTGATGTCCAATTCAGCAAGTGATCATTATAGCGCTACAGGACCGTTTCTTCCCAAAACTATTCCGTAAGTAACATAAAACAAGAGATAGAAATGCTAATCATATTGGAACAATTAACCTCGACTGACTAATGAGATATACAGGGTGAGTCACCTAACGTTAACGCTGGATATATTTCGTAGACCACGTCAAATACTGACGAACCGATTCCACAGACCGAACGTGAGGAGAGGGGCTAGTGTAATTGTTTAATACAAACCATACAAAAATGCACGGAAGTATGTTTTTTAACACAAACTTACGTTTTCTTTAAATGGAACCACGTTAGTTTTGTTAGCACATCTCAACATATAAACAAATACGTAATCACTGCCATTTGTTGCATTGTAAAACGTTAATAAAATGCTGAGAACTTCCGGAGATATTGTAACCTAAAGTTGACGCTTGAAACCTCCGACGTTCAGTTGCGTGTTGTAACAAACACGGGCCAAGGTCGGCGAGCAGCATCTGCAGGGACATGTTTACGATGACGACCGTGTTTACGAGTGTGGCTGTAGTGCACTGTTGTGGTTTGGTCTAGCTGTCGCAGTGTCCGCATGTAGCGATTGCTGCTATTGTTATTCTGCATTCGTCTCCGCACGCAGATCAACTCTAGTACACCGTGTTACCAGACGTCTGTGATAGTGTAGTGTTGTAGGAACTGTGACCATGGTGAATTCGAACTCTGAAAAGGCGGAGATGATACTCATCTATGGCGAGTGTCGACGAAATGCAGCTGAAGCCTGCAGGATGTATGCAGAACGGTACCCGGACAGAGAGCATCCAACGTGCCGCACATTGCAAAACATCTACCGCCAACTGTATGCAACAGGTACGGTCGTAGAACGCAAACGAGTCCGTAACAGACCCGTCACAGGAGAAGCGGGTGCAGTTGGTGCGTTAGCTGCTGTTGCCATGAACCCACACATGAGTACACGGGACATTGCGAGAGCCGGTGGACTGAGTCAAAGTAGTGTCATGCGCATACTGCATCGTCACCGCTTTCACCCGTTTCATGTGTCGCTACATCAGCAATTACGTGGTGATGACTTTAATCATCGAATGCAATTCTGTCAAACCAATGATCTGCAAACGTTGCTCGAAAATGCCACATTGGAAACGCGTCGACGTATGTGGTATCAGCATGATGGTGCACCTGCACATTCCGCAATCAACACTAGGCTGACCCTTGACAGGATGTTCGACGGGCGTTTCATAGGACGTGGAGGACGCATAAATTGACCAGCCCGTTCACCTGATCTTACACCTCTGGACTTCTTTCTGCGGGGTACGTTAAAGGAGAATGTGTAACGTGATGTGCCTAAAACCCCAGAGGATATGAAACAACGTATTGTGGCAGCCTGCGGCGACATTACACCAGATGTACTGCGGCGTGTACGACATTCATTATGCCAGAGATTGCAACTGTGTGCAGCAAATGATGGCCACCACATTGAACATCTATTGGCCTGACATGTCGGGACACACTCTATTCCACTCCGTAATTGAAAACAGAAACCACATGTGTACGTGTACGTCACCCCTCATGGTAATGTACATGTCCGTCAGTGATAAAGACCAATCCAAAGGTGTTAGGATGTGGACGTAATGTGCTGTTCCAGTCTCTTCTGTACCTAAGGTCCATCACCGTTCCCTTTGGATCCCTACGTAATTCGGTGCTCTCCGATACACACGATCGAACAGCGGAGGAGTGGTACTCAAGCGTCAACTTTAGGTTACAATATCTCCGAATGTTCTTAGCATTTTACAATGCAACAAACGGCACTGATTACGTATTTGTTTATATGTTCAGATGTGCTAACAAAACTAAGGGGGTTCCATTTAAAAAAACTTAGGTTTGTGTTAAAAAACATACTTCCGTGCATTTTTGTATGGTTTGTATTAAGCAATTACACTAGCCCCTCTCCTCACGTTCGGTCTGTGTAATCGGTTTGTCAGTATTTGGTGTGGTTTACGAAATATATCCAGCGGTAACGTTAGGTGAATCACCCTGTATATCAGTACCATAGATTACCAGAAGCGGATGAACGTAGTTTTGATTTCTATACAGATTAAATACACCGATGGAGAAAAAAAATTGTAACACATAAAATAAGTAATGTAGAGTGGTGAAATTTCGGGAATACGTTTGTCTAGATAACATGTTTAAGCGATTAATGTTACAAGATCATAGGTTACTGTAAGCGCGATGTAGTCCATATCATATGTGGAATGCTGGTATAATGCCTGGTGACAGTTTGTTGGATGGAGTTCCGTGCCTCTTGCCATAGGTCGGTCAATACAGGGACGGTTAATGCTGTTTGTGGATGACACTGGAGTTGTCGTCCGATTACGTCACACGCGTGATCAACTGGAGAAGGAACTGGTGATCGAGCTGGCCAAGCCAACATGTCGGCACTCTGTACAGCATGTGGGTTACAAAACCGGTATGTGAGCGAGCGTTATCCTGTTGGAATGCTGTTCATGAATGGCAGCATAAGAGGTCGAACCACTAGACAAATTCACAGTGTTGTAGCCAGGGTGCGTGTGATAACCACGAGATGGTTCCTGCTGCTATACTGCTATACAAAATTGCACCCCAGGCCATACCTCCAAGTGTAGGTCTAGTGTGTCTAGGCCGCAGACAGAATGGCTGCAGAAGCTCACCTGACCTCCTTCTAACCAACACATCGCCGTCACCGTTTCCGAGGCATAACCAGATTTCATCGGAAAACACAACTAGTAAATAGTGTCGGAAGTTCCATGCGACTTTTCGCAGATGATTCTGTACTATACAGAGAAGTTGCAGCATTAGAAAATTGCAGCGAAATGCAGGAAGACTTGCAGCGGATAGGCACTTGGTGCAGGGAGTGGCAACTGACCCTTAACATAGCCAAATGTAATGAATTGCAAATACATAGAAAGAAGGATCCTTTATTCTATGATTAAATGATATCGGAAAAAACACTGGTATCAGTTACTTCTGTAAAATATCTGGGAGTATGCGTACGGAACGATTTGAAGTGGAATGATCATATAAAATTAATTGTTGGTAAGGCGGATGCCAGGTTGAGATTCATTGGGAGAATCCTTAGAAAATGTAGTCCATCAACAAAGGAAGTGACTTACAAAACACTTGTTCCGTCTATACTTGAGTATTTTCTCATCAGTGTGGGATCCGTACCAGGTCGGGTTGACAGAGGAGATAGAGAAGATCCAAAGAAGAGCGGCGCGTTTCGTCACAGGGTTATTTGGTAAGCGTGACAGCGTTACGGAGACGCTTAGCAAACTCAAGTGGCAGACTCTGCAAGAGAGGCGCTCTGCGTCGCGGTGTAGCTTGCTGTCCAAGTCTCGAGAGGGTGCGTTTCTGGATGAGGTATCGAGTATATTGCTTCCCCCTACTTATACCTCCCGAGGAGATCACGAGTGTAAAATTAGAGAAGTTTGAGCGCGCACGGATGCTTTCCGGCAGTCGTTCTTCCTGCGAACCATACGCGACTGGAACAGGAAAGGGAGGTAATGACAGTGGCACGTAAAGTGCCCTCCGCCACACACCGTTGGGTGACTTGCGGAGTATAAATGTAGATGTAGATGTACAACATGCCTCCATGCCGCCCTCCAGTGAGTTCTCACATAGCACCGGAAAGTTGTAAACGGCGGTGGGCTGTGGTCAGTAGAATGCTCACTACAGGGCGGTTGGCTCGGATGAGTCATTAAATAACCGATTTGAAACAGTTCGTTGTCTCACTGTGTTGCCAACTCCTGCTCAGATTTCTGCTGTAGATGCAGTGCGATGTGACAGAGCCATACGCCGAACAAGATGGTCTTCCCTCTCGGTAGTACCACGTGGCCGTCCGGAGCCGCTCTTCTTCCGACCGCACATTCACGTGACCACAGCTGCAGCAGTCAATTACAGAGGCTACATTTCTGACAAGTACTCTTTGCAGTATCACAGAAGGAACAACCAGCTTCTCGTAGCCCTGTTGCAAGACATCGTTCTAACTTAGTGAGTTCTGACAATGGTGTCTTTGCCGATTTAAAGGGATTCTTAACCTTCATCAACTCACCATATCCAATCCCAAAGGTGACTAACGCTCTACACCATTACAGCTTGTATTTAAAGCACACCTGGCCCGCATCTCGTGGTCGTGCGGTAGCGTTCTCGCTTCCCACGCCCGGGTTCCCGGGTTCGATTCCCGGCGGGGTCAGGGATTTTCTCTGCCTCGTGATGGCTGGGTGTTGTGTGATGTCCTTAGGTTAGTTAGGTTTAAGTGGTTCTAAGTTCTAGGGGACTGATGACCTAAGATGTTAAGTCCCATAGTGCTCAGAGCCATTTGAACCATTTTTTAAAGCACACCTGGTCTGCATCCTCATAGTGGCACCACTATGATAGGACTGACAGAGGAGGTAGAGAAGATCCACCGAAGAGTGATGCCTAGTGTCACGGGGTCGTTTAGCTGGCAAATGAGCGTTAAGGGGATGCGAAACAAACTCCACCGGCAGACGTTACAAAGAGAGGTATTGTGCATCATGGAGAGATTTATTATTGAAATTTCGGGACAGCACTTTTCAGGAGGAGTCGGACAACATATTACTTTCCCCCACATACATCTCGCTTATTGACGACGAGCAGAAAATTCCAGAAATTAGAGCCAGAAGAGAGGCTTACCGACAATCATACTTCCTACTCACTATTCGCAATTGGAACAAGGTTGGAGGGTTCAGATAGTGGTACCGAAAGTACCCTCCGCCACACACCATTAGGTGGCTTGAGGAGTATAATATAGATATAGACGTAGTGGCGCTACCAGCGCCACTCGTATTCCACAGGCGCAAAATCTGAATAGGGTTCATTTTTCAGTTGTGGAACCACTTCCACCAATTGTAGTTTATGTCACACAGCTGCATCTTGCATGTTGCAATTCTTTTCCCGCAAATGTAAAAGGGCACTCTGGCCGCATATTAAGTTGATCAAGTCACGTTAAGTAACAAAGAGGGGACCACACCACTGGAGATTTCTCATGAAACGCATTTCTGCAGCGGCTCAGGTAAAAGCCACTTGGTCGTTTGGTCTTCTTTGAGGAGACGCCACTGGGCGCGGGTCACTGAAGTCGCAATAGAGACAGCATCTCCCGCGGTGTAGGGCCACCAGCAGAGTCTGTTTTACAACGTGAAAGTGGTAGGAACACCATTTTCGGTAAGGTCCTGAAGGACACTTTTCTAAATAAAACATAGAAAACACGGCTTTCTTGAAAATACACTGCCCACAGGAGATACGAGTATGAAGTGTAAATAGGCTGTTTAGGTTTTTATATTGGTAACGCCACGTAGCGCTCTGAATGAAAATCACTGGCTGTGCTGTGTGCAGTCTGTGGCTGGTTTGCGTTGTTGTTGGCCATTGTAGTGTTGGGCAGCTGGATATTAACAGCGTGCAGCGTTGTGCAGTTGGAGGTGAGCCGCCAGCAGTGGTGGATATGGGGAGAGAGATGGCGGAATTTTGAGAGCAGATGATCTGGACATGTGTCCATCAGAGACAGTACATTTGTAAGACTGGATGTCATAAACTGCTATATATATTATGACTTTTGAACACTATTAAGGTAAATACATTGTTTCTTCTCTATCAAAATCTTTCATTTGCTAACTATGCCTATCAGTAGTTAGTGCCTTCAGTAGTTTGAATCTTTTATTTAGCTGGCAGTAGTGGCGCTCGCTGTATAACAGTAGTTCGAGTAACGAAGATTTTTTTGTGAGGTAAGTGATTTGTGAAACGTATAGGCTAATATTAGTCAAGGCCATTCTTTTGTAGGGAATATTAAAAGTCAGATTGCGTTGCGCTAAAAATATTGTGTGTCAGTTTAGTGTTGATCAGAATAGGTAAAGAGCGAAATGTCTGAGTACGTTCAGTTTTGCTCAGCTGTTTTAAAATCAAATAATGTAAGAGGTTTATCAGCACAGTAATTCATTAATTTTTCTAAGGGGACGTTTCAAATCATGGCAGGTGGGGCATAGTTCAACGCTGAGTTCAGGCATTGCAAAATGCTGAATTTTAAAGGCAATGTAAGACGCTAACGTAAATAAATTAGGAGTTAGAAACAGAAAAATAGCTGTGCAGTAGAATACCCATCTCACTGGGCACTCAAAGAGGTACAGAGAGATAAAGACACTATTTTTCTGCTCAAAGTGCTGGGAAACGTATTATAGTTTAGCTGCCTGTAGTCAGGGAGGAGACCAACTTATTTTAAGATATCTTTTTACTGGTCGGCACTCGGAACATCCTTAGTCAGTCAAATGACGCGAAGTATGAAAGTGCGAATAACCCAAACTTCCTTTTTGTAAGCAGAAGGAACAAAATCATCTCACCGACACACTTCTTCTCCGACATAGTACTTCACCACCAGGTTTCTTCTCTGTACCCCATCAACCGAGTCTCTTTGAACAGACGAACTGAGGGACATGTCGTTGGTGTGAAACCAGTGAATGGTTTTGCTGCTACTTCACCCCCCACCTGCTGATCAACACGATGAGATTGAGTTGTGAGAGCGAGTGGGATCAGTGTTATTGTTCTTACTGCGTTTCAGTAATTTTCAGGCTTCACTCTAAATACTTGCTTGTAGGTTTTCACGATCAATTTGCTTTCAATTTAGCCATAGACGGAAACGCATAAACTTCTAGACCATTATCTGCATTTAATACTAACATTCCAGCAACCATAATACGATTGTACTGTGTGTGTTGTGTGTGTGTTGTGTCATGTTAACTGCAACAGTCTGTGATGCTATTCACTGAGCGTTGATTACATTAAATGAAATGTTGTTTATAAACGTGTACACCATTTCATATACAGTGACACAAATGTGATTCCCACTTGAAAAATTCAGTCTGGTGTTTTGCATGCTTAAGTTTACTCTGCCTTGTACTGTGAATGTTTTTATGTACATCTTGCACTGTATATGTATTTTGATTTCCGTATTTTGCTGTGACAACTATATTGCTGTAAGTCTGAATTTTTTGAGTCATCAGTCTTCTTACAGGTTTGATCAGGCCCGCCACGAATTCCTCCCCTGTGCCAACCTCTTCACCTCAGAGTAGCACTTGCAGCCTACGTCCTCAATTATTTGCTGGATGTATTCCAATTTCTGTCTTCTTCTACAGTTTTCACCCTATTCAGGACCCTCTAGTATCTTGGAAGTTATTCACTGAAGTGTTTACAGATGCTCTGTCATCTCGTCCCTTCTTCTTGTTTCTCTTCCTCGTGATGACCGGGTGTTGTGTGATGTCCTTAGGTTAGTTAGGTTTTAGTAGTTCTTAGTTCTAGGGGACTGATGGCCATAGATGTTAAGTCCCATAGTGCTCAGGGCCATTTGAACCATTTTAACCTACTTCTTGTCAGTGTTTTCCATGTATTCCCTTCCTCTTCGATTCTGCGCAGAACCACCTCACCTTTTCAGCACGCCTAATTATCAACATTCGTCTGAAGCACCATTTCTCAGATGCTTCGATTCTTTTCTGTTCCGGTTTCCCATCCTCGATGTTTTGCTGCCATACAGTGCTATGTTCAAAACGTACATAATGAGAAATTTCTTCCTTATGTGGAGCCCTTGTTCGATACTGGTAGACTTGTGGCTTCCAATTCTTTCGCGGCGGCTTGTGTGAGTAAAACCTTTTCGGTTTTCGAACAGCGTCAGTTCGAATAAAATTCTCTGGCACCGCCATCGTCGTCAGGAGTAAAACTTCAGACTGCCGCGATTGTCACGGTTTTCCAGTTATTTAGCCACGCTTGCGCTCTCTGCCACCAAGCAGAGACGGACGAAATGACGCGTGCGCTGAAGGTGAGTTGAGCAGCTCACAGCAGCTCCGCCCCGCAGCTAGACCCAGTGACGTCAGGTGGGGCGAGAGGCCGGCGCCGCGTTTGAAACTGCCGCTCCCGCCTTTCTACAAGCGTCAAGCATTCTTCGATGTTTACTGAGTGTGCACCCCTGGTCTGGTCGGAGCTACCGGTGTTGGCGGCCGAGTGCGAGTCAGGTGTGCTTGCTCGTGTGACTGCGTGTATGTTTTCTTTTCTGAGGACGGCTTTGGGCGATAGCTGCATATGTAACAGTTATTTCGTTGTGCCTCTCTGCAATTGAACGGTTCATCTTTGCGGTGAGCAGCAATCTATCATGTTATTAATATTGTAGTTAATCTAGAAATAAGAATGCAAGCATAAAGTAAACACACTTGGCAACGTACATTGTCTGACCAAGTAGTCTTGGGGTGATTGCTAATTTAGGCAGCAAATGTATAGGTAATTGAAAGACGGATACTCAGTGTCTATAGACCTCTCTTACGATGATTTCTAGTGCCTAAATTGAATGAATAATGCGTGAATCACCAATGATTAACGTGAACCTCCCCTGAACTTCGAACCAAAATATTTTTGATGTCCATGTTTCTTGAAAACTTCCTATGAATCACATATTATGAAAAAACACAACTGCCAAACTCTTCACAGCAATGAACTGAGATATGAGAATGTAAAAGTGATGATATTAAAATGTATGAGGATCAATCATTCAGAGATATAAATACGTTGCCGGTCGGTGTGGCCGAGGGGTTCTAGGCGCTTCAGTCTGGAACCGCGCGACCGCTACGATCACAGGCTCGAATCCTGCCTCGGGCATGGCTGTGTGTGATCTCCTTCGGTTAGTTCGGTTTAAGTAGTTCTTAGTTCTAGGGGACTGATGATCTCAGCAGTTAAGTCCCATAGTTCTCAGAGCCATTTGAAACACATATACCCTGCTTGCACATAATGGTTCAAATGGCTCTGACCACTATGCGACTTAACTTCTGGGGTCATCAGTCTCCTAGAACTTAGAACTATTTAAACCGAACTAACCTAAGGACATCACACATATCCATGCCCGAGGCAGGATTCGAACATCCGACCGCAGCGGTCGCGCGGTTACAGACTGCAACGCCTAGAACCGCTCGGCGCTGCAGTCTGGAACCGCGCGACCGCTACGGTCGCAGGTTCGAATCCTGCCTCGGGCATGGATGTGTGTGATGTTCTTACGTTAGTTCGGTTTAAGTAGTTCTTAGTTCTAGGGGACTGATGACCTCAGCAGTTAAGTCCCATAGTGCTCAGAGCCATTTGAACCATTTGCAACGCCTAGAACCGCGTGGCCACCGAGGTCGGCGCGAATGATGATTAAAGAAGTATAACTACACATGTTTTGAGGAACACAAATTGTACTAATGGAGGTAATTGTATTTGTTCGAATTACATTAGTAATAGACGCTTTCTAGAGTGTCTGATGTCACACTGAGGTATGCTAGACACTCAGATCACTACCAAACGTTGTATGTCAAATGGTTCAATCGGCTCTGAGCACTATGGGACAACTTCTGAGGTCGTCAGTCCCCTAGAACTTAGAACTACTTAAACCTACCTAACCTAAGGATATCACACACATCCATGCCCGAGGCGGGATTCTAACCTGCGACCGCAGCGGTCGCCCGGTTCCGGACTGTAGCGCCTAGAACCGCTCGGCCACCCCGGCCGGCCGTTGTATGTCGATCTAGTATCAACCAAAACACCGATTTAATTCGTACTATGTACCGTTGTCCCATAGAATAAGCGTACATGGTAATTAAAAGTAACACCAGAGCTATGAGGTCTGAGAGCGATGTCGATGGCAAATGAAACTAAATGGTTGAATAATGGAACAGGCACGCACTTTGGGACATGTAAAACCAGGTCATACAGTCACAGTGTTGGATCTATCACCCGCCTGCCGAGACAGCTCGCTGATGTCACGACACTCCCATCGCTTAGTGTCGCCAACAACAGGAGACCAAGCGGTCACTCCAGGGCCATTGCCGATACGATACAGGCGAGCCCCAGCCGTACTGTCTACATACAAATCACAGTGTCGCGTGAGGACCCCATGCAGTTGGCAACAAACCGCCAAGTGACGCCTACATAAAATGTACTGTTGTCTTCACACGTTATGAACACTGAGACTGTTGTCTTTTCACCTAATGAAGAGTGACACAATGTCTTCATACAAAAAGTGCAGTGAGAAATTTTTTGTGAAGCGACTGGAGGTATCTGGTCGGTTCCCAAATAAATATTGCTCACAATCCACAATGTTGAGCAAGTGAAAGGTCACTAACATGCAAACCTCCATGTGTCAGACGCACAGATCGGTATCAAATGTTGTATGTCGATCGAGTATCAACCGAAACACCGATTTACTTCGTGCTACGTGCTGTCGTCCAGTAGAATGTGCTTACACGGTAACTAAAAGTAACATTGTAACTACGAAGCTCAGGAATAGCATATCTGTGAGTAGTTGTTTAGGAGTTTTCACGTGGGTGAGTTGGTATTGGGTGCGGTCGTCGTACCGAAGATCTCGCGTACAAACCTCAATGCTGACATTTTTTTTTTAACTTTTTGGAAGTGAAACATTTACATGGGAGAACATTTTCTTGACACGTACAACAACATTTTGGAGTTTGTAGCAATATTCTTTAGACAGTCTGCTTTCGCTTCGTCAATTGAACGTTATGCACTTATTATTGAGGTTATAATTTTGTTTATTTGTTACTACTATTAGTTGTCTTTTTATTATTATTATTATTATTATTATTATTATTATTATTACTTCCTTACGTGTGGCGCAATTGTTTCTATATTTTTCTGTTCTGATTGTACACTACTGGCCATTGAAATTGCTACACCACGAAGATGATGTGCTACAGACGTGAAATTTATCCGACAGGAAGAAGATGTTATGATATGCAAATGATTAGCTTTTCAGAGAATTCACACAAGGTTGGCGCCAGCGGCGACACGTACAACGTGCTGACATGAGGAAAATTTCCAACCAATTTCTCATACACAAACAGCAGTTGACCGGCGTTGCCTGGTGAAACGTTGTTGTGATACCTCGTGTAAGGAGGAGAAATGCGTACCATCACGTTTCCGACTTTGATATAGGTCGGATTATAGCCTATCGCGATTGCGGGTTATCGTATCGCTACATTGCTGCTCGCGTTGGCCGAGATCCAATGACTGTTAGCAGAATATGGAATCGGTGGGTTCAGGAGGGTAATACGGAACGCCGTGCTGGATCCCAACGGCCTCGTGTCACTAGCAGTCGAGATGACAGGTATCTTATCCGCATGGCTGTAACGGATAGTGCAGCCACGTCTCGATCCCTAAGTCAACAGATGGGGACGTTTGCAAGACAACAAACATCTGAACGAACAGTTCGACGACGTTTGCAGCAGCATGGACTATCAGCTCGGAGACCATGGCTGCGGTTACCCTTGGCGCTGCATCACAGACAGGAGCGCCTGCAATGGTGTACTCAACGACGAACCAGGGTGCACGAATGGCAAAACGTCATTTTTTCGGATGCATCCTGGTTCTGATTACAGCATCGTGATGGTCGCATCCGTGTTTAGCGACATCGCGGTGAACGTACACTGGAAGCGTGTATTCGTCATCGCCATACTGTCGTATCATCCGGCGTGATGGTATGGGGTGCCATTGGTTACACGTCTGTCACCTCTTGTTCGCATTGATGGCACTTTGAACAGTGGACGTTACATTTTAGATCTTTTACGACCCGTGGCTCTATCCCTCATTCGATCCTTGCGAAACCCTACATTTCAGCAAGAGAATGCACATCCGCGTATTGCAAGTCCTGTACGGGCATTTCTGGATACAGAAAATGATCGACTGCTGCCCTGGCCAGCACGTTGTCCAAATCTCTCACCAACTGAAAACGTCTGGTCAATGATGGCTGAGCAACTGGCTCGTTGCAATACGCCAGTCACTACTCTTGATGAACTGCGGTATCGTGTTGAAGCTGCGTGGGCAGCCATACCTGTACGCGCCATCCAAGCTCTGTTTGGCTCAATTCCTAGGCGTATCAAGGCTGTTTTTACGGCCAAAGGTGGTTGTTCTGGGTACTGATTTCTCAGGATGTATGCAACCAAACTGCGTGAAAATTTAATCACATGTCAGTTCTAGTATAAATTATTTGTCCAATGAATACCCGTTAATCATCTACATTTCTTCTTGGTGTAGCAATTTTAATGGCCAGTAGTGTATATTCTGTGAATCGATAAATTTATAGGTTTACTACTTTCAAAGAAACGAAGAGAATGGAGACTGACAAGAGAACACTGCTGTAAATTCAAACAGTCCTTTACGTGTCATAAATATGTTGTCCCATGTGACACTTCCACGCACAATACAGTAAAATATTTATCGTTATTGTGGTCTGAAGCCGAGACCTGTGGTATGAAATTTAATGCTTTATCAGCTTCCCCACAGAAGCTACTTGGCTTAGTGATTCGCAGTCATTCTTTTCCTGTGCTCTCTCGTGCTAATGCTACTTCTAATTAACGTTTACGTCCGTTCCGCTGGACGGCAGCACTTGGTACGAACTAAATCACAGTTTTGGTTGATACTCTATCTACACACAACGTTTGGTACTGACCTCAGTGTCTGACATCTGGAGGTTTGATTGTAAGGGCTCACTGTTTATGTATCTTGTGAAGTTATTCAGGAGGGTAGAGATATTGCTTGGACCTTATTCCTGTAACCGTACTTGATAACTAATGTGCACAGTTGTGATCAGATCAGTAAACATCTGAACTTCTAACTCCGTATGTGTGTGCGCTACACGAAAAATAAGAAAAAAAACTTTGTGCTGATGACGATCTAGCGTTGCAGTCAGTTCGCCTTTTTACCAAACTTCGGACTATGTGCCACAGCCAACTAGACATGTTTCCGTGATCGTTGAAAACTGGAAATGACTGCGTTCCGGTCGAACTGAGACAATGACTTTGCCAATGGTATGGGACGATTTTGGTTTGTGCTTCAAACCATCGACAGTTCTTATGTTCTTCTTTTTCAGCGACTGTTCTTTATACTTTGTGTGTTTGGTATTTTGTGTAACAGAGAGTGACCTGTAGGTCTTGAAAGGAACTTTACTGTTAATGTTCATACACTGTTATAATTTCAGTTGTGTACTTACGGTCTTATGTGGAGAATGCATGTATCGTAATGTTTAACTCCACCTGTCTTTGATGTTATTCACTGAACATTTACTGAAATGTTGTTTACCAACGTATACACCATTTCATACGCAGACAGAAATTTCATTCCATCATGGGAAACTGAATACACTATTTTATCAGCTGAACTTTACACTGTCTTGTGCAGTTAATGTTTCCTAAGTTTCTCGTTTTTATGTACATCTTACACGTATGTACGTTTTTATTTCTGGATTGGTCTGTGACAACTACATCGCCGTAAGTTTGAATTTTTGTGAATGTTGTTATACGTATGTTGTTGTATAATGAAGTAATTTTCGAAGAGTTTTCCTATGTAACTATTGCTAGGACTATAATTTTTCCAGAAGTATCAGTAAGTTCAATGTCGGAAATCGTTTGAAATTGCGAGTTATTAATCGATATTTTAAAGAATGGACGGTATGAATGTGAATAAGGTATCAATGTATGATTGAGCAAGTAACGCAGTATTACATTGTGTATAAAGTCATTTAGTGTAAAAGTGTTTAAAATTAAGAACTGAACTGTAATGGCAGTTTTAAAGATAAGTGAAGGAAGTGCGAACCAGTAAATTAAGAAAACCTATGATTTTTGTTAATCAGAGTTAACATGATGCCAGCAAAGTGAGAGAGTGAATGAGTGGTGGCTTAGAGGATTAGTTAGGAATATAATAAATGTTTATGTACACTCTTCGTAAAATCCAAGTGCCAAACAACGCTTCCAATGAACACATAATTCTGATGCAGCACATATCAGATTTCTACAATGCACTTACGCCTCAACGGGTTTTGAGTGTAAATGAATCTGCATAAATTTAAGCACAGAACGCATAGATGGTGTTACGCTACTGTTTTATCCCAAAACTGTCTTGTGACTAATATAAAACCAGAGTTAAGAAGACTACATCTACATCTACATTTACACTCCGCAAGCCACCCAACGGTGTGTGGCGGAGGGCACTTTATGTGTCACTGTCATTACCTCCCTTTTCTGTTCCAGTCGTGTATGGTTCGCGGGAAGAACGACTGCCAGAAAGGCTCCGTGCGCGCTCGAATCTCTCTAATTTTACATTCGTGATCTCTTCGGGAGGTATAAGTAGGGGGAAGCAATATATTCGATACCTCAACCAGAAACGCATCCTCTCGAGACCTGTACAGCGAGCTACACCGCGATGCAAAGCGCCTCTCTTGCAAAGTCTGCCACTTGAGTTTGCTAAACACCTCTGTAACGCTATCACGCCTACCAAATAACCCTGTGACGAAACGCGCCGCTCTTCTTTGGATCTTCTCTACCTCCTCTGTCAACCTGACCTGATACGGATCCCACACTGATTAGCAATACTCAAGTATAGGTCGAACGAGTGTTTTGTGAGCCACCTCCTTTGTTGATGGACTACATTTTCTAAGGACTCTCCCAATGAATCTCATCCTGGGACCCGCCTTACCAACAATTAATTTTATATGATCATTTCACTTCAAATCGTTCGACACGCATACTCCCAGATATTTTACAGAAGTAACTGCTACCAGTGTTTGTTCCGCTATCATATATTCATACAATAATGGATCCTTCTTTCTATGTATTCGCAACACGTTACATTTGTCTATGTTAAGGGTCAGTTGCCACTCCCTGCACCAAGTGCCTATCCGCTGCAGATCTTCCTGCATTCCGCTGTAATTTTCTAATGCTGTAACTTCTCTGTATACTACAGCATCATCCGCGAAAAGCCGCATGGAACTTCCAACACTATCTACTAGGTCATTTATATATATTGTGAAAAGCAATGGTACCATAACACTCCCCTGTGTCACGCCAGAGGTTACTGTAACGTCTGTAGACGTCTCTCCATTGAGAACTACATGCTGTGTTCTGTTTGCTAAAAACTCTCCAGTCCAGCCACACAGCTGGTCTGATATTCCGCAGGCTCTTACTTTGTTTATCAGGCGAGAGTGCGGAACTGTATCGAATGCCTTCCGGACGTCAAGGAAAATGGCATCTACCTGGGTGCTCGTATATAATATTTTTTGGGTCTCATGAACAAATAAAGCGAGTTGGGTCTCACACGATCGCTGTTTCCGGAATCTATGTTGATTCCTACAGAGTAGGTTCTAGGTTACCAGAAATGACATGATAGGCGAGCAAAAAACATGTTGTAAAATTCTACAACACATCGATGTCAGAGATATAGGTCTATAGTTTTGCGCATCTGCCCGACGACCCTTCTTGGAGACTTGCACTACCTGTGCTCTTTTCCAGTCTTTTCGACCCTTCCTTGCGGTTCACGGCTGTTAGAAGGGAGGCAAGTTCTTTCGCGTACTCTCTGTAGAATCGAATTGGTATCCCGTCAGGTCCAGTGGACTTTCTTCTGTTGAGTGATTTCAGTTGCTTTTATATTCCTTGGACACTTATTTCAATGTCATCCATTTTTTCGTTTGTGCGAGGATTTAGAGAAGGAACTGCAGTGCGGTCTTCCTCTGTGAAACAGCTTTGGAAAAAGGTGTTTCGTATTTCAGCTTTACGCGTTCATCCTCCGTTTCAATGCCATCATCATCCCATAGTTTCTGGATATGCTGTTTCGAGCCACTTACTGATTTAACGTAAAACCAGAACTTCCTAGGATTTTCTGTGAAGGCGGTACATAGAATTTTACTTTCGAATTCACTGAACGCTTCACGCATAGCCCTCCTTACGCTAACTTTGACATCGTTTAGCTTCTGTTTGTCTGAGAGGTTTTGACTGCGTTTAAACTTGCAGTGAAGCTCTATTTACTTTAGCGGTAGTTTCCTAAATTTGTTGTTGAACCACGTTGGGTTTTTCCCGTCCCTCACAGTTTTACTCGGCACGTACCTGTCTAAAACGCATTTTACGATTGCCTTGAACTTTTTCCATAAACACTCAACATTTTCAGTATTGGAACAGAAATTTTCGTTTTGATTTGTTAGGTAGTCTGAAATCTGCCTTCTATTACTCTTGCTAAACAGATAAACCTTCTTCCCTTTTTTTATATTCCTATTTACTTCCGTATTCAGCGATGCTGCAACGGCCTTATGATCACTGATTCCCTGTTCTGCGCTTACAGAGACGAAAAGTTCGGGTCTGTTTGTTATCAGTAGGTCCAAGATGTTATCGTCACGAGTCTGTTCTCTGTTTAATTCCTCGAGGTAATTTTCGGATAGTGCACTCAGTATAATGTCACTCGATGCTTTGTCCCTACCATCCGTCCTAAACATCTGAGTGTCCCAGTCTATATCTGGTAAATTGAAATCGCCACCTAGGACTAGAATATGCTGAGAAAATGTATGTCAAATGTATTCCAGATTTTCCCTCAGTAGTTCTGCCACTAATGCTGCTGAGTCGGGAGGTCGGTAAAAGGAGCCAATTATTAACCTAGCTCGGTTGTTGAGTGTAACCTCCACCCATAATAATTCACTGGAACTATCCACTTCTACTTAATACAGGATAAACTACTACTAACAGCGACAAACACTCCACCACCGGTTGCATGCAATCTATCCTTTCTAAACACCGTCTGTACCTTTGTAAGAACTTCGGCAGAATTTATCTCTGGCTTCAGCCAGCTTTCCGTACCTATAACGATTTCAGCTTCGGTGCTTTCTATCAGCGCTTGAAGTTCCGGTACTTTACCAACGCAGCTTCGACAGTTTACAATTACAATATCGAATGCTGCTTGGTCCCCGCATGTCCTGACTTTGCCCCGCACCCTAAGAGGCTGTTGCCCTTTCTGTACTTTCCTGAGGCCATCTAACCTAAACAGCCGCCCAGTCCACGCCACACAACCCTGCTACCCGTGTAGCCGCCTGCTGCGTGTAGTGGACTCCTGAACTATCCAAAGGAACCCGAAACCCCACCACCCTATGGCGGAAGTCGAGGAATCGGCAGCCCAGATGGTCGCCGAACCGTCTCAGCCTCTGATTCAGAGCCTCCACTCAGCTATGTACCAAAGGTCTGCAGTCAGTCCTGTCGACGATGCTGCAGATGGTGAGCTCTGCTTTCATCCAGCCAGCGAGACTGGCAATGTTCACCAAATCATATAGCTGCCGTAAGCCAGAGAGGATTTCCTCCGACCCATAGCGACACACATCATTGGTGCCGACATGAGCGATCACCTGCAGATGGCTGCACCCTGTAACCTTCATGGCATCCGGAAGGCCCCTGTCCACATCTGGAATGACTCCCCCCGGTATGCACACGGAGTGCACATTGGTTTTCTTCCCCTCTCTTTCTTCCATATCCCTAAGGGGCCCCATCACGCGCCTGACGTAGGCGCTCCCAACTACCAGTAAGCCCACCCTCAGCGACCACCCGAATCTTGCAGATTGAGGGGCTACCTCTGGAACAGGACAAGCAGCCATGTCCAGTCGAAGATCAGTATCAGCTGGAGACAGAGCCAGAAAACGGTTCATCAAAAAACTGGAGAGGGCTTCCTTTCAGCCCTCCGGAATGTCTTTCGCCCCCTGCCACACCTCGAGATGACCTCCCACTCTACCACAGGTGAGGGGTCGGCCTCAATGTGGGCAGTATCCCGGGCAGCCACAGCCGTAGTCCGATAGGGGGATGCATGGGACGAGCTGGCCGTCCCCGACAAACCCCCATCCGGAACGAAAGGATTCCAACTCAGCCCGCGACCGAACACAGCAGTCGCAGTCCCTATCCATTCTAAATACTATTGTGCAAAGAACGTCTGAACTAATCTACAGAGAGCACAAACAATTCGACACAAAATTTAAACGGTTATTAAAATACAAGACTGCCTAGTAAATGCAGTAATGCTGCCACTTGCGCCCTCCTGACACACTGCTCGGCGGCAGAAAGAGACTACGCTATTTTACACTATTCAGGTACTAAAGCGCGATGCTACAATACTATAATACGCTCGAAATTTATGAATTAAACAATGCAAGTACCAAAAAACACGCAAGGAAATTAAGAATTAAACTATGTAACATATAAGTGAGCTAAGAGCATACGCCTTGCTGATGGCAGCTGCTTATCCAACGGCGGCAGGGAGCACACACTCCTATCACAATAATTAATCCCCACTCTCTAATAAGTTGTTTTTTAAACCCTCGTCGCCAGTTTTGTAAAGGCCTCGTCGCTACTGCTGTGGAGGTCAAGCTGCCAGGGTTGTTACGGCAGGCCGACTCTGTGAGTTCATAATACGGGTTCTGGTGCAGTACACCGATAAGACAATTCCTTCCTGCCACTATTACACAGCTATGCCCCAGGATCAAGTAACAGGATAGGAGAACGAAAGTTCTATAACACTCCAACAAACTAGTAACAAAGTCACACAAATGAGTTAGAAACGTGTACTTATGTTTGTTACTTGGTGAAAAATGAAGCCTGCAATACAGCATGTAATATAACACAGAAAAGGCCCTTAATAGCAAAGTGCCAATAATCATAGCCAAACTTCACAGTACATAGCAAATTCAAATTAAAACAACTGTCTGTTCACTTCTAAGAGTTCACTAAACGACGTTCCCTGTCTAAGTCAGCTCTGGACGATGATTTATAACCAAGTGGGCGAGAGCTGGTCTTCTATCTTCCGAGTAGGCTTCTGTCCGGAGGACAGGGTGTGAGTCGTGCTTGGGTAGCTCAGACGGTAGAGCACTTTCCCGCAAAAGGCAAAGGTCCCGAGTTCAAGTCTTGGTCCGGCACACAGTTTTAATCTGCCAGGAACTTTCTGTACATTGCCGTCCGGTCGCTGGCGGATCGTACTCGGCCGGCAATTGGCCGAGGTCGATATATTCATCATGAGCGCTGTCAGTGGCGCTGGTGGAACTCGTGCAAGTGGCGAGTCTCTATGGCACTGGCACCAGCTCGCATCTTTGCGCCTGTGGTGCCTTTGGCCTGGCTGTGTCTTGTGCGGACCAGGCAGCCAGTTGTTTATCAGTACTAGTGAATGCAAGTACCTAATTAACCTAGTTCACATTTGATACGGATTTTCACTGTTCATCTACTGTAAATTATGGACCACAATGGAAGCATAGGAAGTTCAACTGCACACTAACGAGCATCAGGACACGTAGACTTACAGGAGGGGGGGGGGGGGGGGGGGGGGACGAACCTCAGCATGGTTCCCAGAAAGTGCTACCAGCAGCCATTCCGGTCAACATCACTTTAGTCATCTGGCCTTTCTTTGAGGAAACACCACTGTGTGACAGTCACTGAAACCACAATACAGGTACAATCTCCCACAGTTTAGGACCACCAGCATAGGCCATTTTACAACTTGAAGGTGGAAAGGGAACTCCCTTTTTGGCAAAATCCAGAAGGACGTTTTTGTGAATAAAACTTAGAAAACCTACCTTTCTTCGAAATAAACCGTCCTCTGGAGATAAGATTCAAACGTGGGGAAGGAGCCCGTATCACGCCTCCTTTCATGGCGTGGAACGCCGCCGTATTAGCGCAGTTCAAATAAACACAATGTTTGAGATAATGTAGCAACAGATGCAAGTTGTTAGTGTGAGACCAATGTCTGATTTTTCACACACTTCAGCCTCAACCTGCAGATTAAGATGAGAACTAGCTGTGACAGTGAGAAAGGCCTTAGCGATAGTAAGATCATTTCCGCTGAATTCGAGTAGTTTTCGAGCTTCGCTCTGAAGACGTACTAGCAGACCTTTATGGTCAACGAGCTTTCATCTCTGGCCATGGACGCAAAGGGATATCATTCTGAAGCCCTTTCTTCCTTTGAAAACTAATTTTTCAGCAATCACGGACAGGCTTTGCGAATATTATTGTTTATCTGTTCATTATTCTGAAGGGGCTACAGTAGATTTACCTTAGGTTAACAGAGTCACGTTACGTAATCCCGAAAGCTTTAATGCAATGCCCACCAGTAACTGCTGTTATTGGTATCCAGAATGTTCAAAGTTTATCACCAGCCTTATGAACTCCAAAGGTTTTCAATCAAAATTATTTTCTCTACAGTATTTTCTCACAGGAAACCGCCACATTTATAAAGCAGTGAACTGGGGTAGCCGGCCGCGGTGACCGTCCGGTTCTAGGCGCTCCAGTCCGGAGCCGCGCTGCTGCTACGGTCGCAGGTTCGAATCCTGCCTCGGGCATGGGTGTGTGTGATGTCCTTAGGTTAGTTAGGTTTAAGTAGTTCTAAGTTCTACGGGAATGATGACCACAGCAGTTGAGTCCCATAGTGCTCAGAACCATTTGAACCATTTTTTGAACTGGGGTAGAGTAAACCTGCATGTTCCTTGTGGTTCAGTAGAGTACTGGCTGAACTTGAAGGATACTATGCAGCTTCTACATACTGTTAATTGTGTCAAATTGCCTCTTGGATAGTACAAGCTTAGACTCTCCACCAGTCATGGCTCGTAGTTTCCAAACTGTGGCAGCAACTTTTATCGATCGGAGCTGTAGTGTCGGGGCCTACCTTTCCTTTTTGTAATCTAAGGCTGAAGAGTAGCGTATGCTTACGCAAAGGTAAGATGTGTAGATACCATATTTAGCCGCCACCATCAGGTTATCGCAATAGACGAAAATAAAAATTACATGTTTCTTTAGAGAAATTTAATGCGGTGTGTTCTGTGTTCGTTTAACTGCTTGCTTAATGTTTTCATTGTTTTCAATCCTCGACTTGAGACCTTAAATATCTTTCGCGTTCAGGTCCGCATTGTTTATGAATGAGCCCAACGAAATAATGATGTTCCATGACGTCACGGGTACTGGGCCATGATTGACTGAGAGGAGCAAACAGTTACTATGTTTGGTGTTTGAGAAGCTAACAGGCCTTACCTCTTGGTTTCTGTATCTTTACTTGCATATTACGAAATGATGCAGTTTAAAGTGATGTAGCACATTATAGATCTCTCCAAACAGCATCATTTTTTCTGTGGTTTGTTGCGATAAGGAGTAGCGAAATCTGACGTCGGTGGTTAAACAGGTTATCGCACAGCTAAAGTGATGTGTTGAAATTATGAATATACCCTGTTAGTGTTGTTACTGATGTTTACTTCGGTTCATATTGTGCTATTTTCAGTACGCAGCTATTCACAATAAAATGAAACTTTTACAAAATCAGGCACAATACACCCATAACAAGAAACTTGCTTAATAATGTACCTCATCCCACTAATGCCGTCAGCAAGTGAGGAACTTTTTAGCAGCTAAGGTTGACGGGACTTGTTTAACGCACTTACTTGTAATAATCATTCGTGAAACTCTCGGTAAGTGCTGCCACTTATACCACCGTATTGTAATGCACTCTAGCGAGACGTTTACCGACTTTGCGTGCATTTCCTAAGGCGGGTAGAAATGTCAGTGCCAGAAACTGAAATCTATTCTTCACACATTCAAAACATTAATACATTGTATTAAACGTCGATTAATGACTCATCATAGCATAATAGAGATGTACAGGAATAGGGACTCGATATCGAAGGTTCAGCCACATTGGCGAACATCTTTCTTTGCAACCAGCACGACGTGAAAATTATGTGGAAGTTGATAGGGTATTCACATACTGAACTAATTAAGGCTTCAGGACACCAATAAGAGCGGTACGCAAAAGAAGCACGCCACCACAACTTTACTATGTCTTGTTAACAAAAACATGAACGGAAGCTCCTTTATTCTGGATCGGCAGAAGTCGGTAGACTTCGGAGCGGTCATGTTTTGAATCCAGCCGCTGCTAAATTGAGCGATTTAGCATATCTAGACTTTTCTAGGCGATTAATGTATGCTTTTGTGTCGCGTCGCAAATTAATAGATCTGCTGATGAGTGAAAAGCGGTTCCCGGTGTGGTATATCGTGAGATTGTTTGTGAAGGGGAGTTTGCGTCCCGTGGGAGACACAAAGAGAGACCGCTAACCGAAATTGTTGTTTCTGATAAGATTGTGTAAAAAGATGGTTATATCATGCTGCAAATGCGAACACTAATAATCGGTGTCGCGCGCGTCAGGATTCCGTATTGCCACGTCTCGCGGAATGAAGGAAGATAATAATCCACTTCTGTTCGAGATGTCAGAGCAGACGGACGTACTACAGATACGTGTAAAAGGAAAGAGTGCATTTATAACGCAGAGATTTTGTCAGCCATGTGGCATGGCCACAACATTTGTCCTGACCAGTCCTCACCACAAAGAAAGAAAGAGAAATCAAACTGTTTCTTTAATTCTTATCACAGATTCAAACTCCATATAAAATTCAGAGTAAATTGATAACTAACGCTGAACAGTCAAGTTATTAATTAACAATTCATCAAACTTGATCACTGAATGAATACCATTACATTAATATTCCCAAGTTCACAGGCACTATCGAGGTATTGTCTGTGTAGAGGACTATTAGTTAGAGGGGGCAGGATAATTTTAACATTCCCCGTTTAATTAATACAGAATACGTACAAGATGGCGAACTATAGCTTGCTGTTGTGGCCGTTATTTCAAATCATCGTTGGAGCCATTCTCCTGCCTCCTGAGATTTCTGTGTGTGAAATGTGCGTGAAATCTTATCGGACTTAACTGCTAAGGTCATCAGTCCCTAATCTTACACAGTACTTAATCTAAATTATCCTAAGGACAAACACACACACACCCATGCCCGAGGCAGGACTCGAACCTCCGCCGGGATCAGCCGCACAGTCCATGACTGCAGCGCCTTAGACCGCTCGGCCTTCTGAGATTTCTCGCGAGCTCAGGGCACCCAACGTGAGGGGAGGAACTCTATCAATCCAGGCGGTCAGGACAGCAGGAACGGTTACACCTCTCACCCCTGTTAGGTTGGTTACGAGGACATTTCGCGAGCCATGGAAGTGCACTGTAGCTGATCAACCGAGCCTTTAATTAACCTGGAGAGAAGCTCTCCAGTGTCATTCAGTTGCAATTTCTCGAGGAGTCAACATCGCGAAGTTCTGTGTACGGCAGTTACCGCCGTTTAATGGCTAGTGCTGCCCCGGGAACTGCATAGGTATATTCGTCCGGGAACCACTCGTGCTGTTTCTGAAGCACTCCGCAATTACGATGATTGCGACTGCGTTAGTGCTACGTCTGTACTGCGAGGTACTACCGCTGCAGACGGGCATGTTTTTGCCAGCCCCTGTTTCAGTTAGAGTGACCCTTGGCTAGTTCCTCCGGTTTTAGTGAGACCCGCTATTTCACTCCTGTGCTGTCTCTGGGGACTAATCTTCATTCTGAAGACAGGTTTGTGAGTGATCTTGTGTACAGTGTTATTCAAAATGAAGAACCCATTATCAAAAATTCGTATGTATTCAAGTACAGGCCGAGCGGTTCTAGGCGCTACAGTCTGGAACCTCGCGACCGCTACGGTCGCAGGTTCGAATCCTGCCTCGGGCAATGATGTGTGTGATGTCTTTAGGTTAGTTAGGTTTAAGTAATTCTAAGTTATAGGGGACTGATGACCTTAGAAGTTAAGTCCCATAGTGCTCAGAGCCATTTTTTTATTCAAGTACAAATCAAAAATGAAAAAGCTTTATTCCAAGAAAAAAGGAAGTTCCAAAGTTTTTCGCCGGCGCCGGCGGGCGGGCGGTGATGGTTACAAAAGCGGCCGGTAGAGTTCGCGCGGCAATAGGGCCGTCATTCCGTTCGACTCTCAGTTGTGAGTGAGATGGCGACTGTGGAGCGCAAGGATTTCTGCGTTCTCGAGTTCCCGAAAAGTGAGTCGCAAATTGCAGTGCAGCGCGCATTTCGTACCAAATTCGGTATTCAACCACCAACACGCAAAAGCATTAGCAACTGGTTCAAGCAATTTAAACAGACTTGGAGTGTGTGCAAAGGAAAAAGCACAGGTCGACCGCTTGTGCCAAAGGATGAAGTCCGGCGGATTCAAGAAAGCTTCGTGCGCAGTCCCAGTAAGTCTATCAATGGGGCCACCGGAAAACTTGGAATAGCCCAAGCAACTGTATGGAAAGTTCTGAGACGGTGTTTGCTGCATAAGCCCTACCGATTACAACTTGTGCAGACTCTCAACCTCAGGGGCAAAGCGAAGCGTCTCGCATTTTGTGGTTATGTGCTAGCAAAGATGGAGGGTGACATTTCTACAGCGTGTAATTTTTAGGGATGAAGAGACTTTCCAACTTAGTGGAAAAGTCAGTAGACACAATGTGCGCTTACGGGGTTTGGAAAATCCACATTCACCATTATAACACGAAAAAGTATCACCGAAGATCAACATGCTCTGTGCCCTACCCCGTACAAAGGCATACAGTCCATTTTCTTTGCGGAAAGATCTGTAACGGAAATCACGTACCTGGTCATGTAGGAATAATGGCTTTTCACTCAAGTCATGGGAGATTGCCAGGACTTTATTTTCCTCCAGGATGGAGCTCCGCCCCATTGGCACCGTGATGTACGAGGCTTTTTGAATGACTCCCTTCCTCAGCGCTGCATCGGGCGCAGGTGACCTGAGGACCTGGCTCTACACATCTGGTCACTGAGATCTCCTGATCTCACAACCTGCTACTATTTCTTCTACACTTATGAGAAGGAAGCTTCTTACGTCCCGCCTCTGCCAACCACTCTGAGCGATCTGCAGAACCGGGTCACTGCTGCCGTGCACTCAGTAACAGCAGATACGCTTTCGCGTGTGTGGGACGAGCTTGGATACCGCATCAGAATCCAACGGTGGCCACATTGAACATTTGTAACATTTATCACATTGCTGATTATTAAATAATTATTACAAACTAATTAATGGTAAATTATTACGATTATTTAATTTATTAAATTAGTATCAAACATTATGAAGAAAATCTTTGAAACTTCCTCTTTTCATTGGTATAAAGCTTGTTCATTTTGGATTTGAACTTGAATGAATACGAAGTTTTGAAAATGGGTCCATCATTTACCGTAACCCTGTACTTTCAATTTATCCTACAGCAAGTACGTTCGCCCAGCGGCTACATTCAGTGCGTAACAATTTATGATACTTGTGACTGGGCTACTTCTGAATTTATGTGTTCATTTCTGAATATATGTTTCGCCACATTACCCCGACTTTCACTGTGGCTTACCTAGTGTCCCTGTTCTCAACCAGTTTATTACTAGGCTACGAAATACCTGCAGAAGAAACGAAGTCCGTCCCCTGAGACAGAAGATTCTGAGGCGAGGGATCTGCTTGGGAACACTGTCAGTCGGAGCTTGATGGCTAATCTGCTACAGTTACTTCCACCAAAAACCCAAACGCTATCTATTGTTAACGGTATACATATTGTAATTTTTAATTGCTTGGATTTTGGTGTTAAAATATATACAGGGAGAAGAGTAATTTACGATTGTAAAAGGAAGATTTCTACTGTGAACAACGAGGACAACATAATCATGTTCATTTAGAGGAGAAAATGGTACTTGAATATTTCTGGTATCTCAACTGCAGATTTTTCAGCGCTCATTTAACTTTAGGACTCTGTATCTCAGAACGAACAAAAATGACTTGTATTACTATTGAAATAAGCCCTTCATATGAGCTCTCTTATTGCACACGAACAGACGCCGTGAAGTTTACGTACAGAGTAATCGTTTTTTTTAGCTCTAGCTAGACCATCAGGCCTTTCGAACAACAACGAGTAAGCTCAACCTACTCTAACCTGTGAAATGTAGTAAACTGACCCAGATACTGTTTCCACTCCTCGCAGAATGGCAAGAGGTTGTTTTTAACGGAGTAAAGCTAGAAAAAGTAATTAACAATATTTTGAATGTTGCGAACAAGAAAGCTCAAACAAAGAGTTGTTCTACCCTGTCTCTAATTCAGTGAGACTAACAGTGACTTACGCAGGAGCAAGCTTCAGTGAGAAGAATCTGGAATGTTTGCGGAGATAATCCTGGGAAATCGCCAGCAACATCCGCCTAAGAGGGGTAAATTTCAATTCAAATATTTCAATTTCACAGTGATTGAAAGGTGCTTTGCCCTTGGTGTGAGTTACTGTAATGGAGTCTTCATGTTTTGTCTGTGTAAAAACACCGCTTTTTATTGTTAGAACTCCTGGTACTATTTCCTTTACACGGATAGTTCGCCAGGTGTGCGCTTGACGTTTGAAACCCTCTGTGCAGTTGTGTAGGTTAGGATCCGAGGTAATGCATCACACCCTGCACACATTTACGTTGATGAGCTATTGTTTGGAAGCGATCAATAAACGGCGCATGGAGAGTAAACTGATATGTTACGGCAAGTGTGGTGTCAGCACGGCGTGTTTCTCCCGCTCCGGCCCTAAACCTCTGCAGCCAGTGTGCTCGGAGTCCGTGGGCGGAGCTTGCTATCTCGATTCACTCAGCTGGATGAATATGCATTCATCTGCATATGAGCAGACTATACATGTATCTGGATGCGGAGGGGGGGGGGGGGGGCATACCAAGGCGCAGCCTTAAGATTGGGAATTACCTGTTAGAAAAACATGACTCGATATCAATAGTTCCAAAATGGTTGACTATCATTATGTAAATCCGTGAGGGAAATACTTGAAGTACGTGCTGATAATTTACATTCTGCACTTCATACTGAGAAATATATTTTAATGCATGTTTTGAGGTTGCATTAGTGTTATAGTCCATACCAGCCCCTGGAAATGTTTTACCATTCAAAATATAGTTTTGAACTCTCTCTCGCAGCACTGCATAACAGAGATGTTGGGTTGCAGTTCTTGGAGCTGCTTCTTCAAATTCCGGAAACTCCTCAGTTAACACCATGAGGCTGAGCGCAGCCCGTTCCATTGCTTCCACGAAGGAAATATTCCTGGTGATGCCGTCTATTGAAAGCGGGTTCCCGGCGTAATGGTCAGCCTTACTGACTTCTCACGTATAGGGGCGGGCTTTCCATTATATAATCTATCTGAAACCTTTTGGGATCTCCAGGTCTCTTCCACGTATACAGTCTTCTCCTACGATACTTCATTCAAGTGTTAACAATGATTAATTCTTCCCCGTGCAAAATTCAATCACGCAACTGCCGTTTTATTTTCTTTCCTTCACTCCACATACCATGCTATTTTCTCCTCTTTTACTTTTCCCAGTCACAGTTCATATAGTCATCTGAACTAAATTATCATCTCGCTTTATGAATTGATTAAATTCTTTTACATCGGAGAAATAAGTGCTCCTTTAATACGAAAAAGAATGAAAATTTTTTTTCAACCATATATGCTTCACCTCTTCTGCTTTTTTACACCGCTGTCGACAATGTGGACTGGAAACCTCCTTCGGAGTAATTAAGCGTTCGGTGTTTCAAACAGTGTGAAATTTTCCCAAAAAGACAACTGTCGTGTGGTGAGCCTGCAGACCAGGAACAGGTTCCTAAGGTTCCCGTAACTAATAATGGATTTTCTCGTTCAATAGCCCGATCCCATCTATTCGGCACGCATAACATCATCGCTAAAAATATCGATAGAAACCACAGAAGCAATGTCGTCCACTGTCATGTACTTTTAGCACTGATGTGGATAATTCTCTGCTTCACTAGTAAATAATCGGAAACCGATAACAAATCATACAGCTGCGGAACAAAGACGTATTTGCCTGCAAATGTGAGTGTCCTGGATAAATACACGATGTCAATGAATTGTGGTATAATTTGATGTGGCTCGATGGAAAAAACATAATTATGCCAGTAAGCTTCAGAAAAATTTATTGTAAATTATTACCTGTCAAATAAAACAACAGTATATGTATGACATTCCGAAACAGGGCTGAATTGCTGTGAGCTCCATATTCGTTAACAGAACTGAAGGAAAAACACATAAAATGCCCGTAGAATTGGTGTAGAGTGGTGTAGCTACTAGTAGTTTTTGTCATTACCGCCGAATCATTCAGTTTCTTTCCACGAACAGATTAAAAGTGATATCTATGTATTTTCACTAACCTACTCTAAACTGTGTGAAAGATCTCGAAATTAGCTGTGAAAATAAACTTTTCGTATAACACTGCAGTATTATTTCTACATACCAGTGATTTTGACAAGCCTTGGGTCACTTAAGAAGTAAGGATTAGTGAACTACATTTTCTTTTCCTCTCTGAACGTATTTATTCCTTCGGCGTTCCCAGTGAGGTCGTAATCATAAAAGTGAAGTGCACGGAAGGCAAGGAAAATTGTCTACTGGAAAAATGCGAAGAAATCGGAAAAAGAAATCGTCTTCAGAAGCAGTGATTCAGCGTATGGCAAAGCCAAAACAATCCCTGGAGAAGTGTAAACATCATGGGTCCAAGAGGTATTCCTCTTTTAAACTATTAGTAGAGACCGAATACGTGAAAAGAACGCATTGAAGGATTGTAAGTGGGGGAGGAACTGTCTGATGTCATGGCCGAAGAAGAAATGGAACTTCTAAGTTAAATTGAGAAAGAGTCAACAATAAGAATGTTTTTGGTTGGTTGAAGAATGTATGAGTCGAAAGATCACCATTAGACTTTCGGAAACGTATCAGCAATATAATACTGCAGGTAGCAAAGGTAGAGGTAGAAAGCCAAAATCAGCCCAGTTATGCATTGTTGCCAAATTTCCTCCCACTCCTCTCAGCCTGGTACAGGGTTGTTGTGATACATGTGGCAACATCACAATTTAATTATGCAAACTAAGCAATTAGATTATACAAATTAACTCTTCCCCACCCCATACCCCCACCTACCCTGCCCCCTCCCTATCGCCAACCTGCCCATATGGTAGGAATTTCGAATTTCGACAGGACTTTCGTATTTTGGCGGGTAATTCAAGGAACTGGTGGGTATTTCAAAATTGTGGGAATTTCTTTGCCCCAAGGCTGTGGTGGAAAGCTCAAGTGCAGCCCTTTATACGTGGAAATGGTCACTCTATGCCCAGTTGCAGGAGAGGAAGGTTATGTCAGTATAATTTATTTATTTATTTTAGGTGAGGAATCCGGGTAAGAATTTGAGCTAATTATCTAAGTTATCATAAAAATTAGTCCTAATTGCACATCTGTATACATGACGCTATGCTAGGAGTGACAAAAATCGCAAAACAGCCAAAAAGTGACGATGTCATATAACTGCTAGAAAAAAATTAACAATACCACTCTAAACTTGTAGCAGAGATACTGTAAATAATGAACAACTCTACACATGATGGTCTCCTTATATACAAGTCAAAATAAACCTCTCTACTCCACTTGTGAGTTGGTGGGAAAAAGGCTGGAGAGGAAGGTACAGTCTTAATTATTGGCGAGAAATGTGTTCAACTGACGAACTGTTGTTGTTGGACAGCCGGCCGCGGTGGTCTAGCGGTTCTAGGCGCTCAGTCCGGAACCGCGCGACTGCTACGGTCGCAGGTTCGAATCCTGCCTCGGGCATGGATTTGTGTGATGTCCTCAGGTTAGTTAGGTTTAAGTAGTTCTAAGTTCTAGGGGACTGATGAGCACAGATGTTAAGTCCCATAGTGCTCAGAGCCATTTGAACCATTTTTTTGTTTTTGGACAGAGACGAGTTTGGTAACTGTATAACCTGTAAGCTTACCGTTGAGGACTTGGTCTGTAGCATCCTGCATGAGAAATGGAAGGAGGTAATAATGGACGAGCGTAGGGGGAGTACTTTTCAGCAAATAATAATGATGCAGTGGGATGGAATGAAGATACATTTCACAATTCGTGCAGACTGTTGCTTGTGCTGGAGCTGTTCATATTTCTAAAATGGCCAGTGAATTGACAGTGCAGGAGACGACTTTGCACACCCACTGCCATCCCTTTTTACAAACCACAAATGTGTTTCGCTGTTTGATGTCACCAGCCAACAATGCAGCTCAGAAGCCCTGCACTATGGATGCAGAAAAAAGCTACACATACACAACAGGTTGCGACTCCAGCTGGCCACAGAATAAACCGAGATAAATGGCGGGTTACCCCAGCAAAGACGTCCAACTGTTGTTTGTCCGAAAATGCAGCTCAGCGCACCTAGGAGAGACAGGCGCTGTCAGCAGTGGCCGCCGCTAGCACTCACCATTCCGACAACAACATTTCCGGGTTACAATTTTATTTAATGTCAACGCAACCGTTATAATCTGCCAACTACTAAAATAATCATAATCTGGACAATAATAAAAGCATCCCGTTTCCACGAAAATAGGTGCAGTCCAATTTCCTTCAGTTTTATGAGCAAACTCGGTAGAGTTTGAGAGCATTCATCATGCACGAGACGTTGCACTCACTCCAGGCAGTTGGATTTCGTCGGAAGAAAGAAAAAACCATAACCAAAATCCTGAGAAAGAAACATACAGTCTAACGAAACATCTGTGTTAACCGAAGTATGGGGACAAGGTTAGTGCCAGGCCACACTGCATTGTTGCCAAATTTATTCAAGATGGCGGTGATGAAGTCATCCAAGATGGCTGCATGTAGACTTGGCAACATCACATGACGTCATCCAAGATGGCGGATTTTGGCATGAGAATAGTCCAATTGTGCTACATCCACTAACCTAACCTCAAGAAAAAATGGCGGGAATTTTGAATATTGGCGGGAAAGTAGTCCAATTGTGCTACATCCACTAATCATAGCCTCCAGAAGATAAAAATGCGGCAAGTTTCAATTCCAACAGGATAATGCATGCAATGACCATTCTTGTCCTTTTATTATTATTGATTATCATTTATTAACATTCATTATTATTTATTATTATTTATTATCATTTATTATTATTTATTATTATTGACCTGCCTCCACTAGAAAATTCCCTCCAAATTCAAATTCCAACATGATAATGGCTGCAAAACCTTACTTTCGTTTATTATTATCCATTATTATTTATTAACATTCATTGTCATTCATTGTCATTTATTATCATTCATTATCATTTATTATCATTCATTATGATTTATTATTATTATTTATTATTATAGGCCTACATCCTTTAGAAAATTGCCCCAAATTCAAATTCCAACACGATAATATCTCGAAAACTGTACTTCTGTCTATTATTATCATTTATTATTTATTAAAGATGTCCGATTTTCTCAGCGAGAAAGCCATTTTCCTTACATCCACAAGAAAAATCTATCACAAGTTCAAATCCCAAAACCATAATTGATCACACGTACGAACTTTCTCCCTCTGTTATCTTTTTTCACTGGTAGCCTATCATAATCGCGTCAAATAATAAATTGCTCCTGTAGTAACGTAAGTCACGTCCTTTGATTTTGCAGGGGGGAAGGGACTGAAGACTTTATTTCGAGCAGTACGGTCATCACTTGTTCTCCATCACAGTCAGCACACACATCTTTGATATCGCAGTGCAGTCACCACGACGTCCGTGCTCCAATTGAATTAGTTCAAATCCTCGCCACCCCCTGGCCAGCGCGCAGAGACACTGCCTACGCCTGTCACGTGAGGCGGCCGGCCACTAGCGAGGGGGGCCAGCCCAGCGATCGCTCCCACGTCGTAAACATGTTTTCACTGGACACTCTGGAACTTGTCGAGTTTGACGTCACAGCGGCCCCTTGTTCGCTCCCCACGTGCATTCGTCGCCTCCGCACGTTTCCCGCCAAAATTGTCTGCCTCGGAGCTGAATCACACAACGGTCGGCCATTTCCCTGCAACACTTTCGGCGCCACGTTCAGATCTGTTGATGCCGACCGCTCACCGTCCACCACGTGTCACTGTGCGAGCGAGAACGCAGTGCTACACTTTTGGCGGCAATACAGAAACCAGAGAAGCGCTCTCCGAATGTGGAAGTGCCTCGATACGCCTTGGTTAGATTTAGAGACAATTTTAGAACACTTATGTCGCGGTCGCATGGATGGATCTGACATAAAATCGAAAGAAATACGAAAACTGATTAGCGCATAGATATAAACTAACCTAATATACACCGAAATGCGGTGAAAATGAGAACGTACTTGCTTATCTTCTGGTTGGCAGGGAGGAATTTGTACATGGAGTCAAGTATGCGGCAACAAGAGGAATGCAGGAAAACAATGACTTCGAAGCGAGCCGAATAAGGAAGGCAGTCAATTTTTTCTCGTTGAGTTCGTATTATAGTGTATGTCTACTGAGGTAGCAGTGATACACACGAGTCGAATACTGTATTTGATGCTTTTCAGGAGAACAGAGGATCATTCACGTCTAAACTTACTCACATCTGTGTTAAATGATAATAGAGGGTGTACGGGATGATCGACTGAGACAAAGCTGCAACTAGGTACAACTCAAACGTTGACTCATTTATTCTAGAGACGGACAAGTTGCTGAAGGTAGATTTTTTTTCCAGTATTCTATTTCGATGCTTTATTCACGTGATATAGCCAGCGTTCCAGTCATATGTGGCTACGTGTTCGGTATGTGGTTTAAAGTGCTGTCTACTTGCGATCGTTAACGGTGAACCCGTCGGTCATCAGAGGACTTTCATCTCATGTGTGATGAAGGTTGACACAATCCTCTAAATGCACTTTGATCTACGCGATCCCCACCCTGTCGCATGCTTGGTGTAAAATCGAGATTTCAGCGTCATAACTAAGTTAGCTGTGGGTATTTGTGAGGGGCTGTAATCATTGTGTACACACTTACCTGACAGACGGGTGTTTACAGAGTCGGTGACGGGATGACTTTTAATTTTCACATGTTGGACGCTACTGTTATACGTATCTGTTTGCTTGTAGGACGCACCGGCCGCTAATAACTATCATTTTTATATAGACCTGAAGGAGTAATAATATTATTTCTGACTCGTGATCTGGTGTGATCATTGGGCACTAGACGTGTCCGCAGGGCTATATTGGGCTCGTATCATAGAGAGGAAAAGTTTTGCGATTGGGGTAGAGATAGCTCAGCGTAAGGTGACAGTGGAGAAGGATGTATGTCTGACAGGACGGAAAAGTAAGCGAACTAAGGTTAATGCCCGTTTTTAAGTGCTCAACGGTCTAGTCTTAGGAGTGTGTGTGTGTTTATGTTCTCTCTCTCTCTCTCTCTCTCTCTCTCTCTCTCTCTCTCCCCTACCGGAACCTTCTATTCACTGATTATGGGCTCTAGAACAACACTTTACACATGATAGATTGGAAGATTTATTTGAAAATCTATCGTACTATGTTGTGTATAAATATCGCTCCGTTCTTTTTCTTCTTAACTGTATGCTATTAAATTAAGGCACTTTGAGATCTGTTACTATAGATCGATATGGTGTGCTAAGCTCCAAGACTTGGTTACGTTTCGAGAAGTGTGGTGCACTTGGATGGATTAGGACTACGAAAGCTCTATTCAGATAAGAGAGGTGGAGTGTAGCTGTATTCGTCTGCTCGGTTGAAGGATAATTGGGTAGCGATGTTGTGGGGTAGGTAGGTCAGTCCGAGGTGTGGATGGTATTTTAACGTAAGAGGACTAGATAGCTCTGTGACCACCATACACAGAGAGATTGATCGAGTACTAAGTGCGAGGTCTTAGAAATATGTATAGCATTGTCTGGTATAATTTGATCATCTTTATGTGTTCGAGAATTAAGTGTGAAAGGACGTGCTGAGCAGTCACCTATGAACGGTCGCAATGATATTTGCAAAGTAGAGGATGTGTGGTTTAGCTATGATACTGAAATTAAGAAAACAAGCTGTCACATGATTGGCCAGTGTTGCACTTACTGTAAAATTTTTCGCGATATCAGCTGTGATGGAAAATATTACAGTAGATGGGTGGTGTCTTATCCATCGCATCTGTGCATTGGGTACGACGTGATGATTGACTGACAATGCTTGCTTGAGTTGGGGGAGAAATATTGGTTGATGGACCGCAACTTCCAGGGTTGATAGCACCGGTAACGGTGATCCTGTACTTGTGTGCAAAAATGACCAATCACTAGAAATTGAATGCAGAGTTATAAACTATTCGGTCACTGCGACATATGAGTTTAAATGTAGAGGTGGTCAATCACTTTCGAGGGAAGTGCCTAAAATGCCAGCAGGCCCTTCTGTTTTCCTTGTGTTGTGGGTGTCCTTTGTTTAAAATTATTCAATGTTATGCTATTGACTGTAAGAATATGATTTATAAGGTGCAAGGTATAGTTTCCTGTGAGAAACCGTGCATCAGTCCATGTTAATGTCTATTTAGAATCAGACAATGACTTCAAAGTCGTGGCAGAAAGACGAAACGCTCGGCAGTGTGCAAAAGTATGTTAGAAAACACTGAACAAGGGCCAGAGGCAGATTCTCATTCGCTTGAAGTATGGGCAACCAAACTTTAAAGGGCTCTCTGCAGCGTGTGTTATATTTAATATGATCTTATTCATATAGGCATTTGTAGTTTGAGGTGTTGGATTTGGTGAGCTGTTAGGAATTCTTGGATGGTTGCACTCTGAGGTATTCGGTGGGAGTATTGTGAATTCCATTTGTCCGCGCTGGAGGTGGATCGCATTCGCGCCTTCGTGACTTTTTCACTGTTTGATGGTAGAGGATAAAGATGATAGGATGTTGAGGATCTGTTGTACTTATACCTAGTTTGACGTGTACAACATTGTGCGCATTTCCGGCGAATGGTGAAAACAAGGTCCTGTTGTAGTAACTGAGATCGTTCTGTTTATAGGCAGGTTCAGAAGGTAATAGATACGTCTTTCTCTGACTTAAATTGCAGAGATCAGATGGGTGAAGATAAATGCATACTCATCTATGCATAGAAAGGGAGAATGCGTTTTTATTATGAAGTGAGTTTTGGCAGGAGTGGATATGGTTTTACATATGCAAGTGGCAATTACCAGTAAAGGGTGAATGACGTCGGGTTCGCTGGCTGGGGGAGACACTGTTTACATGTCCTGTTGGAGATACAAGGGGGAGATAGAGATCTGCGCTGTTCAGGAATCCATTCGTGCACTGTATGTCGTTAGAGAATAGCTGGAGAGCAGGTATAGGGAGAGCCCACTTCAGCATTCTGGTCCTGGGGCTGAGTGGACGGCTGTTTAGATGGACAGCTATGTGACTTTGACATGCTGCCGGCGGCGCTCGAATTAGTTTGAGTATTTAGTACCTGTTTCGGTGATTATTGGGTTAAGAACTGTAATATTGAAGGTCATGTCCTCAGCAGGACCACTGTGTAATTGAGTAAGTGTGTTTACGTATTTGAAGATATGTTTCGCGAATGGTGACGTTAAGCTGATAGCGCAGTTTAGCTACCACTGTAAAAAAAAATAGCTGTCTGCTGCTGAAAGAAAGAAAGAAAGAAAGGGATGACCTTGCCCCCAGACCTGATGGATGAGTTAATACATAAGAGCAAGTGATTGTTGAATGATGCTATGTGTTCGTATATATGAGTCTCTAAACGGCGGGGCGAGATTTTTTTAATGTGGAAATTTACGCAATCTATAGATAGTGATATTCGACCACTAGTGACAACAGTTAAGAGCAGAAAAATTGGTACAAATCGGCGCTGGTAGAATGTTGCGGCAAAGGTAATAATATTTAATTGAAGGTGGAGGTGGTAAATATGGACCAGGCTTTGAATATTGCCGTATGTGCTTGATGCTCTGTATAAAAGTTTGACTCTTTATTTGCGTTTGGTATTTCTGCATGCGTGTAAAATTAATTTTACTGTTGAAAGTGAGAGAAAGATGAGTTGATTGGTGTTTAGATAGAGGCTACGTTTGTAATTCGAAAAGAATTTACTGGTAATTTTCACTTGCATATGTAAAACCATATCCACTCCTGCCAAAACTCACTTCATAATAAAAAAGCATTCTCCCTTTCTATGCGTAGATGAGTATGCATTTATCTTCACCCATCTGATCTCTGCAATTTAAGTCAGAGAAAGATATATCTATTACCTTCTGCAACCTGTCTATAAACAGAACGATCTCAGTTACTACAACAGGACCTTGTTTTCACCATTCGCCGGAAATGGGCACAATGTTGTACGCGTCAAACTAGGTATAAGTACAACAGATCCTCAACATCCTATCATCTTTATCCTCTACCATCAAACAGTGAAAAAGTCACGAAGGCGCGAATGCGATCCACCTCCAGCGCGGACAAATGGAATTCACAATACTCCCACCGAATACCTCAGAGTGCAACCATCCAAGAATTCCTAACAGCTCACCAAATCCAACACCTCAAACTACAAATGCCTATATGAATAAGATCATATTAAATATAACACACGCTGCAGAGAGCCCTTTAAAGTTTGGTTGCCCATACTTCAAGCGAATGAGAATCTGCCTCTGGCCCTTGTTCAGTGTTTTCCAACACACTTTTGCACACTGCCGAGCGTTTCGTCTTTCTGCCACGACTTTGAAGTCATTGTCTGATTCTAAACAGACACTAACATGGACTGATGCACGGTCTCTCACAGGAAACTATACCTTGCACCTTATAAATCATATTCTTACAGTCAATAGCATAACATTGAATGATGGGCATGGTTTGTGGGGTGAAATATGAGTGTCAAGATAGGGTTGAGGACGTTTGCGTATGTTGATGGTGGGATGGGTGTGAGGTTAGGTGTGGTGGGAGGTGTAAATCAGATCTTATTTAAAAAAAAAATTGTTGTAAAGTAGGAATAATATTGAGAAGGTTTTTAGATGGCTGGTCACGTGACGAGGCGAGAGCAGGGATGTGTATTTATGTTTAGTTAAAGGGCCGTGTAATGTCTTGTGAGGAGCAATGTGCAGTGTGCTACAGTATCATAAGAGGTAAAGACATGTGCTGCTATGATGTGTCTAGCGTATGGAGGCTGCGCTTTGGAATTATGCTACGTTGATATAAAGTTGACTTTCACCCGTGTTCTGTGGCCGCGGCTCGGGATCGCGGTCCTGGACGGACGTATGTGTGTGCTTTGACCGCTGACGAGTGCGTTGACCGCGCCAACTCACGCTTGCGGAAGCCGAGCAGGGGCTGTGCGAGGTCTGGAATCAGATGAATGGGTGACTTCACGATCCTGTGGGCAGGGTGCAGAGTGGGGGTACATGCGCACGTCTGCTGACTTACTTTGCGAGCGGATCTGCAGGCTCTGCTATGCGTTATTAGGATAGTTTACGAGTACTGAGCGTATCTACACATCTGTGTGATGTATTATGTAGTAGCACTTTGCTACAGCGTGTACTGAAATTATGATTGGGTGAGTGTCTGTGGGCTGTCCAGCATGGCCCAGGGCACATCTGGGATTGGTGTTTTCTGATCGCGTGATACATACACTGTATGGTTAAATAAGTTGTTCGAAAAAAATTAATAAAATGTTCTCAATGATTACACGCGCCTGCAGCGCAGATCAGAGTGATTTGGTTTTTCCGTCACCATCTCGGTTGCATGCGAGTGGTAAACGTTTTCCCGGCCGCGTTAATCGTGTGTGTCAACGAGCTATAAGCTATTCTCATAGACGTGAAGGCAGGTCCAGACCTGAGACGCCGGCGGTATACATGAGAAGAACAATGCAGCACTTGTGTCGGCTGTCACGAGCTCTCGGAAGCTGAACTTGGCTGGAGACACTGGAATCCCCTTCCCCGCCGACCGCACGCGCGCGCGACCTGCCTTGGAGCGTAATCTAAGGCGCACAGGCGATATCAATTTCTCTGGTGATAGGTGCGAATGCGACTGTGTTGAGGTCATGTTTGGGGGAGGCCGAGCAGAGACTTTTGGTCGGTTTGCCAGCTGGTGGTGTCTGTTGCACTATTTTGCGAGCATGTCTGTGCACTGTGCGGTGCTTTATTTGGAGAGTTTAAGAGTACAGAACTCGTCTGCTGATATTGTGTACTGCATTATTTAAGAGCTGTTTGCTATTGTGTGGTGAAATTCGGAGTTGTTTATGTGTTTGTTACCTGTGTCAGATGACCACAGTCGGATCAGTGTGGGTGTTTTGTGACAAATATACTCCACGACTAAATAAAAGGGCTCCAAATAAATAAAGTGCAGCAATTCCTTACTTCCCGGAGCAGCACAGCGCAGTCTGAGCTGTTTTTGTGCAATAACGGAAATCTGGTCAGAATGTGAGCGAGTAGACAAATAACTGGACAAATTTATCTGTAGAGGAGTTACAGGTCTGGATTGGAATGAATATCTTGATGGGTGTGGTTCTGTTGCCAAGTGTAGTGCACTACTGGAGTTCAGAAACTGCCTTATGTCAGCCTTATATATCGAAACCTATGAGAAGTAAAAGTTTCAAAAAGATAGGTCGCAAATAAATAAAGTACAGTCGTTCTTCCTTCCATCAGTCTATGCACTGCAATTATTTCCGAAAATTAGCAGTTGTTTGGCTATCTGGAGGCAAATGTTTTGCATTATTTGCGAGCGGTTCGCATGTCTGTAGGCTGTGCTATGAGTTATTTTTAACTGTTTAGAATTAGCAAGCGTGTGTCTAGAACATTATGAATGAGTTACGTAGGCGTGTTTTGCTGGTCTGTATGATGTGACACATGTCGGTGGGATACATATGCTCCATTCCTAAATAAAGTAAATTCTTTCCTCGGTCCATGGACCTAGTGCAGGGTGAGTCCATTTACCAGAAACGTGTAGGAAGAGGTTGAGTGCTGGTGGCTTAGTTTGAAACAAGTTTCTTAGGTTGATGGCGGAAGTGCAAGTGAGCTTTGTTTATTGGCAGATTTCAAACTTGGCGCTGGTTCCTAGGAGGAGGAGGTGGCGGTCTGGTCCTCGAAAAGTAGTTGAAATTAGGGAGTTGAACACGTTTGCATACGTATATGAAATTGTAAATTCAATTATTTAATATAGCGGGGTGGTGGGAGTGAATTAGCGAGCGTTCTCGCGACGAGCAAACGCACATGGTGGATTCCACTGTCGGTCAAACTCTAGCGCCAAACGCATCCTTTGTCCCGCACGCGGTCGACAGGTTTCATCCTGTCCAGCGTTAAGTACTCGTGGGCCCCGATAGATGTTTACGTAGTCGGACTCTGAGGCGCCGCTCACCGCCTACCTGGTGTGCTGGCCGTGGGGGAGAGCGGGCCGTGCGTAGGTCACCTGCGCTCTGGAGTTTCGCTGTGCGAGGATGGAGAACTCAGTTGTAACACACCTGCATGACCGTTATGTCTGAAATAAAGAGTCATTCTCCAGGTATTTACAGAAGGCTATGTCCGTCGCGTGTATGGAGTGGAGTGCCCCTTTCACGTTATGAGCAGCACCTTCCGGGACTGTTCAAAACCGAAACAGTGATCACGTACATGTCAGTAACATGTGCGCCTCTTTGAAATGGAACACCTGGATATCTTTTACCTGCCACTCTACCGAGCGAGGTGGCGCAGTGGTTAGCACACTGGACTCCCATTCGGGAGGACGACGGGTCAATCCCGTCTCCGGCCATCCTGATTTAGGTTTTCCGTGATTTCCCTAAATCGCTTCAGGCAAATGGCGGGATGGTTCCTTTGAAAGGGCACGGCCGATTTCCTTCCCCATCCTTCCCTCACCCGAGCTTGCGCTCCGTCTCTAATGACCTCGTTGTCGACGGGACGTTAAACACTAATCTCCTCCTCCTCCTCCACCTGCCACTCTTACACTAGAATCAGTTTTTGCAAGTGATAGCCTAATGGATGTGGTCATCTTTCCTGCACAGGTGACAAAACTTTACACACACATGTAGGTCCGTAATAGCAAATTATGGAGTAAATATGGTCAATGCCAGCACGCTAACGTTACGTGTTTCTCAATATATCGTAAGAAAGAGGTGGTAAAACGTAATATTGTGATGTTACGAGCTTGTATTACAGGGATCAGAATGGCAGGTTAAGGTTTGGATGCAGATAGTTCATAGCTTTTCTTACCTGCTCTGGATGTTACAAAACAACGGAGCGGAATACTCTCGAACATAATAAATTTCTGTATAGATGCTGAACTGTATCAGTGTTTCACATGTCTGAAATGAATGTCAAACTCTTTTGTATGACAATTTGTAATTTGAAGATCAGGAATGCTCTCAGACAATAGTGATTTTGATTATAAAACTAATAGTACTCGACTGTGTTCTCCTCGTTGAAACATGACTGTTATTATTATTATCATCACAATTGTGTATTTAAAAATATGTATTACCACAAGTAATTTGTTATTTCATATTTCATAACCTCTAATTATAAATTAGCCACCATTTCAATTATAGCTCATTGTATAACCTAGAAATGAGAGCGTTTTCCCTGACATGTGAGCAGACTGCGTGAGACAGGCTGTTCTGTGATGACCAAATTGTTTACAAAATTACAGCATAAGAATTGCTGCTATTGCGAATGATGTTCGGCTGAGTGTGCCCTTTTTCTTCAACTACAGCTAGAGAAACTTCACATACAGGTTGGCATAGGCGAGATCTGGAGCAAATATGTCAGATGTCGGCATGCAGACTGTATCTGTTTTCGATGTATCGGTGAAATCGTATTGGGTTCTCTACTTGGTGACATTACGAGTTTCTATTACAAGGAATGCTCCCACGATCTGTTTTTTACTTTTCGTAAATTCCAGCACGATATACCATTATACTGGTAAAATGGGACCTGTCATACTGTACAAAACAACAACGTCCTCTTGTTGAATAGCTTTTGTCGCCGAACGTGAAATTATTGTTTTTCTTCGGACATGTGAAAAGATAGCGTGAAAGGTTTCATTCTGTTGTGTTACGTCACTTGTCTGAAATGTTTGTGATACGACTGTGCAAGGCAGTTTGTTTACAGACACAGATTTGACGTCAGGGACGCTCATAAACCATGTAATATTGTCCATCAAATGGAAAGAAATCGGTTAACATAGATGCTTCGTTAGACTGTGCAGTTCTTTTTCTTCACAATTTAAATTTTCGCTTCGTCTTTATTCCAATGAAAGTTTCGAAATAATTAGGACATTCTGCAGTATCAGTAGTTTTCGCAGCAAAATACTGGAAGTTTCTTCGATTTTACGGAGGGTGGACATGTATAGATCTGATATGATAACTCAAACTTCTGCACTTTGCTCATTTGTAATCGGTGGCAGTGATGTATCTTTTTCGCAAAGTTGGGTGTGAAAGAGTAATGGCGAGGAGGGGTGGGGAGTGGGGGAAGAGGGTGAAGAGAGAGAGAGAGAGGGACAGACAGACACACAGAGAGAGAGAGAGAGAGAGAGAGAGAGAGAGAGATGTGAATTGTAGCCTGCAGTTCAATGTAAAAATGACTGTATAAATACTTTTCTATATTGATAACTCATTTGGCTGGAATGAGTGTAACGCCCACGTGAATGATGAATGCTGTCAAACCTTAGCTGTTTTGCTTATAAAACTAAAAGAAAACCGACTGTACCTATTTTCGTGGCAACAAGACTGTTTTATTATCATTCCGATTGTGTTTTTTTAACAGTTGATCGTTTATAACAGTAGCATTCACATTAAATACAATTGTTATCCAGAAATTTTATTGTCAGAACGGTGAGTACCTGTGGGGGCCACGGTTGGCAGCGTGTGTCTCTCCTGGTTGGCCTCAGATGCACTTTGAACCAAAAACCACATGGACGTCTTTGTTGAGGAAGCCATCAATTAACTTGATTTGTTCCTTGGCCTGCTGGAATAGCGGCCTATGTGTGTATGTAGAGCTTTCTTCTGCGTCTTTAGTGCAGGCTTCCCGAGCTGCGTGCTCGGCTGGAAACTCTTCATCCGACCGCAGGTGGCCTAAGAGTGGGCTTGCTGGGGTGTGTTGGACAGCGGGAGCTGCAGCAGAAGGGCTTACCGGAGCAGAGGCGGTGGTAGTGGCCCATTTACCAACCAGAAGACGTTAGAAAAAGCGTTCTAGGAGTCCTCCAGAATTTTTTGTTGTTCCAGGGGGCCAGTCCTTTTGAGAAATATGTTTAACATCTTGCAACAAGCGTCCTATTCCTGAGACTTTTGTCCACCTGTGACTGATTTCCACACCCTAGCAACAGTATGTCAGTGCCACCAGATGGATCTCTTTGTGTACCATCAGCGTCAGACACGTATCCCTACATATGGTGAGGAGAGGGATGGATGAGGGGTGGTAGGAGAGGAGGTAAGTCTGGATCTAGGCTGGTTAGTCCATGACTGAAATCGAGGTGAACAAATGGGCAGCTGCTGGCCCTCTCTCTTTGTGCAATCTTTTGCGGTCGGTTTTTGTGGTAGTTGTGTTTTCTCAGTTCACTGTATGTGTGTTGCTTTATGACCCATTGTTTACGAGTGCTCATTTTCTTTACAACAATTTGGAGTTGTAATTAGAACAGTGAAGCAATTTACATTAGCTGTGGTAGTGAGTGCTGACCTTCCTAAACTTCAGTGATGGTTTGCTGCCATATCCCTTCTTACTATGTTTCAGTGTATAAGTTATTCAGCAGGTATACCTGTGGTGTCACCACCAGACACCACACTTGCTAGGTGGTAGCTTTTAAATCGGCCGCGGTCCGGTAGTATACGACGGACCTGCATGTCGCCACTGTCAGTAATTGCAGACCGAGCGCCGCCACACGGCAGGTCTAGAGAGACGTACTAGCACTCGCCCCAGTTGTACGGACGACTTAGCTAGCGATGCAACGCTGACGAAGCCTCGTTTATTTGCAGAGAAGATAGTTAGAATAGCCTTCAGCTAAGTCAATGGCTACGACCTAGCAAGGCGCCATAGCAATTGATAGTTACGTATGAAGCATGTCTCATCAAGAACGATGTATACAAATGATGGATTAAAGTTAAGTATTCCAGCAGCTACGTACTTTTCTTTATAGCATTCATTCCGTATCCTGTTTCAGACCTCACGCCAGCCTGCTTGAGTTTAACGCATGCATTTCGGCCTTCTCTAGCTATACAACAATACCAAGGTGACCTCTCGGGGGCAGTGGATTAGGATGAAGTTATCGAGAAATAAAGAGAGCACCGTTTACGTGGATTTCGATCACCAGCGCTGCATCATGTGAGTCTATTAGGGAATACAGGAATGCACTAGTAGGCATGTATAGCGAACTTGGACATCAAACAGTGAGGGCTGCCTATCCATTACCTGTGAGGTCACTTGACCGAGTCCCCTTGATTGTTTCCTATGGAGGTATCTAAAGTCACTTGTGTATGAGACCCTAATGGATACCGGGATGGAATTAGTTGCCAGAATTGTAGCTGCCTGTGATGTGATTCGAAACACAGAAGGGGTATTTGCCAGACTCCATCATAAATTTGTTTCCGGTGTCATGCTTGTATTGGGGCTAATGGCCATCAGGTTCAGCACATTTTGTAAGATGCAGTACTAATGCTAAGTTCATTGTGTGAATTATGGTATTAGCAGTTAAATGTAACTAATGTAAATATGAAAGTACATAAGAAAGTACACAGTAATGTGATTTTATTCCTATTATGTTCCTAAGCTGGCTTCTCCAGCCCTAGGTTCTGTACCTCAAATTGTTCTGTGGAGCATTCTCTATGTCCCGATCAATTTTTGCACATTCTTACAGAAATAACCTGTAGATCTGTAATTAGGACTAACCGTTGTGATCAATGATGTAATTAGGACTGGTCTGTACTTCGGTTTCCCACCCAACATAAATAAAATATATTAACCTATTCCTCCTCCCCTGAGGCTGGACAGAGACTGTCTATCTCCCTGTGTAGGGAGATGCAGTTGGATTTTCAGCCCAGAAGGAACGGGATTCGAGTCACAGAATTTCCCACAAAATTTAGGTGGAGGGGTTGGCCTGTGACGTGAGCACACAGGGACAAAGAAATAACCCCCATTTATGCAATTAACCCATTTCTTCAATTTCCCCCCAAAATTCGAAATTCCTGCCAATAGGGTAGGTGGGGGTGGAAGAGGGCAGGAAGAAGAGACCCATGAGGCGGCTGGGTATACCCAAGATGTCATTCAGTGGTGGGGGTATTTAATTGAACAATTAATTAATTAGCACAATTATTTGATATCAATTTTCGTAATTAAATTGTGACATTGCCACATGCACCACTACGACCCAGTAACAGGTTGAAGGGGAGTGGGAGAAAATTCGAGAAAAGAGCAAATCTGTGCTCGTTTTGGCTTCGTCCCTCTACTAACAAAGGCACAGAAGCGCAAAACTATCACATAATCAGCTTTCTGTGTCATGCATGCTAAGTTACTGAGAAGAAAAAATCTACATGAGAATGGAAAACAAAATTGGGCTTCGACTAGATCATGATTTAGGTTCAGGAAACGTAAAGTCTCTCTGAGACAGTTCCGACGTTGCACGTAACTTAAGAAAAACATAGTAAAAACGTTCGATAATGTGAAATGGAGCAAGATGTTCGAAATTTTCAGAAAAATCAGAGTAATCTATAAGGAAAGACGAGTAACACGTTATATGTAAAATAGTCATGGAGGAGCAATAAGAGTGGACGTCCAAGAAAGAAGCGTTCGCAGCGAAAATGTTGTTAAGGGAAGGAGACATACTTTTTCCCCTATTGTTCAATCTTCACATCGGAGATAGTATCACTGAAATAAAAGTAATTTTAAGCATTGAAATTAAAATTAAGGATGAAAGAATATCAACGAAGTGATTCGTTGATAACTTTGGTATCCACACTGAAAGTTAAGAGGAATTTCAGGATGTACTAAATGGAGATGTTGATTTACTTACTACATAATATGGACAGAGAATACGCTGAAGAAATACGAAAGTGTTTAGTAGTTGCAGAAATGAGATTAGTAAGAACACTACCAACAACACTGGGGACTACGAAATAGACGAAGGGATGGTATTCTTCTAAAATGGGCGATGTAAAGTGGACAAAGAAATGACTAGAAAAAAATATTCCTGCGGAAAACCATGATCAAACATTAGTGCTCGGTTAGGAGGGCGTTTGAAGCTCAGCATTGTATATTATTGGATCATGAACTGCGGGAAAACCGGAAAAGAAGAGAATCCAAGAATTTGAGATGTGACGCTTTAGAAGGACGGTGAAAACAGATGTAAAGAAGGAGGAGGTTCTTTGCAGAATCGGTGAAGAAAGGAACGGATAGAACGACGGGACATGTATTTAGACATCAAGGAATTTCTTCCGTGGTTTATAGAGCTGTAGCTAGGATAAGACCTGCAGAGGAAGAATACACCAAAAAAAAAAAGAAAAAAATGTCGAGATTTGGTGCAAGTGATTCTGTTAGATGAAGAGGTTCGTACAGGAGAGGAATTCGAGTTCGAGGCGGGGGGGGGGGGGGGGGAGGGGGCTGCTTCAGACGAGAAAGAAGCCTGATGAAATAAAAAAGAAAGCTAATACCAAAGACCAACGCTAACAGTCACTTAAGAAAAATTAGAGCCACGACTGTAAGAATGATCGTGTCTACAATGCGAGATGTGCATACTAAAGACTGAGATCCGCTAACACATTACTTAATTGTTACAAACTGTAGTAATCTGTAGATTCACAGTTTATTCCAATCGCTCCTACTTTTGCACGTGTGAGGAAGGTTTTATTCCACATATCGATTGTGTAGCACTAGAGGCGACGTATCCGGTTGCAACAATAAGCTCATGCAGTAAATTGATCCCGTGCTCTCAGAGGCTACACAGCCGCAATAAACAGTTTCTCACACAGAAAAATGAGCCGTTAGGAAGTTTTAACTGAATTTGATAAATAGTGTTTGGAATTAACAACGCCGCGAGGGATTAGCCGAGCGGTCTAAGGAGCTGCAGTCATGGACTGTGCGGCTGGTCCCGGGGGAGGTTCGAGTCCTCCCTCGGGCATGGGTGTGTGTGTTTGTCCTTATGATAATTTAGTTTAAGTAGTGTGTAAGCTTAGGGACTGATGACCTTATCAGTCAAGTCCCATAAGATGTCATACACATTTGAACATTTTTTTTTAAATTAACAACAATCGACAGTGAAATATTTTAAAACTTTGGAAATAATACTTTTAATCGATATAATAACGTTAGTGACAGCTTTATCTCACACAATATGTTTCAGTGTTCGGTTCCTAATCTGTGAATACTAAATTACGTATTATTTTATTTTACATTTAGTGAAGCAATAATTGGTGTTGGTCACACACATACACTGACGGAAAAAAATCGCAACACAGAAAAGAAAATGATAATGCAGGGTAATGATATGCAGGCATCTGTTGTGTTGCACAGGTGACGGATGTCAGCTTTTTGGATGGAGTTTCATGCCTGTAGCAATTGATCGGTCAATATAGGACGGTTAACACTGTTCGCTAATGATGCTGAAGTTGTCGTCCTATGATGTCCGGTATGCGCTCGACTGGTGATCTAGCAGGCCAAGGCAACACTTAAACACACTGCTGAGCATTTTGATTACAACAGTTGTGGTCGAGCGTTGTCCTGATAGAAAACAGCCCTCGGAATGCTATTCATGAATGGTACCATAACAGATGGAAACACCACACAGATGCACAATTTTGCAGTCAACGTTCTTGGAATAACCACGAGACTGCTCTTGCTGTCATACTAAATCGCACTCCCCACCGTAACTCCTGGTTTAGATACAGAGTGTCTAGCACCAGACAGGCTGGTTCAAGCCCTCAGTGGGCATTCTTTTGACCAATAGACGGCAATCATTGTCACCGTGGCAGAACCAGCTTTCATCAGAAAAGGCAACAGATCTCCACCCTGCCATTCAGTGAGCTCTCGCTTGACGCCATTGAGGTCGCAAATGGCGGTGGCTTTGAACCAGTGGATGAACGCTGTAGGGCGTCAGGCTAGCAGCTGTCCTTGAAGTAAACGCTTCATAACAGGTCACTGTGGCGCCACCTACTGCTCACATAGCTGTGGCAGATGTAGCACGAACACAATACACGGAATACAATGATGTTCCCCTCTCGGTGTTAGACTCTTTAGTTACAAATACTCTAGACCTTATCGAAAACATCATTATAAAAACTGGGATTATTACAAAAGTTTATAAATCAATCAAGAATAGGAGAACGTTTCTGCTAAACAGAGCAGATAAGCAGTTGTTAGTATCTCACTTAGACAGTGAACAGACGTCACTTAGTACCAGTAAGATGGACGTAGAGGAATTATGGATAAAGCTTAAGCATATTGTAAATCGTGGTCTGGAGAGTTATGTACCTAGTAAGTGGATTAAGGAAGGAAAAGACCCACTATGGTTTAATAAGATGCTGATGAAGCAGAGGCTGTTGCACTCTCGGTTCAAAATAAAACGCACAGAAGACGACAAGCAAAGGTTAGTAGCTGTTCGTGCGCGAAGAATACAACAGCTACTACCGTCACACCTTAGCAAAAGATCTGGCAAAGGATCCGAAAATTCTGGTCCTATGCACAATCGCTAAGCTGGTCTAATGCTTCCCTTCAGTCCCTTGTCGACCAGTCTGGTTGTGGCAGCCGCATATAGCAAAACAAAAGCCGAAGTTTTAAGTTTCGCGTTCAAGAAATCGTTCTCACAGGAGAATATTACAAACACCGTCATTTGGCCATCGGACAGACTCGCTTACGGACGACATGGTAATAAACATCCCTGACGTAGAGAAACAACTGAAATATTTGAAAGCAAATTCGGATGATGATGATGATGATTATTTGTGTTTTAGGGCAAATTCGGTTTTACAAAAAGTACAGCATTAGGCCCTTCCCTAACTGCATATAATGTGAAACTCTCAAGCCAGCACAAAAACACAGGCGACTGGAAAGAAGCGCAGGTGACCGCCGTATGTAAGAATGGTAGAAGAACAGGCACGTAAACTTACAGACCAATATCCCTAAATTCTGTTTCCTGCAGAATCGTTGAACATATTCTCAATTCTTTTATAATATCTTTCTTGGCACTGAGAAGCTTATGTCCGCGAATGACCATGGTTTTAGAAAGCATCGCTCGTGCGAAACTCAGCTTACCCGTTTCTCACATGATATGCTCCGAGCTGTAGATGAAAGGAAACAGGCGGATGCCATATTTGTAGATTTCAGGAAGGCGCTTGACACGGTGCCCCATTGCACGCTGTTAACCAAGGCACAAGAATATGGAATAAGCTCACAGATATCCGAGTGGCTCGAAGACTTCTTAAGTAACAGAAGCCACTATGTTGTCCTCGACGGCGAGCGTTCATCAGGAGACACGAGTATCGTAAGAAATGCCCCAGAGAAGTGCGGTAGGACCGCTGTCGTTCTCTATATACATAAATGATTTGGCGGAGAGGGTGGGTAGCAAGCTGCGGATTTTTGTTGATGGTGCTGTGGAGTACGTTTAGATGTCCAAGTTGGAAGATAAAAGACGACTTAGACCAAATTTCTAGTTGGTGTCATAAATGCCACCGAGCTCTAAATGTGGAAAAATGTAAGTTAATGAGGATGAGTTGGAAGAACAAATCTGTAATGCTGCTGCTTGACACAGTGAAGTCGTTTAAATATTTGGACGTAGCTTTGCAAAGCGATACTAAATGGAACGAACATGTGAGAACCGTGACAGGGAAGGCGAATGGTCGCATCAGTTTATTGGGAGGCCTTTAGGAAAGAGTGGTTCACCTCTAAAGAGACCGTTTATAGGAAGCTCGTCCGACCGATTCTGGAGAACTGCTCGAGTGTTTGGGGTCTGGATCAGACCGGATTGAAGGAAGACATCGAAGCAATTCAGAGGTGTGGTCTGTTAGATTTGTTACAGGTAGGTTTGAACGACACGTGATAGAGAGACGCTTCGGGAACTCAAATGGGAATCCCTGGAGGGGAGACGACGTTCTTTTCGAGTAACACTATTGAGAAAATTTACAGAGCCAGCATTTGAAACCGAGTGCCGATGATTCTACTGTCGCCAACACACATTACGTGTAAGTACTACGAAGATAAGATACGAGAAATTGGGGCTCACATGGAGGCATATAGACAGTAGTTTTACCCTCATTCTATTTGCGAATGGAACAGGAAAGGAAATGTCTTGAATGGAAATGACTTGTCATGATACAGGGTACTCTCTGCCATGCACCGTACGGTGTCTTGCTGAGTATCTAAGTAGATGTAGAGATAGAGGTAGTGCCTCGAGGCCGTTCTGGCCCCGTCTTCTTGTGACCGCACATTCTTGAGACTGCCACTCCCGGTAGTCATGGACAGTGGCTACATTCCCGCCAAGTCTTTCTGCAGTATTGCACAAGGAACATCATATTTCTCGTAGCCCTATGACGCGACCTGGTTCAGATTCAGTGAGGTGTTGATAATGGCGTCTTTATCGCCTTAAACGCATTACTGAGTAACATCAACTCACCACGTCCAATCTCAAAAGTAACAGACGCTAACGAAAATTACAGCGTCTATTTAAAGCAACACTGATTTGCATCCGCATAATGACGCTACAAGAGCCATTCTTATGCGACTGGTGCGAAATTCGAATAGACATCATTTTTCAGATGTAGAAACACGCCTGCAAAACTCCTTATTGGTGCTGCGATTTTTTTCCAACTACGATTGCATGCTGCAAGTTACTTTCCCTTTTTCATAGATCGTCAAACAGTGGTATAGGTGCTAAGCCATTATGATTGCAAGTTGACAATTACATCTAGTCCTCCCGTACTCTGGAAACCAATTTATTAATGATTTCTGTTTCTATGTCTCTTCTTCATTTGCTAGTATGAAGCACATTTGAGGCGGTGTCCGTCAACCCATCCCTACGACTCCTGGTGGCCCCAAAGCTCAGAAGTCTTTCCTACAGTTTTTTTACAAAAATGTAAGCCATTGTTCTGTGTAGGATGAACATAAAATGGTTCAAATGGCTCTGAGCACTATGGGACTTAACATCTGAAGTCATCAGTCCGCTAGACGTAGAAATACTTAAATCTAACTAACCTAAGAACATAACATTAATCCATGCCCGAGGCAGGATTCGAACCTGCGACCATAGCACCTGCCACGATTCCAAGTAATAGTAGATTTAATGATGAATTAACTGCAAATTCTCTACCTTCAACCACTGAATGAACACTCAGAAGCGGGACTGCTGACCGTGCAGAACATGGAACAACGTTTACTTAGTTTTCTTGTGCTGTTGGAGATACTTCTCTGTCTCTCTGCCCGTTTCCCGAAGAAAGAACTTTTTACCAACTCTCGGCTATAAGCAACCGATGAGCGGCATCGTAAAATTTTAGCACCAATATTCGCAGATTTACGGCGCACATCACACGTAGCGCGATAGAGCTGAAAGCTTTGTGCGTCCCTACGTCGCTAGCGGCGAGTTAGCCCGCCATTAGCGAGGCTTTGCAAGCTCCCGGGTGGGGGCCCGCAACTGACTGGAAGGAGAGGTGTGGGAAAACTCTGAGGAAGATGGGTTGCCAGCATACGCGGCAACGGGACAAGGGTGCCACAGATACTCTGATTTACGAGACACCACCTCGATCAAACGCACTCAGTAGACATCGGATTTCGCCGAAACAAGTCTGTCATTCCCGCAGATGCCTTGAAATTGTGTAATGTTATTTATTTCATTTGTTGGCTCAGAAATTACGCTTATTTTATTTGTTGGCTGATTTGGCCTCTTTATATTAGGCACTCACTTACACAAGAAAACAAATATTTTATGTATGAACACGCCATGCGTGCAGAGCTCAAGGGCAAAAGTAACTTTCGCACGGTGTGTCGCTCTGTGAAATTACACCAAGGATAGAAAGAACCGAAATAATATATTGCAGAATATGACTGAAGCAAATGCACAGTGAGAGGTCAGAAGTGAAACTTTTATGAAAAGACAACAATTACGCTGAAGTCACAGCAATTCATGACAGTTCCCTGGACATTACAACAGTAAGGCCATCTATATAAAGGATGATTGAGGGACTTCGGCTGTTCGATACAAAATATCAAATCAACAGAACTTCCAGCAGTCTATATTTCAAATTTTATTTTAGTCTTGCGACCAGTTTCGGTATTTTACTACGCCGTCTTCAGGTCCACTGGCCGATGGCCGACGTGTAAGAAGAATCCGATTTCATGTGCATTCGAAATAGTGGCCAACATTCAGTAACTGGTATCCGTTTTTTAACAACGCGAGCCATTCGTACATCAACTGCAGACTGTGAAGCATTGTTCAGATGTAATCTACGGATACCACTTAGTTCAGGTACTCAATTCTCGGCCCTTTTTGATTGCACATGAGGTGGAGTTCTGCTTACACGTCGATCAGCGGCTCAAATGGTTCAGATGGCTCTGAGCACTATGGGACTTAACTTCTGAGGTCAGCAGTCCCCTAGAACTTAGAACTACTTAAACCTAACTAACCTAAGGACATCACACACATCCATGCCCGAAGCAGGATTCGAACCTGCGACCGTAGGGATCAGCGGCTCAGAGAATGGCGCGGAAAGACGCCGGAAATGGTCACTTAATTATTAAACAAATGACCGGACATACTCCTTAATAGGGTGTTTCGTCACTACAGACGTCATTGCACGCTTTGCAGGGTGCCCCTCTATCTGGCCACTAGCTTGGTATGGACTTCTTGAGGACCTTCCATTACTCCACCAGCGCGGCAATAGTGGTTCTGGGCGCTACAGTCTGGAACCGAGCGACCGCTACGGTCGCAGGTTCGAATCCTGCCTCGGGCATGGATGTGTGTGATGTCCTTAGGTTAGTTAGGTTTAATTAGTTCTAAATTCTAGGCGATTGATGACCTCAGAGGTTAAGTCCCATAGTGCTCAGAGCCATTTGAACCATTTGACAAGTCATGAATCGTTGTTGATGCATATCGACGTGCTGCAATACGTCTCGCGCATCGCATGCCACACGTCCTCCAAGGGATTATGCCTCCCCAGACCATAAAATCTGGACCACAAAACGATCATGCTGGACAACCTTCCTGGGTGCGTTGTGTTTTCCAAACTCTCGTCATATGAAGGCATGTCCAGTGTTGTCGTATGTAATAGCTTTGGTGGTGCTGGTGGTATGGGAAAGTATAAGCTGCACGGACATACTGACTTGCAAATTTGTGAACACGGCACACTCACCAGGCAACCTCACTGTGTCACTCTACTCCTTCTCCATGTACATCCTTTCATGGGTGACTTCATTTATGTGGATGAAAATGCGTGACCGCATCCAGCGCAGCTGCAGTAGCTATTGGAACGAGAGGATACTCCAGGAATGGACTGGCCTGGCCGTTCACCCATCTTAAGTTCCATCGCGACGTGCAGGTTGGAGTTGGGAAGACGCACTGCAGCACGACGATTCACAATTGCCAACTGCGCTGGTGGAGGAATGGGAACACCCTGCCACAAGGACTACTACGTGTCCGAAATAGCAGACACCAGGCATTCATGTACGAGCGTCACTCCAAAAGAAATGCACACTATTTTTTTAATCCCTCTTTTATTCTACACTTTTGAAAGTTTTATAGTGTGTAGATACATCCTTTAGCAACAATATTTTCATTTCTCCACATAATTTCCATCCCTCTCAATTGTCTTACGCCATCTTGGAATCAGCGCCTGTATACCCGCACGGTAAAATTCCGGGACAACCTGTTGGAGCCAATGTATGGCAGCGTGCACCAGGGAGTCATCATCTTCAAACCTCGTTCCACGAAGAGAGTCTTTCAGTTTACCAAAGAGATAATAGTCAGATGGAGCCAGGTCACCACTGCAAGGCGAGTGTTTCAGTGTTGTCCATCCGAGTTTTGTGATCGCTTCCATGGTTCTTTGACTGACATGTGGCCGTGCATTGTCGTGCAAAAGCAAAACATCCTGCTTTTGCCGATGTGGTCGAACACAGTCGAGCTTGAAGTTTCTTCAGTGTCGTCACATATGCATCAAAGTTCATGGTGATTCCACTTGGCATGATGTCCACAAGCAAGAGTATTTCGTAATCGAAAAACACCGTAGCCATAACTTTTCCAGCAGAAGGTGTGGTTCTGAAACTTTTTTTCTTGGGTGAATTTGCATGATGCCACTCCATTGATTGCCTCTTCGTCTCTGGTGAAAAATGATGGAGCCATGTTTCATCACCTGTCACAATTCTTCCAAGAAATTCATCTCCACCATTCTCGTACTGTTCCAAAAGTTCGCTGCATACCGTTTTTCTTGTTTCTTTGTGAGCCACTGTCAACATCCTGGGGACCCACCTAGCACAAACCTTTTATAACGCCAACACATTCAGTATTCTACAAACACTTCCTTCCCCTATCCCAACGTAGCATGACAATTCGTTCACTGTGATGCGTCTGTCAGCAGTCACCAATTCGTTAACACCCTGCACATTGTCTGGAGTGAGTGCAGAACGAGGCCTGCCGCTTCGAAGACAATCCTCAATACTGCCGTGCCCGCTTTCGTCACGTCACCTGCTTGCCCACCGACTAACTGTACTGCGATCGACAGCATAACCTCCATACACCTTTTTCAACCTCTTGTGGATGTTTCCCACTGTCTCGTTCTCGCAGAACAGGAATTCTATGACAGCACGTTGCTTCTGACGAACGTCCATTGGTGCAGCCATCTTGAAGACATGCTGTCACGGTGCCACTCACTGGAACAGGTTGAACTAAGTTTGAAAACAATCAGGGAGGATGTATCTACACACTGTAAAACTTTCACACATCCAGAATGAAAACTGTATTTTTACAAAAATAGTGTGCATTTCTTTTGGAGTGACCCTCGTAACAGATTCGACTAGATGCACAATGGTGTCACCTTCTTCAGTGCGGATGGACAAGTGCGTCCAACCTCCTGCGGAAATTTCAGAGTAACATGGAGGAAACGGGCACGGACTGCGAATAGGTGGCGCTCGCTGGCAATATGGGTCGGCCTTGAGACGTTCTGAGATATTCCATGCAGCTGCGATGCACCCTGTGTCCTGGTGGCGCAAGTGGTTAACGCACCTGCATAGTGAGTAGGAGATAACGGTTTCGAATACCGGTCCAGCAAAGATTTTCATTTGTCTCCTCTGATTCTGCATCGTTTCCAGAAGCAGCTGACATCACTTTCCCTTTCCTTTCTTCACCTTCCATCTTCAATTTACATACAAAGTTTATGATGTTGGAATTGTAAGTATGTAATCAGCTGTTGGCAAAATAGTGTTGATGAGATTTAGAAACTCGTCTACGATTCTTATGTTCCGGTCGATTCTCAGCAACCACAATGTCTACAGCATCGTACAAGTGTAACACATGCTCATACAAAGCCCACTATTGTGTTTTAGGTTTACTTCGGAGGAAGTGGGTATTAGTAAAGACAAGGGCAGTGTCATTAGTCACAATGATCTGGTCAATGAGAAGTTATGTTCCTAATCCGTATGCACGAATTGACTAAGAGTCACAAGATGAAACGAATGTTATTGGCTGCAGGCTCCATTCGACCTTCAACAATGAATTCATATTTTCTGCAAATCGTCATCACATGCTACTAGTTGGATGAGTTGTATGTTATCCAATCATTCTCTCTATGCGTTCTATTTTCTTCTGAAGACTGGAGCATTAATGGTTTGATCACTTCCAAATGATGCCTTCACTAATAGTTCTCAGTAGCCTTCTAACTATTCTCAAATACAGTAGATGATAGTATATTTCCTGTTTCCATGGTTTTGGCACGTTTCATTAAACTTATTAAAGTGCATCTTGGAACGAGACGGGAAAAGCAGATACGTTCTACGCAGAAAGTGTGGCTAGCTGAGGGAATTCACGTGTCAGTATCAAACTCATGCACCCATAGAATATTTTAAACACCTAATGAAATCGCCAAAATAAATCTACATAACTAAAAATGAAAATGTCAATTACAAAGCCTCGTTATAAGTATGACCACTCTTCTATTCTAGCCGGCAGCGGTGGTCTAGCGGTTCTAGGCGCGCAGTCCGGAACCGCGCGACTGCTACGGTCGCAGGTTCGAATCCTGCCTCGGGCATGGATGTGTGTGATGTCCTTAGGTTAGTTAGGTTTAAGTATTTCTAAGTTCTAGGGGACTGATGACCACAGATGTTAAGTCCCATAGTGCTCAGAGCCATTTGAGCCATTTGAACCATTTGAACCATTTGAACCATCTTCTATTCTATTAAATGCTATGTTTGATGTTTTGCACAATAACTGACAGGAATTTCAATGCAATCGACCAAATAGAAAAACGTTCGAATCCGGTCCAGCACACATTTTCATTCGTCGCTGCTGATTCTGCATGGTTTCCCGATGCATCTGACATTACTAGTCCCTTTCCTTTCCTTTCTTCACCCTCCATCTCCAAAGATATCTGTGTACCGAAAACGCCACAAATGCAGTACATGAACCTAGTCCAGATGCAGGGCCTGATGTACGAATTTTTATGAATGTATAGAAACAGAAAGCAAAACATTGCTGTGGCATAACGAACGTGCACGGCACGTTTTGGAACGAGACTCAAGTAGAACATAGAAGAAACGCAGCAGAGTGTTCTTACTACATCGATCGCTGATCCAGTGGTACATAAAGTAATTTCTGAACCTAAGCAAGAGAAGATGTTCCTAGAGATATGAAAACTGGCAGACTAAAAGACATTTAATTATTTCACAAGAATATCATGTAATGAAAAGTCTTTTAGCAGATGTAATGCAACCTCTCTCAAGACGCAGGTTGGATACCGTTGTTAAGGCCCTAAGCGAAAAGCAAAGCACAGCAATTTAAGTGCACTTATGAGATTAGTTTTCTAATAGTCTATTTCGTCCGATACTCATACTGACATTATACGTAGTGTCAGTCGAATGCGTAATGGTCCAAATGGCTCCAAGTACTGTGGGACTTATTGTCTGAAGTCATCAGTCCCCTACAACTTAGAACTATTTAAACCTAACTAACCTAAGGACATCACACAAATCCATGCCCGAGGCAGGATTCGAACCTGCGACCGTAGCATTCGCGAGGTTCCGGACTGAAGGGCCTAAAATCGCTGGCCACCGCGGCCGGCTGAATGCGTAATGGTTCCTCTGATATTATGACGCAAAGGAACCAGAAATATTAAACTGATTACAATAGCTGGCATCTTATTTTGTAATGATTCATCTCACATTATGATCAAAGTAATTAGAAATATTAAACTGATTGCAATAGTTGGCACCTTATTTTGTGTCAAAGAGATTTACGTTTTTTTTTCACTTTATAATAGCAAAAATTTCCTGTTGAGCTTATAAGTATTATCTTTCTTCCACCTGAACAAGCTTTTTTGTTAACAAAATATTCAACAACCGTATTAGTAATATTTTCTTTACACGCTGTACATGCTTGCATAATGGGGATATTAAAGCTGGTATGACAGTAGTACGTCTTGCCACATTTCACGTCATTACACTGTAGAAAATACAGTACCCAGCCACAAGTTTTTTTTAGAAGTGATTTATTATACCTAATGTCAGACGATAGTACTAATTTCTTGGTAAGTTTTATATTTGAGTCCTAAAATATAAAAAAATTGTGATTATGTAGTTTGAAAAAGAATTTACATTTTAGTTCTAAAATATAACAAAGTTTTTCTTTTACATAATTGTCTTTGGTATATGTAGTTATATTTTATTACACAAACGTAAAACTTGCGAAGAAGCCAAAGCTTTCTTCTGACGATGGGTTCAGGCAAGAAATTAGTAACAGGACAATAAAACCATTTCTAAATAAATTGTAGTTGGTTGGAGTATTGTCTACAGCGTAATTTATGAAAGAGTTGCATTGCTATCTAGCCATAATGTGTAAAATAAAAAAGTGGAAAAGAGAAGAAAAGGAGCAGAGGGTTCTTATTACATCGATCGCTGATCCAGTGGTGCAGAAAGTAATTTCTGAACCTAAGCAAAGTCATAAACGCACCAAGATTAAGACATACTGCTGGATGTTCCTGTCGTTGTCTGTCTGCCGGCCGAAGTGGCCGAGCGGTTCTAAGCGCTACAGTCTGGAACCGCCCGACCGCTACGGTCGCAGGTTCGAATCCTGCCTCAGGCATGGATGTGCGTGATGTCCTTAGCTTAGTTAGGTTTAAGTAGTTCTTAAGTTCTAGGGGACTGATGACCTTAGAAGTTAAGTCCCATAGTGCTCAGACCCATTTGAACCATTTTTGTCTGTCTTTCGGTGGATCTAAAAGTACATAATGGATGTTCGGATATTGCCGTTACAAACTTCTAGGAATTGTTGAGTGGAGTGAGTACATAATATTTAGAATACAAATAAATGTGCTTAAGTGATAATTGGATGTCTCGTTATGGTTGGGTGGTTGATTTGGGGGGGGGGGGGGGGGTGGAAGGATCGAAACAGCGAGTTCGTCGGCCCCATCGGATTAGGGAAGGATGGGGAAGGAAGTCAGTCGTGCCCTTACACAGGAAGCATCCATGCATTTGCCTAAAGAGATTTGGAGAAATCACGGAAAACCTAAATCGGGATGGCCAGACGCGGGTGTCTCGCTATATTTCCTTTCCAAATGGTACCTAATAATTGTATTGCGTCACATTTAATCCATTTCCTCAAGGAGAGATGGATCAGTTGAACATCCGAATTGAAACTGTCGAAGAGCGGAAACGGTATGTTTCCGCACATGAGTTTCTATTCAAAATTTTGTGTACTCACCCTCCTCTACAAACGCTAGAGGTTTGTAACGGTAATTTCCGAACAACATTTATAAAATCATGTAAGAGATATATATTCTGAGTCTTATTATTAATTAGCCAGTCACGATACGTCTCTAAATGTTTCAGTTATCATGATGGGTTCTATTCTAGTCTTAAACTAATAAATTAGGTCTTTCTTGCTAAACCCCCAATGGTTAAGAAATTTCAGTTACAGTGAATGGTGCATCTGTGAAAGAATTGTGTTAGGTTAAATGAGCTCTGTTTAGTGATAACACGCTATGTTTTGCTGTATACAATTAAGATACTTTTAGAAGCTGTTCAGAACTGACCACTGGTAAATATGAAACATGGGTCTCTTTCGGCGTGCTGAAAGTTCAAATAACGAAAGGAAATGCAGGCGGTTGAAATACTCGATAACCATCGATGTTTGGACAGGTGGATTTCCAGTGAATTTGAAAGCACTAATCCATTGAGAGACGGTCGTGAGCTGTGGCGCGTCGTCAGAGTCGATCCAGAGCTGCTTTGTTATCTTTGGAGTCGATCCATAGCTGCTTGGTTATCTTTGGCTCGGTGTCGCGCTGTGCGGCAGTGTGGCTTTCTGGAACCGTTGGGGAACGAAACGAAGGAGGTTTGGCGTAGCGGAAGTGATGAGACCGTTTACGTGGAAGTGTGCCCTACTGGACGTGTTGCACGCCGATAACAGCCCCGCAGGCTGTGGGTTGTGGCAGCATTTTGCGGTAGTCACTACCCTGGTGGTTGCGCCGTGTTTTGATTGCACGTTTGCTGAGAGAGAGAACTGATTTTTGGGGGGATTCCGTTTGTCCATTAAAGCCATACTTGAGGGGAACAATACTGGTCTTCTGGTAGCGAAGGTACTGCTTTCCCGAACTCTGGATCCTGCTCCATGTGTGTTGGCAGCGAGCCCGAGTACTGGCTTGAGGTTATGTTTTGATAGACTAGCTTCGGCTTACGCATAATGTGACATGGTTAAGCTTGCATGAGCGATTTGTTAATTCATATGTTTATTAGTACTGAAACTGACGGAAACTTGGTGTGTTGTAGTATTGCCTACGCGGTCTGCTAACTTTAATCTATGGTTACGTCACTGGGCGGTTTTTCTGCTGGGTGTACCTTATCTGTTATTTACTCGTGGGCTCACAGCTGGAACACCGCTAAACTGTGAGATATTGAAGTTTGATTTACCTTGTTTTAAGTTATAGAATTTTGTGTGTAGCACGCTGCACTGCAGGTCTTGGTGATGTTAACTGCATTTTATTGCGTTTGAGAGATAATTCATGTTATTCAAGTTTCAGACAGTAAGACCCACATATTTCGGACGACAGCTTAAACGTGTCAGTCCCAAGCATAGTCATCTGATGCAAGGTTTTGCTAATGAAAGTTTAAGATTTATACTGCAGTTCAAATTTGGTCTACCGCTCTGGGTAGTTGTAAGTCCCATTGTAGTCGCATGTATTTGCTTGCGTGGAGATACTTTTCTTGCTTTAGTAACCCACGCTTGGGTCGCTAACAGGGTTCTGCTACACAGTCAACACACCTGCGACCCGACAGGGACACCTAGACATCTTGCGACACACATTGTGGGCTCCGTCTATATACCGTGTATGTTGCAACTAGTTCAGCAACTAATGGGAAAAGTTAAGTTTCTCTTCACTGTAGTTCGAAACTTACCTGGGGCCCTTAATATTTCATGTAATAACCATAACTTTAGTTTTCATATTTCGTAAAGTTGCTTACTGTTCTGAGAACTTTTAACATTGCAGTACGTCAGCAATCGTGAATAATTTAATGAATAAAGAATCCGCCTCGACTGCAAATTGAAACCGGATATTGCCCTAGATTTCGACGAGGATAACGACACCTTCTTCTACAAACTGCCTGGACCATGCCTCTTTAGGCAGTTTGTAGTTTTAGTGTGTTCCGAAGAAGGCGTGGTTATCCGCGCCGAAACCTAGGCCAACATCCGCTTTCAATTTGCAATCGAGGCGGATTCTTTATAATCATTAGCTTACTATTCTGTTTCACGGTGTCGTATCTGGTCTGTTACTATGTTGATTAATAGTTTTACACACCTAGTCTCTCCCTGATAACATGTGTTTGAGGCTTATATTTCTCGAAGACAATGTTGTTGGTTAAATGTTAATTTTCTTGAGAATTTGATCCAGTTCAATTTCTTAGAAGGCAATACTTTTTTTTATTTGTCTAGTTGTCCCTCGGCGGCTGGTTTCCTGTGGTAAATGAATTTGAGTTTTTTTGTGTTTTTTTGCAGAAATAAATTTTAATGTACAGTTTTATTCTAAGAATTAACCAACCTGTGATCTTAATTTTGATGTAACTAATTAGTCACGGTACACCGGTTGGAGATCAACAAATTCTGGATTTACTGACATACAGCAATCCTATACCCGAGGATGACCAATGTCAGAGTTTACTGACATACAGCAACCAACAGCAGAGAACGTACCGCTGACTTTGTCCGTTGAGTTGTTGAAGCTGGGAGCGCGAAGCAGAATTTAATTTTTAGGTAATTGTTTAGCCATCAGTAACATCTGACGTTTGTTATACTTCGTTTTGCGGTAGAGGCAGTTGTTTACTGGTCTGTTGCAGTGTATTCTATCTTTTTTTCTACCGCAGTTGCGCCTCCCAACAAGGCTTTACGCTTCCATACACAGCGATTTCTCTTTGCATTTTTGCCTTTAAGTTAACGAGCTGTTCACATGTCAGAATAGTGTGCGGTTCAAAGAAGTTACCACGCTGCATGAGATATTTATTTACTGCAATATTATAGTTTCACAAAGATTCCCTTATGTATGTTTCTTCATATATTTTATATTTATTTCGCGCAGGTAGCTGCAACCGCGCTGAAGACGTACTGTACGTTCCCACCACGAGATTTAGCACTGCGTACGTGACACAAAAATTACCCTTAAAGGCGAAGCATTCCTTTCCAGTTGAAGTCGCTGATACGGGACGCTTTCAGCCTTCTGATGAACGCACTAACATACGCACGTCGCCAGCTAGCTAATTCGCAGGCATGAGAAACGAGTGATGTGGTTGCTACTGTCTGTGTCTTGGGGAGCAGAGGGAGGTGACGTCTCTCCCGCGCCAACCGGCCGGGGTGGCCGAGCGGTTCTAGGCGCTACAGTCCGGAACCACGCGACCGTTACGGTCGCAGATTCGAATCCTGCCTCGGGCATGGACGTGTGTGATGTCCTTAGGTTAGTTAGGTTTAAGTAGCCCTATGTTCTAAGGGACTGATGACCTCAGATGTTAAGTCCCATAGTGCTCAGAGCCATTTGAACCATTTTTAATTAGGAGCACAGCTGTTAAATCGCACGAGCTGTTAGCGTCGCTGTGCTTTGTCGTGGTGCATCCATGTATTCCACTGCACGAGGAACAAAGTCCGATTCTCCTCATGCTACTTGCCTGTCGGTGTTGGTAGAGCGTCGATACAAGTGCAGCTTTCCGTGCACTGTAGGGAGCCATGGGCTGGCTGACGGCACGTACAGATGCGTGTGGTACACGTGCTAACTGCGAGCAAACCTTAGGCCGGTATTACACTATCAAATTTCTTTGTCAAAGATTTGATCAAAGATGTGATCCAATATTCCGTCCAATATATTTGACAAAGATCTTTGACGGAGCGCTAGAAGGGGTATTACACTGTCATTAAATTTTTCGTCAAAGTTCAAGATGGCTGACAACAACTTGTTATTAACCGCAGCAGTTCTACGTACTCCAATTGCATTGTGTGCACATGCGGAAAAGAAGTGGGGGGAAAAAATGGGACCATACATACGAGGTTGACAGTCTTAAAAGTCCTGGGATTACAACTTGATAATAAATTCAGTTGGGAGGAGCACACCACAGAACTGCAGAAAGGCCTTAACAAATCTGTATTTGCAATTCGAGTGTTAGCAGACATAGGCAACATAAAAATGAAAAATCTTGCATACTTTCATTCCATAATGTCATATGGGATAATATTTTGGGGGTAAATCTTGAAGTCAAACAAAAGTTTTCAACGTCCAAAAGCGTGTAACACGTATTATTTGTGGAGTAAATTCACGGACCTCCTGCAGAAACCTATTCAAAGAACTGGGTATACTAACTACTGCCTCTCAGTATATTTACTTCTTAATGAAATTTGTCGTAAATAATATATCTCTTTTTCCAACAAACAACTCAGTTCATACATACAATACCAGGAACAAAAATGATCTGCACAAGGACTTAAAATCACTTACTTTAGTTCAAAAAGGGGTCCACTACTCAGGAACACTCATCTTCAATAATTTGCCAGGAAAAAAAAAATAAAGATTAGTTTAAAAGGAGCCTGAAAGGCTTACTACTGTCCAACTCCTTCTACTCCATTGGCGAAATTTTTAATAGAAACAAATGATGTATTGTATTTATTCATACTATTAGTATTGTTATTTCAGCTTAAAAAAATCGACATGTTCCACATCAATGAGGATCTCCTCAGCACGGATCTATGGAACGAATAACTAATCTAATCTGGGTGAAGCCGTGGGTTTTACGACGACACGATAAAAGCATTCAACAAAACTTGTTACGTGAGCTTACAGTGGAAGACGTCAAGTCGTACATCAATTACTTAAGAATGGATGAGCATACATTTCTGTATGTGCTCAATGAAGTGTATCCTCATATCACAAAGCACAATATTCACTTAAGAACTGCTACATCTTCAGAATACAGGCTCACTATAACACTCCGATTCCTTGCTACAGGAGAGGGTTATGTTAGGTTAGGTTAGGTCAGGTTAGGTCTCCAATCTTCTTAATCTATTTTTGTATTCAGGGTGCCTCACGTTGTAAAGCGCCTCATCTGCTTCAGACATCTCTATTAATTTTGTAGTTGTCGGCACACACCAATTGTATTTACCGGCAATGGTTATAAAAACACTACAGACGACAGAGTGCTGCAGCGATGCTATCGCTCCATGTGGTAACATGTCACATTGCAGTGAACAGAAGACAAGCGGTTTCTTTGATCAAATATACAGCGAGGCCCTAGATTTGATCAAATATTGGACGACATTTGACAAAGTCCTTATTACATTATCAAAAATCTTTGACAAAGATTTTGGACAAAGATATTGGACAAAGAAATTTGATAGTGTAATACCGGCCTTAGCAGCGCAGGGCTCTTTTGACTGTCGCGGCCCGTCAGCCAACAAGACATGAATTCCCGATCACTGCGTGCAGCTCCCGTGACCTTGCTTTCCCACGCCTTGACACAGCTGCAGCAGCCGCTCCCTGGGTCCACACCTGCCACACGTGCTGCGCTTGGCTCTGAGCACTATGGGACTTAACTTCTGAGGTCATCAGTCCCATAGAACTTAGAACTACTTAAACATAACTAACCTAGGACATGACACACATCCATGTCCGAGGTAGGATTCGAACCTGCGACCGTAGCGGTCGCGCGGTTCCAGACTGTAGCGCCTAGAACCGCTCGGCCACTCCGGCCGGCGTGCTGTGCTTCCTCACAGCCAAATGCGCGTCGTGCTTCAGTGCTCCACGTCGATCCATGACTGGAAACGTACCTTTCGTCTTCTGCTTTCTCTGCCTCAGTGACTGCACGGTCAGCGCGGGAGATTGCCAATCGAAGGAGCAAGGGTTCGATTCCTAGGCTTACGTTCGTATCGTCGTAACTGACAAGTAAACGGTCTCCAATACACTGTCGTATCGCCTTTCCATTACTGAGGTGGCTGAAAGGGCACAAACGGAAAGCCTATAATATATGGCAATTACTTGAAACCCTCAGGTGCCGAGAGGTCTTGTTGATAATTCGGACATTACTGTAAAGATTTTTTATATCTAAGGATGCTAATGTTGCATTAATTGATATATGTATATCTTTAATTATATTCGCTAGCTCAGCACTGTTTTTGACCCCAAAATAGTTCTTGAACGTGTAAACCGATTTAAGTTAGCGCTAACAGAGGGCGCTGATTATGTGCAGAACTATATTTCCTTTCATTTGTGGCTCCTTTAGCGATTTGTTTTATGTTGTTTATATTACCCGGTGCAATATCAACGGTGTTTAATATTTATGTTATTGCCTAGAACGTTGGCACTAGAGCACATGCTAACCACTGTTTTTCTTAACCCTTCGTCTTTTTAACAATATTACTTTTGTTGTGCTCTTCTTTTTATTGTTTTTTACTACTGTAACACTTTTTATACTTTATAAGCTTATTACAGACTTAACTATTGTATCCCCCTTCTATTTTCACTGTTTCAATTAATTATTGAAAACTAATGTATGCTGACATTAGCGACATCTGGTCAGCTTACTACACAAACATCTTGTGGCTACTGTATGGCAGTTTGTTTTAAACAGTAGTTTTACTGACAACACGACTCGTGCATGTGATGTGATTTATATGTACAGGGTTATTACAAATGATTGAAGCGATTTCACAGCTCTACAATAACTTTATTATTTGAGATATTTTCACAATGCTTTGCACACACATACAAAAACTCAAAAAGTTTTTTTAGGCATTCACAAATGTTCGATATGTGCCCCTTTAGTGATTCGGCAGACATCAAGCCGATAATCAAATTCCTCCCACACTCGGCGCAGCATGTCCCCCATCAATGAGTTCGAAAGCACTGTTGATGCGAGCTCGCAGTTCTGGCACGTTTCTTGGTAGAGGAGGTTTAAACACTGAATCTTTCACATCACTATGCGTGAAACTTGCCCGCACCCGTTCAAACGTTTCTTCGCTCACTGCAGGCCGACCCGTTGATTTCCCCTTACAGAGGCATCCAGAAGCTTTAAACTGCGCATACCATCGCCGAATGGAGTTAGCAGTTGGTGGATCGTTGTTGAACTTCGTCCTGAAGTGCCGTTGCACTGTCATGACTGACTGATGTGAGTGCATTTCAAGCACGACATACGCTTTCTCGGCTCCTGTCGCCATTTTGTCTCACTGCGCTCTCGAGCACTCTGGCGGCAGAAACCTGAAGTGCGGCTTCAGCCGAACAAAACTTTATGAGATTTTCTACGTATCTGTAGTGTTTCGTGACCATATGTCAATGAATGGAGCTACAGTGAATTTATGAAATCGCTTCAATCATTTGTAATAGCCCTGTATTTGACGATGCTGGTGCTGATTCCGCATTTAACAGTTGACTATGCCACTATGGCTGCACAGGATTAGGACTTTGATTTTATGAGGCAGGTATACCTCTTCACAATAAAGCGCACAATGTAAATTTTGTCAGTACTACTTTCAATATGCTCTATGTATTGTTCTTAAGCTGTATACAGTTTGCGAGTGTATTGGTATTTTTCCCATTTTTGCTGCAGATCTGATGATGGTCATTAAAGACCGAAACCGGTAATCTGTTAAACAGAAAAGATTGTGAACATAGACATAAATTAAAGGAAACTTATTACATATACGGGTCACTGTGTTTTTTGGCGACGATGACGCAGCTTGTGAGTTGACACGATGTTGAAGCACACTCGTATGATTTTGTCACTGATACTTCGCACCTACATATTCCGAGTTCGTCTTCTGAAGCATAGCGAGATACATTGTTAATGAGGAATATTTTGTGGGTGACTGAAACCGAATTATGCTAGAACAATTGTGTGAACACAATCTCATGGAGTGGGTACGGAGTAGGAGTAACATGAGTTAAGGTCTATTCTGGCGTATGCATCAGACAAAACGTATCTGAACCATCTTGTGACCCGAAGGGTGGCAGTTGCTCACTCTGCATTTCGAATCCGCTAATTTTGTTCTAAACTCATTGATTCAGATATGTCATTGTAAGTACATTTTGCTAATGAATAGTAATGCTGTGAAAGTTAACTCTTTGTACAATGTCCTGTTAATAACTGATCCTGTTAAGAAACCAGCTATAAGCACACATCGTTCAATGAACTTATTTAGCTTGCTTCCGTATCATGTACATGTCTAAGGTGCCCATCCTGATGAGAATCAACTCAGGCATTGTTTGGGAAACTGCATTGAATTTTGTATCCTGCCTGGGAGGCGGCGCATGGGTAAGGGGCAGGAAAAGGTACTAATCTCTCGGTATTGCAGACACAGTTAAAGCACCTTTACTACCTGATAAAATATGCAAACATATTACATAATTTTGTACGTAGGTGCGAAGTTGAAGCGAAGTGTTATGGCTGGCTGCACCTGATCAAAATGGAGTGAAGCAGTCGCGGAGCTCATAGACCTCGACGGCACCGGCCAGAGTGCGCTGTCGTCGGTGTCTCTCGTAGTGTCAACCTAGCAGAGCGGAACTACGTTGTGGCATCGTAGCTATCGATACCACATTGAAAGTATGTGGAAGATGTCAGATGGCACTGCATGTGTTTTAAGCTGTAGTTTGTTTCCGAGAATCTACACTCCTGGAAATGGAAACAAGAACACATTGACACCGGTCCGTCAGACCCACCATACTTGCTCGGGACGCTGCGAGAGAGCAGTACAAGCAATGATCACACGCACGGCACAGCGGACACACCAGGAACCGCGGTGTTGGCCGTCGAATGGCGCTAGCTGCGCAGCATTTGTGCACCGCCGCCGTCAGTGTTAACCAGTTTGCCGTGGCATACGGAGCTCCATCGCAGTCTTTAACACTGGTAGCATGCCGCGACAGCGTGGACGTGAACCGTATGTGCAGTTGACGGACTTTGAGCGAGGGCGTATAGTGGGCATGCGGGAGGCCGGGTGGACGTACCGCCGAATTGCTCAACACGTGCGGCGTGAGGTCTCCACAGTACATCGATGTTGTCGCCAGTGGTCGGCGGAAGGTGCACGTGCCCGTCGACCTGGGACCGGACCGCAGCGACACACGGATGCACGCCAAGACCGTAGGATCCTACGCAGTGCCGTAGGGGACCGCACCGCCACTTCCCAGCAAATTAGGGACACTGTTGCTCCTGGGGTATCGGCGAGGACCATTCGCAACCGTCTCCATGAAGCTGGGCTACGGTCCCGCACACCGTTAGGCCGTCTTCCGCTCACGCCCCAACATCGTGCAGCCCGCCTCCAGTGGTGTCGCGACAGGCGTGAATGGAGGGACGAATGGAGACGTGTCGTCTTCAGCGATGAGAGTCGCTTCTGCCTTGGTGCCAATGATGGTAGTATGCGTGTTTGGCGCCGTGCAGGTGAGCGCCACAATCAGGACTGCATACGACCGAGGCACACAGGGCTAACACCCGGCATCATGGTGTGGGGAGCGATCTCCTACACTGGCCGTACACCACTGGTGATCGTCGAGGGGACACTGAATAGTGCACGGTACATCCAAACCGTCATCGAACCCATCGTTCTACCATTCCTAGACCGGCAAGGGAACTTGCTTTTCCAACAGGACAATGCACGTCCGCATGTATCCCGTGCCACCCAACGTGCTCTAGAAGGTGTAAGTCAACTACCCTGGCCAGCAAGATCTCCGGATCTGTCCCCCATTGAGCATGTTTGGGACTGGATGAAGCGTCGTCTCACGCGGTCTGCACGTCCAGCACGAACGCTGGTCCAACTGAGGCGCCAGGTGGAAATGGCATGGCAAGCCGTTCCAAAGGACTACATCCAGCATCTCTACGATCGTCTCCATGGGAGAATAGCAGCCTGCATTGCTGCGAAAGGTGGATATACACTGTACTAGTGCCGACATTGTGCATGCTCTGTTGCCTGTGTCTATGTGCCTGTGGTTCTGTCAGTGTGATCATGTGATGTATCTGACCCCAGGAATGTGTCAATGAAGTTTCCCCTTCCTGGGACAATGAATTCACCGTGTTCTTATTTCAATTTCCAGGAGTGTATATCGTTCCTCGTACTTGTACAGTTTACTCTTACATTTTGCATAGATTTTCTGTTATCTGTATTAATAAGCTCTATGGGAATGATTCGAATTTTATTTTGAGGGACCAGACCACAAATATGAGACTGTAAGGTTATTAGGCGCTCGAAGGCCCCCTCAGTCTTTAGTTGTGCTAAAACGACGAAAGAGTTTGAAGTGTTCATTGTCTTTTACAAGCTCACCATTCTCTTTAGAATGTCTATTCTGTTCGCTGTTTATTCGAAAATGACCTTTATACTCTATATTTTGAACTGGTTCTTTTGTAATTAAAGTTGCACTGCTCTGCAGGTAAGCTAAGTTTGTCTCCAGTTTGGAAGCAATTACTTTCATTCCTTTCTTTAATGGTAACATCTATAAAAGTAACTTATCATGGCTTTAATTCCCATGTCTGCTTAATTGACTGCATCCATTCTGTATCTCTTAACAACATTTTTCTGCCATGTGTTTGGTGAAATTAACATGCACTCTCTTCCCGCTCGCTCGCTTTAACGAGTACAGTTTCATGTGAAAAGTAGGTTATTATACCATGGACACCATGGTTCTTTTTACATCGAAATTTTCGACGTCGTGGCGCGACTCTTTTGTGAACTCCATGCAGACGGCAAATTCCAAATATGACGGCCAGTTTTTTGAACCTTGTTTTCACTGACATTCAACATAGAAAAGCACTAAGCAACATTAAAGTCATAAAGAGAAAAGCAGCATATCACATTATTTCCATCAATTGTTGTTACAAATTTATGCTGCATTACTCTTTGTTTTACTTGTCTGAGTTGCTACTCTTTGCCAAATTATAAAACCCAAACTTTATTGTGTTCGTTATTCCATCTCATTTAATGCTATTCTACTTCGAGTACGCCCTTACAAGCAAATGCTGATGCTTGATCGTCTGTTAAATAATACTGTCATTAGGCCTGTACACACTAGCCCAACAAACGAACGCCAGCCAGTTGACTTGACCGAACGTTGGGCGCGAATGCATTGTAGTACGGCCTGTCAGACTCACCAAATCAAGAGGTTAGGGTCTAGGGTTTCGGCCATGCAGAAACGCAGTTGGCTCTGGTAACTTGTCGAGACTGCACCCATTTTCTTGTTGTTATAAATGGGGTTTTAATAACAGTTTCGTCGGGCGATATTATGATCAAAGGAAAAGAGTGAGCAGTCATCGCATATACTGCATTTATTTTGCTGGAAGACGCTGAACGTCAGAAAATGAATTACAAGAAGAAACGACGTTGGTGGTTGACAAGGAGGGAGCAGTCTGGTGGTACAAAATTAATGTCTCACCCTAAAGCTGAATTGTACTACGGTCTATTTCATAATTTTGTTGCGATTGAGAACTTCAGATAGGGAATTTTTACAGGATTGTGTAGGCCCTACAATTTCTAAGGATGACACCTGTTTTAGGAAAGGATAGCTGTAGTAAAAAAGAAAAATCGATAAAGTATCCGTTTTCTTTTTCACATTGAGTAAATCATTTTCTAAGCGTTCAATCATTTTGCTCCAAGCGCCTAATCAGTTCGATTAGTTTGCGCCAACGGAGCTCATAGGGTCCATTTACATTCTCGTTCACTAGAAAACTATCAGCGTTAACGGTGTCTCCGTATTCCACTTAATACTTCAGTATTTTAGACACAATAAGTACATACCCGCCCAACAAGCGCAGCAAATCGCTACTGAACCAACTAACATTCGACCCGGCGTTCACACTAGGAGGTCGGCCCGAGGTCCAGCTCCCCGTCAACGCTTTGATGTCAGCGCCAGCAGTCCGAGCCGCAACCAAGGCCAAGCCCTTTGTTGGCTTCTATTTGTCGCCCGTACAAGCTAAGCAAATTTCAGCAACGAAGCGGTTGGTTGTCGTTCGTTGGTCTAGTGTGTAACCGCCTTTACATGTAGCTAAAGCCATGGTGCCGGTACGGGATGTCAGGCCTTCCCAGCCCTTCTCTCTCTCTCTCTCTCTCTCTCTCTCTCCCTCTCTCTCCGTCTCCCTCTCCCTCTCCTCTTTCGTTCTCTCTGCGCATAGCGCATTGCCTTTTCATGCTCTCATCTTCCCTCTTTCCCCGTCGCCTTCTACAGGACCGCAGCACCCTTTCTTTCACACCACTCCCCACGCCGTACAGTTCCCTATCTCACTGCTCATTTCTTCTCATGCACAGTCAGCGCTATACACCATAAAGAGTACCCGTTCCCCGCCAGTCTTATCGTGTGGCTATTACGTTTTTCCATGCCTATCACCTTCCAAGCCACGCCACCTAAGGATTCGCCCTCTATCAGCCTGGCATTTATGTAAACACTTGTGCGCATCCAAGGCGCCACAATGAACCAACTAATAATTATAGCTCTGCAGTATTTTACAGAAAATTTTGTCCATTCTTTCGCTTGCTCCTATCAATAATGTTGTCTATTCAATACACCACCCAGTGATGTCAAAATTCTTTTACTAAGTTTTTGTATAGTCTGTGTGTTAATAATACATATAGGAGGGTCCGAGATACAGTTTTATCTAGAGCCACTGTTGAGTAGGTATGGAGTGAGGATTAATCATTTGAAGGATACAAACCCAGTTATCAGCTTCGATACCATTACGTATGCTCACCACTAGATCCATTGTGTTGTGTGCACGAAGTGTTGAATACAGAATAACAACGAACTGTCGATGTACAAAATCTCATGTGGAAATAACGCACGTTGTAAGTGGTCTAGTGAAAACAGGAGTCTGTCGTTCATTTTCTAAGGAATGCATTTCTAGGATCCAAATACGATCACGATTTTGCTGTGTATTTACAGCAATTTGTATGCATTAGATAATTTTTATTGACAGTTAATTTTTACTTAATACTGCGTATTATTGGTTATTTAGAGAACCAAGATACTGCACATGCGCTTACTTAGGACAGTGGCCAATATAGCTAAAGGTTTGCATGTGTGCTTCCACTTGCCGGTAGCTTTATCTTTTACTTGCTTATGAACAGTTTACAGACATCATAAACTCACTAGTCATAGTTTATCTGAAGACAATTAATTAATGTTCATTGCATTTGAGTGGCATGAACTACATCATACCATGGTTATACATGTGTTTTGTTAACGTATTATGTGATATGCTACATAGCGAGCGATGTTCTACAAACCTCTCATGCACATGTTTTGAAAAGGGTGTAAGTAGGCTGTTTAGGGTTTTATATTGGTACCGCCAAGTAGCGCTCTGTATGAAAATCACTGGCTGTGCTGTGTGCAGTCTGTGTCTGGTTTGCATTGTTGAAAAATTCTCTATTGTAGTGAGCAGTTGGCTGTTAACAGCGTATAGCGTTGCGCAGTTGGAGGTGTGACGCCAGCAGTGGTGGATGTGGGGAGAGAGATAGCGGAGTTTAGAGAGCAGATGATCTGGACGTGTTCATCAGAAACAGTACATTTGTAAGAATGGATGTCTTGAACTACTATATATATTATAAGTTTTGAACACTATTAAGGTAAATACATTGTTTGCTCTCTATCAAAATCTTTCACTTGATAACTACGCCTATCAGTAGTTTAGTGCCTTCAGTAGTTTGAATCTTTTAGTTAGCTGGCAGTAGTGGCGCTCGCTGTATTGCAGTAGTTCGAGTAACGAAGATTTTTGTGAGGTAAGTGATTTGTGAAAGATATAGGTTAATGTTAGTCAAGGCCATTCTTTTGTAGGGATTATTGAAAGTCAGATTGCGTTGCGCTAAAATATTGTCAGTTTAAGCACAGTCATTTATAACTTTTCTATGGGGCGTTTCAAGAGACTATTACAAACTGTCATAGAATTCCTGCGAATAAAATTTAGCATAATTTTTGCAAATGTCATACGTCTACATCTACATCCATTCTCCGCAAGCCACCTGACGGTGTGTGGTCGAGGGTACCTTGAGTACCTCTATCTGTTCTCACTTCTATTCCTGTCTCGTATTGTTTGTGGAAAGAAAAATTGTCGGTATGCCTCTGTGTTGGCTCTAATCTGCCAGATTTTATTCTCATGGTCTCTTCGCGAGATATACGTAGGAGGGAGCAATATACTGCTTGACTCGTGGGTGAAGGAATGTTCTCGAAACTTCAACAAAAGCCCATACCGAGCTACTGAGCGTCTCTCTTGCAGAGTCTTCCAGCGGAGTTTATCTATCATCTCCGTAACGCTTTCGCGATTACTAAATGATCCTGTAACGAAGCGCGCTGCTCTCCGTTGGATCTTCTCTATTTCTTCTACCAATGTTATCTGGTACGGATCCCACACTGGTGAGCAGTATTCAAGCAGTGGGTGAACAAGTATACTGTAACCTACTTCTTTTGTTTTCGGACTGCACTTCCTTAGGATTCTTCCAATGAAACTCAGTCTGGCATCTGCTTTATCGACGATCAACTTCATGTGATCATTCCATTTTAAATCACTCCTAATGCCTGCTCCCAGGTAATTTAGGGAATTAACTGCTCCCAGTTTCTGACCTGCTATATTGTAGCAAAATAATAAAGGATCTTTCTTTCTATGTATTCGCAGCACCTTACACTTGTCTACATTCAGATTCAATTGCCATTCCGTGCACCATTCGTCAATTCGTTGCAGATACTCCTGCACTTCAGTACAATTTTCCATTGTTACAACCTCTCGATATACTGCAGCATCATCCGCAAAAAGCCTCAGTGATGTTCCGATGTTACCACAAAGTCATTTACATATATTGTGAATAGCAACGGCCCTACGACACTCCCCTGCGGCACACCTGGAATCACTCGTACTTCGGAAGACTTCTGTCCATTGAGAATGATATTCTGCGCTCTATCTAGGAACTCTTCAATCCAATCACACAATTGGTGTGATAGTTCATATTCTCTTACTTTGTTCATTAAACGACTGTGGGGAACTGAATCAAATGCCTTGAGGCAGTCAAGAAACACGGCATCTACCTGGGAACTCGTGTCTATGGCCATCTGAGTCTCGTGGACGAATAGCGCTAGCTGGGTTTCACACGATCGTCTTTATCGAAACCCATGCTGATTCCTCTGGAGTAGATTTCTAGTCTCCAGAAAAGTCATTATACTCGAACATAGTACGTGTTCCAAAATTCTACAACTGATCGACGTTAGAGATATAGGTCTATAGTTCTGCACATGTGTTCGACGTCAGTTCTTGAAAACTGGGATGACCTGTGCCCTATGCCAATCTTTAGAAACGCTACGCTCTTCTAGAGACTTACCGTACACCGCTGCAAGAAGGGGGGAGAGTTCCTTCGAGTATTCTGTGTAAGATCGAACTGGTATCCCATCAGGTCCAGCGGCCTTTCCTCTTTTGAGCAATTTTAGTTGTTTTTCAGTTTGTGTGATGGAGTTTCTTGCCTGTGGTACTTGGTCGGTCAATATAGTGGCGGTTCAAGCTGTTTGTGGATGAAGCTGGAGTTGTGGAATACTACTAATGAATGCCAGCAAAACGGCTCGTATCACTAGATGGACATACAAATTTTCATCCGGGGTGTGTGGGATAATGACAAGAGTGCTCCTGCTGTCATAAGAAATCGCAGCCCAGACCACAGTTTCAAGAGTGGGTCCAGTGTGACCAGCGCGCAGACAGGTTGGCTACAGTCCGTCAACCGGCCACCTCCTAACCAACACACGGCCGTCACTGGCAGCGAGGCAGTAACAGCTTTCGTAAGAAATCACTCACACATCCATCCTACCCTCTACTAAGCTCTCGTATGACACAACTAAAGTCGCAAATTGCAGTGGTTTAGGGTCAGCAGTATGTACGATGCAGGGCGTCTAGCTCGGACCTCTCCTTGAAGTAACCGATTTGTAACAGTTTATTGTGTCACTGTAACTGCTGCTCAAATTATTGTTGCAGATTCAGTACTATGCGCTAGATCAATATGCAGAACATTATCAGCCAGCCGCTGTGGCCGATCAATTCTAGGCGCTTCAGACCGGAACCGCGCTGCTGCTGCTACGGTCGCATGTTCGAATCCTGCCTCGGGCATGGATGTGTGTGATGTCCTTAAGTTAGTTACGTTTAAGTTGTTCTACGTTATAGGGGACTGATGACCTCAGTTGTTAAAACCCATAGTGCTCAGAGCCATTTGAACCATTTGAAGAACATTATGATCTTAGCTCTTAGTAGTGCCATGCCTCCGTCCGGAGCTCGATCTTCTAGCATCCGTACATTCTCATGACCATCGCTGCTAGCAGTCATGTACAGTGGCTACATTCCTCCCAAGTCTTCCTGCAGTATCGTAGAAGTAACATCCAGCTTCTCGTAGCAACGTCACACGACCTCGTTCTAACTCAGGGAGGATCTGATAATGGCGTCTTTGTTGTCTGAAAGGCATTTTTGACTAACATCAACTAACCATGTCCAGTATCAAAGGTAACAGAAGCTCACGACCATTATAACGTTTATTTGAAGCAAGCCTGATTTGCATCCTTATAGAGGCGCTAACAGTTACACTCTTATGCGACTGGAGGGGATCTGGAACAGACATCATCTTTCAGAGGTAGAAACACGGTTTAGTTTATGTCACATAACTCCTTGTTGGCTTTGCGATTTTTTTCCGTCACTGTATACATAAAACATTCCATACAAAACGTCATTATTGTGAGTTGTGTAGTTGTACGTTATCAGGTCTAACATGATTGGCATCACTGAAAAATGCATTCCTAGAGATTGCATGTATTACCACATTAAGCACCCCAACAGCATTTAGCTGTTGTAATACAAGAAGATTCGTATTAACAGAAATTAATGTAAAAGTACTCTTTATGGGTAAAGAATAAGTATTTACACTTTGTTTGTACAAATAACTTAGCCATTGTTTACAGTTAATAGTTATTTTCAGTGTGGACGTTCAATAGTTAAGGGAACCCGGAACCTAAAAATGATGAAATTTTGGGTTTTCAGTTTATTCTGAAATAAAATACTACAGATCTTCCTCTTTAAAATGACGTATTAATCTTACCTGTAGCTCAGCTCCAAGTATTGAAAATATTATTTTAAATAATTTGCTGTAGATGGCATGTCGCAACATTGAATTTCGATGGATACATGTTCACTGAAAACATCGTTTTTAAAAACTTCCGGTGTTTCCAAAGACTTTATATTATGTTGGCACCACGATTTGATAGGCAATTGTTTTGTCTGCGTATTGTAGTATTTGGAAACTGTTGTTTACATTGAGCATTTGGTGGTTATTGCACGATTTGTGTTGTATTTCTATTGCGTAACTGGAACTTACCAAATATTTCTCGATTTAGTAACAGAGTTTAGAAGAGGAAGAAGCCTCTTCGGAGGTACAATAGTGGAACTGTGACAATTTCTCCGACCTTGGGAAATGATTCTGAAAATAGTGGGGTTATTCATGAAGTGAAATCTACTCCTGTCTCTAGCAAAGCAAGAAGTTGCAAGGATCAACTGAAAAATACTGCAGTTTATTGGATAAGTGTAGTGAGGATAATGTGAACTGTGTAAGGAATGTTGCAAATTGAGTATGTCAGTAAATGTCAAGCGACACATAGGACTTACAGTAGAAATCTGTCTCCATTGTACTAGTTGTCATTACAGTGCCTCATTTTGGAACTCAGAATGTGTCGAAATAGGCCCAGGTACTATGGTGTAAATATTAGATGTGTTTATGCTCTAAGGTCAATCGTTAAGGGATACTCTGCTGGTCAAATGTTTTGTGGTGTAATGAATCTACCACCACCAACAACAAAATTCTCAAAATAGAACTCGGTTGTTGGATCCTGTGTTGAAGATATTGGCCAAGAATCCATGAAAGAAGCAGTGGAGGAGGCTGTGGCGGTGAATGAAGAAATTTCAGATGTTCAGAATCCTCGGGACCTTACTGTCGCACTAGATGGTACGTGGCAGAAGCACGGGCACACTTCACATAATGGGGTAATAACGGCAACAAGTGCTGATACTACAAAAGTTATAGATGTTGTAATGAAATCCAAGCACTGTAGGTGTCTTAAAAGAGTGAAGGATGAGCATGCAGAACACTGTCGAAGGAATTACAGTGGGTCTAGTGGGGCCATGGAAGTTTCCAGTGTGAAAGACATTTTCAGTCGCTCTCTTCTGTAATACAAGGTCAGATACCTACAGTTCCTGGGTGATGGTGATTCGAAATCTTTTGCTGCTGTATCTGAGCTGAAACCTTATGGAAATGATGTTACCATTACTAAACAGGAGTGCATAGGTCACGTTCAGAAACGCATGGGAACAAGGCTGCGTCGACTGAAGACCACAATGAAAGGCCAAGTAGTCAGTGATGGAAAACCTTTGGGTGGAGCTAAAAGATTGACAGACGAGGTAATCAACAGATCGCAGAGAGACTATGGACTGACAATAAGACAAAATACTCACAGTGTTGATGCAATGGCACTTTACTACCACACCTTATCGACCAACGAGGAACCACTACATGGACTATGCCCACAGAGACCCAATTCCTGGTGCAAGTACAACAAATATCAGGGATCTGAACGTGTATACAAGCATCATCACAGTCTACCAGAAACTGTCATGAAAGCTATAAAACCAATTGTCAGAGATCTTTCTGCAACTGTTCCTTTGAAGAAATGTCTCCATGGACGTACACAAAATCAAAATGAGAGTGTGAATAATGTAATTTGGACCAGAATTCCAAAAAATGTGTTTGTGTAAATTCATACTCTTCATTTTGGAGTATATGACGCCATTGCTACGTACAACAAAGGTAACATTATAAAGTGCAATGTGCTGCAGAAGTTGGATGTGATGCCCGGAAAGTACATGGTGAGTGCAATGATGTCGATAGACAAAGAGAGGAAACGGGATGCTGAAAGGAAAGAAAAGGAGTGTGAGAGGCAAGCCATACAAAGAATGAAAGGTGTGAAAAGAAGGATAGATGGGGAGATGTCTAGTGACAGTGAAAACCCCTCTTATAGTGCTGGACTCCACTAAAATGTTAGTGAAACTTTGAAACTTGTTTTCCACAAGTTCACTTTTTTACCATATAAGGAACATTTTCTGCTAAACTATTGGAGATAAAGACTTAAAATTTTCAAGGAATGTAAACAGTGCCAATATACACCTTGTATCATAGCCTTTTTGTGATACATAATTGATAACAGATTTTATTTCAAAGATACTATGCCAAATTTATTTTCAGTAACAAATTAATTAATATCTTCCCAAAAAACACCAACAAATTAAAATTCATATGGTTCATGGTATTAAATATATGTAATATTGTACTGTAAAAGTTTCATCATTCTGGTGTTAGTAGTTCATAAGAAAAGGTTCCGTACATTTAACATTGGAAGTATAGCACGTTCCGGGTCCCCTTAAATGTGTGCTTCCTATATTGTTACTGTCCACATGTACAGGAGAGATTATTTCAGTTTTGAAGTGCATAACTTAAAAGGACCATTGAACCATGGATCATACCGTGTGTTCAGTCCGGATCCGCGCGACTGCTACGGTCGCAGGTTCGAATCCTGCCTCGGGCATGGATGTGTGTGATGTCCTTAGGTTAGTTAGGTTGAAGTAGTTCTAAGTTCTAGGGGACTTACGACCTCAGCTGTTGAGTCCCATAGTGCTCATAGCCATTTTGAACCATACCGTGTGTGGGGAGGCTTACGTGCCTCATCTTTACAGAAATCCTTACAGTAGGTGCAACCACAACGGAGGGGTGTCTGTTCAGACGCCACACAAACGTGTGCTCGTGAAGTGGGGCAGCAGACTTTACAGCAGCTGCAAGTGCGCCCGTCTGGATGACTGACTAATCTGGCCTTGTAACACCAAACAAAATGGCCTTGCTGTGCTGGTACTGCGAAAGTATGAAAGCATGGGGAAACTCGTAACGTAATTTTGCTCGAGGGCATGTAGCTCTGATGTAAGGTTAAATGATGATGGCATCCTCTTGGATAAAATATTCCGGACGTAAAATAGTCCCCTATTCGAGTCTCCGGAAGGGGACTTCTCAGGAGGACGTCGTCGCCAATAGAAACAAAACTGGCGTTCTGCGGGTCGGAGAGTGGAATGTTAGATCCTTTATTCTGGCAGGTGTGTCAGAAAATTTGAAAGTGGAAATTGTTAGGTTGAAGGCAGATATAGTAATAATTAGTGAAGTTCGGTGGTAGGAGGAGGAGGAGTTCTGGTTTGGAGAATACAGGATTATAAATACAAAATTAGATAGGCGTAATGCAGGAGTGGGTTTAATAATGAACAAGAAAATAGTGAGTTTAAGTTACTGTGAACAGCATAGTGAAGGCATTATCGTAGCCAACACACACACGACGTCCACGCTTTCCACAGTAGTACAAGTTTATATGACATATAGCTTCGAAGATGTTGAAGAGATTGAAGAACTGTATGATGAGATAAAATAAATTACTCAGGTAGTTAAAGGAGACGAAAATTTAATTGTGATGGGCCAGTGGAACTTAATAGCATGAAAAGGAAGAAAAGGAATAATAATAGGTGAATATGGACTCGGGGAAAGAAATCAGAGAGGAAGCCGCCTGATAAAATTTTGCACATAGTATAACTTATTCAACGCTAACGCAATACTGACCTTACGACGTATCTTAGAAGAAAGATTAAGGAATGGCAAACCTACGTTTCTAGTATTTGTAGACTTAGAGAAAGCATTTGACAATGTTGACTGAAACACTCTCTTTCAAATTCTAAAGGTGGCAGGGGTAAAATACAGGGAGCGAAAGGCTATTTATAATTTCTACAGAAACCAGATGGCAGTTATAAGAGTCGAGAGGCGTGAAAGGGAAGCAGTGGTTGGGAAGGGAGTGATACAGAGTTGTAGCCTCTCCCCGATGTTATTCAATCTGTATACTGAGCAAGCAGTAAAGGAAACAAAAGAAAAATTCGGAGTAGGTATTAAAATCCATGGAGAAGAAATAAAAACTTTGAGGTTCGCCGATGACATTGTAATTCTATCAGAGACAGCAAAGGACTTGGAAGAGCAGTTGAACGGAATAGACAGTGTCTTGAAAGGAGGATATAAGATGAACATCAACCAAAGCAAAACGAGAATGGAATGTAGTCGAATTAAGTCGGGTGATGCTGAGGGAATTAGATTAGGAAATGAGGTACTTAAAGTAGTAAAGGAGTTTTGCTATTTGGGTAGCAAAATAACTGATTATGGTCGAAGTAGAGAGGATATAAAATGTAGACTGGCAATGGCAAGGAAAGCGTTTCTGAAGAAGAGAAATTTGTTAACATCGAGTATAGATTTAAGTGACAGGAAATCGTTTCTGAAAGTATTTATATGGAGTGTAGCCATGTATGGAAGTGAAACATGGACGATAAATAGTTTGGACAAGAAGAGAATAGAAGCTTTCGAAATGTGGTGCTACAGAAGAATGTTGAAGATTAGATGGGTAGATCACATAACTAATGATGAAGTATTGAATAGAATTGGGGAGAAGAGGAGTATTTGGCACAACTTGACAAAAAGAAGGGACCGGTTAGTAGGACATGTTCTGAGGCATCAAGGGATCACAAATTTAGCATTGGAGGGCAGCGTGGAGGGTAAAAATCATTGATGGAGACCAAGAGATGAATACACTAAGCAGATTCAGAAGGATGTGGGTTGCAGTAAGTACTGGGAGGTGAAGAAGCTTGCACAGGATAGGGTAGCATGGAGAGCTGCATCAAACCAGTCCGAGGACTGAAGATCACAACAACAACAACAACAACAACGCTTGATTTAATAATCATAAAAGAAGGTTGTATACGTGGAGGTGATCTGGGGACACCGGAAGGTGTATAACGGCAAGACAGAGGTTTGGGAACCATATATTTAATTGTAAGACATTTCCAGTGTGAGGTGTAGACTCTCTCCACAATTTATTGGTTGCGAATTGTAGGTTATAACTGAAGAAATAGGGAAAAGGTAGGAAATTAAGGAGAAAGACCTGGATTAGTTGAAATAATAAGAGGTTGCTGAGAGTTTCAGAAGGAGCATTAGGCAACGGTTGACTAGAACAGGGGAGAGGACAAATGAGTAGCTTTAAGAGATGAAATAATGAAGGAAGCAGAGGATCAAATGTAAAAAGGCAAGGCTAGTAGAAATCCTTGGATAACACAAGATATATTGAATTTAATTCAAGAAATATAAAAAATGCAGTAAATGTAGCAGGTGAAAGGAAATGCAAACGCCTAGAAGATGAGATTAACAGGAAGTGCAAAGTGGCTAAGCAGGAATGACAAGGGGACAAATGTAAGGATTTATAAGCATATTTCACTAGGGGAAAGATAGACACGGCCTCCAGGAAAATGAAAGAGGCCCTTGGAAGAAACAGAAGCAGCTGTATGAATATCAGGAGCTCAGATGGAAAACCAGTCGTAAGCAAAGAAGGGAAAGCTGAAAGTTGGAAGGAGCGTATAGAGGGTCTATACAAGTGAGATAAAGTTGAAGGCAGTTTTGTAGAAAGGGACTAGCACGTAGATGAAGATGAGATAGGAGATATAATACTGTGAGAAGAATTTGACGGAACTCTGAATGATCTACGTCGAAACAAGGCCGCGGGAGAAGACGATATTGTGTCAGAACTATTGATAGCCTAGAGAGAGCCAGCCATGACAGGTCTTCCATCTGGTGTGCAAGATGCAGAGACAGGAGAAATACCCTCGAGCCTTAACAAGAATGTAATAACTAAAAAAATGTTGTTGCTGACAGTGTGAAAGTTCCCAAACTATCAGAATAATAAATCATGGGTACAAAATACTGACACGAATTCGTTACAGATGAATTTAAAAACTGGTAGAAACCGACCTCGGGGAAGATCAGTTTGGATTCCGGAGACATGTAGGAACACACGAGACAATAATGACCCTACGACTTATCTCAGAAGACAGGTTAAGGAAAGGCAAACCTACGCTTATAGCATTTGTGGACTTAGAGAAAGCTTTCGACAATGCTGATTGAAATATTCTCTATGAGATTCAGAAGGTAGCAGGAGTAAAATACAGGGAGCGAAAGGCTATTTACAACTTGTAGCGAAACCAGATGGCAGTTTAGAGTCGAGGGGCATGAAAGGGAAGCATTGGTAGAGTAGGAAATGAGACAAGGTTGTAGCCTATCCCCGACGGCACTCAATCTGCACACTGAACAAGCAGTAAGATAAATCAAAGAAAAATTTGGATTAGGAATTAAAGTTCAAAAAAAAGAAGAAAAAACTTTGAGATTTGGTGATGAAGTTGTAACAAAGGACTTGGAAGAGCAACTGAAGAAATTGACAATGTCTTGAAAGGAGGATATAAGATGATCGTCGTCAAAGCATAACGGGGAGACCGGAAACAATCGAATTAAATCAGATGATTATAGGCGAATTAGATTAGGAAATGAGACACTTGATGTAGTAGGTGACTTTTGCTATTCAGCCATCAAATTAACTGATGATGGCCGAAGTAGAGAGAATATACAATGTAGACCGACAACTGTAACCAAAATTTTCTGAAGAAGAGAAATTTGTGAACAACGAACACAGATTTAAGTGTTACGAAGTGTTTTTCAGGAAGTATTTGTCTGGAGTGTAGCCTTGTATGGATGTGAAACATGGACGATAAACAAACTAGACAAAACTGGAATAGAACCTTTCGAAATACGGTGCTACAGGAGAATGTTGAAGTTTAGATGGGTAGATCACGTAACTAATAAGGAGGTACTGAACTGAATTGGGGAGACAGGAAATTTGTGGCACAACTTGGCCACAATAATGGACTGGTTGATAGGACATATTCTAAGACAGCAACGAATCACCAATTTAATGTTGGAGGGAAGTGTGTGTGGTAAAAATCGTAGAGGGAGACCAAAAGATGAATACAGTAAGCAGATACAGAAGAATGTAGGTTGGAGTGGCTATTCGGAGATGACGAGGGTCGTGTAGGGTAGGGAAGCATGAAGGACTGCATCAAAAAAGTTTTCGGACTGAAGATCACCACAACAACGTTTAAGAGAAATGTTTTTGTCATTGTCCATTACCACATTTTGATAATAGAAGCATACGAATTTCCCCATTAACACCACTACAGACAAACGGATGTAAACACTGTCTCTTAATGTGGGCCACACGATATGCAGAAAGATTCTACAAGGAACCTCACCAGTTTGGGTTATTCGGAGTGATCATTAATACTTTCCTGGGAATTTAAAATTTGCTGTCACTCATCTAGCAAGCTGCAGCCGTTGGCTCCAAGCATGAGTTCTTGCAGTGTCTACGTGATACAAAGCCTGTCCCTCACGACGGAAGTGACTCTTTCCTGTAGAAGTCCCTGACATGGTGCATCTTCATCCCTATGCTGAATGCACTAACGTAGCCATACCATCAGCTAGGTAAGGCTAAGCGCAAACTGAGACGCGTACAGCACTTGCGATGTTACACGACCCTACAGCGTTACGCGCACGTTCCGCACATGTCGTGCTGGTCCAACGCATATTGCGACGCGTACACATACATAGCACGTGCCGACTGGCGACGATCTGAGCTGACAGAACCAAAGTGCGTGCACACTGTTACCTTTCTCAAACGATTTTACAGAAGCTATTCAATGAAAATATTTGATTTTTGCCTCATTTGTAGCGTTATACGTGGGGCGTTTGAAAAATCCGTCCGAAGTCCAAGAGATGGCACCACTGGCGCTTATTGAGGTCATGTTTAGTTAGTAGCATCTTTGGAAAGAACGCACATCACGTTTCAGCCATATTGTTCTTTTTGTTTGTGTTTGGCATTCGTGTGAATCAAGGAAGTCGAGTGACTGTCAAAAAATGGACGAAAAAGAATTTCGTGTAGTCATTAAACATTACTTTATGAAAGGCAAAACGCCTCAGGAGACTAAAGAGAAGCTTGATAAACTTTAGGTGACTCTGCACCTTCGATTAGAATAGTTTATTAGTGGTTTCAAAATTTTCGGACTGGCCATATGGGCACAAGTGATGCAGAACGATCTGGACGCCCTGTGGAGGTTACGACTCCAGAAATAACTGATAAAATCCATAATATGGAGATGGATGACAGAAGAGGTAAGATATGTGAGACTGAATGAACGGTTAATAATATTTTGCGTAAACATTTGGCCATTGGTTCCGCGATTGCTCACGCTTGACTGAAAACGGAATCGTGTGGTGTTGCAAGGATGGTTTGGAGCTGTTCAGGAAGAATCCGCAGGACTTTAAGCGTCGATTCGTCACCGTGGATGAAACATGGCTACATTAATATACTCTTGAGACCAAACAACACTCTAAACAATTGGCATTCCTTCGGCCGGAAAGGTTATGGCGACTGTCTTTCTGGATTCGCAAGGGATAATCCACATCGACTATCTAGAAAATGGTAAAACTATTACAGGTGCATCGTTATTGAACCGTTTGAAAACCGAGCTGTAAGAAAAACGCCGGTGATTCGACCTCAAAAAAAGTCCATCACGACAAAGCACCTGCACACACCTCAGCAGGTGTGGTCGCAAAATTAATGGAAATAGGATTCCAACTCTTTTCACATTCCCCCCTCATTCTCTAAACTTGGCTCCCTCGGACTACTATTTGTTGCCCAATTTGAAGAAATGGCTGTCGGAACAAATATTTTATTCAAACGATTGCAGCAACTAATAGCTATTTCGCAGACCCGGACAATTCGTATTATTCGGAAGGCAACAAGAAATTAGAATAGCATTGAACGAAGTGTATAAGTCTAAAAGGAAACTATGTAGAAAAATAAAAAATGTTTACCTCAAACACATAAGTTTTTATTTTTGCACGGACTTTTCAAACGAACTTCGTGACGAAGTTCCCATCATCTCGCCAATGGCCATGCTTATTGTGATATACGCATTTTAGTAAGGCACTACGCAAAACTCAAAAAGTTTGCAATGAAAAATAGGGGTCGCTATGATTTTGCGTTTGGTGTGTATTTCACCATATGTTGCCTGCGTATGAAGTTTAGCTAACATATTGCATTTTTCGTTTAGGCGTGGGAGAAGGTCTCTATCTACCTCCGATCTCGAGAAAATGGATCCTATGTAGCACGTTCACTCCCGACCTTATGCCCACGGGAACGAAATATTCACAACATCCCTCGTATCTCCTAAACCGTTCGAGACTCGAAATGAGATTTTGGGGAATGATGGCACACAAGGAGGAGAGAACTTTGCTAAATAAACACTTAACTACGACGATATATCGGAAGTTGTACTTTCTTCTTTATTTGTTTCATTCCAGTGACTGTAATTCTTTAAAAGTTATTGACAGCTAGCGAGACAAGAGTTTCATAGTATGAAAATAAACATGAAATTTCTTCTCTTATGTTTTCACAAACAGGCACAATCAGGTATTTCGTAAGCTATTGAGCTCTCTGGTCGCCAATTACTTGTTTAATGAGATACTCTGTTTCAGAAATCTGGCACAAGAGCTGCTGCAAAAATAAGTTGGTGCAAATTATATTGTTTTTTGGCAAAAGAAGTACACTCACACCTGTCAACAAGAGAAATGTTGTCCTCACTCGTGATGCTTCTTTTCACAAAATAAATCGCCAATTATGTTGGAATTTTGGTTGAATCCCAAACGCATCGTGTTTTTAACACTGGGCGACTAGAATTGAAACTTCCCATAGGATTTTATACATTTTCTTCATCTGAGCAGTATCAGAGTAATGACGAGGTAATCCTCAGCCAGAACGACACGCACATGCCGCATGCTGTTTACTCAGCTACGCCTTGCCAAACTGACAATGAATGGTTCGCGAATAAAATAGTTGATGATATAAGTAAACAATGTATACGTGGCACAACACAACAGTATGTGTGTCGTCAGCACGTGAGAATAACCCCAGTGACAGGGATGCGGAAGCTAGCCAAGTGTGCTTCGTGAAAGGAAGAGTTCAAGTCGTTCGAAAAACGAAAAGATCTGCATTTGTCAGCAATACATTTCAACAAAATAAGTATATCAAATCACCACACACTCTCAGAATACACTTTTGGCTGGTGGCAGAGCGGTTCTAAGCGCTTCTATCTGGAACCGCGCGACCGCTACGGCCGCAGGCTCGAATCCTGCCTCGGGCAGGGATGTGTGTGATGTCCTTAGGTTAATTAGGTATCAGTAGTTCTAAGTTCTAGGGGACTGATGGCCTGAGATGTTAAGTCCCATAGTGCTCAGAGCCATTTGAACCATTTTTGATACACTTTTGAAATAATAGCGTGTATATAAACAATGAAATGCTTTTTATCATCACGACGAGCCGACTTAAAACATCGTTCTACCTTGTAGTTTCTATCTTATAGTTTCTACATTATAGTGGAAATGTGATGTCTACATGTACGAAGTATAATGTCTGTTGTTAGACCCATATCCACGTATTGATAGTGAAATTTATGTACTTAATATTTCAGTCGCTTTTTACAAGGAGCACAAAGGGATCATACATGTGGAAATTACGCCTTTTCGGGTTTTTGTAACAGATCACAGAGATACGTTAGCTTAACAGGCTACAAGTAGATAGATAAGCTTCTTTTACTTTCTTTCCTTGCTTCTAGATCACATGATTTTATAATATTCCTTACTTCCTTATTCACTACCCTCACTATGAATCGTCTGTCCCTTATTACGACCTGGCCGGTGTGGCCGAGTGGTTCTAGGCGCTTCAGTCTGGAACCTCGCGACCGCTACGTTCGCAGGTTCGTAGCCTGCCTCGGGCATGGATTTGCGTGATGTCCTTAGGTTTGTTAGGTTTAAGTAGTTCTAAGTTCTAGGGGACTGATGACCTCAGATATTAAGTCCCATAGTGCTCAGAAGCATTTTAACCTCATTTCGATCTGAAAACCTTGTGGAGGAAGAAGATATACTTCCAGTGGCTAATGGCTCACCAGTTATTGAACGGTGTATTTTTCTTGACAAAAGATTAAACGAAACAAAAAGGTATACAGACACAAGTAACTGAAAACTATTATGAACTAACGAAAAGATATGGGGCGCTTTAACGGCGAAAAACGAAACACTACCCAGTGACAGTGAAGCTCAGTATACCATACGGCTAATTTCTCGGATGGGCAAAACTTCCGCTGCCCATATGCACCATGCCGAGGTGAGCATATGGCAATACTACATCCCGCTCCCCGCCTCACCCCTCCCGCGGTGCTCGCGTGACGGGCGGCGCGAGAAACTGTGCCCCAACCACGTCGCGCCGCAATTTGCGCGGCCCCATTTGAACATGTGAAGTTACAAAACGCTCGCTGCGCTGCGCCGCGCCACACGCTCTATACGCGTCTCAATTTGCTCCTAGCAGGCGTCAGATGCGAGTCACGTGTTTGCTACAGGCCGTGTCTCTGGGAGCAGACTGCCTCGTGCCGTATGCCTCCATCACCCTGGCCATCGACTGGTGCAAACGTGAGCCACTCCCTCTCCCCTTCTTATGCCAATACTTCGCTAACAAGTGGACGCCCCGAAAGTCCAGCCTGGACAAGCCCTCACGCACACCGTACTATCAGAATATAGTCAAAATTTTATTTTAAGCCTCTGCTTCATTTCAGACCACCTCCCTTCTGGCAATCCCCGCTAGTTCTGCACACAGACATCCTACACACAGTGTGCGAACGGTACAATGAGTCTTTTTCTCATCATAATCGTTTCTGTAACCTTTTAGGTGATATTGAGTTCAGAGTGAAAGGTGACGTTTTTGAGGTTTCCGTCAGATGTTAGTTACACATGTATTCCAGAAATCGATTGTCAAATCAGATGAGACTCGGTAAACTGTTTATTATTTCAAAAGTTCAAATGGTTCAAATGGCTCTGAGCACTATGGGACTCAACTGCTGAGGTCATTAGTCCCCTAGAACTTAGAACTAGTTAAACCTAACTAACCTAAGGACATCACAAACATCCATGCCCGAGGCAGGATTCGAACCTGCGACCGTAGCGGTCTTGCGGTTCCAGACTGCAGCGCCTTTAACCGCACGGCCACTTCGGCCGGCTATTCAAAAGTAATCACCATAACTGGTAATATACCTATCCCACTGTGAGATCAGCCCGTCAGTGCCTTCATGGAACAGTGTCTACCGTTACCTGCGGATCTACGATTGTCCCCGTCCGTGTACCTCATCGTTCGAAGAAAAAAGATAGCCACAAATCTCTTTCTTCAGGGCTCCAATAATATGGAAATCGTATGGAGATAGCTCGGGAAATCTCTGCAGCGAAGTGGAAACAACCCTGCAACATATGGGAGGGCAAATTCCTGCAGCACAATGATGCCGTCATTCAAGAGTCATGGGCGCTTGGATTTGGTAACACGCTTCAGTTTCTGCGAAGTGACCAGGTGCCGCTGTTGATTAACTGTGGCCCCGTCTTCCACAAGAACCACGAGCACTGCGCCCTTGTATTCAAAGGAAAATGTCGTCATGACTTTCTCGGAGCTACCACGCCTGTTTCTTTGGACTAAGCAACAGAAGTATCACTAGGAAGCCATTACACAACCTTTATGTAGTCACCATCTCTTCCCATGCGATTCCATAGCCTTGGAGCCCTGAAGAAATACATTCGTGAAGTTGATTTGCTTCGGACGAAAATTCACACGATTGGGCACAATCATGGTTCGTAAGCAACTATAAACATGTAACTTCCTGGCAGATTAAAACTGTGTGTCGGACCGAGACTCGAACTCGGCACCTTTTCCTTTCGCGGGCAAGTGCTCTACCGACTAAGCTACCCAAGCACGATTCACGCCCCGTCCTTACAGCTTTACTTCCAGCAGTACCTCGTCTCCTACTTGCCCGCGAAAGACAAAGGTCCCGAGTTCGAGTTTCGGTCCGGCACACAGTTTTAATCTGCCAGGAAGTTTCATATCAGCGCACACTCCGCTGAGGAGAGAAAATCTCATTCTGGAAACATCCCCCTGGCTGTGGCTAAGCCATGTCTCCGCAATAGCCTTTCTTCCAGGAGTGTTAGTTCTGCAAGGTTCGCAGGAGAGCTTCTGTGAAGTTTGGAAAGTAGGAGACGAGGTACTGGCGGAAGTACAGCTGTGAGGATGGGGCGTGAGTCGTGCTTGGGTAGCTCAGGTGGTAGAGCACTTGCCCGCGAAAGGCAAAGGTCTCGAGTTCGAGTCTCGGTCTGGCACACAGTTTTAATCAGCCAGGATGTTTCATATCAGCGCACACTCCGCTGCAGAGAGAAAATCTCATTCTCGAAACTATAAACATCTTTCTACGAAGGTATTGACCGTGTTGTCACAGTGGTATAAACGTATTAAGTTTCGACTATTACTTTTGAAATAATAAACAGTCTTTTTTTCATCTTCACTGTATTCATTTGACTACCCCTTCTACTGTTCATTGGCGAGAGATATTTGGAATGATTTGGCCTCTAATCGTCTTGTTTTCTGTGGAGAAGAGAGCATTATTATTTATCTGGGCTCTAGGACACCTAATGTTTTATGTTCCGCATCCACAATGAAACATCCTATGATTCCCAGTGCACTTTTAGATAGCAGACCTGACAAGCAGAAGAAAGGCTTTCTTCTGATACCTTGCAGTTAATTTTCGGCCATCTTCTCTATGGGGTGAATCCGAGCTCCATTGACCAAATTCCGAAAGATGCTTAGAGTCATTTTCTGAGTAATTCGGAATAAGGCACCAATGGTTTACGGTGTTTCATTACAGCGTAATATAGCAGTTATGCCTAATTAGATTTGGAATCCCAGTTGCCTTTGTTTCTGCGAAAATATCTTTACGACAATGGAATGCCCAAAAAGTACTACACAAGTGGAGAGTAATGCAACAACGCAAAGGCGTTGTAATATTACAGTGGTCTGGTCGACGCAAAATACTTCAGCGTAGCGTTGCTGTGCAGTTATTTCATTGGATTTAGTAAAAGCATACACAAGGTGGGTATCTGACAGTTATTCCTGAGCATACAATCGTTAGAAGGAAACAGACCCGAAACAGCGCTCCGCCGAAGAGGAATGAAGGTATCGTTGTGTTATGATATGTACAGAACAAGTTTATTTTCTAACAAGGCACAAAGGGGATCATGTCAACATTTGCAGATATATTCAGCACAGTAAACAGTGGACCACAGGTAGATGGGTAACGAGGCTCCGCATTCTCGGGTCCATGATAACAAAATACTCAGAAAGTGTACCCTAATAACCTTCGGAATTCAGTCAGTGTAGTTTTAACTCACACTGTAGAATATCTGCTTGCTATCTTCAAAATAATATTTTTTTCTTTTGGTCAAAATCTTATTTGCTTACTTTATATGATACTACTTGGACATAACTGTTGTAAATTTATCGATTTATTATTGTTGTTTCTTGTTGTGTACGTAAACTACTTGTTTCCTATTCTTAAACGTTCGTGTATGTCGGTGTTGTAATGTAAATGTGAACAATGCAAGTGGTTTGCTTACCTAAACGCTGGCTGGTGAATTGAGTCGCCAAATTCCTCTGAAATTGTGTAACTGTGTTCTAACTAAAATTTACTACTAATAATTAGAAAAACTAAAACTGTACACTAAGGAAGGTATCCTGTGAAATTTTGTGTTGTGTGGTGCTGTGGACAGTGCTAGAAAGCGTGACGTCAGAATACGTGTCTTGCAATTCTGACACACAAAACTAACAGAGTAAAACCTCTGCATGAAACTACAGACAGGAGTTTCAGAGAGTAAAGGCTCAAAGTGCTTCTGTTAAATTGTCCAACACTTTTATTTACCAAGACTGAGTAATATAATTCCGACCTCTAAATGGCATGCATGCGAAAATGTAACACAGCGCTACAGGAATAATATCTGCTAAAAGGAGTGAAATTAGAATTTTACCTAAAGTGAACCGGACAGCTGTTTTGTAATGCAGTGCTGTGAATGATTCTACTGTGTCCTGACTGTGACGGTAGACTGGCTCTAACATACTATTGTGACTTATCTTACGGCAACGGAAATTCGGTACAGCACAGCAGCAAAATAGCTAATGAAAATAAACATTGTCCCGGTGCAATGCAAGGAAATCAAGTTATACCAAGAAGATCATGCTTTGCTTTGATTGACGGTGTCTCGCATAGCATTGTGGCGTAACACGATTACAAAACAAATTTTCTTGGAGACGGTGGAAGTAACTGAACTTACTGAATAATGTAGAAGAGAATAGCTTTCAGAAACTGAACTGTGAAACTCTGGTTCCTTAACAATTACAGCATATCTTTATGAAATTCCGTTCTACTTTTTTTTTTAAAAAAAAAAAGAACAATTCTGCCGTCTGATTAGATGGTTCAAATGGCTCTGAGCACTATGGGACTTAATATCTGTGGTCATCAGTCCCCGAGAACTTAGAACTACTTAAAACTAACTAACCTAAGGACATCACACACATCCATGCCCGAGGCAGGATTCGAACCTGCGACCGTAGCAGTCGCGCGGTTCCGGACTGAGCGCCTAGAGCAGCATGGCCACCGCGGCCGGCATCTGATTAGATATTGTAATGGTAAAGCAATGGTGAATTTGTAACTCAGGGTGCAAACCATGCGTGCAGATGGTTTTGTTTAATCTCATCATCATTATCATCATCATCCTTTTTAGGATTAGGCTGTTGCCTGTTCCGAACTCACAAACAAAATCATTCCCATCTTTTTCGATGTCTTTCAGCATCTCTTTTCCCATTCGGCTTGTATTTCAGGATCTTCAGAGGAATTTTGTGACTTGGCATTCACAATATTTTTGAATTTTTCCATTCATACTTAAAATATTTGATTCTATTCTAATATATTCATTTATGATCGTATCACTTCTTTTGCAGCCCTTCGTCTTTCTTAGGAACGTCATCTCTTCTGTTTGAATTTTATTTTGTTGGTGTTTTATGGTAACCCAGCTTTCGATTCTCTAGGATAACGATGGAACCACCATTATTTTATAGAATTTCATAATGATTTCTTTTTGTACTTTATGGCCCAGTATTCAGCTAATGGTAACGCAGGCAGCTTGGAATTTATGTATTTTTTTTTTTTTTACAATATCAGATTCAAACTCAAAACTCACAGCACAGCTTAAATAAGAGTTTTGAGACACTTCTTCTAAAACTGAATTATCCAAAACAGTTTTTGATGACTGGATATTTTCCTAGGAAGAACATTATTTTTGTTTTATTGCTACAAATTTTGCAGTTGTATTTCTTGGAAATTTTGTTGAGCTGGTATACTGACCTTTGGAGATCACATTCATTGTTTTGAGTAATAACGATATCATCAGCAAACAGAAGTACATTCAGGCTTTTCTCATTCGTTACCTTAATTCCTTGCTGTATTTTACATTTCTGCTTGCGAAGAATGATGTCAACGTAAATATAAAAAAGAGTAGGCGATTCCATACACTTGTCTAAGATCTTGGTTAATAATTATTTGTTCTAATCGCTTCGTTCCTGTGTTCCTTACAATGTTTGTAATTTTGTAATTTTGTAAAGACTTTTCATTACCTTTATAAGGTATCCATATTCAGACAGTGATGAATCTCTAACTCAGACTGCAAAGCGCGCGTGCAGATAATTTTGCTTAATCTCGTCTCGACAAACCAAAGAACAATAAAGAAACCTCAACCAAAATATATACCTCTGCGAAAAACATCATAAATTACAATTAAGCGCCAGGGAAACTGGTATAGGCACGTGTATTCGAATACGGAGATATGTAAAAAGGCGGAATAGGGCGCTGAGGTAGGCAACGCCTATGTAAAACAACTAGTGTCTGGCGCAGTTCTTAGCTCGGTTACTGCTGCTACAATGGCACGTTATCAAGATTTATGAGAGTTAGAAAGTGGTGTTGCAGTCGGCGCACGAGCTATGAGACACAGAATCTCCGGTGAAGTGGGGATTTTCCCATACCACCATTTCACGAGTGTACCGCGTGTACCAGGAATCTGGTAAAACTTCAAATCTGCGACATCGCTGCGGCCGGAAAAAGATCCTGCTAGAACGGGTCCAACAAAGACTGAAGAGAATCGTTCAACGTGACAGAACTACAACCCTTCGGCACATTGCTCGAGATTTCAAAGTTGTGTCATCAACAAGTGTCAGCGTGTGAACCATTCAATGAAACATCGTCGGTATGCAATCACTGCAGTGCCGCTTGCACTGTCTGCGACAAACCAAAATGCAGCCATCATTTTCCAACCAACAGAACCTGGATTCGTGTGAAACCACTATCTGAAGGCACTCCTATCGTCAGCGACGTCGTCATATTCACTATTGCCGTCTAGCACGTTTATGCAGATTCGTCAAACGTAGGCGGAGAGGTTGGGGTGGGCACATAACCCATGCCGTAATAAACAGCGACGGACAGTCGCCCCTGGTAGGGTACGATGTGTTACACTGTAACGCCAGGAGGACGCAGACCTGTTATGCAACGCCACTCGGATAGGGTGTCGATCTTCTATGGCGTTTCGTGATCTATTCTGCATACACCCGCTGCCCTGCCCCTTCGTCCCACACGAACAGCAATTTACTGGATGGTTGCATCACACTCGCCGATGATGCGCTCTCTCCGATAATGAGCTCACTTTCAAACTCACTGATTTGACGTTATTGTGCGCGCCTACGACTGCGAGATAGCCGGCCGTAGTGGCCGAGCGGTTCTAGGCGCTACTGTCTGGAACCGCGTGACCGCTACGGTCGCAGATTCGATCCTGCCTCGGGCGTGGATGTGTGTGATGTCCTTAGGTTAGTTACGTTGAAGTAGCTCTAAGTTCTAGGGGATAATGACCTCAGATGTTAAGTCCCATAGTGCTCAGAGCCATTTGAACCATTTGAACTGCGAGGTATTCTGGAGGCCTTCTCAAATTACATTGATTCGTTTCCTTCGGTTTATAGCGCCTCCGGGATCTGCAGGTGCATTTTACCGGTAGGCGGTGTTGCGCCGGGATATCGGTGTTGACCTTGACCCCGCAGGCCGATATGTTTCAGATGATAATCAATTCTGCGAAACATAACTATAAAGTGATCCGACACATTTTCCTGGAGAATTTGTTCTGTGATTCCTATAATTTACATGTCTCATATTCTAATCTGCAGCTCATTACTCTCGGGAAACTAAATCATGTAGGTTCACACAAAGGACTAAGAATGCTGTGGAAGCGGATGGAGAGCCATTTTACATTTGGGATGAGAGTACACAGTGATGATTCCAAATGTGAGAGACCAGAAGGTGACGATACCGACGAGTTCGAATGTTTCAATTTTTTAATGTATGTTGCTCCTTCCTAGTGCTACCATAGGCAGTGCTTCGATTCTTTAGATTGAGTAAATTAAGTAATGGTATCTAAGTTTCTTTCGCTAAAGACCCTTAGGAAAATAAAAGATTTTGTAGTTCTGAACACATTTTGATAGAAATAATGTAAATTTATGGAACTTCCTCGCACATTAAAAAACTGTGTGCCGGACCTTTGCCGTTCGTGGGCAAGTGCTCTACCAACTTTTTTTTTTTTTTTTTTTTTTTGCATTTTGTTCGCTATTGATCTTTGTGTTTGGTCGTTACGGACGTCGCAAGACATCCTGTTCAAGTTCGATGGTTGATCCTTCCACTCAGTTTTTTATTACAGAGGCTAACCGGCTCTCTGACCGAACACGCTGAGCTACCGTGCCGGCTACCAACTGAGCTACCGAAGCAAGTCTCACGCCCCGACCCCACAGCTTTCCTTCTGCCAGTACCTCGTCTCCTACCTTCCAAACTTTACAGAAGCTCTCCTGCGAACCTTGCACAACTAGCCATGTCTCCGCAATATCCTTTCTTTCAGGAGAGCTAGTTCCGCAAGGTTCGCAGGAGAGCTTCTGTAAAGTTTGTAAGGTAGGAGGCGAGGTACTGGCAGAAGTAAAGCTGTGGGGACGGGGCGTGAGTCGCGCTTGGGTAGCTCATTTGGTAGAGCACATTCCCGCGAAAGGCAAAGGTCCAGAGTTCGAGTCTCGGTACGGCACACATTTTTAAGCTGCCAGGAAGTTTCATATCAGCACACACTCCGCTGCAGAGTGAAAATCTCATTCTGGAATGTAAATTTATGTTGGATGGATGGGTGCTTCGATGACACCAAGCAAGAGAAATACAAAACATGAATCAGCAGCCTGTAAGCTTTAATAGGGCAGTCGATGAGAGCAAGGATTTACATTCTTTATGGTTCCAGATATTGTATTTTACAGTAATACATGTCATTTTTTTTTACAAATTGGCTGTTGTAGCTGAAATAATATCACCTTTCGACCATTTCCGCTATGTACACACATATTTGTCTAGCCACCTGGTGCAAGTTTCGGATTAATGATTGTTTGAAGTCAAGAACTGGATGATAAGGTTTTGGTGCTAAACACACAACGGTACGGGACTGCGACGCCATCCTGTTTCTTCAGTCAACGGAGAGTGGTGTGTGCGCTTCATGAAGCAATGCGTCCTTAGGAATTGCCCTACGCACGAGGGAATGATCGGAATCGTCATGTCAATATGTTCAAGTAACTTATAGAATGACCGCAATTTCGACGAATGAATCTCGGTTTTATGACGTGATCGCAAATATGACAAGAAAGTGGTGCTCACTACTATCAAAAAATTTTGCTGGTAAGGATGACATCACGAAGTAATATGTGTTGGTGTGTGTTGTACAGATATAGTCAGCGTCCTTGATAATCATGTACATAAGTATGCCGAGACAAAGCGTGACAACAAAAACGCTGTCGTGTATGGTGCATACCGATGAAAATTTAAGAACTACATCACAACAATTTGCCGCTTAATCTTACAACATGACAACACAGGAGGAGATGTGGACTCGAATCACAATTTGGTCATGATGTGTAAATTGGAGCTTAAAAGAATCGGCCAGTAGAATCGATGTGGAAAGAGATGGAGTTCTGAAGTACTGACAAACGTTGAGGCGCATTTGATGTTGTCTAAGGCAGCAAATACGGCGAGAAGGAATACGGAAGCAGACAGTTGAGTTGAATCGGATAGAATATCTCTAGAAAGGGCGGTCGCAAAAGTTGTAACTTTTCTGAATAAATGCAAGTGTTTATTATTTGATGTTAACTAGTTCTGGACTGGTATCGCGTTTTAAACTTAGTTCAGTGCTGTAGTCGTGACCAATATATGTTGTATAGTTACAAAACGCTGTGTGATACAGATAAAACACCAAACCATCTGAGAGTGTATAGTAGATCTTTGAAAGAAAACTTCTACCAAAACGTAAAACAGTACAATGAAAAGGCCGTTCCGAAATTCTATATTGAGTAGTACAGTTAGCAGTGCTACAGTGAGTGACACAACACTACTAGTCTTCCAATTTCAGCACGTAAGACTAACAAAATAAATAATGCCATATAAAATTAGAAATGGAATTTTGAAATAATAAATAGCTAAGATGTTTTTTGTGAAATTGCCCTGTGATTTTACATACACGAACTAAGTAAATAAAGTTCCAAAAATTAAGTTATACACTCACAACCGTAACCCTGCAGTGTGACAATAAAATTATGTACATGTGATATGAATTATCTTGTTGTCTTGACTGTGACTGGCCCTAACAGATTTTCGCGGCTTATCTGTGGCAACGAAGACCCGGTACTGCTCGAAGTGATGAACGTAAGAAATGCAGTGAAGCAGAAAACTGGCTAAGGGAAAGAATGCCTAGCATAGTGCAACGCAGCGCGGTGCCAATATGCTAAACAGATCGTATTTCGATCGTTGCGCTCCGTAATGTGCATGCAGCGACATACGTAACCGCAAAATAAACATTCATGAGTACGCGGCAGTATAATTTAAACGTTAAACGACTGGAAAGGAACTAACTGTTGTAAATAAAATTTTACGAATAATGAAACTCATTTTCTGACATTAGACATCTTTACAAAAATTATTTGTAAATAAAATTATGAATCTGCCATGAAATTAAATTTTGAAATGGTTGAAGTGTTGTAAATGTACAACTTCTGGTGCAAGCCTCCTGAACAAATATATTTCCTAAATCACATCTCAAAAATAAAACATCTAGCCAACCCGAACCAATGAAGCAAAATCTCACTAAAATTTTAGATTTTCCAAACTCTTAAATTATGCGAAGGCAAGCAATGAAGCAACAACAACATTACCTGGAAATCTTCACTTTTCAAATTAATATTTATGAAATCATCTTTCGATCATCTTGTGTGCCTTCATCTTCGTGATCTCAAGCTATTTCCAGACCGCTCAGAGACACGACCATTATCCGACACTCTCACTAGCTTCTGTTATAATGATACAGCAACGATAATACTGTTTGCAACCAAAGTCCACAGTGCTTGTATTCGCCTACTGAAAAGTGTCCAGAGTAAAGATTTGTAATGGCACATCGAATGGCAATATAGCACTCACAACACTTTCCTTGAATAAGAAAAATTGACTATAAACCTCACAAAGCTTGACAGAAAAAGACGTAATTACGGTGAAGGTAACTGCGAAGAAACATTGGGTAACTGCTACGTGGAAATACACAGAAAGCCTCTACGAGAGGGAGGACTTATCTGAGGTGATAGAAGAAGGAATAAGAATCGATATGGAAGACGTTGGTGTTCAGTAACGGAGTCAATGTTTGACAGACTTTTAGAAAACTTAGCCGACCAGAGTGGCCGAGCGGTTCTAGGCGCTACAGCCTGGAACCGCGCGACCGCTACGGTCGCAGGTTCGAATCCTGCCTCGGGCATGGATGTGTGTGATGTCCTTAGGTTAGTTAGGTTTAAGTAGTTCTAAGTTCTAGGGGACTGGTGACCTCTGAAGTTAAGTCCCATAGTGCTCAGAGCTATTTGAACAATCTTTAGAAAACTTACGATCAAATAGGGCACAACAGATTGCTAACATTCCTTCGAAATTTCTAAAATCGTCAGTGGAAGCAGTAACCAAATGACTATTCACCATACGCGAAGAATCTGTCAAACTTTCGAAAAAGTAGGCAAAGGCAGATAATTACTTAAACCTCGAATAACGGACCGGGTCACACGGGTAGGAAGCAGTCGGAAGGTATGTTCGTTTCCTTTGGTGTTTGGAGACACTGTTCCTGTTAGAATCACACAAGATTGTCCATGATGACCCTTTTAGGATAACAAAGTTAAGTATTGACGTAACTAAACCAAAATTTTACATCAGTTATGTACATTTCAAGTGTATAAGCAGATCATGCCTTCTAAATAGAGTGACTGGCAGAAGGCGACCTAGAGAAAGTTCAGTTTAGGTTCCGGAAAAATGTATGCACACGCGAAGCTGTACTGTACGTACGGCTTACGATATAACAAGCGAGAAAAACCTACGTTTATATGAGGCTGGTTTGATTAATCTGGTGAATTTCCACGAAGGAATGGAACATTTTTATTGCGCCTTAATGGTTGGCAACTGATTATTCCAAATAGGGTATAAAATCTTTCAAGAACGTACAGTGTACAGTTCATTTGATAGCTGTCTGAACTGATCAGCGTGGGGCTGCAACTGAAAATGAAGAAACACGAGCTTCAAAGTATTACTAAACATTTTCATTTGAACAACTGGACTGCTGCCCTAATAAAAACAGAACTGGATGAAGTTCACGGGGAGCACCACTGAAGACAATATACTTTCAGAATAACCAATTTAAACATGGTTGGACAAGCACCGAAAGCAGGGCGCGCTCGGCAGTCCAACTGAGGTCACCACAAAGGAAACCATTCATGAAATCCATGACAATGTAATGCAAGACCGCGGAATAAAAATTTCGTCAGACAGCAGAGACTGTAGGCTTGTCAACTGACCGAGTGCATAACATCCTAAACGGGGAATTCACTATGAAGAAGCTTAATGCGAAGCGGGTAACGTGATTGCTCACAGTCGACCAAATGTACATCCAGCACAACATTGCAATGCAATGTCTTGCGATTTTTCATCGTAAACAGCAAGTTTTGTGACCCTCGATGGATTACCAGAGCCAGAATGTCAGTTAAAACTAAGCTGGTGAAAATGCACTGAAGAAGGCAAAGATCATTTGGTCAGCTGGTAAAGTGATGGCCACTGTTTATTGGGATTCTCAAGGGATAATCCTCGTAGATTACTTTAAAAAGGCACGTCTATAAATGGACTCTATTATGCTTCATTGTTGGATCGTTTGGAACTTGCCTTGGCTGAAGAAAAACTATGGCTGGCACACAAAAATATGCTCTTTCACCAGGATAATGCACCATCCTACACATCAGCAATAACAATTACGAAAGTTCATGAACTGGGCTCTGAATTCGTTCCTGATGTACACCATTCACCAGACTTAACCTCAAGTGACATCTTCCTGTTGCCTAATTTGAAAGTTTCTCTTGTTAGGAATAAATTTTCATCAAATGAGTAAGTAATACTTGCAATCACTGAATAATTTGCCAACTTTGACAGAACCTATTTTTCCAAAAGGTTGGAAAATTTGGAGGATCGTTGGGCCAAGTGTATATCCCTCAAGGAGACATGGTTGAGAATTTACATGAGTTCTTTACGAAGGAAACATCATTATTGCTTTTTTGCCACACTTATCAAATACCCTTGTAGTAACTGTACATTTAGAAAAAAAAAGTCGTTAACTATTTTGACTGAAAGACACTGTTAGCAATTATGAAATATTCGTGGGTACGCTCCAGAAGCAAAAGGGTCTCTCTAATTTCTGCCCAAAACCAGTATGAAGTTGTTGAGTCGAAGAACTTGAAAGCGAGACAAGAATCGAGAGGGGAGTGAGACAGGATTGCAGTCTATCTCCAGTGTGACTGAATCTTTACATAGAACAAGCAGCACAGAAAAATAAAGACAGCTTTAGAAAATGAATTAAAATAAAAGTAGTAGAGTTAAAAGAAGTTTGACGATGGCATTGCAGTTCTGGTATTGTTTCTGTATGTGCGTGATTGATCGTTAGGTCTGGAAGGAGTGGGGGATATGCTTATCTGTTGAAGGAGATACTGAGTGTCTCAGAAGCAGGTCATAAAATCAACATTAACGAAACTAAACGAAGGGTAGTTAAACATAATCAAATTAAATTAGAAGATGCTGAGGGAGTTAGAGTAGGATTTCAGAAATTGACGGTAGAAGAAGAGTTTTGCCTTTTGTGCACCAAAATCGCTGGAGAAGCGCTTCCGAAAAATATAAATTTGTTAATATCCATGTTAGGAAGAATTTTACGAAAACATTATAGTGCAGAGTTACACGGAAATGAAACGGTGGCATTAAACAGTTCAGACAAGAGAAGAATAAAGCCTTTTGAAATGTGTTGTCACAGAAGAACGCTGGCGGGTATCATATTCTACAGGACAGAGAAGTATCTCTATGTCACGGATGAACAAAAATTACGGGGTAGGTAGAAACGACATATTGTGACACATCAAGAAATTGGTGATGGTGGGAAAATGTTTGTGTGTGTGTGTGTGTGTGTGTGTGTGTGTGTAAAGGAGACTTAGGCATGGATACAGTATACAGGTTCTGTTTGATCAAGGTTCAGTAGTTTTGGAGAGATGAAGCGACTTTTACAGGATAAATTAAAGTAGAGAACTGCAACAACGCAGACTGCATCTGTATGTTCACATTATATATATGTTTTGAAAGTTACTTTTATCCTGCAAGGAGAAGTCCCCAGCGGTGTGATCTACCTCTTGAAACCAAGTATATGGTGATGTAGGTTAAGATCCCAGGTACCACACCCTGCAGCGATTAACCCAGCTGGCATGGTAGCTCAGCATGTTCGGTGAGAGGGTTAACTGGCCTCTGTAATAAAAGAAAAACTGAGTGAATGGATCAGCGCTGAACTTGCATGGGTGTTATGGGACGTCCGTCCCGACCAAATGCTACGAACAACAATGAACGAAATGAGATCAACACAGTTAGAAGGAAAAAAGTAATACAATACTTTTATATGCAAGGGATTGTGATTTTCAGTCTCGTCAAATGCAACAAATATTTTTATTTTTAAATCGTTATCGAAATGAATTTCATGACTTTTTTTTAATTCCATTAATTGGTATAGATGTAATTTTTTTTATTTCTATTCCTTTTTCGCATTATTTTAATCACCATATGAGGTTTCCTTTCATTTATTTCATTTTTTTCTTTATATCATTTTTTTTCCAATCGGAATTTTTGTGAATATGAATTTCTTTGTATTTATCTGTCATAATATTAAATTATTTGAAAATCCAGATATATTAGTTAAAAACAAGAGACCAATTAATCTATTTATACTGACTGTACAGTGGAGTAAAAAAAAATTTTCCTTACAAAATGTGCAACTTTTTAGTGGTAATCATCATAGAAACATTTAAAACACAGTCTAAATACCTATTGCACTTCGGACAAAATAATGCATATGAAGATTTAAATGAAAGAAGGGTTTACAAGTATAACGAAATTCAAAAAAAGTGAGAAATAGGTATAACAAACACAATAATATGGACGAAAAACCAGAGTGTGAAAACAAAAGAAATTAATTCGAAAATAACACATACAATTATTTAAAATACATGAACAAAGATTTCCACTGGAAGTTGATATTGTGATGAAAATGGTGTGCGAGAGGATTAAAGTAAATCATAATACTTAAAACAATTAACGGAATAAAAATATGATCAGTCATTTCGACAAAGATTTAAAAATAAACAAATAAGTGTCTTTGGTGATATCCGAAGCTACAACCTCTTAAATGGGAAACAGTCATCCTGTCCACGACACCACCAACCACACTGCTCCATACACGTATTGTAATTAAATGTCGTGTGACTAGGGCCTCCCGTCGGGTAGACCGTTCGCCGGATGTAAGTCTTTCGATTTGACACCACTTCGGTGACTTGCGCGTCGATGGGAATGAAATGATGATGATTAGGACAACACAACACCCAGTCCCTAAAATCTCCGACCCAGCCGGGAATCGAACCCAGGCCCTTATGATGGACGTTCTGTCGCGCTGACCATTCAGCTACCGGTGGCGGACATGTTTTGTAATGCTATTGATTGTCAAACAAAATTCCCAATTTTTTTCGCCGATTACTCGAAAACGAGTGCCCACCAGGACGATTGGCTGAAGCATGTAATACCTGGGAGCTTGACGTACATAACGGCATAGATGGTTCCAAAAAGTCTGTCCCTGTCATTGTCAGTGATATTGATTATTTATTTATGATGGACCATAAAGGAATGAAACTGTAAACAATGTAGTGCTACAAATTTTAATTTATTTTACTTTATTTGACATCAAACGAGCGCCATAGTAGCTTTATAGGCTGACATTACCGCAGTAAATTCCGATAAGTAATGCCTACGAGAGGGTCATCATCCACTCCTGTTGCAGAAAACATACCTGCAGTATTCTGAAACAAAGTGTGCTGCCAAATGGCGTAGGATTGAGGACAATATCGAGAAGAAGGCAGAAGTAGTTTAATGATGTGATTCTTTTCTAATCTAAACTAGGACTCCCCGAGTATTTTCACAACTAATGTTTCACATGCAGCTTTACGAAAAAGTCCTCTTTAATAACAGTCCTATGTCCATCAGACGATAGTGAAAATGTAATATTCCTGATTAAAAAAACCGCCGAAAGTCGTCAAGTTCCTCACCGTTAATTCTTTAAGTACGAAGTCTTTCATTTGACGGACCAATGAAAGCGTGCATTCACACTAATATAAGTGTGCACTGTCTACGAGTCTCATTATCTGCTTGACCAATGAGAACACGCCCTTTGTATGTGACCCATCATATGATGGACGAGTAAACACGCTCCATCACTTCAAGGCCCATCTTACGACAGACCAAACCACGCACTCACAACGAGATCCGTGATACTATGGACCAACGAAAGCGAACCCTATGTAAGAGAAGGTCATATGATGGACCATTCAATTTCTGCCCTCATTTCGAGGCCTGTCATGAAAGTGTGCCCAAACTATTAACGTAGGCTTACGATGGATCAGAGCGTACACTCACAACAAGGTCCACCAAATAAAAGACCAACGAAATCATGTCCTGATATATATTCCGTCATATGATGTCAAAAATATGTGCCCTCACTATGAAAACGCCATATACCGGCCCTATAAAGAGGTGCCCTCATTATGAGGCTGTTGTCATGAAGACGAAAGATAGCGCGCATTCAGTACGAACCTCATCATATTATTGAACAACGGGTATGACTGTTAACTACGAGGCCCGTCATATTGAGACCAATAAAAGTATGACCAAACGACGAATCCCTTAATATGACAGACAGATTAAAGGCTTATCCTTACTCCAAAGCCAATCATATGGTTTGGGAACCAAAGCGTGATCTCGCTATGAGAAGAAACAATCCATTTTAACGCTTCAGTGTTCTCAGCCTATAAAAGTTTCCCATTTTTTCCTTCTTCCATTTCTTCATTTTCTGAGCATGTGCTTTGAGTGAACTAAATTGCAGACCCTTAAGTGTTCAATTCCAGTCACGTTCCCGCTAACATTTCTTCTATTTTTAAGAGTATCAATTGATGATAACTGGAAAAGTGACTTTATGACTACAACAGATCGTGCAATAGTGCACTGCCTAATACACGACGTCAAACTGAATACCAGCAATATCTAGGAAACAAACTCGATCATCAGATAATATGCAAAAGCATTTTTTTTAATTGATAATATTCTGGATGTTCTTTATGCGAAAGGAGATATAGTAATACGTACTCTGCCTTTGTTACGCGTTAAGAGTAAGTCCTGGTCCAAAAGAAGGAGGAGAAATGTATACCTTACTTATTCGTTTGAGCTTCCCACCATTTCCTTCGTTCTCCGTCGCACTGATAGCGTGTACAGAGCAGCTCGCTCGTTGTATCGCATTAGGCCACACCGTGCGACGCTCAAATGTTGGAAAACTATTAAAATTAAAATGTCCTTTTGTTAATGCGATGTACAAAGGAGTCCAGAAAATTGTAGACACTCTTTGATAGTCAATATTAATGGATCAAAGTGACAACCGTTACAATTATTGCACGGGGGGAAGGTGATCAAAGTGGCGCACATTACCAGCCAAATAACGTTGACGCCGCTGAACTGTTGACCTAATTACAGCTGTCGGTGTCGTCGGCGTGGTAGCCGCACAGGACGCCTCGATGGTTTCTCGCAGCTCGTTGACAAACATCATTTTTTAATGTACCCCTTATGTAGAAGTCAACATGTGTATGGTCTGGAGATTGTGGCGAGTACACAACAGCTCCTCTTCGGCCTACCAATCGTCCAAGCAGATTTTAATACAATAGGCTCTGATACCTCTGTGGTAGCGAGCGGAGCGCCATCTTGTGGGTAACAACCTTCCATTTCCGCAGTCCGCAGCTCGTGGTCTCGCGGTAGCGTTCTCGCTTTCCGAGCACGGGGTCCCGGGTTCGATTCCCACCGGGGTCAGGGATTTTCACCTGCCTCGTGATGACTGAGTGTTTGTATTGTCCTCATCATTCCATCATCATCATGAAAGTGGCGAAATTGGGCTGAGAAACGGTTAGGAATTTGTACGGGCGCTGATAACCGCGCAGTTGAGCGCCCCACAAACTAAATATCATCATCATCATCATTCATTTCCACATACGTCTCGAATGGCAGGTAAAATCGATGTTTGCAGCACATGAAGATACACCTCACCTGTTACGGTACATTAGAAGAAGAATGGGCCAATCAAAGCGCGAGATGTCAGACCACACCACACATTAACACCCTTTAAAATACCTTGTTTGTTCTGGCGAACGTGAGGATTTTCAAGAGCCTAGAACACGCAGCTGTGGCGGTTTCCAGTATCGTTCAATTTGAATTGCGCCACGTCAGATCAAATAGCCATTCCTGCAAACCATTCGTCCTCGCAAAGGATGCCTTCAAACCAATGTGAGTGCCCCATCTTTCTATCCGGGTGGTCCTCGATCATAGCGTGCAGCGATCTTGGAATGTACACTTTCCACTTTGCAGCCTTAAGAATTCGTCGAATGCTTCATCGGCTTATAGCACTTTTACGTGCACCCTGCTTCACAGATTTCTGAGGTGACCTAGTGAAGTGTTGCAACTCAACAGAGATAGAAGCTGGACTTGTTGATGGTTTTGGTCAGCCAGACCTTTCCCTGTGCCCCCATCTTTAACATACCGTCGGCTTCAAAATTGTTGTACCTGCTGGTGGCTGAGTTCCGCACACATTACGCCATTGCCTTTATACATCCATCATGTTTTCATACTTCCACTATCACTTCAGTAGGACCCTGCGTTGTTCAGACGACAATCTTACTTCATTCACTGTTGCACTGTCACATGTTGGAATACGCGTGCCAAGGTTTGTTGAGAAAACAACCGACTACGCTACCGCGCAGAATTGCAACGTTGTGTCATTTTGTTCCAAGGATATCAACTATCATAGTTCATTTTTCTCATGGAGATAAAGAAAAAGAAGGCACTATCATGGAGGTAGAAAAAGAACGACGCTATACCTTGTTTTGAAGCCAGAGTGGGTGTGGATTGCCGCCATCTTAAATAGCCCATAACGTTAGCAGACTACTGTCTACGGTTGCTTCTAGTTCATTATTTCTGCCGTGTGCGAGCTACAACTGTTTTAAATACTAAAAACTACTTTGCTTATATGAATAACGTAGTGATAGGAATTTCGAATGTTATTTTGCTCTTGATTGCGTATTTGTTCCAGTAATACGACAAAAAAATTGTTCAAATGGCTCTGAGCACTATGGGACTTAACATCTGAGGTCATCAGTCCCCTGGAACTTAGAACTACTTAAACCCAACTAACCTAAGGACATCACACACATCCATGCCCGAGGCAGGATTCGAACCTGCCACCGTAGCGGTCACGCGGTTCCGGACTGAAGCGCCTAGAACCGCACGGCCACCACGGCCGGCGTAATACGACACATTTGGCCTCAACGGTGTAGTTTGTTTTTTGTTAACATATTTCAAATAACCAAGAAGAGATGGAAGAAACGTGGAAACCGGTTACGCATTAAAATAATGGATATTCTTCTGCTGAACGGGAAGTGTTGTCAAAGAAAAACGTTTTCAATTCAGTTTCATATTTTACTTTTCTGTCTGTTAGCCATTTTATGCCAGTGGGTAAGTGGTCAAAACTTTTGTTTCCAGAGCTGTGAACCGCTATTTGTGCTACACACAACCTTAATGTGGAGTAATGAATGTCATGTTTTTCTTCTGGCAATAATGTACGTAATTCTTCATGTTGAAGTGCAGTGGATTATTCACTACCAACTTCATGAGGGAATACCTATATTAGGAAGCGGATATATTGTGTTACTCACACACAGAGCAGTAAGCAGGCACGACGAAAAGATTACGTTTTCGGCCGAAGTTTTCATCACAAAGTAAGCAAAACATACACACACATTGATACAATCATACACACATAGCTCACACACGCAAGACAGCTGCCTCCGTCTCTTCTAGCCAGAATCTTTTTTATTTTAAGTTGGAGAAAACACGAACAATGAATAATTATCGGTGAGAAGAATTGAGGCATGAGATGCTGCAGCAACAATGAGAGAGGTCACGTAGCTGTGTGTTGTGCGAGGAAGAGACCCTTGATACATGGCTGGCATGTTGGAGCGTTTTGGGTTGGAATGCAATGAAAAACAAAAGAAACAATTCATGCACACAAAAGAAAGTATTGCTTGAACGGCTCCACATATGAATGAAATTTGATTCCTGTAAACTACAGATTACGATCGTATCGATTAGTATGCCCGTAAACGACAGAGGCTAGCATTTTTGATGAAACAACTACGTCTCCACACAATCAAAGCACCAGATGTCATGTGGCACACGACCGGAAAGTCGATACATATTTACAACGGTAAATAGGGCACTAACATCTAACATCAACTTGAGGTATCACCGCGGTGAACCGTGGAGGTATAAATGGGGCGAACCCAATGTTTTGGGCCATATAAGGTGGCGGACGTCGGTTTCAAGTTTGTGATGTAATGACACTACGTTCTTTGTTTTACTTACATGATTTTTCTGAACCCTTCTGTATAACTGTGAATCAACAGCAGTTCTCTCTAGAATTCGTCACAAGATTCGAATCGTAACAGCATTTAACAGTCCCCATTACACGCAAGCGCGATAGTAAGCTCGATTGTTTCCCCGCAATTGTATTTCTATAGAACACTTAAACAGAAACTGCTAGCGCTCCTTTATATTAAGCATGTGCCAATAACTGTCGCGATAATTACTTCTAAATTAATAGGGAAAATGGAAGGCTTTAAGTCCTCACGAAAGTCAGATATCTAGTTTCAGACATCGTGATAGTACTCGTAAAAGACTTGAAAAGTCGACAATTCTTTTAGCCATAACGCTTCTTTGAAACGTGTGCGAGCTTCAGTGTTCGTTAACGAAGTGGTGGAGCGCAGCTTAAAAGTATTCATTACTGCAGTCTAGCGTTAGCTGCACTTTGTTATGCAAATGATATTTCTCTCGCCTGTGAAAGGAAGAAATAACAAGGACTCCATTGTCTGTCGGGTCGTTGGCTGCGAAGCCGCCAGTGACAAAGGAGCAGAATCTCTGCCGGACGAAGCGTGTCGCAGCAGTCGGGAGCTGCACGAATTTCAGGGGTACAGAACAGTAACTTAAAATGAGTCACTCGTGCTGCGTGTTTCATTATATGTGTTTATGAAACGCTTGATACAGCCTACCGAAGTTATGTATTTCGAGAAAGGTGCAAGCTTCTCAACCTGAAATTTGTCTTACGAGAGTTGGTTGCTAAGTATTGTAAATTAACGTAGTGAATAACAGCTTCTGTCGAAGAAAACCAATTCTAATTTCGCAATATAATCTTCGAATGACTCCATGCATCTGATGCAGATAGGTTCTAGATTTTTATTGCCTAAAAATGTCTCCGCAATATTTATTGTCACAACAAAAAATGGTTCAAATGGCTCTGAGTATTATGGGACTTCATCCGAGGTTATTAGTCTCCTAGAACTTAGAACTACTTAAACCCAACTATCCTAAGGGCATCACACACATTCATGCCCGAGGCAGGATTCCAACCCGCGACCGTTCTCACAACAGAACTCATAAGTTGGAAGACAGTACTAACTACATATTTTGCAGAGAAAATAGATTTGCCTGTTTATAATGAATTATCAGCCTTAACAATTGTCACATAAATTTCATTATAATCTCCAAAATACGTTTCGCCTTATCATGAGTTGGTATAAAGAATGAGGCAGATCTACCCATCATCAGAAGCACACCTTTCTTACTCTCATTCTTTGTCTGTTATTAAATACAGTACAACCTGCAAATAGAAGGGCACACTTTTGTTATTATAACCAACCTAAATACATTATTCGAGTTTCATACGTACTTTTCATAGCGTACGAATTGTTCGACTGCGCAGGATATCATTTAGTGAATTCTGTGTGTAAATACAGAAGAGTACTGGACAGGAGTTAAGCTACAAACCTTCCACAAGCCGACTTCGAGGAAGATTAGTTTGAGTCCTGCAGAAATGAAGGATGTCGCGAAGAAATACTGAACCTACGTGTTGTCTTGGCAGAAGGCTAACCTACGTTTGTAGATTTTGAATTTTTTTTTTTTTTTTTGTAATGTTTGCTCGAGTACACTCTTTGTGATTCTCAAGGTCGCATGGGTAACATTAAGGGAGCTATACATTTATCTCCAACTTGTACGGTCACAAGACTACAGGGATGCGTAAGAGTGACAGTAACAGAAAAAGGGATGAGGCAGCGTTGCAGTCAGAGATCCACGTTCTTCAATCTTTACATGTAGCAAGCAATAAGCGACAGAAAATGGTGGAAAATTGAATACATTATAGGAAGAAAAATTAAAATTTAACGGTTGCTGGTGACTCAGCAAAACTTTCAGACGCAGTAACAACTTGAAAGGTCAGACGAACTGAACAAACTGAACACATACTGACTTTACAAGAGGTAATGAGTTGAACACCAATAAAAGTAAAACAAGGGTAATATCGTGCAGTGAATTTAAAGTGGGCGATGCTGAGGAACTCGATGGGTGAAATGAGACACTGAACGTAGGAAAAGAGCTCTGGTATTTGGACTGAAAAGTAAACGACGATGGACGACATTAATATGTATTCGTCTGGATCGCATATACATGGCTGGGAAAAATCAGTACACACTTCCAGAGGTTGCCAATTAAGCAAGATTTATTGTTGAGACAGTGCATATTCAGTACATAAAATGACTGCATTTACTAATCAGTAGCACAAGCGGCTCTGAAGTACCAGGTATCAACCCGTGCTGGAACACCAGTTCTTGTACGTAGGGTAGCCTGCAGAGGAGGCAATGCAAGCGCAACCCTAGTATCCAATCGACCGTACACATGGAGAATATTGTCGTGGGATACGTTATTCCCCGCCTACTCGAACTGTTCACGTAGCCCTGTAAGAGTTGTTAGTTGGTGGGTCGTACAAGTCATTTCACGTCTGTGACGTCTTGTGGCAAGACATTTGCAAAGTCGGGGGAATACATGTGATAAAACATTTATCTGTATTATTATTATTATTATTATTATTTCGTTTCTGTATGAACGGTTGTTTATTATGTAGTGTCTGTAAAAAAGGAGATAATCATTTTTAATTTTTGTGTGCAATTTTTATGTATCTATATTTTGCAAATATCCTGCGCGGAGAATTGGCTATGAAGAAGATGTGTGTGAGTTGAGGGGCGCGACTGCTCACAGTCGACTACAAGCGTGTCCGGCACAACATTACAGTACGATGTCTGGCGATGTTTAATCGCAATCAGCAAGGATTATTGCACCGATGTATGACTGTTGATGAAACCTGGATCCGTCATTCCACAATGCTCTGACGGCAGTCAAAACAACGGTGAAAGGGCGGTGAAAGTGCACCAAAGAGGGGAAACACCATTTTGTCAACTGGTCAGGTGATAGCAACTTTTTTTTAGGATTCCTGTGGAATAATCGCCATAAATTACTCGGAAAAAGGGAGAAACATAACTGGGCGCTATTACGTTTCATTGTTAGATCGTTTGAAACCTGCGTTTACTCAAAGAAAGACCTAGGCAGGAACGCAAAAAAGGTGCTTATTCGAATAATGTACCATCGTACGCATTTGCGATAACAATGGCGAAAGGACATGATCTGGGCTTTGAAATTGTTCATCATCCACACTATTTATCCGAGTTAGCCTTGTGTGATTTCTTCCTGTTCCCTAACCTAAAACTTTGGTTAACTGGAAAAAAAAGTTTTAATCAAATCAGGAAGTAATAGTAGCAGTCAACAAGTTTTTTGCAGTGTTTGGTGGAAACTATAGTTCCGATGGGTAAAACGCTGTAGGATGACTGGAGTAAGTCTATATCCCACAAAGCAGACTATGTCGAGAAGTAAGGTGAGTTGTTTATGAAAAAAAAAAAATTCTTGTGTCTTTAACTTACCAAACCACCCTCCTAACAGATGCATTCATCATTTGCACTTGAGGGACAGTAACGGATGTAGGTAAGGGAATCCTCAGTTGGTGCAACTGGCGGTATAATTTTGCTTACTGTGTTCGCTATCTAATGCTTGCAAATATTACATGGTTTAAACAGTCTTCCCCCTCCACACAGTGAAAACTGCACATGGGGAGACTCAATAACGACACTTTTATAGAGGTTACTGAGGTATCATCTGTGTCCCAGGTGTATTAGTATTATGGACCTCTCGTGACGTTCAATCATTCTGCATTTGTCAAACCACCACGCTGTTGTCAGCAGATCCACATGAATAAGAGCATAAAAGTTTCCTCTGAGTTACCGTCTAGTTTCTGTTACACTCTTCCTGTGCTTGTTGGCTTACTTTCTATAGAAAATACTTATTGATTAAAATTTAAATTAAGTGATATTTCCTTAGTATTTCTGTCTCTGTTTCCTTTCCTATGATTCCTGAACGTTCTTTAATCAATATGAAATTAGCGTCAGTGTCAACTTTTCTAATGATATGAATCAAGGTATATTGCTAGAAGTGGTCGCATTCCGGTTTGGTCTTTTTATTTTCAGTAGAGTGCTTTTACGGGCTGTTAAGTTTAGGACTTTTTGAAATTTTCTCCTGATCCCATAGGTGACCACTTTTCGAATTGGTCTCACTAAGTATAGCATATCTCTCCGTAGTGTTTGTTAACGGACAGTAGAAATCGTATCCCGTTCCTTCTGGTGTCTTCGAGTCTTCCCTGTAGAAGCAGGTATGGTTTCACCAACCGTTTTCCTTGACTCTACTTTGCCTAATGGTTGTCTCCACTTTTTGTAAACAAGGGCAAAGGACACACTGTCATTCTGGAACACAGAAATGTTACGGACATTCTAAAAGTCTCAGTTGGCCGACGTATGTGGTGCGAAAAAAATATTGTAATATATGTTTGTAAAGAGAGTGTTAAAAGAACGAAATATACACTCCTGCTTCTGATCTCTATATCTCGAAACCTTGTCGTGAATGTTAAGTCAAAACTATCCTCACCCTCGTAAATAGCTTTTGTTGATGTGAAATCACACGGCAGACTCCCTTCTCCAATGGGATTAAATGAATACGTACGCATCCCCGAAACGAAAGTATTCTTCCCGGAACACATTAAGATAGAACTTGGAAGCATATGGAATTTAAAGACAACATTGATCCTCTGATGACAAAGGCTTGAAATCATCTATTTACCAAAATATATAATTATTCCTACAGGGCAGAGGGATAACTAGGCTCTTCCCACAGGTCCTTTAGAAGTTAATGTCTTTTTCAACTTACTGGGACAGGTTTCACTACAACTGACAGAGGAAATGTTTCGACTGTTTCAGAGCGACTAGCAAATTGGAATCGAGGGTGTTGTTTTGCATTAACTGCCGCTCACCTTGGCTGTTATCAGCGTAAGTTGCTACTGTCGTAATCACATATTTGTACTGGGATCTGATTCGATACTTCGGTTGCGTGGTTTATTCTCGCACACATTGAGGCATCAAGTGTTAGGCTTAAATTTTGGATTTCGTACTAAGAAGGGTTCAGCATTGGGCAGCTGTTCATTTAACTGTTAATTTGCTTGTTGTTTGAGTGTGTGCAGGTTTGTTACTGCTGTAAGTTTGCGTAGTCTTGTGGTGAACGATTATTGTCTTAACCTGTTGCGTTCATAAGAATGTAAGACTGAAGTTAGGATCGCTCGTTTATGGCTGAAATTTGATAAGCTGTCTGTAAGTTGAACAGTGAGCTGCCGTTATTGTGGAGAGGTTACACTGTGGGTGTGACAAAATGGTGGTTTATGTTTTCAGTGTTGACGGTGTTAGCAGCCGCGCTTACGGTTGTTGTTGACTCGGTGACACGTAATAAAGCACCAGCTCCCTTGCTCCATAGTGTAAGGTACAAGCAACGTAAACACGCTGAGTGAGATATGTAGTTATAGACTAAGCTTAACTGCCAATGTATGATATTAATAGTGAATGGTAACTAATTGAGAAATTGTATATTGAGGCTTTTCCTGCATAAGGTTAGGCAGGTTACTATCTGCTTATTATTACAAAGTCTAGTGCCGAAAACCTATGGTTGCCGAGTTCTAAGTTATTTGTTAGGCGCACTAGCTACTGTAAGTTGTGTTTTTATGTTGTAGCTAAGCACAGGGTGACACAGAAAACCGGCAACATTTCCACAACCCAATAAAACAAGAAGTAATGAAGGAAAGAAATTGCATTCATAGTAACTGAAACCTTACAACTTTGCCATTTACGAAACATTGATGGCCTTTTTCATTTTTTTAAAAAAATTACGTCCTTTGGATGGTGTCACCCTGTAGGAATACATTGGTGAAAGCTGCTGTTGAGATTTCTCACTGGCCGCTGCAACATCTCAGCTGCGGTACTGTGAATTGCATCCCGAATTCTCCGTTTTAACTCATCCAGGGTTCTTGGTTGTAGACTTTGATCTTGAGGTAGCCCCAAAAGAAAATATAAAAAGCGGATAAATATGGCGATCTAGCGGGCCAGGGAATGGTAATGAATCGTGAGATCACACGGTTGAGAAACTGTTGTCGCACATATGCCATTGATGCGGCGCAGTGTCTGCTATCGCTCCACTCTGTTAAAATCGGGCTTCTTGAACGTCTGGAAAGTTGTTCAATGCAGGTGTAACGGAAGTTCGTAACATCTCCACGTAACGATCGGCATTGACAGTTACTGTGTTTCCCTGTTCATTTGCGAAAAAATGCGGTCCGATAATCCCATGTAATGAAACACCACACCATATTGTCACTTTACTGGCGTGTAAAGGGCGCTCATGAAGTTCATTAGGATTTGTATTTGCCCAGTAACGGTAGTTCCGTTTATTCACATAACATCTGAGATGAAAATGTGTATCATCTGATATCCACAACTTGTTTAGAAATTCATAGTCATTGTTTATTTTTGTTGACAGAATCCTAATCGTGACCGGTAATCGTTGTCCTTCAGCTGTTGCACCATCTGTAGTTTGTACGGATGAAATTTTAAATCAAGACGAAGAATTTTGCGAACAGTCTCCTGGGACATTCCAACCACTGCTGCTTACTTATGAATTGAACGCCGTGGGCTCCGTAAGACAGACTCAACTACAACATCAATGCTCGCGGGAGAACGCACACTTCTAGTCTTCCTGTTGGTTTGTTCTTGAGGGCAGATCCAGTCTCTTCAAGGCTATTAATCCAATATTTTATCGCGTTTTTCGACGGAGCGGCATCATGACGTCCTAAATTATAAAAACGTCGAAACTCGCTCTGCACTGCTACCAAATCATCATTGCTTTTATAAAATATTTTTATATCAGTCAACATGGGTTCAGAAAACATCGTTCTTGTGAAACAAAACTAGCTCTTTATTCGCATGAAGTGCTGAGTGCTATTGACAAGGGATTTCATATCGATTCCGTATTTCGGGATTTTCGGAAGGCTTTTGACACTGCAGCGTTTGGTGAAATGGCGTGCTTATGGAATATCGTCTGAGTTATGTGACTGGTCTGTGAATTACTGTGAGAGAGGTCACAGTTCGTAGTAACTGTCGGAAAGTCGTCGAGTGAAACAGAAGTGATTTCTGGTGTTCCCCAAGGTAGTGCTATAGGTCCCTTGCTGTTCCTTATATATACAAACGATTTGGGAGACAATCTGAGCAGCCGTCTTCCGTTGAATGCAGATGGTGTTGTGGTTTATCGACTAATAAAGTCATCAGAAGATCAAAACAAATTGCAAAACGATTTAGAAAAGAGTTTTGAATCTATTACGTTTACTGCTCAATAGAAAATATTTTTCCTGGCGTCCTGATAGTTTCCTATAAGCTCATGAGCGAGGACGTTCATCTTAGAAGCCTGTATCTCGAAGCCGGTGCATGGACTTGACAACTCTGCTGATGGAAATCTTCAAATTCTTTGTCACTTGTCTGTCATTGTTGCCTTCTTGGTGAAAAGTGATTATACACTGAAGTGCCAAAGTAACTGGTATAGGCATTCTTATTCAAATACAGAGACATGTAAACAGGCAGAATACGGAGCTGTGGTCCACAATGCTTATATAAAACAACAAGTGTCCAGCGCAGTCGTTAGATCTGTCACTGGTGCTACAATGACAGTTTGAACGTGGTGTTATAGTTGGCGCAAGAGCGATGGAACACAACTTCTCTGAGGTAGCAATGAAGTGGGGGTTTTCCCGTACGACCATTTCACGAGTGTACCGTGAATATCAGGAAACCCGTAAAACATCAAATCTTCGACACCGCTGTGTCCAGAAAAAAGATCCTGCAAGATCGGAACGAACGACGACTGAAGAGAATCAATCAGCGTGAGAGAAGTGCAACACTTCCGCAAATTGATGCAGATTTCAATGCAATCAACAAGTGTCAGCGTGCGAACCGTTCAACGAACCATCGTCGATATAGGCTTTCGGAGTCGAAGGTCAACTCGTGTACCCTTGATGACTGCACGACACAAGGCTTTACGTCTCGCCTGCGCCCGGGAACACCGACGTTGGACTGTTGATGACTGGAATCATGTTGCCAGGTCGGACGAGGTCTCGTTTCAAATTGTGTCGAGCAGATGGACATGTACGGGAATAGACACAACCTTATGAATCCATGGACCCTGCATGTCAGCAGACGACTGTGTAAGCTTATGGAGGCTCTGTAATGGTGTGGGGTGTGTGACATGGGACCCCGATATATGAAGATATGACTCTGCCAGGTGACAAGTACGTAAGCATCCTGTCTGATCTCCTGTATCCATTCATGACCATTTTGCATTCCAACAGACTTAAGAAATTCCAGCACGACAATGCAACAGCCCACACGCCCAGAATTGCTACAGAGTGGCTCCAGGAACACTTCTGCTGACCACTTAACTCCACAGAGATGAAGTAACTGGGATGCCTTGCAAGGTGCTGGTCAGAAGAGATCTCCACCTCCTCGTACTCTCACTGAGTATGGACAGCCCTGCAGGATTCAGGGTGTCAGTTCCCTCCAGCACTACTCCAGATATTAGAGTCCTTGCCACGTTGTGCCGCGGCACTTCTGCATGGTCGCGGGTCTCCTACACGGTATTGGAAAGGTGTACCAGTTTCTTTGGCTCTTCAGTGTATTTGCCCGTGAATCATAAGCAATCTGGCACAGTGAGGTCATTTTCAATGACTTTAGATGTTTTTACTACTTTCTTTCGTGCCGTGGCCGGCCGCGGTGGTCTAGCGGTTCTAGGCGCGCAGTCCGGAACCGCGCGACTGCTACGGTCGCAGGTTCGAATCCTGCCTCGGGCATGGATGTGTGTGATGTCCTTAGGTTAGTTAGGTTTAAGTAGTTCTAAGTTCTAGGGGACTGATGACCACAGTAGTTAAGTCCCATAGTGCTCAGAGCCATTTGAACCATTTTTTTTTCGTGCCATGTCCTGCTGTTGCACAAACGGTACTACAACTGATCGGAACTGTAAGCAACGTACCTCCACAGAGCCCCGTCGACTGCAGGCGCCACCTGGGGTGTTTATTAGAGCTCTCTGAACAGGAAAAGTCAGTTCATATAAAACTGAGTAATGCCAATATGTATGTACACTGATAAACCAAAACATTATGACCACTGGCCACCGTGATGCTGGTTTTCCGCCTGCTGGTGTTGCAGGCACATGAGGCGGTAGCAAAAGCATGTAAGAGGAGCTGACACGGACGGGGATTACCCATGGGAAGCAAATGGGGAAATCCACTGAGGTAAACGACTTTTACGAAGGACAGATTAGTATTACGCAGAGCCTATATACGAATATCTCGAAAAAGGCGAAGCTGGTCGAATGTTCACGAGCTACTGTCGTGAGCATCAATGGAAAAGGGGTAGAACGACAGTGAAACTACCATTACATACTAAATACTTCGGAGTCCACGAGTCTTTAAAGAACATAGGGTTAGGAGGCCTGTCTGCTCTGTAAAGTAGAATAGATGGTGATCTGTGGCACCTCTGCTGAAAGAGGACAATGCTGGTGCACGCACGTTTCGAAGCACACTGTTAATCGTACGTTGTTGAACGTGGATTTCCGCAGCAGACCACCTCTATGTGTCCACATGTTGACCCAATGACATCATCAGTTGCGATTACAAATGGTTCAAATGGCTCTGAGCACTATGCGACTTAACTTCTGAGGTCATCAGTCGCCTAGAACTTAGAACTAATTAAACCTAACTAACCTAAGGACATCACACACATCCATGCCCGAGGCAGGATTCGAACCTGCGACCGTAGCGGTCGCTCGGTTCCAGACTGTAGTGCCTAGAACCGCACGGCCACTCCGGCCGGCAGTTACGATTACAGAGAGTATGGGACCACCGGGATTCGACCGTCGGTCAATAGAAAAGTGTTGGCTCTTCGGGTGAATCACATTTTTGCTACACTAGGTCGATGGTAGTCACCAACAAACGTCGTCATTGAGGTGAACGGCGGTTTCAAACGTCTCAGCAAGCCACGGACTGGTGGGAGCAGCACCATGCTATGGGAAACATTAACCTGCACTCGAATGGGACCCGTCGTAGTAATCGAAGACATGTGGACGGCTGCGAACTACTCGCATCCCTTCATGCCTGATGTCTTCCCCTGCGGCGACGCCACCTTTCAGCAGTGTAACTGTCCATGTCTCGGATCCAGAAACGTGCTACAGTGCCTTGAGGAGCACTCAAGTGAACGTATGTTGATGTCTCGGCAACCATTTTCGCCTGATGTGAATCCTATGGAACCCATCTGCGTCGCTATCGGGCGCCATCACCGCGTACACAAATCAGCCGCCCGCTATTTACGCGAATTACATAAAATGTTCGTAGAGATTTAATGCCACATACCTCCACAAACCAACCAACAAGCTGCAGAATAACTGATGGGCAGAGTGACGTATTTCGTTCCAACGACAGATAAACAAACTATTAAGCATATGGTAATATTGTTTTGTATCACCAGTGCATATCTACAATAATTTTCTGTACAGTACTGTAACTATCATAATTACCGTTATTTGAGCGTTTTGTTCTGTAATCTACCCCGTAACTCACACAGATTACTCCCATGTCGTTCCGTAGTTATGCGCAGGATTGTGTTTCGAAACTTGCGGAGGGTGGCGTACCTTATGCTAGAGTCGTGCAAAAGAGGCACAAAGCCAGTGGCCAGCTGGGTGTATCGACCCCTTGTCGGATCAACGTCTGACATGCGACTACCTGTCTCTGACGGTACGCCTTGCCCCAAGCTGACGTGGCGAGTGATGGCCACGGGCCTAACTTGTCGAGCAGCGGCTAACTATGGCTGCCTGAGCGCCGGTAACTCAGCGGCCAGCTGCGTCCACCGCCATTGTTCCCGACGTCCTTGTGGCAAACGACCACGCCCCCTCCCCCTGGAGCTGCGGTCATCGCCGGCCGCATCAAAGGCTGTCCAGCGCGCTGCCATTACCTGCCGGCCACTGACAGCACCTGCTAGCAGATGAAGCCCTCCTCCGCGGTAATGAGCGACCATCCTTCTCCCGCTGGCGTACTGTCTCATCATTTCCGTTAATCCAACCTCTACACATTCTTCAACATTGTAGGTACCCTACAAGCGGTATCTCACAGAAAAATACGTATCTGTAGCCTATAATTTTAATAAATAACGAACGTTTTCGGAAGAAAGACATTTCAGTCTTACTCGGTATACCAGCGATTCCTCAAAATGACATTCGGAGGTTGTTTGCTTGCATACGAAGCGAATATGAGTTTACTTGTGAACGTGTGTCAAAAACCTTTAGCTGGTATGATGGATATCTGATCAGAATGGTTCAAATGGCTCTAAGCACTATGGGACTTAACAGCTGAGATCATAGAACTACGTAAACCTAACTAACCTAGGGACATCACACACATCCATGCCCGAGGCAGGATTCGAACCTGCAACCGTAGCAGCAGCGCGGTTCCGGACTGAAGCGCCTACAACCACTGGACCACAGCGGCCGGCGTGATTGGAATAAAATGAAATTGTAACAATTTAATCCCCCCTTTTTAATGAATATCTTCTCATAGCTTGTTAAATATCTGGCTGGTGTTCCTTAGGGTACTGCTTTCCACGTCCATGTTTTTAAGATTATTACTTTCTGGCCGCAATCACTCGTAGTTCTAGTACGAAAATATTGAACATCACCTGTCACCTTGGGATCATACGACAGACGCCTTAATTCACACGAACCACTGTGGACAATGTTGCCTGTGGAAACACAGAGGAAAAAAATGGTACAATTTTACATTAAACGTGACCTGTAGAAACAAGGAAAAATTCCTAGCGAGCTTTTCGAGCAAAATAAATTTTCTAGCCAGCCCCAGTGCCCGAGCAATTCTAGGCGCTACAGTCTGGAACCGCGCGACCGCTACGGTCGCAGGTTCGAATCCGGCCTCGGGCATGGATGTGTGTGATGTCCTTAGGTTAGTTAGGTTTAAGTAGTTGTAAGTTCTAGGGGACCGATGAAAAAAATGGTTCAAATGGCTCTGAGCACTATGGGACTTAACTTCTGAGGTCATCAGTCCTCTAGTACTTAGAACTACTTAAACCTAACTAACCTAAGGACATCACGCATACATGCCCGAGGCAGGATTCGAACCTGCGACCGTAGCGGTTGCGCGGTTTCAGACTGTAGCGCCTAGAACCGCTCAGCCACTCCGGCCGGTTGGGACTGATGACCTCAGCAGTTAAGTTCCATAGTGCTCAGAGCAATTTGACCCATTTGACTCAAATTTTCAAATTTGCGACCATCATTGACTTCAACATCCAGTTGCTGATCACAGACTGACAGAATCCGTAACGTGATCGTTGCAGTATTAGTCTCTGAACAATAGAATAGGTCAATGTTAGAAGATTTCTGTTCCTCATTTTGTCCTGGTTCACACCACAACGAAATTAACTGTGCGTATTATCTGCATTTAATGCCACCCTAACAAGTGCCCCTTTCAACACACTGGTGAGCGCGTCGTTAACGTGCATCCGATTTTCACAGCCTCAGAGAAGATTGCTTTTACAGTAGTTTATCTCACTTAAATATGATAAATTTAACAAAAATGAAAAGGCATTGAATTCACTTTGAAGGAATAACTATCTATTAACAAACCAAAACTCAATATTAATGTACTTGGATGAGTGTGTGACATTGTCTTTCATGGGCCTACGCGACGAGAGTTATGGTAGGTGGCGGCGTGAGCAGTTGGGTGTTAATGAATTGGTACTGCCAGCGAATGATGGCTAACACTTCTGACACAACAAACTGGGCCAGGTTTGCCAGCCGGGGCATAGAGACGAGACTGTCGCTACTGCCAAATTGTAATGATAGGACTGATCTGTTGATACTGCAGACTTGAGGCGCGGGGCGTAACTGTCTTAGTACGGTCAAATGGAACGTGACCTGGCGCAGCAAAGTAGTCTCCTTCCGACAGGACACACTGCTGTGACTAGCTTTCTGTCGGCGAGGATTGCGCTCCCAGACCCTGTGGAGGAAACGTCTAACGCAGCCCAAGCCACAGAACGAAAATATCTGTGTGTTCATGAGAGCTGTTTACGCGTAACCTCCTGCAGAGCGGCTACCCACACGGCTTGTCTGGTGTAAGGAGGAATAGATTACCAGGTGGATAAAACATTATGCAAGAAATCTCATACAAAACGTACTGTGTTTCCATTAAACCACTGAATACTTTCAGACAGTACGGCTGATAATGCCAATTTTAATCCTCGTAACCTAACCATTAAAAATGGTTTGAATTAGTGTTTCGGAACACGTTTGTGTTGGTTGATTCTGGGGAGGAGACCAGACAACGATGTCATCGGTCCAATCGGATTCGGGAAAGATGGGGAAGGAAGTTGGTCGTGCCCTTTCAGAGGAACCATCCCGGTATTTGGCTGACGCAATTTTTGGAAATCATGGAAAACCTAAATCAGGATGACCGGACACTGGTTTGAACCGTCGTCCTCCCAAATGTGAGTCCAGTGTAGTAACCAATGCGCCACCTCGCTCGGTACACATTTGGGCCCCTATCAGTTCGCGACATGTGGTACTCCTGTACTAGACGTGTGTATCACTACTAAATTTCAATCTACCGGATTTATTCTAATTCCTGTTGTTCTTAACGAGTGCCTTTTAAGTATCAATGCACTGTAAACCACCACAAATATGTTTCACTATGAAACTGAATTATTATTTATCTTGAATATCCACTCATACCCTTAACAGTTCATTCTCATTCTGAATGTATTAACGTCTGTCACTGTGACGTCAAGATACTAGTTACACATTGCACATGTAGGTACATTCCTGATATTTTGCTTGATCGGATTCAGTGTCTGACTCCTCATCATGAAAAGTCAGATCGGTTTTGCCTATGATTGCGAAAGGGGGGAGGACTAAATTACTACTTATATGCCATTTTAAGCCTGAGGAATAGTCAAGAAAGTAGGGCAAACCTGTCCGGACGCCCAGGTAGGTTGGGTTGGGGTTGTTTGGGGGAATAGACCAAACTGCGAGGTCATCGGTCTCTTCGGATTTGGGAAGGATGGGGAAGAAAGTCGGCCGTGCCCTTTCAAAGGAACCATCCCGGCATTAGCCTAGCGCGATTTAGGGAAATCACGGAAAACCTAAATCAGGATGGCCGGACGCGGGATTGAACCGTCGTCATTCCGAATGCGAGTCCAATGTGCTAACCACTGCGCCACCTCGCTCGGTGCCCTGGTAGGAATCCGAAATTCACCTCTCCGGAATGCTAGGCCGGTCGCTTAACTGCGGCACTTCACTCCCTACTATCCTCGTTTGAGTGAGTGATTTTTTTGGAAGTTGAACCTGTACTCCTCAAGTGAAAGGGACTTTTAAAGCTTATGGGCAGAAACATCAAATCCAGTTTATTATACGTATCCACAAAACTTTAAAATTTAACAATATTTATGAAGATTGCACTGCCAAGGCGGATGTAAAGCCAGTGAGCCTTTTGTGGATAACACATTCACTAATATGTAGTTCTTTGGTAGCCACACGAACATTCGTGGGGGCACTGTACTGTTGAAGAGTTGAGGTTTTCATTCGAGTACTCCTGAGCTTTTACAGTCTTTATATCACCTGATCCTGATGAAGTCAGTTAATGAGATGACCAGAGCTACAGAAGTGGAGTTAGTTGCAATAGCAATTGATATGATACATGATAAGAAAATAGATGATGAGTAAAACAGAAAAAACGTGATGAAAACAAAAGAAATTAATTAATAATAGTGGTGAAGTGATTGATACAGAGTTATTTAAGAAGCAGCATTACGATTTGGAGTAAATCAAGTGATTAAGGTTAATAATAGAGGGTGAATAGTAAGAACAGCTAACATTAAAATAGTCACATCAACAAAATTGTTCGAAATAATCCACAATGTATTTAAATGTAATGAAACTTACATTGTAATATCGTAATAAATGAGGAGAATGAGAAGGATCATATATATCACACAGAACGGGGGATGTAAATAAATTCCTTTTGTCAAAAAATGTAGGTCTTTCATCGACACTAAGGTTTGAGTTAAATAACTGATCAATTAACAGCTTGAAGCGAAAATAGGGACGTGTACACGGAAGTCACGGTTTGTAGCGTCGCCATGATTACATGTGCGAAAGCTCTGTTCACCAAATAAGTAAAATCAGACAGTCCTTAATAAAATTTGCAACCGTGAATGTCTCATATATTTAGAGTAAGTAAGGGGATTGCAGCTTATACTGGGAAATTAGTGGTACCCGTAGAGCCAGATATTCCTCGTCACATGTGGCTGGAAACATGGTACATACCATTGTTTCAAGGATGGGCAGTTCCCATAACTCTAAACTCTTCATGAAGCAGTAGTTGCAGTTCAGACTGCCTTTAATATTTCTTCCCCTCCTTTGTTACTTCGCAACACGCATACACTGATGAGACAATACATTATGACCACTGCCTAAAGCGACACTGGGTCCCGACTGGTGATGTCGACGGTACGTGACACACAAAGCCAAGTAAACTATATAAGAGGAGTGAAGATGGATGCAGACTCATTCCAGGGAAATACGGGACTCTGACAAAGGACAGACTTTTATGGCCCAGTGTACAGAACCAGAACTCCTGAAATGATGAGATAGGTCGCGTGCTACTGTCCTGAGGATCCATGGAAAGTAGTTGTGGGATACTCTAAAAACCACGAGTAGATGACTAGGTGTTGGATGTCAATGTCTCATCCCATAATGTGGAATTCGGAAGGCAGTCCGCTCTGTGATGCAGGACAGAATGCGGCCTGAGGCAGATTAAGTGACAGTGCACAACACCTGTGCTCAATCAATGTGAGTGTGTGACCTGGACGGATCATTCACGCTCATAGAGGCGAATGGCTGCTTGGAATATGCAGTGCGTCATGGAGGCTAGCCGGTGGGGACACTATTAGGTTGTGGGAGAGACTCATTAGGGTTTCCATCGGAGCTTTGGTGGTAATGTGAGGCACCACAATAGCTGTGGACTGCGTGAACATTATTGCGATATTAAACCATTCATGCTTGGTGTCTATGCCAATGGAGATGGCATCTTCCAGCAGGCTAACAATCCATGACAAAAAGCCGGAATTGTGCTTCAGTGGTTTGAGAAGAACTCACTTTGACGTCTTGTTCAGCTAATTGTCCTGATATTAACCCAACTAGGACGCTATCGGGCATCGTATCCATGATCACAAACAATCTACCCGCAATTTACAAGATTTGCGTGATCTGTATGTAGTCGAATCAGTGCCACCCAAAATCGATACATTACTACGTTCCATAGGTGGACCAACATGATATTTAGCACGTAGTCGTTCAAAAATGGTTCAAATGGCTCTGAGCACTATGTTACTTAACATCTGAGGTCATCAGTCCCCTAGAACTTAGAACTACTTAAACCTAACTAACCTCATCACACACATCCATGCACGAGGCAGGATGAGAACCTGCGACCGTAGTGGTCGCGCGGTTCCAAGAGTGAAGCGCCTAGAACTGCTCGGCCACACCGGCCGGCCACGTAATCGTAATACTTTGGTTCGTGAGTGTATCTTACTGCGATGACCGGAGTAGCGACCAAATCACACTGTAAGAGCACCAGTCTTCAAACTGCGAAGTTCTCTTAAAATATTCAAGAGTAATATAAGTTATCTGAAGAATTCATTAGACGACAATGAATACGTGTACATCGCAATGTTTATTAAACTGAAAAATACACCAAGTCGGTGTATTCAGAAGCAAGACGCTAGTACCGGAATATCTGCTCACGACGCTGCCGTTTAACTGTTCGTTGAGTACACGTTTTATACCGGGAGTAATTAGTTTTCAGTAAAGTTCATGTTAATTAATGGAAAATAAATAAACGAGAAATTAAATAGCTTTAACTAAGAATAGTTAAGCTGTGGACAGGTCCATTAACTAGACATAGTTCATTCATAAATTTAATAAAGAGTCAATCAGTCCTTACAGCGAACATCTATTGATAATATTTTGCTTGTGATTAAAAATGATTTTCTTACAGCACGTAGTATTGAGGCATACAAATAACGGCGTGCACAGTGATGCATTGTATTATCATAAGCATATTCTGGTTGCTATTTACATCTTCGATCACAAAATCTTAACTCTGCTTTCTCTGCGCACTCTGTTTTGCAAATTATCCTCAGATAGGTAAATGTATATCCTGTGCGTAACGTGAGTTTTACAATGAGTTTTCTGTATTATGACGGGGAAGAGAAAAAGACATTTGCCTCCATTCGCCAAATAAGGAAGTCCAGAAGACTCTTCAGATAAGCCACATTCAGAAAATGCTCCAAATGGCTCTGAGCACTATGGGAGTTAACATCTGAGGTCATCAGTCCCCTAGAACTTACAGCTACTTAAACTTAACTAATCTAAGGACATCACACACATCCATGGCCGAGGCAGGATTCGAACTTGCGACCTTAGCGGTAACGCGGTTCCAGACTGACGCGCCTAGAACCGCTCGGCCACAGCGGCCGGCGCCACATTCAGATGAAGCCATTTATTGACAATTAGTCCCCAAAGAGCTAAGAACAGCGGTGACCTTGATTGCTACGTTTTAACCACTGTTTTCAGTCGACACGAACTGGTCGGTTCAGCGAACCCATCGAGATGAGATAATGAAGCTCAGTGTTTGTCAAATCAGGAATGTATTAGAGTAGCGCTGTAAGCACAGCTGATGTCGACTTCGCAGTGTTCACACAATATTCACATGAAGGAGTGGAAGAAAGGGAAGTACTTGGTCACAGAGAATGTTGAGGTAAACATCGTGGATCATATTCAGATTAATCTGAATCAGTGGGTCCTATAAGTGATATGAAAACACCCCGTAAACATCGCAGAACCACCTTTAGCCTGTAATACGTCACTCCTACAGAGCTGGTTAAATGCCCCATTGTCCCATCAGTGCAGTCGACACAGGAAATACGAGGCAGGATTTTTCTGGGTAGGGGCACTGCATTGAAGCTGACAGTGATTTGGAAAAACCGAGCCCAAATTGGACATGCTCAATTCAGAGTACTGAAATGTCGGTGTTTCGAGTTTTTCCTTATGACGCTGAAATATGGATAGTAACTGAAGAGGACCGCAAAATAATTGATGCTTTTGAGATGTGGACATTTAGGATGCTGGTTATAATATCATGGATGGACAAACGACAAGCAAATCATTCTTTCAAGAACTCAGCGATGAGACGAGGTGGTCGATATGTGTTTCAAGCGAATCCTGCATTTCTTTGATTACAGATGGTCATTCAAGGCAATGTTGAAGAGGAAAGGTTGCAGGGAATACTATCAAGACGATGGCTAGACATAAAGGAGAGGACACACCAAACGTGAGGCCGGCTACTTAGAGGTGCAGAAGATCATAAAAAATGGAGACAAACTGTTAAGAGGATTGTGTGATTGTTTGGGTCCCCAACTTTCAGCTATAAAATATGGAGTATTGTTATTGTTGATGATGATGATGATGATGATGATGATGATGATGATGATGGTGGTGATGATGATGACGACGATGCAGTAGACGCATTGGTTAAGTTCAGAAGAGGAAAAATCGCTACTTTTCGAATCACACCAAACCATTCCATTCACCTACTATCCAGTTTCTCCGTTGTTCGATCCACTGAGTTGGCTTCGCCATGTCAGTCGGAAACTATTTGAGATAAGACTGCACCTGAAAAGCGACAAGCCATTCGTTTGTTCTCTGCTTATTTCAGTTTGATAAATAATTCGACCTGATGTGAGTTGAGTTAGACAGGCTGTAATAATATAAATGTTTACAATGATTTAATGAAATTGCATTGGTTGTGTGCACTGAATACATTTCCTGTTTTTAACATTCATCAAGATGAAGATGAAGTGGGAGATACGATACTGCGTGAAGAGTTTGACAGAGCTCTGAAAGACCTGAGTCAAATGAAGGCCCCGGGAGAAGACAACATTCCTTTAGAACTACTGACGGCCTTGGGAGAGCCAGTCCTGACAAAACTCTACCATCTGGTGAGCAAGATGTACGAGACAGGCGAAATACCCTCAGACTTCAAGAAGAATATAATAATTCTAATCCCAAAGAAAGCATGTGTTGACAGATGTGAAAATTACCGAGCTACCAGTTTAATATTTCACAGCTGCAATATATTAACGCGAATTATTTACAGACGAATGGAAAAACTGGTAGAAGCCGACCTCGGGGAAGATCAGTTTGGATTCCGTAGAAATTTTGGAACACGTGAGGCAATACTGACCCTACGACTTATCTTAGAAAATAGATTAAGGAAAGGCAAACCTACATTTCTAGCATTTGTAGACTTAGAGAAAGCTTTTGACAATGTTAACTGGAATACTCTCTTTCAAATTCTAAAGGTGGCAGGGGTAAAATACAGGGAGCGAAAGGCTATTTACAATTTGTACAGAAACCAGGTTGCAGTTATAAGAGCCGAGGGGCACGAAAGGGAAGCATTGGTTGGGAAGGGAGTGAGACTGGGTTGTTGCCTCTACCCGATGTTATTCAATCTGTATATGGAGCAAGTAGGAAAGGAAACAAAAGAAAAATTTGGCGTAGGTATTAAAATCTAGGGAGAAGAAATAAAAACTTTGAGGTTCGCTGATGACATTGTAATTCTGTCAGAGACAGCAAAGGATTTGGAAGAGCAGATGAACTGAAAGGACAGTATCTTGAAAGGAGGGTATAAGATGAACATCAACAAAAGCAAAACGAGGATCATGGAATGTAGTCGAATTAATTCGGGTGATGCTGAGGGAATTAGATTAGGAAATGAGACACTTAAAGTAGTAAAGGAGTTTTGCTATTTGGGGAGCAAAATAACTGATGATGGTAAAAGTAGAGAGGTTATAAAATGTAGACTGGCAATGGCAAGGAAAGCGTTTCTGAAGAAGAGAAATCTGTTCACATCGAGTATAGATTTAAGTGTCAGGAAGTCGTTTCTGAAAGTATTTGTATGGAGTGTAGCCATGTATGGAAGTGGAACATGGGCAATAAATAGTTTAGACAAGAAGAGAATAGAAGCTTTCGAAATGTGGTGCTACAGAAGAATGTTGAAGATTAGGTGGGTAGATCACATAACTAATGAGGAGGTATTGAATAGGATTGGGGAGAAGAGACGTTTGTGGCACAACTTGACTAGAATAAGGAATCGGTTGGTAGGACATGTCCCGAGGCATCAAGGGATCACAAATTTAGCATTGGAGGGCAGCGTGGAGGGTAAGAATCGTAGAGGGAGACCAAGAGATGAAGGAGCTTGCACAGAATAGAGTAGCATGGAGAGCTGCATCGAACCAGTCTCAGGACTGAAGACCACAACAACAACAACCTTCATCAACTTAACCTGGTGCTGTATATTTCAAATGCCTTTTTTAGGGTGAGCTTTGGAACTGAGAGGCACCGAAGACACGGGATAGGGAGAGTCACAAGTGCGGTGCACCAAAAACCACTCCCACCTGGGCCGAGGGAACGCGGCCTTCTCACAACTGGCAGCGGGTGATGGACAGGTAGGAGCAGGCTCCGTGTTGTCATGGGGAAAGTCGCCTTGGCTAGTACTATAGTGGCACTTGCCTTGTTGGGCAGTTCATTGCACGTATACACTTTGGATGACCTCGCTGAAAGCATTCGATCTGGATGACTGAATTCTGCTGGCACGAGGTAGGAGTCTAGGCCGTACTGATAAAAGTGCATTCAACTGATGAACATCTCCAGGTTATGAAAAACACATACAAAACAGCTCCGACATACGTGTATTACAGGTTCAGAAGATACCGCATAGTTGACGGAAATCCTCGAGAACAGTATTTTAGCTTTCCCCACGGCCAACGATGCGAGGCTAGCTGCTGCTTGAGAAGGCGCCGACTGGTGAAACTGATCTGATATCAGCAGGATGTAACACATAGAACGACTCTTTTTGTTTACGGAAGAGTGGGGAAGAAATCGATATTAATTCGATTTTACAAATTCGTTTCTTCTGCCAGGGAATTTTGTTACAATTAAACATTTACGCCATTTGGGGACCGATGTAACTATAAGAGGATTGGTTGCCGAGATTTTTGGTGGGAATAAGGGTGTAGTCAGTTATTTACTGCCTAGAAAGGAGAAAAAAGTGGTTGAAATGGCTCTGAGCACTATGGGACTTAACATCTGAGGTCATCAGTCCACTAGAACTTAGAACTACTTAGACCTAACTAACGTAAGGACATCACACACATCCATGCCCGAGGCAGGATTCGAACCTGCGACCATAGCAGTCGCGCGGTTCCGGACTGAAGTGCCTAGAACCGCTCGGCCACCTCGTCGGGCTAGAAAGAAGAGCTTCATCTTTGCACTTTATGCTGACCTCATTGGCACTCCGCGGGCTTCACTCTCAACTAGAACAGCAGATCCCATTTGTAGAGTGAGCATAGCTTGCAGCTTCGGCATGTTGGCACCATCCCGATCTAGAAGTTTTGATTTGTATTAGCATTCATTTTCCTGCGTTCGTCAGCACTTTCTGAGTTGTATGAATTCTCTCCAGTCAGTCACTGTAATTGATGTGTAGGGAGGTTGAAATGAATGTCACCATTATGTCATTATAAACCAATTCCGACCATCACCGAAACTTTGCTAACAGGTAGTTCACTTGTCTACTTCTCATAGTTAATTTTCTTTCTTTCTTATTCCCGTAATTTCATGACTGATTTAGATGCTGGTTCATTTTAATGACTTTTTGTAACAAACTAAAGAGTTCCCTTAAGCTATGTCTTTGATTCGAGTAGATGTAGCCTCCTTGATTATATTAGATATGTTTCAGTGCTTCACTACTAGGGCTTCATTCCGTTCTGTACATGTATTCCAGCAATCTGTCTTAAGGGTGTGTCTGCATGACGATATGTTCTGATAAAATTTACTTCACTCTACACAAGTGGGGTTTTGTACATTCACTTAATTCAGAAACTCATGTCGGTTTTAAAACCTGTTATCACAGCAAGGTGTAACACAGGTGTCTGGGCTCAGTAGTTTTACAATCACATCCATACAACATCTTACATGATTGTACAGATTTTTCATTATCCCCCTTCATATACCAACAAATGGGGCAACTTCTTTCACGAAGTTGTGTAGGCACATCCAAACACCATAATTTCTTTGTGTTATTCTGTCATATCTTCCCGCTCGGCCATCCTACTGCTTGTTTCTACGCAGCCGACTGGTCCATACACAACACTAAACTCTCGTGACTTATTTCAAAGATGAAATGCCAAATGACCAACTGGTACCAGTTTTACACCGTTTACATTTCCCCAAAGTGTTGTTTCAAGGAGTGGCTAGTATTTTCCTGGTGAGTTAATTTTGAAATCTGTTCTTATTTTTCTTCATGGCTTGAATTTATAAATATACATCGCATTTCCCTCTACCAACTCTCAGATCCAATTTATTCTAGGGTGTATTAAGCTCTTAACAAGATTTTTACGGTACCGTTGGTATATTATACAGGGAAAGAGACATACATGGTATATATTGTTGATGTGCAAAGACCTTGCGGTATCATTCCATACTAAAGGAATTATTGCCTGGGGTCTCATATTCAATGAGACCAGAAAAAAATCGTGCACCGTTTTCACGTATGTCTCTTTCCACTTTAATGCAGGTGCGATATACTTTGGTACACTGTGTGATCAAAGATATCCGGACAACTGGCTGAAAATGACATAACATCCATCGGTAATGCTAGAATTCGATATGGTGTTGGCCCAACCTTAGCCTTGATGACAGCTTCCACTCTCTCAGGCATACGTTCAACCAGGTGCTGGAAGGTTTCTGGGGGAAGCCCATTCTTGACGGAACGCTGCACGCTGCACTGAGCAGAGGTATCGATGTCGGTCAGTGACGTCTGGCACGAAGTCGGCGTTCCCAAACATCACAAAGGTGTTCTGTAGGATTCAGGTGAGGACACCGTGCAGGCCAGTCTATTACAGGGATGTTATTGTCGTGGAACCACTCCGCCACAGGCCGTGCATTATGAACAGGTACTCGATCGTGTTGAAAGATGCAATCGCCATCCGCGAACAGTGGGAAGCACGAAGGTGCTCAAGACATCAATGTAGGCCTGTGCTGTGCTAGAACCACGCAAAGCAACATGGGGTGCAAGCCCTCTCCATGAAAAACACGACCACACCATAACACTACCGCCCCCGAATTTTACTGTTGGCACTATACACGCTGGCAGTTGACGTCCACTGGGCATTCACCATACCCATACCCTGCCATCGGATCGCCACATTGTGTACCCTGATTCGTCACTCCACACAACGTTTCTCCACTGTTCAGTCGTCCAATGTTTACGCTTCTTATACCAAGTGAAACGTCGTTTGGCATTTACGGAGTGATGTGTGGCTTAATGAGCAGCCGCTCGACCGTGAAATCCAGGTTTTCTCACCTCCCACCAAACTGTCATAGTACTTGCAGGGGATGCTGATGCAGTATGGAATTCGTGTGTGATGGTCTGGGTGGATGTCTGCCTATTACACATTACGACCCTCTTCAACTATGGGCGGTCTCTGTCAGTCAACAGACGAGGTCGGCCTGCACGCTTTTGTGCTATACGTGTCGTTTCACGTTTCCACTTCACTGTGACATCGGAAACAGTGGACCTAGGGATGTTTAGGAGTGCGGAAATCTTGCATACAAACGTATGACACAAGTGACACCCAATCCTCTGACGACGTTCGAAGTCCGTGAGTTACGCGTAGCGCCCCATTCTCTCACGATGTCTAATGACTACTGAGGTCGCTGCTATGGAGTACCTGGCAGTAGGCGGCAGCACAATGCACCTAATATCAAAAACGTATGTTTTTGGGGGGTGTCCGGATACTTTTGATCACATAGTGTATGTACCTGTAGTCATTAAGTGAAGAAATTTATTGGTCCAATGTGAAGCCACTCTTGCATCCCTTCTTTGACATAAGTGGTCTATATATATGGTACACAGCATGGGGTCAAAGGAGTATAGGTGATGTGATAAGCTCTCGAATATTAATTTAAAAGATTCAAAGTGATGAACTTTTCTATTGAAGGAACAACATCTTTACGACAAGTGCTCGATATTTGGCTACGACTGCACGGCTTAAAAAGATGCTTATGCAAAAGACCATAAGGTGATGTGGTGGACAGAATTTGTTCGCTGGGGATACGAGGCGTTCCAGCTGACCACAAGAACGTGTTTCTATTAATCTGGTCGTGAATTCACACAGAATTTTTCAATTTTTACAAACTTCTCACAGTATAAGGATACATTCCAGTGCGTCGCATGTTCATACGTACGGGAATACAGTCGGGCACAGTTGTCGACAGCCAGCGACACACGTGAAACGCCAGTCATTTTCAGTGGTGCAGGATACCTATCGTGTTGACAAGCAATAGAGAAGAAACACCCCACTAAAAATTTCGCTTGTTCCTTTCGTCCTGGACAAGTTTTAGATGAGTGCGGACAGAGGCAGAAGCAAGCCCCGCCTAGCGAAGCGCAACACATGTACCGCCGCAGGGTATTTGCGATGCTGGGGAAAGAAGCTGCTCATTCCTCAAGCAGTGCTGACACTACACTTGTTCTTACTGCTTCGGCACGGCGCGGAAAAACATTGCCTTTGTAATGGCTAGTTTACGAGTAGGCACTATGGTGTTATACCACCCGTGTTGGCAGCAGCCAGCACAGCACAGTTGTGGCTCGAAGTCGAGCGATTTCTACCGACTTCAACCATTATAAAACCAAAAATCTGTCAGGAGATCGTGAACGAATGGTAATTGCTACGTAATGCTCTGTTATATAATGTCCATCTTTGTGTACCTGAAATGACGTTATTCAGTTTCATTATATATAAGAGTTTGCTGCATGTCTTTGTATTTGTCTTAGATGTGGTATGTTCGTAGGTGACAGACTTAACTAAAAGCGTGTGGGGAGACCTGTGATGAAGATATTTGTCGACCTGAATGCAACTAAATTGATTGCACATTAACAGGGCAATAAATCCTGCATACTGTCATCGGGAGCGTTATCTCCTGTAAAATGCACAGCAGTAAACGCCTGGATTTTGTTGAAATAGAATGCATATGTCGGGTTTGGCTTCATTTGCTGGAATCTTAAGGAAAGCAAACGAAGCACAAAGAACTGATACGTCGGTCAGTTAAAGCAGAAGAATATGTCAGGCTCAAAGTCACCTGCATAGGTTTTTAAGATGGTGTGTTAGGCCCTCTAAGCTGTGACAGTGTTGCAGGTGAGTGACTGCAGCTCCTGTCAGCACATTTCCTAGAGACTGTTGCACAAGAGTTTGGATCGAGGTGTAAGAGGTACTAAGATGATTGCTGTTGCTGAAGGAAATATTGTCATTGGTTTGGTCTGACTTGTACTTGTTTTCTTGTTGGCTAATTTGCTCTCGATGTTCGATAATTGAATAAGCGTGTAAGTACAGGATTACCATTTAAATAAATAACTTGAAATATGTGAGAAAAAAGGGGGGTCCCTTTGGCAGTCTGGTATGTGGGGATGTAAAAAGAGCAATGCTCTGATTAAGTCCCGAATCTCTCTCTACTCCTGTACTCCTGCAGTAGCTTTGAATTACAGTCCGCCCCTGTTATCTGAGTGGTCAGCGCGGCGGAATGCACGCCAAGCGGCCCGGGTTCGATTCCCGGCTAGGGCAGGAGATTTTCTCCGTTCAGGGACTGGGTGTTGTGTTGCCCTCATCATCGTTTCATCCCCATCTCCGGCGCGCAAGTCGCGCAATGTGGCGTCGAATGCAATAAGTACTTGCCCTCGGCGGCCGAACTTCCCCGGCTGGGGGACTCCCGGCCCACAATGCCGTATGCTCATTTCCTTTCGTTTTTGAATTACATGTGGAAGTCTCATGCAGTTGTACCAGTGTAAATCATTCAATGGAGAGTGTACTGAAAGCTCTGTGATACTGATAGATCCATATTATGGAGGAATGCTCCATTTGAAAGAAGGTGATGTATTCCTCAAGAAACACTATACTGTTTACAAAGAGTCTGACACCACTACACTTCCGTATTCCTAGTGCGATAATCAAAGGAGAGCGATAAAGTAGATAGGACTCGTACAGCGGGATATTTATAGAGAATCATTTGATATTGATGAATGTAGATGCTATGCTTCTGAATTTATCTGTGCACTCCACATATATCGTGAATGATTGCTAATTTCATCCCGTACGTTAGTGAGCTATGTTTCTTTTTTTTTTTTTTTTTCGTTGTGATAACTCTCTGCCTTGTCAGTGATGACTGGAGGATTGGACACTTTTCTAGCTAATGGAACAATGCTGTCGAAACATAATAGGATTTCAAGAGAATCTGTGACTTGGCGGGGCATCTCTTAATCATCTAAATCAGGTGCATTCAAATTCTGTATATCGAAGAGTGGAAGATTCGTGAGAATATGGCAGGTAAGTTACACCTTGAGGGAAGGAGAGTTCTGAGCTCTACATAGGTCTCGTGTAGTGACCGCAATGAAGAAATTAGGGTCTAATATGAAGGTTTCTACAGAGAGACAATAAGCTGCAGAAATTCTGTCCTTTGTTTTATCGATAAATAAGAAACAAAATAATTCCGTGGCTTGTGTCTGCCTACAGATGGATATACTGGCGTCTTAATAGGTAGACCTAATTTAGATCTCACACCTATATCCATCCTTTCTAAGCCGCCCTTGTATGAAGCGTGGTGGAGGGTACCATGTCCCACTACCAGTCATTTCCTTTCCAATTCCACTTACAAATAGAGTGAAGACTGCAACAAGCCTCCATATGAATGTTAATTTCTCGTATCTTATTTCATGGTCCTGATGCGAAATGTATTTTGGTGGCAGTAGAATCGTTCTGCAGTCAGCTTCAACAGGTTCTAAGTAGTATTCTTCAAGAAGAATATCACCTGACGAGTCAATGTGGGCAGCAGATTGCAGTTAGAAATATGCGTCCATACCTGCTTGTCTCTCAGTGTGCAGTGGCCAATGGCAGGAATGATGATGAGACTTATACTTGACGGCATCCTCACCTTAGCCTCAAATGACAAGTAGGTACAACGAAAGTCTCCAGCAAGTCAGATGTTGCCCGCAACCTCAGCTCCATCTGGATGACTGAATTGCGATCTAGCCAGTATGCTGGTTGAGCACCAACAGAAGCAGATGTGTGTGTTTCATGTATTACACTTTTATGTGGCATTTCGATAAGTTTCAATATGACGAGTGTTTACGCTGGGCGATATTTCCCCTTGTAAATTGAGCGATTGATGGCTGGGTGGTCATGGTGTCCGTCTCCCCGACCTTTCAGCATCTGGTATGGCCGGTGTGTGGATACCAGGAGATGGCGCGCAACTGCCGCTGTGGACAGTGTGGCCGCAGCTCTCGGCACTCCTGCAGTTGTCAGACGGTGTGCACTTTGTGATTCCAAGTGTGTGCGATAGGTTCAAATGGTTCTGAGCACTATGGGACTTATCATTTGAGGTCATCAGTCCCCTAGAACTTAGAACTAGTTAAACATAACTACCCTAAAGAAATAACACACATCCATGCCCGAGGCAGGATTCGAACCTGCGACCGTAGCAGTCGCGTGGTCCCGAACTGAAGCGCCTAGAACCGCTCGGCCACCACGGCCGGCTGTGCGATAGGAAGATCTTTCTTTCGTCAGATATGTTTAGTGGAAACGCTGTGGTGTGGGAGTGTGGTTTTGTTCTCAAACACTGGTGCAAACAAGACTTTGGATGTATTTAATGCTAAGATCTATTTGTGGCGGAAATTTAATTACTTGATTCACAAAATGTATGTATGTGGTTCTCAAATGTGGAGACTCAAAATGGCAGATAATAAATCAAACTTCATTCCATTCCTCGCTGCTTACTGTTATTACATCATGGGATGTGCGGGATAGAGGGTGTAGTCGTGAAGTCTACCCAAGTGAGGGAGGGGAGGGGAGGAGCCCTGTCTCCCACAAACTGATTAAAATTTGAATCTCATGTCGAGATCCTTGCTCTCCAGCAGCTCAGTAAATGGAGGAGGGCAGTGCGAAGTGGTGGAGGGGAGGGAAATGCTGGGCGATTTCCCAGAAGGGGGAGAAGAGGCTCAGAGGGGTGGGGGGGGGGGTGATGAACGAAGTGACCATTTTTTCAGACTGGTGGAGCAGCATTCTAGGACGCAAGGGTTGGTCGTGGTTTCTCACAAGGACAGACTACCCACAGTGATCATAAATCAACCCCCAAGGGGCAAAAATCATTTAGCATAACAATACATTAATTGGAGGAGGATTGGTATAATTTGCTCCTGATGCATATTTTCTCTCGAATGTATGCAACCCACTCAAAGAAAATGTATCAGGATTGACTTAGCTCCACCACTACTGCATTGCCTTACTGACTCCACAGGGGCGCGGCATTAAACTTATCCCAGAAGAAAATTTCTGCAGTTATTTTCAAAACTGACCATTTGTTGGCAGTGTTAATCCTGACCCTGTAAGTTATTCAGGTCTCATGACTGTTATTATCATCCTCATCAAAGACTCTTACACCATTTGCTTGAAAAAGTTAGTGTGTTTTTCTTCTGTGATGTGAAAATAAGCATATCAAATTATAACACAGTTAATAAGCGTATTAAACGACGACATAGTTGGCAAACAACTGGGCGGGTAGAGACCAAATTAATGTCAAAATGTTAAGAGTTCACGACAGCCGCTCCATGCACTACCATCAAAGGGTATGCTGGTAACTCCTGTCACGAGTGATCATGGGAAATTCTGATGACAGAACAGGTAATTTATATAGCCACTGATCACGGTAGAAATATTGACTTCTAATTTGTCTGTAGAGGCAAATACAAATAAACATGTAACAAGTAATTTAACACTGAGTTTTAACCTTCCACTTTTTTCCATGTCTTGAATTTTCTGTTACGGAGTTATATCATGTCAGATTATGGACGCAAATAAACAGAAAATAATCGGAAACTGAAATATCACCTTCCAAGTTAACTTAGATCTCCGACGTCGCTACGGGTGAGAATACCAGCTCAAAGATTTCTGTTTAATGCCAGCTAGCTTCTTTACCTCACAACCGAAAGCCATTTTCGCGCCTACGCTACAGATCATTCTGTCACCAAGACATAACTTTCGCCTTAAGTGGTAAAAGCATAACCGATAGAAGGGCAGACAACACTAAGTGAGTGATTTGTATTATTCTTCGTATTTCGGACGGAAATGTTAATAACATTTCAAAATAAAAGGTGGAAATGTTCCATGTGTGGCAAAAATAGTACCGTCAGTATTTTTTTTGTGAGAAAAACTGAATGAAAGTGGAAGACCGTCCACAAAATGGCCTACCATGTGTTACCCTACCAGTGGGTGCCACCAATTTGACACGGAGACGCATTGCCAACATCTGCTCTATACCGCGAACTAGCGCCGACGGCGAAGGCCCATTGCAAAGTTCAGCCATAAAAAAAAACCTTGGGGAGCGACATTGACCATCCTACGCAGACTGTCGGACGTCGCCGGTTGTAGATGACACCGAGGCCACAAGTGCTTGGACGACAGCGCCACACCCCGAACGGTGCCCTCTCAGCGACCGTACTGCGGCCGCCTGCTGCAGTTCCGCTGAGACCACAGCTCCAATACTGCCGGTGAACTGGCCGCGAAACTTCGCCCGATAGTACAGGCCCGCCACTTGACCTGCAGTGCTGCCCTTTGCGGACGAAGGGACATCACGTGCCAGTGGTCGGACGAGCAACTTTCCGAAGCTTGCCCTGGGCGCGAGATCCCGAGAGCTATAACACCAACTATCGGTGATAGACTGCAACGTCTTGCTGGACTTTTCTGAAATCATAAACTACTTTATATTCAGGGCATACGCACCTATTGAGAAGCGTGACGTTACGAAGAATTCCGCTAACAGTGGGTAAAATTATTGTTTATTGGAACACAACCGGTTTCGTGACCTAAAGCTGCATTATCAAGTGCAACAAAGTTAAACGACATAGGCATACCAGTCGTCCCCAAGCAAAATTTACTATTCAAATGGTTCAAATGGCTCTGAGCACTATGGGGCTAAACATCTGTGATCATCAGTCCCCTAGAACTTAGAACTACTTTAACCTAACTAACTTAAGGACATCACACACATCCATGCCCGAGGCAGGATTCGAACCTGCGACCGTAGTGGATACGCGGTTCCAGATTGAAGCGCCAGAACCGCACGGCCACACCGGCCGGCCAATTTACTATTCACTGAACAATACGAATATAATGGCAAACGTCTTTTTCTCGGGTAATCATCCAATTGGTAGCGCCGTCTTGCCGCAACGTTTCTAGGAGTTTCGTACCATCATCTTCGACAGAAGATGATAAGGACGAAACTCATCGAGACGTTGCGACAAGAAGACGCTACCACGCGGCTGATAACCCGAGAAGAATTCACCAGTGGAACACGCCGAGAAAGACTGCAATCGCATAAACGTCTTCTTTATCATTCGTTCGCTATAGTAGTGACAAAATTTACTCAATAGAAAATTCTGACCAGGAGCAATGAATACGCCTACGAACTTTTAAAGTTGTTGTAGCTGATGATGCGGCCTCAGAGCGCGAAACCAGTTGTGTTTCAATAAACAATTTTATCAACCGTTAGCGAAATTCTTCCTAACATCCTTCCTAACATCATGCTGTGACGAAATACACGGTGTGAAAGAAAATTGGCCAGGTGCGAATATGACTTGCGCACTGAGCTTATTGTATGAGCTTAATTATGTGTGTGTATGGTTCATCCACCCGGGCAGCAGAGGATCTCAACGATTGTTCCTTGTTATCGACATTCATACTTGCAAGATATCCGTCCCAGGCATCCCAAGACCTTCAAGTATGTTTTAATTTCAAGTTTGAAGTCGGACAACAAACGAGAAATAAAATATTTCTTTCGTGTCATGTAATTTCAAATTCACTATTTTATGATTTTTCTTTTAATTGTAATGTAAAACTTTGTTTCTCGGCAAATTCCATTATTCCAGTCAACGGGAAGTACGCTGTAGATGTTTATGAGTCAATTTGCAACTGTCAATGTAGGCCTATGTGACATAAAACGCCGTATCTTACGACTGCATCATCAAGTGACCGTAGACGTTAACATGTGACATAAATTTCAGATTGATACTTCTATCCGTTCCTGAGAAAAAGGATTTTGCACACTGCGACAGACAGACCGTTGTACAACGAAGTGGGGGAAATTAAAACCCTTATGATGTGAGAACAAGATACAATACTCTGAACAGAGCGGTGTTTTGCGAATAACCACACATCGTAAATGCATAATACAGTCGTGCTAGGGCCGTAAAACAACTGCATAACCGTGGTTAGCCCGCGAGACCTTATGCGGTTAAATTAGCTTGTACCAGCTAATACACTGAAGGTAAAAATAGCAGCACGAAGAGGGAGTTGTGCTGCATAAACGAAAGTTGGTAGGCGTGTTTCTACATTTGAAAAACGACGTCTGTTCCAATTGAGCACAGCCGCTAAAGTCTGGAACCGCGCGACCGCTACGTCCGCAGGTTCGAATCCTGTCTTGGGCATGGATGTGTGTGATGTTCTTAGGTTAGTTAGGTTTAATTAGTTCTAAGTTCTAGGGGACTGATGACCTCAGATGTTAAATCACGCCGGCCGAAGTGGCCGTGCGGTTAAAGGCGCTGCAGTCTGGAACCGCAAGACCGCTACGGTCGCAGGTTCGAATCCTGCCTCGGGCATGGATGTTTGTGATGTCCTTAGGTTAGTTAGGTTTAACTAGTTGTAAGTTCTAGGGGATAAATGACCTCAGCAGTTGAGTCCCATAGTGCTCAGAGCCATTTGAACTTTTTTTTTTTTTTTTTTAAGTCACACAGCGCTCAGAGCCATTTGAACCATTTTTGAACCAACTGAGCACCAGTCGCATAACAGTGGCGTTAGTAGCGCTACTGTGAGGATGAAAATCAGATTTGCTTTAAATACAACCTGTAACGGTCTTGAGCGTTAGGTAAATTTGAGACTGGACTTGATGAGTTGATGTTAGCCAAGAATAGCTTTAAGGCGACAAAGATCAACACCCGACTAAGTTTGAACGGCGGTGTGTAATAGGGCTAGGGGAAGCTGGAATATTCCTCTGCGATACTGGCAGCAAAGTAGCCAATGTACATGATTGCTGCAGGCAGTGGTCACGAGAATGTATGGCCGCAAAGAAACCTAGCGCTCGACAGCCGCTTGGTACTACCGAGAGGGAAGACCATCGTGTTCGGTATATGGCTATCTCGCATCGTAGCGCCACTCTGAGGAGCGGCAGCAGTTTGATCAGCGAACTGTTTTAAATAGGTTACTTCAAGGACAGCTGCAAGCCAGACGTCCTGTAGAGTGTATTGCATTGTCTGCAAACTATCGTCATTTGCGACTTCAGTGGTGTCAAGCGAGACCTCTTTCGAGGGCAGTGTGAAGGTCTGTTACGTTTCCTGATGAAAGCTGGTTCTGCCTCAGTGCCAGTGATGGCCGTGTGTTAGTTAAATGGAGGCCATTAGGGGGACTATAGCCAACGTGGGTGCAAGACACACTGCACCTACACCTGGAGTTATGGTCTTAGGTGCGATTTTGTATGATAGCAGGAGTACTCTCATGGTTATCTAACGCAACCTGACTGCTAATTTACACGTCAAACGCCGGCCAGAGTGGCCGAGCGGTTAAAGGGGCTGCAGTCTGGAACCGCGCGACTGCTACGGTCGCAGGTTCGAATCCTGCCTCGGGCATGGATGTGTATGATGTCCTTAGGTTAGTTAGCTTTAAGTAGTTCTAAGTTCTAGGGGACTGATGACCACAGCAGTTGAGTCCCACAGTGCTCAGAGCCATTTGAACCATTTTTTTACACGTCAATCGTACGATTGCTGATTGGACTAGTTGTGCTGCCATTCATTAAAAATTTTCAAGATTTTAAGCATGACTGAAACAGCTACTGTTGAAATTCTTCACTATAAATGATAACAGCCAAACAGTTGCAGGATAAAGATTTATTAAAATCCTTGACCGCGGTTTCGGTATATGTTGTATAAATGGAGACGATGTTTTTACTACTGACGACGCCTTTGGCACAATTGTTTTGTGTATCTCCGCTGCAGGATGTGATTTTAGTGTATTTTACTTCTGATGAAGGTATAATCAGATACACCGAAACCGTAGTCAAAGATTTTAATAAATATTTATCCTGCAACTGCTTGGCTGTTATCATTTATAGTGAAGAATATCAGAGGGTGGCCTCCCACAGGATAACGCTAATCATCATACCGCTTTTGTAGACCAGCATACTCCACAGTTGTCGACATGTTGCATTTGCCTGCTCGATCACCACATCTTTCTCCAATCAAGCACTTATGGAACATCATCGGACGACAACTCATGAGTGATCCATAAACACCAGTAGCCGGTCCCAGTATTGGCCGACCCAGTGCAACAGGCACGGAACTATGGAACTCCGTTCCACAAACTGACATCCAGTACATTTACAACACAATGCTTGCATGGTTAGATGCTTTCATTCAACAGTCTCACGGTTACACTGATTAATAACCTACCATCATTTCACTTTTGCAATGGCTTATCTTGTGCTTACAATTACAATCTCAAAGAAGCCAGGTGTTGACAGATGTGAAAATTACTAAACTATCAGTTTAATAAGTCACAGCTGCAAAATACTAACGCGAATTCTTTACAGACGAATGGAAAAACTGCTAGAAGCCGAACTCAGGGAAGATCAGTTTCGATTCCGTACAAATGTTGGAACGCGTGAGGCAATACTGACCTTATGCCCAATCTTAGAAGAAAGACTAAGGAAAGGCCAACCTACGCTTCTAGCATTTGTAGACTTAGAGAAAGCTTTTGATAATGTTGACTGGAATACTCTCTTTCAAATTCTAAAGGTGGCAAGGATAAAATACAGGGAGCGAAAGGCTATTTACAATTTGTACAGAAACCAGATGGCAGTTATAAGAGTCGAGGGGCATGAAAGGTAAGCAGTGGTTAGGATGGGAGTGAGACAGGGCTGCAGCCTCTCCCCGATGTTATACAATCTGTATATTCAGCAAGCAGTAAAGGAAACAAAAGAAAAATTCGGAGTAGGTATTAAAATCCATGGAAAAGAAATAAAAACTTTGAGGTTCGCCGATGACATTGTAATTCTGTCACAGACAGCAAAGGACTTGGAAGAGCAATTGAACGAAATGGACAGTGTGTTGAAAGGAGGTATAAGATGAACATCAACAAAAGCAAAACGAGGATCATGGAATGTAGTCGAATTAAGTCGGGTGATGCTGAGGGAATTAGATTGGGAAATGAAACACTTAAAGTAGTAAAGGAGTTTTGCTATTTGGGGAGCAAAATCACTGATGATGGTCCAAGTAGAGAGGATATAAAATGTAGACTGGCAATGGCAAGGAAAGCGTTTCTGAAGAAGAGGAATTTGTTAACATCGAGTATAGATTTAAGAGTCAGGAAGACATTTCTGAAAGTATTTGTCTGCAGTGTAGCCATGTATGGAAGTGAAACATGGACGATATATAGTTTTCACAAGAAGAGAATAGAAGCTTTCGAAATGTGGTGCTACAGAAGAATGCTGAAGATTAGATGGGTAGATCACGTAACTAATGAGGAGGTATTGAATAGAATAGGGGAGAAGAGGAGTTTGTGGCACAACTCGACAAGAAGAAGAGACCGGTTGGTAGGACATGTTCTGAGGCATCAAGGGATCACCAGTTTGGTACTGGAGAGCAGCGTGGAGGGTAAAATTGGTAAAGGGAGACCATGAGATGAATATACTAAGCAGATTCAGAAGCATGTAGGGTGCAGTCGGTACTGGGAGATGAAGAAGCTTGACAGGATAGAGTAGCATGGAAAGCTGCATCAAACCAGTCTCAGGACTTAAGACCACAACAACAACAAAAATAACTAAGCTCCCCGTGCTTTAAATTCTAAACATTTTCTGAGTTTTCTGGGTAAATATGCTATTAAAGTACGCCAAAGGAACCGTAATTCTGTAATGTGTTAAGGTAAAGAAGTAGCAATGCATTTAGCTCGAAATATGGTACTACCAAACGCAGTGTAATTAAAAATGAAACAAAATGTATAACTTTTCTCAATGAATACAGTGCTTGAATGAACCTTATTTAAACAGATACAGTAGATCAGTAAACTTAATTAAGAGAATGGCTAAAAGTAACACAAAAATTTCAAAAATTTTGCTGTCCGCAAATCAGACTTTTTACGGAAATTCCTCAAAATTCCTGCCTCCACCACTGCTAAAAATATAAAGCGCCCTCTCTCTCAATAAGTGCTGGCTTTTTGGGAATAAATGTCACGGACCCGCACACTCCAGCTCTCAGCTCCTTCCCGTTTTTATTTCCACAAGCTGTTCTCCGACTGGACGTCGTTTTATATAGGAAGCTCCAAAACGGTGCATTTCCGGCCCAGCGCAGTGTGGAAAATTATGCACGATTACACTACCGCTACTCTGTTCTGACCTTTACTAAAAGGTTACTTTTCTTTACACTGTACAGTTAACTTCTTCGTTCATCATACTACTTTTCTGTTCTTATTCTGAAATAATTATTCATTGGGTTTATGTTGATCGTGGGGAAATTCTCCCATTTATGCCAGATTCTTCGTTGTTTACAAGCCAATATAAAATATAGCTCATAGAATTTATGTGTATGTGGGGGGAGGGGGGGGGGGGGAGGTAGACGGAAGGTTGTTTTGAGAGCGACAGTGAGTATCAGAAATATATACAGGGTGTTACAAAAAGGTACGGCCAAACCTTCAGGAAACATTCCTCACACACAAATAAAGAAAAGATGTTATGTGGACATGTGTCCGGAAACGCTTAATTTCCATGTTAGAGCTCATTTTAGTTTCGTCAGTATGTACTGCACTTCCTCGATTCACCGCCAGTTGGCCCAATTGAAGGAAGGTAATGTTGACTTCGGTGCTTGTGTTGACATGCGACTCATTGCTCTACAGTACTAGCATCAAGCACATCAGTACGTAGAATCAACAGGTTAGTGTTAATCACGAACATGGTTTTGCAGTGAGTGCAATGTTTACAAATGCGGAGTTGGCAGATGCCCATTTGATGTATGGATTAGCACGGGGCAATAGCCGTGGCGCGGTACGTTTGTATCGAGACAGATTTCCGGAACTAAGGTGTCCCGACAGGAAGACGTTCGAAGCAATTGATCGGCGTCTTAGGGAGCACGGACCAATTCCATGGCCTCCACGCTCTCCTGACCTCAACTCTCTTGACTTTTATTTATGGGGGCATTTGAAAGCTCTTGTCTACGCAACCCCGGTACCAAATGTAGAGCCTCTTCGTGCTCGTATTGTGGACGGCTGTGATACAATACGCCATTCTCCAGGGCTGCATCAGCGCATGGGGGATTCCATGCGACGGTGGGTGGATGCTTGTATCCTCGCTAACGGAGGACATTTTGAACATTTCTTGTAACAAAGTGTTTGAAGTCACGCTGGTAGGTTCTGTTGCTGTGTGTTTTCATTCTATGACTAATGTGATTTGAAGAGAAGTAATAAAATGAGCTCTATCACGGAAAGTAAGCGTTTCCGGACACATGTCCACATAACATATTTTCTCTCTTTGTGTGTGAGGAATGTTTCCTGAAAGTTTGGCCGTACCTTTTTGTAACACCCTGTATATGTGTACGATTTTGTTAGGCTCTATACCGTCCCCAGTGAAATAAAAAAAAACACTATTTATAAAGAAGAGACATTTAAAAATTGACGACAAGATACGTTCTTTTGTTTATTTGTTAGTCGTCTTCACTTCTTCTCTTGTCTTGGTTGCGTGTAGACGGACATCTTGCGAGTGTTGGAAAATGTAAGCATCTTTGTACTAATTAAGCAGATAATATATTGATTTAATATTATTGTTCACTTTTAATTTGTAAGAGGTGATCCCGATTTCATATCTGCCTTCTTTAAATTAACCTGCATTCGAGTAATTTACAGTTCAACAATCGCAGCGGCCGATGCAGCCAACGACGCCATTACGTGGCGACATTAACTTATAAAAATCAGCGGAAGCGAAAAACTCGCCTTCTATTAACATAATATACATTTTTCTCCACAGCCGCCCGACGTTGCAGAAAATAAATAGCTTTAAGATTCTTATTTTCAGTACAACAGCCGAAAACCAGAGCCAGGAATCTGACTACAATGCAATGGTTAGCGAAGGTAAGAAAAAATACTCTCACGCATGTGTGGGCCGTAATTGTAATTAATAACTAAAGATTTTTTGCTTTAAAGTGAACTGACTAGCCGAAGAAATTAATATGAAAAGTTTATTCCATTGTTCAACTTATATGCTCATGTTTTAAGATTCAGCGAGTCTAACGTTCATTAACGTAACAAATAATTTACACTGATGATTAATATTGATAAAAAAGAGAACTTCACAAAAGCATTTAACTGCAAATCAAAATTGAGTGAAATATCATTTTCATTAAGGCCCACCACGTAAGTCGGCAACAATCACCATTACCAATCAATTTCTGTAGTAAATAATAAATTAAGGTACGACGGCCGACGGACGCGAGAGCTCAATCACACAAGTCAGATTCACTGTACCCACGCGCTATACCATGAACTCTGCCTCATTACATTCCCCGACCTGCTGTATCACTCCATCGTATAACCTTTATAACAGCTTCAGCATTTAAATTCTACTGTCGATAACAACATATCCCACTAAACCTACAGCTACACACTACCACTATTACTTATTCAGATTTTACTGCAACTTCAGAGAAATGTTCAAGGGAAACGCCTGAGAATTCACGACATGCATAAACAGATGGCCTCTGTATGCCAATATCAATTATTTTTGAGGGATGCATATGGGGCCTGAAGATGGCATACTGAATTGCAAAAACTGGTAGCGAAAATAAAATAACTTCTCAACTGCACAGCTGTTTGGCGAATTTCATTGTTAAATATTTGAGCAACTGCTCTCCCATGTCCACATTGGATCAAAAGAGAGTAACTGTGGATGGCCGAGCAAGGATATGAACAGTCATCCTGCATTGCACTAACCACTGCGCCACCTCGCATGGTCACTGAGGGAAAATTTCTGCAAAATTCTATGAGGGATGAACAAAACAAATAAATACACTAGCCACGAAGCAAGTAATCGCAGGGACCAGGAAGTATTCTGTCCTATTTAGTAATATTTTATTTTCTCTCGGTCTCATTTTTAGACGTCTCTATGCTCTATTGCCTGCTCCACTTGATACGTTTTTGTATGTCTTCATTTTGTCAATTAAGTTTTGTATTTCTTGCCTTATCCAGGGATTTCTATTACACCTTGTCCTTCTGAGTGATGCTGTGCTGCCTCCCATATGTCTTCTCTCAAAGCTCTCCCTTCGTCTTCTATTGCATTTCTTCTGCTTGTTTCAATCGAGCGTTGCTAATGATCCCTCGAAAATGTTCAGTGACCTCTGGTTATCTCACTTTATCGAGGCCCCATCTCCTTAAGTTTCTACGTTTTTCCAATTTCTTCAGCTTTAATCTGGAGTCCACATCTGCTCTTGGAAATGTCTTACACACAAATAAAAAAAGTTTTGCGTCACACCGGTTCCCAGAACTCCTGAAGATAGACGTTGACTGTGCAAATTGTATCACAGACATAGTACCTTTGACTGTTCGGAGGTGTCACTAAACCCGCCCAAAGATGTAAATAACCACGCATTAGCAGCACCTATTTGACGGAGAGGGTCCGACAGCCGATCAGTTCCAGTCATTCCTCCAAGAAGTAAGTACAGGGCTCGTGTTGTTCAACTGTGCCTAGACGGTCAATATCACGTTCGATTGCGTCCACATTCTTACTCTGTGCCAGGAAGGGTTCTCAACAAGGGAAGTGACCAGGCATCTCGGAGGGATGGGGGGGCTACAGAGACACATGCCTCGCTCACGCCGACCAAGGGCTACTACTTCAGTGGATAACCGCTACCTACGGATTATGGCTCGGAGGAACCCTGAGAGCAAAGCCACCATGTTGAATAATGCTTTTCGTGTAGCCACAGGGTGTCGTGTTACGACTCAAACTGTGCGCAATAGGCTGCTTGATGCGCAACTTCACTCCCGACGTCCAAGGCGAGGTCCATCTTTGCAACCACGAGACCATGCAGTGCGGTACAGATGGGCCCAGCAACATGTCGAATGGACCGCTCAGGATTGTCATCACGTTCTCTTCACCGATGAGTGTCGCTTATATCTTCAACCAGACAATTGTGGGAGACGTCTTTGGAGGCAACCCAGTCAGACTGAACGCCATAGGCACACTGTCCAGCGAGTGCAGCAAAGTGGAGTTTCCCTGCTGTTTTGGTGTGGCATTATGTGGTGCCGACGTACGCCTCTTGTGGTCATGGAAGGCGCTGTAACGACTTTGCGACACGTGAATACCATCCTCTGACCGATAGTGCAACCATATTGGCAGCATATTGCTGAGGCATTCGTCTTCATGGACGACAATTGGCGCCCCCCCAATAGTGCACATCTTGTGAATGACTTCCTCGAGGATAACGACGTCGCTCGACTAGGGTGGCCAGCACGTTCTCCAGACATTAACCCTATCTAAAATGCCAGGTGTACATGGAAAAGGACTGTTTATGAACGACGTCACCCACCAACCACTTTGAGGGATCTGCGCCGAATCGCTATTGAGGAGTAGGACAACCTGGGCCTATAGTAGTGCCTTTATGACCTTGTGGATAGCATGCCCCGACGAATACAGGCATGCATCAATGCAAGAGGACATGCTACTGGGTATTGGAGGTGCCGGTGTGTACAGCAATCTGGACCACCACCTCTGAAGGTCTCACTGTATGGTGGTACAACATGCAGTGTGTGGTTTTCATGAGTAATAAAAAGGGCGGAAATGATTTTTATGTCGATCTCTATTCCAGTTTTCTGTAAAGGTTCCGGAACTCTCGGAACCAAGGTGGTGCAAACCTTTTTTGATGTGTGTAGTTCAAAGTCCGACTTAGCAATCTCCAGCTTACCATTGCATATTCACTCCGAGCCTTTCAAGAGTTCCTAGATCTCTTCCATTATCTTTGACGTGTTAGCAATCGATAAATAATGCTCTGTCATTCATTTCTCCCAGTCTGTATTCTCCTACTATTTTTTCTCATCTTCCTTTTCGTACTATCGAATACTTGCCACCCATCACTATTAAATTTTCCTTTCGCTTAACTATGTGTATATATGTTTTATCTCGTGGTACATTCTCTCAATCTCTTCATTATTTACGGTGCTAATTTGAATATAATCTTGTACTACTGCGATGAGTGTCGTGTTTATTCTGGCTACGTTAACGTGTTCACTATATTGTTCATAGTAGCTTACCCGCATCACAATTTTTTACTTATTGTTGTGCCTACTCCTGCATTACACCAATCTAATTTTTGTTACTAGCCCTATAACGACCCGACCAGAAATCCTATTCTTGCTGCCACTGCGCTTCACTGAATCCCATTGTACCTAACTTCAGCTTATTTATTTTCGTTTTTAAATTCTCTGACCTACCTACCCGGTTAAGGGATCTGCCATTTCTCTCTCCTACCCCTAGAGAACCAATTTTGTTTATCCTGATGTCTACGTGAACCTGAGTAGTCCCTTCCCGGATGGGGGACTACTTTACCTCCAAAATATTTTACTCAGGAGGATGTCATTATCATTACGCAACACAACAGAGCTTCATACTCTCTGAAAAATGTAATTGCTGTAGCTTCCCTTTTCTCTCAGTCATTAGCAGTACCAGCACAGTGCCGGCCTTTGTGGCCGAGCGGTTCTAGGCGCTTTAGCCCTGAACCTCGCTCCTGCTACGATCGTAGGTTCAACTCCTGTCTCGGGCACGGATGTGTGTGATGTCCTTAGATTAGTTAGGTTTAAGTACTAAGTCTAGGGGACTGATGACCTCAGCTGTTAAGTCGCATAGTGCTCAGAGCCATTTGATTTGAAGTAGCACAGTATGGCCAAGTTGGTTTGTGTTAGAAGGTCAGAAGGGTCAGTTATCCACAATGTTGCCCCTGCAGCTGCTGATGAGGTTCCTCCCTCTGTTCCGTTACCACGAGTCTGTGTGGCCCCTTCACACATACCCCTTCGTTGTGACTGCGTTTACCGTACGCATCTGCATCGCCGTGGCACGCAAGCGCCTCGACGTCGGATAGGGCCATTCTTCACGGTTACTTAGACTTTATGAAACTTTGTCTTCTAGAGTTGAGGATTCAAGCGGCACCACGCTCATAGTTGGCCGAGTCTGTAAGACCATAGGCTCCCGGATTTGCATATGCATCGCGTCAAGTTACCGCACCTTGCTGGGTTGGCACCTCAGTGTGATAAATAAAACATAACTTTCGCCTTAATCAAACAACGCCAGCCTAACTGCTAGCGTGAGATTCACGAAGTATATATTTTCACTCACTGTAGTTAAAGTGACTAATTCTTTGGGATCAAGGAAGAGAAGAGTGTGTCAGATAAGGGAAATATCTGCCGTTGCAATAATACAGCTGCTGAGGTTTCTTGGGGGATGGCGTGACTGTACAAGATATTGACAGAATAGCATGGATACCTTGACATTAGTACTACATTGATGATTCCCTTTTCTGTCTTATCTACACTTTTTTCCCTCTTGTATGATGACGTACTGGAAGACTTGTGAGTCGCTGGCGCATTCGTAACCTCAGTGATTACGCGTTTAATTATTGTCATGTTAGGCCTCCAGATTTAAAATTTAGCAAATTGTCATTGGCTTTATGGGAGGTGCACTTGCGAGAATATCCGTACGTATCATGTATATTTCAAGTAACTATATTTATCGTCAAGATTGCTGGAAACGGATGAAAAAAGTAGCGTTTTCAATAAAACTCTTTCCTGTGTATGAATGCGTCTTCATGTTTTTACATTGACTGCAATAAGTTGTTGCATCAGACTGATGTAATTACCCCTCGGCCAACGCCAGATATAATTCTGTTACTTCTAATTTCTCATAATAGCAGTTTTAATGAAAGTACCTGAATGAGACTTTTGCGAGTAGCAGAACTGTGAGAAGGGCGTTCAGTATATTCCCTCCATTATAACATACTAGGTTTTCTTTCGAGACTGCTTTCCATTCTCCTTTTTCGCCTTCCAAACCTGTCACATTTCTTCTCTTACCTCTTACATCGTTAGCCCTAATTTTAACATTTTATTCCTCAATACAAGCTCTTTAAGTTTTTTATTTCCTTACGTTACTTATTTTTAAATCTTGTTAATTTTTCTAATTCAGTATCTTATTTATGTCTTTAGAAATGCTTGAGGATCGGGAAGCACCTAAGTTACAGAGGACGTTCTGGGAGTCACGTATAGCGCCTCCATCAATCGGAACTTCATTAAACAATAGGGAATGGCGCGGGAATAATCCACGATGTCCCACAACAAATTTCCCATTACTTCAATAGCAACTGGCTGAGAAAAAAAATGTTGCGTTACGTATTTGACTCTCCTCGTACATATATTACTCCTCCCCCACTCGCACGCATTGATAATGTCCTCAGTTCGACGCACAAGCGAGGTCACGTATACCATATCCAGCGGTCCAGTGCTAGTGAGTGACCAGGAAGATTCGCCTGAAGCTCTGTGAACATGATTCATCTCAACTTGGACGAAGGTATCCACAGCGTACACATAATGAAAACATAGAAGAAATGGCAATACTGGCCACAGATAATATTGAAATAACCATCCTGAGTGTTGTGGACTGGCAACACCCAATCCACTAGGAGGAAGCCGAAAGGCACGCGTTTAAGCTCACGCAGGCTGGCGTGAGGTCTGGAACAGGTCAGGGATATGAGACTAGCAAAAATAGTACGTATCTGTTGGAATACTTAACTTTAATCCATAACTGGTGAACATCGCTCTTGACGGTACATGTTTTACAGCATCAATAGTAACTGGTAATGGCGCCTTGCTAGGTCGTAGCAAATGATGTAGCTGAAAGCTATGCTAAATATCGTCTCGGCAAATGAGAGCGTAATTTGTGAGTGAACCATCGCTAGCAAAGTCGGCTGTACAACTGGGGCGAGTGCTAGGAAGTCTCTCTAGACCTGCCGTGTCGCGGCGCTCGGTCTGCAATCACTGATAGTGGCGACACGCACGTCCGACGTATACTAACGGACCGCGGCCGATTTAAAGGCTACCACCTAGCAAGTGTGGTGTCTGGCGGTGACACCACACTGAGATTGATGTTCATGGTACCAAGACATGATATGAAGAAAAAAGACCAAATCGTCACGGAACGACCTTCGTCCTGAACTGCAACTTCCATAAACTACAAGTTAAATGACTTAACGGCCCATCGGTGGGCTTGATGACTTACATCATGGTTTGATGCGGCTCACCACGAATTCCTCTCCCGTGCCAACCTCTTCATCTCAGAGCAGTAGCTGCAACTTGGGCCCTCACTTATTTTCTGAATGTACTCCTGTCTCTGTCTTCCTCTACAGTTTTCACCCTCTACAGCTCTCCCTGGTGCCACGGAAGTCACTCATTGATGCCTTAACACATCCTACCATCCTGTCTCTTCCTCTTGTCAGTGTTTTCCATACATTCGTTTCCTCGTCGATTCTTCGGAGAACCTCATTGCTTTCAGTATCAGTCTACCCAATTTTCAACATTCTTCTGGAGCACCACATTTCAAAGTATCCGACCATAAATACCCATTCTTTACAGTTCCTTGCACAGTATTCGCTCCTAAACCGTTTGAGCCGTACCTGTATTCACTAATATCAACACCTGCTATCGTGTTCGAAACCGAAGGTCATTGACAAGACGGGATGATCGTCTCTGGTCCCTTTCTGTTCGGATCTTTCTACGACCACCCTTCTTACGCTGTGATGCACGCTTGCGACTGGTGCACCTTTTCATCTACAGACACTAGGAACCAGTGCATCTACAGTCACGGGAATTTTCAAACAGAACAGCTCATTTCTGCCGTTCAGTGACGTCGATCCATCTTGTTGTGCTGTTTCCGCTCAGACGACTGGGGCATACACTTTATGTAAAGAATAATTTGGTACTACCTGGAGCCATTCTATCACGCCGTCTTTAACATATGAGTCTCACTTTTAATAATCTTATAATGTGAGGCCAATGAATTGAACAGGACGTGAAATGTATCAGATCATAATGTACAGAAGTGAAGTGACGTACGTTATACTAATTTTTAGTCGAGTGAACTTAAGTGTGATGGATGATGTAATTAAAACGTGCCAGGCTTTAATAAGCACTGACGAAGAGGCATTATTCGTAATTTTCGTAGTCGTTTAGGGAAAAATGCAATTGAAATAGAACAGCTACTTACAGATATCGTCTCGAGTGGGAATCGGCCCCAAAACGATATACAATTTTACTCTGATACTTTACATTTTCCTGGCGTGAAGAGTATTTCATGAGGTTCCGCGATTGGCAGCCGGATGACGTCGACTTCTTGCCATGACATTTCAGTTGACAACCATTCAGCCATCTTCACGCAAGTGTTTAGCACTGAAGATGGCTAGTTCACAATGCTAACTTTATACAGAGAATTACCACGAAGACGTCATGCGCAGAGGCAGCCGCTACTTGAGCGACCTCTGTCGAGCATCGCCACCTCTTCGAATACTGTGGTACTACATGCGCGCCCTCCGTCAGAATGTGTACTCAGATGTCAAAGTTAGTAAAAGGTATTGTCACTAGACGTGTCATTGGTCATAAAATGATTTTTCTTTCTTACGAAATTGAAGTAAACGACTGATTCCACACCTTACGCAGTTGACAGTCGCCATCGTTATTAATAAAATATTCGGCTGAACGTATTACAACCCATAACTGAATCTCAGAAGGATCTCTTTAAGGCTAAGATTTCCTTTGTAGAATTATCCATGGAATGTTCTGTGGGGATAGAATGATAGGCTATAGCTGACTTACTTGGGCTGAGAAAAGCGAGTGTGGCGATCATGTTCAATGCAATTTTCAATGACTGTGCGCGTTGTCCGACCAATGTAGGCTTTCCTACGCTGCAGATTCCAGCCTTCCACAATCCCAGATTGTCCTTGGTCGAACAGAGAAGTTCACGTCTTTGTAGATGGGCGTAATTTTCCTGTTAAACAGTAGCATTGGACATCCTGTGCATTCATGTGAGTCAGATGTGTCCTTGTAATATATTTTATTCGTGAATCAAGTGTAAACTCTTGATCATCATTTACCTGGAAACCTCATTCGTGAATAGGTTCATGGCTAGGCGGCCTGTTGTGTACATAGTTCCGCATAGTCAGCGCGTACACAACTTTCCCACTAGAGCGCGCCCCGCTAAGCACAACAGTGCAGGCGCAGCGCTCGTCCGTCTCCGCACTACGAGATGGCGCTGTCTTAGAGACGGACCAAATTCTGCTTCCGCCGATCCGCGTATTAATATGTAAGGCAGCCAATGAGATTGCTGCTAACGTAGAAACTTTTCTCCTCGCAGATCACACTCGCGCAATGATACCTGAACGCTCGAGGTATTATAACGAGTGTACAGACCTTCGATTAATCAGTCTGCATTTGTCTACATCAGTCTACATTAGTCTGCATTAGTCTATAGTCAAGTTTCAGTCTGCGCCTAATAAGATTATCATATTCCTGTACATAGCCATGAAGAGAAATGTATAGACACTTCGTCAAGTATCAGAGATATGTGAGAATAAGATTAACGTACCAAGAGCAAAGGAACTTCAGATTGTCAATTGTAAACAGCATCCAGAATCAAGTTACGTAATATCTATCTTTTTTATTATTTTAATAAACGTGTGTGAAAATCAATCAAGTTCTGTTTAAAGTTGGTCACCGTCAATCTGCTACTCTAAGCGTGCAAGTGGCATTTCTATCGTCTGACCTAATGGCAGAAGATAAACACGCCACGATAAGACCACGAGACATATTGCTGACACTCGCCTACTTCGTTAGAGCGACAAGTCAAATAATCTGATGGTGTGTGTACCGAAGGTCTTACATTATGCACACCACACCGCCCAAATAAGTATGACCTGCATTTACCCAGTGGACCTGAAAGAATATGGTTTAAGCTTCTGAGGCTTACAAGTAAGGATGAAAATAATACAGACAGCTTCTGACATATCTACGAGCATAAACTTTGCTTTGTGACTTTGTTAGGTTGCGGTTTCAATTAAAAAGTGGTAAGTAAGCAATGTGGGTTCTCCTACCTGGTCGCGGTGGTACCAGAATATGTAGGCCGGTGGCTCTGGTGAGTTGACGACGATGCACGTCAGGTTGATGGAGCTGCCGCGGTTGACGTATAGGTCCGGCCCGCCCAGGATCGAGGCCGTCGGAACTGCGAACAAGAAACAGGGGGCATTTCTCTCAGTGAAATACGCCAGTACGCTGTACCACTTCGAACTATCCAAGAATGTGATACTAAAAATAATAATGTTGACATATACTATCACTACTGCGCTGTTGCTTGAACAAAACTTTTATAAATAACAGCTTATCACTACTCATTTCCCTGTCATATCCAGTACTGTAAACAAACGTCTGTACCGAAGAAGAATGTACAGTGCTGAAACTTCCTGACAGATTAAAACTGTGTGCCGGACCGAGACTCGAACTCGGGACCTTTGCCTTTCCCTGGCAGGTGCCAGGAGCGCTAGTTCTGCAAGGTTCGCAGAAGAGCTTCTGTGAAGTTTGGAAGGTAGGAGACGAGGTACTGGCAGAATTGAAGTTGTGAGGACGAGTCGTGAGTCGTGCTTGGGTATCTCAGTTGGTAGAGCACTTGCCCGCGAAAGGCAAAGGTCCCGAGTTCCAGTCTCGGTCCGGCACACGGTTTTAGTCTGTCAGGAAGTTCCATATCAACGCACACTCCGCTGCAGAGTGAAAATCTCATTCTGTAATGTACAATACTATTCTTGTGATGTATGGATGTTCCCCACTCCAAGATGTACAACCCATCGACAACAACTCATTAAACTAAAAGTCCTGACATTGTTGACCTGTGTCAAGAGCGGAATTTGAGCAAGGTGTGGCAGAAGGAGGTTCCACATCAGAGTACGCGTGCATCTCTGAAACTCTCCGTCATCAGAGGCTATATAATATCCCACGAAATTCTTTTTCAAAGGATATTGTTGCCATTTCCATATTACTTCAGTTTTTACTCTCCTTCAGAAAGTACGTCTTGATACCCATGAGAACTACAACAGCAATTTTATTATTTATTGGACACGAATTTTCGATGTTCTGATAGTCTACTGTTGATACTTGCATACATGGAAAAAGCAACACGTTCATTCAGTCATCAAATATTGTCAATGAATACGTCAAAAATTTGTTGGTATAAAAAGTCAACCGTGCAAACTACTTAGAATATCCTATGACGGCAAGTTTTATATCATGAAGTGTCGTTATTTTGAACATACATAGATAAGACGCTACGTATAAAAACAGAAATAAGCAACACAAAAGTATACTGCAAATCTTTGTATGCTTCCATTAGTGGAGCGGAATATGCCACCGCATCATTTGCGACTGTACATCTTGTATGTGCCATAGGAAACAGTGTAATCGAATACAAGGAGTTCCATGAAATGTGGTAGGCTGCGGAACTAATCGGAAAACCTGCTGCTCGGTTTCTCTATGCAGCAGACGTACTATCAGATATCTACCTGCTCACAGTACATTAATTTGTTACATACGCAGACCCGAATGGCAAACGCATTACATTTTACGAGGGTCTTGTTGAAAATCGCGAGCAACTCTTTGTTACAATCCTTTCAACTGCGTACTAAAACGTATGAAATATCGTAACCTGCGAACGTTACAATTTATGAAGTCATTATTACAGTATGTATTCTATAATGAGCGTCATCGGTTTTTCAACAGCGCACTACCATTTAATGAATTGTTTATATGTAAATACACTGCTGGCCACCGTAAATGCAACACCCTGAAGAAGCATCCGAATCAAGTGAAATTTACACCATGGGTTTGCAGCGATGAGATATGCAACTGATTAGAATTTCAGCGCAGACGCACATCACGCGCGCCTGTGGTGCCACCTCATAGCGCCATTTAAGGCTTGGCGATTTCGACGAGTGTACGTTCGGCACGTGTGTTTACCTTGTGGTTGTTTCACAAGACGACCATGTATGCCTCGTAGACAACAGCGAACATCGTTTGATCAAGTATCCGAGTTCGACAGAGGAAGGATAGTAGCTTACCGAGATTGTGGATTATCATACAGAGAAATCGCTAGTCGTGTTGGACGAAACCAAACAACTGTAATGCGGATATGTGACCGTTGGATGCAGGAGAGTACGACGGACCGACGTGGTCGATCGCATTCACCTCGGTGCACCACTGCACGTGCTGATAGGCAAATTGTGCGCATGGCAGTGACGGATCGCTCAGTGACATCCCGAACCATAGCACAGCACATTGCGTCTGTAACTCATCATCCAGTGTCTGCGCGTACCATTCGACGCCGTTTACAGCAGAGTGGTCTGTCCGCAAGACGTCCATTGCTTCGTCTACCATTGACGCAGAACCACAGACGTCTCCGTCGCCAATGGTGTGATGACAGACGGATGTGGACGGCAGAATGGAATGACGTTGTCTTTACTGACGAGGCACGCTTCTGTCTGCAGCACCACGATGGTCGGATTCGAGTGTGGAGACACCGTGGAGAGAGGATGCTGGACAGCTGCATTATGCACCGCCGCACTGGTCTGGCACCGGGTATTATGGTATGGGGCGGTATTGGATATTACTCTCGCACGCCTCTAGTACGCATTGCCGGTACTTTAAATAGCCGGCGCTACCTGTCCGAGGTGCTGGAGCCAGTTGTCCTTCCTTACCTTCAGGGCTCGGCCACAGCCATATTTCAACAGGATAATGCGCGACCACACGTGGCACGCGTTGTCCAAAGGTTCTTCGTCAATAACCAGATTGAAGTGCTTCCCTGGCCGGCTCGCTCTCCGGATCTTTCGCCGATAGAAAACATATGGTCCATGGTTGCTCAACGAGTGACCCAGATTACATCCCTAGCTGCCACACCAGATGATCTTTGGCAACGAGTGGAAGCTGCTTGGGCTGCTGTACCCCAGGAACACATCCAACGTCTCTTTGACTCAATGCCGAGACATGTGGCAGCGGTGATCTCCAACAATGGTGGCTACTCTGGCTACTGATTCTGGCAGGAACCACATGTCACAGACGTCTGTAAACGTAATCATTTGATACTTGGTCAACATGTTATCTACAAAATAAATTTTGTTGTGCTACCTCTCGTCTTTCTTGGTGTTGCATTTACGGTGGCCAGCAGTGTATTTACTACTGAAACACATCAAAAACACATTTTATGAGGAGATTTATGTATATTGACAAGCAGCCTTAGGAGATGGGTGTAAAATTACGGGCCCGCCATACTCAGGGGAAAACGCCTCCGCCCACAGTGTCGATAAGGTAACATACGACCATCACGTTTCTGATCGTGTAAAAGGACAGTTGCGAGGCCAGCGGTAGTAACCGCTAGAGATTAAAAATTGGTTTCAGCACTGCCTTTGGGCAGTGGAAATGGGCGTCTACCTTTAGCGAATTTTCAGGCTTACAGAATGATGGGAAGAATATGTGTAAAGAAATAGAAACTATGTTGACAAAAAAGTCTGTGGGTTGTATACACCTCAAAAAAAAAAATTGTAACAATCGGCTGTTCGTAACTAATGACCCTCGTGAACTTGTACTGGTTAACACATTTCATACCATAATATTACAGATATGTGACTCATATAACAGATTAAACAACTCATTTGCTAAATACATACAGAATGCATGCAAACACTGCCAGAAACAGAACAGAACTGTAATTGTTGAGTTCTAGAGGCCTATGTATATTTTTCCTTTATTAATTTGTTTCATCAATTATATGTAGTAGTAAATCTTAAAACATGCTTATCGTACGTCTATCAGCACATTTCTTTGCTACAACAGAGCCTGTTTTAGACTATCGAGACTAAACAATCAGAGTGGTAGGGAGTGACGAATGAGAGCGCTTATTGTTGACGTATGGTGCAACTTGCGCGTTGGTTTTCTGGTGTACAGACCCTGAAAAACATTTTTATCAGTATGTGCACCGCATCGATGTGAACTGCAGAAAGACAGTGATTAATGCTGAGTAAATCTGAACTGTGCTCTTCCGTGTGCAGTGGCCCCAAATCGGTGGGTCATTGGTGAAAAAACGAATGTGCACTATATCACGTTTGAGCACTTCAAGGGTAACGCCATGATACGAATAAACCTTCAACCGCGTTGCATCAATCGCTGAACGAAAATTGTTTCGTGGTTTAGGGCATTGTATAGCGAATATACTTCGTAAATGCGCCAGTGCCATATGTTTCAGACTGTACACACTCTGGAACCGCAACCCCACGACATAAATTCACAACGACAGGTGTGACAGTAAAGGAGTCGTAATACTAACTGCAACCGGCACGCAACTGACATACAGACATTATTTTCAACGCAGGAAAGTCCAACAGCAGCCTCGCCCATCATGGTCGCCACACTATCTCGCAATCCTGTAACGAGTTGAGGTGCACCCGAGGAAGAGAATTTTTGATCAGGCACACAGCTGAGAATGTAAGGTATCACTGGTTTTTCCCCCATAAATAGTCATACTAGTCGTACTATTTCAACCCGTCGATCTACGATTCTACGTCTACATTCACTACATTTACATGCGAGACCTCTCACGAAAGACGAAAACCGTTTTTCGCTGTCGTGTTTACATGTTAAGGTTTGAAGCGGATTTGTCTCTTAAATACAGCGGCTGGAAAACAGCTGATTCAATTCATGATTTAATCAGTAAAATAGCTATTTCTCTTCAGCTACACGATGTGTAAACAGCTTCAGTCTAATATTTCTACTTATCCTTCGCTGTATAAAAAGCCTTTAATTTCATATTAGCCGAAAATTTTTGAAAACAAGACGAGACCTGACAACCCAGGCACGTTACAAAACAGTCTGCGTTTACATGGGAGCGAAACTCGATTGCGGAACTGGAAAACCGGGAACCAGATGCGGATTTCCAGAATCGATTTTGAAGTGTTTACATGACCACCCAGAAGCGGTATTTGGAAATCGGTTTACTAAATCCAGTTTAGCGAGCCCCATGGTGGCGATAGTAATTCCAACGGTACCAGCATACAAATATAGCCTTGCAGCTCATCGCTCCCTACAGCGTTTCTACAGTTAAGTTAAACTGCAGTCACAGCTTCTCCATTCATTTAGTGCATTTGCCATGTTTAGCAGAGTCTGATTGCTCACGTAGTAAATAAATCTCATCCTGTAACAAACAGATTTGCATCCCGTCATTATGCGACGTGCGCGCGAACCTGTTATAGGTGTGCTTTTTTGTAACAGCTCGAGAACTGCAGCAGGCATGGTATTCGAACTTGGTTACGGTTATGGTGAGGTCTGTTTTGTTTACAATATTTCAGGAGTTGCGGGGGTTGTGTGCGTCAGTGCATTTCAAATAGCTCTTTCTATTTCTCGAACATGCTTAGTTATTATTCAACAAAACAGCTACCGTGTACATGTGCCACGTATATTTAACGTCGGAGAATTATCTTGATCCTCTTTTTTGCCTGTTTGAGTAAAGGTACAAGATGGATGCACGAGTACAGCTTTACTGCTTTTCAGATGCATAGTAAATTTAATTGTATTCTTCTGACTCAGAATCCCACATACAGAACTAACCACTGTTAATTAACACATCGAAGATCATACAGTGTAGCGTAACTAGATTAGGTTAATGATTACATCGTCATTTGTAATATCTGCATTTAGTTCGATCATTCCCTTTAGTTACAGAACATTGGAGAAGACCCACAAACAGGGCTAGTAGGTGACTGACAATGTGAAATCTAAGAAGCAGTGACCTGAAAGCGACGCAGTTACCAGAAGCCGGTACTATTCTTCAGATTTATGAAAACATTTGCCTCGATCACATTAATTAATACATACATCATGTTCCATAGTTTTCAATCAGTAAAGAGATCCTTCAGAGAAATGGAACGGGTCTAGCCGTACGCTAACGTAAGACAAAATTCATTACAAAAATCTAATCTGTAAACTGTGTTGACAACAGACTATCACTAAAACTGTGCTTAATGCTCTTCACCATTATACCGTCTAAATTTAATCGAATAAATGAGTAAGAAACCTGGCACATTAAGGAAAACTGCTGTTTCCTCAGTTTCACTACATAGATGCTGTTTATTTGCTTCATGACAATGGTATCTTTTAAAAACTTTTCGTACAGTTATACATCAAATATTAGGGTTACCTTCTAGATATTCTTTTGAAATCGCACGGATTCCTAATTTATTGCTGCACCTTGAATTTTCTTTTTCTAGTTTGTATTACGCTAAACAAATCATTCGGAGACTGCGTAATTTGTAAGAAACGTTTGTGAGTAAATGTTGTTCGCCAAAACATGAAAATAAGCGCGCCCCGTAAAGTGTTGTATGCAATGCTACCGAGGCCGCCTGTCCTCCTTCATGAGTTAGTGTTTTATTAGTTTTATTTATTTCGTCTCCGGTACAATTCATTCGCCAGGCCAATAACACTCATGAAATCTGTGCATTTTTAAGGAACTGTGCTATCCATGTTTCTCATTTGCATTAATCCATTCGTATGAATTTGCATGATTTCTTTGGTGAACTGCATGGAACGCATACAGTAACGAGACAAGTAAGACCCACACCCATATATATTCCTTCGGAATATCTGCATCGATTGGGGAAAGTGGCTATTAAATGATAACTGAAATTGATGAGTAGAATCTGTGAGAGTTACGACATACCATCTGACGTCTGCAACAATACTATCCACACAATCCCAAAGGTATTTAAGGGGAGGCAAATGTCAATACTATCGCGCTATAACCTTGCCCACTGATGCTTCAAATTTACTGACAACTGTAATATTGAGAAGAATGGAAAAGTAAATTTAGGATTTGATAGCTGCTGGTTTTAGGAAAGGTGAAGTACAAGAAAGGTATTGCCGACGTCGGGTTTGATAATGGAGGCTATGCTTAAAAAAAAATCAAAAGATTTTTACGAGATTTGTAAATCTGGAAATACCATTTGCCGACGGATAATGGCGAAAGTTCGAAATTCCCAGAAAAAAACTGTATAAGCTGTAGCGAAACACGGGTAATACACAAAATGTACGAGAACGAAGAGGGGACAATAAGAATGGAAGACGAACAGGAAAGTGTTAGGATTAAATAGGGACTGATGCAGCAGGGGGAGATGCAGTGTTTGTCCCCTAATGTTCAAACTGTACATCGAAGAACGGAACCCTTGTAAAAAGAAACTTCATGACTATATACACTCCTGGAAATTGAAATAAGAACACCGTGAATTCATTGTCCCAGGAAGGAGAAACTTTATTGACACATTCCTGGGGTCAGATACATCACATGATCACACTGACAGAACCACAGGCACATAGACACAGGCAACAGAGCATGCACAATGTCGGCACTAGTACAGTGTATATCCACCTTTCGCAGCAATGCAGGCTGCTATTCTCCCATGGAGACGATCGTAGAGATGCTGGATGTAGTCCTGTGGAACGGCTTGCCATGCCATTTCCACCTGGCGCCTCAGTTGGACCAGCGATGGTGCTGGACGTGCAGACCGCGTGAGACGACGCTTCATCCAGTCCCAAACATGCTCAATGGGGGACAGATCCGGAGATCTTGCTGGCCAGGGTAGTTGACTTACACCTTCTAGAGCACGTTGGGTGGCACGGGATACATGCGGACGTGCATTGTCCTGTTGGAACAGCAAGTTCCCTTGCCGGTCTAGGAATGGTAGAACGATGGGTTCGATGACGGTTTGGATGTACCGTGCACTATTCAGTGTCCCCTCGACGATCACCAGTGGTGTACGGCCAGTGTAGGAGATCGCTCCCCACACCATGATGCCGGGTGTTGGCCCTGTGTGCCTCGGTCGTATGCAGTCCTGATTGTGGCCCTCACCTGCACGGCGCCAAACACGCGTACGGCCATCATTGGCACCAAGGCAGAAGCGACTCTCATCGCTGAAGACGACACGTCTCCATTCGTCCCTCCATTCACGCCTGTCGCGACACCACTGGAGGCGGGCTGCACGATGTTGGGGCGTGAGCGGAAGACGGCCCAACGGTGTGCGGGACCGTAGCCCAGCTTCATGGAGACGGTTGCGAGTGGTCCTCGCCGATACCCCAGGAGCAACAGTGTCCCTAATTTGCTGGGAAGTGGCGGTGCGGTCCCCTACGGCACTGCGTAGGATCCTACGGTCTTGGCGTGCATCCGTGCGTGGCTGCGGTCCGGTCCCAGGTCGACGGGCACGTGCACCTTCCGCCGACCACTGGCGACAACATCGATGTACTGTGGAGACCCCACGCCCCACGTGTTGAGCAATTCGGCGGTACGTCCACCCGGCCTCCCACATGCCCACTATACGCCCTCGCTCAAAGTCCGTCAACTGCACATACGGTTCACGTCCACGCTGTCGCGGCATGCTACCAGTGTTAAAGACTGCGATGGAGCTCCGTATGCCACGGCAAACTGGCTGACACTGACGGCGGCGGTGCACAAATGCTGCGCAGCTAGCGCCATTCGACGGCCAACACCGCGGTTCCTGGTGTGTCCGCTGTGCCGTGCGTGTGATCATTGCTTGTACAGCCCTCTCGCAGTGTCCGGAGCAAGTATGGTGGGTCTGACACACCGGTGTCAATGTGTTCTTTTTTCCATTTCCAGGAGTGTATTTCCTTGTACTGGCCATTTTCACAGCAGCTGTACATGAATTACAGTAGTTAAAAAAAAAAAAAAAGTCGTTAGCATGCTGCACATTAAGTTTTCTTTTATTTATCTTGGGCACTCAGAAGCGTTTCGCCTTGATTACTAGGCATCTTCAGTAGGTGTCAGAACACCGTCCAATCCATTATTTTAAGCCAAACAGTTTTCTCCTTGGTGGCAAAGCGGCTGAAGTTTGCATTTTTGCTTTTTGTCACTGTTTTCAACGCATAACAATTTAACAGCCATTTTTGTGTGTTTAAATTGCTATAAGTCGAAACCCGTCTGGGTCCACAAGACAAATAAAAAAGAAAACATTCTGCATGCAAAAGGCGTTTTTCCTTTGAACTACTGCAATTCATGGGTAAAATTAAAATTCACTGTCAAAGTCCATCAGTGATACCATTCGATAGCGACACTGGTAACCCTACTGAAAGTGAGGAAGAGTTATAGGACCCCTTAAATGGTATGACCAATTTAATGGGCACAGAATACGGACTGAGAGTGAACCAAAGAAATACGATAGAAATGAGGACTAGCACAAATAAGATTAGCGGTAAACGGGACATCAAAATTGGGAACCATGTAGTAGACGATATGAAGGAATTCTGTAAACTTGTGAGCAAACTAGCGCATGACCAACGAGGCATGAGAGATGGGTAAAAAGAAAATTAAAAAAAAACACAGAACCCGAGCAAAGAGCACTGTCGTCATAAAGAGAAATGAATAATTACAGAGAATTTACGTATCGAGCACAGCGTGTACGGAAGCTAACCACACGCGATGGAGGAATCTGACAAGAATATAGATTAAGATTTTATGTCATGTTGTTACAGCAGGATGCTGACAATTACGTGTACATGAATTGTAAGAAACGAGGCTTTTCGCAGAATCGGCGAGAAAAGCAGTAAGAGGAAAACAAAGACAATATGAAGGGCCCCGATGAAAGAACATGTCTTAACACTTACGGTGTTGGGATGTAGAAAAATATACACTACCATTCACAATAAAAGATTATTTATTTGTCACACGACCGGTTTCGGGCTTGCACCCATCCTCAGGCGTTTATACATTAAAGTACATGTTTATATTGTTGGAGATCAATAAAGATGAATCACCATTATTACATTTATGGTGTGGTGGTGGTTTTGCCACTTGATTACACACTTATTGACATTTCCAATAAGTGTGTAACCAAGTGGCAAAACTGCACGTCCTATGTAACACCAGTAAAAATCGAAATACGGTCGTTATTGCAGTCATAGGACGAACGTCGAAATGGCAGATAACTGGAAAATGGAATAGCAACTACAGTTGGTTAGTTGTGGAAAGGGATCAGGACATGACGAGATACCTAAATGATTCTACACAGATTATGCTCAAAAACTTGCTGTTCGTCTATCAGCAGCTTATGGTAGTTCGCTGAGGCAACAAAGTGTACCTAGCGACTGGAAAAGAAGCTCAGGCCATGTTGTTTCCAAGAAATGTCGCACATAATTGCAGGCCTATATCGTTGACGTCAGTTGTTGTAGATGTATGATAAAAGTTTTATCATCAAAAATTATGACGTTGTTGGAGAAGGAAAATGTCCTCTATAGAGTCAACATCGATTCCGCAAGTTGAGATCATACGCAACTCAGCTCGTTCTGTTCCTCCTCGAGATCCACAGCACTGCAGACGACGGCCCTCAGTTTGATGTCGAGTTCCTCGACTCCAGAAGAGCATTCGAAACCGTCCTGTAATGCCGTTTAGAGAAAAATTTCGAGATTACCGTTGACGGACAAGATTTCTGGCAGGACTCCGCTCTTGCTTGCAGGAAGATATCAACAGGTCTCAAAGAAATAGAATCTATAGGTGTAAGGGTAAGGAAGTGTTATTTGACCGTTTGTGTTTACAAGGCATGTAAATGTTCTAATAGAAAGCGTCAGAAGATCTTTAGGACTGTTCGCGCATGATGTGGCTGTCTACAAGGAACTAGCAATGCCAGAAGGCAAAATCGATTTTCAAAATGACCTGCAGCGGGATGATGAAAGGTGCAGGCTCTGGAAGTTGACCCCAAACGAAAATAAATGTAACAGATCCCACATACATAGGATAAGAAAGCCACTACTGTATAACTACGCTACTGATGAGATACTATTGGATGTAATATCTACCTTAAAATTTCTAGGTGTAACTATCCAGAGCGACCTTAAGTGGTATCACCCCATAAAACGAATAACAGAAAAAGTAGATGCCAGACTGATATTCGTAGAAATATTGTTAGGAAATGTAACTCGTCACGCAGGAAGTGCCTTTTAAGGCGCTTGTTCTACTGTTTCTTGAGTCAATCAGTATAGGATCCTTACCACGTAGGACTAATAGAAGAATCACAGAATAGCCACCAAAGAGGGGTGCATTGCGTCACGGGATCGTTTAGTTGGTGCGAGAGCGTTAACAGAGATTTGAAACTCCATCGCCAGGAGCTACAAGAGAGGCGTCCTGGATCACGGAGAGGCTTACTGTTGAAATTTCGAGAGACTACTTACCGGGAAGAGTCGGACAACGTATTACTTAAGTTTTTGTATGTCCATTCTTCTGAATGAATGTTTGAGGGCCTTCGGCCGTTCACGTACGTGATGAAGTGGAACATCTACAGCCGTCCTTTCGATGTTATTTATTATCTGGATATCAGTTTCGCTGATGCAGTACACCGTCTCCAGGTCTTAACTGACGCTGACGGGGTTAACTCCATACGTATACCCGATTCCATCAGTGGCCAACATCGGTGAACTGGTTTCCGTAGGCTGTAACAACGTTGTCGTGTCTTGTATCGTCACGGTGTCGTTAGCGCGAGAACTTTACGGAGATGTTCAACATATTCAAGTTACAGACGCTACTACAGATGCTTTGCTCAACAAAGAAAGGTTTACTACCGAAGTTTCGTGGCCGTTAGTTCCAAGATGAGTCGAGCAACAAATTGCTTCCTCAAATATACTTCTCGCGGAATGGTCACGACGAGAAACTCAGAGAAATTAGACGTCGTACGAAAAGTTAGTGACAATCATTCTTATCACACGGCATTCCAAAATGGTATAAGGGATTGGAGAACGGATAGTGGTACCAGAAGAACAGTAAGGTGGCTTGCACAGCATAGAGGCAGGTTTTGAGATAAAGGAGAACTTTTTTCGCGCTTCTCTGGAATGAGGTAGTTGGCACAGGAGAGGAGTCATTGTAAACTGCGTCAATGCAGCTTAGATGCCTAACAAAATAAATAAATAAATGGAACTACAGGTGTCGCGAACTGACGACCACTATTTTACGACGTAGCAACGTTGCGACATCACATATCACGTCGGTTAATCCTGATAGTGCTTCACGCTGATTCATTTCAGCTGCCGCGTAAGGGGTTAACTACCATAAAGGCTGCAGTCATTTGAAATTTTGCGCTATTGTCTGCCTGAACTGAGTTACATACTGGGTGTCCGTAATAAAAGTTTGGCTTTCAAAACGCAGTATGGACAGAACCACTACGCAGAATGACGCCACATTTGAACAGTATATTATTGAGGCACGGGGAAACGTGTTGGAGAAAAAGAAATTTAACGAAAAGCTGAACAATACATGGCGCTATAAGCTGTGGAGTGATTATTCCTAGGTGTAACTCGACGTATAAATTCCTCAGAATATGTCAATCACGGAGCGTTATTCAAATGGCTCTGAGCACTATGCGACTTAACTTGTGAGGTCATTAGTCGCCTAGAACTTAGAACTAATTAAAAATAACTAACCTAAGGACATCACACACATCCATGCCCGAGGCAGGATTCGAACTTGCGACCTTAGCGGTCGCTCGGCTCCAGACTGTAGCGCCTAGAACCGCACGGCCACTCAGGCCGGCACGGAGCGTTATTCTCCCCCTCTATTACGAAGTTATACACAAATTGAGATGAATTGCATGTAGTCTCACTTGATAGGGGGTCAGAGTTACTGTGTAGAGTATTGTGATTCATTTACCTCACTTGAAGTTCCAATAATGAGTAGCCTGTCAGTTCATTTCGGGAATCCCATCCATGCTGTATACTACAGACGCTTACATTCCCTAGCCACAAGTCCCTAGTTGATGCTCGCCGCGCCATTCCAGCGCCTTCAGACACAATGCACACACGGAAAGATTAGAGGAACCCCTTCGGGTCCAAAATAAGGCCGACTTCCCCAGTTTACTGTGAGGCAATGCCCTAGCCGGAAGACTCTCAGATGTGCACGCCTGATGCCTCATGAGAGAGCAGGTTGTCCTCAAAACACAGAGTTTTCCCACTCTTATCCACTTGGAAAGGAAACGAGGATTTTTCCCATCGAAATGCAACTTTCCTTTCGTTGACAACAAGAAACAGTCGGGTAGAGAGCAATGGAGATAACCAGAGGTAGCTGAAAAATAACTGTAAACGAGAGGACTGTTGGAAGGGAGAAAATTAAGTGGTACAACTTGAAACGAACCACACCACTGCCGGGAAGCGGGAGTCCAGAGGACATGTGCACGCCCAAAAAACTAATGATTAGCCGGTCGTCGTGGCCAGGTGGTTCTATGCGCTTCAGTCTGGAACAGCGCGACTGCTACTGTCGCAGGTTCGAATCCTGCCTTGGGCATGGATGTGTGTGATGTCCTTAGGTTAGTTAGGTTTAAGAAGTTTTGAGTTTAGGGGACTGATGACCTCAGAGGTTAAGTCCCATAGTGCTCAGAGCCATTTGAACCATTTGATCTAATCATTAAACACAATGAACTAATGCATAAGATTTCAGCTCGCACCGATAAACCGAAACGAAAAGGGAAGTCTTCTGAAAGTACACTCTTGTTACTGATGTCGAGTAAGGTTGTGTGGCCGATCTCATCCGAGAAGCGCCGCTCAGCGACGCCAGCCGTAGCAGTCTACCGACGTGACACAGTGCAAGTCTCGCAAGATGAAAAGTTCGCATCATCTGGCATAACATTTCACGTTTGCAGCTATCTCACCTGGGGCATCTCAATAGATAACATGGTGACGATGAACCAGCAGCAGTTAGGGCGTAGGGAATGTTACTGGATGAGGAATGCGCAGTAAGGTTTGTAATGTGACAACGTGCCGTCCAGTGAATGCCAGGCATAGTCAAGGCGCAATGGTAGAGAAAGTGGACGCTTATGCCATCTGTGGTCCAGAATCGACGGCAAAGCAGAAGTGCTTCCGCCTGATGGCACTTAAATTAAAGAACGCTATGCGGGAGACAATGTCTCGCTTGTGCTGCATTCCGACAGTGAAATAACAAAAGAAGTAAACTAAATACTGTTGTTACGTGTAGTAAAAATACAATGTAATATTACTTTAATTTTTGAAAATGACTGTAACTGAATATTGAAATGCTATGGTATGTTTAATTGTAAATAGAAAACTTGCCATAATTTAAAATAATATTTAGGTGTGGGGGGAATCCCCGAGAACGAGAACAGTGTACAGGTTTACACGTAATATTGGCGGTAGAAGTAAGTTGACGTAGCTCTGAGGCAGAACAAAAGTTAAGTGGCGTAAGAATGACTGCCGGTGCGTGCTACGGTATCGTTGCTAACAGACCATTTAGAAGTGAGATGAAAACAGATATGGACTCCGTTTATCGTATGGCTACAAGCTAAATGGACACTGACGCTTGTAAGACGCGGTATTTCGAAAGAGATGGGCTGTGAGCGGCAAAATAGTTCGGTTTCTCGCTCTGAGGTACGTGGCACTGCATGGTGCAATGCTGTGTTAATTGCGACGAGTTCCTTGTGCCAACGGCGAGGTGTGAAGGGACCAGCAGCCGCATCCAACGGCGTATTGTGATCTCAATAACTGATGAGGTCCATTGGTGAGCTCACTTCGGTAGCAACGAACTTGAAGTTATCTTACAAGAGTAATATTACGAACAGTGGTTGTTATACCGACGCCATTACCAGCACATTTACATTTTGTCAATCAGTTTGTGTAATAGTCAAACCAAGTTCTCTACAGTGTGTAAAGTTGGGGGCAATAATAATTTTGTGGTTTAACTTGCATTCCCCGAGTGTAATCAATTATTTAAAGGAAATAGCTCATTATTACCCCACATCCAGTGATTTCTATGTGCTGCAACATCAGTGAAAGTTATGGTGCGTGAGTATCGGCGTAGCTATATTACAAGAGAAAATAGTCGGAATTAATCCCGAAATTGCCAGCAGACGCCGCTTCATGCAACGTATGGAAGATGCCAGGTACTGTGCCACCTTAATTACTCTCCAGCTTGATGTGGTGGCTTTTCAGTACATTGCCATAGTCAAAAATTACTCGGTTCCGTCTGAGCAACGTGATTCTCAATTAGTGTTTTCAGTAACTATATTGACAAGCAGATCTGTATTGTTCTTTAATTAAACGTTCAAGGAAATTGCGGCCACCACAGTAAACATTATGCCTTCAGCACAATGCAAGCTAAATAACATTAAATTCAGTAATTACATTAACCTAAAACAAGTTCAAGTGTTTATCATGTGTGATTATATATTGTGAAACGATTTCAGGATGTGGTATTGTTTTAAATGAATAATGTGCTCCTGCTAGGCAATATCAAACCTACAGAATTAAGTGCTCCCTGTTCAGTCACGTCAAAGAGATTATCAGTGCTACTAATAATCAAATATAGAAGTAAAAATAAGATTTTTGGCGCCATTATCATTATTTATTCCAAATATTCCGCGTAGTAGTTGGATCACAATTGGGTGTCTATTCAAACCTATTAACACGAGAGCCGCTTTCCGGAAGTCCGATGCCACATGGTCTAATAGTAATACAATAAATTCGGGTAGTGGCATCGAAGGTTCCCTTATTCCAGTTTAGAATCTAGATTCAGACTCGTATTAGTTAATGACTTGATGTCAACTACAGTCTCTTCGATGCATTTTCATCAGATTCGTCTCAGAGTCGCGTGTTATATTCAATTCAGTTAATTGCTTCTCACTGTTATCGCTGGTGCCCACCGAACTTTATAGACAGATGGCGTTTTTGAGTGTTCACTTCGAAATAAGACTGCACTACGAGAATGTTTAACCTTTCAATGTTAGACTGCATATCAGGAGCCATTAACTCTAATTTAAGGTCAGACTGCATATCAGGTGCCCCGCATCTTATTCCAAGCACATTTAAATAATGTGATAGTAATATTTCATGCAATTGCGTTCTTGAATGCAATTAATGAGTAAATTATATTATATATTAATTTAAAACAATTCTCCGCGTACATTTGCCTGCAAATCCCACAAAGGTTTGGCGACTTCCGCACAGGATTCGTTTCTCGAGAGTCTTCCAGACATGACCGTGATTAGCTTTTTCCCAAACTAGAGCTGAAAATGCAACGAACGCAAACTCAATAGCAAAATTTAAATGTAGAAGCAATTGAAACTAAAATACAGTTGCACCTAGATACAGTGTTTTACAGGAAAGAAGAGGTCGCTGGCTCTGAGCACTATGGGAGTTAACATCTGAGGTCATCAGTCCCCTAGACTTAGAACTACTTAAACCTAACCAACCTAAGGACATCACACACATCCATGCCCGAGGCAGGATTCGAACCTGCGACTATAGCGGTCACGCGGTTTCAGACTTAAGCGCCTAGAACCACTCGGCCACAACGGCTAGCAAAGAAGAATATTTTCCAGCATTGTCGTGTTCAACACCTTTTATTATGTTAACCGAGTGACAATTTAGTAGTTTTTTGGGGAGTCTGTATGTTCCTGTGAAAAAAATAGGACGCTTTTCTCAAGTTTTACGTCATTATTTTAATAGAGCTAAATCCATTTCATGTGCTGTAGTTGCTTGTGTGTTACGACTTCTGCGCAGCCACTTGCTTAGTGTCTAAGGGTTAGAAAATTTTGTGGAATATCGAGATGAGTGTTTTCCAAGTTTTGTGTGCTTTTATTTAATAGAAAACAACAGACAGGTAACAAGGAGTACTGATAGATCTGCTAGACTGATCCGCGAAAAGTTCAGAGCTTTTGAGTAACTGAAACACAACTTACAGGAAAGTGATGAACGAACAAATAAACGGAGATTTATCCACAGAAGCGAAACTCTAAAGTGTAGAGTCAAGTATAAATACAGAGGACATTTCGCTGTCCACTCTAAGTACCGATCTGGATGGCGAAAGTGAAGAAGAGACGGATGCAGAGACTGCATCGCGAACAAATCACGAAAACTGGGAGCATGTAGAATAAGTCACGAATGAAGAGATGCGAAATATGTGAATATCACTACGAGCTGCAATTACTCCGCTGTACAAGGCAGTGTCCAACTTGCTTCAATAACTTGTTCACCAAGGTCGGGAACGTGGCAAATAACAAGACGAACAAAACCGAACAGTTCATGAACATGTTAAAGAAGTAGACGAGGAAATAAAGGGGAGTGAACTTATGCGTATTGTCATAGATCAGGTCGGTACTATTGTTACACGTATCAGTGATAACAGGGAACAGGTGGCAAGTGCGAACGTTATTATCAAAGAGCATACGACGGAAATTGAAGAGGAGTGGAAAAGCATCAAAAGCCAACAGAGTCATATCGATAACAATAAGAAAACCATTGAGAACAACACCAAGGCTGTTGGGGATTGTACTATTAGCAGAGAACGAACGAGAAAGTGAGTGAGCTGCAGAGAGAGTGTGTGCTGAGGCGTCACTGAATGAGGAGGTTCGATGGCGGATATGTTGCATAGAGCAAAATTTTTCTTTGAGGTGCTCCGTGGTATGATTCAAGATAGAGTATGACTTGTGAGATGGTTTCATAGAGAGATAGCACTTTTAGGAAAAAGTAACATGCACTGAGTTTTTATTTGTTGCACGCGACAGCCGAGCAATTATTCTAGTCTAAAGATTACATTGTGTTTAACAATACACGTTTCGGTATCTAGTATGAATTATTAGTCACTTGTTCAGAATCATAATTACAATTCATCACCTTCAACTTTCAGTAATAAGTTGGCTCAAATGGCTCTGAGCACTATGGGACTAACAGCTGAGGTCATCAGTCCCATAGAACTTAGAACTACTTGAACCTAACCAACCTAAGGACATTACACACATCCATTCACGAGGCAGGACTCGAACCTGCGACCGGAGTGGTCGCGCGGTTCCAGACTAAAGCGCCTAGAACCGCTCGGCCACACTGGCCGGCTCAGTAATAAGTATTTGACTTCAAAAGTGAAGAGTAAATTTGGCGCTGCTCAAAATTGTTTGCCGGAATTAGTTTTCATGTTGTATAATAATGCTAAGGAAGGATTATAGTTTCATATTAATGTAATTCATTTCTGTCGTATTAAAGAGTGTGTAATATCGCTTTCATGTCAATGTAATTCACTTCCGTCTTATTAAAGATATCGTAATGCTACTTCAATTTTAAAATAACATTTTATTCATTTGCAAGTATTTCAGTGAACCATACCCTGACAATTTCAATGAAAATCGCGGAGTTACTACCCTGTTATATGTTGCACTACTGCGCATACAAGAGCTGCGGTTTAGAAAAAATAATAAAATTCTCATTTACGAACCCAGCTTAAAGCAAAAGATGAGGTAGTTAAACACGCAGTGATTTAATTCACTATCATGCAGTTCAGCTGGAACATTACAGGGCACAGCTCTGTTACCCACTGCAAAGGAAGGAATCAGTTGTAGTACCTAACTGAACTTTGTCAGATGAAATTAGGAACTGCGTTCATTTGAAAAATTTCATATAATTCAGCAGATGCGTTCTTCTAGCAGGGTATAGTTTCATTACCCAGCAGTTACCCACTGTGGGTGTGAGTGTTAGATGAGGAAGCCATCTGATTTACATGTAGTCAGTTTCTTCGGAGATTAACTGGCATTTAGCAAGCAATTCACGCAGTTAATGTTCGTATTGAAAAGTAAGCTAGCAAAGGCGATTCTAGGTCAGAACTCATAGGTGGAACTCTAACCGGAATTTAAAATTATGTTTTCACATTGCTAGAGGTCTTGACACAGACAGTTTCCTGTTACTAAGTTTAAACGTAATAGTTTCAACTGTAACGTACTAATTTCATCACAAAACTATAAGATTAAACTAGTGTTATCACAAAAATTTCACGTTTTTTAAATTTTTATTTTTTATTTTTTTAACAACATATTTTTTCAAAATAATTCAGCACACACAGCAGTAAATTTGAAGCAGTGATATTCTGTTTCTCATGTAAAAAGTGGTACGTTAACGGAAAAGCAATTCCAGGAATTTATATAGCCCTATCTCATTTAAATACAAATATATTCAGAGAAAGGAACCAAAATAATATATTTTTTGTTTACTGATATTCGCCGCAGGTATGCGTCTATCAAGAACTCCACATGCATTCCGATGTCAGTTGGCACCAACGACATCACGAAAACCACACCTTTCATCGGTGGTAGTTGCACACGGAAAATAGTACTGCGACATTATCGCAAAAACTTGAATTTTCGCGACACTTAAGGACATCGTACTTCCAGTACGCCTCGAAAGCAAAGAGCAAAAATATCATAGAGAAGCAATACTACAGCGACAATGAGCCAACTGAACAAGCCTCCGACATGTTTTTGCGTCAAAACACACAAGCTACGTTGTGCAGGATAGTGAAAAAGTGTTTCAAGCAACTCCAAAATGACAACCAACTGTTACTGTTTAGCTTCTATCGTTGGAAAAGAGATTACCAATTACTACAGCGGACGAACAGTTCATATAAACCGTGTGTAGTCCCAAACAACCAGCTGGGTGACATGGGAGCGAGAAGACATTGCATAGTAAATTCAATGCACCCGTGGTCTAAGCCGGCACGGTAGCTCCACATATTCGGGAAGAGGGTTATCTGCCCTCTGTAATAAAAAGCTGAGTTAATGGATCATTGATGAACTTAAACGTGCGTCATGGGACGTCCACCCCGAAAAAATAGAACGAGCAATAACGAACAACGTGAGATAAAGAAAACGTTTGTGATTAGTAATTTGAAACGTCTCGGTCCTGGGTTCTAAACCTGCCACAGCTTAGATTTTGATTAATAATCAGCACTGGTACCTGAAGATTTCCGCCATAAGAAGTCACCCTCATTCAGCCAATGACCTTGTCAAAGAGGGCAGATGATCGGAGAGAGGTTCATGGCATTCTCTTGTCTTTCAGATGAGAAACTGCCCGTAAAGGCGTAAGAATCAGCAATGATCAACGGCATGAGGAAGCAGAAGGCAATGGAAACCACTGCTTTAGAAACACATAACGTGTATCCACAGGACACGTGGCCTGTAACCGAAAAAGCGTCATATTGTCAAAGTGTTCTGGAATAACTAGATCCTCATTCGGATCTCCGGGAGGGGAGTGCCAAGGAGAAGGTTACCATGATAAAAAGATTGAATAATCAACGAAATAATAACATTCAACGAGTCGGGGCGTGGAATATCAGAAGCTTGATCGTTGTAGAGACACTAGAAAATTTAAAAAGGGAAATGGAAAGCCTCGGTCTCGATATAGTAGAGATCAGTGAAGTGGAATCAAAAGAAGACGAGGATGTCTGGACAGATGAGTGTAAGGTAATATAAATAGCAGCAGAAAATAGTATAACGGGAGCTGGATTCGTTATGGATAAGGAAGGTACGGTAGGGAGTGTGTTTTGCTGTGATCAGTTAAAAAAACTGGATCAAATGGCTCTGAGCACTATGGGACTCAACACCGGAGGTCATCAGCCTCCTAGACTTGGAACGACTTAAGCCTGACTCACCTAAGGACATCACACACATTCATGCCCGAGACAGGATTCGAACCTGCGACCGTAGCAGCAGCGCGGTTCCGGACTGTGAACAGTTCAGTGATGGGGTTATTCTTATCAGAATCGACAGCAAACCAACATCGAAAATAATAGTTCAGGTATATGTGCTGACATCGCAAGCTCAGGATGAAGAGAAAGTATATGAGGATATTGAATGGGTAAAACATTATGCAAAGCGAGATGAAAATCTAATAGTCATGGGGGACTAGAATCGGTTGTAGGGGAAGGAGAGAGATTACGTAAGAATAAAGTATTTGGACAACCAGTGAGAGAGGAGGAACATATTTCATTTACTAATAGCGATACTTGGTTCAATAATCACAAGAGGAGGAGGTGCAATTGGAAAAGGCCGGGTGCTACAGGGCTATTTCAGGTAGATTATATCTGCTGGTATCAAACATAGGCCTTAATTTGTGGAAGAAATTTCTGAGAATGTACGTTCGGAGCACAGTATTGTATGGTAGTGAAACATGGACTGTGAGAAAACCGGAATGGAAGAGAATCGAGTCATTTGAGATGTGGTGCTAGAGACGAATGTTGAAATTTAGGCGCTCTGATAAGGTAAGGAATGGGAAGGGTCTACGCAGAATCGGAGAGGAGGGTAGCATTCATCTTACGCTAGCTGAGGAGAACCCTACGTCATAGTGATAACGCTACGTCATCGTGAAGTAAAAACCTAAATCGACTTCATCAGTACGTATATCGATCTTTACAGTTGTACCACACGCGTTGCACGCTAACGTGAAAGCTAAATGTAAATACATGTGTAGAAACGAAGTTATACCAGTTATTAAGTTGGAATCCTAACAACTTTGCATGTTATTGTGTGTGTTTCTTGAACGTAATGAATGTCTGAACGAAGGAACCATAACGAAGGTAAAAAAAAAGAAACTCTAGGAGTCATTTTTTTAAAATCCGATGAGTCATCCATAAATCATGTGGACAGAAACGTGAAATAATTAATTATTGAGCTGTAATCCAAAGAATTTTGGATGTTATTGGGTATTTCATGAACATAACGAAAGTCAAAAAAAGCTTGAAGTCATTTTTAAAAAATCCCATGAGTAGTGCATGATTGCATCGACAGAAACGTGAAATAATTAATTATTAAGGTCTAATCCCAAGAATGTGGGATGTTATTGTGTGTTTCATGAACATAACGAATATCTCAACGAAGGAACAAAAACAATAACGTAAGTCAAAAAAACCGAGTAGTCATATTTTTAAAAAATCCGATTAATTGTGCGTAAATCATGTGGTTAGAAACGTGAAATAGGTAGAAATTGAAGTGTTTCGTATTTTTATAAAAGCCAATGGATTGTACATAATTCGCTTCGAACAGTAACTACCGGTGCAGTGTGATCTAAAGGGGAATGGTGGCCTAAAACAAACTGTAGGGAATCTAGATGCCTGACTGAGAGACACTGGGAGAGTCTTACGGAAACGTAATTCAACTACGAAACAAGACGCTTACGAAACACTCGTTCAACCGATTCTTGGGTACCGTTCATTAATCTCGGACGTTTACCAGATTGAATTAAAACAGGAGATAGAGACGATGTAACACACAATTGGACGTTTTCCTCACTGGATCATATACAAGGGGCAAGAACATTAGAGAGATGCTCAAAAAGTTCCAGAAAGTCCTTATGCATTGTGGAGGGGTTTAGTATTGAAGTTTCGAGACAGTAATTTCCAAGAAGAATTAATTTTGCCAAGATCGGTAGTACTTCTTTTTATTGATATTGCCGATTTCTAAAAATCTACTTTCTCATCGTCGGACCTTGTAACATTATTAGACGCACATGATTTTTACGACACTGAAAGTGGCAAGAAGCACTAGCAAGTCACAAATAAAATACCAAACTATTAAAACATACATGGTGTACGATGTCCCAGCATACACAGTGAAACGTTTTGTGGGACATCAGCGCAACATGTCGGATGTTTTAATTGTTTGCTGTTTCATTTTTGACATACCAGTGTTCCTTGACACTGACTGTCAGTGTTGTAAAAAGCATGTACACCTAATAATGTTACAAGATCCAATGACGACAACATAGATTAGTCGAAACCGGTAATAGTAATAAAATGAATTACTAGTGATTTTCGCAAATTTGATTCTTCAAGAATAATTTGAGCTTCAGATAGCCCTCAACGATTGACTCAGTGTCAAACATTTATAATATTATTCGTTCGGTAGTTATATATTGATACCTGAAGTACCCTCCGCCGTACCCCGTAAGGTGGTTACTGGAGTACAGATACAGACGTAGATGAACTATAGTGCAAGCTTTTGTCTCAACTGTCCATCTGGAGAAGGTTCTCGGTATATCATATGGCGTAACAAAACCTGAAAGGACTACTTGGATGAAACACTTGTGAACAAATACTTCAGCTGACTAAAAGTATATCACAATTGCAAAAGATTATTAAAATTTTATGTGCGAAACATCCACCTTCATTAAGATTTTACGTGCACTTACAGGCTGAAGCACGTTAAGCATGGTTTCGAAAACAACTTCAACAGTTTTGTAGCTTACAAAACCAAACACGAAATGAGTCACGTCCAAAACCTGCAGATGACATCATGAAATACGATGGCTGCCGGGGGTGCTAAATAACGTGATGCATCCTCTGTAAATGTTCTGTAAATGATTGTTAAATGGGATAACTGGAAGTTTTAGCCGTCTGATGCTTCAGTTGAGGACGAAACAAAAGAAAGCGGGCTCCCGAAGTTCATCGATCGCTGCCGACAGCTGTCGTCCCTGGAGATCGCTCACATTAGTTTCCACTGGCAGAGTCGACCACATCATAGGAGCCGCCCGTTAAGAGCAGGAACCACAACTTTACTCTTAAAATACATATGCATACGCAAGTGAATATGCATGTCACATGTAGGAATGCCACAGAGAGCTCAAAGGAGAACCACACAAAAATAAAGTTCCACAGGAAATGTCCCTTGCGTAATCTGGCAGTAAATTCCCGATATTAACATTGCTCCGTAACCATCAATTCATTAAGAAAAAGGACTGTGCAGTAGATTAGTGCCATTGACGAAGGTTTCTGGAAACAAAGTGTAGCGTATCAATCTTCAAAGCATGGACATGTTGACACTGTAATTTAAATGAACAGCACAGTCAATCATCACAGAAATCGCAGGATCATTATCTCAGGAGCATTCATTTCCAGCAGTTACGGGTGTTATGTCTTAATGTTTGCTGCATCTAATTGCACAATGTTCTCAACCAGATTTACACTTTTCTGCCTTATACTTCAGCCCAAAATTGCAGATGAAGTTGTTTGTTACAACAAACAGAAGAAATCTAATTTAACTCTTTCACAATAATCATCATCAAACATTACCATAACTCCGTAAGTTTAAAAAGAAATGTGACTGCAGATTGACTACTGCTAGGTTGCCACCAATTTGGAACTGCATCCGTTGTGTTCGTGCTATGTTATTCAATGTGGAAGAAATCAAATGGACATAAACCTGGCTATAAGCACATATAGTGTTCGCTGACCGAATTACTCTTTCTTTTTACGCCTAACAACTTTTGGTGATAAGCTTATGACATTTGAGAAAAATGCCATCGTCGGTTCTAGAATGTGAAACTATAGTACTTTGATGGTGAAGGACTGTAGTTTCATCACTCGCATGAAAGGGTAATAAAAATTTCCCGTATTCTAATGCCGCAAATTTTACATTTAAAAATATTAGGTACAATTTTCCGCCTCTAGTGGAATTTTCGTAACAGTTTCATCGATGTAACAGCGCAAAAAATATCCCTAAAGGATAAGTAAATTAGGGGCAATTAGTTTTACTTCAAGAGAATGATATTTGAAAGTCGACAGTAATGTGATATGAAAACTTCTTGACAATGATGAGCGCAAATATTCATAATCGTTTTTGTCTCTCGGCATCATCACACATCCGTACCGGCCTTCTAGACTACAGTATGCTTGAATTATTTTTTTTTTTAAATCGGATTCTCATGTACATGTATCAGATCAGTAACATATGCTAATAATGACGCACGAACTGTAGTTAAATTAGGTGAACGTTACGTAGTTATCAATAACGTAATTGATAATAACTAATTAGATAATTCTTGACATATTTCCACGAATCAAACATTTGAATTGACCTGAATGAGGTGCATTAGTGGGTGAGTGGGTTGATGGGTAGGTGGCTGTGCAGCTGGAAGTGTAGCGCATATTGCCCTATTTTCGATCGTAACACTTCTCCCAACCATGGGAAAGAATGTATACTCGTAAGCAACAATATTACGAACGAATATAAGGTAATATGCGCTATCCCCTGCATCCACCGACTCATCCACCCACCCACTAATATATATAATTATTCCTTAGCCTGTGACTGACACACCTACTTGGGAAGCGAACTTGACAATTGCGCCGTAGGAGATGCCCTCATGAACGGATAATTAAGCAAAATAAAAGTGCAAGTAGAGACTAAAATTTTTTTCGATGTGTTGGTCGCTGTTCCAGGCGACAGTATGTCGAGTGTAAGTGTAAAGGATTGAAACTTAAGAAACTGGAGTTAAAAGTACTTATTTTTCTTGCATACAACTAAACGATTTGGGGAAAAAATCACATAACGATGGTATATCTTGACAATTGGCAAATGCTGTGCAGAAGTCTTTGCTGTGGTATTTTCAATCTCAGTATTTCGTACTCGCATCGGCAGTACATTTACTAAAATTGAAACGATACAGATAAGGTTGCGACAGTCCTACTCAATGACGACACAAGAAAGTAGTATTTCACATCACTTTGTCACCTTATTGCACTTATTGCTGAAATTTATATCAGCGTGCATGTTTGCATTGTGCATTACGTGTGTCCGAAGTATTTATTAGACATATTTGAATCTGATACGAAGCTACGACACTTAAGGAAGGAAGTTGGCAGTTAACGCCTTGTCATTGATTTAGGCATTAGAGAGTGTAGCCGGCCGCGGTGGCCGAGCCGTTCTAGGCACTTCAGTCTGGAACCGCGCGACCGCTACGGTTTCAGGTTCGAATCATGCCTCGGGCATGGGTGTGTGTGATGTTCTTAGGTTAGTTAGGTTTAAGTGGTTCTAAGTTCTAGGGGACTGATGACCTCAGACGTTGAGTCCCATAGTACTCAGAACCATTTGAACCATTAGAAAGTGTGGACAAGTCCGGAAGGCCACGTATTGTAGGGAAAGGCAATCATTTCAAAATCATTCTCCTCGAGTTATTTAAGAGAACCATGTAAAGCTTAAAGTATCGTGCTTGTAAACACCTGGAACTAAAAATTGTGATCTATTAGTAGGGTGAAAATCGTACTCCAATAGGGGCAATTTATACTGAACCTTTTGTTATACAATTAATAAAATTATATCACACATTTACTTTATCACAATTTTTTGTGAAGATCGGTAAATTACATTATGTATGCTTATCGTTACTTGGAACCTGTGCTCTAACTATCTTAATTAGATGCTTATTACTTTAAGTACACATTAACAATATGTCAATCTAAGACAACAATCTTGAGATATCCGTCACAAGTTTTTGTTCTAGAAATATTTGTATCTGGCAAACAAAATTAAGGTTGACGTTTTATAATTCTTCAGTATTTAGGTTCCATCCTGTTGATATTACGTTAGTGTCTGCGGTATAGTTTCCTCCAAGTAGTACCCTGAAATATCCCAAAATATTTCAAACCCGTAGCTCAAACAGATTTTTGTGCATAAAGTAAACGGGACAGGACCTTTTACTCTCAGGAAATTAATTTCAAAGTTATATTTGATCCATGTCGGACTTCTATTGTTTTTAAAACACACCAGTGGCACCACCACCTTGATTTACATGTTCTCTATCTCCTCTCTTCCTTTTCTTGTTTCTCATCGATATTCTGGAGTATTTAGTTGCCTCAGTGACCCAGTTTTGAGTTTCGGCCACTCTCAAGGAAACAACTGCGAAAGGTGGCTATCAATATTGACTCCAGCATACATTCCCAACGACCCTAGCACTTCAAACTGTTAACAACCCCACATCAACAGATTTTACAGACGTAATATCTTTCAAGAATATCATAATAGCAGCAACTCAAGCTACGGAACAGCTTACAAAGAAAACTGAGCTTGAAAACTAAAGATCGACAAGGGAAAAATAGGACCATGGCAAAGTGTATATTCTAACACGGCTGTCAACATGAAATACAGTCCAATAGTATATGAATCTCTTATTTCAATAGTGGTACGAGTCCATTTCTGATCGTTGTGAGATACAGAGCCCTAAAGTTAAAAGACCGCTGAAACTTTAGGACTCTGTATCTCAGAATGAAGTAAATATACTCGAATATTTCTGGTATCTCAACTGTAGATTTTTCAGCGCTCTTTTAACTTTAGCGCTGAAACTTTAGGACTCTGTATCTCAGAATGAAGTAAATATACTCGAATATTTCTGGTATCTCAACTGTAGATTTTTCAGCGCTCTTTTAACTTTAGGACTCTGTACCTCAGAATGAACAAAAATGGACTTGTACCACTATTGAAATAAGCCATTCACATGTTTCTCGCCGGCCGATGTGGCCGAGCGGTTACGGGCGCTACAGTCCGGAACCGCGCGATCGCTACGGTCGCAGGTTCGAATCCTGCCTCGGGCATGGATGTGTGCGACCTCTTTAGGTTAGTTAGGTTTAAGTAGTTCTAAGTTCTACCGGAGTGATGACCTCAGAAGCTAAGTCACGTAGTGCTCAGGGCCATTCCATTCCGTTCCATATGTTTCTCGAACAGGAATCTAATGGCAACGTTGACGTATAAAAGCGGAGGAGACATGGGTATGAACGCGTACCAAGAGATATTTAAGTTGATTGTTATACAACTTCCTGGTGTCCTATTCGCTCTCTCAACCACAGTTTTATTCAAAAAATCTAAACATGGGTTTTAGATGAAAAATAAAGTATCGGTATTTTTTATGCGGATTCACAAGCAAGTTACCTTAAACTGAATGTCTGGACGGTGATGTAGAGCATGCTCCTTTAAACGCGAGCACCCTACCTTGACCATTGCGTTACCTCACTCGGTAGCGACGTCAAAATCAAATAAAGCTCTACATGGCTACAGTTATTTTGACTGGTATGTGACGACTGCACATTCACGCATTCGTGTGTAAATCATCATCATCAGGCACTAAAGGCAACTCCTCGTTGATGTAGCCATCCAGCTCTGTTTCTCGACATATTTATCAGTTGGATGCAGTTGCTGCAGTTCATTGTACTGATAACACTTTGTAATACCGGTGTTCTGGGCTTGTGAAAGACGATTTTAATGAAGCAGTTTTGTCAAATTAAATTAGTGTCCAATTAATTTAGTTTTTCTTCTCTGTATCATATTAAACAATGTAATTATCTCTTCATTATCTCTTAATATCTCTTCATTAGATTTTCTCTCAGACTATGAGCTGATGACAGCGCGTGTTAGGGCACCGCTTCCGTGATTCGAGGAGGTGCGCTAGACCCAGCGGGTTAACGACAAGGGTCGGTGTGCCGACAAGCCTGGTTGTGGTTTTCAGGCGGTTTTTCACTTCCCGCTCGGTGAATACCGGCCTGGTTCCCAGATCATGTCCATGTTCAAAAACATTTATAACGCGACAGCAAACATTCACATGAGGTAACGGCAGACGCAGACAGTTGGGGTAGACGAACTCCGTCCAGTGGAGGAAAGGGATAGTGACAGGTAGTAAAAATGGTTAAAAAGGCTCTGAGCACTATGGGACATCTGAGGTCATCAGTCCCCTAGAACTTAGAACTCCTTAAACCTAACTAACCTAAGGACATCACACACATCTATTCCAGAGGCAGGATGCGAACCAGCGACCGTAGCACTCGCGCGGTTCCAGACTGAAGCGCCTAGAACCGCTCGGCCACCACGGCCGGCTGACAGGTAGTACATACGGCTATCCTTCACCACTAACATGCCGATTCCTTGAAGATACGGGATAAACACTAGGCAAAAGAAGAAGAAGTTTTTTATTTCTTATCTTAACTTTTGTTCTTATTTGTGTTAGGTTTATCTGTCACAATTATATTAGTCTTGCTTGTGTTTATTTTCAGTTTGTGATTGTGCAGGGCATCAGACAAAATTTTTAAGATGTAGTTAAAACCCTTACTAGCACCTGCTAAGATTCGAAAGCAATGTATTTGCTAACCATTAATTTTGATGAAATTATGTCATTTACATTGTTTGTGTTCGAATTTCTTTAAAGAAATGAAATAAATGCGAACAACGTTGTCGCACGCCTTTTTGCCACCCTCGAACTTAACGCATTGATATCTACTTCAGTATTCTAGTATTTGTGTAGACAGAAAACAAATCTTTTATCGCACCAATCTATTTCGATTTTGTTTTTTCATACTCTATCTTCCAGTCAACTCCATTTCCTCTTCACCTCAGTTCTTCTTTCTAACACAGTTCGTAGCGGCATTACAGTACCCGTGGTCTACACTTTGAAACTCAGAATGTTACAGCGCATTTGCACAGCCATGTGTGCCAAGGAACATTGCTGCTCGATGAATTGGAGTGACCTGGCTGGTATGAAACAACTGCAGCAATCACAAATCAGAGTTTTTAAAAAATGGCAGACTGAAATCCGGTCTATAAAGGGCCATTGCTTCAAGGTAACGCACTGTTCATCCTTTATGGGCTATAAGATGAAACCCAAAATATCTCAGTAAAGTTTCACACGTCTAGGACATAGCTGCGCTGGGAGAGACAATGAGCGATATGAACTTCAATTCATGTAGAGGCTGACCTTGTAATTTTAGACCTTGCACATTGAGCCTCGCAATCCTCTTCACATGGTGACATGAATAGTATGCTGTTGGCAACATGTAACAGAAACTTTCACCTAGAATGAGACGGGATCTTTCTCATTTTCTACCCCAGCTCGTACTGAACTATTACCGAAGCAATATTTTGATTTACGTAGTCGTCGAACTATCGTCCTTGAAGTGTCCACTTTGGGTTTGAGAGTATCACTTATCAAAACCACATCAACTGTGATCGAGTAAACGATGCCTCTGCACTCTCTATCACGTAGTAACACTCTACTGGCAATTATAATCCTTCGATCGAGCAACAATACCTTACCAGGAAGTCTTCTGACCCAGAAAATGATCTATGTTTTTATTATTGGGTGATAGGTGTTCTAGGTCCTTATTGTGTGTATGAAATCTTATGGGACTTAACTGCTAAGGTCATCAGTCCCAAAGCTTACGCACTTTTTTTTTTTGGTCATCAGTCTACTGACTGGTTTGATGCGGCCCGCCACAAATTCCTTTCCTGTGCTAACCTCTTCATCTCAGAGTAGCACTTGCAACCTACGTCCTCAATTATTTCCTTGACGTATTCCAATCTCTGTCTTCCTCTACTGTTTTTGCCCTCTACAGCTCCCTCTAGTAACATGGAAGTCATTCCCTCATGTCTTAGCAGATGTCCTATCATCCTGTCCCTTCTCCTTATCAGTGTTTTCCACATATTCCTTTCCTATCCGATTCTGCGTAGAACCTCCTCATTCCTTACCTTATGAGTCCACCTAATTTTCAACATTCGTCTATAGCATCACATTTCAAATGCTTCGATTCTCTTCTGTTCCGGTTTTCCCGTAGTCCATGTTTCACTACCATACAATGCTGTACTCCAGACGTACATCCTCAGAAATTTCTTCCTCAAATTAAGGCCGGTATTTGATATTAGTAGTCTTCTCTTGGCCAGAAATGCCTTTTTGCCATAGCGAGTCTGCTTTTGATGTCCTCCTTGCTCCTTCCGTAATTGGTTAATTTACTGCCTAGGTAGCACAATTCCTTAACTTCATTGACTTCGTGACCATCAATCCTGATGTTAAGTTTCTCGCTGTTCTCATTTCTACTACTTCTCTTTACCTTCGTCTTTCTCCGATTTACTCTCAAACCATACTGTGCACTCATTAGACTGTTCATTCCGTTCAGCAGATCATTTAATTCTTCTTCACTTTCACTCAGGATAGCAATGTCATCAGCGAATCGTGTCATTGATATCCTTTCACCTTGTATTTTAATTCCAATCCTGAACCTTTCTTTTATTTCCATCATTGCTTCCTCGATGTACAGATTGAAGAGTAGGGGCGTAAGGCTACAGCCTTGTCTTACACCCTTCTTAATACGAGCACTTCGTTCTTGATCGTCCACTCTTATTATTCCCTCTTGGTTGTTGTACATATTGTATATGACCCGTCTCTCCCTATAGCTTACCCCTACTTTTTTCAGAATCTCGAACAGCTTGCACCATTTTATATTGTCGAACGCTTTTTCCAGGTCGAGAAATCCTATGAAAGTGTCTTGATTTTTCTTTAGCCATGCTTCCATTATTAGCCATAAGGTCAGATTTGCCTCTCTCGTCCCTTTACTTTTCCTAAAGCCAAACTGATCGTCACCTAGCGCATTCTCAATTTTCTTTTCCATTCTTCTGTATATTATTCTTGTAAGCAGTTTCGATGCATGAGCTGTTAAGCTGATTGTGCGATAAGTCTCGCACTTGTCAGTTCTTTCCGTCTTTGGAATTGTGTGGATGATGCTTTTCCGAAAGTCAGATGGTATATCGCCAGACTCATATATTCTACACACCAACGTGAATAGTCGTTTTGTTGCCACTTCCCCCGATGATTTTAGAAATTCTGATGGAATGTTGTCTATCCCATCTGCCTTATTTGACCGTAAGTCCTCCAAAGCTCTTTTAAATTCCGATTCTAATACTGGATCCCCTATCTCTTCTAAATCGACTCCTATTTTTACTTCTATCACATCATACAAATCTTCACCCTCATAGAGGCTTTCAATGTATTCTTTCCACCTATCTGCTCTCTCCTCTGCATTTAACAGTGGAATTTCCGTTGCACTCTTAATGTTACCACCGTTGCTTTTAATGTCACCAAAGGCTGTTTTGACTTTCCTGTATGCTGAGTCTGTCCTTCCGACAATCACATCTTTTTCGATGGCTACACATTTTTCCTGCACTTCCTATTTATTTCATTCCTCAGCGGCTTGTATTTCTGTATTCCTGATTTTCCCGGAACATGTTTGTACTTCCTCCTTTCATCAATCAACTGAAGTATTGCTGGCCGGAGTGGCCGTGCGGTTCTAGGCGCTACAGTTTGGAGCCGAGCGACCGCTACGGTCGCAGGTTCGAATCCTGCCTCGGGCATGGATGTTTGTGATGTCCTCAGGTTAGTTATGTTTAATTAGTTCTAAGTTCTAGGCGACTGATGACCTCAGAAGTTAAGTCGCATAGTGCTCAGAGACATTTTTTTGAACTGAAGTATTTCTTCTGTTACCCATGGTTTCTTCGCAGCTACCTTCTTTGTACCTATGTTTTCCTTCCAAACCTCTGTGATGGCCCTTTTTAGAGATGTCCATTCCTCTTCAACTGTACTGCCTACTGCACTATTCCTTATTGCTGTATCTATAGCGTTAGAGAACTTCAAACGTATCTCGTCATTCCTTAGTACTTCCGTATCCCACTTCCCTGCGTATTGATTCTTCCTGACCAATGTCTTGAACTTCAGCCTACTCTTCATCACTACTATATTGTGATCTGATTCTATATCTGCTCCTGGGTACGCCATACAATCCAGTATCTGATTTCGGAATGTCAGACCATGATGTAATCTAATTGAAATCTTCCCGTATCTCCCGGCCTTTTTCAAGTATACCTCCTCCTCTTGTGATTCTTGAACAGGGTATTCACTATTACTAGCTGAAACTTGTTACAGAACTCAATTAGTCTTTCTCCCCTTTCATTCCTTGTCCCAAGCCCATATTCTCCTGTAACCTTTTCTTCTACTCCTTTCCCTACAACTTCATTCCAGTCGCCCATGACTATTAGATTTTCGTCCCCCTTTACATACTGTATTACCCTTTCAATATCCTCATACACTTTCTCTATCAGTTCATCTTCAGCTTGCGACGTTGGCATGTATACCTGAACTATCGTTGTCGCTGTTGGTCTGCTATCGATTCTGATTAGAGCAACCCGGTCACTGAACTGTTCACAGTAACACACCCTCTGCCCTACCTTCCTATTCATAATGAATCCTACACCTGTTATACCATTTTCTGCTGCTGTTGATATTACCCGATACTCATCTGACCAGAAATCCTTGTCTTCCTTCCACTTCACTTCACTGACCCCTGCTATATCTATATTGAGCCTTTGCATTTCCCTTTCTAGATTTTCTAGTTTCCCTACCACGTTCAAGCTTCTGACATTCCACGCCCCGACTTGTAGAACGTTATCCTTTCGTTGATTATTCAATCTTTTTCTCATGGTAACCTGCCCCTTGGCAGTCCCCTCCCGGAGATCCGAATGGGGGACTATTCCGGAATCTTTTGCCAATGGAGAGATCATCATGACACTTTTTCAAATACAGGCCACATGTCCTGTGGATACACGTCACGTGTCTTTAATGCATTGCCTTCTGCATCCTCATGTCGTTGATCGTTGCTGGTTCTTCCGCCTTTAGGGGCAATTTCCCACCCCTAGGACAAGAGAGTGCCCTGAACCTCTATCCGCTACTCCACCCTCTTTGACAAGGCCGTTGGCAGAATGAGGCTGACTTCTTATTCAGGAAGTGTTCGGCCACCAATGCTGATTATTTATCAAAATTTAGACAGTGGCAGGGATCGAACCCGGGACCGAAAACGTTTTGATTATGAATCCAAGACGCTACCCCTAGACCACGGGTACACAATGCTTGACGTAAATTATGCTAAGAAGCCTAGTATTTCGAGTATTTTGCGAAACACGCTCACCCATGCCCGAGGGAGGACTCGAACCTCCGCCGGGAGCAGGATCCTTATTGTCAAACGTTTCCTCTCCAGAGCCAGGCTCTTCACCTGGGTAAAACGCTTGCACCCTATGAGCACGACTGCTTATACGACATGAGCAAAATAAAAGTGACCCGTAAAATATTTATAAGACTGACTCGAAACGGACCCTTCCTGGAGCACAGCAGTGTGTGTAAGTTAACCATGGACTATGGAGCAATTGGAAGATATAGGAATCGAAGTGGTTGGGATGTGGTGTTACATATAGAAGCTGAGAACTAAATTGACTGTTACAGGTGAGAAATGGAAAGGACAACTGCACAACATAGAAAACGCTGGAAAACGTGATTTCTATTTATCTGTCGGCTATAGATAAATGTTTTCTCTTGTGTATCTTCGACATCTTCTGACCCGAGTAATTCACTGTCTCACTACTATTGAGTGAGAGGAGCAAACGTGTTTAGTGACCTGTTGAATACAATACAAAATGGTGCTCACGATAACTCAGCGGGATTCATTTCGAGTATTTTGCGAAATACAATTCGTGGAAAATGTGTGCGGAAGTATATGAGCAACAGTTTAAGATTCAAAATATTTTGACAAAACTTGCAGAAAAGTGTGTAATGAAAAATGGCACAAAATGGGCTCCGTAGCGATGTTTATCAAATAGGATCAGACCTGCGTAAGTCCTATCGCAAATATTTTTTTAAACAGTTTTAATTTTCCCATCTTGTATCTTACGTCCTCTATAGTCTCCTATTACTTTACAACTCCACGTCTATCGTTCCATATAAGTGATACCCTGATATCTTAACATACATCCTATATTGCCGTAAGTTTTTCTAGATCGAGTTTGCCACATATTCCTTTTCTCGCAGATTCTCCATAATAGAGTCTTTCCATCTCTTACCTCAATAGTCCGTTTATATCCGGTACACCTCATCTGAACCGCTGTTAACATTTATTTCCCAATTTCTCTACATTCTATGATTATCTTCCACACAATGCTACGCTCCAGACGGAGATTTACAGAAGATAAGTTCTCAAATTAACGCTTACTTTTTTTTTTTTTTATCAGAGAACTTCGCGTGAAGAATGGCCTCTTTGGTTTACTGGTCCATTCCTTACACCTGCTTAACTACACTGAGGGGACAAAAGTCATGGGATACTTCCTGATATCATGTCGGACATTCTTTGCCCGGCATAGTGCTGCAACTAGATGTGGCATGCACTGAACAAGACGTAAGTCGCCGGCAGAAATACTGAGGCGTACTGACTATCTCTTTTTTTTGTCATCAGTCTTCTGACTGGTTTGATGCGGCCCGCCACGAATTCCCCTCCTGTGTTAATTCTTCATCTTAGAGTAGCACTTGCAAAATACGTCCTCAATTATCTGCTGGCTGTACTCCAATCTCTGACTTCCTCTACAGATTTTGCCTCCTACACCTCCATTTAGTACCATAGAAGTCACTTCCTCATGGGTTAATAGATGTCCTATCATTATGTCCCTTCTCCTTATCAGTGTTTTCCACATATTCCTTTCATCTCCGATTCTCCAGAGAACGTCCTCATTCCTTACCTTATCAGTCCACCTGATTTTCAACATTCGTCTGCAACCCCACCTCGGAAATGCTTAGATTCTCTTTTGTTCCGGTTTTCCCACAGTACACGTTTTACTACCATACAATACTTTACTCCAGACGTACATTCTCTTCCTAAAATTGGGCCGGCCGAAGTTGCCGTGCGGTTCTAGGCACTGCAGTCTGGAACCGCGGGACCGCTACGGTCGCAGGTTCGAATCCTGCCCCGGGCATGGATGTGTGTGACGTCCTTAGGTTAGTTAGGTTTAACTAGTTCTAAGTTCTAGGGGACTAATGACCTCAGCAGTTGAGTCCCATAGTGCTCAGAGCCATTTTTTTCCCTCAAATTAAGGGCGTTATTTGATATTAGTAGACTTCTCTTGGCCAGGAATGAACTTTTTTTCGTTCTAGTCTGCTTTTGATCTCCACCTTACTCCGTCCGTCTCTCGTTAATTTACTGCCTAGGTAGAAGAATTACTTAACTTCATCCACTTCGTGACCCTCGACCCTGATATTCTCATTTCTACTACTTCTAATTACCTTTGTCTTTCTTCGATTTACTCTCATTCCATACTCTGTACCTTCTTTTTATTTCCATCATTACTTCCTCGATCTACAGATTGAAGAGTAAGGGCGAAAGGCTACACCCTTGTCTTACACCCTTTTCAATACGAGCACTTCGTTCTTGGTCGTCCATTCTTATTATTTCCTCTTGGCTGTTGTACATATTGTATATGACCCGTCTCTCCCTACAGATTACCACTATTTTTCTCAGAATTTCGAACATTTTGCACCATTTCATATTGTAGAAGGCATTTTCCAGGTCGACCAATCCTATGAATGTGTCTTGATTTTTTCTTAGTCCTACTTCCATTATTAACCGCAACGTCAGAATTGCCTCTCTCGTGCCTTTACCTTTCCTGAAGCAAACTGATCGTCATCTAGCGCATCCTCAATTTTCTTTTCCATTCTTCTGTAAATATTACTGTCAGCAACTTGGATGCATGCGCTGTTAAGCTGATTGTGCGATAGTTCCGCAACTGTCAGCTCTTTCCGTCTTCGGAATTGAGTGGATGATGTTTTTCCGAAAGTCAGATGGTACGTCGCCAGAATCTTACATTCTACTCACCACCGTGAACAGTCGTTTTGTTGCAGCAACCCTGAACGATTTTAGAAATTGTGATGGAATGTTATCTATCCCTTCTGCCTTATTTGATCTTAAGTCCTCCAAAGCTCTTTTAAATTCTGATTCTAATACTGCGCTCCCTGTATCTTCTAAATGGACTCCTGTTTCTTCTTCTATCACATCAGACAGATCTTCCCCCTCATATAGGGTTTCAATATATTATTTCCACCTTTCCTCTCTCGTCTGCGATTAACAGTGGAATTCCCGTTGCATTCTTAATGTTATCACCCTTGCTTTTAATGTCACCGAAGGTTGTTTTGACTTTGCTGTATGCTGCATCAGTCCTACCGACAATCATTTCTTTTTGGATTTCTTCACATTTTTCGTGCAGCCATTTCGCCTTAGCTTCCCTGCACTTCCTATTTATTTCATTCCTCAGCGACTTGTATTTCTGTATTCCTGAGTTTTCCGGAACAGTTTTGTACTTCCTGCTTTCATCGATCAACTGAACTATTTCCTGTATTACCCATTGTTTCTCCGCAGTTAGCTTCTTTGTACCTATGTTTTCCTTCCCAACATCTGTTATGGCCATTTTTAGAGATGCCCATTCCTCTTCAACTGTATTGCCTGTTGAGCTATTCCTTATTGTTGTATCTATAGCCTTAGACCGTATCTCTTCATTCCTTAGCACTTCCGTATCCCACTTCTTTGCGTATTGATTCTTCCTGACTCAAGTCTTAAACTTCAGCCCACTCTTCATCACTACTATGTGGTGATGTGAGTGTACATTTGCTCCTGCGTACGCCTTACAATCCAGTACCCGATTTCGGAATCCCAGTCTGTCCATAATGTAATATAGCTGAAATCTTTCCGTATCACCCAGCTTTTTCCAAATATAGCTCCTCCTCTTGTGATTCCTGAACGGAGTATTCGCTATTACTATCTGAAATTTATTACAGAACTCAATCTTTCTCCTTTCTCATTCCTTGACCCAAGCCCATATTCACCTGTAACCTTTTCTTCTACTCCTTCCCCTACAACTGCATTCCAGTCCCCCATGAGTATTAAATTTTCATCTCTTTTTACATAGTGTATTACCCTTTCAGTATCCTCATACAGACACTCTCTCTTCATCTTCAGATTGCGACGTCCGTATGTATAGCTGAACTATCGTTTGCGGTGTTGGTTTGATGTCGATTCTGATAAGAATTACCCTATCACTGAACGGTTCACAGTAACATACGCTGTGCCCCGTTATACCATTTTCTGCTGCTGCTGATATTACCCTATACTCATCTGACCAGAAATCCTTGTCTTCTTTCCACTTCAATTCACTAACCCCTACAATATCTAGATTGTACATTTGCATTTCCAGTTTCAGATTTTCTAGTTCCCCTACCCTGTTCAAGCTCCTAACATTCCACGCCCCGACTCGTAGAATGTTGTTATTTCTTTGATTATACAATCATTTTCTCATGGTAACCTCCCCCTTGGCAATCCCCTCCCGGAGATCCGAATGGGGGACTATTACGGAATCTTTTGCTAACGGAGATATCATCATGACACTTCTTCAATTACAGACCACATGTCCTGTGGATACACTTTACGTGTCTTTAATGCAGTGGTTTCCATTTCCGCCTGCGTCCTCGTGCCGTTGATCTTTGTTGATTCTTCTGCCTTCATGGGCAGTTTTCCACCTCTAGGACAAGAGAGTGTCGTGAACGTCTGTCCGGGCCTCTGCCCTATTTTACAAGGGAGAATGGTAGTGTATTTTTATGCCGGAAGTCTTCGGCCGCTAATGCTGATTATTAATCCAAATTTAAGCAGCTGCGGGATGCGAACCGGGGACCGAAGACGTTTTGTTTATTAATCAAAGACGCTACCCCAAGACCACGGATCTTTTGCCGTCCGTAACAGCGGAAGTGTTACCAGTGCAGGAATTTCGGCTCCAACTGATCTCTCGTTTATGTCCCATAAATGTTCGATGGGGTTCATGACGGATGACCTGGGTGGCTAAATTTTTCGCTCGAGTTTGGAAGGTTCTGCAAACCAATCACGAACAGTTGTGAGTTGGTGACATGACACATTGACTTCCATAAAAATCCCTTCGTTCTTTGGGAAGATGAAGTGCATGAATGTCTGTTTCCAGGTACCTGAACGTAACTATTCCCAGTCAAGGATCGGTTTTTACCCAGAGTTTCATGTCTATTCCACGTAAACACAGCCCACACAATTATGGAACCACCACCACCACCAACTTGCACAGTTCCTTGTTCACAACCCGGCTTCATGGGGTCTGGGCCACACTCGAACACTACCATAAGCTATTACCAAGGGAAATCGAGACTCATCTAATCTGACCACGGTTTTCCGCTCGTCTAGGGTCCAAGCGATATGGTCTTGAGCCATAGGTGGCTCTGTAAGCGATGTCGTGGTGTTTAGAAAGACACTCCCTTCGGTCTTCTGCTGCCATAGCCCATTAACGCCAAATTTCCCCGCACGTACGTCTGACATTGATTTCTGGGTTACGTCATGCAGTGTTGCTTGTCTGTTAGTAGTGAGAGCTCTACGCAAGTGCTGATGCTCTCCTGCGTTAAGTGAAGGCCATTGGTCACTGCATTGTCTGTTGTGAGAGGTAATTCCTGAATTTTCGGCATACCCTTGACAATGTGGATTTCGGAATATCGAATGTGCTAACGATTATCGATACGGGCTATCCTATGGGTCTAGATCCAGTTACCATTCCGTGTTCAAAGCCTGTTAGCTACCGTCTTGCTACCATGATAACGTCAGAAACCTTCCCACATGAATCACCTGAGTACGAATGACAGTACCCTACTTTTATATCTTGTGTAAGTGACACTATCGCACTCTGTGTATCTACGTATCACTATCCGACGACTTTTGTCACCTTATTGTATACTGCTCTGCATCTTATGAACTACTCCGTGGAAATTAATGAAAATGCGGAAGGATGATGCCAGAGGTCTTGCCAAAGGTCTTCCAGTCGCGCACAGAAAATTTGATGTCACATACACTGACAGCGTGAATACTGCGCCGAATGGGGCTGTCCCCACAAAACGAGGTAGCTGAAGGAACGGGAAAAGACAGTGAGTATCAATTAGTTAGCAGTTGCAGTGCGTTGTGGTGGTGTTCTTCATTACAATATGGCCTGGAGACACCATCTGGGTGACTCCACACGGAAAACATCCATCGGGAAACTGGAAGAAGGGAGAAGTACGACGAGATGAGCCTATGAGTTTCGTCGTGCTCACAGCATTGTTTCACTTGTTTAGTGAGCGTCCAGATCCATAGGCACTGCTGCCGGAATCAGAGGAGACAGCTGATTATTGTTATCCACAGCAGCACATGACCGCTACATTGTGCAAGAGCTAGAACTACAAGGAAAGCACTCTGATGCTCCACAGTGGCACCACGAATGCAGTGAGGTGGTATCATTACCTGAAGATGAATATGTTGTATTATTTTCACACACGCACATCGGCGACACCATTGGGGATGGTGCCGAGGGCGTAGGCAGAGGAGCAACGAAGAGTGATTCGCTTGTTCTTCTCCGAACAGACCGGCTTCAATGTGACTAATTCTGTGGCGAGACCTAGGAACGCATAATACACCCAGGAATCTTTTTGAATATGTTCGTTTTGGTGTTCCACACTTTATGATGTGGGGACGCACACGATAGACTTGACGTAGTGACATCTACATTTCTGACCACGGTTGCCATACACTCACCAATCTATGTTACTGTCCCACTGTACTCCTTCTCAGTGGGCGTCTTTCGTCTTTCCAGATGTGTGTTCATTGGTAGATGACAATACATGTCCGTTTTGGGCCAGGTGGAGGAGATCTTGGCCGGCCGCGGTGGCCGTGCGGTTCTAGTCGCTTCAGTCCGGAACCGTAGGACTGCTGCGGTCGCAGGTTCTAATTCTGCCTCGGGCATGGATGTGTGTGATGTCCTTAGGTTACTTAGGTTTAAGTAGTTCTAAGTTCTAGGGGACTGATGACCTAAGAATATAAGTCCCATATTGCTCAGAGCCATTTGGATGATTTTTTGGAGATCTTGGAGAGAGCATTTTCGGAGAATGGATAGGTCTGAACTCTCCTCAGACGCGTCGAGCACTTGTTGGACGCGTAGGGGAGACGTATTTCAGAACGTTCACATACAGTGCTACCCACTCTCTTGATGTTGTTTGTGGTGACCACACACTCAGTTACGAAACATGTCCAGATTGTGGTAACCCCCACAGGACAATCAAGAGTCACGGCGGATTCAGTTTAGTTATTGCCTCCGAATAAAAGTGTAATTTCTGTTCATCTCAGTGTGTATTTTTTTCAGTTATGTTATGAACTAAACTCTGAGAGGTGACATGCCTTTAGATGCACACAGTGACTTGCTCCTCTCATATTTATATCTTACTCTGAGTAATTCGATTTGGGGAAGTATGGCCGAGTATTGTCATTACAAGGCTAGTATTGAGAACTCAGAAGATATGAATACTTTCCTCTCTAATTGTATCTGGTGAAAGGTGCTATTGCTCCACACACGGACTTCCCACACACTGTCTCTCGTCATCCGGGTGGTCCAGTGACAGGCGGGTTCTGCCGATCTTGAAAGGGTTATGCCGACGGGTGTGAGGGAGTCGAGTGGATGCTGTGCAGACGCCGAAATTGTCATAAGAGCGGGGCGACACGCCCACAGGGGCGTGAAGCAGAGGCATGGGCTAGAGATTCCGTTACTTCGCAAAAACTTAGTGAAAACACTTTCTGACGGACTACCAGCGAGGCGTGGGATGGCAGTCAAATTCCCACGTTTTTTGATTGGCTTGCTCAGGGGATGGCTCCGTGACGTAGCAAAATCGGCACAGAAATTATCGCCAAGTATCTCCATCGGTGGAATAGTAGTGCTTCGGCAATAAAGTGGAATTTTCCGCCGGTTTTCGAGTTGCTGATTGGAACGTTTAACCACGGCCACTGTCGTGGGGGCGGCAATGTTCTGTCTTCGGATTGTGCTGGCGCTGTTGAGGGAGTCGACTCTCGCCTTTCGGTCGGTGTAGGTTACAAGACTGAGCTCACGCTGCTCTGGACAGCCTGCCTTCTGTTGGCTGTCTAATACACATTAATTCAATTGTAACTGTTTGACGAAGTTTCTGAAGTTTCGACTTCAACATAACTTTCCGAGTACAGTTGGCAATTGAGCGTTCTGCGTACAAGCGGCCTATGTTGTCCGTGTTGAGCAATTTTGGCTAAAGTTGACTGTGTTGGAGTTACTGTGAGACTTCACTTGTTAAAATCAACCACTGTACTGTCAGTGATTGTGTAGCGAGCCTTCTTTGTCTCCCTCGGAGGCGCATTTGTGTTGCTAGGAAGTCTTTAGTCTGGAACAGCCGGACCAGGATAATTTGTTTCGGGCTGTACTCGCGACGTTATCATCACAGGATGTCGAAGCAACCAGCCATCGCCTCCGGCACGCCAGATCGTGTCCTTGCAGTTAAGAAGACAGCTTGGTAATATATGTTCGCAGCACTGACAGATTAGGGAATTTTGCTATGTGATAATCAGAGCTCAGCAGAGCGCGCCTGTTCCCGTCTTTTCTAACGTGGTTCTGTCTTGGGTGTTCATTGTCTGAGTTCCCACTACTTTAGCAGCAGTTAATGTTGGGTTGGCTGGGTGTTTCTCTTACAAATTGAGTTGCAAGGAACTGGCTCCACATACCACTTGGTCATAAATGTCACAATCTAGTTTATGGACAACTTCACCTTCACAGCATTTATTTGAGTATCCAATTTGACGTATTGTAAATGTTTCATGTGTTTTGTTTATTATTTTGAGTTTAGTCATAATAAATCAAATTGTTATTTTGGACAGAACTTTCATTCTGTAGATTGGTAGAGCAACCCTTTCATTTCTCACTACGTTAATGAAACTTCCCTTTATCAAATTAATTTCTATCAAATTAATACATTGCAGGTGCCAAACTCTTTTCTACTCCACTTGCAGGATCGATTACAGTTAGTTCGCCTTTCTTCTTAATGCATGTGCAACAGCAAAATTCTGAGTTAGAAAAGGGAGGGCTGAGAGCATCATTTCCATATGAATATTCTAGAAGAATTTAGTGTTAAATACACTGCTAGCCCCGGCACCTCGCAAATCCATTTGTTCTTTCTATGTTCATCGAGATACGTTACTTGTTGATGTCACATAATACGAAAGTACAGTGATAAGCCACAGCATTATGACCACTGGTGTAATGGATTGTTTGTCCACCTTTGGAACGAAATAAATCACTTATTCCGCATATCAGGGCTACAATAGTTTGTTAGTAGTTTTGTGGAGGTATGTGGCATTAGATGTCTGAGTCCAGATCATGTAATTCGCGAAAATAACGGACCGTTGATTTGCGTACACGGTGATGGCGCTCGATAGCGACCCAGATGGGTGTCATAGGGTTTACATTAGGCGAATTTGGTCGACGAGACATCAACGTGAGCTGAGTGTAATGCTCCTCAAACCACTATAGGACGGTTCTGGCTCCTAGACAAAGACAATTGTACAGCTGAAAGATGGTGTCACCGTCGGGAAGACATCAGCATTCAATTACTACCACAGGTCCCATGCAGGAGCAGGGGAATCACTCCCATAGCCACTTGTATGCGTGAAGCGCTACGCATTTCGAGCCGCTGTTCACCTCGATTACGGCGTTTGTGGAGATCACCAGCAACCTGGTACAGCAAAAATGTGATTCACCCAAGAGTCGACAGACGTTTCCATTGATCGACAGTCGAGTCGCGATGCTCCCGTGCCCATTACAATAGTAACTCAAGATGTCGAACACTGTACAATCAACGGTGTGCTCCGAAACGCTTGTTCGTGCACCAGCATTGTGCTCTTTCGGCAGGGATGCCACAGTTCACCATCTGCCCTGTTTTACAGAGCAGGTACGTCGCCGAACCCCACGTTATATGAAGAGTCATGTACGTCCAACCATTTAGCGCCTAGTGGTAGTTTCGGTGTTCTACCTCTCCGTAGATGCTCAGGACATCGGCACGTGAACATCTGACCAGCTTCGCCGTTTTCGAGACACTCGTTCTCAGGTTTTGCGTAATAATAATCTACGCTTTGTCAGCGTCGCATATCTCAATGGATTTCCCCATTTGCAGCCCATATATTCGCTGGGGTGATTCCCCATCTGTGTCTACTCGGCTTGCATACTTTTGTTACCGCGTCAATGGCCCGGAACCCCACCAAACGACACCCTACGTCGCAGTGGGCAGTGCTCAGAATGTTTTGGCTGATTTGTGTAACTTCCGTCCTGTATACATACACCCTGTATAGATATTCATTCCCATTTACCGGAAGTACAGCCCCACGAAGAATGCTGACTGATATATACTGTCGACTTAAAGTATTATGATCCCCTACTTAACAGCATGTTGATCCAACAAATGCTGCAGCGATTCTGCTTATCGTGCATTTGAGAACTTCATCGTAGGTTTTCGGAGGTATGCGAGACAGGACGTCTACCTACATGTCACGCTATAACCCTAAATTACTGCCGGCGATTTATGGACGCGAAGTTGGGGACCAATAGCATGCCAGATGTTTTCCTCAGGGCTCACATCTATCGAATCTTCTGGCCAAGACATCAGTTCGAATTTCCTTTCATACACTGCAGCATGATTCTAGCCTTTTGACACGGTGTTCCTGCTACAACGTGAAGTGCGTATTGGGGAGGATACGAAGAAGGAAATGGTTTAGACTGTCCAGAATAATGATCACGAAGGTCACTGCTATCACGGTGTTTTCGATTTTTCCGCGGTGAATGCTACCCATAGTATAATACAATCCACACTGGCCTGCATCCTTGGTGCAGTGCATGTTTCGAGGACTGGTTCGCCTGGATTACGATGTATTCGGACATGATTGACGACTTGGTATAACAAGCTTTCCCGTTGCTATTGGTCCACGGTTCATTTTCCATGACGTCGTGCTCAGTGCGTCATGTTCAGAAATATGCGCAGTACAATGTGATCCCAAAGATTCGTGCCTGCACTAGCATTATACTCTGACGTTAGATATAACACAGATTGTCTGTGTGTCCTAGTTTACAGAGTGGGCAAGCCTCCGTCATCCAAGTTCTGTAGTGAGTCACGGTCACCCAACACATCAATGCCTACTCGTGGTTTCCTCGCCTTTCAGCCACGTTCCAGAGATGCTCACGACAGCAGGAAGCGAACAGGCTATCTGTTACGCCACCAGGGGAATTCAGTGTAACAACGGGCAGTGGTCATAGTGTTCTGGCTCATTATTGCATATGATATGGAGTAAATGAAGGCATATTTAAAATGTTTTACATCCTTCACAAAAAACTCGTAGCGTCGGTGCGCAGTATTTCTATAATTGTGTGTATATATTTTGAAGTTGATATTTAGTAGTAATACTGATACCTCGTGGAATCGTTCTGTTTCCACCATGCCATAGGCAACAGTCAAATGGAAAAGAGACACACTGAAACAAGTAAATTAACTGTTGGTTACTTCAAAAGTAATCGCCATATCCCACTGTGAGGCAAGAAGCACAATGCCTTCATAGAAAAATATCTGTGGTTACCTACGGTGCGATGATTATACTGAGGCCGAAACGTCTTCGTCCGAAGAAAATCGACGGTCATGAATTTCGTTCTTGAGCGATCCAAAAATAAGGAAATCGTATGGAGAGACATCGGGACTGTATGGAGAATATTTCAGTGCTAACCAGGGAAACTTTCTGTAGTGAAGTCGAAACATATGGGAGGGCCCACATGTTGCCAAGCCCTTCAAATTCCCAAGCTAATTCCACATTTTTGAAGCCCTGAAAAAAAGAAAGAAAAACATCCGTGACCGTCAATTTGCTTCGGACGAACAGGTGCACGCGTGGGTACAGTCTTGGTTCCGTAGGTAAGCTCAGAATTTTTTCTCATGAAGATCTTGCCTCACACTGAGATACAAGTTTTAACAGTTATGGTGATTAATTTTGATATAAAGAACAGTTTACTTACGTGTTTTCCATGTGCGTCGTTATAATTTGACTGCCGCTTGTATAACGTCGTCAGACAACACAGATTAATTTCCGGGCAATTGTCTCCTCTAGACTGCTAAGGTATACTCATGCACGTCGCTCCTACAAACACTGATAAGCCGAAACACAATGACCACTGCCCATCGCGACACTGGATGCACTGGATGCGGGCACATGACGAAATAATAAAAGTTATGTAGCCAGAGCACACACGGACGGAGGATCGCCCTAGCCAACATACGGGCTGCAAATGGGGAAATTTATTCAGAGAAGCAACTTTCACAAAGGGCAGATTATTGTTACGCAGAGCCTGTGAACGAATCTTCGCGTGCTCCTATCTTGAAGGTCTACCGAAAGAGGTGGAATGGCAGTGAAACTACCACTAGGCCCTAAATGGTTTAATGTCTACGACTCTTCACAGAACCTGGGGTTCCGAGGCTTGTCTTCTTTGCAAGGCAGGATAAATGATGGTCTGTGGCACCTCTACTGCAAGAGCACAATGCTAGCGCTTACACAAGTGTTTCGGAGCACACCGTTCATCGGAAATTGTTGAACTGTACCTCCACAGCAGACCATCCCTACGTGTTCACATGTTGACCCAGCGAGATAGTTATGACTGCAGTGGCGGCGGGACCAACGGGATTCGATTGTCGATCAATGGAAACGTGCCGGTTCTTTGGGGTAATCAGATTTTTGCTGCACTAGCTAGCTGGTCGTCTCCACAAATGCCGTAATCGAGGTGAACGGCGGCCCGAAACGTGTAGCGAGCCACGGATACAGTCTGGCGGGAGCACTATTATGCTGTAGGAGACATTCCCTGCGCTTTCTTAGGTAGTAATCGACCACACACTTAGAATTGCGAACCACCTGCACCCGTTCACGCTTGATGTTTTCCCCCAAGGCGACGTCACCTCTCAGCAGTATAACTATCAGTGTTTCAGAGCCAGAACTGCGTTACAGTGATTTGAGGAGCATTATAGTGAACTTACGTTGATGTTCGGCGATCAAATTCGCCTGATGTAAATCCCATGGAACCTTTCTGGGTCGCGGGCGCCATCACCACGTACGCAAATCAGCGGCCCGTTATTTATGGGAAATACATGACCCGTGTGTAGACATGAGAGGAGGCGATAGAAAACTTTCGTTAGAAGAACATGCAGTAATTGATTTGTCAATCAGGCAAAATGCAGTGGACATTAAGACAATCATCCCACAGGCGCACCAGGTTGAATATAACGTCTGGCAAAACACCGTATCCTGCTGCGTGAAGAAGTCCGTAACTACCTACTGCACATCCTCGTCCGATAGCAATCGTCGACCCGTCAACGCCTTTTTGAAAGGACCGAAAAGTTGATGATCGAATGGGGATCAGTCAGGATTATACAACGAGTGCTCGAATGTCTCGCACTTCAGTTGGCTTAAATTCTGCCTTACGACGTGTGCGATATGGGTACATGCGTTATCACGAAGCAGCAGCACCCCTTGTGGCTGTTCACGCAGACGTTTCGCCTTAATTGCACACATTATTCATTCTCCGATGGGTCTATATCAGTGTTGGTCCTTCGACGAATAAGACAAGAATGACAGCACCTTTGGACGCATTTGGTAACACCGCCGCCATAGTTCACGTTTACGCATTTACAGTACTCACGTCGGAAAGACACGGATGCAACGGTAATCCGTTGCCTACATGTCGGTGCTTACATAACCGTATCGTTGTCATCGCACCACCGCCCTCTACGGGAAACTTTTTTATTACCCCTTATATTATCAACCTACCATTATGTTGTCATCTCGGTCTATATTTCTCTCTTGTAACCAAGTAGGAAACTTTCCTGGCCCATTTACCATTTATTCACCTGTTACATGCTTCACCCACTACCGTTTCAGTCCTAGCAATTAAAATTACGTCTTCAGTGTCAAGTGAACTTCTTTTGAAAGTTCTCTTATTCGAAGCACGTTGATGCAGTTAGTATGTAAATTCTGTATAAGCTTTATATTTATTGGGCTATTCTGTGTATTTGTGCACCACCACAAATTCAGATTACTGTTTGAACAGCAGTTAAGAGATATTCGATCTTTCCTAGATGTTTTCGTAGCTGAGTAGTTTATTTATTGAGTTGTTAAAACACATGTAGCTAACAGTTTCATCCTTTTTGTTGTCGGAAAACCAGCCACAGTACACCCTACAGGCAATAGGTGTGTAGAAATTGGGGCGGAAATATTTCTGCCTTGCTAATTTGATTTGAATTATCTAACAGCATGGTTAATAGTATTAGATGTGTAATGCGTATTTTCATACGTCACTTAAGCCGGATCAATGTGCATCACCAATTGTCAAGTGAAAACAGTAAAAATTATTAATTTTTGCAGATATTTTTCAGTTCTAAGCCAGTGATACGTCGCTCATAGGTTTGTTTGGTGAAAGAGGAAAATATCATATTTCACTTTTTTAAATGCACCTAGTACTTCGCTCCTATTGCGAACTCAATGTCACAGGAATGGAAAAGTGCGTTACCTGTGCGGTTACATTTCATTTTGTACGTAATACGTTGTTCACATACGGGACAGCGGGGAAGCCAAGAGATACCGTCAGCAAAACAGTAGGTGACACACGTCAGGGAATTCACGTGTGCGACCAGCAAACAGACACTACGAATGAGTGCTGCTGTGGAAACATCTCTGTAGCGCAGTTCAGTGTTGAATAATACATTATTAATGCAGCCCTGCACGTAGTGACCACTGATAAAATATCGCATGCGTGCAACTGTAAACGTTAGTTGGAAATATACACTGTCGCTGTGGATTATTTGTTGCATAATCCTTGTTGTGTTGGACAAGAGAGCGTTGATCGTCCTGGATGCATCTGTGTTTGCGATGTACGGGTACAGCAGCCCTAAACTTGAAGGTAGATTTGAATTCCTTGATGCCTTAGTACGCATTGCTCGGTGAGACCATAAGTAACCGGTCACTCCTACGCAATTCGTATATACCTATAACCTGTCACTATAAAAGGAGGTAGGGAGGTTGTGTTCTCAGTAGAGAAGCAGAAACAGCAGAATAAGTTTCTCAAGAGAGCTCAGTGTTTCGAACGCGTGCTAGTCACATGGGCTACTCATTGGATGCCACTTGAGTAACTAATCCATTAGAGATATTTCAAACCATCCAAAGCGGCCCAAGTCGACATTTGACGATATGATATTGAAGTGGAAACGCAAGGAATCAACGACAGCTAAACCAAGACTAAGCACACCCCACGTTGTGACGGGTGGGAATCACTGAGAATTGCCGAGGGTAGCTGTGAAGACATTATTGATATCAGAGGAAGTAAGCACTAGTGATTTCCAAGGCGCTAACAGCAGCCCAGGTAACACAATTACTGTGCATTGTTTTTCTTTTTTGAGTCATCAGTCTCGTGACTGTTTTGACGTGTCCCACCATGAATATCTCTCCTGTGGAAACCTTTTCGTCTCAGAGTAGCACTTGCAACCTGCGTCCTCATTTATTTACTAGATACGTTCAAGTCTCTGTCTTCCCCTACAGTTTTTACCCTCTAATGCTCCCTCTAGTGCTATGGAAGTTGTGACGTGATGTACTAACAGATGTCCTATCATCCTGTTCTTTCCTTGTTGATTCTACATCTACATCTACATTTATACTCCGGAAGCCACCCAACGGTGTGTGGCGGAGGGCACTTTAAGTACCACTGTCATTACCTCCCTTTCCGGTTACAGTCGCGTATGGTTCGCGGGAAGAACGACTGCCGGAAAACCTCCGTGCGCTCTCGAATCTCTCTAATTTTACATTCGTGATCTCCTCGGAAGGTATAAGTAGGGGGAAGCGATATATTGGATGCCTCATCCAGAAACGCACACTCTCGAGACCTGGACAGCAAGCTACACCACGATGCAGAGCGCCTCTCTTGCAGAGTCTGCCACTTGAGTTTGCTAAACATCTACGTAACGCTATCACGCTTACCAAATAACCCTGTGACGAAACGTGCCACTCTTCTTTGGATCTTTTCTATCTCCTCTGTCAACCCGACCTGCTACGGATCCCACACTGATGAGCAGTACTCAAGTATAGATCGAACAAGTGTTCTGTAAGCCGCCTCCTTTGTTGATGGACTACATTTTCTAAGGACTCTCCCAATGAATCTCAACCTGGCACCCGCCTTACCAACAATTAATTTTTCATGATCATCCCACTTCAAATCGTTCCGTACGCATACTCCTAGATATTTTACAGACGTAACTGCTACCAGTGTTTGTTCCGCTATCATATAATCATACAGTAAAGGATCCTTCTTTCTATGTATTCGCAATACATTACATTTGTCTATGTTAAGGGTCAATTGCCACTCCCTCCACCAAGTGCCTATCCGCTGCAGACCTTCCTGCATTTCGTTGCAATTTTCTAATGCTGCAACTTCTATGTATACTACAACATCATCCGCGAAAAGCTGCATGGAACTTCTGACACTATCTACTAGGTCATTTATATACACTCCTGGAAATGGAAAAAAGAACACATTGACACCGGTGTGTCAGACCCACCATACTTGCTCCGGACACTGCGAGAGGGCTGTACAAGCAATGATCACATGCACGGCACAGCGGACACACCAGGAACCGCGGTGTTGGCCGTCGAATGGCAGCATTTGTGCACCGCCGCCGTCAGTGTCAGCCAGTTTGCCGTGGCATACGGAGCTCCATCGCAGTCTTTAACACTGGTAGCATGCCGCGACAGCGTGGACGTGAACCGTATGTGCAGTTGACGGACTTTGAGCGAGGGCGTATAGTGGGCATGCGGGAGGCCGGGTGGACGTACCGCCGAATTGCTCAACACGTGGGGCGTGAGGTCTCCACAGTACATCGATGTTGTCGCCAGTGGTCGGCGGAAGGTGCACGTGCCTGTCGACCTGGGACCGGACCGCAGCGACGCACGGATGCACGCCAAGACCATAGGATCCTACGCAATGCCGTAGGGGACCGCACCGCCACTTCCCAGCAAATTAGGGACACTGTTGCTCCTGGGGTATCGGCGAGGACCATTCGCAACCGTCTCCATGAAGCTGGGCTATGGTCCCGCACACCGTTAGGCCGTCTTCCGCTCACGCCCCAACATCGTGCAGCCCGCCTCCAGTGGTGTCGCGACAGGCGTGAATGGAGGGACGAATGGAGACGTGTCGTCTTCAGCGATGAGAGTCGCTTCTGCCTTGGTGCCAATGATGGTCGTATGCGTGTTTGGCGCCGTGCAGGTGAGCGCCACAATCAGGACTGCATACGACCAAGGCACACAGGGCCAACACCCGGCATCATGGTGTGGGGAGCGATCTCCTACACTGGCCGTACACCACTGGTGATCGTCGAGGGGACACTGAATAGTGCACGGTACATCCAAACCGTCATCGAACCCATCGTTCTACCATTCCTAGACCGGCAAGGGAACTTGCTGTTCCAACAGGACAATGCACGTCCGCATGTATCCCGTGCCACCCAACGTGCTCTAGAAGGTGTAAGTCAACTACCCTGGCCAGCAAGATCTCCGGATCTGTCCCCCATTGAGCATGTTTGGGACTGGATGAAGCATCGTCTCACGCGGTCTGCACGTCCAGCACGAACGCTGGTCCAACTGAGGCGCCAGGTGGAAATGGCATGGCAAGCCATTCCACAGGACTACATCCAGCATCTCTACGATCGTCTCCATAGGAGAATAGCAGCCTGCATTGCTGCGAAATGTGGATATACACTGTACTAGTGCCGACATTGTGCATGCTCTGTTGCCTGTGTCTATGTGCCTGTGGTTCTGTCAGTGTGATCATGTGATGTATCTGACCCCAGGAATGTGTCAATAAAGTTTCCCCTTCCTGGGACAATGAATTCACGGTGTTCTTATTTCAATTTCCAGGAGTGTATATTGTAAAAAGCAATGGTCCCATAACACTCCATTGTGGCACACCAGAGGTTACTTTAACGTCTGTAGACGTCCCTCCATTGATAACAACATGCTGTGTTCTGTTTGCTAAAAACTCTTCAATCCAGCCACACAGCTGGTCTGATATTCCGTAGGCTCTTACTTTGTTTATCAGGCGACAGTGCGGAACTGTATCGAACGCCTCCGGAACCTGCTGCGGAGAACCACTTCATTCTTTATGTTATCAGTCAATCATATTTCCAACATTCATCTCTAGGGCCACATTTACATGCTTTGATTCCCACTTGTTTCGTTTTCCCACAGTCCATGTTTCTCTACAATACAAATCTGCTCTCCAGTCATACATTGTAAGAGAATGTTTTCTCAAGTTAAAGCCTATGTGCGACACTAGTAAAATTTTCTTGGCCAGAAATGCCATTTTCGCCAGATATCGTACGTTTTCGTGGCCCACCCTTCCCCATCCGACATGTGCTGTTTTACTGCCTAGATGGCAGAACTCTTCGATTTCTTCTACTTCATGAATCCCAAACCTGATGTTAAGCTTCTCGCTGTTGTGATATCTGCTCGTTCTACTTACTTCCGTCTTTCTTCTACTTACTCTCTATCCATATTCTGTACCCTTTAGACAGTTGATTCCAGTCAACAGATCCTGTAATTCTTCTTCCATTTACTGATGATAGCAATGTCATCTGCGAATGATAACCTTTCACCCTAAATTTTGATCCCATTCTTCAGTCTCACTTTTGTCTCCCTCATTGCTTTTTCGGTGTACAGATTGAACAGTAGAGGCGAAATATTACATTCCTGTCTTACACCCTTTATATTCCGAGCACTTGTTCCTTGGTTTTCCACTCTTACTATTCCCTCTTGTTTCTCGTTCATATTGTATATTACTGGTCTTTTCGTCGTATCTTAACCCTGCTTTCCTCAGAATTTCGATCATCTTGGCTCGTTTTACACTGTCGAACGCCTTTTCCAGGTAGAAAAATCCTATGAACGTGTCTTGACTTATCTTCAGTCTTGCTTCCACTACCAACAGTAACATCAGACTACCTCTGTGGTGCCTTTACCTTTCCGAAAGCGAGACTGATCATCATTTAAGAGATACTCAATTTTCTTTTCCATTTCTTGTACGTTGTTCTTGTCAGCAACTTGGATGCATGGGCAGTTAAACTGATTCTGCTACAATTCTCCCACTTGTCGGCTCCTGTTATCTTCAAAATTGTGTGGCTGATGTTTTTCCAAAAGTCTGAAGGTATATCGCCAGACTCATGCATTCTACCAACCAATGTTAATAGTCGTTTTCTTGCCACTTCCCCCCGTGATTTTAGAACTTTCGATGAAATGTTATCCATGCCTTCTGCCTTATTTGATCTTAATGCCGTGAAAGGTCTTTTAAATTCTGACTCTAATACAGGGCCCCCTATCTTCCATATCGCCTCCCGTTTCTTCTTCTGTCACGTCATCAGACAAGTCCTCCCGCACATAGAGGCATTCAGTCTACTCTTCCCACCTATGAGCTCGCTCCTTTGCATTAACAGTGGAATTCCATTGTACTCTTAATGTTACCGCCGTTACTTATAATTTTACCGAATGATTTTCTGACTTCCCTAATGCTGTCAGTCCTTCTGACAATCAATTATTTTTCCATTTCTTCACATTTCTCATATATCCATTTCGCTTTACTTCCCTTGCGCTTCCTATTTATTTCATTGCCAAGTGAGTTGCATCCCTGTATTTCTGAACTTCCCTGAACACTTGTGTACTTGTTTCTTTCGTCGATCAGCTGAAGCATATCTTCCGTCGCCCGTGGTTTCTTCGCAATTAACCTCCTTGTATCTTTATATTTGTCCGACCAGCTATTGAGACTGCTCCTTTTTGAGAAGTCCATTTTTCTTCAGGCGAAATGTCTACAGAGCTATTCATTATAGCAGTATCTCTAGCCTCATAGAACTTCAAGCGTGTATTTCCGTATCACACTTCATTGCACGTTGTTTATTCCTGATTACGCGCTTGAACTTCAGTTTTCACTTCACCATTAATAAATTGTACGCAAGAAATTGAAGAGAATGGGGTACAATAGGCAAGCATCTCCTCAGAACGCACAAACTTTTATAGTCAGAGTGCTTAAAGAGGTGTAAAGAGCAACACCATTGAACAGTGAATGACTTGAAACGAGTGATTGGTAATGATGAATCACACTATACCATGCGGGAGTCCGGTGACAGGAGGGTTAGGTTTGACGAATGGCTGGAGATCGTTACCTGCCACCACGTATAGTGCCAAACGTGCAGTATAGAGGATGCGGTGTCAGGATATGATTTCCTTTTCGTGTTTAGAGTGTGATCCCCTTGCTGCGGTTAAGAAAACGGTAAGTACCAAAGTTTATGAACACATTGCACACCATTCTCTACCGCGTACAATAAATTAACTGTTCAGGGACGATGATTGTGCTGGCACGTCAGAGCATACTGTTGGAAAGAAGCATCCATGAGGCAATGGTTTTTGTCAGTAACATTCCTGTACAGACTTCCGACCTGAACCAAATAGAGCTCCATATCCCAGCATGCAATAACAGTATCTAGCTTGGTTTCGGCTCTTGAGGAAGGAAGCCTGCCATTCCTCAACAGCGGAATTCAAGTCCTTGTAAAGGCGAATGGCGGGCACACCACACACCAACGATTACTGACAGGTATCTTGATACTTTTGATCAGACAGTTTATTAGCTTGTCTTCCTCCAATTTCTGAACTGATGCATACTGACAGTTACGGGTAAACCTGCTGTTTAAGGCCGACTAGAAACCATCGTATAATTCGACGTTTTTCGCATAAGCTTATCGTTTCTAGCCATAAATGTTTCGACAAGTGACAGAAAATTATCGGCGACAGTTTGAGAATTGAAACCCAAATTTTTGGATACGTTTTCTGTTTCTTACATACTTAGGCATCGAGTTGTAATATATATTGTTGTGGACTAAAATTAGAGATAATATCATCGTACAGTTTACCAGTCAGTAAGAGTATCACGGATTCGTTTTATTAGCATACTGACGTACATGGGGTGGGTCACAGAGTTCGTTTTACTCGATATATTCATGGTATAAAACGAAAAGTTTCACCCATCAGTGGATCAGCTAGTAGAGAGAAGGTTCAAATGGCTCAGATCACTATGGGACTCAACATCTGAGGTCATCAGTCACCTAGAACTTAGAACTACTTAAACCTAACTAACGCTAAAGACATCACATACATCCAGGCCAGAGGCAGGATTCGAACCTGCGACCGTAGCGGTCGCGCGGTTCCAAACTGTAGCTCCTAGAACCGCTTGGCCACACCGCCCGGCGAATAGAGACACTGCGAACATTTTAACTTTAGCCACTTAAGAAATGGTCCATGTCCCATCCCGTCTGATCATGGTACTGTAAAATACAGCAAGGTGTTACAATCAAAACAGTGGAAATTGGTTTTGCTCACTTAACGTCTACTAAAAACCGTTGTTTAAAGCTGAGGGCGTTTAGATAGACACATTTACCCACATAGAAGACGCTGAAAGTAAGAACTAAATATATATATTTAATACATATACGGCTTGTTCGGAATAAAATTCATCCTGCATCACAGGGCTATCCTTGTTAATGCAGGTAATTAATAAATGCTCTTCAACGCTGACGCCCGGTTGGTGGTACTGCTTTATGTTGAAAAATTGGACAGGTGCGTGCACTAATCGCGCACTGAGGATTCTGTACAAACTTAATTATGCATATAGACAGTTTATCCATTCAGGAAATCGAGGATATTCAGGATTTTTGCCTGTTATCGACATTGATACTGGCAAGACATCGGTCCCCGGGATTCCAAGACTTTTGAGAACGTTTTAATTTCAATTTTGAAGTTGGATAACAAATGACTACAGAAATATTTTTTTGTATTTGACGTAATTACAGATTCTCAATTTTATGATTGTTTTCCTTTGCTTGTATTCTGATAACTTTCTTCTTGCCCAATTTCATGATTCGTAAGGGGGAAGTAACCTATAGGTTTTAACGAGTTTGTTCGCGGTTATCAAAGTCTTGACATAGATGGCCGTATCTGTTGACTGAATTGACTTAGAAGGCTAACATTGTTATACTACCAGAGGACTACGGACCTCACGTGTGACATAATTTTTATCTTGATACGTCTAACATGTTCTGGTGTAAACGCCGGCAGGCCGTCGAGAACTTTAAAGCGGAGACGGCTGTGAAGAACATGTCAGCCAATTGCACGCTGACCGGCCCCTCTCTAACAAGGGGAGGCCACGACATTTGGAAAGCGGATTTACTGCAAACTTCGTACACTCGCAGTACTCCACGAGGACAACAAAATGTGTAAGCAGGAGCCCGTACCTCTCAAGCGTGCCTGAGACAATCGCAAGATAATTCCGGTCGTCAAATATATATCCGTGCGTGGCCAATTTAACCATGAAGCTCCTATAGTCGAATGGTGGCGTCACGGTAGCTCAGCGTGTTCGGTCAGGGGGTTAGCTAGCTGTCCTCTGTAATAAAAAAAATGAGTTAATGGATCAACGGCGACCTGAAACGGGTGTCTTGCGACGTCCGCCCCGAGCAGATAGAACGAACAAAAGCGAACAAAATGAGATTTTAAAAAAAGCGTGTTCGGTCTGAGCGTTAGCTTTCCTTTCTAATAAAAGAACTGAACGATCTGATCATCGAACAAACTGAATGGGTATCATCGGACGTCCGCCCTGAACAGATTCAACGAATAATATATAACAAAATTGTTTTTTCTTTTTTTTTTAATGGTGGTTGGCGTTCAAGCCGCTTGATCGAGTTCCGTTCGTCAGTTTTTTTTTATTTTCAACACAGTCATTTTCTTTATTATTTATATTTTAATTGATATAATGGGGGAAATACGTGTAATCGGATGAACTTTTATTAAATTTACAATGTTATTTGGCAGTATATTAATTTTTATTATCACAAATAATGTAATATTCATAACTATCGACTAGTAAACGGCCAAACGCCTAAAGTGATACTAAAAATGTATGCTTGTCCGTGCTTTGAGAAATCCCTTATGCCCGGAAGGAGCCCGAAACGACTTGTTACCTCCAAGTTTTGACCGGTACAGACAGCTTTCGAAAGATGTACAATTAATCGTCGCTTTCGACTTTACGAGTACAAGTTGCAGGATGGGATTTTTTCGTAAAATCATGGAAAACATAAAGTTAAACACCACCATCAGCATTGAATAAATGCTATGTTTTCGCATAAGCAAGATCTTTTGACGTTTTCCGTGGAAAAACAAACCTCAATAACATTTTCAAAAACTTCTCTTTCAGACGATAGTTTGGAAGCAAACCATGCATAACGCAGTATTTCCTTACAAATCGGCGCTGATAATTAGTTATGCAGTATCGAGTGTATTTTAATAGCGTCTTCCAAGAAGCAATTTCTCGTTCTCTTTCGATTAAATACGAACAGTTTGGAAGACACTGACAAGCATACATTTTCAGTATCACTTTATGCGTTTGGTCGTTTACTAGTCGATAGTTATGAATATTATATTATTTGTGATAATAAAAATTAGTAGACTGCCAAACAAAATCGTAAATTTAATAGAAGTACATCCGATTACACGTATTTTTCCCATTATATCAATTGTAATATGTATAGTAAAGAAAATGACTGTACTGAAAAAAAAACCGACGAACGGAACTCGATCAAGCGATCTAGCGGCTTGGACGCCAACCACTTTAAAAAAAAAAAGAAAAAAAAAAAAACATTTTGTTCTATGACTCCCGGTCAGTTTTTTCGTTCATCCGTTGGCTCAGTTTTTTGTATTAGAAAGGGAAGCTAACGCTTCTGACCGTACACGCTGAGCTACCTGACGCCACCACTCGGCTGCAGCCGCTTCATGGTTAAAATGGCCACGCACAGATACCAGGTGTACCGGTATGAAATGAGCGTTGTTTTGTGAAAATGAAACACTAATTTTGAATTAAAAAGTAAAAACATTTTATTCAAAGTACTGACCACTCATTTCTATATATTTTGACAACCTTTCTGGCAATTTGTGGACACCACGCCAATAGAAATGTTCGTCTTTTGAAGCAAACCAATCAGACACCCAATTATCGACTTCTTCGTAGGGAACGAAGTGTTCCTCAGCCAATGCGTGTCCCGTTGATGAAAACAAATGGTAGCCGGAAGGGGCCAAGTCTGGTGAATACGGTGCGTGGGGTAGCAGCTCCAAGCCAAGAGTTTTGATTGTATCCTGAACCAGTTTTACTTTGTGTGCAGGTGCATTGTCGTGTAAAAAAATTACTTTGCTATGTCTTCTGGCCCATTCTGGTCTTTTTCGATCAGTGCATAGTTCAAATTGATCATTTGTTGTCTGTAGCGATTAGTATTCACAGCCTCGCCGGGTTTTAGGAGCTCATGATACACCACACCATTCTGATCTCACCAAACACAGAGCATTGTCTTCTTGCCGAATCGATCTGGTTTTGCAGTCGATGCTTATGGTTGTCCCGGATTAACCCATGACTTTTCCCGTTTAGGATTCTTAAAATAAATCCATTTTTCATCGCCAGTAACAATTCGATGCAAAATTGATTTTCTTTCATGTCTTTGAAGCAAAATTTGACAAATGGTTTTTCGGTTTTCCATCTGTCTTTCTATCAATTCACGTGGCACCCATTTTCCACACTATTGAATCTTTTCCATCGCTTTCAAGCAGTCAGAAATTGTTTGTTGTGCAACAATTAGCTTTGCTGCCATTTGCTTCTGACTCAGAGTATCATCTTCATTCAGTATTGCTTGCAATTCGGTGTCTTCGAACTTTTTTGGTGGTCTTCCTAGTTCTTCATTTCTTACATCAAAATCATTATTTCTGAACCGTTGAAACCATCTTTTGCATGTTGCTTCTGATAGAGCATGATCACCATACGCCTCGACAAGCATTCGATGCGACCCTGCAGCACTTTTTTTTCAAATGAAAACAAAAAATTATTGCTTTCCGCAAATCATCTCTTTCTGGTACAAAATTCGACGTTGTTAACTCGATGAAAACATATCATGTTGTTTGTTCAGTGACTTGATGTATACGAAATATCTTTGAGACATGTCATACCAACCAATCAAAAAAGAATTAAGGCTCGTTCACAACAAATGTTCCCTATCGACACAGTTGTATCTTAAAGCTCATTTCATACCGGTACACCTGGTATATACTCGTATTTGACGACCGAAATTATCTTGCGATTTTCTCAGTAACGCTTGAGAAGTACGGGCTACTGCTTACATACACATTTTGTTGTCCTCATCGATTACTACGAATGTACGAAGTTTACAGCAAATCCCCAGTCCAAACGTCGTGGCCTCCCCTTGTAAGCCGACAAAGAGACAGCAGCTGCCTCTAGGGCTAGGCGAAGAGGACATAAGGGCCCCTCCGACTGCCCGCGGTGCCGGCCGCGGTGGTCTAGCGGTTCAGGCGCTCAGTCCGGAACCGCGCGACTGCTACGGTCCAGGTTCGAATCCTGCCTCGGGCATGGATGTGTGTGATGTCCTTAGGTTAGTTAGGTTTAAGTAGTTCTGGGTTCTAGGGGACTGATGACCATAGATGTTAAGTCCCATAGTGCTCAGAGCCATTTGAACTGCCCGCGGTACAGATCGCCGAATTCCACAGCAGCGAGTTCAAGATTTGCATCAAGACTAGTCCTTTCGCTTCTACTCTGTAACATTGTCTATACTGAAGAGCTTTCTTATTTTGTCTGTCGACCTTTGCTTACGACACATCTGTAATTCTCAAAGTTAAGTATTGTCATTTGTTTTCTGTAATATAGCTTCTTAATACGATTTTCTTGAGTTGTTGACTAGCGATCGGAGAAAGCAGGCATCCCATATCTGACGAGAAGGCAGAATAGAACATAACCATTTCTGAGAAAAGGGTGTCTTATCAGACGAGTAGGCCGACAGATAACAAATGCTAAAAACTTTTTTCGGGTGATATAATTACAAATTAAGAATATTCGTGTTTTTTTCCTGTTGTTGTAGTGTGAGACCTTGCTTCTTGGGAAATTTCACCATCCTAGGCCAACGGGCAGTACCCTACGATGAGGGTGCGAGTATCACTGTCTGTGACATAGATGTCAGTGTTTTGGACTGCACTGATTTAGAGTCCTGTGTTTTCACATTTCTAAGGGAGCATAGACCTTAATGTGAGACACAAATTTCAACTCGATAAGTTCCTAACAAAATCGGTTCTGAACAGTCAGGCAGACATACGGACGGACAAAGTGATTCTATAACGCTTTCGATTTTACCAGCTGAGGTACGGAACCTTGAACGAGCACACAGCGACGACCTGTGGATTTTTCCTTACATAAGCAACCAGTCTTGAGACTGGTACGGCCATCGACAGATGGTATGACTTGGGATGTCGTACCCTAGGACCCTAGGCGAAAATAACGCCGCACAGTAGTAACTGAATGACAACTGTCGAATAGGAGATCGCTAAACCCCTTTTGACGCTGTGTTATTGCCCTCTAGACTTGACGCACACTGGGGAACGAACGAGCGTATTACGATACTGTGGCACTGATAAATAGAGGTGTACCAAAACTGCACACTAACTGAAAATAAATTAACATTATTGTTTTGATATGACAATGAAAACCTTATGACTTCCTCTCGGAGTGCGCAGGCATCCAGCAATATTTGACAACGCAATACGTGGTAATAGTACCAGTGTTGATTTGCCCTCAGATCATTTCAGTAAAGTGTGTTAGACACAAGAGTCTTTAGAGAGTGTAATCACATATTCGTAGCCCTTCACTGCTAGAGGGCGACGTGTCAATTTACTATGTCGGTGCGAGAGAAACAGCGTGCTGTAATCGAGTTTAAAGAGATTCTCCATGACAATGCCAGACCACACATGAGCGCTGGTACATCTGCAACAATCCTACGCCTTAGGTTCACTGTCATCGATCATTCTCCATTCAGTACCAATTTGGCTCCATTAGATTTTCATCTGTTTCCAGATCTTGAGGAATTCCTTTGAGGACATCACTTTGATAGTAATGAAGCGATGCAAGCGAAGCTGTTATTGTGGTTAAGTCAAGAAATGCAGACATTCTACATTCACAGTATCAACAGAATGGTCTCTCGTTTGGAGAAATGTGTTCGTCGCTACAGTGAATATGTCGTGAGATAAATATGAATACATGAGGAATAAAAACGTACAATGTTGATCAAGTTTGTTTTAAAAAGTTTTAAGAGATTTTTCATAAGAAATTCTGAAGCATTTATCTGTAACACAGACATACTTAAGCGGGACTCTTAACTTGGCCACCAATGAAGCTACTGTGCGGAAACACAATGAGTAGTAAGTTCTGTCTCATCGAGTTATGAGATTTGTGGTGTCACCGCCAGACACCACACTTGCTAGGTGGTAGCTTAAATCGGCCGCGGTCCATTTAGTACATGTCGGACCCGCGTGTCGCCACTGTGTGATCGCAGACCGAGCGCCACCACAAGGCAGGTCTCGAGAGACGGAATAGCACTCGCCCAGTTGTACGACGGCTTTGCTAGCGACTACACTGACGAGGCCTTTCTCTCATTTGCCGAGAGACAGAATAGCCTTCAGCTAAGTCCATGGCTACGACCTAGCAAGGCGCCATTAGCCTTACATAGTTTGATACTTACCGTATAAAGCATGTCTCTACAAGAACGTTGTAAACCAATGAAGATATAAAAGTTAAGTGTAGCAGCTACGTACTTTTCTTGCTACCATTCACTACTTATCCTGTTCCAGAATTCACGCCCGTCTGCGTTAGATAGCGTGCATTTCGGCCTACTCTATCTACAAGGTGTTGGCACATTTGCCAACACATCATTGGCGACGAGGGAAAGGGTCTTGTTCTTTCTAATTGCTTACATTTACTTGTGTCATGGCTTCGCCACAATCTCCAGATGTACTCTCCGAATTTTATCGCTTGCAGAATCAGCAGACGCAGGCGTTATTGGATGCCCTTGGACAGCTCGTCCAGGGTCAACGTGCCATTCAAACCGATGCGGCAGCCGCCGCTTCACCGCTACCGCAGCCACAACTCGCAGTTGCACCGCCTTTTAACCCCTACGACCCAGACGTGGAATCGTGGACCGAGTGGTCCCGCCAGTTTGGATTTCATCTCGCCGCCTACAGAATTCAAGGTAACGAGCGGCAGCCTCACTTATTGTCTTGTGTCGGCGTGCAAACGTACCGTGTGATAGTGAAATTTTTTCCCCGACGCGACATAGCAACTCTGTCCTACGAAGAAATTTTGTCGGCATTGGACGCCTATTTCAAAGAAACAGTCAATGTCGTTGCAAAAAGGTATACGTTCTTTCGTACAAAACGTACGGCCGGTCAAACTAATAGGGAGTGGGTTGCAACTTTGCAAGGCCTTACTAGGGATTGTGGGTTTGAATGTGACTGTGGCCTTCCTTATTCAGATACTATGGTGCGTGATGCAATTGCACAGAACGTTTCTGATGTTCGCATCCGGGAACAAATTTTGAAACTAGTTAATCCCTCCCTTCAACAAGTGATAGACATATTGGATAGGCAAGACACACTTGACTGTGCTCAGAAATCATTTGACACTTCGCCAGCTGTGTGTCGCATTAACCGGCCCGCCGGGCGCGCTGCAAGGAACTGTAAACAGCCTTCACGCCCGTCCGCACAACCACGTGTCCCGCGAAAGCGAGCAAATGCAGTGCTGAAATCATGCCCGCGGTGTGCTACTAGACATTCGCGTGAAAATTGCCCGTCACGCCAAGCTATTTGCTTTTTCTGTCATAAGAAAGGACATGTTCAAAGTGTTTGCCAGAAAAAGCTCAGATCAGACAATCACAACCATTCCAGGCCCTTTGCTTCGCGCCGGAATCGAACCAAGGACACTCAGGCTCGTCGACCTTCCCCCATGGACGTTCATGTAGTTAATTCCGCTTCGTCCAGTGCCACTTTCTCTAACAGTGACTGTGTTCGTCCCACAAAAACTGTGCGTCGACGTCGCCGGAAATCACGTCAATTAGCAAGTGATTCTGTACCAGTGTCTGTTCAAATTGCACAAAACAATCGCTCTTGTCGTCTGCAGGACAATAAACTTTTTGTAGATTTGGACTTTAAGGGCAAGGTCATACCATTCCAGCTCGATACCGGAGCTGCAGTTTCATTGCTCAATCACGACACGTACAAACAACTGGGCAAACCTCTGTTGCGTGCCGCAAATGTTCAGTTAAAAAGTTATTCAGGACAGCTCATCCCTGTGTTAGGACAGTGCACTCTTCTTGCAATATACAAGGGACAAACAAAACTTGTGTCATTTTACGTTCTTCGTTCTTCTACTGCAGTGAACTTGTTTGGTTTAGATTTATTTCAATTGTTTAACATGTCTATAGTAAACCAGGTCCTATCAGTGAATCAGACTGTGCCTTCAGACAGTGTTTCTCGGCTATGTGAAGAATTTGCAGACATTTTTGCACCGGGCCTTGGTTGCGCTAAGAATTATGAAGCACATTTGGAACTGAAAGTAAACGCGCAACCGAAATTTTTCCGAGCGCGCAATGTTCCCCACGCATTGCGTGATGAGGTCGCAAGAACATTAAACGATTTAGAATCCCAAGGTGTAATTGAACGTGTGCAAGCTTCTCTCTGGGCCTCACCCTTAGTAATTTTGCCAAACCCTTCTGGAAAACTGAGACTTTGTGTGGACTTCAAGGCAACAGTGAATCCACAACTCGTGATTGCAACTTTTCCCTTACCCCGCCCGGAAGATCTTTTTGATAAACTGTGCCCGGGTAAATACTTTTCCAAGTTGGACCTAGTAGATGCGTACTTGCAAATCCCAGTGGACGCCGAATCCCAGCGCGTCTTGGTGGTTAACTCGCATCTTGGTTTGTACCGCTTCAAAAGACTGCCATTCGGGTGTGCATCCGCCCCTGCATTGTTTCAGCAATATTTACAAACTGTTTGTGCGTCGGTCCCTACTGCTGCGAACTATCTGGACGATATTGTGATCTCCGGAAAGACAGCCGACGAGCATTTAGCACACCTACGAACATTATTTCAGGTATTGCGCCAACATGGTCTTCGCTTGCGGAAGGACAAATGTGTGTTTTTTGCTCGTGACTTACCATACCTGGGCCATGTCATCAATGCCCAAGGCATACATCCGAGTCCAGAGCACCTCCGTGCCATACAAGATTTGCCTTCGCCACAGAATATGAAACAGCTACAGAGTGTGTTGGGTAAAATTAACTATTATCATCGCTTTCTGCGTAATGCCTCTTCCATTTCAGCTCCGCTTCATCGCTTACACCGACAGGGTGTTCCGTTCGTCTGGACGACGGAATGCGAACTCGCCTTTCGCCAGTTGAAATCGGAGTTGCTTTCTAATACTTGCCTTACGCCATTCGATCCCCAGAAACCCCTTTTGTTGATGGTAGATGCATCGGATTTCGGGATCGGTGCTGTGCTTGCGCACAAAGTTGGATCGCATGATCGCCCTATTGCCTTTGCGTCAAAATTGCTCTCGTCTGCGCAAAGAAATTACTCACAGATAGAGAAAGTAGCTTTGGCTCTCGTCTTTGGTGTTACAAAGTTCCATGATTTCTTGTATGGTCGTCACTTTACCATCATCACAGACCACAAACCTTTGACGTCGCTATTTCATCCGAACAAGCCTGTACCTCCGCGTACAGCGCAGAAATTCATTCGCTGGTCTATTTTCCTCTCGCAGTACCGCTACGATATCTTGTATCGGTCCACTTCTAAGCACGGAAACGCCGATGCGTTGTCCCGTTTGCCTGTTGCTGAGGATAAAGCATTCGATTCTTCCGAACTTGCTTGCATGTTCATTGATGCGGAAACCGATCCAGTGGTCGAATCGTTTCCGATTGATTTTCGTCGTGTAGCTACAGCCACAGCTGCTGACCCGGTCCTTGCTACCGTTTTGCGTTTTGTTGCTACGCGATGGCCTTTGTCAAAGTCTCGGATCGAGGATCCGTTGGTTCGCCGATTTTTTGCTCACAAGGAGAGACTTTTTGTACGACGTGGTGTTTTGTTGTTGCGTTCTGATAATGATCAGTCCAGAGTCGTGGTTCCACGTTCGTTACAGTCCTCTGTTTTACGGCTTCTTCACCAAGGACATTGGGGTATAGTGCGAACGAAACAACTTGCTCGTCAGCACTGTACTTGGTTCGGAATCGATGCTGCGATTACGAATATGTGTTCTTCTTGCATGGCGTGTGCCGAACAACAATCCGCACCGCCGCGGAAAGTCTTTGCATGGCCAAATGCCACTTCCCCTTGGCAACGCTTGCACATAGATTTTGCTGGTCCATTCTGGAATGCTCGATGGTTGGTTCTGGTAGATGCCTTCAGTAATTTTCCTTTTGTTGTCCGCATGTCTTCCACGACGTCCTCTGCCACCATCCAAGCGTTGTCTGCTATCTTTTGCATTGAAGGTCTTCCGCAGACTATTGTTTCCGACAATGGCCCACAATTCATGTCCGCAGAATTTCAGTCATTCTGCCAGGCCAATGGTATTCAACATCTGACATCCGCGTCGTTTTCGCCTCAGTCAAACGGTGCCGCTGAACGATTGATCCGGACTTTCAAGTCACAGATGTTGAAGTTGAAAGAATCACATTCTCGGGAGGACGCGTTGTTGCTCTTTTTGTCATCGTATCGCTCTCAGCCCCGAGATGGTCGCTCGCCGGCTGAGTTGCTCCACGGTCGTCCTCATCGAACCTTGATGTCTTTGCTGCATCCGCCGCATCAGGTTCCTGTGCAGCGGCAGACTCCTGCTTTTGCCTTCAGGCGACGTTGTATTTTATCGCAACTATCGAGGTTCACGGCGTTGGCTCGCAGGGCGCATTCCTCGCTGCCTCGGCCGCGCGATGTATTTGATTTTGGGGGCCTCTGGTGAGGTGCGTCGGCATCTCAATCAGCTGCGCCTCTGTCGTCGCACGGGTTCTGCCGCTCCCCGTCTGCTTTCAGCGACGGTGCCGTCCGATCAGCGCCCTGGGGACCCATCTACTGGCTCGCCTCATCCCCAGGTGTTACCGACGATGCCCTCCATTTTGCCCCATGGCGACGCGCCGCCGCAGCCGCCGCCGCCGCCGCCTGTTCTCCCGCCGGCGCCGCCCGCATTCGACGCTTCGCTGCAGCCGCCAAGCGCCTCCCTGGGTCACGCGCCGCCGATCGCTTCCCGTGACGCAATGGAGGTCGACCCTTCGGCCCCTCCTGTCTCTTTACGGGCGCATACACCGCATGTGGACGTGCACTCTGGACTAGGTTTTCAGGCGTTTCCTAGCTCCCCTCGGACCGAATGGCCGGGTGCGGGTGGCACAGCCTCGCCTTTTGTTAGGCTCCCCACCTCATCGCATACGTCAACATGGGGTCCTCCCCACGGCGGGCGGAAGCCTTATAACACGACCGTTCGCCGATTTGCGGGGGAGGAATGTGGTGTCACCGCCAGACACCACACTTGCTAGGTGGTAGCTTAAATCGGCCGCGGTCCATTTAGTACATGTCGGACCCGCGTGTCGCCACTGTGTGATCGCAGACCGAGCGCCACCACAAGGCAGGTCTCGAGAGACGGAATAGCACTCGCCCAGTTGTACGACGGCTTTGCTAGCGACTACACTGACGAGGCCTTTCTCTCATTTGCCGAGAGACAGAATAGCCTTCAGCTAAGTCCATGGCTACGACCTAGCAAGGCGCCATTAGCCTTACATAGTTTGATACTTACCGTATAAAGCATGTCTCTACAAGAACGTTGTAAACCAATGAAGATATAAAAGTTAAGTGTAGCAGCTACGTACTTTTCTTGCTACCAGTCACTACTTATCCTGTTCCAGAATTCACGCCCGTCTGCGTTAGATAGCGTGCATTTCGGCCTACTCTATCTACAAGGTGTTGGCACATTTGCCAACACATCAAGAATAGTAGGGGCGTCGTAAGAACCGTTTCGTTGCAGCACAAGAAATATTTTATTTACTAACGGAACTTTTACAGGAAATCAAAACATGACCATCATTTTGTTTTTCCATATAGTCGTTAATGTCTAAATTGTTGTTCATTTCAGTCGGGGCACCGAATTTTGGATAGTCATCACATCACACTGCCGCGTGTCCATTTAACAGCCAGTCACAGCTACTTACAACCTGTCACCATTCTGCATTCGTCGTCCAACAAGAAATTCCTTAAGTCTAGGAAAAAGAAATTCTTGTGATGGTAGATGAGGACTGCAGGGTGGGTGTTCCAGTAATCCCACCCAGACTTGTTCAGCTGCGACCTTGTCTTCGCTGGAACGTGAGGCCGAGTATTGTCGTGGTGCCCCATTGAGAGTAGTCACTTCGGGTACGAGAGGCGTGCCTAAGCTTTATTAATGTTTCTGCCTGTCAGACATACGCCGTACACCATGGTCTTTCGTCACTGTAGTGGCACGTAGCCATCCGGTATTCGGGGTTCATGTGACCGCACATTCTCTTGACCACAACTGGCAGCAATCATGTGCAGAGGCTACATTCCTATCACGTGTTTCTGCGATGTCGCCGAGGGAAAATGCAGCTTCCCGTAGCCCCATTGAACGACCTGGTTCATATTGTGTGAGGTGTTGACAGTGGCGTCTTTGTCGCCCTAAAGGCATTGTTACCATCAACTCACCACGTCCATTCTCAAAGACAACTAACACTCAAGACCCTTATAGCGTATATTTAAAATAAACTTGATTGGAATCCTCATAGTGGTAGATCTACCGCCACTGTTATGTGATTGACCTGATATATAAATAGACTTCATCTTTCGGATGTAGAAAGTCACCTACCAACTTCCGTTTAAGTCGCACAACTCCTTCTTGATGTTGCGACTTTTTCACCATTGTGTATCTCTCTAATTGTCAATAGAGGTCTTACATCTACTCTCTCTCTCTCTCTCTCTCTCTCCCTCTCCCTCTCCCTCTCAAATGGTTCAAATGGCTCTGAGCACTATGGGACTTATTTCTGAGGCCATCAGTCCCCTAGAACTTAGAACTACTTAAACCTAAGTAACCTAAGGACATCACACACATCCATGCCCGAGGCAGTATTCGAACCTGCGTCCGTAGCGGTCGCGCGGTTCCAGACTGTAGCACCTAGAACCGCTCGGCCACCCTGCCCGGCTTCTCTCCCTCCCTCTCTCTCTATTTTCTCTCTCTCTCTCTCTCTCTGTCTCATGATTCTTACGATGAATATTCACTATTATTAATAATGTACATTTCGGACGTTACTTTTTGGAAAGCTGTAAATCATCTGGGTACATGCTTGGCCATATGGAGAGTCTCATTGCGGAGCGTTATTAGGACTGACATAGTTCCTGCATCTGTGGTGAGAAAGAGACTGACATCCACAAAAATACATCGCTGTACATGCCATAGTCTGATGAACGTCAAGAGTCGTTTATCACTGGCTACAGAAATTTGTGGCTTATGTGCGGCTCGAGCACTATAGGCCCCTCATTTAACTCACTACACACAGTCATTGTGCTAGCTGGATTGATACTAGCATTTTTGAACTCCGCTGGTTTCATGGGATGTTTTATATCCACTTCATCTATGATATGTTCTGTTTGTAACGAAGTGTGCGCCTTGAGTGACCTGATGTACGATTAAAGAATGGATAATTGCTAAACCAATGTCTTCTGGCTTTAAGACGTTAAGAACGTCCTTCCTTGTTCTTTCTCCTTTTTTTACCACACATTTCTCATCATCACACATAAGAACACAAGTAAACAATGTATTAAGACAATTTTTGGCTGTCGAGGGACCCATTAAAATACCGAGGACTGTACGCCGTGGCCGGACAAACTTCTTGTTTCAACAAGAAATTCACCAGACGGCTGCTCAACAGCCTGGGATATTTTAATAAGTGTCTCATTTCCGGCCTTGAAAGATCACATTTTCCATAAAAGTTACTACAGGATACCACAAACGCAAAATCATGTGAGTTTAATGTGACTTAGTTTTAGCCTAAGATTAGACATCTCTTTTTAGTCCTTTTAACAATAATTTCAATGAACGGTAAGTTTTGTAATAGATCTCATACGACTCATATCAGTAGATATGATCAAACACATTTAAGTTTTTTGAACGAAAGATCTTTATAATTTGCCACAGTGTTGGAGGAATCATCGTCCTCACTTGGTTTGTCTTACTAGTCAGTTTCGCCTAGTAATTCATTCCTTCCGCTGCTATACTATAATTGTGTTCCGTACTCTTTCATACGAGAGGAATACAAAAAGTAGGTTACACGTTGTCTGACTCACCAAATTACTTTTTCTCAATGCCACATTACCGTTAGAAGTGACAAAGAGGCATAACATTGTTTTTATACATAAAGTCCCTGTAAACAACGGTCGGAACTTTCCATCAATCGTTTATTTCCTCGACAGCAGGAATCCGGTCTTTCTTCACGGAGCCATTTGAGAAACGCTGTTTGGACAACTGAATCGTTGGAAAATCTCTGCCATTCCATACTTTCTCTGGGATTACGAAAAGATGTAAATCGCATAATGCAAAATCTGTATATTCTGATCAGCGTCAACGACGTTTGTGCGGCCTTGGACAAATTACGCTGTGACCAGGCGAAACTACTTTCGTTCAGACACTGCTGTGGGTTCTTTGATTGCTTTGGGAGAAAGCTTATCTGACTAGACCACCTGAAATATTAATTCTCTTTACTACATTAATGAATAAAAGATTAACTTAAGACTTACACTCTTCCCTGCCACAGGTCTACTGGATAATCTACAACTGTCATTGACCAGCAATGCATCTCTCGATGCACTAAGTAACCAACTATTCTCTTGAACTAGTGTTCGAAATACACTGAAGTGCGAAGGAAACTGGTAAGGCATGCGTATTCAAACACAGAGATATGTTAACAGGCGGAATACTGCGCTGCTGTCGGCAACGACTGTGTAAGACAAGTGTCTGGCAGAGTTGTTAGTTACTGCTGCTACAATACAGGTAATCGTGATTTAAATGAGCTTGAACGTGATGTTTTGGTCGGCGGACGAGCGGTGGGTCACAGCACCTTCGACGTGGCGATGCAATGGGGATTTTCGCGTACGCCCAATTCACGAGTGTACCGTGAATATCAGGAATCCGGTAAAAATCGCATCTCAGTACTGAAACCGGAAAAAGATCCTGCAAGAAGGAGACCAATGACGGCTGAAGAGAATCGTCCAACGTAACACAAGAGCACCCCTTCGGGAGACTGCTGCAGATTTCAATGCTGGGCCATTAACAAGTGTCAGCGTCCGAACAATTCAAGGAAAGATTATCTATATGGGCTTTCGGAGCCGAAGGTCCACTCGTATACCCTTTAAGACTGCACGACACAAAGCTTTACGCCTTGCCTGATCACATCAACACTGACATTGGACTGTTAATGACTTGAAACATGGGCGGACCAGTCTCGATTCAGACTGCATAGAGCCGATGGACGCGTACGGGTCATGGAGATAGCCTCATCAATCCATGGACCCAGCATGTCAACAGAGGATTTCTGAAGCTGATGGAGGCACTGTAATAGTGTGGGGCGCATACAATGGAATTGATATGGGACCACTGATACGTCTATATACGACTCTGAGAGGTGACACGTACGGAAGCATCCTGTCTGACCACCTGCATCCATTCATGTCCATTGTGCGTTCCGACGAACTTGGCCAGTTCCAGCAAGAAAATTCGACACCCCACATGTCCAGAATTCCTACAAGGTGGCTCCAAGAACACTCTTCTGAGTTTAAACACTTCAGCTGGTCACCAAACTCCCCAGACATGAACATTATTGAGCATATGTGGAATGACTTGCAGCCTGTTATTCAGAAGAGATCTACACCGCTTCGTATTCTTACGGATTTATGGAGAACCCTGCAGTATTCACGGTTCCAGTTCCCTCCAGCACTACTTCAGACATTAGATGAGTCCATGGCAAGGCGTGTTGTGACACTTCTGCGTGATCGAGGGGCCCTACACGATATTGGGCGGAAGTACCAGTTTTTTGGCTCTTCAGTGTGTATAGCAGTATAGTTTCAAGTCAGACTTTAACTACTCGTTGGTTCTAGACGATGATGCTAACTACTGTATCTGAGGTCTCGAACTGTAGGCTGATCTCAGTGTAGCGGCGCTGCTGATGCTGAGAGGGAGGCATGGTCTTCAGGAGAGCATCACATACGTCTCTGCGCACAGCAGCCAGCCCTCGATAATGTGTGTGGTTACTACTACTGACTTGGTTTGGCACTGCGATCTCTAGACAATCCCACTCTCGGTCCTTATCCTTCGCGATTTCACGATGAGTGTGAGTATAGTTTAGAGGTTTTGCCCACAAGAATGATACTGCAATGTGTACTTAAACTTTGGAGTTCGTTTCCGGTTGTCACTGTACTTTAGTAGACACTGTGGTGCACCTGTTCTCGATACCATAGCAGAACGTTATCTGTAGGAAACGAGGAACACGTTTTCTCTTCTGACAATGTTCTCTTAACGCAAGACTACTGTACAATTCACTCTCTTGTGTCCCCAAGTAGTGTCATCGTCTGTCAGAGAATTTAAGCAATGTGCTTCAAGTCGCCAGGAACAACCGTAAACGCTTGTAAGTACACCGAGTCTGAATCCTTTCAGAGGGCGCTTTATCACAGGCGCATCTAGCACCCGGCAGGAGGATTTGCCTTCCTCGCTGACGCTGATAGCTATGCCGCCGGTAGCATAGCTGTAGGCAGTGTCACTCAACATGTAACGGCCTCGGAGAAAGGGCGTGACGAAGAGTTCAAATGGTTCAAATGACTCTGAGCACTATCGGACTTAACTTCTGAGGTCATCAGTCCCCTAGAACTTAGAACTACTTAAACCTAACTAACCTAAGGACATCACACACGTCCATGCCCGAGGCAGGATTCGAACCTGCGACCGATGCGGTCGCGCGGTTCCAGACTGTAGCGCCTAGAACCGTTCGGCCACATCGGCCGGCTGACGAGGAGTGTCCCACAAGTTAGGTTAGGGAAGGGAGAACTGTGTTTTTCCCAGGGAGCTCCGCCAGCAGTTATAGGGTACAGGCACCGGCATTTCGGGATTCCTGGGCTGTGAACTGGCCAGCGCTGCCACTCTGAGAATAGTTCAGAGACTTTCGTTACGCGCAAAGTTAGAACGTTGTTTGGTTTGGAAAAAGGGAAATTAACCTTTACTCCATGGACCACGAGGAAGGCACAAATTTTCATAAAAATGCTTCCCAATCTCAAGCGCCTATGTGCTGATGTGAATTGCCGTTGATGTAAAACAGTCTCTAGAGGAGCAACTCTGGCAGCTGCCACCAACCCCCACACCTCCCACTCTTCCGGTTAAGTAAGGCTACCTCTGTAATGCAGGGCTCTGTCTGAGTCGACATTTGTTTCCCTAGCGGCCCGAGGGATAACTGTGGAGAGGCTTCAGTACGCAACCCCTCCTGACAGGCCATGTTTACCAAGTAGTACTTACACCGACCCAACAACGAGAGTTTGGTTGGTCAGTCCACCAGAGAATTATAGTAACAGGGTGGGAGTCTACCATAACTTTTGTGCTCTAATCAAGAGAGAAGAAGATACCAGTAAGAAGATATCCCCGTCCTCTCTTCAAAAAGCGCTGAAATATTTATCTGGTTCCTTAAAAATTGTTAAGTGCCTTCGCGAGCAACACCTGTAGAAACTACTAGATCAAACCGAGTAGCTAGGCATCTGGGATGCAAGGCCTTAGTTGTCTACCCGGTTGTGGCTGAGTTGCGTAACACCCTTAACTGCCGTATAACTGCTGTTGAGCCATGCTGCGGCTCGCATTGGTGCTGTTTGTAGGTTACCGTCCTCTGTTGGAGGCCAGACGGTATCGTTTAGTTGGCATGGTTGTGGTTGTTTGTCTTCTTCTCGTGTTGACTGGCGCCACTCGGTTTCGCAAGCGTTGCCTGTCCGCTAGTGGCAGCAGCAGCGCTTATCGATATGTAGTAACTGTTGCCCTATCTTTGGGGCGATGTCGTTGTTTTTCCGCATCGTGTGAGTTGGCAGTTCGGTTGGGAACTCAGGAGGAACCAGGTCCGCGCAATGCCAGAACACGCCGGGGCCGCTAGCGGCAGGGCACGCATGGACTGCCGGATGGAAAGGCTGTGGTCACGAGGGTGCACGACCTCGTCGTAAACCGGATCCAGCAAGCTTTAAGATGAGTGCATTTCAATCCAAGTAGAGAAACCTCCGCCAGCGTGATATCTCGCGATTCTCCAGTGACTTGGGTTCGTGTTGCTGCTCGTAGCGTCGCCAAGGCGAAGAGAAGCGAGTGGAGTGCTTGGGGAAGGCGGATCTGATAAGCTTGATACAATTTGTTAAGTTCAACCAGCAGTAATTTTTCTTGCCTGGTGGCCACTAACGTCCCAGTTACCTGCCCTGGGGGTAGTTGTATGTAACGGCAGTGTACGTTTCCTCGCCTTGCCGCTGCTGTCCGGTAAGGCGTGTAGTTATGACAGCTTTCTTGATTGTAGGCCGGTTGATGATTCTTCTACTCTGGTGGTAGTGTTCCCTTTCTCGTTCCGGGAGCTCTAAACACAGTATTCTGGGGACGTAGTGCAGACGGACGGTTCCGGCTTTGGCGTATTGTTCCATCGTTGCATTTGGTTCATCGGAGGTCAAGTAGCTTCAGCAAGATTATTATTAGTTATTCGTTAGACTGCCACTAATCTTAGTTACCATCTTGTGAAGCTGCCTATCTCATCGCTCGCGAATGTGTTTGTTGCCGGACCTGCTCAGAGGTCGACTCCTGGAGCACCGTCTGTGGCCCCTTGCTTTTTGTAAGACATGTGTGTTCTAAAAGGAGGTCTGATGGCCAGTAGTTCAGTGTAACGCTCCTTCAGCCCACGCATCTGTATCAGTACCCTTTAAGGGACTTATGTATCCGTCCTTGTGCTTTATTGTTATATTATTTATTACAATACCTTGTAATGCCTACATTAAAGGTTATATCAGTCTAGTTAATAGTTCTGGTCGCCTTCTAGAACAAAGCTAGCAGTGTAGTGTTCAGTGGATGTTAAGGGTTGTGTTACAAAGCTTACCAGCTTATTACACCCGTTTGGTGATCAGTTGCTTGTGTTTTTAATTAACCTTTGCTGCCATTCCTGGCGTCTGATGCCTTGTGCTGTGTTTATGGCTACTTACCTTGAATATTTCAGTACCTGTAAGTTGTAAATTGCAGCGAGTTATTAAACAATTCCTAATTTATTGCCATTCCTGGCGTGTAAGCCCTTCTTCCCAGATCACAGTGGCCTGCTATTAAAACATTATCTGCTGTATCTGTATTTCATGGTGATTTGCTAAATTGTAACTTACTGAAAACACTAATATTTACACAGTTGTTTATTCCTTCGTTAATATCTTGTGGTATTTTTATTGATTGTGGAGTCTGAATTTACTGGTTTAAAATAAATTGCGTGTAACTGTAAAAGGCAACCAATAGTAACTCATTACGGCCCCGTCCACAATCGTAACCGAATCCTGGGTTCCCTTGACTAGCAGGTTTCAGCTGTTAGCTGCTTCGATATAATGGAGGTAGACGCTGAGGAGTTACGTGTAGAATGCAAAAGTATGGACGTTCCGGAAGTGCAGAACAATGTGATGAGTCAATGGCACATTGGAAGAAACGGCAACATTTATTCTAACGTTTAACACTTTGGTATCACTTTAATATATTCTTCCAGGCTATTTCCGTCTTAAGTTTCGACTCTTTGTTCTGAAACCACTGCGGTATCAAAGATTTGGTCATTCCACTATCGCATGTAACGTAGAAATTGCATTAGCACAGTTTACACATCAGGCGATTCTTGTGCTCTGCTCTGGGGATCGTGCATTATGGAGAAGGAAGTGTGAGGTTTATAACAAGGAAAGGAAAATTCGGGAGCTGAAAGTTACGAGACGCATACCCTATGGTGACGCTAAAAATCCTTCAAAGCTAAGCAACTTCCGATGTTTCTTACTTCTTTTACAACAGTCCTTAAGAAGCCAGTCGCTAAGCGTGATGTCTCCACATAAATCCAGACCACTGTTCCTAGTACGAGTACATTCATTTGTCGATGTACTTGGGGGGGGGGGGGGGGGATAGGTGGGAGGAAGTTACACTTGAAGCCGAAATGATTCAGAAGCCATCAACTAAGGACTTGGAACCTCAGCCACCTATCACTGCATACCATCACAAGGCCAGCAATCCGTTCTCTCCACCCATGCAAGCAGATCCTCCCATAAATAAGGTAAATCGTCCCCGAAAAAGTCGATCGAAATAGAAGAAAGTAAGAAAGTGGCTGCTAAACCTTCGTAAGTCGTGCACTCTCCTTCCCCGATGGTGATCTTACGTTCGCCCTGGCTGCTCGGGGAAACCACTGCCGCCGAGGGTGAAGGACAAGGACAACCATAGCTAATCAGTGGCTCCCACAGCGACTGCTGCTTCGCAGTGAAACTTCGGTGGAAACCGATCGCTTATGGAAGAATTACAGCCCTTGGGCCAGAAGAGATCGCTCTGCAGCTGCTTACAAGAAGCTCATTTTAAAGTCACTGAACCACTTGAATTAAGAGGCTACCACCCCGACAGAAAGGACGATGTTCCTAGAGGCAGGGATAAGGTGGAGTATCTGTTTTCCTCAATTCCAGATGCCATTACTTTCCTGGCCCCCTTACCGTGACCAAACAAACAGTTGCAGTGGATATTCTCACACCAGTTGACATCACGTTATGCAACTTAAGTCCTCACACCAGTTGAACACATACTGTGTTCTTTATACCTTCACCTCATGATCCGTTGGATGAAGATGCAATGACGGAACTCTGCCGGCCATCTCTCCCCACTTCAGTACATGAAATGTGCTGTGGGACTCGGCTACCACTTGTTCCAGGTGGCAATTATCTAGCGACTCGTCTATTCAGAGATGACACAATTTTACACATTTAGAGAGTCATCTTCAGCCACTGACCTTTGTTTTTGCTCTCTAGTTGTTACAGATTTAGTTCAGCGGGAAGCGCTTACAGATTTGCAATCCAGTAACGACTTTCCAGTGCGGATTTGTCTGCTGACTAGAACGGTGGTCGAGAAGAGCCCACGAAAGTCGATGGTTCAAGGAGGAAATTGGTTGCGATACAGTCAGCAGACCGTTTCGAGCAATGGGATCGTGCCAGGAGACGTTAGACAGATCACCTATTAGGTTCAACGAGCTGCTGCGGATTCCATTACACAGTCTAGAAACTGCTTCGGAAGACGGCTTGTCCCTCGGTCGAATGATTAATCTGGCTCGGCAACTTTGCGGAAATTCCAACATCATCAAGCTACAGAAGACCTTCGTGCCTTCAGATCTGCGAGAGCACAAGGGAGGTGAGTGATAACAACTCAAAAGAGGAGCTCCTGGAAGGAATTCGCGATTTAATCGATCCACTTCCACTGCACAAGTTCGGGACTCAGTAAGGCGAATTTCAGGCAAGTACAGAACACCCCTTCTCCCACCCCCCCTCCTCCTACTGCCTTGTTGAGAAATGAGATCTTGGTGGACGCGCCTAAAGAAATAGCTGAACACTTTTCCACCGTCACTGAGTCATCCAGAAGTACGCCTGCATTACAATTGTTTCGTAGGACTGTGGAGACTAAGTGGCTCCGCTTTTCTGTGTAACGAGGAGGTCTAAAGTCTTCCGTCCCCTATGTGGGAGTCGAAATCAGCTCTGTCCGCTGCAAGAGGCACTGCTCCAGGATCAGATCAGACTCATTATGCCATGTTCCATCATGGCCTGAATCCAAAGGCAAGCTCCTATCTAGTTTCAGTTAGATCTGGTTTGACGAACGGTACCCACAACGTTAATTCCATTAGGAAATCAATGATTGTACCGACCCTAAAATTTATCCGATTGTATCTCTTACCAGTTGTATGGTTAAGACCCTCGAGTGCATGGTTGATCACTACCAAAGTCACCTTTGCCGCTCCATGTACGATTTCAGTCGCTACCGTTCTGCCTTTGACAGCTTCATTCTGCTGCGATACAGGATTTCTTCTTACGCTGAAACCATTTTGTTGTTTGTCTTTTTTTTTTTTTGACCTTGAGAAACGGTATGGCACCACTAGGAGGTATAACATTCTTCGCCAACTTGCTGAATGGGAAAACATGGACACTGCCACTTCTTATCCAATCCTTCCACGATGCCTTGACTGAGTGCATGCTATCAGTGGCATCTCCCCCGATTTCAGGAGTCCTGTTAAGTGCGTTTTGTTTGTGGACGACTTCGCAATCTTCTACTCTTCCTCCGATCTTAGAACTACAAAGAGGCAATTACAGCTGGAGGCTGGAGGCTTGGACTAATAAAACTGGTTTTAGGGTCTCACCAGAGAAGGCTACGTGAGTCATTTCTAAGCGTGATCATTGAAGTTTTAACCAGAGATAACATTCAAGGACAGTATTTTACATTTTCAGGACACTGTGTGCTTTTTGGGCCGACTATTTGACTAGAAATTAACCTGGCACCTGCACCTTAAAGGGCTTCAAATCATTGATTATTTTGAAATGCCACTGTGAAAAGTCGTAAGGAGTTGACAGGTCCCTCTTCCCGAAGTTTAATGGAGCATATGCCATATCATGGTTAGATTACGGCAGTGTGTTTTATGGATCAGCCTGTATTTCTATCTGAAGATGTTAGACGCTGCCCACCATGAGGTCATTTCGGTATAGAGTCGAATATTTCGGCTCAGCCCAGATCCAGTCAGTGTGCAGAAGCTGGTGAACACCTCTTTGGATTGGGCGGCGCCTCCATCTCGTTCGACAGGCCCTGAAAATCTGAGCATTGCTTCAGCCATTGGCATTCAGTGCGACAGTCGACCCCAGCGTTGAGCGGCTATTCAGGACTCGGCCTCATGCGACCAACTCGTTCGGAATAGGTTGTATTGTTTCAAGATGTATCGGACCTCCGATTATACAGCCATGAGAGGGAAAAATTGACGTCTTGGCTTTTTCAGAGGCCCAAAGTGATTGTAAGTTTCACAGGTATTACGCTTTTACAGCTCAGTTTTCTTGAATTTTAAGTATATACCGAAGTTATATCCTTTTTTTTTTTTTTTTTTTTTTTTTTTTTTTTTTTTTTTTTTTTTTTGTACCGACGGATCCCAGCAAGGGAATGCCCTCGGCTGTCTTCCCTGACTGGGTTTTGATACAATTTATAAATTATGATGCGATGTTACATTGTTACATGGCACTATGACAGGACTGGATGCACAGTCATCACGGTACCAGGTTATTTGTCCGTTCTGAGTCACTCAGTGAGCTACAAGATGTCCACCAAATGTATTCAGTAGACCAGCTGATTCAACTTATCAATTACTCCTTACGGTGGATCCAATACTGCGGTAAGGAAGTTAGATTTTGGACAGGAGATTAACTTTTGCTGGGTAACTGGACACATCGGGACAAGGTACGACACAGCCGATAAAAGAGCCGAAGAAGCTTGTTAGGATGGTGAGCCGACAAAGAAGCCAAAGAAGCATGTGGGGATGGTGTTCCAAGTCCGTGCGCGTCCACTTCCACACAGTCATCTCAATATTTGACAGATGAATCATGCTTCACTGGGAGAACGAACTGCGGTCTCTCACATTGATCGCATGGACACAGAGGACTTCATGCTAACCTCACCAGTTGCAGGAAGTGCTGCTCATGATACTACGATACTTCGCATTGGACACAGCACTTTAATATACAGTTACGAACTGTCAGGCATCATCTCTAATGTGCTGCGGAGTAGAACCGAACTTTAATGCATTATAAACTACTTCACATGTGCCCCCCCCCCCCCACCACCACCACCACCTCCCAGATCCCACCACGAGAATAGCATGCTGACTTTTCGGCACGGCGCAAGATGTTGAGCGCTCCCCATCCCAAATTAACATTGTCACGACAATAAAACATGGCGCACAGTTAATGCCTGACCACAAGGGCACTGCGGGGCTGGGTCACCGGAGAGCAGGTATCGGTGGCAAAACCGGCAATGCCCAATCCACAACCTGGTCAGTAGGACCTCCTCTCGCCGAGATGGTCGGGAGGAGGTTGTCCTAGCAGTTGGGAGCGGTTTTACTGCCCGGAGCTTGTTTCCTTGGAGGGATGACCAAGCATCCCACCACAACGACACAAGCCTCTTAAAAACATCTCCACGAATGTCAGATGACGGCCCCGACCACAAAGGCACAGCCGACACCATCGTCAGTTTTGGAGCCATTGGTGTAAATAAAGGTGTGACCGGCAAGTCGAGCACGAAGTTCGACAAACCGTGAGCAATACACTGCAGCCGGAGTACCCTCCTTCGGGAGTGAGCTGAGGTCGAGATAAATATGAACCGGAGCCTGGAGCCAAGGTGGTGTCAGGCTCTCACCCTCTCTGAAGGTGGTAGGGAGGGCAAAATCCAATTGTCGAAGCAGGCGACGGAAGTGGACTCCGGGGGGCAGCAGGGCAGACACATACAACCTGTACTGGCGGTCGAGAGAATCGGCGAAGAAGGACTGGTAAGAGGGGTGGTCGGGCATAGACAACAGCCAGCAGGCATACCGACACAGCAGTACGTCGCGCCGGTAGGTCAATGGTAATTCGGCAGCTTCAGCATAAAGACTCTCGACAGGACTAGTGTAGAAGGCTCCGGTCGCAAGACGTAACCCCCGATGATGGATGGAGTTGAGACGGCGTAAGAGGGATGGCCGAGCAGACGAGTAGACGAAGCTCCCATAATCCAGCTTTGATCGGACTATGGACCGATACAAGCGAAGCAGGACAGTGCGATCCGCTCCCCAAGATGAACCACTGAGAACTCTGAGGACATTAAGGGAACGTGTACAACGGGCCGCCAAATAAGAGACATGCGGAGACCAACACAGTTTCCTGTCCAACATGAGCCCTACAAACTTAGTTGTTTCCACGAATGGGAGAACAACGGGACCGAGATGTAAGGATGGCGGAAGGAACGTTTTATATCGCCAAAAGTTGATACAAACAGTCTTCTCTTCAGAGAACCGGAAGCCATTTGCCACACTCCATGAGTATAGGCTGTCTAGACGACGCTGAAGGCAGCGCTCCAGGAGGCATGTTCTCTGGGCACTGCAGTAGATCGCGAAGTCATCGACAAAGAGAGAGCCTGAGACATTAGGTGGAATGCAATCCATAATTGGATTGATCGCAATGGCAAAAAGGACTACGCTCAAGACGGAGCCCTGAGGCACTCCATTCTCCTGGAGGAAGACGTCGGACAATACGGAACCCACACGTACCCTAAATTTTTGATCTGTTAAAAAGGAATCAATAAAAAGGGGCAGGCGACCGCGTAGGCCCCACCTGTGCATAGTGCGGAGGATACCTCCTCTCCAACAGGTATCATAAGCCTTCTCCAAATCGAAGAACACGGCTACCGATTGGCGCCTTCGCAAAAAGTTGTTCATGATGATGTCGACAAGGTCACAAGGTGGTCAACAGCGGAGCGGCGGCGACGAAAGCCGCATTGGACATTGGTAAGTAGCCGTCGAGATTCAAGAACCCAGACGAACCGAGCATGAACCATGCGCTCCATCACCTTACAGACACAGCTTGTAAGAGAAATGCGGCGGTAACTAGAAGGAAGGTGTCTATCCTTCCCGGGTTTGGGTATAGGAACAACGACAGCATCACGCCAAGCATGGGGACCTGACCTTCGGTCCAGACGCGATTGTAGGTACGAAGAAGGAAGCTTTTGCCCGCCGGAGAAAGGTGTGCCAGCATCTGAACGTGAATGGCATCTGGCCCCGGAGCAGAGGACTGGGACAGTGCAAGCGCACGTTCGAGTTCCCGCATAGTAAAGGGGGCATTATAAGTTTCCAGATTCAGCGAGTGAATGGAAGGTCGCCGAGCCTCTTCTGCCTCTTCCCTGGGAAGGAAAGCAGGATGGTAATGGGCGGAGCTTGAAACCTCCGCGAAAAACCAGCCGAAGGCGTTAGCCACAGGATCAACGAGGACCTCATTACCTGAGGTCGGGCCAGGTACCGAGGAGTGGGCCTTATTGTCCGACAGCCGGCGCAGGCCACCCTGTACGACAGAAGAGGGAGTAAAACTGTTAAAGGAGCTGGTGAAAGAGGCCCAACAAGCTTTTTTGCTGTCTTTGATGACTCTACGGCATTGCGCTCGGAGTCGTTTGTATCCAATACAATTCTCCAACGTAGGATGGCGGCGAAAGGTGCGTAAAGCACGTCGTCGAGCACGGATAGCGTCTCTACAAGCCTCGTTCCACCAGGGGACGGAAACGCGACGTGAAGAACAGGTAGTACGAGGAATGGAACGTTCGGCAGCATTGATGATAACAGCCGTGAGGTATTCGACCTGACTGTCACAACTGAGAAGATTGTGGTCCGGAAAGGTCGCCAGGGAGGAGTAAAGTCCCCAGTCAGCTTTCGGTATGTTCCAGCTCGAAGGACGTGGGGATGGGTTGTGGTGCAGGAGACGAACGACACAGGGGAAGTGGTCGCTCGAATAGGTGTCAGAAAGGACATACCACTCGAACCGACGGGCAAGAGTGATAGAACATATCGAGAGGTCCAAGTGGGAGTAGGTATGAGTAGAGTCCGAGAGGAAAGTCGGGGCGCCAGTATTGAGGCAGACAAGATTGAGATGGTTGAAGACATCCGCCAAGAGAGAGCCTCTTTGACAGGATGCAGGAGAGCCTCAAAGGGGATGATGGGCATTGAAGTCACCAAACAATAAAAACGGTGGGGGAAGCTGAACAATCAGGTGCATCATGTCAGCCTGACTAACAGCGGATGACGATGGAGAGTAGATGGTACAAACTGAAAAAGTAAAAGCAGAAAGAGTAATACGGGCAGCTATTGCTTGGAGTGGGGTGGTCAGTGGGATGGGATGGTAATAGACATCGTCCTGAACGAGCAGCATGACCCCACCATGAGCTGGGATGCCGTCCACAGGGGTGAGGTCATACCGCTCTGAGGTATAGTGGGTAAAGGCAATACGGTCAGTCGGGCGCAACTTGGTTTCCTGGAGACCAAGGACGAGTGGACAGTGCAGGCGGAGGAGCAGTTGTAATTCCTCCCGATTAGATTGAATACCTCTTATGTTCCAATGTAACAAGACCATCGCTAGTCAAAAAAGAGGGAACGAGACGGGGGAAGAGCTGGTCACCTCAACGGCCGCGGAGGGCCAGGTTTCGAGGGAACAACGCTACAACTGGCGGGAGGCGGATCCTGTTCCATCGAGTCGTCGCCAGCTGCGGCCGCTGTCCCTGGTGGTGTAGGAGGGGCAGCATCATCTGCCGACGAGAGGCCAGCTGAGCGCCTGGCAGCAGAGCGTCCCGGCGAAACTGAGGATGGCCGGGAACAGCGACTCACGGATGGAGCGTCAGACAAACGCGCCGGGGTGGAGAGGGGGATATAGACTTCTTCTTGGAGGTCTTCTTGGAAGTCCGAGGAGGCACACGGATGGTGGGCTGGACCCGAAGAAGGTCCTCACGCGCGGGGTCCGTTTTGGAACGCCGTACCTCGGAAGCTGGGGTCCGGAACGTTTCCCCGATGGACGCCTGAGAAGAGGATCGCTTCTCAGGCGGCGGGGGGGGGGGAGAAGGAGGAGGAAGGGTGGGCCCTGGAGCAGAGGGGGAGGAGGATTTGGAAGGGAGGGATTTGGGTGATGGAGGCAGAGACCCCGGATGGGGGGAGGAGATGGAGGGGGGACAGGATAGGGGTGAGGATACTGCGGAAGGAGTGGACGCAACTGAGGCAAACGAAGTGGTCAACGGCACAGGATGGAGGCGGTCATACTTCTTCCTGGCCTCAGATTAAGAGAGACGATCCAAAGTTTTGAGTTCTTGTATCTTCTTCTCCTTCTGATATGCGGGGCAGTCTGAGGATCTAGGCGAGTGGATGCCAGGACAATTAACGCACCGAGGTGGTGGGGTGCATGTATGTTCCTCACGAAGAGGACGTCCACAATCGCCACAAAGGGGCTCAGCCTCACACCGTGACGACATGTGCCCAAAGCGCAAAAACTGAAAACAGCGCATAGGAGTGGGACGTAAGGTAGCACGTCGCACCGGTAGCACATCACCTTTACCTTCTCCGGGAGAACGTCCCCCTCGAAGGCGAGGATAAAGGCCCCGGTGTCAATGCGACGGTCTTTGGGGCCGCGCTGGACTCGCCGGACGAAATGCACGCCTCGGCGCTCCAGGTTGGCCCTGAGCTCCTCATCAGATTGCAGCAGGAGGTCCCGATGAAAAATAACCCCCTGCGTCCTATTTAGTGCCAGATGTGGGACAATGGACACTGGGATGTCCCCTAGGCGGTCGCACGCCTGGAGCGCCGCCGACTGTGTGGCGGAGGTGGTCTTTATAAGAATGGACCCCGAACGCATCTTACTGAGAGCCTCGATTTCCCCGAAGATGTCCTCAATGTGCTGAACAAAGAACATGGGCTTGGAGGTGGCGAACGTCCCCCCATCGGTTCGAGAACAGACCAAATAGCGGGGGAAGTACTTCGCCCCAAGCCGGCGGGCCTGTCCCTCCTCCCAGGGAGTGGCCAAGGGGAAAAGGGCAGGAGAACCAGAACTAGAGACAGTACCTTTCCTTTTGAAAGACTCGGCCGCAGAGCGACCTGATACTTGTTGACGTGTCATCTGCGAAACGTCCACCCTGATACCACCCACTCCGACCAGGGGTTCTCCCCACGGGCGCCACCCAGCCTTAGCAAGGGCCACCTGGCAGGATGACCGTTGCCGGGTGTCCTGATGCCCCAAGGAGACGGGCATCTACTCCTTGGCCGACGTGGGGAGGGTGCAGCTCAGGTATCGGCAGTACGATCCCTGTGTTGTCAGGGCGCTACAACCTAAAGGGTACATGACGACCCCACCACAACAGGCTGGCTACCGTGCTGGATTTCTGGTGCCATGGAAAGTCCATCATGATCATAGGTGCAGATGGGGACGCACTATTGGCGTAACTTGTACAACCCATCAGGCGTTTACGCCCAATTTGAGGAATAGTGGGTATGGTTACAACGCTGGTATAATGCTGAGTGCCAAGGTCTTAGTGCACTGAAGACCAGTGGTACACCACGTAAGGCGTCCTTCCTTAAAAGGCTCGTGCTTCTGTAGAATTTTGAAAAATGGAGGTCAAACCCCAAGGGGGACCATCACATGGAAGGCCGAAACGCTTGAAACTCCTTTTAGTCGCCTCTTACGACAGGCAGGAATACCTCGGGCCTATTCTTACCCCGGACCCGCAGGGGGATCACGTTTCTTCTCTGGACATGTTATCAAAGTCTGTCAAACCACCATTGAAGGCATCAGAAAAAGTTGGTAGGGAGGGAAGGGGGGGGAAGGGAATATTTGCAGAGAGCGAAGTTGACATTAATGGACGTGTAAGTTTGTGAAGTAAACAAAAGATTTTTAAAAATCCTCACTGCATTCTGAAATTATGGTTACAGCATCATTGTGGCATCAATGATATACTGAATGTCATCAGTGCTATAATCTGCTAGGAAGTTTCAAGTCATCAGTACTATTGTAAGATATAAAAGAAGCTATAACTCCATAGTCTGGTTGTGTTATGTTCGTAAAATGTGTATTATGTAACAAGTTTTTCCATTAACACTTTAAGTATATTATAGTTAGCAACGGTCATAACGTAGAAAATTTCTATAAATACTCTGCTGGTCTCTAAGAAAAGTTACAAAAGAAAGAAGTGGAAGTATCCAGATAAATTTTACTTAAAGTAATTAAGGTGAGCAAAAATTTTATATGCAGTAAGGAAAATGGCCACCATCTGGTGGGCTGCTTCGAACGAAAGTAGAAGGGAGACAACAAATGATTGGTGGAAAGACTGAAAACCAGTTTAAAAAAATCGATCTGTTCATTTAATACACCTGAGGCCTATTACGTCTTATTATCGACAATTTCCCATTCTTCAAGACTGTTTAAGAGAAATCACGTAGATTTGAAGGAACTAAGGGTCTCTCTAGAAAACCTTCGTAACTGTCAAGTGTGCGCTCGACAAGACGCAAATGATGTACTCGTTCGGCACACGTATAATTTTGCACTGCTGTTGCATTTAATTTCGTGAACACCCATGCCTTTGTACCCGTCACGTCTTGTCTCAACAGAATGCCGCATCCTGTAACACAATTTCTCGTGTGCTCGCAGCCTTGAATCAGTTTTAAATTGATTAAATTTATTAAAGAGACATTCAGTAGTAGTCCCTTTGTAAGTGAAGATCAATCTAACTTTTTTTGACTTTCTGGTTTTCTGTTATTTATACTTTTATTGATTTTGTTGTATAAGGGTCTGACTTCGGTGTCACTGTAGCCATTAGTTTTTGATACTTGTTCAAAGTTACTTAGCTCTTTCTTGATGTCTTTTTGGTCTAAGGGCAATTTTACAAGCCTATGCAGCACTAATCATAAATATGCAAATTTACGGATTTTCAGAGGGCATGGGTCAGCAGCCATACTAAAATCGCGATGTAATGGTTTTCTAAAAATACAAAATGTTAATTTTCCATTGGTTCTACTGACAGTTAAATCAAGAAAATTTAAAGAACATTTGTCTTCGATTCCTGCAGTACATTTTATAGTTCTGTGCATCACTTAAAATTTTTTGTTGTGTCAGTGACAGTTTTCTGATCGCCTTTCACTATGATAAATGTGTCGTGAACGTAAATAGTATACATTATAATGCATTCCGATTATATTGTATATTTACTAATGAAGTTGTTTTGAAACCAGTTCGTAAATATTTCTACCAGAGTGACGGATAACCGTTTTCCCATTGCTAGTTCAATCACATTCGGTTAATACGTGTCATTAAAAGTACAGTACTTTAAAGATAAAGCAAATTCTAGCATTTAACTAATTCGGCTTCTTTCCCTGACTAATTTTATTGTGCTTCAATAAGTTTTGTTTCATAATTTTTTATTGTTTCGCCACTGGGATTTTAGTGAACAGGTTAACGACATATATGTTAAGCATTTCCTGGTACGACCAGAACTTTAGTTCTTATTCTAGGGAATGATATCAACTCTTTAATGAAAATTATCGTTTAAAAATATTAGTGTTTTTAATTTTCTGTATTAAAACTCTATTGTGTGGGTACTTCCTACTGCTGACTTTCAGGCGTACAGGAAATGAAAATATCTGAACTTTAATCAGCTAATTTATAAAAGATATGCTTGGGTTCATTATTGTCAGTTTTTTCTGTCTTTTTGGTAGGATAAATATGATAGTCTTTAATTTTATTTCCCGCGTTGCGCTAGACTTTTGATTTCAGTAATATCATTACTTGCAAAAAAATCCATGATACCAAGTTTAATTTTATAAATGTCATTTCTGTTCTTAATTACCCGACTAGATCCTAATATGATTAATGACCTCCAACAATGCAGTGTGAGACGTAGCGGCCATGTTTCACTCACGATTTTAAACTGTCTTAACCACATCGTTTATTGATTGGAGCTGCGCTACTCGTTTCGATTATACATCATTTTCATTGGCTAAATGGAAAATGTATCCGTGGTATCATAGTTGAATGCAGAAGCCACATGAAGAACACTGAAACGATGATATTTTAGAGGATATCAAATCGTATTTGAGTTTCGTACACCATATAAAGTAACTTAGTGTGTATAAGTGAGATAACTTGTTACACCACATCGTGTAAAGTACTATACAATTTGCAACACAATGTACTTGACAATAATTAATATTTTTGTGCACATAAAAGCAACGTTAAGTTGTAGATTACTGCTTTTCGACTTAACTACTGATTGCTCTGAAGTGGATGGTTTGCAGCTGTAACAGAAACACGCTTGTAACTAGAAAAGTAGCAAAAAAGCAGAAGTTAATGAAGCGACAAATTTTATTTTATAGCACTAATCCATTACGTTTTATACAATTCGTGCTATTCCACTTAAAAACTTATACTTTAACACCATCGCACTGAGTAAGAAAGATTTCTTTAACACTTATAAGAAACGGTGTACGTTAACATAGAAAACGGTAACTAGCTGAAGTAACGTTCTGAAATACGTTACGGAAAAACGTGGTAGATAGTAACAGATGTTGGCAATTGCAACTAAATACGAAAACAGTAAATGTAATTCTTGCCTGTGTGTCATCTTTGAGTCTAAAACTGAGTTGCAACACTATTCGCAGCAAATCGGAGATTCGGAAATAAATGAAAATCCTCTCAGCACGATGTCCAGTTTCCTGCAGTTTTTTTTTTTTTTTTAATCTCTGGAAGCAGCCACTTCCCGAATGGCATCGCGACTCGAGAACTGGAGCACGATATTTTTGGAACGAATCATACCATAAATTACCATGAGAAATGAAATTTCATTATGCAGTTCGTCGGAAGAGAAATTAATTGGAATTCTGCCTGGGTGCCTCCTGATATTGAATTAGCGTTTGATTAAGGCTTGAATTTGAGTTCGATTTTTTTTCTGTAAAATGTTCGTGTTCTGCGCTTCTCTTGGTCTATATAGAGGAGAGATGACGGGGTCACTGTACGTTATACACGAGTGAATCAACTTTCAATCAGATTTTTCATATGTAGTTCAGATGGTGCTTCACCTCGCGTTATTTGACCAACAATTCCTTGAATAAGGAAATAGCGACACAACTAGAAATTAATTTTATACGCATAGTGTATTCTTCGCTGGGCTTAACTGGCGATGCATTCCGGTATTGCAAAAGTGTGTTATGCGTTACCAACGATGGGAGACGCTTAATTGTGGATGTGAAGCGGATATTCTGCACGTATGAAGAAGTCGTTTTAATTCCTTATCAAAATGCATGTCGTTCATGGTATCACAATCCTTGAAGAAAGTCGTTTTGCGTGTCTACATCGAAACCTGGACTCTGCGAATCACAATGTAGTGCATTCTAAATTGCGCCTCCCTTCTACACGTATTATGGATTTATTCCGTTCCATTTCCAGTTGGGAGCGGAAAGATTGCTCTCTAAATTCCTCTGATCTCTGTGATTATTTTAAGCACTTTTTTCGAGGCCCGTCTAGAGCTATACTTACGAAGCCGTAGTGTATAGTATACTACATTTTCAACACACGCACACGCCCACACACACACACACAGACACACACACACACACACATACACACACACACACACACACACACACACACACACACACACACACACCCCACTTCCCTCTGTTTCAATATAACCACTAAATAACGTAGAAGACACATCAGACACACGTTCCAGCCATTCTAAAAGTCGTAAAGTACACGCAATAAGACACTTCTTGCTTTACGATAAAATATTAAACAAATCATAACTCTTTCACTGTCAACATTTGACCTCTCGTTTTCCCTCTCACCCTCCCACCTCCCCCCACCCTAACGATTACAAATCCACAATATGAAGTTGGTATCTGTTCTTTCGGACATGGTTGAGAGAACAGATACCATCTTCATACAGATAAGGCTTACCGTCCAATTATCTTCTTCAGTGCGGATGCACTCACATTGCTCAGACTCTTACCGGAATCGGTAGATTGACTGCCGCGATTAATGAGTATAGTGAGCAAGGGCACTACAAATGTAGTGTGTGGACAGTAAGCTGAAAGTGTGGGTCTCACGGGGAGCGTGCCTGAGAAGTCCTTTCAATCGCACTATCCTGTGTGTCCTCGATGGCTCAGTCGATTAGAGCGTCTGCCAAGTAAGCAGGAGATTCTAGGTTCGAGTCCCGGTCGAGGCAAACATTATCAGCTGTCCCCGTTGATATTCATCAACCCCTGTAAGCAGCTAATGCTCTGGATTTCATTGAAATTTCATATTAACTTAATGTCATAATAAAATTATTAGTGAAACGTGATATATATAAGAAACTGCACCACGGTACTTTGAAGTGGTATATATATATATATATATATATATATATATATATATATATATATATATATATATATATATGTGTGTGTGTGTGTGTGTGTGTGTGTATGTACTTGGTAGCATTACAATTTTATACATTCCTTGTACCTGTTAGTTCATTACACTCCCGTTTAGGTAAGTATGTATATATTTCATGTGTTGTAAGTACGTCCTGTAAAGGGGCCTGTGACAACTGAAAGACGTTTAACTATAAATAGTTTAAGTATCTACCTATGTCTGGCAGTTGTAATGAAAGAGTTTTTGTTTTCTAGTGCGAGAAAGTACAAGTTGCCCTCAGTACGCCACGTAAGCATTCCATACCTTTTTAATCATTCTGGTTATGTAGATTGAATCCTTCTAAACATGTAATGGGGGGACCAATAAATGTTACTACATATAGTAATTTCTGTTTTATAATCGATATTTCTAACTTCAATGATCAAGCCTTACTCAACAACTCGCAGTTCTCAATCATTTTCCTTATTTACAGATTTTTTAATTCATTGTCCAGCGGCAGACATTCATTACAGTGACTCTTTCTAGTATCACTGCAGTTTCGTAATTCGTTATTTTTTCTTTTCTCAATACAAGTTTCACAGCATATTTATCAACCCCTTTCTAGTAATATAGCTCATATATACTTCTACCTTTTATCTTCTCCTTTCGACTAATTTACCAGTTTACAGTCATTTGACAATTTATCACGTTACTGCTCAGTGGAAAACTTTGAATAATCAGTATTTCTCCAAAGTGAATTGTTAAATGGTCGGAGGAGTTTGATTTTCTGGAATACATAACTACCTATGATCGAATAGGCCTACACTTTACTGTAGATCTTTCACCCGATGCCTTCCTTAAGTTCCAACATCCAAGTATTCAGTCTTTGTGAAGTTTATTTTCATATCTCACTGCTCATATTCTCCATAATGTTTTCTTAACATGTAATATACATCCGCTTCTTCGTCGACGAATTTGAGCTAATCGTCGTCGAAATTCACGTATTCAAATTCCAATGTTTTAGCCTTTATTTTCCAATCTTTCTGTGCTTCCTCCAAAAACTTTTTACATACGGTAGACGATTATCAGCATCCGTCTCCCAGGACTCTACCAACCTCATATTTCCGTAACAGTATCTTTCCAGCTTAAGAACAACACGTATTAGCTTTGTAACGGCTTGTACATAACGTTTATATACACTACTGGCCATTAAAATTGCTACACCACGAAGGTGACGTGCTACAGATGCGAAATTTAACGGACAGGAAAAATATGCTATGATATGCAAATGATTAGCTTTTCAGAGCATTCACACAAGGTTAGCGCCTTTGGTGACACCTAAAACGTGCTCACATGAGGAAAGTTTCCAACCGATTTCTCATACACAAACAGTAGTTGACCGGCGTTGCCTGGTGAAACGTTGTTGTGATGCCTCGTGTATGGAGGAGAAATGCGTACCATCACGTTCCCGACTTTGATAAAGGTCGGATTGTAGCCTATCGCGATTGCGGTTTATCGTATCGCGACATTGCAGCTCGTGTTGGTCGAGATCCAATGACTGTTAGCAGAATAAGGAATCATCTGCACGAACAGTTCGACGACGTTTGCAGCACCTTGGAATATCAGCTCGGAGACCATGGGTGTGGTTACCCTTGACGCTGCATCACAGACAGAAGCGCCTGCGATGGTGTACTCAACGACGAACCTGAGTGCACGAATGGCAAAACGTCATTTTTTCGGATGAATCCAGGTTATGTTTACAGCATCATGATGGTCGTATCCGTGTTTGCCGACATCGCGGTGAACGCACATTGGAAGCGTGTAATCGTCATCGCCATACTGGCGCATCACCCGGCGTAATGGTATGCGGTGCCATTGACTACACGTATCGGTCGCCTCTTGTTCGCATTGACGGCACTTTGAACAGTGGACGTTACATTTCAGATGAATTACGACCCGTGGCTCTACCCTTCCTTCGATCCCTGCGAAACCCTACATTTCAGCAGGATAATGCACGACCGCATGTTGCAGGTCCTGTACGGGCCTTTCTGGATACAGAAAACGTTCGACTTCTGCCCTGGCCGGCACATTCTCCAGATCTCTCACCAACTGAAAACGTCTGATCAACGTTGGCCGAGCAACTGTAGAAGCTGCTTGGGCAGCTGTACCTGTACACGCTATCCAAGCTCTGTTTGACTCAATGCCCAGGCGTATCAACGCCGTTATCACCAAGCAGGAAGCCTGTCTGTTTCTCCATTCTTCAGTTTTGCTCACAGTTTTAGTTTCTAGCATCTTACCATTCAGTGTCCATACAGAAGCTAGAACTGTGATGCCTCGGTAATTTTCGCAGTCATCTTTTCTTTCCTTTTTGAATTGATTTGTTATGAACCCGTCTTTAAATTCGACAGGGATTTTCCCTTCTCTGAGACAGAGATAAAATGGCGTCGCGAGATGTTCAAATAATTCTTTACGCCCGGCCTTCAACATCTGTTTACATACAGATTACTGCAGGTGTGGTGTCGTCCAAAGAACGAGGCCCCACGGCAGTGTTGGTACCTCGCGATTCAACCACAATTAACAACAATCGATGCTAGACGCACCGACGAAAGTGAGACACGCCCCGAAGAATTTCCCTACGCCACAGCTGGAGCAGGCTTAATAACGGCAGACCGGAGGGCCGCTCATCCCCGTCTGAAATCATCGCCGAAGATGATATCATCATCTCTCTACAGTAGACAGTGTGAGAGTAGTATTAGACAAATTATGTATCAAGGAATATAGAGAATATTCAGCGAAGAGATCACACGCACTGGATCAAGTGATACGTTAAGTGTTCAGCTACAGTAAAAAATATACTTAATATTCCTGTGGCTATGAATTGTTACGAAGTTTATCTTGTTCAAGATTTAATAAAGAGGTACAATATTTTGTATGTGCTATGGTATCAACTCGGCCTCTTCCTCAAGTAATCAAAGAAGCCAACGCTGTGCCGACAAATGTTCTTTCGTCCTCCACAACATCAGCTTCTTTGATTTAATCCATACTGGATGAGAGGTCGTGGTTGTGAATGTCAATGTTAAAAAATATATCGGCTCAACCACTTGTTTATAGTGTAAAACGCTAAGATTGACGCGTTTCGGAGCATATCTCTTGAAATTGGGATCTTTCTTCTTTTAAGTATTTTTCATAATATGTGTTCTACCTATCTAGGCTTTTCAGCTGTAAATTTATACTACGGCTGTCATTCGTTAATTATTTACCACTTTCCATCATTCTTTAGACTTCCTGCTCCATCATACACACAACTTGTATATTCTCCTACTCATTGTTTTCTTTACGAACTACATTTGATACTATTTAACGAAATGCAACTTGTAATTTGGCACTGTAACTCGACATGTTGTGTGTCTAACACATGAGATGAATGTTCGATCCGATATTCCCATCCTAACGTCGTCAAAAGAGCCTCGTGTATGTCGGAGGTGTTTTTGTTTCCACATTACTGGCCATTAAAACTGCTACAGATGCGAAATTTAACCGATAGGAAGAAGATGCTGTGATATGCAAATGATTAGCTTTTCAGAGCATTCACACAAGGTTGGCGCCGGTGGCGACACCTACAACGTGCTGACATGAGGAAAGTTTCCAACAGATTTCTCGTACAAAAACAGCAGTTGACCGGCGTTGCCTGGTGAAAAGTTGTTTTGATGCCTCGTGTAGGGAGGAGAAATGTGTACCATCACGTTTCCGACTTTTATAAAGGTCGGATTGTCGCCTATCACGATTGTGGTTTATCGTATCGCGACATTGTTGCTCGCGTTGGTCGAGATGCAATGACTGTTAGCAGAATATGGAATCGGTGGGTTCAGGAGGGTAATACGGAACGCCGTGCTGGATCCCAACGGCTTCGTATCACTAGCAGTCGAGATGACAGGCATCTTATCCGCATGACTGTACCTGTACACGCCATCCAAGCTCTGTTTGACTCAACGCCCAGACGTGTCAAGGCCGTTATTGCGGCCAGAGGTGGTTGTTCTGGGTACTGATTTCACAGGATCTATGCATCCAAAATGCGTGAAAATGTAATCACATGTCAGTAATATTATAATATATTTGTCCAAAGAAAACCCGTTTATCATGTGCATTTCTTCTTGGTGAAGGAATTTTAAAGGCCAGTAGTGTAATATCCGGTTTTCTACATTTTAATGTCTATTGTGTGTTTCTGGTTGGTTCAAACGGCTCTGAGCACTATGAGGCTTGACTTCTGAGGCCATCAGTCCCCTAGAACGTAGAACTACTTAAACCGAACTAACCTAAGGACATCTCTCATATCCATGCCCGAGGCAGGAGTCGAACCTGCGACCGTAGTGGTCGCGCGCTTCCAGACTGTAGTGCCTAGAACCGCTCGGCCACCATTCCCGGCTTTGTGTGTTACTTTGTGATGGTCTAATAAGCCGAAAAATGGTTCGAAATACGTATGTTATAGTGGAAATGGATGGCTGCCGAAGGTAAACTTACCCTAGTGCATGTATATCACCATTAAAGTGATCAGTGAAAGCGTATTATAAATTGAAAAAGACACATCCATTGGTAAAGGTTTACCATCAGTGGTCCCAGTAAGTGTTACAGCAGCAGATTTTTAACGGTGCGTTCAAGAATGGTACTAGGCATGGCCAAAAATGTAATTCTAGTCAGTTGTTTATTGTTATGTTATACAGCAGTGCAGCTATCGTTGACATCAGTGCAGGTATGGTTGAATCAGTGAAGTTCTACGAACGCCTTAGGGTGGAATAGGGAAACCCGAATTCTAATTGTGTCTTTATACATAGAGATAATTATGAGTCACTTGTCAGCAAGGTTAAATCACTAAGAAAGAGTGACGGCAACCACTAGAAGCCTTAGAAGATATGTGAAATTAATAGAAACTGTTACTGAAAAGACAAGACTAAGTACTATGTTTATGATGAAGAACTGTGTGATTTTCGCCATAATGGACATCTAACAACTGGCCTTGGTGGACGTAACCTATTGATTAAATGCATAAAGTCAATGTACCAAAATGTAACACAGAGAGATGTTCGGATATATCTTAGCTTATATGAATCTTGCTTGCGAAAACAAAAAGGTTACAAGAAACGATAATAGTGAAGCCCATGCTATCAAGTTGATCTCATCGACTTTCAGTCGCTATCATGTGGGGACTACAAATTCGTAAGGGTTATCATTAAATTCGTTGCTGTCAGGCTACTGAAGTCTAAAACAACCGAGGGGGTATGCGATATCATTATTAACATTTTTGCGTTGTTAGGCATTTCCTCAATGAAGCTGACAGACATTGGTCGAGCTTGTTAACAAAATAAAGAACAGCTTAACTGAATTATGGACGAATTTTAAGATTGTGCATGGTAAACCTAATCACAGCCACAGCCAAGTTAGCGTAGTACGAGCAAATCGAGATATAGAAAATATGCTAACTACACTGATGCAGGAACACAACACGGGCTTGAGCAGTGCTCCAAGGTTTCTGCAGTTAATGAAGAACAACGTAGGTTCGTTTTAGATCTGAAAGGTCTCCGTACGAAGCAATGTTTGGATGCCCTCCTAGACATGGTTTTCCTTCATCAAGTTTACCTTCTGAAGCTTTGGCGAACGTTCCGTAGGAGGACGATCTTGTAACTAATCAAGTGAGAAAGGTACTGAAACGTTGCATGATAGTGATCACAGAAAATCTCCAGTACAAGAGGATAACATACAAGCAGGAGCAGAGGTTGAGAACAGAGACAAAGAATGTATTCCGGACAATTATGAATACTGCCCAACTCACTTAGACGAATCAACTAGCGGTATTAAAAAACACAGAAATGAGGCGTGCAAGTGCTTAGAAGGAAAGGCACAAAGAATGCAGCCGTGCTCATGTAGTCGTTAGAATTCCAGATCTCGACTTCGACCGAGAAAGAGGAGACGTAAAGTCGGTCTTGGGTATCGTCCTTGAGACAACAGCTATGCCTTCTACCGAATCAAGGCGAGAGATGGTGAGCAGAGCCAGCACTGTGCAAGGTAATAAATTGATGGTTTTTAAATACTCGTATATTTGAAAGGGTGATACGATTATGCGACTGTGACTATGACTGCGACATCCCTTACCTCTTGGCCGCGAAGGTGTACCTTTCCTAGCGATGGTGTACTATCTGCAGTGAATGTGCATAGTTTGGCAAAACTTGTATTTAATCTTCAGGTTTCAATAAAGGTGCCAGTGAAGGTGCATCATCACAAGTGCTAGTATATCTCCACCTGTAGGCATAAAATCGCTATACCAAGAAGTGATGGAAGGACTAATAAATATCTTCATTATTATAGACGACTTGCTGAGTTTTCAGCGTCTGCCAGGTTTGCATTTATTACAGTTGTTTTATTCCATCTCCTCCTTCTCTCTGTACGTCAGCTCTGCTCACCTTGTAAATCTCCTCCTCCCCACCTCTCAACCCCTCTCTCACCTTCGCAACTCCCCCCCCCCCCCCCGGCCGTGAACAATTCCCCTGGTCCCACTGTCCATCTCCTCTTCCCCCTGGAGGCCCATCATCACCTCCTGCCCCTCCTCACCCCATCGCCTCCTCCCCCTCCGTCCATCCCAACGTCTTCCCTTCTATTAGCAATCTCCTCCGCACTCTTTGTCTGTCTCCTTCTCCTCCCGCATATCTCGCTCTATTTTCCCCTCCTACTGCCCCTCTCCCTTCCATTCCACATCCACATCTCCACTTGTCCCACATCTTTGTCCATCTCCTCCTTCCCCCTCTCCATCTGTTCCTCCCCTAATTCTCTCTCCACATCATCTCCCCACTACATTAGGACGTTTCTGTGTCTTACCGCCATAATATTTCGTTAAAGATAGTTTAGTTTAAATCGATCCAGTCTTATACTCATACGTTCGAGTCACATATATTTCTCATATATGTAACGTATTTCACACATATCTGAATACAGCCTTCGCTTGTATCTCTACCGAAATTCACCCTGCTCTTTCGCTATCACGCCGCTCAATGATCATGACGTAGTGTCTCTTGAACTATGTGTTATAAAAGATATAATTTTGTAGCTATGTTCAGCGGCATATTTTGATGCTGCCTGCAATATGTGTTTGCATCACGTACTCTTCACCGATGAGTGTCGCATATGCCTTCAACCAGACAATCGTTGGAGACATGTATGGAGGCAAACCAGTCAGGCTGAACGCCTTAGACACACTCTCCAGCGAATGCAGCAAAGTGACGAGCACATGTTGTGAATGACTTTCTTCAGGTTAACGATATCGCTCGACTACAGTGGCCAGCATGTTCTCCAGAAAGTGCCATATCCAACATACCTGGGATGGATTGAAAAGTGCTGTTCATAGACGACTAGACACACCAACCACTCTGAGGGGTCTACACCGAATCGCAGTTGAGGAGTGGGACAATCTGGACCAACAGTGCCTTGATGAACTTGTCGATAGTACGCCACGAAGAGGTTTGTACAGCAATCTGGACCACCACCTCTGATGGTCTCGCTGTGCCGGCCGGAGTGGCCGAGCGGTTCTAGGAGCTACAGTCTGGAACCGCGAGACCGCGACGGTCCCAGGTTCGAATCCTGCCTCGGCCATGGATGTGTGTGATGTCCTAAGGGTAGTTAGGTTTAAGTAGTTCTAAGTTCTAGGGGACTGATGACCTCAGAAGTCAAGTCCCATACTGCTCAGAGCCATTTTTGGTCTCGCTGTATGGCGATACACCACGCAATGTGTGATTTTCATGAGCAATAAAAATGGCGGAAATGATGTTTATGTTGATTTCTACTCCAATTTTCTATACAGGTTCCGGAAGTCTCGGAACCGAGGTGAGGCAAAACTTTTTTTTATGTGTGTATGTATTAATCTGTAAAATCGGACGAAGCTTTTTCAAACATTATATACTTAGAAATCTCCATTGTTGCTGCCTCGGATTACGACAGCGTTACGTGAGAAAACAATGTGCCGTACGCAGAGTTCAGCTATAGGCACGGACGGCCGCAGTTCTTGGGGTGAACGTAAGTAATCGCATTGCATCGCTTCCCTATTATAAGCGCAGGCCGGAGTTATTCTCGAAACACAGTTAATTAAAGGGCCTTTATTAGTCCGTGGCAACAGCGCCGGTAGCAGGTCCAGCCCCCGTGAGCCCACCCTAAAAGCATCTTTAATTAAAACCGCCGCTCTTGACCGGGATCGTCTGCGCCTACGGTATTCTTTACGCTCATTCTTCCCTAATTAACCACTAGATACTCGGCCACCCGCTGTTGCCCGAAACACAGCTGAGCCGGAGGCGTATCTTTCCACGAAAGTGAAGGAGCTGATGGTGGGAGGGGGGCGGGATCAGTTGAGAAACCTTTAATAGCAAGGAAACTTTTTTATATTATAAATGATTTTGTAAACTTTGAGGGAGAACAACGAAAATATTTCCGAAGCTTTCCTCAGAAAGAAAGACATAGAAGCCAACGCGGACTTACCTGGCAATCAATATTTTATCCAAGGCTGCATTAAGCAGCAAACTTAGGAACTGCAGAAGTTTGTATGCTGCTAAGGCCCATGTCCATTGGAATAAAATCTATTCGGCGAAATGTATTGGCAGGTGTGGATACCGTTAGATACCATCTATACAATTTATTAGTGACATATAAAAATTTGATCCGCACCGAGAATCGAATCCAGATTTCTGCATAAACGCGAGCGGCCTAAGTAACCACTTCGTCTTTGGCATCGGGAAAACCGGCCGGTTTAAAAAGACACCGGTATTTTAGTTCTGAATGAACGGTATTTTTTGATATTCGTTTGGTCTCGTTTGTAACAGTTGTTCTATACCTTTTGCTAATATCTGGGTAAAAAACGGAAAGAACAATTAGCCGTAGCAGCAGTGCTAAAATATTTTGTTTTCAAATAAATCTTTTTAGTGATTATTATAGAAAACAGGGAAAGCAGTCAACGCTATTTTAATAATACTACTGAAAGAAGTGAGCAACAAACATCTGACAAAGAACTGGTGCAGCATTCCTGAGATGATAGTGTCTTTGCTTCCCAGACATCTGTTGCACTGCAGAATTTCGCCAGTCCTAGCGTGCAAATATTCTTACGAAGTCACGTAGCAATGCAGTACAATGCTTCATTTGCTTGAAAGATTACATTTTTGTCTGCCATTTCTACGAAAGAATAAAGGAGAAATGAGATTATAGTAACAGTAATAGATTAAAAACCTAACTATTTACAACATACAATAAAAACATAAAGTGCATGGTCTGCTGTCTGTGTCTATAAAATATTCCTTTATCTGCTTGCAGCCCTTGAAAATGGACAAATAAACAATAAAAATTATTATTCAACCACGGTTTTCACCCTTTGGCACTGACTATTCGTAAAGCCCAAATAGTGATAAGACCCCAAATTACAACATGATTTTTGATCAGAGTTTCAAAAAATGAGACTGAGTCAGAGAAATAATTTTTTGTAGCATTCAGCCACGTCTCACGTTTCAAAGAAAGAGCGAACAGTGGACGTGCAAAGTTTTATTTGCCTATTATTTTAACATTTTTATTCCATATACCTTGAAAGTAAGAGAATCAATTTTTTCAACCTTTGTTCGATTTATACTTTTATTACTGGAAATAATAGAAATGAAAAACCGAAAATCGATTATTTGAGCGGTTTTATCATACTGATTAAACTGGAATGGAAACGAACAGATATAGCCAAACAACGGGTGTTCCAGCGATATCCGTAAGCCCTACTTCGGCCATTGGTGCAAGCATCCCAGTCCGATCCTAGCTTTCATATGTCGCAATGTACACGTCCCCTAATGCTTGCACACTTCCTATGATCCACGCACAGGGGAAGAACATGTTTTTTTACTCGTTTTGCCCCGCATTGACATGTAATAAAAGTTTGCAGTGACCTTCAGACATGTATATATGTGTGTGAAGGACATTGCATAATACTATGCAATACAGACATGGCAGATACGTAAAATTCTTTTGCTTGTTCCACTGTGTCTTTACGAAATATTAGTGGCTCAAATGCTGGTCCTCAAAATACTGTGTGCGTGACATACCCACTGGAATGTCACGAGGGTCAATTACGAGTAACACTCCACTCGCAAATGTGACAACTTTGTCTACAGGCCTGACCTCATTTACACTGAAGAGCCAAAGAAACTGGTGTAGGGCCCCGTTCATGCAGAAGTGCCGCAACACGATGTAGCATGGACTTGACTAATGTCTGAAGTAGTGCTGAAGGGAATTGACACCACGAAAGCTGTAAGCCTGTCCATAAATCCGTGAGGGTACGAATAGGTGGAGATCTCTTCTGAGCAGCACGTTACAAGGCATCCCAGATGTGTACAATAATGTTCATATCTATGGATTTAGTGCCCAGCGGAAGTGTTTAAACTCAGAAGAGTGTTCATGGAACCACTCTATAGCAATTCTGGACATGTGGGGTGTCGCATTGTCTTGCCAGAATTGCCCAAGTCCGTCGGAATGTGCAATGAACATGAATGGATGCAGGTGGACCAGAAGGATGCTTACGTACGTGTCACCTGCCAGAGTCATATTTACATGTATCAGAGGTCCCATATCACTCCAACTGCACACGCCCCCCACCATTTCAGAGCCTCTACCAGCTTTGACAGTTCCCTACTGACATGCAGGGCCCATGGATTCATGAGGCTGTCTCCATACCCGTGCACCTCCATCTGCTCGATACAATTTGAAACGAGACTCGTCCGACCATGTTTCCAGTCATCAACAGTCCAATGTCAGTGCTGATGGGTCCAGGTGAGGCATAAAGCTTCGTGTCGTGCAGTCATCAAGGGTATACGAGTGGATCTTCGGCTCCGAAAGCTCATATCGATGACGTTTCGTTGAATGGTTCGCTCGCTGACACTCGTTGATGGCTGAGCATTGAAATCTGCAGCAACCTGCCGAAGGGATGCATTTGTGTTACATTGAACGATTCTCTTCATTCGTCATTGGTCTAATTGTTTATCTTATTCCGGTCGCAGCGATGTCGGAGATTTGATGTTCTACCGGATTCCTGATACTCACGGTACACTCGTGGATTGATCGTAAGGGATAATTCCCACTTCCTCGATACCAGTCCATATGAGGATCGCAGTTTGTTTTTACAAGTATTGGAAGAGATCGCAAAGGTCTGTTAATTTCCGTTCTTGATCAGGCAATGTGATCAAGCATTGATGGCAGAACTTGACGTTACTATACGTGACTGGGACAGCCAGACATAGACGGACTATTAGGCGTCATAGCGGAATTTTCACAATGAATGCCAGTTATTATCTACAGTCTTGGCTTTGATCAAAATAACTAAACTACGATCACAAAGATGTGTGCTCACAATCAAGGATCTGTAACTCACACACGATAACATCCACATAATCTGCGAAACTGTGTATTCCTCTTAGTAGTTTACGATGCTAGTTACAGGTTATTTATCTAGCGGCTTCCTGGCGTAATAAAAATTTTCAATGTTTAGCATAATTATCGACCGAATGTAAAATTTTAAAATGCTGCTATAACCTACTCATCTGGAGGTATATTCTTATGTTGCAGGTTTAACACTATAAGACAAATATTACTGATAGAAGCTATGCATAACTTTCGGGTGAATTTAATAAAAAAAGGGCTCTAAGCGCTATGGGACTCAACTTCTGTGGTCATTAGTCCCCTAGAACTTAAAACTACTTAAACCTAACTAACCTAAGGACATCACACACACCCATGCCCGAGGCAGGATACGAACCTGCGACCGTAGCAGGGAATTTAATCGTATGCTCACAAAACCACAGAATATATTGTGTGTGAAATATTATGGGACTTAACTACTAAGGTCATCAGTCCCACAGAATATATTTTCAACTATCTGAGAATGAGAGCACTTCCTGACTTACAACAAACTTTGCGCATAGTTTCAACCGTTTACGAAACTTTTTGTTGGTGACGCCCTACAACATAGAGAAATTGAAAAAGGTTACTGATTACGACGCTTGCACTGTTTACGCAGTAAAAGTGCGGTATCAACCAGGTTTTGTACACATTACTTCTTTACTACTATCTCTATCCGGATCAAATTTTGCAGGAAGTATCCTCAGACACCACTGAATATACTTGGAAAATAATTCAGGAATATAAAGATTGAGATGCAGAAAAGGTAACATTTACTTAAAACGAAGCGCAAATTATCTAGACTATAACTTTCCAGTGTTCGGTAATAAGATGACTAACCGTCTTCCAACAGACTTTCAACTTAATTTCAAAATTTTTCTGCGCTTACATGTTTACCGTCACATATTAACCCATTTTAAAATTAATCAGGAGTGTCAACTTATTTTATACATGATAGTCTACAGAAAAACTGAAGACACCCTAGTAGGAAAGAGAATCACTTGTATGAATATCAAGAGCTCAGATGGAAACCCAGTTCTAAGCAAAGAATGGAAAGCAGGAAGGATGAAGGAGTATATAGAGCGTCTATACAAGGGCGATGTTCTTGAGGACAATATTATGGAAATGGAAGAGAATGTAGATGAAGATGAAAGAGGAGATATGATACTGCGTGAAGAGTTTGACAGAGCGTTGAAAGACCAAAGTCGAAACAAGGCCCCAAGAGTAGACATAATTCCATTAGAACTACTGACAGCCTTGGGAGAGCCAGGCCTAACAAAACTCTACCATCTAGTGAGCAAGATGTATGAGACAGGCGAAATACCCTCAGACTTCAATAAGAATATAATAATTCCAATCCCAAAGAAAGCAGGTGTTGACAGATGTGAAAATTACCGAACTATCAGTTTAATAAGCCACGGATGCAAAATACTAACACGAATTCTTTACAGACGAATGGAAAAACTGGTAGAAGCCGACCTCGGGTAAGATCAGTTTCGATTCCGTAGAAATATTGGAACACGTGAGGCAATTCTGACCCTACGACTTACCTTAGAAAATAGATTAAAGAAAGGCAAACCTACGTTTCTAGCATTTGTAGCCTTAGAGAAAGCTTTTGACAATGTTAACTGGAACACTCTCTTTCAAATTCTACAGAAACCAAAAGGCAGTTATAAGGGTCAAGGGGCATGAAAGGGAAGCAGTGGTTGGCAAGGGAGAGAGACAGGGCTGTAGCCTATCCCAGATGTTATTCAGTGTGTATATTGAGCAAGCCGTAAAGGAAACGGAAGAAAAATTCGGAGTAGGAATTAAAATCCATGGAGAAGAAATAAAAACTTCGAGGTTCGCCGATGACATCGTAGTTCTTCAGAGACAGCAAAGGACCATGAAGAGCAGTTGAACGAAATGGACAGTGTCTTGAAGGAAGGATATAAGATGAACATCAACAAAAGCAAAACGAGGATAATGGAATGTAGTCGAATGAAATCGGGGGATGCTGCGGGAATTAGATTAGGAAATGAGACGCTTAAAGTAGTGAATGAGTTTTGCTATTTGGGGAGCAATATAACTGATGATGATCGAAGTAGAGAGGATACAAAATGTAGACTGGAAATGGCAAGGAAAGCGTTCCTGAAGAAGAGAAATTTGTTAACATCGAGTACAGGTTTAAGCGTCAGGAAATCGTCTCTGAAAGTATTTGTATGGAGTGTAGCCGTGCATGGAAGTGAAAAACTGATGATAAATAGTTTGGACAAGAAGAGAATAGAAGCTTTAGAAACGTGGTGCTGCAGAAGAATGCTGAGGATTAGATTGGTAGATCACGTAACTAATGAGGAGATATTAAATGGAACTGGAGAGAAAAGAAATTTGTGGCACAACTTGACTAGAAGAAGGGATCGGTTGACAGGGCATATTCTGAGGCATCAAGGAATCACCAGTTTGGTATTGGAGGGCAGCGTACATGGTAAAAATCGTAGAGGGAGACCAAGAGATGAATACACCAAACAGATTCAGAAAGATGTAGGTTGCAGTAGGTACTGGGACACGAAGAACCTTGTACAGGATAGAGTAGCATGGAGAGCTTCATCAGACCAATCTCTGGACTGAAGACCACAACAACAACAACAGGTAATGCTTTATAAAGAATTGAGTTTTCTGCTATTTTCTGTGCAATAATGAGCAATAAATCACTTTCCTAGTTTACAGTTCGTCAGCGTTGCTCCCAGAGTAGCGCTGACACCTAGATGAACACCCCACAAGCAGCAACTAGCACGAATCACTTCTTGGGCATTGTTCGTAACAGCCAGGTATGCACAAATAGTTGGATCAGTTAATATTTTGGCTTAATTTGTAAATGTTACAGTCAGATTGTTTTAACGAGTACGTTAATGAGTGTTTACTCATAATCAAGTTAAAAAAATCTTAATTCCTCCAGCACAGGCCATGAAGAGAGCAGAATGGGGCGTTCCGCGGAACTCACAGACTTCGAACTTCGCTAGGTGATTATGTGTCACTTGTGTCATACGTCTGAACGCGAGAATTCCACATTCGTTAACATCCCTACGTCCACTGTTTCCGATGTGATACTGAAGTGGAAACGTGAAGGGACACGTACAGTATAAAAGTGTACAGGCCGACGTCGTCGGTTATATGAAAGAGACCACCGATAGTTGAAGAGGGTCGTAATGTGTAACCGACAGACATCTACCCAGACCATCACAAAGAAATCTAAACGGCTTCAGGATCCATTGCAATTACTATGACAGTCAGGCGGAAGGTGAGAAAAATTGGATTCCATGGTCAAGCGGCAGCTCACAAGCCAGACATCACACCGGAAATTGCCAAACGGCAACTCGCTTGGTGGAAGGAGCGTAAACATTCGACGATTGAACAGTGGAAAAATGTTGTGTGGAGTGACGAATCACGGTACACAATGTGGCGATCCGATGGCAGGGTGTGGTATGGCGAATGCCCGGTAGACGTCATCAGCCAGCGTATGTAGTGACAACAGTAAAATTCGGAGGAGGTGGTGTTATGGTGTGGTCGTGTTTTTCATGGAGGGGGCTTGCAGCCCTTGTTGTTTTGCGTGGCTTTATCACACTACATGCCTACATTGACGTTTTAAGCGCCTTCTTGCTTCCCACTGTTGAAGAGCAATTCGGGGATAGCGATTGCACCTTTCTACACAATCGAGCACCTGTTCAGAATGCACGGCCTGTGGCGGAGTGGTTACACAATAATAACATCCTTGTAATGGACTGGCCTGCACAGAGCCCTGAGCCGGCCGGTGTGGCCTTGCGGTTCTAGGCGTTTCAGTCTGGAACCGCGTGACCGCTACGGTCGCAGGTTCGAATCCTGCCTCGGGCATGGATGTGTGTGGTGTCCTTAGGTTAGTTAGGTTTAAGTAGTTCTAAGTTCTAGGGGACTGATGACCACAAATGTTAAGTCCAATAGTGCTCAGAGCCATCTGAACCGCTTTTGAGTGCCCTGACCTGAATCCTATAGAACGCCTTTTGGATTTTTTCGAAGGTCGACTTGGTTCCAGGCCTCACCGACCGACATCGACACCTCTCCTCAGTGTAGCACTCCGTGAAGAATGGGCTACCATTCCCCAAGAAACCTTCCAGTACCTGATTGAACGTATGCCTGCGAGAGTGGAAGCTGTCATCAAGGCTAAGGATGGGCCAACACCATATCCAATTCCAGCATTACCGATTGAGGACGCCACGAACTTGTAAGTCATTTTCACCGAAGGGGTCAGGATACTTTTGATGACATTATATATATATATATATATATATATATATATATATATATATATATATATATATATATATAGTTTCTTATAAATTTGTGTTGATTGTAAGCGTAGGCTTCAGTGGCCGTTGCCACTGCCATCAGAACTCTTCCGGGCTGCTGCTCGCATTGTCAAGTGAGCTTCCTCAGGGATTTGTGCTGAGCTGACAGCTGAAAGACTTTAGATGTTACATAGTAGCAGAGAAAGCTGTTTACGTAATGCGATAGGGTACTTGAGGATAGAAGGAAAGGTTTTAGGCATTCTTTATTGGTCTTCACGTTATTCTTTTTCATTAGTGGATAAAGACTTGTTTGATTGGTGCTTGCGTTACTTCTTGCCATTTCCGGAAACCGGTGAATTAGAAACGGGCGCTGGCTGTGAGGCAGTTGTTCTTACCTGTCGCCAGGTGCGGGCTGCGGATCTGATTATTAGGTTTGACGTGAAGAAGTCTCCATTCACGAATGTGTCAGTGTCAGACCGATGATCATCTTAGAGGAACTTGTGGCACCTGACATCTGCGAACTAGTGCGCCACTATTTGACAACCTGTTTCAGGTGGAAAAAGGAATTTTATGGACAAATGGAAAGTGTAGCTATGGACTTCCCTCTGTCGCCTATTGCAGCAGACGTCTTCATGGAGGCATTTGAAGAAATAGCTCTCCAGTCCGCACTGTTATGCACTGACTGCTGGCTGCGATATGTTGATGATACCTTTGTCACATGCCCACATGGAAAGGAAGAACTGTTGGAGTTTAACCAACATCTCAATCAACAGCATAGTAAAATACGATTTACTATGGAGACTGATAAGAATGGGGTGCAGCTTTACCTCGACGTGGAAGTTTACCGAAAGCCTGATGGTAAACTTGGCCGCAGAGTATACAGGAAAGCGACCAGCACGGGCAGGTAGCTTCTCGCTTCCTTCCACCATTATCCTGCGCAGAAGAGGTCCGCCCTTCGCACTTTAAAAAGGAGAGCCCCAGCGATGAACACCAGAAGGCGGAACTACGAAACTGCAGATACATTTTTGGAGCCAATGGTTATAGAAATAATATGCTAGATAAAACTATGACTACAATGGATGAAGGCAGTAGGGAAGCGGTGAAGGAAGCACAGAACATAGCCGTATTACCACATGTACAAGGTGTCACTGAAGGTGTGGGCGAAATTCTCCGCCGAGCCGGTATCAAGCAAATCTTTCGGAGCAGTAACAATGTGGTGTCACCGCCAGACACCACACTTGCTAGGTGGTAGCCTTTAAATCGGCCGCGGTCCATTAGTATACGCCGGACCCGCGTGTCGCCACTGTCAGTGATAGCAGACCGAGCGCCACCATACGGCAGGTCTAGAGAGACTTACTAGCACTCGCCCCAGTTGTACGGCCGACTTTGCTAGCGAAGCTACACTGACCGATTCGCTCTCATTTGCCGAGACGATAGTTAGCATAGCCTTCAGCTACGTCATTTGCTACGACCTAGCAAGGCGCCATAGCAGTTGATAATTAATATTATGAAGCATGTACCGTAACGAGAGATGTTCTACAATTGTGGATTAAAGTTAAGTATTACATCATCTACGTACTTTATTTACAATTCTCAAGATATTGTCCTGTTCCAGACCTCACACCAGTCAGCGTGTAATTAAACGCGTGCATTTCGGCATCCTGTAGAAACACAGTGTTGGCTCTTCTGCCAACACTACAAACAAAATAAAAGATATTCTCGGCTTAACGAAAGGTGCGGTGGACGAGCTAAACACCGCGCTAGTCTACGAAATCGGTTGCGAATGTGTACTGTAGGCAGGCGAAACAGGACGGCCAATCAGCACACGAACTGCAGAGCATGAGATATATCAGTCTGGGACAACGCAGCGGTGGCGTAAAACGGGGATGAATGCGACAAAGAGGTAATATTCCATGAAGACCTCGTACTGGCGAAACAGCCATTTACATTGAGATGGAAGATTAGAGGGGCGATAGAAATAGCCAAGCGACCCACCAACATGAATAGAGAGGACGGGTATAGGCCTCCGGCGTCCTGACTGCCAGCAGTGACAATACTGAGGGAGGAGAGGGCGCGCAAAGCAATTCACACACGAGCTTGGGAGACCGCGGTGGTCGTACGCCCCAGAGAGAGCGCAGGCATACCGCAGCCCCCACCTGACAACAGGTAAACAGCGCTGCGTCACAGCTACCGCCCGTTTCTAATTCGCCTGTTTCCACCAATGGCATGAAATAATATAAACACCAGTCGAGCGCATCTTTATCCACCAATGACAACGAATAATATAAAGACGAAAAACGAATGCCTAACACTCCTCCTACTATTCTCAAGTATTCTATCAAATTACGTAAACAACTTCCTCCGTTACTATATAAAATATAAAGTCTCTCTCATTCTGCAGTCAGCAGAGTCCGCAGCTCGTAGTCGTGCGGTAGCGTTCTCGCTTCCCACGCCCGGGTTCCCGGGTTCGATTCCCGGCGGGATCAGGGATTTTCTCTGCCTCGTGATGATTGGGTGTTGTGTGATGTCCTTAGGTTAGTTCGGTTCAAGTAGTCCTAAGTTCTAGGGGACTGATGACCGTAGATGTTAAGTTCCATAATGCTCAGAGCCATTTGAACCATAGTCAGCTCAGCAAAAAGCCCTGAGGAAGGCCACTTGCAATAGAGGCTGAAATGTCGGACATTTTTTGTACTGACACTGCAGTCAACAGCCCAGAGGAATTTTACAGACGAATTTTTGTTGATTACTTTATGAGTCAGTTAGAACCTTGCCCTATTCTTTCAGATTTACTGTACTGACTATATTTGGGGTATCTCTATTGGTTAGTACTACACTACTGGCCATTAAAATTGCTACACCAAGAAGAAATGCGCATGATAAACGGGTACTCATTGGACAAATACATTATACTAGAATTGATATGTGATTACATTTTCACGCAATTTGGGTCCGTAGATCCTGAGAAATCAGTAATCAGAACAACCACCTCTGGCCGTAATAAAGGCCTTGATACGCCTGGGCATTGAGTCAGACAGAGCTTGGATGGTGTGTACAGGTACAGCTACCCATGCAGCTTCAACACGAGACCACAGTTCATCAAGAGTAGTTACTGGCGTATTGTGACGAGCCATTTGCTCGGTCACCATTGACCAGACGTTTTCAGTTGGTGAGAGATCTTGAGAATGTGCTGGCCAGGGCAGCAGTCGAACATTTTCTGTATCCAGAAAGGCCCCTACAGGACCTGCAATATGCGGCCCTGCATTATCCTGCTGAAATGTAGGGTTTCGCAGGGATCGAATGAAGGGTAGAGCCACGGGTCGTAACACATCTGAAATGTAACGTCCACTGTTCGAAGTGCCGTCAGTGCGAACAAGAGGTGACTGTGACGGGTAACCAATGGCACCCCGTACTATCACGCCGAGTGATACGCCAGTATGGCAATGACGAATACACGCTTCCAATCTGCCTTCACCGCGATGTCGCCAACCACGGATGCGACCATCATGATGCTGTAAACAGAACCTGGATTCATCCGAAAAAATTACGTTTTGCCATTCGTGCACTCAGGTTCGTCGTTAAGTACACCATCGTAGGCGCTCCTCTTTGTGATGCAGCGTCAAGGGTAGCCGCAGCCACGGTCTCCGAGCTGATAGTCCTTGATCCTGCAAACGTCGTGGATTTGTTCGTGCAGATGGTTGTCGTCCTGCAAACGTCCCCATCTGTTGACTCAGGGATCGAGACGTGGCTGCACGATCCGTTACAGCCATGCGGATAAGATGCCTGTCATCTCGACTGTTAGTGATACGAGGCCGTTGGGATCCAGCACGACGTTCCGTATTACTGTCCTGAACCCACCGATTCCATATTCTGCTAACAGTCATTGGATCTCGACCAACGCGAGCAGCAATGTCGCAATACGATAAACCGCAATCGCGATAGGCTACAATCTGACCTTTATCAAAGTCGGAAACGTGATGGTACGCATTTCTCCTCGTTACACGAGGCATCACAACAACGTTTCACCAGGCAACGCCGGTCAACTGCTGTTTGTGTATGAGAAATCGATTGGAAACTTTCATTATGTCAGCACGTTGTAGGTGTCTCCACCGGCGCCAACCTTGTGTGAATGCTCTGAAAAGCTAATCATTTGCATATCACAGCGTCTTGTTCCTGTGGTTAAATTTCGCATTTGTAGCACGACATCTTCGTGGTGTAGCAATTTTAATGGCCAGTAGTGTATTTGCAGACACTTTCATTGTATCAATAAATAGTCACCACGCAGAATATATTTAAATCTTCATTGTTTCAGAATTCTGAATTTGATTCGTCGGAGTACTAAAACTTTCAATTCAACGGACTGTATCTTTCTTCGGACTTTGTTAGTTATTGCGCAGGTTCCACTTCCTTATGTAAACGTAGGTGTTGCCATTCGTTTCTAGATGTTTGTCTTTGTGCCTTTCACTGTTTTACTGGCTTATGTTCTGCATTTTGTGCCACATATCATTTGAAACTTGTTTAACGTATAGCAAATGTCAGTATCATAATCATCACTTACATCACAACCTAATAACTCGAAATGTGATACCTGTTCAACTGATTTTCGAACGAGCATTATTTTAGAACGCACTGGATATTTTACTACAAATAAGATAATTTTTCAATGAAATGAGTACCCCTAGCTGCCTACAGGCGTTGACATAAGTCAACGTGGATAGTTGAAAATGTATACCCCGACCGGTACTCGAACCCGAGATCTCCTGCTTACATGGCAAACAATCTATCCAATGTTTTTCATTTTTTTTTAATCTCATTTTATTTGCTTTAGTTCGTTGCATCTTCTCGGGGCGGACGTCATAAGACACCCGTTTAAGTACAAAATGGTTCAAATGGCTCTGGGCACTACGGGACATAACGTCTGAGGCCATCAGTCCTCTACAACTTAGAACTACTTAAACCTAACTAACCTAAGGACATCACACATATCCATGCCCGAGGCAGGATTCGAACCTGCGACCGTAGTGGTCGCGCGGTTCCAGACTGTAGTGCTTAGAACCGCACGGCGACCCTGGCCGGCCGTTTAAGTAAATCGTTGACAGATTAACTCAGTTTTTTTTTATGACAGAGAGCAGCTAACACTCTGACGCTGAGCTACCGTGACGGCAGTCCATCTGAGCCACCGAGGACACAGAGGATAGTGCGTCTGCAAGGACGTATCTCTGGCACGCCTCCCGTGAGGCCCACATTCCCAATTTGTAGTCTCGCACCATATTCATAGTGCCCCTAATCATTATACTCGTTGCTCGCGGCTTTTTGCCGATTTTCGTAAGAGTTATCATCTTCATCCGCACAGAAGATGATGATCAAATGGCTGGTGAGCCTTACAATATGCATATATGTTTCTGAGCTATGGAGTTTGCCTATTATCCAAATGATGCAGAAAAAATTGTAAAACATCCTCTTTCATTTGTAACATTATATTTATTCACCAGCGAAGATTATAGTATTTAAATGTGTGACTGTAGGAGTTAATTCCATTCCTGGGTGGAATTAATTTCGTTTCTGGGTAAACTTCTCGTTTCCATTGTCTGACAATGTAGTCAGAATACATATTAAGTAAAGTAGGTGAGAGACTGAAACATTTTCATACTTCTCTATAAATTTGTATGGTCCTGTCCTCCCTTTGTCTGTTTTAATTAAAACTTTGTTATTTAACGCCAAGCCGGCCGAAGTGGCCGTGCGGTTAAAGGCGCTGCAGTCTGGAACCGCAAGACCGCTACGGTCGCAGGTTCGAATCCTGCCTCGGGCATGGATGTGTGTAATGTTCTTTGGTTAGTTAGGTTTAAGTAGTTCTAAGTTCTAGGGGACTGATGATGTCAGATGTTAAGTCCCATAGTGCTCAGAGCCATTTGAACCATTTTCTTCAGTAAGGGGGCGCCAACTGTTCTTAGAGTCTGTTATTAACTATACGTGCATGTTATTTACAGCCAGTGTTCAACAGACTTATTGCTCTGTAATTATCAAATGGCTCTGAGCACTATGGGACTTAACATCTGAGGTGATCAGAAAGTTAGTCGGTAAAGCGTCTGGATGATTCATCAAACTAACCTTCTAGCATCTGATCTACGACACGACTTTTGCTGTGATCGAGCAAAATATTCGGGCCAAGAGAGGTTTGGCGTGCCCGCTGGGTACTCACCGACGACGTCGAGGCGCACCTGCAGCGCCATGATGGGCAGCGAGCTGACCTGGCACTCGTACACCCCGGTGTCGCGGTGGGTCACCCAGCGTATCTCCAGCTGCCACTCGGCGGGCCCGACGCGCGACGCGCTGATGCGCTGGTCGCTCGAGTACGTGTACGAGCCCACCGTCAGGATGTGCAGGTCCCGGTGGCGCACCCACGACACCTGCGGGCGGAGCAAGTGTTACCTCACCACAGCGACTCTCTCCCCTACCTGCACCACAGTCAGCACTTTGGCCGGACTAGACGTTCAGCGTCATTAGAAGAGTGAAGATTATAAAACAGTCACTGTTCGAATTTTAAAATGAAAATACGTCGATGTTCAAAATGTGTTTGAAATCTTATGGGTGTTAACTACTAATGTCATCAGTCCCTAAGCTTACACACTACTTAACCTAAATTATCCTAAGGACAAACACACACACCCATGAACGAGGGAGGACTCGTACCTCGGCCGGGACCAGCCGCACAGTCCGTGACTGCAGCGCCTTAGACCGCCTTTTTTTTTTCTTCATAACTGTTATTGTTCTTTGTACATTAGCAAGCAATCATTATAAATATTGTTCCTGAAGAAATTTCCGTAACTAAATCACATAAACAGGAACTTAAAAATAGGAACAAAGCTCTTTCAATCTTGATTATTTTACCATGCAATAAAATATAAATCACAAACTTTCCAAATAATTGTGCCACTGGGTTACAACCATAACCGATGCAGGTTAACATATCCTCAACAAAACTGACTCACTGGTAGTAACTCTGCATTTATTAATGCATGGCTGCACATAATAATGACTATTTTCCACAATGATCAGAAATGTTTCGCATGTATAATCTCAAAATGTCACTATTTGCAGTCAGTAAGGTAATCATCAACTGCTCATTGCGACACTTCCTGCATGATTCTGAACTGATTCATTGCACTGTACCACGGTCTTATCTTCGTGTTTGCGAGAAGGTCCGGAAAAGCATTACAACCTTCTATACTAGTCAGAGCACCATACACAGCCAAATCAACTAAGTTTGGTCTGCTTCCTCCCAGAAATGGTGTCCCTTGTTTCTTTATGGTTTTTATCCAAAAATTGCATTCATCATAGAGAGACTGCCGAACATCGTCTTTCAGGTTATGCCTTCTGTTCAATCTCTTACCAATAATCCACATTGCAACGGCGCCAACGTACACCATGATAAACCTTTCCCATGCTGGAAACAGTTTGTCTCACTCCCCAACCTCTGAAAACCAGTTGAATGCTTGGAAAGCTTCGGCTCTTGTTCGGCACACATTTGGTGATAAGGTATGAACTTACACGTCATCAACCCATTTTCTCCATTTCCTTTCAAGCAAGATATCTTCCTTTGTCCTATCTTTAGGGATATTTCCATGAAACGTTAGGAAATAACAATTCATTATCTCCTTTTTGACAGTTCCATTATCATCTTTGTACTCAATACTGCGATAAAATTTGACGACATCTTGTAAAGTCTGGTCTCTTTCATAAAGGAACGACATAAGTGCCGAAATAATCATTGAACTGTCATTCAGCTGCTGGTCCATCTTCAACTTGGTCTAGGAGTATTGGAACCTTTTTATAATGAGACCACTTTATTTCCTGTCCCAAAACTGGGTATACTCCAACGACGTCATAAGAAAATTCATGATAATCAAGAAGGGCACGAACTTTGCAACAAATGGGCAAGTCTGGTACTGAAACAGTTCCAGTTTTAATCCTGTGTTGTCCGTCGGACTTACAACCGAACGTGTAGTCGCTACATCGGGAAGTGACTTCAACACAAAAGATTCTGCACCAGTTCCCTTGTTTAAAATTGGTACAAGCGCCTCGTACATTTTATGGAACGAATATCCCGTACCAACTAATGCCCTAAGCCCCACGCTAATTAATCCTAATCTTGTCACGCTCATCCCGGGCTTTGCTCCACTCGATCAACTATATGAGCTATTTGATCGAACATTAAACTTGCCTTCTTGAGACAAGTACGGAGAACTACGAAGTGATTTCGATATGTTCTTGATTCTCCAAAAGCTACACGTTTCCGTCATTAAAATAATGCTATCCAGTCGATTGCACTTCGGTTATATCATGATCCGCTCGGCTAATCCCGCGCGGCGAAAATACGTCTATAACTGGCTGGATAAGTCGTTTGACAGGTTGCACTACGACAACATGACTAAAGCACCAACCCACTTTTCATGTATCAAACAATTTTAGTGCTGAGATTAGCAGATACGTTCATTAACGATGAGAAACGTGGACAATATGAAGTAGTTGAGTACAACTGTAAAATCACTAAAAAGCGTTCTGACGACGAAGTTGTACTGAATTAGTAACATGTATGAAAACTTTAAATGTACTCACAATTGCGAATGTGGACAACAGTCAACTGTATAATGGAATGACGACAGAGAAAATATGTGCCGGACCAGGATCCGAAAACAAATTTCCCACTTACCTCGAGCGGTCGCCTTGCCATTTGACTACTCCTGCACGACTTACGGCATATCATAAGGGACTTTGTATTTTAATTCAGAGTACCATAAGCACTGCAATATCGTATTTATCCAACGACACCGCGCAAGCGACTTCAAATTAAAATGTCTGACCTGTATGTAATTGATGTACGAATGCAGGTTGTACACGTGTGATTGAGGACATATGGAAGTTTTGGTGCGGCCGTGAGTCGTGCTGGGATACCCAAATGATAAGGTGACCGCTCCTCACAAGCCGAAAAGCGTTGAAATGGTTCAAATGGCTCTGAGCACTATGGGACTTAACATCTGAGGTCATCGGTCCCCTAGAAATTAAAACTACTTAAACCTAACTAACGTAACGACATCGCACACATCCATGCCCGAGGCAGGATTCGAACCTGCGACCGTAGCAGTCGTGCGGTTCCAGACTGAAGCCCTAGAACCGCTCGGCCACCGCGGCCGGCGGAAAAGTGTTGTTCGGTCCGGTGCAAATTTCCACTGTCGTCATTCATGATACAGCTGACTCTTGTCCATATTCGCAGGTGCGAGTACATTTAATGTATTTCATAATGGATGTAGTCGCCGCGGTGTCTGCATTTTCAAACGGATTTTGCATCGTAATTCAAAGTAAGACAGGCTCTGCGATATCATGTATGGGAAAACTATTATTACTACAGTATCTCATTCTGAAACTTACTGTGACATTTATTATTATATAATCACCATATAACATTATATCATTTAGCAATACTTGTTTCTATTTCTGAAATATCATACTACGGTTCCAACACTTCAGTTAAAACATACGCGTTAGAGGTCGTGGTCGATGTACAGGGTGCGCCAAAAGTCTCTAAAAATAGTTACCAAATCCAACTTACTGGGAAATTTACAATGTAACAGTGCATTATCTAGCATTACTTTTTTTCTGTAACCACATTGCTAAAGTATTATACTACGGTTCCAATATTCAGTTAAATCTTACGCGCTCGTGGTAGATGTACAGGGAGCGCCAGAAGTCACTACACACCATTAGCAAATCGAATTCAAATTCGACCGTAATTGTGAAATAACTGAACACTTCTTTGAAGCTACAGGACTGAACTGTCATCCACTTCGTTGTTACATTTCGTCCCACGACCTGGGACGCTTAAGATAGGTTTTATTTTTTTTTTTAATTTTTTTTCCACATTCGAGGTATGTAATATATGAAATTTGCATTTACGTAAAATTCTCTGTACACAAGTTCTACAGTCGTCGTATTCGAGAGGCAGCACACTAGTAGCCCATAAAACTTCAAGCAGTTCGTTGAAAATGCACTTTTCCCAAAACGCTTCTGAAATACACACATCAAAATGTTTTGCTTCACCTCGGTCTCGAGAGTTCCGGAACCGGTACAGAAAATAGGAATAGAGATCAACATAAACATAATTTCCGCCCTTTTTATTGCTCATGAAAACCACACAGTGCAATGTTGTACCATCATACAGCGAGACCTTCAGAGGTGCTGGTCCAGATTGCTGTACACACCGGCACCTCTAATACCCAGTACGACGTCCTCTTGCATTGATGGATGCCTGGATTCGTCGTGGCATACTATCCACAGGTTCATCAAGGCACTGTTGGTCCAAGTAGTCCCACTCCGTAACGGCGATTCGTCCTAGTTTCCTCAGGGTGGACTGTGGGTCACGTCGTCCGTAAACAGCCCTTTTCAATCTGTCCCAGGCATGTTCGATAGGGTTCATGTCTGCAGAACATGCTGACAACTCTTGTCGATCGATGTCGTTGTCCTGAAGGAAATTCACATGATGGGGGCGCAGATTTTCGTCCACCAAGACGAATGCCTCGCCATCGTGCTGCCGATATGATTGCACTGTCGGTCGGTGGATGGCATTTACGTATCGTTCAGCCATTACGGCACCTTCCATGACCAACGGTGACGTACGTCAGCCCCACGTAATGTCACCCCAAAACAGCAGGGAACCTCCACCTTGCTGCACTCGCTGGACAGTGTGTCTAAGGCGTTCAGGCTGACCGGGTCGCCTCTGAACACGTCTCCGACGATTGTCTGGTTGAAGGCATATGCGACACTCATCGATAAAGAGAACGTGATGCCAATCCTGAGCAGTCCATTCGCAGTGGTGTTGGGCCCATCTGTACCGCACTGCATGGTGTCGGGATTGCAAAGATGGATCTCGCCATCGCGAGTGAAGTTGCGCATCATGCAGCCTCTTGCGCGCAGTTTGAGTCGTAACGCGACGTGTTGGTAGCGGTCATCCGCTGCAGTAGCAGCCCTTGGGCGGCCTGACCGAGGCATATCATCGACAGTTCCTGTCTCTCTGTATCTTATCCATGTCCGAACAACATCCCTTTGGTTCACTCCAAGACGCCTGGACACTTCCCTTGTTGAGAGCCCTTCCTGGCACAAAGTAACAATGCGGACGTTATCGAACCACGGTATTGACCGTCTAGGTATGGATGCACTACAGACAACACTAGCCGTGTACCTCCTTCCTGGTGGAATGACTGGAACTGATCGGCTGTCGGATCCCCTCCGTCTAATAGGCGCTGCTCATGCATGGTTGTGTACATCTCTGGGCGGGTTTAGTGACATCTATGAACAGTCAAAGGGACCGTGTCCTTTATACAATATCCACAGTCAACGTCGATATTCAGGAGTTCTGGGAACCAAGGGATGCACAATTCTTTTGATGTGTGTAGTTAACTCACTTCCTTACGGATGGAACAGCGTTGAAATTATTATTCGACTTATTTATTATTGAATTATAATTCCCTTTGTACCACGTTTTTAAACGAAACCTTGTTTTTTCATTGGAAAACATATTCGCAAAAGGTTAGAATCGACAATGGGCAATGTCAGAGACGTTTCATTTAATAGCAACGCACTCTGGTGTTTGTATCAATAATGACAGGAAAAAGAATGTAGCAGTGCAGTCTAGTGTTTGTATCTAAAATTATCACAAACGAAACAAGAGAAAATTAATGTTATCTTTGTTTTACAATGGGAAATACCTTTTGCCCCACCAGAGATAAAATTATTTGCTACGTTTCCTCTTCATCTGCAGGCAACGTCTTCAGACATAAATCGATATTCGGCAGATGTATCGTAGAGGTCGAGATGAAACGTTAATAAATAGATATATACATCGGCAGCAGGCTCTCAGACATGATGTTGTAAGTAAACATGAGCTGTGAAAGCCTTCGATGTATCATGAGTGACAATGTGAAAGGAAACATTGTTCGTAATAAGTTGTATAGTTATCCACTATTTGCAGTGCGATTTTTCGATTTCGATTCTAAGTCATTTTCCGGCATCTAAAAGAAAAAAAAACCACATGAAAATCGACGACCACTACGTTAGAGAATATACACTTCGGAAAATCTTAAACTTAACTGAAAGTGTATTTACATTCCACACAGGCAGTCTTAATTATTCAAAAGCAGTTCGTTATATACCCTATGTTTTACGGCATGGAATCGGAAAAACCATTTCATCTGTTCATCCACACGCGGAAAAATACAACTCTGTTGAAACCTGTGTTCGTAGGTATGGTACTAACAGGAAATAACCACTTCATCTTATGTGTAAACCGCACGACTTCCATTCATATTCAGACTACGGCAGAAATCCACTGTTCTAATTTCACCCGAAGATAAGATAGATAACTATCGACAACGTACTTTTGTGTACATTACATGCTTTGCTAGCGTGCCACTAAGGGCAGTTGAATCTTATGTCTAAAAACAGATTTTACGAAACATACCTTACAATCCCCCCAATGAACCATAGATAGACCTTGCGTGGGTGTGGAGGCTTACGTGCCTCAGCGATACAGATAGCCGTACCATAGGTGCAATCATAACGGAGGGGTATCTGTTGAGAGGCCAGACAATCGTGTGGTTCCTGAAGAGGGGCAGCAGCCTTTTCAGTAGTTTCAGGGGCAACAGTCTGGATGATTGACTGATCTGGCCTTGAAACACTAACCAAAACGGCCTTGCTGTGCTGGTACTGCGAACGGCTGAAAGCAAGGGGAAACTAAAGCCGTAATTTTTCCCGAGGGCATGCAGCTTTACTGTATGGTTAAATGATGATGGCGTCCCCTTGAGTAAAATAGTCCGGAGGTAAAATAGTCCCCCATTCGGATCTCCGGGCGGGGACTACTCAGGAGGACGACGTTATCAGGAGAAAGAAAACTAGCGTTCTACGGATCGGAGCGTGGAAAGTCAGATACCTTAATCGGGCAGGTAGGTTAGAAAATTTAAAAAGGGAAGTGAATAGGTTAAAATTAGATATAGTGGGATTTAGTGAAGTTCGGTGGCAGGAGGAACAAGACTTTTGGTCAGGTGAATACAGGGTCATAAATACAAAATCAAATAAGGGTAATGCAGGAGTAGGTTTAATAATGAATAAAAAAATAGGAGTACGGGTAAGCTACTACAAACAGCATAGTGAACGCATTGTTGTGGCCAAGATAGACACGAAGCTCGCACCTACTAAAGTAGGACAAGTTTATATGCCAACTAGCTCTGCAGATGACGAAGAAATTGAAGAAATGTATGATGAGATAAAAGAAATTATTCAGATAGTGAAGGGAAACGAAAATTTAATAGTCATGGGTGACTGGAATTCGGTAGTAGGAAAAGGAAGAGAATGAAACGTAGTAGCTGAATATGATTTGGGGGTATGAAATGAATGAGGAAGCCGCCCGGTAAAATTTTGCACAGAGCACAACTTAATACTAGCTAACACCTGGTTCAAGAATCATAAAAGAAGATTGTATACATGGAAGAAGCCTGGAGATACTGACAGGTTTCAGATAGATTATCTAATGGTAAGACAGAGAATTAGGAACCAGGTTTTAAATTGTAAGACATTCCCAGGGCAGATGTGGACTCTGACCACAATCGATTGGTTATGAACTGCAGATTAAAACTGAAGAAACTGCAAAAAGGTTGGAATTTAAGGAGATGGGACCTGGATAAACTGACAAAACCAGAGGTTGTAGAGAGTTACAGGGAGAGCGTTAAGGCAACTATTGACAAGAATGGGTGAAAGAAATACATTAGAAGAAGAGTGGGTAGCTTTGAGCGGTGAAGTAGTGAAGGCAGTAGGTAAAAAGACGAGGGCTAATAGAAATCCTAGGGTGACAGAAGAAATATTGAATTCAATTGATGGAAGGAGAAACTAAAAAATGCAGTAAACGAAGCAGGCAAAAAGGAATACAAACGTCTCAAAAATGAGATCGAGTGGAAGTGGAAAATGGATAAGCAGGGATGGCTAGAGGACAAATGTAGGGATGTAGAGGCTTATCTCACTAGCGGTAAGATAGATACTGCCTACAGGAAAATTAAAGAGACCTTTGGAGAAAAGAGAACCACTTGTATGAATGTCAAGAGCTCAGATGGAAACCCAATTCTAAGCAAAGGAGTGAAAGCAGAAAGGTGGAAGAAGTATATAGAGGGTCTATACAAGGGCGAAATGGAAGAGGATGTAGATGAAGATGAAATGGGAGATATGATACTACGTGAAGAGTTTGACAGAGCACTGAAAGACCTGAGTCGAAACAAGGTCCCGGGAGTAGACAACATTCCATCAGAGCTACTGACAGTGTTGGGAGAGCCAGTCCTGACAAAACTCTACCATCTGGTGAGCAAAATGTATGTGCCAGGTGATATACCCTCAAACATCAAGAAGAATATAATAATTCCAATCCCAAAGAAAGCAGGTGTTGACAGATGTGAAAATTGTCGAACTATCAGTTTAATAAGTAAGTCACGGCTGAAAAATACTAACACGAATTCTTTACGGGCGAATGGAAAAGCTGACAGAAGCTGACCTGGGGGAAGATCAGTTTGGATTCCGTAGAAATACTGGAACACGTGATTCAATACTGACCCTACGACTTATCTTAGAAGCTAGGTTAAGAAAAGGCAAACCTACATTTCTAGCATTTGTAGACTTAGAGAAAGATTTTGACAATGTTGACTGGAATACTCTCTTTCAAATGTTGAAGTTCGCAGGGGTATAATACAGGGAGCGAAAGGCTATTTACAATTTGTACAGGAACCAGATGACAGTAATAAGAGTCGAAGAACATGAAAGGGAAGCGGTGGTTAGGAAGGGAGTGAGACAGGGTTGTAGCCTCTCCCCGATGTTATTCAATCTGTATATTGAGCAAGCAATAAAGGAAACAAAAGAAAAATTCGGAGTAGGTATTAAAATCCATGGAGAAGAAATAAAACCTTTAAGGTTGGCCGATGACATTGTAATTCCTTCAGAGACAGCAAAGGACTTGGAAGAGAAGTTGAACGAAATAGATAGTTTCTTGAAAGGCGGATATAAGATGAACATCAACAAAAGCAAAACGAGGATAATGGAATGTAGTAGAGTTAACTCGGATGATGGTGAGGGAATTAGATTAGGGAATGAGACACTTAAAGTAGCAAAGGAGTTTTGCTATTCGGGGAGCAAAATAAGTGATGATGGTCGAAGTAGAGAGGATATAAAATGTAGACTGGTAATGGCAAGGAAAGCGTTTCTGAAGAAGAGACATCGAGTATAGATTTAAACGTCAGGAGGTCGTTTCTGAAAGTATTTGTATGGAGTGTAGCCATGTATGGAAGTGAAACTTCGACGATAAATAGCTTAGACAAGAAGAGAATAGAAGCTTTTGAAATGTGGTGCTGCAGAAGAATGCTGAAGATTAGTTGGGTAGATCACATAACTAATGAGGAGGTATTGAGTAGAATTGGGAAGAAGAGGAGTTTGTGGAACAACTTGACTAGAAGAAGGGATCGGTTGGTAGGACAGGTTCTGAGGCATCATGGGATTACCAATTTAGTATTGGAGGGCAGCGTGGAGAGTAAAAATCCTAGAGGGAGACCAAGAGATGAATACACTAAGCAGATTCAGAAGGATGTAGGCTGCAGAACGTACTGGGAGATGAACCAGCTTGCACAGGATAGAGTAGCATGGAGAGCTTCATCAACACAGTCTCATGACTGAAGACCTCAACAACAACAGGAGCCTTACAGTATCAAAATAAATTAATGATCCATGTGTCACAACGCCAAGGTAGTATACATAAAACACACATTGTAAAACGGTATTAAAACTCTGCAGGTAGAAATCCAAGTATGCATTTTATGTGACAATCATTATGAACAGTTACAAAAATCACATGGTATGGCGATAAAATTATGTACATAAAATGATCAGAGATGATTGGATATCGTCATATTCTTTAAATATAATGTGATACATATGCCCGCTATACAGAAATACAGCAGCTTCATCAAATACAGTAGATGTATGCAATATGTTCTTTACACTTATACATATTCTAATGTACATTTCTCTGACGACATAAAAGTTTCCTGGGTGTGGTACCGCGTCATAATGTAAAAACTTTAATGTCGACTGACTCTGGCCGCGGAAGCCTACGCAATTATACATATCTATGTTTACGAACGAAGTGATAGACGTAACTGAGGAAGAAAATTTAGGTACGAATGGCACGTCAATATATCATACATGCATTCATGGAACGCCGGTCGGAGTGGCCGAGCGGTTCTAGGCGCTTCAGTCTGGAAACGCATGACCGCTACGGTCGTAGATTCGAATCCTGCCTCGGGCATGGATGTGTGTGTTGTCCTTAGGTTAGTTAGATTTAAGTAGTTCTAAGTTCCAGGGGACTGATGACCTCAGATATTAAGTCCCATAGTGCTCAGAGCCATTTGACCTATTCACAGAACATGGCAATGTAAGGCATATAGTAATCGCACTTAAAATACGTAAATAGCTGGTAATACGATTCTCTGTTCTCTGCGCTTCCGTAAATATTGTTTTTCCTCATCGGTGCGTGAAACGTAACGGTTCATCAAGTAAAATTCAGTGGTTTGCAACAAGAGAGTAATGAAATCGGACCACTTCTCTGGCAAGTTTGGTATATGATAGATCATAACATGTATTGTAGGCAAATTATAAGTAATAGTAACCGATATAAAATGTAACGATGCTGAAGTCGTCAAAACGTAAATCACATAAGTGCAGCGTTTTTGGTAGTACAGTGGGACTATTTAGCGGTCACATCACACGAATGCTATCGTTATGGACATAGAATAAAAATAACTTTGTTTCTAAAAGGAAATTATGTTCCACTACATAGTATCTACACATTCTGCGTGGTTTCTGTTTGTTCTATATCGTGTCTCCCTACCACTTTCGCGCAACGACTTTCTGAGCGTGTTTTTTAGGGAATTGACTAGTTTGAACCTGGGTCCTGTTGCTGGTAAGGAGACGCCAGACCACACATGACATGTAGAATTCAGAAGAGTTCAGTGAGACTATCGATGATATAACCAAATACTTAATGATTTTAGCGTCAGCTCCACTGCACTCCCTGTAAAATAATCTTAATTCAAACTAAATTTAGTGGAAGGGGTTCAAGGCTTTCCTATTTTTAGTTAGCTTGTAAAATAACGTCGAAAAGTCAGATAAGTTTACCATTGGAAATTTTATTCTACTCACAAAACATCGTTTATAAATTGCACTATTGATAAAAGGAAATGTTTTAATACAGGACGGTAAAAACCAACTGCGTTCAACAAAAATGTGAACGAATATTCCCTGAATGGGTTTCCAAGTTCTACAATGGATCGAAGGATGACCTATGCCATATCACATCTATAATCTAGGTTTAAATTATGTTTCACAAAAGAGAAAACTATCAAAATGGTCTACAGTGACCCTCAATTATCTTTAATTACTTATCTAACTTGTCTTAAATTACAGTGGCTGATGTGGCTTCTCAATAACTATATAACAGAAAAATCATCGAGTTTCAGATTTTTACTTCAAGTGGCAAATGTGAACACCATGAGCTCTAATTGACGATCGGCACTAGTATTACGTAAAGGGCATGTAACAGATGAGACTTCTGCAGTTCTGAGTGAAGCCTTATGCGCTGAAAAATGCGGCATCGCCTGCGTTCATTACGTTCTCGGTGTTCGTCAGGGGGCGACGGGCGGCGCAGCTCCATCCAGCTCGCCCTCTCGGAAGCAACTCTCTCCTAACTTCTCCTTACTACAATTTACCGAACTTGGTTTAAAAAAACTATCTGGCTGTGTTTTCATCTGACCAATCAGGGTCTCAATGTTAACCTTAAGCTCCGCCTACAAAAATTCTGTCTATCCAATGAGAAACGTTATACTTTTCGTGGTGGAGCAATGTTTTTTAAAGTTTGCAACGTAACAGAGACACGAAAAAGTCTCACGCTAAAACTTGCAGCTGGTGTGGTCCTTTTAGCGTTATCGTAAGATCTATACTGTTCTTCTGGGGGGCTCTATCTTTTAAGATGGGCTGGTGGGTGGTCCTAACGTAACAGAGACGCGAAAAAGGTCTCACGCTAAAACTTGCGGGTGGTGTAGCCCTTTTTGTGTTATCGTAAGATATATACTCTTCCTCTGGAGGGCTCTAGCCTTTAACATGGGCTGGGGGGTGGTCTTGACGTAACAGAGACGCGAAAAAGTCTCACGCTAAAACTTGCGGGTGGTGTGGTCCTAGCAGTTAGCTGGCGACGTGGGTGTCCGTCCGTCCCTTATAGTAGGGCCTTCTCGCTTAACACGGTTCTGCTCTCGGCTTCTGTTCTCGTTTCTCCCCTCGTAACTGCGTCTGTCTCACGGTGGGAAGGTATGACATGCATTTAGGCATTCTTGTGTTAGTCTGTGGTACTCCATTTGCTCACTCGTTGCTCGTATTACTTTGGTTAATTTAATGTCACGATTTATTCGGAGCTATGTGACATACTACTGGATTTGCTTATCATGTCAGGGATTTCATGGAAGGTGTTGGATTTGCCTGACTCCTTACAACTATACAAGCTGTAAAGCCCGGTGTGCATTTCATGCTCCAAAATTAAGTATGGGGTCAGCAATTAATTTAGATTTTCAATTTCGGCAAAACCCTCGGTGCCACCAATGCACATTACAAGTGTACCTTTAGAAATTTCAACACGAAATCAGCCTCGCTGTTACTCTAGCGCCTGATGCTAGGAATTCTCCTGGACACCCCTTCGTGGGGTTTTACGTCTTTATAAATGTGTTCCGGGTAAGATACTCTTTGCCGTTTCATTCATGCGTAAGTTAAGGTTACATTTCTGCCTGATAACACCACAGGAGGGCCGAATACAGGGGGGAGGGGGGTTCAAAAAGGATAGGTACCTATTGCTGCTCTTCGACTCACTTAAAAAAATACGTGGAATGGTTTTGAGCGGTCGCTGGTGGTTCCAACCTTTACACGAGAGCAAAAAATTGCGGTCGCGCTACACCCTAAAGGGGTGCGATCACTTTCAATGGGGATGCAGCACCATAACACCCTTACGCACGGGTTGAAACTTGCGAGGGTGTTAGCAGTGTTAGAGGTTGTCAAGAACATCTTCCTGTCGCTCATCGCACTGCGAAATGTCGTTTTCAGCCGAGAAATGTGTGGAATTAACGCCCCGAGGAAATTATTGGTTTCTTTGACGCCATTTATCCCACCCCGTGAGGTCCTTTCATGTCGATCCTGAGCGGCAGGGTGTTTGAAGTGTTTTCCTCGGCCACCCATAAGAAACCCGCATGATTTCAACCATGTGTGTCGAGGTTCTGACCTCCATAGCAGAGACGTCAGAGGGGGTGATATGTGGGTAAGAGGGGCGGTGACGACGTTCTCATCGTCTGACAGGTCCACGGCGGCGTTGCGCAGAATTGCGGTGAAATCTGGTGTCAATGTGACGTCATTATCACACCTTACACCTCTCATGAAACTCCGAGCTGAGGCCTTTCTTTCTAACATGGTGACACCCGGCTGTCTGAAGCGTCGCAGAGTCCAAGAGCGACTTCGCGAGGCAACACGCTTTTTCACCATTACAGAGGCGCCAGCGAGAAAAATTAAAACTTATGCTCATGAAAATTCTTTCCCAAGTTCTTGTCATAGACTACAACTTGCTCCATTACTCATTTGGAAACAGATATACGAACTAACAAACAGCAGGACAAAACAGTAAATACGTAATTGTTACTATAGTGCTGTCCGCAGGATTAGAATAATAATTATTATTATTAGTGGCAGTGGTCAGATACAAAGCATTGGCAGCTTGAAGTCCTCCAGTTTCTGTCGGTTCAGAAGTAGTGCGTCCAACAAACAAATGATTTAGCAACCAAGAGTACAGTGCACAGGCTTTAAATTTGTTGATTTCAAAACGAGGTGCTGGGAGCAGGTGAACCAAATGCTGCTAGGGACAGGAGTAGTGCACGAGAAGAATTTTTTGTAGTAATTGTCGATTCCTCACAGTGGATATTTAAGTTTTTTATCAGAGAAGAGTTCCAGTTTGCTCTGACGATCCACCAGGAATTGCTTTATTACTCAAACACAAACACAAACTCACACACACACACACACACACACACACACACACACAATCCGAACATAACTCATGGAAAAGAAAGATGGTATTCAAGCTTTGTAGAGGTGAAAGTGTTTTTTCAACTACGATAGAAATGAAAGTAAAAACAAAGAACTGAAGGGGTTAGGAGTACGATATATGATGAGCACTGATTGAGAACAACCCAGATATAAAAAGATTGTTAGAGATAAGCAGTACTAGTAGTTTCATTCACTCAAGAGTTTGTGGCTTCGTAAAGGACCCACAAAAATTAAATATTTTCATCATTTCAAAAATAAAACTGTTGAAGGAAATTCTTTTTCATCCTAAAATTTAGTTACACGCTAAGCGCTACAGCTGTTGATGGCGAAGAGAGGAAGGGAAGGTAAGGATGGAGTGTTGTGGTAGTGCGGTGGGCAGTGTGCGCGAAGGGGCGGGGGGGGGGGGGGGGGGGGCAGTGGGGCGTTCAGGCGGTAATGGACGAAGAAAGTTTTGCTCGCTTAGTACCAGCTGCGCCGCTGCTGGAAGCGTTCCGACGTCTCGTAAGACTCGTGTTACACTGAACTCCCTCAGCTCAGTCTGTAGCAGGCTGGTGCTCGTACTGCCTCCAACTATTAACCAACAGGCGACCACCAAATCCCCTACCACAAATCAGACCCCTTTTCCTTGAACTAAACCTACATTAACTAATTTTTATTCTGGAGGTGCTTCATTAAGCATCTGAATTTGTCCTTCTTAATGAGTTCTGTAACTCCGTCGGTAAAAACGAAATCCTTATACAATCTGTTTGTTGAATGAGTTCGAGTCTCGGTCGGGCACACAGTTTTAATCTGCCAGGAAGTTTCAAATCTGTTTGTTGTCCGTCTATGTGTACGTCTGTCTGTCCGACTGTTTGGAGTCTTTTTCCTCCAAAACGGGTAGATATATCTTGTTAAAATTTATGTCACACACTAAGATCTATAGTTGTAGATGGAAAAATTCAAGACTATACGTGAATGCTATCAGAAGATACGGCCATTTATGTCACCCATATTTATGCTCACAAACTCACACATGAAAACTGATAGGGTATGTCCAACATACGTAGGATCACGAAATTTGGCACGTAGCAACATTCCACAGGAGAAGTAAAGGAAAAGATCCTAAAATTGGTGATCTGTAATTATCTCACACGAGAAACTTAATTTTTTGTCATTTGTTTTCCGACAGTCTGTCCGTCGGTCTATTAAGACCCCTTTTTCTCAGGAAAGTATAGGCGTATCAGTTTCAAAATTGTGTTACATACTAAAGTCTATGGTCCCTCTGCGGTGTGAAAAAGATTCTAAGTGAAAGCTGTATGGTACTTACCGTTGACGTAGAATCCTGAAATTCGGCAAGAAATAAGTTTCACATTACATGTACGAGAAACAAACTGAAAACTGCTAGTCTGTAATTATATCACGCGAAAGCAATATATGCAGGGTGGTCCACTGATAGTGACCGGGCCAAATATCTCACGAAATAAGCATCAAACGAAAAAACTACGAAGAACGAAACTCATCTAGCTTGAAGGGGGAAACCAGATGGGGCTATGGTTGGCCCTCTAGATGGTGCTGCCATAGGTCAAACGGATATCAACTGCTGTTTTTTAAATAGGAACTCCCATTTTTTACTACTTTTTCGTGTAGTACGTAAAGAAATATGAATGTTTTAGTTGGACCACTTTTTTCGCTTTGTGATAGATGGCGCTGTAATAGTCACAAATGTATAAGTAGGTGGTATCACGTAACATTCCGCCAGTGCGGACGGTATTTGCTTCGTGATACATTACCCGTGTTAAAATGGACCGTTTACCACTTGCGGAAAAGGTCGATATCGTGTTGATGTATGGCTATTGTGATCAAAATGCCCAACGAGCGTGTGCTATGTATGCTGCTCGGTATCCTGGACATCATCCAAGTGTCCGGACCGTTCGCCGGATTGTTACACTATTTAAGGAAACAGGAAGTGTCAGCCACATGTGAAACGACAACCACGATCTGCAACAAATGATGATGCCCAAGTAGGTGTTTCAGCTGCTGTCGCGGCTAATCCGCACATCAGTAGCAGACAAACTGCGCGAGAATCGGGATTCTCAAAAACTTCGGTGTTGAGAATGCTACATCAACATCGATTGCTCCCGTACCATATTTCTATGCACCAGGAACTGCACGGCGACGACTTTGAACGTCGTGTACAGTTCTGCCAATGGGCACAAGAGAAATTACGGGACGATGACAGATATTTTGCTCGCGTTCTATTTACCGACGAAGCGTCATTCACCAACAGCGTTAACGTAAACCGACATAATAAGCACTATTGGGTAACTGAAAATTCAAGATGGCTGCGACAAGTGGAACATCCCCGACCTTGGCGGGTTAATGTATGGTATGGCATTATGGGAGGAAGGACAATTGGCCCTATTTTATCGATGGCAATCTAAATGGTGCAATGTATGCTGGTTTCCTATTTAATGTTCTACCGATGTTACTACAACATGTTCACTGAATGACAGAATGACGATTTACTTCCAACATGATGGATGTCCGGCACATAGCTCGCGTGCGGTTGAAGCGGTATCGAATAGCATATTTCATGACAGGTGGATTGGTTGTCGAAGCACCATACCATGGCCAGCACGTTCACCGTATCTGACGTCCCCGGATTTCCGACTGTGAGGAAAGTTGAAGGATATTTGCCATCGTAATCCACCGACAACGCCTGATAACATGCGTCAGCGCATTGTCTATGCATGCGTGAACATTACGGAAGGCGAACTACTCGCTATTGAGAGGAATGTCGTTACACGTATTGCCAGATGCATTGAGGTTGACGGACGTCATTTTGAGCATTTATTGCATTAATGTGGTATTTACAGGTAATCACGCTGTAACAGCATGCGTTCTCGGAAATGGTAAGTTCACAAAGGTACGTGTATCACATTGGACCACCGAAATAAAATGTTCAAAGATACTTACGTTCTGTATTTTAATTTTAAAAAACCTACCTGTTACCAACTGTTCGTCTAAAATTGTGAGCCATATGTTTGTGACTATTACAGCGCCATCTATCACAAAGCGAAAAAAGTGGTCCAACTAAAACATTCGTATTTCTTTACATACTACATGAATATGTAATAAAAATGGGGGTTCCTATTTTTTAAAAATGCAGTTGATACCCGTTTGACCTATGGCAGCGCCATCTAACGGGCCAACCATAGCGCCATCTGGTTCCCCCCTTGTAGTTTGACAAGTTTAGTTCTTTGTAGTTTTTTCGTTTGACGCTTATTTCGTGAGATATTTGGCCCGGTCACGATCAATGGACCACCCTGTACATATCTGTGCATTGGTTATTCGACAGTCTGTCCGTCAGTTAAGACTCCTTCTTCTAAGGAACGGGTGAACGTATCAAGTTGAATCACGCACTTAAGTCCACGGTACCACGGCAGTGTAAAAAACTTAAGCTTCTACATCAATGCAATCAAAATATACGGCCATGTACGTCACATTTTTTTATGCTAGTGTCAATATCGCTATTGGGAATAGGCTGAAATTGTTGAAATTCTGGATTCCCGGTATGAATGATCTATTTATATACATAATGAAGTTTGCACGAAATCCTCGATCCTTTATCAGGATTAGTTTCCATTTCATTTACTGTTGCATTTACATAAAGAACTAGTGATTTCCTATCAATGGTTGTGCCCTCGATTACGTTTGTGTGTTTGAAACTTCCCTTTTTGAGATGTGACGGCAGGGAAGAATGTTTCACTTCTACCTGAACGGTCGTTTTAGCAAAAAAAGCGCAAAAAATCCGTCCGTCTAGCGTCCTGCGAACTTGCCCATACCACCTGTGCGGCATTGCCGACTGGTTACGTAGCCCCATGCACACCCACAAATTCTTTATATTACAAGAGGTAGAGAAGATTAACGCAGATATCCAAAGGAGTCTGGCTGGAAATAAATGAAGAAACTACAAAAATACTTCACAACCTGCTGAAACGATAAGGGTAATAGCAAATTGTAAATTGAAGCAATAGCCTTTGAAAAATTAGGTACAAGGTCGTTAGAGGCCCAGCACAGACATGGACAGGAAAGGATGGAGAAGGACATCGGCCGTGTCCTTTCGAAGGAATCGTCTAGGCCTTGAGCGACTTAGGGAAATCATGGAAAATCTGAATCTGCGTATGAACAGTTTTCTTGCTGTATACGAGTCTAGTGCCTCCTATCTGCACAACAAGAATCTTGCAGGTAGTGAAAAGTGACCGGGTCTGAGAAGAAAATAGAAAACGATCCGCGTGTCATAGGGTTTCCACCAGTAAGCGTCTTTCAAAAACAACTAACTGAAAAATGAATAAAACTGTAGTCCAATCTGTGTTTTAAGATACAGACATGTCCAAAAAAATGTATCCACTGTTGAAGAGACCATAACTGGCAAACTAATTGACGGAGTTTTCTCATCTTTGGTAGTGTAATAGTTTGTAGTTGCGGCAATCGCCACACAAGCGTTTTATTGCGTTGTTTTGCTTTGTCAGATGACAGTCGCCAGACAGTCAGTGTTTTGTTCTTCGTTGCACCTAGTCACTCGAGTAAATATGGCTGGCGCAAGGCTTACATTCGATGAAAGGAAATCAGTTTTGAAGTGGTATTTTAAGTACGAAAACATTAATGAGGTTCAACGGCAATGGCGAAATGAGCATCAAACGGAGCCACCGACACGTTTAACGATTCGTCGCATTCGAGACAAATTTGAAGGCAAAGGCTGTGTTAAAGATGTACACAAACAACGATCTGGACGACCTGTAACAGTAACAAGTCCAGCTAACTCCCGTCGTGTGTTACAACAATTCACTCGCTCACCACAGAAGTCTGGAAGACAGTGTGCCCGTGAAACTGAAGTGAGTCGCTCAAGTGTTCTGCAATTTTGAAGACAGCGAAGTGGAAGTGCTACATCCCACGATTGATACACGCAATGAACGAAGGCGACCCAGACCGTAGAATGCAGTACTGCGAGTGGTTTACTAACATGGTGCACAACGATGAAGAGTTTGCAGAGATGATTGTGTGGTCTGATGAGACACAGTTCTAACTCAGTGGTACAGTAAATCGCCAAATGGCATCTACTGGGCCGCCGAAAATCCGAACGTCTATGTAGACAAAGCCGTGAATTTGCCAGGAGTAAATGTGTGGTGTGGGTTGTCTTACCGGGGCTTTATTCGGCCATTCTTCTTTGACGGCACAGTTACCGGCGACGTGTACCTTCAGAAGCTTCAGGCACCAATTTTAGCTGCCATCCGAGATTTGTATGAAAACGAAAGAGTTTACTATCAATATGATGGTACCGCAGCCCTCTACCAAAATCGTGTTAGGGAGTATCTCGAAGAAAATCTACCAGGAAGATGGATAGGCCATAGAGGTTCTGTCGAGTATCCACCACGTTCCCTAGACCTAACTCCTCTGAACTTCCACCTGTGGGGAACACTAAAGGACGTCGTTTATCGACAAAAGCCACGCACATTGGATAAACTTCGAGAATCCATCGTACATTCATGTGCAAATATCCAACTGAGCACGTTGCAGTCAGTAGTTCGTTCTGCAGTTCGGCGGCATCGTTTGTGTGTGGATGTTAATGGTGACCATTTCAAGCACCTACAGTGATATCTTCAAGTTGGCCTTTAAGCTGCACTTTCACTAAAAATTAGACAACTCCGTCAATTAGTTAGCAAGTTATGGACTTTTAAACAGTGGATTCATTTTTTTTTGGACCCCTCTGTAGAGTTGGGACACAGACGTTGACTCAAAACATCCAGAGGAAAGTCATAACCTCAGGCTGATACTAGGATCTATTAGAGGAACTCAGTATATGTAGACAGGGGAAAAATAAACTACATAGTGCTGCCAGTAATGAGAAGATTCTTGGTCATCATAGGTTTGGTAGAGGAATGTGATGCGAGGAGATGGGTGATTTGAAAAATACGTGTCGGAACAAGTCCAGGGGAAGACCAACACAAATATGGTTAGACAAAGCACTGATAATCTGAGAACAGATGAAGAACTCTAGACGATAGGGATAGAGCGGGAAAGCCTCGATGGTGAGTGATAGGAAACATTCAATTCGTGGGCACCTCCGAAAGTGAGTAAATAAAAACAAATGAAAAACCTACATATATCATAATTGCATCTGCTCGTAGTGGGTGGTGAGACATCACGCTGTTTACTGTAACTAGAGGAATTTGTCAAGGAAGAACTGTAGAACCATTATAGTCGATCGCTTATCGACAACGAGTACTTTAATAATGTTTGATCGCATTGGCGTACGTAAGTAGCCCTTATGTGAAGCTGTAGTGACGTTCCATTTGAGAGGTACCAGTTATGAAGACTCTAAGCGCTACTTTACCTTTTCTTCAGTGCTCTTGTAATTCGCCTTTAATAGTAACGTGTACAGAATTTATATACAACAGCTTGTAAGTTGTAAATTCATTTTTCATTTCATGGTATTATTCAATTAATTCCTATACTGCGTACCTGTTTCTTCACAAATTGGTCTACCGTAATAAAATGAAAAATTGCTCTTTGTTTATATATATTTGCTGTTCTTACTACGAGAACGAAAAAGTAGAAATCAGAATACTGTCAATACATAAATGTTTAGAAATTTGAGTTTCTTAGCTCGCACAGAAAGAAAATGGACATCAATATCAAAATCACTGAAGTTTGATGGAAAGAAACCTAGAAATGCATGGTATTGCAAGATTTAAGTCAATGTCCAATATTGTCTCTGATACGTTTGTTGTAGTTTACTGATAATCATGTACTAAATGTCGTATCTTGACGAGAGAGCTCCTCTGAATCGCTAGCCATGTTAGCTTTGAGTAAACCCATTATCTCTTGTGAAATGACATGCATATTTGGTATCATCATTGAATAATACTGCCTTAAGATGATCTGAAGCAAACCAAAGTTTACGTCAGCAATTAAGTTAGGATATGGTAGGTACACTGCAGAAAATGGCGCAGTGGAGTGCTTGTGTGTCTGGGCAATACAGACAGCCAATATGTAGGTGTAACCAGGACGGAGGGATACATGTTGAGAGGTCGTACTAACATACGGTACATGAAGAGCGGAAATTTGCCTTTTTGTAAGATATACGGCCAAGAGTATGAAGGCAGGCTGCTAGATTTGTTGGTGTTAGTTTTGACCAACACGCAAGCATTACGGATATGCTTTGGGAACTCTTTTCGAGGAACACTACTGAGAAAATTTAGAGAGCTGGCCTCTGGAGCAGCCTGCAGAATGATTCTACTGCAGCCAATATGCATTTCACGTAAAGACCACAAAGAGAGGGTACGAGAAATTAGTGCGCATAATGAAGCATACAGACAGTTGTTTCTGCCTTGCTCGATTTTCTAGTGGTACACGAAAGGTAGTGGCTAATATTGGCACAGGGTACCCTATACACGCAATGGTCTTGTAAATTTACCCAGTATTGCCTTAGTATGTTGGTACTGCGGCACATGGGGAAACTACAGTCGTCAAATTTTCTCAGGATATGGTACAACTTTATCACGAGATCTGATGATAGCATCTTCTTAGGAAAGTATTCCCATTCGGACTTTCACCAGGCATTACTCGCAATAAAAATTTAATCAGTAAAAAATGTGATCGAATACAAATTTAAGGATTAGTAAGTCGTTAGGGCATTTGGAGTGTAGTATAACCGTAAGTAGATCTAGTAACTGTTGTGAAGTACGGCCCACATGGGGGAGGAAAGAGCTTGATGATGTAACTACATTAAAAGAAATAATGGGATTAGAGCACACATCCTGCAGCATCAAGTAGTAATTAATACAGTAATAGAGGGAAATTTAATTGTAAAATTAGTGAAGAAAAAATCAAGGCGTGAATACAGTAAGCAGATTTTTAAGCGTAGGCTGTGGTAGTTTTGTAGAGATGAATATATCGGCATAGAATAGACTATTCTGACGTGCTACATCAAACCAGTCTTCAGACTGAACACTACAACGATAATACTTGGAGTACATGCGAATCTTATTACCACTATCAGATCCACAAGACAGACCTTCTTTTGCATTCTCTGTTCTAACGTAACTGAGATATAACACTGTCAAAGTACAGTGAGGACATTTCGCAAAAACTGTTACATAATGTAAGTATCAAGATTGTTGCTCTGGCTGCTAGACACCTTCTCGCACGAAAAAGGAAACATCTCAATGTATTAAAGTGGTTGAAATGGCTCTAGGCACTATGAGACTTAACATCTGAGGTCATCAGTCCCCTAGACTTAGAACTACTTAAACTTAACCAACCTAAGGACATCACACACATCCATGCCCGAGGCAGGATTCTAACCTGCGACCGTAGCAGCTGCGTGGTTCCGGACTGAAGCGCCTAGAACCGCTCAGCCACAGCGGCCGGCTCTCAATGTATTAGTTACGGGTCATTAATTCAGTAATCAATTTTACTTCTGAATGTGTTTTAACGCTGATTGTTATAATAATGTATGTGCCATCGAAGGAAGACTTAAAGCATTAAACTTTCACAGAGAACTGAGTGTCCATTCAATATTTTGCAGCACCGACTTATCCTAGGAAGGAGAATAATCAGCCAAGAAGAAGAATAAGACAGGAAGTGTTATCTGAGATCAGGAGAGAGAATGTTTGACGTGCCATAGATGCAAAGGGATAACCGAGCCGCAGATGCCAGAGGAAACACGACGACGCGCGGAAGAGCGCCTCAGCGATGTCACGGTGTACATTAGGCTGTGTTTACATTACATGGCTCGAGCACAGCCCAGCCACCGTCTGTAAGCGAGCTTCTACCTGCCTCGTGCTGCCAGAGCATTCAGTTGTTTGCGCAACGCTCGTTAGCGGCTTAACGCAACATTAGTGGCTAAAAAAGCTGAAGATTACTGGTAGGAGTGGAGAGATTTTGCTGATGTCAAATGTTTACCTGGTCTCTATCTGGGTTTATGATATGTTTACATGAGTGAAAATTAGTCTATGTAGCCGAAGACGCCACCAAATGGAGTCAGGTCGAATTCCTGTGATTTGAAAGGTGCAGTCAGCAGAATTTCGCCAGGATGGGATTTCAGGTACGCTTCCCCCCTGTCCGTCTGTTCGTGAATGCCTTGGAGTAATTTACGAACCTCCTTGCAGTGTGTCATTGAGTGGCTGATCACGAGCCCTTTGTCCAGAAGGGAATCTTGAGTAGTCGACTCCGTCCTTCAACATCTCCGTACCATGCATTCTCGCTGCTATTGTAAGCCGGCAGATGTTAACATACCACTCCGGCCATGAATAGCTCAATATTCCGCTCTTTCCCTCATCAGTTTATTGACGGATATTCTTTTTAGTTACATTAATGATAATCTAATTAATCTGGCTCCACAGTATAGATGATTGTCGTGCGTACGACCGGGATACTATTCCAGGTACCGTCATATATTTTAGATATTTTTTCTTTCTGGGGTAACTGGAACAGGATGTACTTATCATCGTGATGCCAGTTGAGGATGTACGAGGATTGCCCTGAAAGTAATGTACCGCATTTTTTTCTTCAACAATTCTTTATTGAACATAATGAGAATTACACACAAGAAATAACGGTGTTTTATCTACACTATTTGCAAGTAGGCTGTTTATGTTTTCTCTATGTAAGTAGGCTGTTTATGTTTTCTCTATGTAAGTAGGCTGTTTATGTTTTCTTATTGGCAACGTTACGTAGCGCTCAATATGAATATCACTGGCTGTGCTGTGTGCAGTCTGTGGCTGCTTTGCATTGTTGTAATACTCGCCATTGTAGTGTTAGGCAGCTGGCTGTGAACAGCGCGTAGCGTTGCGCAGTTGGAGGTGAGCCGCCAGCAGTGGTGGATGTGTGGAGAGAGATGGCGGAGTTTTGTAATTTGTCATGAACTGCTATATTTATATATGATGATATCAAGGTAAATACATTGTTTGTTCTCTATTAATATCTTTCATTTGCTAACTATCCCTATCAGTAGTTAGTGCCTTCAGTAGTTTGAATCTTTTATTTAGCTGGCAGTAGTGGCGCTCGCTGTATTGCAGTAGCTTGAGCAGCGAAGATTTTTGTGAGGTAAGTGATTTGTGAAAGGTATAGTTTAATGTTAGTCAGGGCCATTCTTTTGTAGGGAATTTTGAAAGTCAGATTGCGTTGCGCTAACAAAATATTGTGTGTCAGTTTAAGCACAGTCATGTATAATTGTTCAAAGGGGACGTTTCATATGTCGACCCTTAGCCGAGGATACCTCACTGGAATCTTCTGATTTTTTTTCTTGTAGTTTGTGTAATTAGTGTAGATTTTGTTTATTGATAGCGCGTAATCATAGAGAGAATTTCCTTTGTTGTTGTAGTTTTTCATTGTTGTACAATAAAACAGTTGTGGCATGCATGTAGATTTGCACCAAGTATTTCGCAGCTGCGCTGGCAATTAAGTATACATTATTTCCATTGCTATGTTATTTTATTTTGCTCTTCAAATTGTGCTTTTCTGTGTTATCGTGTGAAATATTGTGACAATTATGGCGTGTGAAAAACGTAATACTAGGCTCCAAAGTAAACTGAGAAATGACAGTGAAGACGAAGGCAGTGTGTTAGCGCCGCAGAGTAATGAATTAACTAATGTTCACAGTAGTAATTTGGTAATTGCGCATAGGGAAATGGAGCGGGCGGCAAACAATGGTGTAGACAGTGAAACAGGTAGTGAACAGGGAAGCGTTATCGATCGATTGGTCGGCAACAGCTCGCCTCAGGAATCGGGAATGACAGAACACAATATTGCAAATACTGCAGACTAAGGTTTTGGGTTCTCACCGTTTTCTCAAATGAGTCAAGACACATTTTCCGCTTGTCAATGTGAATGTTGCCGGTGCAACTTCGCTGCCGAAAAGCACTGAGGAACATGTTTCAGACACCAGTGCATTGTTATTACAATTAATGCAACAAATGGGACAAATGCTTGAAAAGTTAGACACAATGGAACAACACCAGAGACAAACACAGCAACAGTTAGACACAGTGGAACAAAATCTCAAAAAGTTAGACACAATGGAACAACACCAGAGACAAACACAGCAAAAGCTGCAAAAGTTAGACACAATGGAACAAAATCAGAGACAAACACAGCAAAAGCTGCAAAAGTTAGACACAATGGAACAAAATCTTCGGAAGTTAGACACCACACTTGAACAAACACGTGAAGATTTAATTACTGAGTTACATAACATTGAATCGAAATGTCAAAAAGTCTGTAATGACGTAAAAACTCAAATTTGTGAGCATTTTCAACCTATTTTTTCGCGGCATGAAAAGGCATTACAGAATCACGAAGCAGCCATAAAAGAACTGCAAATTATTGTTCATGAAAATCATGAGACCTTGCAAGCTAAATTTGACTCAGTTGCATCTACCGATTCGGTTACGCAACTTGCAAAAACTCAGGAAAACTTAAAGAACACAGTAGATTCGATTTCAACACAAATGGACAATCTGAAACTTGGTTCAGAAAAACACATTGAGGAAATGTGTTCACTATCGGAGAAAGTAGCCGAACTTTCGGATCAGTTCACTAAGTTATCTACGAAGGTAGATGATAATCTGAACGACACAAAACCGGTAGTCTTTAATGACACAGAAGAGTGCGAACAAATTAGGAAATTCAAACAAAATCAGAATCAAATTAATACGCAACACCAAAGAGAAATCCGGGAAGTACAAGATCAGCTGACTCAGGTAATACAAGAATTACGTATTTCAGAGGCCACTCGCGCTCCAATACGGGAAGAGGGACTTAGAAATACGGAACAACCACAAAATAATAACACAGGACACTTCGGAAATTATGAAAGAAATTGGCAATGTGCACCGAATTTTGAGATGGAACGGCCGACACGACCTAATAATGACCGATATGCGACTCGCCGACATGATGATTTTGACTATAAGCTGTTCATTACTACACGTAAATTCAATACATTTAAGAATTCTGGCAACGACATTCATCCACAAGCATGGCTCCATCAATTCTCTCATTGTTTTCCTCCCAACTGGTCATTAGAGCACAGATTAGAATTTATGTGTGGCTACGTAGAGAATGAACCAGCTGTAAGAATGCGGTCGGTCATTCACGATTGCCACAGTGAAGGAGAGTTTTACCATGCCTTCCTCTCAGCATATTGGTCTCAGGCCACACAAGACCGAGTAAAACAAAGCATCATAATGATGAAACGTTTCGAACAATCTGAATTTTCCAGTCTTATGAAGTATTTTGAAGACATGTTGCACAAGAATCAGTACCTGTCAAACCCATACAGCCCCTCAGAACTTATCCGCATTTGCTTAATCAAATTGCCTGAACATTTACGACACATTATTTTGGCAGGACGTTGCAAAGACGACATTGAAGCTTTTCAGGGACTGTTACAAGAATTGGAAATTGACACTGACAATCGCGGAATGCGGAAACAGGAACACAACAATTACCGGTCACATCCGTCACAATTCCTCGATAATAACTGGACGCGACAAGGCTATTCTCACAACACAAATCGTGACCAAATCAGACACCACCCGTATGACAACCGTTGGCAGAGTAGTAATAATTACAGGGAAAGGTCACCTCTCCGCGGTAATGACTATCACAGAGACAATCAGAGAAACAGACAATATGGGAACCAAAACAATTATTATTACGGGAGACAGAATAACTTGAGACGCAACGGTCCAGCGCGCAGTTACGATTCAGGGAGAAATTCTCCACCACTTAACCGACAAGAAAGAAACTACAGGAACTACCGACATGACGACAGACGATGTGATCGTAACGACAGACCTGAATTGCATCAGAACTGGCGGGATTCAAACAGGGCAGGGCCCTCTCGTCACGGTGAATTTGTAGAAGTTAGGTCTCCAAATCCCAATAACGACGCTCGCCAGCAAAGAGACAATAGGCAATGACTCACACCGCTGGCAGCCACAAAACATACTTATGAAACTGACGACGCAGCTGCCGTAGCTAGTAATTACGTAAAAATGGAAGACATTAGGGACATCTTACTCCAGGAACACGACATAAAACATAAACAGCCTACTTACATAGAGAAAACATAAACAGCCTACTTGCATATTTTTCCATGTAGTGTCCATTCCGTTCCTTGTCCTTTCTCCACCGTGAAAGAAGGGCGTGTATGCCCTGTCGGTACCAATCCTTGTCCTGGTGGCGGAGCCAGTGCTTCGCTGTGTGAACCACCTCCTCATGGTGTTCAAAACGTCTGTCAGGAATGGCATCCTTTAATGGCCAAACAAGTGGAAATCCGAGTGGGCTAGAGCAGGGTTGTATGGTGGATTGGGTAATACTGTCCAATCTTGTTTTGAAATGTATTCAGCAGTCCTCAGACTTGTGTGGCGCCGAGCGTGTTTCAAATAAACATCTCCTGGGTTGCTGTGGGGCCGAAATCGCCGGAAACGCGTCGTTCGTTAATGTTCATGTGTTGACATATGCTTCTGAATTAATGGTACCGCCTCTTGGCATCACATCAATGAGAATCACACCTTCACAGTGCCAGAACACGGTGATCATGACCTTACCGGCGGAAGCAGTTGGTTAGAATTTTTTCGTCTGTCGGCAGTGGAAATGGCACATTTCCATCGACTGTCTTTTTGTTTCGGGCTCAAAATGGTAAACCAAGGTTTCATTACCTGTCACATTCCGGAACAAGAAGGTCTCCATCTCAGCTTCAAAACGTTGCAACAAATCAAGACAAATTGTTTTTCTGTGCGATTTGTGATCCACCGTTAGATACCGCAGGACCCATCTTGCACACACTTTTGAATATGCAAGAGTGCGGATAATTGCATCCAAACTTCCATTGCTGATTGACACATGCAGCGCCAACTGCCGAGTCGTAAAGCGTCTGTCCTCGCGAATGGCAACATCATCTCAGTGCAACATGTAAGGTGAGACAACCGCGCATGATCTCCCCGACCGCTGCACATCGTGGAGTACCGCCGAGCCCTAGCTCCGCCGAGGTCCTCCGTGCCCAGCGACTAACTGTACTTCTGTCGACAGCAGGTGCTCCATAGACTTTGCATAAGCGTTTGTGAATTTTCACACTTACTTTCTCTGCAGTGGAAAATTCAATGACATGATGTTGCCTGTAACGTACATCACCTACACAGGCCATTCTGAAACTATCCTGCAGCTATGCTATTTGTCGCAAGTGACGGAAACTTGCAGGCTCACTCAGAAGACTTCAGATAACAGACATATAACTTTATGCATTCGTAGCATTGTTTTCGGCTCGAGCATTACTTTCTGGGAAACCCTTTCACTTGATCGAGTCGTAACAGCTGTGGGTCTACTACGGAGACAACGGCCGGTAGAGCGGTGTGCTCACCACACGGCCCTCCGTGGCACATCAAAACGATGGCACTGACTGATGGGTGACAGGGCGGTCGGTCGGTCTCGATCAGCCCGTTTGTGGCGAGCACACTGTTTTTGCAAACATATTTTATGTTCCTTTTACTACCTTTGTCTTCAGCCTCATAGTTCCTTGCCGTAAGCTTCTCGGCTATGAAGCAAGGCGTTGCTGCAACTTTTAGCGCGTCGCTGACAAATTCGGATACGACAGTGTTCTCATTCTCTTACGCCGAATGCAGGTGTGTCAGGTTTCCAGCTTTTCACATTAAGCGCAGCGCAGACGATGCGTTCCCATTCAGTGTGTCGCGCAGTTCCGTTGTGTCCTTTCACCGAGTGGAACATAAATTTGGAATTTATCGCTAAATCTTGATCTATGCTGAGTTTTACAAATTTAATGACCCATTTTACTTTTTATTACACAGGGTGATTCAAAAAGAATACCAAAACTTTAGGAATTTAAAACTCTGCAACGACAAAAGGCAGAGCTAAGCACTATCTGTCGGCGAATTAAGGGAGCTATAAAGTTTCATTTAGTTGTACATTTGTTCGCTTGAGGCGCTGTTGACTAGGCGTCAGCGTCAGTTGATGTTAAGATGGCGACCGCTCAACAGAAAGCTTTTTGTGTTATTGAGTACGGCAGAAGTGAATCGACGACAGTTGTTCAGCGTGCATTTCGAACGAAGTTTGGTGTTAAACCTCCTGATAGGTGGTGTATTAAACGTTGGTATAAACAGTTTACAGAGAATGGGTGTTTGTGCAAAGGGGAAAGTTCTGAACGGCCGAGAACGAGTGATGAAAATGTAGCACGCATCCAGCAAGCATTTGTTCGTAGCCCAGGAAAATCGACTCGCAGAGCTAGCAGAGAGCTGCAAATTCCACAATCAACTGTATGGAGAGTCCACATTGGCACTTATCTGTCCGTAACTACCTGAACGTCAACTACCCGAGGCGATGATCGGCCGCCAGGCAGCCCGTGACAGAGCACTTCATCACTGGCCTCCAAGAAGCCCTGATCTTACCCCCTGCGCCTTTTTCTTATGGGGGTATGTTAAGGATATGGTGTTTCGGCCACCTCTCCCAGCCACCATTGATGATTTGAAACGAGAAATAACAGCAGCTATCCAAACTGTTACGCCTGATATGCTACAGAGAGTGTGGAACGAGTTGGAGTATCGGGTTGATATTGCTCGAGTGTCTGGAGGGGGCCATATTGAACATCTCTGAACTTGTTTTTGAGTGAAAAAAAAAACCTTTTTAAATACTCTTTGTAATGATGTATAACAGAAGGTTATATTATGTTTCCTTCATTAAATTCACATTTTTAAAGTTGTGGTATTCTTTTCGAATCACCCTGTATATTAATTTATAATCGATGCAAGACGACAAGACGAAAGTAATGAGAAGTAGCAGAAATGAGAACATCCAGAGACTGGACATAATAATTGATGGTCACGAAGTAGATTGAAGGAATTGTACTACGCTGGAGCGGTGGGGGGGGGGGGGGGGGGGGCGTTCAATAAGAAATTCAACACCTTTCTTACTCGGCCGGTTACGGCTGAAAAAGTACGGAATTTGTTGTGAGACATTGTGCAGTACTTCCGCTTCAGCCCCTATGGTATCGTGAATTTCCGGTAGGTAGCAGCGTTATTAGTAGCCTTCAAAATGGCGTCTGTAACAGAGGTACGTTTCTAGCAGAGACATGTCAGTTTCTTTTGGCAGAAAACTAGAGCATCGCAGATATTCATAGGCGCTTACAGAATGTTTCCAGAGACCTGTCAGTAAGCAAAAGCAAGGTGAGTCGTTGGGCGAGGCGTCTGTCATCATCGTTACAGGGTCGCGCAAACCTGTCCCATCTCCCGAGTGCCAGCCATCCGCATACCTATCCGCACACAGCTGTGACTCCTGTGATGTTGGAACGTGTGGACACTCTCACTGGAGGTGATGGACGAGCCACAACCAAACACCTCGTTGCCCAGCTGGACGTCTCTGTCGGCAGTGCTGACACACTCATCCACCAATTGGGGTACTCAAAGGTGTCCGCCCCCTGAGTTCGTCGTCACCTGACAGACCGTAAAGAGCAACGAAGACCATCTGTGCGGAATTGTAAGAAGCGGAGCATGGATGATGGGGAGGCTACTGATGTAGGAAGACGTTGGCTCCAACGTCGACTAATAGAGTAGTAGCATTCGGGCATACAAGTCCTCAGTGAGGTGGCATAAGACCGCCGCATTAAACAGAGATTATGATCAAAAATAGGATTTTGTACCTAAAAGTGTGGGAAATAATATGGTGTATTGTAATCCTGAACAAAAACAATCTGATATCAGAAACGAATGCCTTGCATTGCTTACTAGACGCTCTTCCTACTTATTATGCGATGTAACCCACGCCAGATGCTGGTCTGTCACATAGTAACATGTTAAAAATTCACCACTGCTTTTTGAAGGTATTGAGATTTAAGTTCAGTTTACGTTACTGGACTGGGGATGTCCTTAAGGCTCACCACTGATTATATTCAAGCACGGCACTTGACAATTTTAAAGCTCAAATTATTCCGTCCCCCCTCCCCCCCCCCCCCTCAAAAAAAAATTGTCCTTAAATTAAGAATTTCATAAACATTCTTGTTTTTGTAACTTATCCTCAGTTCACAAGAAAATTAATAAATTCATAAAGATCACAAAGGACTAGGCAGTGAAATGAATATTGTTCTTCCCGCACTTTAAATAACATGGTGTCCCACGCAACCTCCCTGAATTCAAGGACCCAGGAGAGAAAAACCACAGTAGATATGACAATGAAAAATGCACCATATTGTAGAGCACTTCAAAGAATTTATATTCCCGCGTCAGATGTGCGAAGTATCATCGTCAGAGTGCTGCATGGTTGCATGAAGTGAAAATGGCGACTCCGTAGCAGCGCGCGCAAGCAGCAGTGTGGTTTGCAGAAACAAAATCACCGATTACTGTGCAAATAAATTATCGTCGTGTGCGTAAATGTCACCAACGTGGTGTGAAAACAGCTCGTAGGCTTGTAACTGCTAAAGCCGCAACCAGTGCGCACTTAAACCAGATTAGGTGGAGAATTCCGGCTAGAAACCTGCCATCAACCAAGACCGCTCTCTTGGGTCAACCTCCACCGAATGCTAAGAAAAATCCTTTCCAGCTTCCCTTCTCAATACCGTCGCTTTCGAGAAGCGTCACCAAGAAATTAATTTCTCCAGTTGTCAAGCAGCGAGCGTAAATCGCAGCATTGGTTTAATTAGAACACCGCGCCAGAACTTCCTCCCATTCACGGCATACACCTTTCTCTCAATAGGGTCGCTAGCCGCCAAAAACGACGCACGCCAACACAACGTGTTGATATACGTCACAGGTCACTATAATCGATGTAACGGCTAGAATATTGCATGAAAGCATCCATACAAGCATGTCTTGTGTTGTACAGGTGCCAGATATGGATTTATGAATTTGTCGGATAGAGTTCCATGTCTGTTGCACTCGGTCGGCCAATACAAGGACGATTAAGGGGACCACACCGTGGTTCAGGTCGTAAAAAATCGATTCTCAGTTTTCATCATATTTCGATAGATTAAGGTTTTATTTAAGTACTCTAAAAAGGATTTAGCTGAAAAAAACTTTGCGAGCATTTAAAGAGCATTTTCCTACCACGTGTGTTTATGTGCCACGCCCACCTTTCTGCCACCCACATTTCTGCATATATTTTAGATCTTTATATGCCATACATTGCACGTTAGGGTTTTTTTTCTGCTCCCGAGTGTGTTGGCTATCCTTGGAATGCAACGGTCGGTATTATTTTGTTTCTACTGTTTGTAAACAACACGCTTTAGAACACGCGGTTAGTTTTGTTCAAGTGTGATTGCGAGTGGTTATTATACTTACGTTTGAAGTGCTTGTTTACGTGTGTTTTGTTGTGTTTATTGAAGATGACGAAACGTAAGGGCATTTTCAAGAAACGACAATTCACAGGAAACAAGTTTAGAAAGCTTTCTGTACAAGAGGTTATGTCGCCTGGTAACGATGTTTCTAGTTGTAATTCTTCAACAAGCGCATCATCAAAGAAGCTTGCATGGGGGCTTAATTAAATAAAATTCAGATAAGTTTTAGTAGTTGTATGTCCGGCTACGAAGTTTCGTAACCGGTTGGCCCTGACTAGTATTACTCCGCAATCCGACTGCCTAGAATAACAACAAAGAATGAAAGGAAATTTCCGTTAACACAATTAATTAAGTCCCCAGCAACTATAAAAGCTACGAAAGAACAAAGCACAAGTGTAACTAATCTGTGTGTGGAAGTGTGATTAAACGTACACATCTGGCACGGTTCTTCCTCAATAAGACAAGATATTTTAAACACCATTTACACTGAAGTAATTAAAAAAACAGAAATACTATAATTGCACACAGAAACCAGAATTACACTCTAATACATGAACACAAGCCAGATGCTTTGTTGACTGAACCTGTGACCAAGAAGCATTGTTATTTAGGAAATTTGAAATACAAAAATTTTTTTATTACCTCATATATATTGACGAAAAATACACTCTGATCATTACAACATTCCCAATAGAACAGCATCGGCTGTCGAGCCCATCAGAACAACTGCACACGACATGCTCACAACTAGTACTGCTATCAACATCGCCTCAACTACGACTGCGCACGGCAACTTCTGAACTACTGCTTCCCACGCCAACTTCTGAACTACCACTGCCCACAAGAACTTCTGAACAATCACTGCCAGTGGAGGCGGCGGAATAAAACTCTTTGGCGCAATCTCTGGCGCTGTGACTCAGTGTAGCCACCTTTCAAGCTCTCACCATTTCAAGAGAGTTACAACGAATTTACTATAAGTGACAAGGGGTGCAGTAACATTATTATAAATTTGAGAATATTATCAGATGTAATTTCTAAATTTGTACAGTATAGAACAATATAGACAGTGTTGTGAGCCACAGAGTGTGAAAATTTGTGAGAGTGCCAGTGGGAGAAAAGGCCTTGGAATTGCTTTAGATTTAATTTGCACTAAATGCTCAGCTGTGATTTCATATATGAGTTCCTCAACAACAAATGCAAGTGGCCCTTATGAAATCAATACTAGATTAGTTTATGCCTTACGATCCATTGGCAAGTGCATGGCTGCAAGGAGAACATTTTGTTCAGTGATGAACTTACATCAACCACCAAATAAATTTGAAAAACTGACTGCAATATTAGACAAAGTGGCATGTGAGGTCAGTGAGGAGAGCATGAAACTGGCTGCGAGGGAAGGAGTGGAAGAAAATGATGGATGTTCGGATATTGCTGTTGCACTTAATGGAAGTTGGCAGGAAAGAGGACATACTTCTCTGAATGGTGTGGTGACTGCCACTGACACCGGTAAAGTGTTAGATGTGGAGATAATGTCTAAATATTGCAAATGTTGTAAAGTCAATGAACATAATGAACACAACTGTGTGGCTAATTTTAGAGGAACAAGTGGTGGTATGGAAGTTCATGGAATGCAACAAATATTTCATCGCTTCGTAGAAACAAGAGGCGTACGGTACACCAAATATTTGGGCGATGGTGACAGTAAGGGATACAACAGTGTCGTGGGCTCTAAGCCATATGGAGATGCCATTATTAGCAAAATAGAATGTGTAGGCCATGTTCAAAAACGTTTGCGAACAAGGCTGAGAAAACTAACTGTTGATATGAGAGGAAAAAAATTATAATGTGGAAAATTTTTGACCGGACAGGGTCGCTTAACTGAAACTGAAATAGAAAACTTACAGGTATACTATGGGCAGGCAATTAGGAGAAATAAAGAAAATTTGGAGGCAATGAAGAGAGATGTTCGGACCATATTCTCCCATAAGTCCTCTACTGATGATAAGCGATGTCATTGATTTTGTCCATCAGGAGAAAATTCGTGGTGCAAATACAATAGGGCTCAGGCAATTGTAGAGATTTTGCACAACATAAAAAGCCACCTCTGGTACTGCATTCATTAATATTCCCCCATCATGAAGTTCCCAAAAAAATATTTTCTGCAGAACAAACTTAATATTTTTTGTTTATAAATTTAAAAAAGTATTTCTTAAAAACTCTAAAATGGATAAAGTAAATTTTAGTATAGTTGACTCTATTAACATCATGTAACATACAGTAAAAATATTAAGGTTTTACGTCAAATAGTTTTTTTTTCAGAAATGGGTCAAATACTTGCCTAAATTAACATGGCTTAGATAGGCAGGGTGTGGTCTCCTTAATGCTGTTAGTGGATGACGCTGGACTTGTCGTCCCTTGACGTTCCTTATGTGTGCGATTGGAGCAGGCCAAAGCGATATGTCGACAATGTATAGAGGATGTTGTGTTGCAACAGGGGTATGTGGGCAATCTTTATTCTGATGGAAAATACCTCTGACATGCTGTTAATGAATTGGCACAACGGGTCGAATCACGAGATCGATGTTCAGACTTGCAGTCAAGTAGGCGTAGGATAACCACGAGCGTTCGCCTGACGTCATACGAAATAGCATCCCAGATCACAACTGCAGGTGTATGTCCAGTGTGTCTATCACGTGGACAGGTTGGTTGCAGACCCTTAACTGGCCATTTCCTAAACATCACAGGTCCATCACTAACGCTGAGGCACAACCAACTTTGATCAGAAAAGGCAACAATCCTCCACCTTGCCCTTTAGTTAGCTCTAGCTTGACACCACTCAAGCCACAAATGGCTGTGGTTTGCGATCCGTGGAATGCGCGCTACATGGAGAGTGGCGCGGGGCTTTCTTGAAGTAACCGATTTATAGCAGTTGATTGTTTCACTATGATGCCAAATGCTTCCCAGACTGCTGCAGCAGATGCAGTACATTTCACCGCAGCCATTCTCTGAACACGATGGTATTCCCTGTCGGTAGTGCCACGTGTCCATCCAGAGCCCTGTTTTTTGCGACCACCCATTCTCGTGACCACCGATACCAACAATGTACTGCAGTGGCTACATCACTGCCAAGTCTTTCTGAAATATCACAGAAGGAACGTCCAGCTTCAAGTAAACCTATTACACTAACCCTTTCAAACTCAGTGAGGTGCTGATAATGTCCAAATGCTACCCCAGGCGGGTGTAAAATGAATTTGCGCAATGGAAAATAATAAACGCCAAAATGAAGATTTGGCCCTGCCTGACTAACCCCTGAAGCTAATCTTAGGATCTCTTAATTCTATAAATTACAATCTAAACACAAATGAATGATGAAGGCACTAATCCTACTAAATGATACACGTTGTTCCTGTTTGGATATTTATTGTAGATTTAAAATATCCCTTATATTACAAAGTTTACATTTCCTAAGTAAATTACTGATCAATTGCCCAACTCTGCCCCTTATTATGACTGTGCGGCCTCATATCAATAACGCGAAATGACTGATATCGTCTACGTACCAAACACTAGAAGGCACTACTTTCAGAGATGATCTATGGTGGTTTGGAACCTCAGCGGAAATAAACTAACGTGATCACAGCTGTTTAGCTTTTATAGCCCTAATAAGCAGAAGGTACAGATAAAAAAAGGTAGCTGCGAAGAAACCATGGGAAACAGAAGAAATACTTCAGTTGATTGATGAAAGGAGGAAGTACTAACATGTTTCGGGAAAATCAGGAATACAGAAATACAAGTCGCTCAGGAATGAAATAAATAGGAAGTGCAGGGAAGCTAAGACGAAATGGCTGCAGGAAAAATGTGAAGACATCGAAAAAGATATGATTGTCGGAAGGACAGACTCAGCATACAGGAAAGTCAAAACAACCTCTGGTGACATTAAAAGCGACGGTTGTAACATTAAGAGTGCAACGGGAATTCCACTGTTAAATGCAGAGGAGAGAGCAGATAGGTGGAAAGAATACATTGAAAGCCTCTGTGAGAGTGAAGATTTGTTTGATGTGATAGAAGAAGGAACAGGAGTCGATTTAGAAGAGATAAGAGATCCAGCATTAGAATCGGAATTTGAAAGAGCTTTGGATGACTTACGGTCAAATAAGGCAGAAGGGATAGATAACATTCCATCAGAATTTCTAAAATCATTGGGGGAAGTGGCAACAAAAGGACTATTCACGTTGATGTGTAGAATATATGAGTCTGGCGATATACCATCTGACTTTCGGAAAAGCATCATCCACACAATTCCGAAGACGGCAAGAGCTGACAAGTGCGAGAATTATCGCACAATCAGCTTAACAGCTCATGCATCGAAGCTGCTTACAAGAATAATATACAGAAGAATGGAAAAGAAAGTTGAGAATGCGCTAGGTGACGATCAGTTTGGCTTTAGGAAAAGTAAAGGGACGAGAGAGGCAATTATACGTTACGGCTAATAATGGAAGCAAGGCTAAAGAAAAATCAAGACACTATCATAGGATTTGTCGACCTGGGAAAAGCGTTCGACAATATAAAATGGTGCAAGCTGTTCGAGATTCTGAAAAAAGTAGGGGTAAGCTATAGGGAGAGACGGGTCATATACAATATGTACAACAACCAAGACGGAATAATAAGAGTGGACGATCAAGAACTAAGTGCTCGTATTAAGAAGGGTGTAAGACAAGGCTGTAGCCTTTCGCCCCTACTCTTCAATCTGTACATCGAAGATGCAATGATGGAAATAAAAGAAACGTTCACGAGTGGAATTAAAATACAAGGTGAAAGGATATCAATGATACGATTCGCTGATGACATTGCTATCCTGAGTGAAAGTGAAGAAGAATTAAATGATCTGCTGAACGGAATGAACAGTCTAATGAGTACACAGTATGGTTTGAGAGTAAATAGGAGAAAGACGAAGGTAATGAGAAGTAGTAGTAATGAGAACAGCGAGAAACTTAACATCAGGATTGATGGTCACGAAGTCAAGGAATTCTGTTACCTAGGCAGTAAAATAACCAATGACGGACGGAGCAAGGAGGACATCAAAAGCAGACTCGCTATGGCAAAAAAGGCATTTCTGGCCAAGAGAAGTCTACTAATATCAAATACCAGCCTTAATTTGAGGAAGAAATTTCTGAAGATGTACGTCTGGAGTACAGAATTGTATGGTAGTGAAACATGGACTGTGGGAAAACCGGAACAGAGGAGAATCGAAGCATTTGAGATGTGGTGCTATAGACGAATGTTGAAAATTAGGTGGACTGATAAGGTAAGGAATGAGGAGGTTCTACGCAGAATCGGAGAGGAAAGGAATATGTGGAAAACACTGATAAGGAGAAGGGACAGGATGATAGGACATCTGCTAAGACATGAGGGAATGACTTCCATGGTACTAGAGGGAACTGTAGAGGGCAAAAACTGTAGAGGAAGACAGAGATTGGAATACGTCAAGCAAATAATTGAGGACGTAGGTTGCAAGTGCTACTCTGAGATGAAGAGGTTAGCACAGGAAAGGAATTCGTGGCGGGCCGCATCAAACCAGTCAGTAGACTGATGATGAGAAAAAAAAAAAAGAAGCAATTTGCAATATCACCATATGTACTACGTCCGATGCGTCGAAGTGATGGTTCTCGTACTCGTCTGCGAGGATGGAAGAACTCCAGCCACCAATAAACTCTTTCAAACGCTAGGAAGGGACAAGGCGGTCCTCTGACTAATATAGTCCAATACTCTATTCTCCTCTCTGTGCTCTACAGACGAGAAACGCGAACTCCCAGCCACAAGAACGGAGTTCAGATAACGTCTCAACGTAAGTATAGGCTGAGGAAGTGCTCTCAATTACTGAACGCTGCATACTCAACGACGACTTCCAACCCGGAGGTGAAGTCCAGAATCGCATAGGTTCGCAACAGTACAGTTTCTAACTGTTCTAACTATATGCTCTACTGAGAGCAAAGTATGTCCGTCTGTACCAACAAAAGCTGATACCGAGCGACCATCACACATGAACGCTCACAACAGAAGCCTTCTTCTCTCCACCGCTGGCCTCCCAGCAAGGCTCAGCTCCCCACCATCGTAATTCCGAAAACGAATCATATTTCCGAAACCAGGGAATATTCTCCCTCTCTACAGATTCTTCCGAACGCCGACCAACCGTAATTTAGTCTTTTGTCGTGCAGCGCGGAGAGTTTGCGAGGAAAAACCTATACTTGTACAATGGTATGCTACTGAGTAAAAATCCTTAGAAATAAGCCAGTCTGCGTGATATCCGAGGTGCCGCTTCTTCGTTCCTCTCACCTGTGTCCAAGATTTTAGTAGTTTCCGAAGTATAATCCTTCCAGTTCGGCTACAATAACGCCCAGTAGCGAATCTATTGTGCTCCAGCGTTTAGGTGCTACGGCGTGCGTCTCTCTATTTCCTGTGTTTATGCAGGACCAACACACCTGTGTGGGCCTTCCATCCAGGGCTTGAGTTCCGTCTGCCGTTTCATTTCCACTGTCGTTTCAACCTCTACTAGTATGATAATAAAGACACTCTGTCACCTTTCATGCTATAAGCGTCATCAATTATTTACAATATTCATATATTATCAAATAATACCTAATGTGGTTGTAGATGACGGCAAAGTATGTGGACGAGTGCTTGTAAGGTGCGAAATTATAGCCACCTTACAAATGGCGTATTTGCCGCCTTAAAGGCTTTCTTGACTACCATCAAATCACCACATCCAATATCAAAGGTAACTAACGCTCACGACCATCACAGCGTGTATTTAAAGCAAGCCTACTGGCGCCACTCTTATGCTAATGGTGCATAATTTGAATAAGACAAGATCTTTCAGATGTAAAAACACGCCTACCAACTTTCGTGACGCCGCACAACTCGTTCTTGGTGTTGCGATTTTTACCCCCAGCGTATTTCTCCCCCGCGTGTTTAGATCGTACCGCGGCACAAACATTTTGGCAGGCCATATTAGCCTGGCGCCATCGCGTCGCACAAACGTTTCTCCCCGCGGCAGATAATGCCCTTCTCCCCAGAGCGATACTTGAAGTGGGCGCCAGAGTGTCGCACACGACTTCCTGAACTCACAAACGGCCAGCGCCGTCCGAACCAGACAGTTCCTCAGGCTCAGGGCGATGCCCTGAGGACTGCCAGTCCCTCACTTGGCCTCCCATGAGCCGGACAACTGTGAAAGGAGACAGGCACCGCCAGTGTACACAATGCGGTCTCCGCTTTTGTGACTCCCTGGAGGAGCCGGACGTACCTTCCGAGAAACTGGTAATTGAGAGCCCCCTCAGCCTTTACCTCGGCCGAGAGTATCCTTCACAAAGCGCATTAAGAAGGTATCACAGGCGTACTGGCTAACACGAATAAAGATTCATAACTGTACTTCTCAACTGCCCAGATTCGTCAATCCTAGCGGTAAACGATCTATGTCCTAGACAATGAAGAAAAGAACAGCAATCGATCGCAAAATCCGTCGTTTTATCTAGATTCCAACTATTACACTGTCATCTACAGGTGACCTCAGTCTAAAGTGCCATGTAGCAACATGATGTTAGCCTCCTCCATGTTCTTCGTCAATCAATGTTGTTTCTACGTGAAATTTTGAACTAATGGCACCTGTTGTTGTATGCACCGAACATGACTGTGTAATAGTTGAAATCCAGATCGGCTGTAATAAAGCGACGAATTTTTCGATCGATTGCTGTCCTTTTTTCCATTGTCTGTATTCAACGATTGCTGCGCGCAACAGGATCAAATGGATTCCAGTCTAATAAAAACGCTGTCATTCCATGTTATACATTAATTTAATGCCCTGATGTGTCACTGCGTCACTGAGATGGCGATAATGCCACTATGCTGATTATTTATATTATAAAGATGAAATAAAATGAGCCTAAAGTCTTAGCTACCTTTCAGAGTAACAGTTTAGATATGAATGATCAGTAGTAAAGGAGTCAGTCGTTCGACTGATTTGATGCTGGTCTCTAACTTCCGTCTCTACGTAGCTACTACAGCAGCATTCTCCATAATCAGTTTAGCGCATTCTAGACTTGTTCTGCCCGTATACACTTTTCCCTCAGAAGCTCCTCCCAGCGACAGGTTAACTACTTATAGAACTCACTGGTTCCCAGCCATTCAGACATCATTAACCCTGGGCGCAGTCAAATTTTAGTTAGATCTCCTCCTCCCCCCCCCCCCATTTCTTCCTGACTCCATTCATCATCATAAACATTAACACCTAATTAAATGCTAGAATGGACAATTTTCCTGGAAAATTTTTATTTTTAGACAAGAGATAACCAATATTTAGTTTTTAGTTGTTTTATTAAACTACAAACTAATACTTCAGTGAGACATTGGTACTGCTTGTTTATAACACCCTTAGAATAATGAATCAGTCTTCGGTGAATCGCAAGGGCTACCAACAACACCTCAGAAAATAAAGCTAAATATCCACATTTGCAAAGAAATTTGTTAGTAAACAAGCTTCATCTGCACCAGTTCTCACCCTAGCAATACTTCCTTCATCCATGTTCCTGCAAATCCATCTATAATTGACCCAGTTAAAATGTGTGCACTAGATTTAGCATGTACATCATTTGATAAAAGAACTCATTTATGAACTGGGAGGAACAGGAAGACCTCAGACTACCAGCTCATTGCGTCTAAACACCATCATTAAAAACAATAATAATAATAAGCAATAATAACATTTGTACAGTTAGGATTGCAGTAGTACAGTGGGCAATACATGTACTACTGTTTTGTGGTGCCAATCAGTTCTTTTATTGTTGTAAAAATACTTATGATGCAATTATCGTCAACTTCAGAAGACATATACAACCTGGAGAGAGCATTTTAATGACATATTTTAACATACGTGATGTATATGTCTCATTTTTACTCTCATAGACGCATGGTAGAAAGTAAAAGTTTGATTTAAATTGTGAACAGGAAGATGTTGATAGATTCGTTTTATAAGCTGTAATCTCGAGCACATTGTGTCATGCATTAATGATAGTATTTGAAACAAAAATGTAATTTTTGGTTAGTTATTATACATGGTGCTGACACAGGAAGATGCGCATGAAATGGACGAAAAGGAAACATACGAATCAAAAATTAAGCAACTCATTAGCTCTAGGTGCCTTTCCTTTCATGTCAATGAAAAACGTATATAGCTGTTTGACCATATCATGAGAAGACAGAGATAATTGAGCTTTTCGCGGTTAGCTTGTAGCAAATCGTTTTTGCGACGGCTTTGCTGCGCCTTCCACCTCCCTTGTTGTTTCTATTGTTATCTCGAAACTTCCCGCCAGAGATGTAATGAAATGGAACACTTACAGCTGTCCGTAGGGTGTTATTTATTATATGTCTGCCAGTCTTGTTGACTCATTGCAGCATCTTCAGGCCTTAACTGACGCTGAGGGGCTTATCTCCAATCGTAACATGATTCGTCTGTAGCCAACATCTATGGACTGTATTTCGCAGACTACGAGGTGCATTCAAGTTCTAAGGCCTCCGATTTTTTTTCTCCGAAGTGGAAAGAGATAGAAACATGCACATTGTTTTAAAATGAGGCCGCATTCACTGTCAATACGTCCCAGAGTTGGCAGCACTGTACGACAGATGGAATTTTACTACCAGCGGCGAGAATGAGAACTGTTTTAAATACTTAAAATGGCGACGTTTTCCTTACTTGGATAGTGTGCAATCATTCGTTTTCTGAATTTGCGTGGTGTGAAACCAATTGAAATTCATCGACAGTTGAAGTAGACATGTGGTGATGGAGTTATGGATGTGTCTAAAGTGCTTTTGTGGGTGCGACAGCTTAATGAAGGCAGATCATCGTGTGACAACAAACCGAAACAACCTCGGGCTCGCACAAGCCGGTCTGACGACATGATCGAGAAAGTGGAGAGAATTGTTTTGGGGGATCGCCGAATGACTGTTGAACAGATCGCCTCCAGAGTTGGCATTTCTGTGGGTTCTGTGCACACAATCCTGCACGATGACCTGAAAATGCGAAAAGTGTCATCTAGGTGGGTGCCACGAATGCTGACGGGCGACCACATGGCTGCCCGTGTGGCATGTTGCCAAGCAATGTTGACGCGTAACGACAGCATGAATGGGACTTTCTTTTCGTCGGTTGTGACAATGGATGAGACGTGGATGCCTTTTTTCAATCCAGAAACAAAGTGCCAGCCAGCTCAATGCAAGCACACAGATTCACCGCCACCAAAAAAAATTTCGGGTAACTGCCAGTGCTGAAAAAATGATGGTGTCCATGTTCTGGGACAGCGAGGGCGTAATCCTTACCCATTGCGTTCCAAATGGCACTACGGTAACAGATGCATCCTACGAAAATGTTTTGAAGACCAAATTCCTTCCTGCACTGCAACAGAAACGGCCGGGAAGGGCTGCGCGTGTGCTGTTTCACCAAGACAACGCACCCGCACATCGAGCTAACGTTACGCAACAGTTTCTTCGTGATAACAACTTTGAAGTGATTCCTCATGCTCCCTACTCACCTGACCTGGCTCCTAGTGACTTTTGGCTTTTTCCAACAATGAAAGACACTCTCCGTGGCCGCACATTCACCAGCCGTGCTGCTATTGCCTCAGTGATTTTCCAGTGGTCAAAACAGACTCCTAAAGAAGCCTTCGCCGCTGCCATGGAATCATCGCGTCAGCGTTGTGAAAAATGTGTACGTCTGCAGGGCGATTACGTCGAGCAGTAACGCCAGTTTCATCGATTTCGGGTGAGTAGTTAAGTAGAAAAAAAATCGGAGGCCTTAGAACTTGAATGCAACTCGTATCTGTAACAACTATGTTGTGTCCTGTAGGTGAGCTAGTTGGCAGTTGGAGACCAAACATCGTTGTTAGAGACAGTCCGAGAGAACCAGTTCATAGATATTGGCCGCTGATGAATCGTGTATACGACTGGATTTAACCCCCTCAGTGTCAGTTAAGACATGAAGATGGTGCACTGAATCGTGGAAACTGGTAGCCATATAATAAATAACATCCTAAGGACGGCTGTGAGTGTTCCATTTTATTACAGTAGTGAACAGCCGAAATTCCTCAAACCTCCAATCAGATGGATGGACATGCAGAAGTACGTCAGAAGGTTTCTTGTGCAGGGAGCTGAAGTCTGTTTGGTCGCCATGTTATTTCTAGTTGATCTTGAGACATAAGGTAAATGGTGTTGGCTATCTTCTTCTGGCTTCTCCAGAATCCGGTGACAATTATTGTCCTAATTATAATGTTCCCAGGCCCTTTCTATATCTGAAATCCGAGTAATGTGTTTACTCTCCTGTCAAGTTTTTCATAGTGTAGTGACATCAGGTTGGTCGCTTTAAAACAATAGCTACTGTGTGTAACAGTTACACTAATTCGGTCCTTGTTTAACGTATAAGTGCCTGTCCTATGTTTTATGTGTGGGTTGCTTTTGGTACGAAATTTATGTTTCCGGTATTTGCATCCAAACGTTCTGCAATGTTTAATGCGTAGTAAAGGCCACATTGCTGACTGATGTTTCAAAAATCGCACAGAGCAGCTATTTCACAGTGGGGCTTTTACCTGTTTAATATCATTTGGAGCTAGGCTCTTAAGTGATCTGTTCTTCAATTTGTCGTCCAGCTGTGAATTAGTTTACTATAATTATTACTCCAGTATTCAAGTTCTGTGTCCTGTGGGGAATATTAGCTACATACAGGCTTGAATTGTCAAGCTAGGGGGCCATCTAGATTAATGCAGAAACAAAAGTACAACTTCAAACAGCCAAGATCACTATTGCATAGCCTTTATTGGTATTACCGGTTTCAGAAAACTGCATTGCCATAATCAGATCTGTAAAGTATAGATCAACATCTTCGAGTGCACTGGGATAAGATGTAAAGGGACGTAGTACAATTTAATATAAACATGGACCGTACCACGTAATATAACATACCTTCTGCACTACCTGTCACTGAATCTGCACCAAATCATTGTATGGTTTCTGTACTTCTAATGATGTGTTTGTGGTAGTTATGAGTGGAACACTAGATATTCCCTTTGTAGTTCCATCATGTTTGCTTAACTACACCGAGATACGGACCAGCTGGGCTAGTTTGTTCAGGCCTTATGGTGCCTGCATTTTGTGACATGTACATTTTGTTGTATTTGTTTTTATAACATGAACTTGCCATACGACTGACTTCATTACTTGTGTATCAATCGATACATTTAAGGTACAATGCTTCCTCTTACGTTTTCTTAAGAGCGGTTTTAAATTTTATATAATATTAATTTACACTTCTTATAACAAAATAAGTGTAACGTACACACATTTATATTATTTATTTATTGTATTTCTGCAGTCTAACATTCTTGGATCGTCGGATTGTCATTGTACATTATATGGAACGAGGTATTTTTGTTTCTAACTAGTACCATAATGCCACCTGGTGGCTGATTGTAACATCTGCGATTTTTATGCAATATGGCACAGTAAAATAGTTAATTTATGCTTGATTTGCTAATATATGGTTTTTCTCATGTTTATGAAAAAATGGTTCAAATGGCTCTGAACACTATGGGACTCAAAATCTGAGGTCAACAGTCCCCTAGAACTTAGAACTACTTAAACCTAACTAACCTACGGACATCATACACATCCATGCCCGAGGCAAGATTCGAACCTGCGACCGTAGCGGTCACGCGGTTCCAGACCGAAGCGCCTAGAACCGCCCGGCCACAACGGCCGACGGCCATGTTCATGAAATATCATTCTGTGATATGATACGATACAAGATGCATTTGCTCAAGTTACAGTGAAATGTGGTGGAGAAGGTATATTCTTGATGTAGTCCAAGTTTATGTTACATTGCATTACACTCCTTTACATCTGATCCCACTGTGCTTGAAGAGTTGATCTATGCTTTACACGTCTGATAATGGTAAGTTAGTTTGCTGAAATCGACCATCACAATAAATGCTGTACAACAGCGATTTGACTGTGTGAATTTGTACCTCAGTTTCTATATTAGAGTAATTTTCTATTTATTTCCAAGCTGTCATTACTGCCCTTGAACTATCTGACTGAACTGAGTACCTTGTAATATAGTAAATCAGCTTCTACAGGTAGACATCATTTTGAAAAGGCTGTGGGCCTGTGTTTAATGTTATTTCGTAATTGTGTACCCAGGCTTTAAAATTTGAGAGTTTTCACTGATTGAAGTTATGTAATTACTGTTGTGGGTTTTTAATGTGTTCGCTCTGTTCGACTTTGGTATAACGTCATTTACAACATTTAAAAATTTATATAATAGTTTTAACTTCATATTAGCTTGATCAAGCGGAAATATTTTAACCGGATCATGCAAGAATTCTGTAAGCGCAGTTACGTTTCTGAGATCAAGGTTAGCTTGTGTATGAAGTGGATCTGTCATTTTCTAGTTTATATGTAATATCTTTGAAACTCGATGGGTTTTGACACCGCCTCTTCTCCTGAGTCATATTCAGTGTGTAAAATTTGTAGTTACAGCTTGGTTTCAAGTGGATCACCATCATAATGTTAAACTGTAATTTCTTTTAGCCTGATATCATCAAAAATTGTAATTTGAAGTACAAAGCATGTTATTCATTCTGGGATAGTTGAAACAAGGTTTTTGAGTTTTAATAGAGAATTCAGGATTTCTGTGTAATGTGTAATGTAATTTCGGCTCAGCAAGTTACCACGTCCTTCCCCGCTCCTACCAGTTCAAAAATCTAAAGAAAGAGTAGAAGGAAAGAGACAGAGGGGGAGATCAGCGAGTAGGTCAATATACGAAATCAAGGAGATGTCCAGTCTACTTCTTCAGCAGACTCTATGAGAAGCTGGTAAGCATGCGGGATGGAGACGCTTGGTTCATGGTGTCATAAGCAAAAAAATGAGCACGACGACTTGTGATGATGAAGTAATCAGTATTGTAGATCATACTATGATGATAATAGTAATGATATTTCAAAAATAGTTTTGTTTTGTGATCGAAACACAACGACGCGCTTCTGTTCTTAACATCTTAGAAAATATAATTTTACCTCTCAGAAGACAACTAGCCAGAGGTTGGGAACCACTGCACTAACCAATCCATTCATCTAGTAAGCGTCTTCGAGATATTCTTTTCTTACCTACTCTTTGTAGTAATTCTTCGTTTGATATAAAAATGTATACTTAATTATTTCGAGTCTACGATAGTACATTTCATGCGCCTTCAATTTATAAATCTCTGGATTTCCGTTTCATTTCAATAGGGAGCAATTATAAAGTGCAGGAAACATTAAAAAAACGGTAGAGATGAATGACCAAAAACAACGTTACAAATGGTACAGTACGTGAAAGACTAACTCTCAGTTCTTTTCACATTGTTTATTAATGTTCTATGAGTTCACTGTTCGTCGCACGCCATAGATCTAACCGGTACCGTAATTCAGTTCTGCCCGTACCCGACCCAGCCTATCAGGATTTACGGTAGGAACGGATGCTGTAATCCGTTGCCGCCAGTCTTCGAGGTTATGTAGTAGAGATGGGATATAAACAATTTCACTGACATAACCCCACAAGAAAATATCTCATGGGGTCTAGTCTGACGACCCTGGCGCCCACTCCAATTGTGACAGTTCAGTGACCACAACAGGTACAATCCAGAGATGGGGCAAAGTTCCATTCAGACAACAGCTGTGGAAATGTGGAGGTGCGCCACCTTGCTGAAAAATGAAATTCCTGCTTTAAGTTTCAGGTCGTTGTAAGGGCCACAAGTGCAGCATGTCGAGACAAGTGATACCACTGACAGTTCCCTCGGCGAAGTAGAAGGGTTCATAGATTGTCTTGTTGCACACAGCACAGAACATGTTAACCTTCTCGGAATCGCGTAAATGTTAGACAGTTGAGCGTGAATTCTCTCTGCTCTGTGAGGCCGTTGTGTTGGCCGACCTTTCCGTAAAGATGAAAAGTGGCTTCGTGACAGAAGAATAATTTACTTCAAAGTCATCATTTTCAAGAGGAATCTGCATATTATTGCAGAAACGCAGACTGCGTGATTGGTCTTCGTGGTTTACGTATTGCAGAACCTCCCGTTGATACTGCTCTACTCTTCATTGCTTGCGAACGATTTCCCACACTGTTCTCGGAGGGATGATTTCTGCAGTGGCTCGATAGGTAGCCTACATGATAACGGACAACATGATGTTCCACATATGCTCCACTGACTACTGAAACGCCAAAGGTTTGAACATTTTGCGTCGCACCGAGAACCATCTTACTCGAATTTTATGCATCACTTCAATACGTTCTGATAACCTGGAGCTGTCTTGTGAAACTTGCCACGGGAAGCTCTCAGCAAGCTCACTATTGAATGAAAGCGAGCATTTCTACTGCACAAAATGCTTTCACTGCTCGGTTCACCGCTATTTTCAGCTAATATAACGGGGGACCCTGTCGGCGCTTTTCAGATAAACTCGCCTACACCGCGTTAAAAAACTTAGTGTTTCTTTTATGACTGCATCATTTTTATGTTATGTTTAAACATTTACCTTCAACAGTCTTTTAAAATATTTCATGGACTTAATAGTACCTAGTATTCTGTGCTCCACATGAACCATCCTAATTGCGGTAGAAGTTACGTACCGGTGTTTCTTACGCTAATTCTGTTTGTGAAATATCTGTTGCTTTGACCATCCTGCGTAAGTTCGCTTCCTAGGTAGGAAAATTCTTTCACTTGTCCTACCACTGTGTCATTCCTCACCGGCCGGTGTGGCCTAGCGGTTCTAAGCGCTACGGTCGCACGTTCGAATCCTGCTTCGGGCACTGATGTGTGTGATGTCCTTAGGTTAGTTAGGTTTAAATAGCCCTACGTTCTAGGGGACTGATGCTCTCAGATGTTGAGTTCCATAGTGCTCAGAGCCATTTGAACCATTTTTTTCTTTCTTTGTCATTCCTCATTCTGATGATGAGCTAGTGGTTATTTTCTGTTCCACTACTTTTCATCACTTTCGTCTTTTCTTGGGATAAATTCTTCCTAAGTCTTAATCTGTATTACTTGTCTTACTTCTTGCCTCTTGCCAAAAGATCTCTGAACATTCTCATTTTTAATGTTGTTCCCTTTCGGGTTTTGCTCATCAACTTAACTCACAGCTTTATCCAGCCAAAAAACTGATCGCAGTTGATGATAAACTGCCACTCCTGTTTTTCATCCCTCCTAACATGAATCCTTCTTTCTCAAATGCCTGCTCCTTTTATTCTCACTCATTTATGTAGATGGTCAGTCTTGTAGCTGCAGTCTCCTAACGTTTGGGATAAATAGACGTACTTTAATAAATTACTTTATGGGTGTTTCACAAAAACTTGCAAACGGCTTCACAGCTGGTGAATAGACAGATGGCCTATTGCTGGTTGTTGTGGTAAGTACACGATGTGGTCGTATCGTGTTTGTGTCACGCTGTGAGTTAATCAGATTCTGACGTGTTATTACTTTCCCAAATATATTTTTGTGTGTCTTATTATTTCGGTTTCATGTTTTTACACATTTATGCTCTCCGCGCAGAAAGCGTTGACGCCTTTCATTTAAGTGTAGAGAGAATGGTAACTACACACAGACGATTGCCCATTAAATGAAGTAACCCTCCTCCTATTACGCAGTGAAACTTTAGGAAAATTAACGAACTGGAGAGAAAACGATTTTAACTGCAATGGGTCCCACACGCTACGCTGCTTCTGTATTACAGCCGTGACTGTTAGTTCCGGTTATAACGCTAATCGTAGGACCATGAGGCTAAAAGGAAGTTGTTATACGGCGAGATAACCCCCAATGTTCACAAGAGAAGCTAACAGAGCTCATCGGATGGTGTAAAAGGTCTACAAACACAGCAATACCACTACCGACTGCTCAAGGGGATGGTGGTTCGGAGGGGGGGGGGGGGGGGGCGAGTGGAGCGAGGGGAGGGGAGCGTTGGGTGGTACGGGAAAACTGAAGTTCTTTTCTTTGGAGGATTACAGTATGTATTTGACTGTTAAAGTGCCAAACGCGTCTATGGTGACAGTGTTTTATGTTGTCACGAAGCTCAGAAGGTTTGGAGAAGGCCCGGACTGGCTAATTATAGTACCAAAAAAATAAAAAAAGGCGCATCAGGAGGAAATTATCCGAATGAGACGGAAACAGGTAGATGAACATACATGTCTAGAGAAACAAATGATCAGAATTTGAGAAAAATTGCATGATTTAGTCAACAGAAAGAGATTCACAAATTGAGCTAGTCAATAACACGTTCGTCGACGTCTGGCCCTTATACAGTGCATTGATTGATAGAGTTTTTTAATGCCCTACTGAGGGGCATCGTGCCAAATTCTCTGCGAGCTGGCTGGAGGTTCCTTCCCATAACGTTCCAAACGTACTCAGTTGGGGAGAGATTCGACCCGTAATGTGACTGGAGTCAGTTTTCTTCAGTGATGACTGCCACTTCTGATCGAGTATCAATGACCAGCGAAGACCTGTCTGAAGACGACCCGTACAGTGGTGGGATAACAGCCTGACCGTCGCCCATCATACGGCCCAGCAATCAGGAGTGGTGGTCTGGGGTCCCATTTCACTTCATAGTAGAACCCCTTCGGTTGCCATCTGCGGTATCCTTACAGCACAGCGGTACGTAGATGATATTCTACGCCCCGTTATATTGCCATTCACGGAAAATCATACTGGGCTGACATTTCTGTAAGAAAAGGCGATAATTTATGCTACTTGTCTTCGTGCATTCCAAACACTACATCACTAAAAAGGACGCTGATCTTTCCCCAACTGAGAACGTTGGTGCCTTAGGTGGTTGGGCCCTGCAACCATTTCGAGATTTTGACGATTTAACGTGCCATTTGCACAGAATTTGGCACATTATCAGTCAGAAGGACATCCAACAATTCTATTAATCGCCGGCCTTTGTAGCCGAGTGGTTCTAGGCGCTTCAGTCCGGAACCGGACTGCTGCTACGGTCGCAGGTTCGAATCCTGCCTCGGGCATGGCTGTGTGTGATGTCCTTTAGTTAGGTTTACGTAGTTCTAAGTCTAGGAGACTGATGACCTCAGAAGTTAAGTCCCATAGTGCTTAGAGCCATTTGAATTCTATTAATCAACGTGAAGCCCAATAACTGCTTGCATAAGAACCAGTGGCCGAACGTGTTATTATCTCGCTCGATTTGTGAAGCTCTTTCTCTTGAATGAATCATACAGTTTTTCTGAAGTTGTAATCTTGTGCGTGTCTGTACATGACACCTACCGATTTCCGTCCCATTTGAATAACTCTTTCGTGATGCGTCGTTATATTTTTTAACTTTTTATTTATTACTACGTCTATAGGAAATAATCAAGTACTATCAATATTTCTATTCCCAAAGGTCCATAACTCCACCTTTATTAAAATTTAGCGTATGATTCAAAATACTCAGTTTATAGAACGTGTACAAAGAGTATACATTAGTACAAGGGTAATGTCACATACCTACTAAACTCGATCAGTCATATCAGTAAACGCAGGGTACGATTTCACCAACAAAAATACATGAATGATATAAGCCACTTGAGAACATTATGAATTCGTATGCGCGCCTTAAAAGTCTTCAGTGTGATTGGCCTACAATACTTCTAGAAATCAATCTTCTGGATGTTAATGTATTGTGATTAAAATTGAAGGAAATCACTACCTTGACTTTTTAAGAGCATCAGAGATGTTATTTTCCAACATCACACATTGCAACATTCCATGTTTAATACCAGCGATTGCATTCACAGTAATTCCATGTAGTTGTCTCGTGACAAGAGGGAATAGATTCATGGAGACATGAAACGCCGTAAAAAAGTCATATAGAGTAAGAGAGGTCATCACAGGAAACTTCCTGGCAGATTAAAACTGTGTACCCGACCGAGACTCGAACTCGGGACCTTTGCTTTTCGCAGGCAAGTGCTCTACCACCTTTTTTCTTTTTTTTGTTTTTTTTAATCTAATGAACTGCTGCAGGAGCAGGACGACGGGTAGGGTAGGGGTCGACACCCGAAGCCTGGCCATCCCGCCGCCACGCCCAAGCAACGTGCTTCGGTAGCTCAGCTGGTAGAGCACTTGCCCGCAAAGGCAAAGGTCCCGAGTTCGAGTCTCGGTCGGGCACACAGTTTTAATCTGCCAGGAAGTTTCATATCATCGCACACTCCGCTGCAGAGTGAAAATCTCGTTCTGGCAACGTGTTCGAGTTCGAGGATCGAAGGATCAGGAAGAGAATGTAGTGGGTTTGTCGATGTTTTATTTATTTATTTCTTTAATTTTTATAACATTTTTTGTATTATAGATTTATTTTTGTTTCATTACAAAGAAAGATCCTACAACTGCCGTAGTCGAGCGTCCGAGTCGTCTTCTCGTCTGTTGGGAGGGGTTCCCCCCTATTCCGTCCGTAGAGGATCAATATGCTCCAGGATTCTTCTTCATTTTCAGCGTCTCATACCCGGAACGCCCCAGTGAGAAGGAGGATCCGCAAATAGTGAACCTAAATAATTTTCGAAACGAGTTCTGTACTTCGGGTGGCAGCTGAAAGCTGCATGTGTCGTCATCAATAGGGACCAAAAGTCGAGTGTGCCTTTGGGAGCATCGCAAAATATGTAGTAAACGGCCATGCCTTTTAGCCAGTTAACGGCGTTCGTTCTGGTTGATGGAAAGTATACGCGGTCGGGGCGCAATACGTCATCAGGGGAGATATACTCCAGAAATCGCCGCAAGAGTAATGCCGGCATGTGCTGCGTCAGTAGCCAGCACTCGCTGGTCGCGGCACACGTCAGACTGTGTGCATCCGAGTCAGCGACTGAGCATGTCGGACACAAGGGGTCGTCCGTCAGATGTATGGAATGTAGCCTCTGACGTGTAGCGAACTTCCCATTCACAACCACGTACCACAATGAACGCACCGTCGTAGGTAGACAAGGCGTGGCGTGTGGACCGCTCGCCACACCGTGTTCCAGGCAACTTCAGGATGTCTGTGGGCGACCGTATTTACAGGTTGCTGCTGTTGGTAGAGGCGATAATAGTCTTTGTGCTGGGCTTCCGTGTCGTCAGAATTTCTGACCGTAAGTAGCTGAAGTCAATCAAGAACTCTCTGATGTGGGTGGGTGAGTGCCGGTGAAATGTGTCCTACAGAAATCGGGGGATGCAGAGAGTGTGGTGCCACTTCCGCTATCAGGGTGCCCGTCAGAGTGGCATGGGGAGAGGTCCACTTGCGACGCATAGTGTTGAGATAAAGCGATCGCGTACGGTTATATACATGAATTAAACCGATACCGCCCGCCCACTGCGGCAGTGTCGGGGTGGCGTATCGGACTTTAAAAAACCAGACCGGTGCTTACGAAATGTCCATATGCTGCTTGAAATCTGTCGGCCATCGTAGCCGTCAAGGGAAGGATATGCGCAAAATAGTTCAGTTTTGAGACAAGATAGGTGTTGACATAACGTGTTCTGAGGAGCATATCCAAGCGACGCAGTTTGTTGTCCTGCAGCAGAGCACGTGTCTGGTGTAGGAGCTGGCGGTACGTAGCCGCCGCCGTGCGGCGGTCATTGCTATAGAATTGCACTCCTAAACACTTCAGTACGGGCACCTTGTCAAAGGGCACCGCCGTTGTGTGGGAAAGCCCCCCTCCGACATCCATGTATTTTGTCTTCTTCACGTTGATGACGCTCCCAGCGACCGCCCCGTACTGGCGTAGCCACTGTAGCGCCATATGCATTTCTTCCTCTGATCTGGCTAGGAACACCACGTCATCGGCGAATGCACCCTAACTAAAAGGTCACGTCCCGCAAGGAGATACCAGTTAATCGCTGCCGTAGACCATGTAAAGCTGGTACAGGCGCTGCAGCAAATAATATACCCGACAGGCGGCACCCTTGTCGCACTGACCGTCCAACAACAATGTGACCAGACTGATAACCGTTGACCATCATGCGGGAGCGCGCTCCGTGGACCAGTCGAAGAACCACCTGTGCAGACTCCGGAGAAAGGCCCATGTGTTGCGAAACTGCGCGTAAGAAGCCGTGGTCGACGCGGTCGAATGCGTGGTCAAAATCTACGGCGACAAGGGCGCCTCGTATTTTGCAGGCCGCCGTCAAAGCAATTACGTCGCGGTGTGCTCCTAACGCCGTATAAATGTTGCTGACACCACCTAAACATGTCTGATCGGTGTGGATGGCTTTCCCGATAGCGGTGTGGAGACGCGCGCGGAGGATACGGGCGAAGATCTTGTAGTCGTTGTTGAGGAGTGTGAGTGGGCGAAAATCCTGCCACCTACAAACACCATTCGGTTTCGGCACTGGGATCAAGATGCCTTCTGTGAATTCTGTGGGGACAGTGAAATCAGGGCGGATCAGGTCTTGAAACATTTGGAGAAACTTGTCACCCATAAGGTGGTAAAAAGTGCGGTAGAATTCCAGGGGTAAACCATCCGGTTCAGGCGACTTGTTCGGTGCTCCACGTGGCAAGGCCGATGTCAGCTCGTCGGGTGTAATGGGCAACAGCAGACTATCATCGGGTGCCACGTCCCGAGGGGCGGGAAAATCGTGCAACAGCTTGTCATAATCACGTACATCTCGCGGATCTTCCATGTAAAAGGTCCCACAGTGTCTGGCGAACGTGTGCGCGATGTCCGATTGTGTCACTGCGCGGCCGCCGTCCTCCGTGTTTACCGCCGTAATGAGCTGACGTTTGCGGTGGCGCCTCTCGCGCACAATGTGATACACTGACGCTGTTTCGTTGGGGATACAGTCTTGCACTCGCGCACGGATGCGGACACCTAGCTGCTCTGTCCTGATGCGAAGTAGACGAGCTTTGATGCGTTGTACGGACATCTGACGTTCGGGAGACGGCGGTTGCGTCGCCAGCTCACGTAAACGCTGTATAGTAAAATTCCGATGTTGCCCTTTGCCAGTTCGATCTGTCACGCCCGTAGGCCAGGTTTGATACATCCCAGCCATAACAGCAACGTGGAAGCATACATGGGCAGGCGCCTGATACATCGACGCCACGTGTCAGTGACTGCTCGCCGACACGCTTCCTCGCGAAGGAGGGAGACGTTCAGCGTCCACGGGCCCCTGCTGCGTCTTGTGAGTTGTCGGGGCAGGGTGACAGTGCAGATGTACGCGAGATGGTCCGTGAAGGCCGTCGGCCAGAGTTCTGCATCACGGGTTGCTGTGCGGAGGGCACGCGAGATTTATATCCGGTCCAGACGACTGGCAGAATGGCTGGTAAAGTGCATATATCCACTCTGGGTCCCATGATGTAAGAGCCATGTGTCGTGGAGCGCGTGGTCACGTATCAATGCTTGTAGAGCCGGGCATGGGACGTAATGCGGTATCTGGTCCTCGGGCCGCAGAACACTGTTAAAATCGCCGCCCGCTATGTAATGGTCCATATTTACTTGCAAAAGTGGGGCTACCTCCTCCGAATAGAACACATGCCTGTCACTACGGTGCGAATTACCGGAGGGAGCGTAGACGTTAATGAGGCGCACTGCGCCAAGTGTGAGTGCGATGCCTCGCCCGTTCGGCAAGTACGTCGCGTCCGTCGCGTCTATGCCATCTCGGAGAAGGATGGCCGTTCCTCCTGCGCCATCACCTACGGGTAGGCTGTACGTGGTGTAGCCATATAGGTCCAAACGCAGCTCGGGACGGACCTCCTGGAGAAGGGCAATGTCCAAGTCTGCCGCTCTGATCATGTCGTGTAACATGCGGGTCTTGACAGGGGAGTGGCCACCATTTACATTGACTGCTCCCACACGGTATGACATATCAAGTGGCGGAGGCAGTGTGCCGGTGCAAGCCCACAGAGATCTCACACACCACACACCACACAGCCATCCATCTGCATGCTGGCATTACCGTGCCGTATGAGTCCCTGACTGACAGAGCCCTCCGGGCTCAATGTCAGCCATGGGCTCTAGTGGAGATATCGATGTTTGCTGTGCAACATCTGCCTCCATATCGTCTGCCTAATCACCAAGAGACGATTGTGATGCAATTGGGGGATGGTCGCTTTCACAGGAGCCCACATTTTGGGAGTCGACGCAATGCGCCTCGTTTTCTGGGCCACCAGATTTAGGAGAGTGTTCCTTGTCTTCAGGCACCTTCTGGTGAATGATGCCACTGTCCATTGCAATTGTGGGCGAGTCAACGAAGTCGATGTCTTCCGCCGGCTTCACATCCCTGTCCTGTTCTTCAGGTCACAATCGCCTCTTCTTGTGTCGCTTGGGTGATTTTTGCTTTTGAGTCCGAGATTCGACATCCACTGGAGGGCGGGGCTCGACACAGTCTCGGTCGCTAGGAACCCATGTGTCTGATCCCGACAGTGACGATGGCTGGATGCCTACGACTCTGCGGTGGGCAGAGGCTGTAGGAACCTCTGCACCGTTGGGCTGCGTCGTCGTCGACGGCGCTGACTCTCCAACGGAGCTGGCAGCGGCTTGAGGAGGTAGCAGGTTTTGATCATCCATCACATCATGTCGTGCCGCCTCCACATCTGTTAGCGGGAGAGAGGTCATAATGGATCGTTGGGGAAGTTCATTGCGGGGCACCTGAACGAGGCGTCGCTCCAGACACTCAGTTCTATCATGGCCCTCCTGGCTGCAGCCCGAGCAGGTCCTCGGTTGTCCATCATATATAACAATTGCGCGGCAGCCACCAACGAAAACATATGATGAAACGTGCTTCTTAAGTTCTATGCGCACTTGTCGTACCCCGTTAAGGACAGGGTACGTTTCGAATGTGTTCCATTTCTCCTCTGTGTGGCTCAGAACTGTGCCGTATGGCCGCAGCGCATCAACGACTAGGTTGGCAGGAACTTCGAACGGTAGTTCAAAGATGCGCACGGTACGCACCCCCAGACCAGCATGGTCAACACCTACCACGCTCACGTTACCGCCTGCGTGGCAGAAGCGAAAGCCGTTTGCAGATCGTTGGAATAATCTGTCGCAGGCCGCTTCGTCAATCAGTTTGAGGTACACTGTACTGGTTACAATAGACAGATGAATTCCTATGAGTTCTTGTGGTTCTATGTGCATGATGTCTCGTACAAACCGTTGAATTTCATGGGCCTTCGGTCTCGTGTACGATTCCTTGAACGTTAGTTTGAGTGTAGCTTTTCGATATGAGAACGCCATGTCGGGTCGGTACAGGTACTATACGGCAATACAACGACGCGACCGCGCGCTAGCGGGTAAACAACAACACCTGCAGAGCACTGTCTGGCGCGCCGAGCCAGCACCCCCTGTAAAAGAAAGGCTGTCTACGTAGTGCGTGACGTCACAAGATGGCTACACACATAGTCCCTTCTTCAACAGTTCCACGGAATAGTGCTTGTGAATAGTCGTTCGGCGAGTTTCGCGTCAGTTTACTATTATATTGAATGGTGTTCCTGCGTTAGTGTACGTGATTTGGTTGTTTAGTTTCTGTGCACTAAACTGGTGATCTGTTTTTCTTGCATGTGAAAATTTCGTTGCCTGCAAAATGCCGTATCGTTGTTGTGTGCCGAATTGTAGAAGAAATTACGACGGTGGACCAAAAGTAACCGTGTTTAAATTTCCGGAGGATGAAGCAACGAGAAAGAAGTTTTCGCAGAGATAACTTCACTCCTTCTTCAAGTTCAAGAGTAAGTATTTGTTTTGTTTATTTCTTAAAAGAGGTTAAGTGTGCTAACAAAGAATAGGCACTTATGCAGTAAGGAAGGTCAGCGACATTTTGACTAATATATCAGATCTTAACTGAATAAGTGCCGAAGAAAATAGCGTTTCGTTTTCTTGCCCTGGCAATTCTACAGTTTAGCTGGTATAGGTTATATGAATTCTGTATTCTGCAAGTTCAACCAGTATAGCCTAAGCACAGTCTTACTTACGTAGTTAAATATCTCAGTATATCTTGATACTTACTGTTTATGCTGCCTGTTGTTAGGAATAAAAGTCGGTTTATAATTAAGTACAGGCACTTAAGATACAGACGACTTTCGATGTATTCTGCTTCTGTATTTAGTGTTTCTTTTTGCTGTAAAAGTCTTTAGGAAGTTGCCTGTTCAAAAACAAGTAATGTGGTGTACCCAGAATTTGAAAATGAAGTAAAAACAGTGCTCAGTCGCTTGTTTTTAATAAATTATTGGTGGGAATTTGAAGTCATTGCAAGGAATGTTACTATTAGGGAATATAGTAGGCTTTAGACTTAACAGTGAACCACAGACAGGAAAAATGAGTGAGTACATGAATGGATTAACAGGCCATGACAAAATGCAAAGGGAGAAACTGTGAAAACATGTAAAAAATAAAAAATACTTGTGGATTTTACTAATTCTTACTTTCTGGGTCTGGAATTTCAGATACATGACAGTGGCCTACGCAGCTAAAGTACTTGAAAGCAATTGTGTGGTCATGTTTAGCCTAATAGGTAGCACATAAGTGGCAATGTATTAGTTCATCATACTGTCAGTTTTTATGTAAGTTATGAACTGATATCAAAAGCAAAACAGTGTCTATCTGATAAAAAGCACTACCTTTAAGTATTTCATAGTTCTGAAGGTTACACAGTGTGACAATTACTTTGTATTATTCTGTTACTGTGTCACAGTTGCTTCTATGGATTACACCTGTGTGAGTTTGGTGTCATCATGCTTTCTTTATATTCATAAATTGTTTTCACACTATTAATTTTGTCATCACATTCAGTTGTAAGCACCTTTTTCACTTTTTATTCATTTTTAATTACAGGTTTGTCATGTTTACTTCCACAAGGATCATGTTATTTGGGAAACACAAATTGTGGATGAAAGGACTGGTCAGTTATTAAGAGCTCCCCTTCTCAAACCGCGTTTGAGACCAGATGCAGTTCCATCACTACTCGCAAACTGTCCTTCATACCTTTCAAAGGAAGAAAGTAGACGTGAAGGGCCAGAGGAGAAAAAGCAAAGGCTTGGAAATGAGCAGTTAGCTGCAGCGTTACAATATAGTTTAGCATCACAGAAGGACTATGAAAACACTTTCAGCTTCAGTTCTTTAGAAGAGTTGATGTTGTGTACGAAGTAAGTGGATTTGCCCAACGAGTGGAGTGTGATCGAAAAACACAGTGATTTTGTTTGTTTTTTAAAGATAATAAGAAATCCAGCACCATTAATCACACATTCTGTCGTTATAGATACTAATTTAAATGTTTCATTGTTTAAGAAAGATGTACAAATTAAGACATTAGGAAAAAGATCTTTTCCTGTAATTGTAACCAATATCCATGAAATTGTCAGTGTACTGCAGGAGTTTTCAGACACAGATTGTGGGCACTCAGAAACTTCTATAGATAGTATTGTAGAGATAGTGAAAGACAGTCTCGGAGTGCTGAAAGACAGTTTACAGGAGAGTGAAAAGGAGATGGTAGACTTTATATATGAACAAGTTAGTATCATAAATGTAAAGAAATTTAATCATAGGTTTAGTTCTACATTTATGATACTGTGTTTGCTATTTTCAATTTCATCTCATGCTTACAATTTTTTACGTAGCAGCTCATTAATGAAAATGCCACATCCTAGCACTCTGCGTAGGATCTGCAGCAAATTTAATGTGAATCCATCTCACGAAAGGCTTGGGGGAAGTAATTTCCTGTCCTATGCAAGACAGAAATTTCAATACTTGAAAAGCGATGATGTCAATGTTGTTTTGAGTGTAGATGAAATTCATATAAATTCTTATTTGGAATATAAAGGAGGTAGTGTTTTAGGCATGTCATATAACTCGGAATGTGCTGCAAATTCAGCATTTGTATTTGTGTTGCAGAGTGTCAAGTCTTTGTACAGGGATGTTGTTCACATTTTACCAGTGAAAACCATTTCATCTAATGCATTATACGATGTGCTACTGGCCATAATAAAGGCCTTGAACTAATAGGCTATAGGGTTTTTTGTGTGGTAACTGACAACAACAAAATCAATAGCAAAACCATGTCAATGCTTTCTCTGGATAAAGCTGTTAATATAGTTTTTAAACATCCATCTGATCCTAATCGCCCACTTTTCTTTTTAATTGATGCCACACACATTGTTAAATGCATAAGAAATGTATGGCTGAACCAAAGAAATGATGGTAATGATATGTTTTATCCTCAGTTTCCAGTTAGAAAAGAAGTGGAAGAAAATAAGTTTTCTGTAGCTTCTTTTAAAACACTGAAACAGATTTATGACATAGATTCCAGTTCTTCAGTAAAATATTGTCACACATTGTCTCTCAAATCACGTTGCCCTACATTGTTAGAAAAACAGAGCATGAAACTAGTGCTGCAGATATTCAATCGACATGTGTCAGAGGGCCTTGAGGTAGCTAGCGATAAATTTGATTTGAGACATGCACCATCAACAGCAGAATACATTCGAACAATAACAAAATGGTTTGATGTCACGAATGTGAAATCAGTGTTTAAAGGGAAACACAAACAGAATCCTTATATGGATCCGTTGACAACTGGTAGCGTTTCTATGCAATTTTTGCTAGATTTTCTAGACTGGCTTGATGTGTGGAAAGCAAAGGGTTTGTCAAGTGGGTTTCTCACAAAAGAAACATTTTTTGCTATTCAGCATACAACATATGCCGTTGTAGAGATTGCTCGATACTGTACTGAAGAGCTAGGTATGAGCTATTTACTGACAGACAAGCTACAAACTTGAGCAGCGTTTTGGAAAGTATAGACAGCTTGCAGGTTCCCAATACAATGTTTCAGTGACACAAGTCTATGAACCAGAAAAGAAGCTTCGAATTCAAAGTGTAATGCCTTTAGTTTTATGGTCTCCTTCCTATGGCAATATCACAGTAGGGGCCATAAAAAATTTTATGTTTTCTGAAGTTGAAGAAACAGACACATTAGACATAGAAGTCAGTGTAACTCAAAACGATGTTCTTTCAGTGAAAGATATTGCATAGGCGCTTAATTAAATAAAATGCAAATATTTTTAGTAGCTGTATGTCCGATTAATCTGTTTCGCAATCGGTTGGCCCTGACCAGTATTTGTCCGCAATCTGACTGCATAGAACAACAGCAAAGAATGAAATGAAAATTTTCGTTAACACAATTAATTAATTAAGTCCCTAGCAACTATGAAACCTACGAAACCAAAGCACAAGTATAACTGTTCTGTACGTGGAAGTATGACTCAACGCGCATCTGGCACGGTTCTTCTTCAACAAGACAAGAATTTTTAAATACCAATTTTACTGACGTGATAAAAGAAAATTAGAAATACTATAATTGCGCAAGAAAACCAGAATTACACTCTAATACAAGAACACACGCCAGATGCTTTGTTGACTGAACCTGTAATGACGCATTATTTACGACACTGAAATAATGAGAAAAAAAGAAACGGAGTTTGTTACCTCATTTATATTGATGAAAATCACTCTAATCCTTACAATATATCTCCACACCGACTCTCTACTACCACATCTGAACAAGACTCTTCAGTATCACATCTCAGCAAGCACTGCCAACTAGCACATCTCAACAAACACTCTCTGCTACGAGTTCTTAACAAGCACTGACTACCACGAGACCTCGACAGGCACTCTACTACGAGCTCTGGACAAGCACTGACTTCTACGAGTTCTCTCCAAGCACTGTGGAGGCGGCAGAATAATACTCTTTGGCGCAATCTCTGGTGCAGTGGCTCAGTGTAGCCACCTTTCATATGCCCCTCCTCCACAGGCCAGAATTTGATGGTATTTTTGCCAGCATTGGTGGTGAAAATACCACCAAATTCGTCCACAAAAATAGACAAAAATAAAAGATAATATTAATACCTAAATATCACATAATTAGTTAAAATTTTGGCTTTGCACTGACCTTTCAGTAACCTAATATATGAAATACAGTAAGTGATACAAATTCCTTCATACATGTGACTTTACATAATAGTTCACACAATACACAAAAAATCAGTTTATACAAATGTTCACATAAAATGCTTTCAGTGATTAGTTCCAGTAGCAGCACCCAGCCATGGTCAACAGGTGCAAACACCAACAAGTGACATCATTTTAGTAAAAGCAGTTTCATCAGTGGCACCCAGTAAAGTTGAGCAGGTACACACAGCAACAAGTCACATTATTTCAGTAAAAAACAGTCCATCAGTGGCACCCAGTAATGTTGAGCAGGTACACACAGCAACAAGTGACATTATTTCAGTAGAAGCAGTTCATCAGTGGCACCCAGTAGTGTTGATCAGGTACACACAGTAACAAGTGACATTATTTCAGTAAAAAACAGTCTATCAGTGGCACCCAGCAATGTTGAGTAGGTGCAGACACCGACAAGTGACATCATTTCCATAGAAGTAGCTCCATCTGTGCACCCAGTAATGTTGAGCAGGTGCAGACACCAACAAGTGACATCATTTTAGTAAAAGCAGTTCCATCTGTGGCACCCAGCAATGTTGAAGAGGTACACACAGCAACAAGTCACATTTCTCAGCAGAAGCGGTTCCATTAGTGACATCCAGCATTGTTGAACAGGTGCAGACACCAACAAGTGACATTATTTCAGTAGAAGCAGTTCCATCTGTGGCACCCAGCAATGTTGAGTAGGTGCAGTCGCCAACAAGTGACATCATTCAGCAGAAGCAGTTCCATTAGTGGCACCCAGCAATGTTGAGTAGGTGCAGACAGCAAGAAGTAACATCATTTCAGTAGAAACAGTTCTATCTGTGGCACCCAGCAATGTTGAGCAGGTACACACAGCAACAAGTGACATTATCTCAGTAGAAGCAGTTCATCAGTAGCACCCAGTAATGTTGAGCAGGTGCAGACACCAACAAGTGACTTCATTTCAATACAAGCAGTCCATCAGCTGCACCTAGCAATGATGAGCAGGTCCAGAGAGCAGTCCATGATATTCACTATCACTGATCACACTGTTCATCAGAGTTTATAAGCACAAATTAAACATGTCCTAGTGGCACCAATCATGTAGAAAAAGTACAAGTAACAGTCCATAATATTCACTATCACTGATCACACTGTTCATCAGCAGAAATTAAACATGTCCTAGTGGCACCAATCATGTAGAAAAAGTACAAGTAACAGTCCATAATATTCACTATCCTAATCACACAGTTCATCAGCAGAAATTTATCATTTCTAAGTGGCACCCATTATGTTAAAAAAGTGCAGGTAACAGTTCATAATATTCACCATCACTAATCAGACAGTTCAGGCATTAACAATAGTTTGAATACACATACAAATGCTTTTACATACTAGACATATAAATTCTAATAAACACACAAATGATATCAGATAATTGTCATATTAACTATTACAAATACTCAAATATCAGTAAACCTATAATATTTATGGGTGTCAGCGCAAGCCACTACATACAAATAAAATAATATTTAGGAGATAGGTGGGTAGGATTAGGAAAGGAAAACACACAAAACACACTCACTCATCTTTCATCCACATCAAGTACTACTGTGTAATTGAATAGTGTTAACTGTGTAAATACAATTCTGTCAAAATTTGATGTTCATCATGTGTATCAAGTAGTAGTGGCAGCAATGTATAACAGTCAATAATAGTTAAGTCAACGTCATAGTCATCATGTCAAGACCAATGTTTGCCAAGCCAGATCAAATGTACTGTTGTTGAATAACTGTCAGTGAGCCAAGACATGCAAATACTTCCTCTCTTCAAAAAAAAGTATATACTGCTTATTGATTTAACAAAGTGTGTGTATAGACTATCTTCCTTCTACTTTAGTGTTCTAGTCTGCTATCTTCATCCTCCTTGTTCCATAAGACCAACAAAAAAAAAAAAATATGCACCTCACTTACTTTACCTCTTATCCACCAAAACTCCAATAATTATCAGCATCACATAATCTCAATACCTCAATAATACCTCTTCAATACGTCGACACATATAAACCTTATTACCAATATCATTTCACTTCCATAACAACTCTTTCCTCTAGTCAGTCTCCTCGAACAAGTACAGATAAAATCCTAGTGCAAACTTCAGTTCATCATCCCATACAATCTGAAGACACATTGTCAACACACAACCTCTGTGTAATCCATCTGACCCAAATCTTCTACTCATTATGAATTATAAATACACTCATGGAAATTGAAATAAGAACACCGTGAATTCATTGTCCCAGGAAGGGGAAACTTTATTGACACATTCCTGGGGTCAGATACATCACATGATCACACTGACAGAACCACAGGCACATAGACACAGGCAACAGAGCATGCACAATGTCGGCACTAGTACAGTGTATATCCACCTTTCGCAGCAATGCAGGCTGCTATTCTCCCATGGAGACGATCGTAGAGATGCTGGATGTAATCCTGTGGAACGGCTTGCCATGCCATTTCCACCTGGCGCCTCAGTTGGACCAGCGTTCGTGCTGGACGTGCAGACCGCGTGAGACGACGCTTCATCCAGTCCCAAACATGCTCAATGGGGGACAGATCCGGAGATCTTGCTGGCCAGGGTAGTTGACTTACACCTACTAGAGCACATTGGGTGGCACGGGATACATGCGGACGTGCATTGTCCTGTTGGAACAGCAAGTTCCCTTGCCGGTCTAGGAATGGTAGAACGATGGGTTCGATGACGGTTTGGATGTACCGTGCACTATTCAGTGTCCCCTCGACGATCACCAGTGGTGTACGGCCAGTGTAGGAGATCGCTCCCCACACCATGATGCCGGGTGTTGGCCCTGTGTGCCTCGGTCGTATGCAGTCCTGATTGTGGCGCTCACCTGCACGGCGCCAAACACGCATACGACCATCATTGGCACCAAGGCAGAAGCGACTCTCATCGCTGAAGACGACACGTCTCCATTCGTCCCTCCATTCACGCCTGTCGCGACACCACTGGAGGCGGGCTGCACGATGTTGGGGCGTGAGCGGAAGACGGCCTAACGGTGCGCGGGACCGTAGCCCAGCTTCATGGAGACGGTTGCGAATGGTCCTCACCGATACCTCAGGAGCAACAGTGTCCCTAATTTGCTGGGAAGTGGCGGTGCGGTCCCCTACGGCTCTGCGTAGGATCCTACGGTCTTGGCGTGCATCCGTGCGTCGCTGCGGTCCGGTCCCAGGTCGACGGGCACGTGCACCTTCCGCCGACCACTGGCGACAACATCGATGTACTGTGGAGACTCACGCCCCACGTGTTGAGCAATTTGGCGGTATGTCCACCCGGCCTCCCGCATGCCCACTATACGCCCTCGCTCAAAGTCCGTCAACTGCACATACGGTTCACGTCCACGCTGTCGCAGCATGCTGCCAGTGTTAAAGACTGCGATGGAGCTCCGTATGCCACGGCAAACTGGCTGACACTGATGGCGGCGGTGCACAAATGCTGCGCAGCTAGCGCCATTCGACGGCCAACACCGCGGTTCCTGGTGTGTCCGCTGTGCCGTGCGTGTGATCATTGCTTGTACAGCCCTCTCGCAGTGTCCGGAGCAAGTATGGTGGGTCTGACACACCGGTGTCAATGTGTTCTTTTTTCCATTTCCCAGAGTGTAAAAGAAATGCATACATGACCTCTAACAGACTTAGTTCGAATAACTCTCAGTAATTAAGTACGATTATGGAGTGTGAATGATCATAATATTTCACAGTGTGTACATCACTTCAAGAATTATGGCAGAAGCAAACATGTGGAGTATTTCTTGTGTCAAGTGTCACTTCCTATTTCAATTGCTCACGAAAAATGCAGTGTAATAACTGTCAATGGTCTAAACCTAGTTTTGGTATGTCATGTCGTTAGCTACCTTCCTATTAGCATACATTTAGATTCCATAAAACCTCCAGCTCATGTGACTTCAACGAAGTTCTTTGTACCAATGTCGTTCGTCGAATTATAGCAGTTCATTTTCTTATCTTAAAAATATAAGGCACTGAGCGTAAGCAAAACAAGCAATAGCGAGTAAATATACCAGTAGAGAACACAATGTCAACAAGTGGATGCAGCACAATCCTTACAACGAGGCTCTGCCAAGCGAACAATCTATAATTAATCCAATAGTGTGACCTAAACACTCTGTTTGTACACAGTATATCAGCATTTCTATACACCAAATTAAAGAGTAGTTATGACAACAACAGATATGTATAAATATGCAATCCATACGCATAGCAGCAAACATATGTTATCTAACATAATAAACAGGTCATTAGCATCATATCAGCATAAGCAAATAAATGTTCATATGTCATCTTATTAAGTAAACATGAAGGCGCAAGCAGATAAATCACAAAGTATAACTTACATACATATCAGCACAACTAATCAGGTGACAATTATAATTTAAATAAATAAGCACAGCAGGCACATAATTACAAAATATGACATCAGTGAAAAAGCAGTGCAGCCAAGCGATGCATAATATATACAAATAACAATCCTGTTCATTAATAAAACATTGACAAAAATCAGCAAATGTACGCAAGCACGTCGCTTCACACGTAAATTCATAGAACATGAAATTAGCACAAAGTATGAATCACGTAATCGCGAGCAGCAAATTACGTCTAAAGTACGTACCTAAGTGGAAATATGTTACCTGAAAAATGAACTCAATTAATAGTTGCCTTCTTAGTTTATTAGTTTCTTCTTCGAAATTACATTCTTTCTGAAAATTTCTCGATAGCAAGTCGTCTTAACGTCGGACACGCACAGAATTAACCTGAAATTCTTAAATATTTTATAGAACCGTATCCTGAAAAATACTGAATGTTAATAACGTAATTCATCAAGTCACTATAGCTTTATACCGAATTTAGTCGGAGAAATTAGACTGTGTATTTGTTTACGGCTGTCAGTGCATTCGCACTGAGCGCTCGATCAGCTGTAGGCGCGTGACGTAGGAAGCAATTGTTTGCGGTCAACGACTGCCTTGTCCGGCGCGCAGACTTGACTGTTGCTTTGAGTATGTGCCGCCGCCAAAACACAGCGCGGTATCCTTGTACTCTCCGCATGTTTACATGTAGCTGTGAGTTTCTCTAAAGTATGTCATTCCACAAAAATTTTTACGTTAGATATATGATGTATTCCTTTAGAGCGTCGAGATTTAAGAGTTTCTACTTCGACAGTGTTATCATGAATAATTTTACGAATTCTATATGGACCGTTATAAAGCAGAAAAAATTTGCGACACAAGCCTTTTCCTTTGTGAGACAAACGATGAGACTTAATTAACACCTTCTGACCAAATGACAAGATTTTCGAACGACCAGTACGCTTAGCTGATTTATCTCTTCTAGCAGCCGCAGATGCAATATTTTGTAGAGCCAGGTTGACAACTTCAGAATGACGCAGTTTCCGTGAAGGCGGAAAAGGAACGATTTCAGATATGCGATTTGTCGGTGCTTTGTTTTTTAATATCAGTAATTCGCGGTAAAGAAGTTGAGTCATTAGGAAGTTCATTCAGAATGTTTCGAAAAATATGAAGATACTGATCCCACATTCTGTGATTCTGATGACAATAAAGACGACGCAATTTATTGATTTCCTTCATCCATCTCTCTGAAGCGTTAGATTGAGGGTGAAAAAGTGAAATGAAGATTGGTTTAATTTTACGACGTTGTAGAGTACGAAGCCAAATTTTAGAACGAAACTGTGATCCATTATCTGATATAACCTTATCAACATGACCAACTTCTTTAAGAAAATGTTTGATGAAAGCGTTAGATAGTGAACGAGCTGTTGCTTTGCGTAAAGGTGTAAAACACACATATTTTGACGTCAACTCCACTGCAACGAAAATGTACGAAAAACCATTAGTAGAACGAACCACTGGACCGAACAAATCGACTGCAGCCATCTCCTTTAATTTCGCTGGAATGATAGGAAACAACGGTGCTCTGTGAGAAACTGTTGGCGGCTTAGCCTTTTGACATAATTTGCATTTGGCCAGAACAGATCGAATACGTTTTCCCATATTACTGAAGTAGCAATTTTCTCGTAATTTATGAAAGCATTTTCTGGGACCAAAGTGTGCATAACTGAAATGCGTATACCAAATCAGCTTATTAACCCACTCATCAGGAATACAAACTAACCAAACAGAGTTGTCGACCGATTTTCGTTTAAAAAGAATGTCATTGCGGACTAAATAATGCTGTCTAATCGCTACGCTTTCCTTTCTCCTCCACTTCTCCTTAATGTCCTTCCAGATTGGGTCCTTATTTTGCTCCTTAGCGATGTCCTGGAGCGAAGACGAAATAAAGTTCTCAAACGCAACACCTTGAATATACATCAAACAATAATTGTTTTCTATGCAGTCCTCTTCAGCACTTTGTTTCAAACCCGTAGGTGCACGTGATAAAGCATCAGCAACAATATTTGAAGAACCCTGTATGTAAACAATACTAAAATCAAACTCCTGTAGGTACAACGCCCATCGTGACAATCTGCCGTGAGTTAATTTTGTTGACATAAGAAATTCCAGAGCTCGATGATCGGTATAAACCTTAGTATGTCTGCCAAACAAAAATGTGCGAAATTTTGTGAAAGCCCAAACAACAGCCAAAGCTTCAAGTTCCGTAATCGAATAATTCTTTTCTGATTTAGAGAGAAAACGACTTCCAAATGCAATAGTCTTCTGTACTACAACGCCGTTTTCTTCTATCTCTTGAAATAAATGTGCACCTAGGCCCTTGTATGATGAGTCCGTCGCCAAACAAAAATCTTTAGATAAATCCGGATGTTAAAGAAGTGGAGCAGCAACTAAAGCATCACGAAGCTCTTCAAATTCTGACTGAGCTTCCTCATCCCAACACCAATTAGATTTCTTTCCAGATAGTTCACATAAACGAGGTGTGGCCAAATCGTCCAATCTAACAAAGCGTCGAAGAAAATTACAGACACCAAGGAAACTGCGAACATCACGTTTTGTAGTAGGAACAGCCTAATTACGAATAGCGTCTATTTTTTCTGGATCAGGAAGAATACCTTCTGTAGAAATAATGTGACCAAGAAATTTCACCTGTGAACGACCAAATTCAGATTTTTCTAAGTTCACTGTAATGCCAACTCTTGCAAAGATACGTAACAATGAATCCAAAATTTTGTTGTGCTCACTCCAAGAATGCTTAGCAATAAGAATATCGTCAACATATGAAGTAATATTGTCACGAAGATAAACAGGTAAAATTTCATTTAAGCTACGAATGAATGCTGCTGAAGATACAGTAAGTCCAAACGGTAATTTCCGAAACTGGTAACAGTTACCAAAGGCTTAAAAGGCCGTGTATTTTCTACAATCAGGGTGGAGTTCTATTTGCCAAAAACTTGCGCGCATATCAATCGTGGATAAAACTTTAATTCCATGAAAATGTTGAAGAAGTTCATCTAAATTTTGTGGACGGTCAGTTTCAGGAATGTCTGTCTGGAATCCAGAACCAAACGAATTGACCCATCCTTTTTAAGAACAACGTGTAATGGGCTGGTATAAGGACTGACTGCAGGCTCAATATTGCCCTGATCTAACATGTACTGAAGTTCATTCTTAACCTTGTCTCTGTAAGCCAAAGGAACAGCGTACGTTTTCCCACGAAATGGTGTGTTCTTTTACTTTAAATAAATATTGTAAGCCTTCTATAGTTCCTGTGTGATGACTAAATACTGTAGCATGTGAAGTCAAAATGTGGTGCAGCTCTTCTCTTGCAACGTCATCTGGCACTTAAGCTTTCTTAACCTTTTCATTAATTAATTCTTCGCTATTAATTATATCATCCATCGCGTCTCTGTATCTATTGTCATTGTCATGAATAAACACACTGTCGTCATAATGCTCAACGAAAACATCAGAAGTAAGAAACCTTAAACATTTTGTATCTGACTCAGATCTTGTTGAACACTCGAAAAATTTCAAACATTTCGGCATTCCGGCAACAGTCAAATTCACACTTCCTTCTTTAAAGTTCAGAATTGCCTTATGTGTGTTAAGAAACTCCATACGTAATATAATTTGTGTACTGAGTAATGGAACAATAATAAAATTAGCAGAAAATTCGTATCCTTGACAAATGAAATTTAAGTTGGTCTGTTGTTTGACTTCCACACTTTTTCCAGAAATCGCTCCTCGAATTGTAGTTTTAGAAATAGGAAACACAGGACAAGCAATAGTTCTTACACATATACGAAAAACTGATTCACTAATGACATTCAGTGGGCTCCTAGAATCTAAAACTGCAGTGAACTTATTCTTACCCACACATACTTCAATAACAGGATGTAAAAACGCGTCTACATTATTTTCCTTTTCGTCTAACAAAATGTCTCTCATGTCTTCCAGGCGTACGTAGTGTAAAGTCGTAGTGTCATTACTTTCTGAACCGTCTATATTGCTGCCAGAAGCCGAAGCTGCAAGTCATTGTCGATTGTTTGCGTCACGTCTTTGATTATTCGCGTCATTTCGCGGATCAATTTCTACTATTTGCACTTGTCTCTCTGAAGTTCTGTCACGTGGAGGATGCCAATTAGGTCCCTCCTGTCTGTTAGATGCAAATTCTGGGTTGTGTCTGTTATTAAAATTTCTATTTTCCTGTCTGTCTGCATAACTACTTCTTGTATAATTTCAACTGTCACTTCTGAAATTATTGTTGTATCTACTACCCTGATTATTTCTGTAGTAAGAATTTCTGTTACCGTTTGAATAATTTCTGTCTTGATGATACCGATTACTGTTTCCGTATGATTGATCATTCCGGTACGAATTACCGTTATTATAATTGTCTGTGTAATTTCTGTTAGAACGTCTGTTATTGTCATAAGGCTGGTATCTATTGTCCTGTCTGTTACGTCTGTCATTCTCAAAGTTACCCATATAACGCCCGTTCCGATCACTATCTCTTTTCTCTGAAAATCTATTGTAAATACTGTTACTGAAAAAGTTACAACAAGTCCCGTCGTCGTTGTCATACTCAAGTTCTTGCAACAAAGTCTTAAAAGTCTCGATGTCGTCTTTACATCTTCCGGCTAAAGCAATTTGTCTTATGCATTGTGGCAGCTTAGTCAAACAAATGCGAATTAATTCAGTCGGGCTATAAGGGTTGGAAAGGAACTGATTCTTTCGAATCATGTCTTCAAAATATTCTGCTGGCGTGCGGAACTCAGACTGTTTAAAATTACGCTGCATAATCAGACTATGCTTGACTCTGTCTTGCGTGTTTTCGGACCAATATGCCGATAGAAATGCATGATAAAAATCATTCAGATTATTACAATCTCTAATGAGTGCGCGCATCCGCGTGGCCGGTTCGTTTTCTAAATATCCACACATAAATTCCAGTTTGTGACTGAGTGGCCAATTTGGTGGAAGTGCGTACATAAATTGATCTAACCATGCACATGGATGTATGTCATTCTTAGAGTTGCGGAAGATCTTAAATTTCCGAACAGTCAAAAAGTGTTTATAGTGAAAGTTTTCGCCTCGTGGCGACAAAGACCTACCGCGTCTGTCCCAGTCCCAATGACGATTATTGTCAAGTTCGCGCGCCTGGCGCTCTCTTGTCGCATCCCGTAAATGAAACAAATTATTTTCTTCAAACCCCTCTGCTATCTGTGATTCCAAATTTCTTTTGCTGTCTTTTCCTACAATTTCGCCTTCGATCTGTTTGACTTGCTTTCGTAATGCCTCAACTTCCCTTTTAACGCGTTCATTAAATTTTCCCTGATTTTCAACATGCTTATTTATGTTCTGGTACTCTTCGGTTTCTGCAAATGGCAATGGTGCTGTATCATCTGAATCTCTGTCCCCATTTAAACTAAGACTAGTCAATTTATCTGAAATCTCCTCAACTCTTTCCGATAAATCACCTATTTGTTCTTTCAGTTTATTTACGTCTTCAGTAAGTGTCGCGACTCGGGTTTCAGTATTAACACATTTAGTAGTTAACTGTTCATACTGTTGTGTTAGGTTATTTAATCTGTCATTTGGTACGGATTCCTCGATTCTCTCAAATATTTCTTCCTTATCTTTAGCACGTTGTAAATTTAACTCTGAAAATTTCTGTACTATCACGCGATCTCTTTCTTCCTGTTCTCTATCCTGTTCCCTTTGTCTAATCTCTACTGCAACTAATCTATTATTGTGAGCATTCAAAATCGGTTGTACTTCTTCTCTGATTTCTTTCTTTAATTCATCTTTCATATTTTTGAAACATGTCCCTATTCGTGAGTCTAACCGTGTTTCCATTGTTTCCATCTCTGTTTCTAAACGTGTTGCCACTGATTTAAATTCAGATCCTAACCGTGTTTCCATTGTCCCCATCTGTGTTTTTAATTCAGATCTAAACTGTGTTTCCATTGTTCCCATATCATTTTTTAATTCAGATCCCAAAGTTCCCATCTCTGTTTTAATTGTTCCTATCTCTGTTTTTAATTCAGATCCTAACTGTGATCCAAGTGAGTCTAAACGTGTACCCATTGTTCCCATTTGTGATTCCAGTGAGTCTAACCGTTTTTCCATTGTTCCCTTTTGGGAGTCTAGCCGAGATCCCAAATTTAATATTGCACTCATCAACTGCTCCATGTTAACTGTTTCAAAATTCTTTTCGCCCCTAACATTTCCCGCAAAACCAGCTTCCTTCGTCATAGCTGTAAAGCTATCTGTGTTCGATACTATTTCAGAATCTTCTATCGTTAACCCCGTATTCTGTGAATTTTCTGATTGAGAAAAATTTTGAAATGGTTCCGGACTGTCTTCCCGACTTATTAAATTGTTTTCAACTCCATTATTCATCATACTGTTGTCCTGTGTTGGCGAGTTCGCCATATCAACAATTTCGTCATTCTCACTATTCCTCATTTTCGTCTTTTTCATCGACCGCGTAATCATTTACAAAACATAAAAAATTCGTCACTGTACGAAAATTACACACAATGACTCTTTATCTCCAACAATATCATTTACATGAAATGTTTCCCTCAAACACGATTAATCGAACAATTGAAATAATTGCACTAAATTGTCAAACGCGTATACAAGACAACAAATCAAATTCTGAGAAAAAATACCATTAGAAGAATGACAATTACCAAATCTACACATGCAAAATAGACTACAATTACTAAACTACAAATTACTACAATAATACTACTGTCTACTATTTTTACAATCAGAAGAATTCCAAGGGACGATCCGAAGCAGCGGTCGCCACGTGCATGGGGGCTTAATTAAATAAAATGCAAATATTTTTAGTAGCTGTATGTCCGATTATGCTGTTTCGTAATCGGTTGGCCCTGACTAGTATTTGTCCGCAATCTGACTGCATAGAACAACAACAAAGAATGAAATGAAAATTTTCGTTAACACAATTAATTAAGTCCCCAGCAACTATGAAACCTACGAAACCAAAGCACAAGTATAACTGTTCTGTATGTGGAAGTATGACTCAACGCACATCTGGCACGGTTCTTCTTCAACAAGACAAGAATTTTTAAATACCAATTTTACTGACGTGATAAAAGAAAATTAGAAATACTATAATTGCGCAAGAAAACCAGAATTACACTCTAATACAAGAACGCACGCCAGATGCTTTGTTGACTGAACCTGTAATGACGCATTATTTACGACACTGAAATAATGAGAAAAAAAGAAACGGAGTTTGTTACCTCATTTATATTGATGAAAATCACTCCAATCCTTACAATATATCTCCACACCGACTCTGTACTACCACATCTGAACAAGACTCTTCAGTATCACATCTCAGCAAGCACTGCCTACTAGCACATCTCAACAAACACTCTCTGCTACGAGTTCTTAACAAGCACTGACTACCACGAGACCTCGACAGGCACTCTACTACGAGCTCTGGACAAGCACTGACTTCTACGAGTTCTCTCCAAGCACTGTGGAGGCGGCAGAATAATACTCTTTGGCGCAATCTCTGGCGCAGTGGCTCAGTGTAGCCACCTTTCAATATTGCAACGTCTTTAACTTTCATTGCAGGCTACTGTGTTCATGCAGTGTTTAAGAAGCTGAAATGTGGGAGTTGCCTTAATGAAATTGTGATTGAAAAGGAGTTGCCAATAAACGAACATTTTAGTTTGATACAGAGACTTGATCATGGAGGACTAAAATACCCATCAGACACTATTTTAAATATGATTGTCTACACTTATATTGTCATCAGCAAACTTCTCAAAGAGTACAAGAATGTACTCACTCATTTTTCCTGTCTGTGGTTCACTGTTAAGTCTAAAGCCTACTATATTCCCTAATAGTAACATTCCTTGCAATGACTTCAAATTCCCACCAATAATTTATTAAAAACAAGCGACTGAGACACTGTTTTTACTTCATTTTCAAATTCTGGGTATACCACATTACTTGTTTTTGAACAGGCAACTTCCTAAAGACTTTTACAGCAAAAAGAAACACTAAATACAGAAGCAGAATACATCGAAAGTCGTCTGTATTTTAAGTGCACGTACTTAATTATAAACCGACTTTTATTCCTAACAACAGGCAGCATAAACAGTAAGTATCAAGATATACTGAGATATTTAACTACGTAAGTATGACTGTGCTTAGGCTATAATGGTTGAACTTGCAGAATACAGAATTCATATAACCTATAGCAGCTAAACTGTAGAATTGCCAGGGCAAGAAAACGAAACGCTATTTTCTTCGGCACTTATTCAGTTAAGATCTGATATATTAGTCAAAATGTCGCTGACCTTCCTTACTGCATAAGTGCCTATTCTTTGTTAGCACACTTAACCTCTTTTAAGAAATAAACAAAACAAATACTTACTCTTGAACTTGAAAAGATATTTTCTTGCCTGTGCGAATCAACGTGCTATTGCCTGTGCAGTAGCACTTGCTACTCTTCACGAAAATGACTTTTTATTATTTGATGGGGTATGCTGCAATGGACATTCATCCCAGGCAATAATGAAAAGTGTTGTTTGGGTTGGTGTCAATATATTTTTAAACAACTACTGTAAAAAGGTTAATGGAAAAAAATTTAAAAAAACACTCAGCGAAAACTGCAAGCTCTTACAACATAATTTTGAAATCTTTATCTTAGATTCTTTTTCAATCATTAATACAAAATCTGTCATCAGTAATACTGCCACATCAACAAATGTTTCTTAAGCTGAACTAGTCAGGTTAATCTGAAACTAGTCAAACTTACCAAATTGCAACTTATGGCTGAGAGTTTGTATAAATATTTTAATATACAGCTGCTAACAGCTATCAACACTATTTTTATCAAAGAAATTAATCTTTAATATGAAGAACCTTACACTAATTCTTTCTCAGTTGAAGTTGGGTGGTGAATGACACATACAGGAGGGAGGGGAGGGGATGTGGCAGGCAGAGAGGACCAATAGTAATCTTTTTATAGTACGTAAAACCTATAAATCAATTCGCTTGCTTTTCTGAGTATCACTTAAACCACTTCTTTGCTGCATGCCTTATTCATAGTATTTCTAATTTGTGTAATAAAGTTATGTGGCCCAACATGGCACATGCCTTTGACAAAGACAAGACAATGCCATTTTGATCACCTTCCTTTATTATTTTGAGAAAAACTTACACAAACTGTGCTTTAGCAGACTCCACTTTTTTTGCAAACAAGGTTAGTTTGTTTTGGTGATAAACGGAAGACAAGAGCAAAATTTCTCTATAGTTCTCTACATTCTCTGCAACACTTTTCTTGTATACTGAAGTTATTACTTTAGCTTGTGATACATGTGAGAAATCTGCCAATTTGTAATGATTCATTAATTGTTACTGTTGAAAAAGCTACTATACTATTTATGCATTCTTTAGGTAGACAAACTTCGATTTCACGTAGTGTTTGTGGTGTTCCTCTGTCTTCTACTACTGTCACTGTTATGAGTGCAGATGTGCATGCTGTGATAATTGCCTCTCTTTTTCTGAGTTTACTACTTTCTCTGCAGCTGTTATAACTGTTGTTCTCTCAACACTCTTATGTAGATCATGTTTGCACATATTTTATTACCAATACAAATGGAGAAGCTGGTAGGGGAGGGCTTTGCAGTACCTTCATGGCCTTCTTTGTGTATAATGATTGGCAGGTATCCTCATCTAATAGTAATGTAATTGTGGAACAGCTCTCACTTCTGTTACAAGCACTATTGAGTGCTACTAATCCTCAGGTTGACTAATTACTGAGCTCTTTAAATAGATGCTTGCTCTGTGCCATAAAGTGCCTTCTTGTTAGCTCATCTTTACTGAGGAGGAAAATATCTGAGGTGGACTCTCAGGTATGCCCTTCTGTTGGCTTTTTGAATATATTTGTTTATAAAGGAATATTAAAAAAGCTTAAGCCTGTCACAATTGCTTTTCACTCACCTAATCTAATTAATGTAACCAGATCATATTCCAACACCACTTGACACATTTTTGCCACATAACATGCACTTACAGTTGGTAATTACTTGCAATTTACAGGGTGACCTAATATAATGTCTATATGCATCGCCATTTTTCTACTACAGTGCTTTCATATGCATTCTTCCTACACAAAACTTTATGGTGCAGTGTTTTATTTGCATTCTTTTAGTGTCCCACTTACTTAAAGACCTTCCATTACTACCCTGGAGATTATAAAATAGCAATTTAATAATTAATGTTGTTCAAAATTTATCATTATTATTCCTAAAATTATGAAACTTAAGGCTCAAAAATGTGGTTATTATTAGTGTTTGGCCTTCGTGCCCATAAGTCTTAATTATTTTGTCCCTACATAGTATTCATGCTGTACATCTATAATTTTCTATTGTGAACCACTATAATCTAAAATTTTTCTCATTCCATGTGTTAGTGATTATTGACAAGAGTGTATGGAAGATGAACAAAAGAAATAAATAAATTCATTCATACACAGAATTTATTTACTTAATTTGCATTCATTCATATCAGCATGGTCAGTAGATGAAACTTGTTTTCCACTTCTAAACAATTACCAGTATATATATTTTGGAATGATGATCTGTTAAAGTATTGCAACTAAATAGAGCTGAACCACCACCCCCACCCCTTTCCCCAAACTTATGGAAGGATGAAGTATCTAAGCCACTGGTGAGTGCAGCCCAAATGTGATGCCAAATGAAGGTATGTGTTCATTTTTCACAATTATTTCATCACAGGTCACATCACGTCATAAAACTTCTCAACGGATGAAATGAAAGTTTACTTCGTAGTTGAAATTTATTTATGTGCAATTCATGCAAACAGTTTGTTTCAAAGTATATACTTCTTAGTACAGAAACATTCTTTCTTCAAAGGTATTCAGTTTAGAGCAGCGAAATTCTAACCTGGTAATCTGTATTTTGACACCTCATGTAATTTCAATACATAATGGAAATTTACTTAACTTACTAAGAAAAGAGAATTCATTGAAATTAGTATTGGCATACCAAAACTTTATGGCAATACCATTACATACTCATCTTAGGTCAGTGAGATTTTCTTAATGGGAAGAAAGTTTCTTAGGGAAAGGTGCACAAACTGAGAAGAGATATTATATCATTCATTAGAACTGCATTTCAGTTAAAAAATATTAACAGGAGAAATTTCTTTAAATTTAAAAAAAGCATGACTACAAGGTTGTTGAAATGGTGGACTAAAACATATGTAGAACATGTCTTTCAGGGCAGTGTTAGTTTTTGAAACGACTCATACAATTGCTTATTACCAGTGCCTCTCTATGGGGGGTGTTATAATTCGAACACTATTTGCCCAATTTTCGTGTTTCTTTTTTTAATTCACAGGTATATCATCCAATCAGGTTTTAAAATGGAATAAACAGTGGCAATAACAGTGTCCGTAAAATGTTAGCTGCCAGTGTGCTACTTTGCAAAGTGCCATCCACATTGTTAGACCTGCGTCAAAGTGATGCAATATTTAACTTAAAAAACAGAACAAAAACCCTAATAGAAAGTCCGCGAGAGCATACGAGAATCTTTCGCGGGTGGCTTTCAATCAAAATTTTTGTCATTAAAAATCGTCTTACACGGGAACTGCAAAACGGAAGAATGGTGAATGGTGGTCAGCCATAAAAGATAAATGTATACCGTTCCAGACGTTTAGATTGGCCTTTTCAAGATTTACAATTTATACTACAGCACTTACAGTTTAGGAATGGTATTGGAAAAGAGCACACTGGTGGCAAACACTTGCACTTTGTGTAGCTGACGATCTTTGAACGGCTAACCAGATTGCCATCAAACAAGTCGTGACAATCCCCATTAAAGCAACTTTAAAATAAACTACAATGATATGGGTCCATTCATTTGGGAGTTTTGGTGCCTCAGATAATGAAAGTTATTACAGCCACTTTTTTCGTCGGGGCTAAAAGGCATGCAGAAATAAGTTACAGACAAAAGAACTGGGTCATTTGAGGAAGGAAATCTTGTAATTCATGAGAGAGGTATGTCAGATTTCTTTACGAATTTTCCTCGTGCGGTTCCCGTAACAGTCTATTGCTGTGGCCAAACGCGAGCACCGGCACCAGACTACGTGCGTGACGTCACTGAGCGGGCGCGCAGGCCTTTCCTCTATAGGGGGTGCTGGCCGAGCCCGTCCGCACGGTAACACGGCTGAAAGCCGACTGCCCATCTGAGCTACCGAAGCACGACTCGCGCCCGGTCCTCACAGCTTTACTTCTGCCAATATCTCATCTCCTACCTTCCAAACTTTACAGAAGCTCTCCTGCGAACCTTGCAGAACTAGTACTCCTGAAAGAAAGGATACTGCGGAGACATGGCTTAGCCACAGCCTGGGGGATGTTTCCAGAATGAGATTTTCACTCTGCAGCGGAGTGTGCGCCGATATGAAACTTCCTGGCAGATTAAAACTGTGTGCCCGACCGAGACTCGAACTCGGGACCATGTCTCCGCAGTATGCATTCTTTCAGGAGTGCTAGTTCTGCAGGGTTCGCAGGAGAGCTTCTGCAAAGTTTGGAAAGTAGGGGACGAGATACTGGCAGAAGTAAAGCTGTGAGGACCGGGCGTGAGTCGTGCTTCGGTAGCTCAGATTTGACTATTTTTCTAGGACAAAGACCAATGCTGTGAATTGGATTCGCGGACACGTCATTCACTACCTATTTGGACAAATTGCAGACTCTGTACTCAATTTTTGGACATACCTCAATGACCGTCATTATGTCGTTGTCCGTCACCCAAAATACAGACAATTTTTCTCGAACTTCCTTGGGAATTCTTTCCACGAACCGCCTCGCAGCTGGGATGTGTTAAGCCAAGAGAGAAGGTTTCCTGTTTGAACCAATGAACATTTCTGAACAATTGAACGGAACACATCAATGTCGAGAAGACGTGACTCAACCTATTACCAGCGGGGCGCAGAAGGCCTCTGATCAATTACACAACAAAACTAAGAAACAAAAAAACAAAAAATTAATATATATATATATATATATATATATATATATATATATATATATATATATATATAAATAAAAACAAAAATTGAAAAAAATTCAGAAAAAGGAAAGAAAAAAAGATGATAGAGCACTTGCCAGCGAAAGGCAAAGGTCCCGAGTTCGAGTCTCGGTCGGGCACACAGTTTTAATCTGCCAGGAAGCCTCATATCAGCGCACACTCCGCTGCAGAGTGAAAATCTCGTTCTGGAGTCATCATAGGAGTTTGGGTTAATCCAACATGAGGAAGCCGAAGCGTGAACGAGACGAAATTGTCTACAGCGATGATGCGGAAGAACATAGTTACTTTCTTCAGGTTACTACGGTAAATGGAAATGTCGTGTGGCTAGGGCCTCCCGTCGGGTAGACCGTTCGCCTGGTGCAGGTCTTTCGATTTGACGCCACTTCGGCGACTTGCGCGTCGATGGGGATGAAATGATGATGATTAGGACAACACAACACCCAGTCCCTGAGCGGAGAAAATTTCCGACCCAGACGGGAATCGAACCCGGGCCCTTAGGATTGACAGTCTGTCACGCTGACCACTCAGCTACCCGGGCGGACGTTACTACACTTAAATCAATTCTCCCGGAATGTTCACGGACAGTACGCGCCCTCATGGCAAAAGTAGACACTCGTCCATTCATTTGTTGACGCTTCTACCTGCTAAATGGTGGAACAGTTCCAACAAATAAGCAGTATTAGGCGATTGTCATAAACATTTATTAATCATCGTCTCACTAATGGTACAGTACCTGTTAAACACAAACATTGAAACAGTTACGTAGTGTCTTCAGAAAGTAAGTTACAAATTTCATTCCATGTTACGAACACTGATCAACAAGAGCAGCGAATTGTCAGAAGAGACCATATGCTCCAGTTTTCCTGCACAGGCAGTTCTACTGCGGTAGGGATAACAGGTGCTTCACAGAGTTGGAATGAAAAGACGCGCCAACTGGAACCGTACTGCAAAGTTGAAGTAAGCTGATCAGTACGATTTTTGTGGAAAAACACCTAAACCCCACACAGATACACTGGGAAATTCGATCGATATACAGACCAAAGACAATGTCTCGTCCTGCCATAGTGAAATTCAGCCAACAATCCTAGAATCTGACCAAGGCTGCGCACAGGCGTGGTTAATACTGATTGGGAAGTCCGGATCTTGTACCATGCGATTTACATCTTCTCGGCAACCCGAAAGAACGTCTGGCGGTGAAAAACATTTCTTGACCACGAGGAATTAACTGAGCAGTTAATGACCAAGTGGCTGATATCTGTAGTCGAGAATCTGAACGACAGGTAAAACATTCCGACTCTGGATTATAGAGACTTCGTCACTGTGTTGAGAAACAGTGTAATGTACCAGGCTCACATTACGGCGTAGAGCGCCATTCAATGAAAGTGAGGAAAGAGGTCTTTCGGTTTCAAAAGTGTTCCGGCATAAAGTCAAGAGCCAGCATGCCAGTAGGAAAAGAGTTTTTTTTTTTTTTTTTTTTTTTTTTTTTTTTTTTTTTTTTGTGATTTTAACACCTGAACAACCAGGTAGGCTGGCAGCGGCATACAACGCCGCTCTCCACCCAGAGGATACACAAAGAGAAGAAACACTGAAAAGACACGTAAGTTACAGAACGGTGGGCAATAAAACAGGAGACACATAAAGACAAACACGGAGCCGTTCACACTCGACAATAATCCACACTGCAAACTGGTGATACGACGCACAAACACTGAAGAAGACGATGGCACTGGTGAACGATGGAGTGTGACGGTGAAACACTGAACACTAAACATGACGGCACACACTAAACACTGATGGCGGTCACTAGGAAACGAGAGAGCAGAGAGAGCTATGAAGAAGACGTCAGCCAATTGCACGCCGAACTACCCCTCTCCAGGATGACAACGCGACAGCAGCGGCCTCTATGCGAAGAGAACATAAGACCCGCGCCAGGCTGGCCACGGCCAGTGATACAGCAGCTTTGAGACTAGCAACTAGGTAGAAGAGTCAAAGCTCGTTACTTTCTTAGTAGATTCTACAGTATGTAGCTCAGTGTTGGAATTGTTATACTGAAGAACAATGATTGTTTTGCATGTCGCCCTTTGCTTGCGACGCATCTATGTATTTCTCAAAAGTAAGTACTATCGTTTACGTTTCGTAATTTGCTTGGATTTTTGTCTAGCGGTCCGAGAAAGCATGTTTCCTAGATACCCCATATTCGACAACTAGGCAGGATTCAACAAAAAGAGTTAACTTATAGAAATTAATGTTTTGGATGTTGATGAGTTGCATTTAAAATTAGAGTTTTATCTACGTATTAACATCGTCATAATAAATATCTCAGAGTACCACAGCCACAACTTTTGTTTCTTTCTCCCATACTTGTCAACAACATAATTCGGTGATACGAAAAGTTAAAATTTCTTTCCTCTTAAGCTATTTCTCGAAATTTGTGGTAAAGTCTTATGCGACCAAAATGCTGAGGTCATCGGTGTCTAAGCTTACACACTACTTACTCTACCTTAAAATAACATAATAACATACGATAAGGGCAACACACAAACCCATGCCTGAGGGAGGACACGAACCTCCGACGGGGGAGCCGCGCGAATCGTGACAAGGCGCCTGAGACCGCTTTCTTTTCTTTTCTTTTGTTTTTTACTTGTTTATACTATAAACCACTAATGCAGCTTTAATGTTTGTGTTTTGACTATTAGACACAAAATCTGACTGTCACATAAATTCTGTACATTAGCCTATAAAATATCAAAAACTACTTTCTGAACCAGAAAAAGCACACACCAAAAATTTACAGTAAATTTGTAAATAATATCCTTAAGATAGCTACAATACATCACAGTCAACAAATTATTTTTTATATTCTTTCAAATATAATTTTTAACATATTCCCGAACTTTCTCTTGTGATTCGAATACCTTCTAATTTTATGGTATTCACGCAGCACGTGTAATTTGAACTCTATGGTGCTGTCGTATCCTAGTTTCTTAATGGCGCAATTAACAAAATTTCCCAGCAACGAGTACACAGCGTTATTTTTGCCTCTGGGTAACAGCGTGCTTCACGCCTGTATATCAGTGACAGCGATATACTCTCAGGGGATATCTTTCTAATCTCGGATGCAGTTCCAACTATTCATGTGAAGTGCAAAGAGTATCTATGAATTCTTGTGTTGACTAGATGGCATTAATGACATAAATTTGTTTCACAGAGTCCGACTGCGTACAGTCTTTCATTGGTGCTAACTATGTTGTTAATTGTCTTGTGCCATGACGTTTTTATATTAGACGTAAGCACATTAGAACTAATGTTTTTTTCCAAATCTATGTCCAATCAATGTTTGGAAACAGTCGTCCTATTTTGTTCCTTGCTTCGCTTTTCCTTCGTTCCCGCATTATAGATCTTGATTTTAAGTGTCGTGGCAGACTGATTTCGGCACTTACTGAACTCACCAAAGAAAACCCTCACCTGATGTATACGACTGTTGATATTCTGCACGTCAATCGGGGGAAGCAGGCTTTGAGGTTTTATAATCTCGAAAATTTGACTGTTTATGCTTTCTCGCGAGTCTCTTATTAAATTAACTTGCCTTCTGATAAAACTTGTAGAGGCTTTATCCGTTATATCAGTTAATCCTAGTCCACCATTTTTAGGATCTAAAGCGACTACTTTAGCAGGTACTCTGAACACTTCACCTTTCCATAAAAAGTTTGTGATTTTGGACATAATTCTCCTCGCTATCATTCTCGGTATAGAAAACAGCTGAGCAGTGTAATAAGCGTTAGCAAGGATGCAGGAGTTGATACACTTTGTTCTTTGAACTTGGTTCGTATAGCGAGTTAAATTTGCTATGATGGCTCCTCGCACTTTATCTGCTGCAACTTCCCAATTTAAAGCTGTCATTTTCATGGGGCATGGTGTCAGGTTGATCCCAAGTGTTTTATGTTGTCGGATTAATTTTGCTGACTCGACGTTGATATTATCAAAACTTCTGACATTTAACATCTTACTTTCTTTTCGTTTGCATTGCCTCCAGATGCTCTACAGTACGTACCAATCACTGTTGCTTGCGTGGTTACCTCTTCATTATTCTTTATAATGACCTCTATATAGTCTGAATAGGCTCTTATAACCGTTTTATTTCCTGATAATCTTAAGCCTTTTAATCTAGCATGTACATGGTGGAGGGAAGGTTCGCCGAGCGGAGTGGTCGCGTGTTCGAGGCACCATGTCCCGGATTGCGCGGCTCCTCCCATCGGAGGTTCGAGTCCTCCGTGGGGCATGGGTGTGTGTGTGTGTTACTTAGTTTAAGTCGTGTGTAAGTCTAGGGACCGATGACCTCAGCAGTTTGGTCCCTTAGGAATACACACACATTTGAGGAAAGGTTCCACTGAAATGGCAAAGAGCGACATGGACAGAGAACTTCCTTGAAGAACACCTCGTTTTATTTGTATCGGCCTCGATTGTTGACAATTCGCCGCTATTTTTGCAGTTATTCCAGTTGCTATGTTCTTTATCAATTGTATGACCCTATCGTTGAAACCTGTTTCCTTCAAAATCTCTAGAAGATATTCATGAATTACTACATCGAAGGCTTTATAAAAATTTAAAAAGATAAAGCACACTTTATGTTTGTTACAGAAGTTATTGAATTCTGCAAGGTTTTGAAAAATGTTTCTGCATTGCTCGCAGTTTTGATATTGATCAATAATTTTATCTGTAAGGCATGAAATTCTCTCGTTTACAGTTCTAGCTATTAATTTATAATCAGAACTCAGCCGTGAAATTGAACGAAAATAGTTAAATCTTTGTTTCCATTATTTTTTAGCACAGGAACAGTTTTACTCTTCTTAAACTCAGCCGGAATCATTTTATCCTGAATAACCTTAATTACAATGTCATTGATTTTTGCACCCCAAAAAAATGGCTCTGAGCACTATGGGACTTAACAGCCGTGGTCATCAGTCCCCTAGAACTTAGAACTACTTGAACCTACTAACCTAAGGACATCACACACATCCATGCCGGAGGCAAGATTGGAACCCGCGACCGGAGCAGTCGCACGGTTCCGGACTGCGCGCCTAGAACCGCGAGACCACCGCGGCCGGCTTTTGCATCCACTATTGGCCAGTAACGGATGTAAAACTCTGCTGGTAGACCATCTGGTACAGGGGATTTTTTTGGTGGTGAGGCGCATAGTCGCATACACGCCCTCTTCACTAACTACCTCGAGAAAGTTTTTGTTGTCATCTTCTGTCAGCTGTGGGGCTAGGATGTCAAGCAGCTCTTCCAAAGGATGCATTACTACTTTGACTTACAGAACATAGCTCGCAATAATAGTGACAAACTCGTCCATGATATCCTGTTGGGTTCTGAGAATCGTACCGATATTTGTTCGTATTTCAACAATAAAAGTCCTCCTTTCGTTTATCGTACGCTTCACTAAATGATACAGGGAGTAGTTTCGCCTTCTGACACCGAATTTGCCTTCGATTTTATTTTCAACCCTTCCATTTGAATTCTCTTGATATTAAGTAACTTGGCTTTGACTTTTTGATGTCTGCTGTCCGAAGTGAAAAACCTGCTAAGACCTAATCATGTAGATCTCTCAAAACTGAATTATAATATTCCACAGTGCATTTCATTTCTCTTACGCTCTGGGCACTGTTTGAATAAGAACCTTCCTCAACTTTGGCTTCGCCATTTTAACCCACCAGTCTATTGCCGTGGCATATCTACTACGAGCACGCAGGCATATTGCCCATGCTTCCTTAATCAGGTCTTCTAAATCATGATTTACTTACAAGGAAATGTTCAAATTCCACTGATTCTTGAATCGGTGAACTGGCTGTCTTGTTAGATATATGCAAGTTAAGACGCTTGTATGGTCTGAAAAGTACGTAGGAATGGTTTCTACTTTTATCTCGGAAGTTTCAAGATTTTTGGAAATATATAATCTATCAATCCTGCTACGAGATTTGCCGTGACATAAGTGAACTCAACAATGAAGGGGTATTTATTACTCATATATCGTTTAATTCTAAACCAGTAACTAGTTGCTTTAGATCATTTGAGAAACTAAAATCAGGTAAGTGATCTTTTCGATTTAAAACACAATTAAAATCACCTCCAAGTAATAACTGTCTTGGATTTTTCCTTAACTAGTACATCAGTTCCTCTTTGAAGAATCATGCCCTGTCAGCTCGGTGAGAACTTCCTGAAGGGGCATACAAGATGATGATAGCCACATCATAGACATTTAGTCCTATTCCCCCTCTGGATTCCGGTCGTTCCACCTTACTTACGAATCCCTTCCCTCATCAAAACAGCTGTTCCAACAAGTGTTTCGTGAGACACAGTTATGCAAATGATATAACCGGGAATTACTAAATCCGACATTATAACTTCTTGTACCAGGGCAATATCAGTCGCGGATTCGTACAGAATTTCTTAAGTGCCGATAATTTCAAACCGGACGTAATTTTATGTATGTTTATAGTGGTGGCAGAATAAGATTGCGTCATTGCGCTGTCACCGTGTAGTTGTTTTGATGAACTAATTTAAAGTATTAACAGTTTTCTCGGAAGGCTGAACATGGAATAACACTTCAATCAGTTTATTAACTACTGTCCCGTTTTTCCAACTTCTCAGGTTTTCTCTTGTATCTCTAGCAGACTGATTTCCTTGTAAACTTTCAGAGTTTTCCTCCAGTGATTCGTGCAGGTTCAGTTTCGTACCAAGCATTCTTTCGGCCTGGGTCATTTTGGCCGCCACTTCCTTGTTCTTTATTAATATCACTTACTTTCTGATCGAAGGAAACAAATGGAGACGCCCGTTTTGTAACCTCTCCCTGTATTTGTTTACTAACAGATGGCTGCTTAGCCGAGCGGTTCTAGGCGCTTCAGTCTTGAACCGCGCGACCGCTACGGTAACAGGTTCGAATCCTGCCTCGGGCATGGATGTGTGTGATGTCCTTAGGTTAGTTAGGTTTAAGTAGTTCTAAGTCTAGGGGACTGATGAACTCAGATGATAAGTCCCATAGTGCTTACAGCCATTTGAACCATTTGAGGGAGTTGTACAGGACAGCTCGTCCTCTGAACAACTATCAGTTGTCTCCAGATGTCGTTTTTCGGTTGCATTTCAGTTTTACGAGTAGTGGTAACAGTGTCAGCTCTATAGATGGAAACTTTACTTTTATAAGCATTTCGATGCACAAAATCTACTTCATAGCCACACTTTCGTAAGACTTAATAAACAGTCACAGCGCTGAATAAGTGGACGAAAACACAGTATTTTTCCTGATCCAGTTCCCAGGTATGGACGATTTCAGAATTGTGACCAATTACCTGTGTAATCCAGTCATCTATTTCCAAGAATGTTGGCAGAACAGGACGGGATTCCTTGTCAAAAGCAAATATCAGAGTATTCTTCCTGAGGTTTGTAGCCATGGTTAATCCAACGACGAAGTTTCATTTAAACTATAGAAATTCCAATTAGCAGCTGCACGACGAGAAGGAGCGATCAGATCACAAGTAATATGAACGAACACGGAAATTAACGGACCGACAGCGCTCGCCGAAGCACAACTACAGCGATGCAAACACGGAAGTGCAGCGCAGCAGTAAAAAACCGTCCACTCGCTAGCGCGGCTGAAAAGGAACTAACGTGACAAGGCCCCCTAGACCGCTCGGCTACCCCGCACGGCTCTTTGTGGGCATAAGTATTACGAGTTTTCAATAAGGATGACATTCCACTCAGGCAAATTTCTCCTAACTTTAAAGCGAATATGTCAGTGTGCTGTGCGACACTGTTTCAATCAGCTACAAATAAATGTTTTACCTCTTATTTCAGGCTCAATATGCCCAGAATCTAACTTCATAAACTTCTTCACTAAAGAAGCTCTGATGAATCTAGGGAATAACTACGACCGCGTACGTCTTGCTCCCGTAGGGACTCCAGGGACAATATGAGGCTAATAATTATAGAGGCGTTTAAGCAGTCATTCCCTCCGTGCGCCACATATGAAAGGTATGAAGAACACCTAATAACTGGTGTAATGGTAAGTACCCTCAGCCATGCCCTTCTCTTATGTTTGTAGAGTACTGATGAATATTTAGATACAGAAAGTAAAGTTACCGAATTTATCTTCCGTTTGTTTGCATGTAAATCACTGTTGCACATTGGACCATCACACAGTAAAACGTGAGAAGATTGTATCCGAGAACAGTGTATCTAGGAACATACCACCTGAGGATGGTGTATCTAGGAACATATGATTCCTGGTCGATGTTTTAGTGTAGTGACCGACTTCAGAATCAAATGAGGCAATGCGCTCTAGAGACCACCATAAGCAGTTTCCAGCATTTTCTGGTGTTTTTGGTGTTGTGAGACACGTGGTTGTGTGTTGTGAAGCATTTGTAAGGACTGAGGATTTTCCATATTTACGTGCTGTATGATATAGTATAGCGGTTTAGAGGACACAGTTAATTCTTCTATTTCGGAATTTATGGGGAGTAAATTTTTTAAACTCTACTTCGTCAGTGGTGCATCATCTTGTACCTTGAAACGCAAATAAGTATTCTACCATGGAACACCGGTGCAATGGTCCTACGAAAAACCTGCCTACGCCATCAAAAATTCACGCTCTATGCCACAAAATACACCTGCGCGGGACAACGAAACATTCTGAACAGCTGCACGCTCAGAGTGTAACTACGCTACCAGCCCAGCACGAAACGACGACGCCAACGACTAAAACTTAATGCCCACCACATTCGTCACACGTAATGTTCCACAGCTGTAGTTACGATTGGAGGAACAGCGTGACATGCTTACCGTCCGCCCACATCTGCGAATTCAGCTTTTCCAGTTATGTTTGCCAGCAACAGCAGAGAGACGAAAATCGCAGTCACAGCAATCGCTTTTCGCTATCGTGTTTACAAGTTAAACATGAACAGATTTTGCTATCGCCGTCTAACACCAGTTTTCTGAGCATGGATTAAATTACACGAGTGGTGTCTATTAATTATCTGTCCCATTTCCGTCATCATTATGCAGTTACGGTTTCAGTATTTTAATAACATGTTCGGCAAAGAGCGGGAGCTATTCCCTTGCTGACATCACTGTGTTCGTATGGAGAAGAGGAAGGAAAAGTAGAATAAGTCTGTACAAGAAGAGATGCTTAAAGGTCTTACTTAAAACAAATAATACATTGGAAACTGTTAACTGTACCGATCTATACCACGTGCTTTGTGGAAAAATTGTGATCATTGCTGGAAGACTTAGAACGGCTAGAAAAGAACCCAGTAACTAAACTAACATCCCTGTTCATGTGCAAAACAACTTCCAGTGTTTCGGATCCATTTATTTTGTACTAGAGCATTTGCCACTAAAATATAGAGTGAATCTGGCGCTTTTCAACTCAGCCAGCTATGACGAAATCGGGGTTGTCTCCAGTCAGCTCGAATTTTTTCGAGTTGTCGCTATAGCCCTACACACATCTACATCTACGTGATTGCTCTGCTATTCACAATAAAGTGCCTGGCACAGGGTTCAATGAACCACTTTCACACTGTCTCTCTACCGTTCCACACCGTAACGGCGTGCGGAAAACAAGAGCACTTACCTTTTTTAGTGCGAGCCATTATTTCTCTCATTTTAACGTGATGATCATTACTCCCTATATAGATCGGTGCGAACAGAATGTTTCGCTATCGGAGGATGAAACTGAAATTTCATGAGAAGATCCCGTCGCAACGAAAAACGCCTTTGTTTTAATGATTGTCACTCCAATTCACGTATCATGTCTGTAGCACTATCTCCCCTATTTCGTGATAGTACAAAACGAACTGCCCTTATTTGAACTTTTTCGATGTCATACGTTAGTCACACCTGATGCGGATCCCACACAGCTCAAAAAATGGCTCTGAGCACTATGGGACTTAACTGCTTAGGTCACCAGTCCCCTATAACTTAGAACTACTTAAGCCTAACTAACATAAGGACATCACATACACCCATGCCCGAGGCAGGATTCGAACCTGCGACCGTAGCAGTCGCGCGGTTCCAGACTAAAGTGCCTATAACGGCTCGGCCACCCCGCTCAGCAGTACTGCAGAATAGGACGGACAAGCGTGGTGTAAGCAGTCTCTTTGGTAGACCTGTTGCACCTTCTAAGTGTTCTGCCAATGAATCGTAGTCTTTGGTTTGCTCTACCCACAACATTATCTATGTGATCGTTCCAGGTTAGGTTATTTGTAATTGTAATATCTAAGTATTTAGTTGAATTTACAGCCTTCAGGTTTGTGAGCCTTATCGCGTAATCGAAATTTAGTGGATTTCTTTTAGTACTCATGTGAATAACTTCACACTTTTCTTTATTCAGGGTCAAGTGCCAGTTTTCGCACCATACAGAAATCGTATCTAAATCATTTTTCAATTAGTTTTGATCATCTGATGACTTTACAAGACTGTAAATGACAGCACCATCTGCAAACAATCAAATAGGGCTACTCAGATCGTCTCCTATGTCGTTAATATAGATCAGGAACAATGGAGCACCTATAACAATTCCTTGGGGATCGCAGCTGTTTTACTCGATGACTTTCAATCTATTATTACGAACTGTGACCTTTCTGACACGAAATCACGAAGCCAGTCGCACAACCTGAGGCGATACTCCGTAGGCACGCAGTTTGGTTAGAAGACGCTTGTAAGGAACGGTGTCGAAAGCCTTCTGGAAATCTAAAAATATGGAATCAAAGTGACATCCCCTTCATGTGTATAAAGAGCCAGTTGTGTTTCACAAGAACGATATTTCCTGAATCGATGCTGACTGTGTCAATAAAGCGTTTTCTTCGAGGTAATTCATAATGTTCGAACACAGTATATGTTCCAAAACCCTACTGAAAATCGACGTTAGTGATATGGGCCTGTAATTCGGCGGATTACTCCTATTTCCCTTTTTGGGTATTGGTTTGACTTGAGATCTTCCCAATCTTTAGGTACGGATTTTTCTGTGAGCGAGCGGTTGTATATTACTGCTAAATATGGAGCTGTTGTATCAGCATACTCTGAAAGTAATCAGGACCGGAGGCCTTGCTTTTATTAAGTGATTTGAGCTGCTTTCCTACACCGAGGATATCTACTATGTTTCCCATCTTGTCAGTTGTTCTCGATTGGAATTCAGGAATATTTATTTCGTCTTCTTTGGTAAAGGAGTTTCGGCTTTTGTGGCACTGTTATCAGTGACTTCACCGTTGCTATCGCACTGTGAAGGTGTTGATTGCCTCATGCCACTGCTGTGCTTTATGTTTGACCAGAGGCTCTTTGGGTTTTCTGCCACGGAGGTCAGAAATAGTCTGAAAAGCTTGTACATATGTTTCAGGGTAGGTTGTGCTGAGAGGTAACTGTTAACAAAAAATTCTATACGTTGGGTTTTTTCCCGAGTTAATTAGCACTGAAGTTAATCAGACAGTAGCGCGTGCAAACTCAAGCTGTCTGCCATATACAGTTAGTTTTAGTTGTTCTCATAACGTAGATAATAGAGCACGAGACTGCTTAGCCTTTGGCTCCGTTTGATCTTTACTAGTGTCTCACGTCCCATTTTTGTATAGCTCTCTTGTTAGATTTCAGGGAACAAAACGAGTAACTACCTGGGCTGACACCGTCTATGACGAGTCACTTGAATTCGCGCACGCAGCTGTGTGATTAACTACCTCCAGCCCTAATTAAATCGAAAAAGCGCAACTTATCTAATCTCTCAGCACAGCCTCACACCAACACCCTTACAAACTTTTCAGAGTGTTTCGGACCACACTGTATAATAACTTACGTATATTTCTCCTTATAATAAAGGAAAATATGCTTCTCTTCCGTTAAACAAGGAAAATGAATAGATTCCAGGGAAGTCGAATGCTTCATTTCTGTCACTACATAAACTTTTGTGCACATTAACCAACTTTTTAAAAAGCAGGTAACGACCAGATAAACTAATTTGGTCAATGATTTCTTAGTAACTTTTGATTTCAGATTTGTTTATTTATTCAATCGGATATTGCCAATTCCCCAATCTGTCCATTATCAAGTGGTGTAACTGTGCGTTAACACTTGCCAGTATCTGAAAGTATATCTGATATATTATGTGCAAGTCCTCGTCACATCACATGATGGATCTTTGATTGTGAAAATGCATAAACACAGGTAAGGCACTACATACGAATGTAATAATGACGTCGGCCGGGGTGGCCGAGCGGTTCTAGGCGCTTCAGTCTGGAACAGCGCAACTGCTACGGTCGCAGGTTCGAACCCTGCCTCGGGCATGGATGGGTGCGATGTCCTTAGGTTAGTTACGTTTCAGTAGTTGTAAGTTCTGGGGGACTGATGACCTAAGCTGTTAAGTCCCATGGTGCTCAGAGCCATTTGAACCATTTTTGTCATAATGACCCGAACACCTGTCAGATTATAAAATGACTCCTTTTTTAATAATGTGAATATTTATATATGTGTTTGGAGAGTGAAAGAGAGATTGATTTTTGATAGAGATTTTTACTTTAAGTCGTAACTGGTACCTGAATTTTGGTTGCTGCCTCCTTGAATGATCAGCTTCTGCACCAGTTGTTGACGTATTGCAATTTGGAGGAAGTTATTGTTCTTTAAGGTTTAAAATACGACTCTGTTAGTTACTTGGTCGTATTGCGGATAGCTTTGAGCCCAAGTTTTTGTGGCCTTTCATACCTAAGGGACCACTGTTGCAAGTAAATCAGATCAAACAGCAACCTGCTTTTCATGATAAAAGGAGATCGCTTAGCACACAAACTTCCTTCAAACTACACGTCCTGCTACATCAAAACTGGTCAGTGGAGTTCAGCACCATACTATTGTACAACAACATAATCCAATTACTGTACTTAAGAAATTATGAGAGGTTGTTACTTATTGAATGAAAACTATAGAGAATGCATTTCTTTTCCTGTATTTTAGTGAACTTTGTACACTTACAATTCTGTCGATTGATAGACGGCGACGACAATGAAGTTCACCTCCTGTTCCAAAAACAAGATATTTCTATTCTACACTTCCAGAAAATTTGTAAACACAAATGTTTCGTAATTCTTACGCATACTTTACTCGGTTTTATCACTAAAATGTCAATTTTCATAAAATGTAACAATACGTTCTGAGCGACGGCCTAGCAACACGTCCTCTTTCCATGATACAGATTATCAGTTCTCTCTTTTTTAATAAATCAATTGTCTTTTTTTCTAGAGTCCATACTCAAAGATTCACAACTACTATCGTTGCGGGGACTGCGCGCTAAAGAGTTTATTGCTGTCCAGCTGCGCTTCACTTCACTTCAAGTACTTTTTGAATCAAATTTACATTTACGGTATTTACATACATTACAGGGCTTCTCAGAATAAAATCAGACAAATTAGTTAAAGAAAAATGGGCAGTGAGGCTCACATGACATTACAAGATGTATTTTTTTTTTTACTTGTGCTAAACCACAATCGCATCACTCGGTAACGCACACGCAGCGAAAATTGCTACTGTATGTTGAATAAATAAACAATTTTACAGTCAAAGCTGACTGTGAAGTCATTAACAAAAATATTGATGACAGTGAACCCATGCTGTGAAAAGTCAACCAAATCATGACCCGGATGGGGGAGAGTGTTTGCATGACGCAAATACCAACTCTTAGGACCCAACATCTGGCAACTAAAACTACATTTTCATTATTGATATTGGATAGTTTTACGTGGCCAACCAGAAGCGGTAGAGTGAAATCGATTTTCGGAAAAACACAGGTAAACATAGCAATGCACGGCGGACATCAGAATAAGTCAGAGAGTACAACTAAATTTCACGTGCCTCTGTAATAATGTATCAAGACTAACTCTAATCACTCGGAACAGTATTGCTCTGATCTCAAGTGGTGTGGCGCAGTGGCTTAGTGGGGAAGTGTCATAAAGAAGGTCATAGATTTACTCTCCTTTCTGTCGCCTCTATCTTCCCGCTTCATTCGTCCCTGGCAGTACTCGTATTTATACGTGCCGTGAATGCTAAGCTCTACTGGGATTCTGAGTACGCGCAAAAATGCAAGAGTCGCTACAACTGGCTGGGTAAGTGCTTCGAAATGTCATGGCAAACATCTGCCGACAGTAACGTACTTTGTAGAGCACTCTTTTTCCCAAGAGATGATTGCTGCGGCTGCTTGAGTACAACGATGTACTCGACGCAGCTCTCCATGTTCGTCTCCTAATCTCTGCGTAATTACTGCAACGCACATCTGTTTCAACCTATTTACTGTTGCAACCCTTGGTCTCCCTCTACAATTTTTAACCCCCCGCCCCCCTTTTCCTTCCTATTACTTCCTTTCATTACCATACTGACGATTCCTTGATGCCTTAGCATGTGCCGTCATATCAACTCACAATTTTATGGAGTCAGTTTATGCCAGAAATTACTTTACTCCCCACTTAGATTCAGTACTTCTCATTATGTGACCAATTTGCTCATTAGTTCTTTAGCATCATTCTACAAGAATGAAAAATGCGTCTGTCACAGTACAAAAAAGGCCAATATGTCCTGGATAGATTAAAAGTTTTACGTTTACATGGCACTTTCAAAGACATAATACATCGCGTCACGCTAAAGTAACATGTTACACTACTGGCCATTAAAATTGCTACACCACGAAGATGACACGCTACAGACGCGAAATTTAACCGACAGGAAGAAGATGCTGTAATATGCAAATGACTTGCTTTCCAGAGCATTCACACAAGATTGGCGCCGGTGGTGATACCTACGACGTGCTGACATGAGGAAAGTTTCCAACCGATTTCTCATACGCAAATAGCAGTTGACCAGCGTTGCCTGTGAAACATTGTTGTTATGCCTCGTGTAAGGAGGAGAAATGCGTACCATCACGTTTTCGACTTTGATAAAGGTCGGATTGTAGCCTATCGCGATTGCGGTTTATCGTATCGCGACATTGCTACTCGCGTTGCTCTAGATCCCTTAACTGTTAGCAGAATATGGAATCGGTCGGTTCAGGAGGGTAATACGGAACGCCGTGCTGCATCCCAACGGCCTCGTATCACTAACAGTCGAGATGACAGGCATCTTATTCGCATGACTGTAACGGATCGTGCAGCCACGTGTCGATCCCTGAGTCAACAGATGGGGACGTTTGCAAGGCAACAACCATCTGCACGAACAGTTCGACGACGTTTGCAGCAGCGTGGAGTATCAGCTCGGAGACCATGGATGTGGTTTCCCTTGACGCTGCATCAGAGACAGGAGCGTCTGCGATGGTGTACTCAACGACGAACCTGGGTGCACGAATGGCAAAACGTCATTTTTTCGGATGAATCCAGGTTCTGTTTACAGCATCATGATCGGTGAACGCACATTGGAAGTGTGTATTCGTCATCGCCATACTGGCGTATCACCCGACGTGATGGTATGGGGTGCCATTGGTTACACGTCTCGGTCACCTCTTGTTCGCATTGACGACACTTTGAACAGTGGACGTTACATTTCAGATGTGTTACGACCCTTCATTGGATCCCTGCGAAACCCTACGCTTCAGCAGGATAATGCACGATCGCATGTAACAGGTTCTGTGCGGGCCTTTCTGGATACAGAAAATGTTCGGCTGCTGTTCTGACCAGCACATTCTCCAGATCTCTCACCAACTGGAAACGTCTGGCCAATGGTGACCGAGCAACTGGCTCGTCACAATACGCCAGTCACTACTCTTGGTGAACTGTGGTATCGTGTTGAAGCTGCATGGGCAGCTGTACCTGTACACGCCATCCAAGTTCTGTTTGACTCAATGCCCAGGCGTATCAAGGCCGTTATTACGGTCAGAGGTTATTGTTGTGGGTACTGATTTCTCAGGATCTATGCACCTAAATTGCGTGAAAATGTAATCACATGTCAGTTCTAGTGGAATATGTTTGTCCAATGAATACCCGTTTATCATCTGCATTTCTTCTTGGTGTAGCAATTTTAATGGCCAGTAGTGTATATATGATTTCATGTCGTACAGCATAACATATGCCATAATGTCATCCAGCTTGGCATTTGTCGTGTCGTGCAACAACACAACATATTGTTAAAGTTTACGATGGGCGCATCTCCAGCCTGACATACTTCCTACTACAGATGCCCTACCACTTTCGGATACTTCCTACTGTAGATGCTTCCCAGTTTGTTCTTAGATCCATCGCCGTACACGTAGGGTAGGGTGGCGTGGGTAGGGGGAGAAACGCTCCGCTCATGGAAAACTTAACCCCCGACCTAGAAGTCCAAAATAATTGTTGCAGCGTCCCCCTAGGAACAAATCTACGCCTAGAAATTTTATGCTCCCAGAAACATTTTGTAGCTGTTACACGTATGCTCTTCAGTCATGTGACATTTGTTTACTATGGCTGGCATCTCTTCTTGATATTGTGCACAGTGTCAAGGACTTCAGCCCATAAATTGCATGATGCAAGAGTACTGACATTTTGCGGCTAAGAGAGCTCGCTGCTCTGAGGAATTAGTCCAAAATCGCGAATATGTCAAGATGTTTTGATTTAAACAAGTTTGAAGCTACCAGGTAAGTAGAAAATATGGATCCCTTACGAAAGCGAATTTTATTAATATGATCACTTTAAATCGTCTCCACATATTCAAATCACATAAGAACTAAGTTTACGCGTTTCAAGTACATTTAGCGCACCTTTAAATCATCAGATTAATCGGATTTATTGGATAGAAACATTTCTTGACTTCGTCCATTTATCTTATATCCTGCAACGTTTGAGCCGCTTCGTACAAGTAGAGAACAGGCGCACTTCATGAAACTACCAGAAACAGGTGGTTTATGCATAACTTTGCACGTAAAATCCGAATGGTGCACACACAAATGCTGCCATTAGCTTACATTAATTTCAATCCAATTGAAATTTTTCGGAAACAGAATTAGTCGATTCATACAATTTGCCTAGTCGCCAGCTCCGGTTCGTCGTTCAAGCCTGGCTTCATATACTGTAACTAACTACAGTAATGCTGATGTTCGAATGGCTATAAAAGTGTGCGCTGGTCCGGCCTAAACCTAAAATATTTCACCACAAGGTCTTTAACAGGAATCCAGCACATAAAACACCTCCTCGCTTTTCCAGACGTAATTGTTACAGAACTTCCGCTTTGTAACGATAGAAACTGATTCCAGAAGCCATATTATCTTTTTGTTCGAACTGTTTATCATCCAGGTTTCGCGTCCACATAATGCTATCTTCCATACAAGTACCTTTAGAAAATACTTCCAAACACTAAAATTTAGCGAGGTTCACAAATATCTCTTTCCCAGAAGTGCCGTTCTAAGTTTGCGTTTCATATCCATTCCTTTCGTAGTGTGTTATTTTGCTTCCGAGCTAGGTATATTCCTTCAGCACGTTTCCAAATCCAACTCCCTGATTATCTACTGACATAAATAAACTAAATACCATTATATTTATTTACACTTTGTTGATATTCAATTTAGAATTTGTTTTTTAACACACTGTCCATCACCTTCAACTGATCTCGCTGACAGTGTTGCATTGATACCTCAGACCTCCAAGTTTCTATTTCTTCTAGTCGTTATTCTGTACCACTTGCCCAGACTACAGGTTTCAGAAGTTCGGAGACCGATTGCAACTCTGTCTCCACTAGTGCTATCCTGTGATCTCCATCGACTCATACGTTTTTGTTCTGTTGTTTTAAAAAGGCGTAGATAACGTCTTTCTATCCGTGTATTATCCCTGCTGCTTCCCAGTGGATATTGGTTAGGGAAATCGTGTATATACATCATTCATTTATCAAGTTTTGTGTGATGTTTTATGGTACATATGTAGCCCCCTATACAGAAGGGCGACCCCGCCTCCCCTGTAGATTCGTGCGTCCCTTTGACCCGGGGAGACACACAGCCACCGCACACCTGCTCTTCCGATCGAACGATCGACGAGCACCAGATATAGCGCGTCCGTGTGGCCAGCAGCCGGTTTCTTTCGCTTGCGCGAAGTAGTATACAGCTTCGTTTCATTCACTGTTTGCCGTTGATCTTAAATAAAATGTTTCAGACATAGGCCACTATATGCAACTTCAAAATAAACGGAGCACATAACTGGACAGTATTTAACCCTTAACTACACTCGCTATTCAGACTGATGTTAGTAATTTGGTGGGGCAGTTATTGACCCCCAAAACAAAAACAATCTGAAACTTACTCACTTCTGTGTTTCTCTAAACTGTTGCTAAAGAATAAATATAAGAACTGCTTCTATTTATGGACAATCGATCTTCATTAAAAAGAAAATATGATATCAACAATAAAGTCTCTTACAGTAACGCTGGCTTCCTAAACAGTGTTTTTGGAATTTAAAAAAAATCTACTCCAACAACGTTCAGAAACATTATGGAAATGAATGCTGAAACTTGCTGCAATAAGGAAACACGTTATTTAACATTTTACTCGACAGGCCTGTTTCGGTTTGTTGCCTTATCAAGTGACCTCTGGTTGGAAGTGATGACCACATTGCATCTACAGTAAAGTCTTTCTGCCGTGTCTCGGTAAGTATAGCAGTTCCTGAACTTATCGAAACGTAAAAATACGTTTTTGTCAGATGTTTTGCCAGATCAGTATTGACAATTCTTTATTACGATACTGTTAATACTGACCTGGTCGTCACTTCCAACTAGACATCACTTGATAATGGCAGTAAACTGAAACGGGCCTGTCGTGTAAAATACTTCCTTACTGCAGCTGGTCTGGAGCATTCATTTCCATAATGCCTTATACAGACTTATACTATGCTGCGGGCCCAACAGAACGTAAAGGAAGTTCATAAACATGTTTTGAGATCAAATAATGGTTCAAATGGCTCTAAGCACTATGGGACTTAACATATGACGTCATCAGAGACTTAGAGCTACTTAAACCTAACGAACCTAAGGACATCACTCATATCCATGCCCGAAGCAGGATTCGAACCTGCGACCGTAGCGGCAGCGCGGTTCCGGACTGAAGCGCCTAGAACCGCTCAGCCACAGCGGCCGGCGATAAGTTAACGGTCTATTAAGTTAACTATAAGGAGAAAAATAATGCCTTTCAACAAAGAAATGATAGTAGGTATATGAGCGAATGAACTATGCACCTATTTCCATTCATCACAGTCAAGATATACCTTTTTATCAATGTAATGCATTTTAAACACTCATTTTTGACATTTAGAATGTGTTTCCGTAGTTTTGTATGTCTTTAAGTCGTGGAAATATGTAGTGTCGTAACACCTTTGACTTCTTTGGCTGACTTGGTCCCGACTGCAGATTCGTTGACACTGCTGCCGTTTTGAAATATTTTGCGAAGAACTTTGTCCATTGCAGTCTGAAAGCCCCTAGAAAATTATCTGGAATTTATTTAGCTCTTTGAGCTTTGATCAGTGCCACACTGAGTTGTTTTATAAAACGTCGATGCAACATCTGGACACTCTTATTTGTAACTGTTTTTCCATGAAAGTAAGTAGACTGTCTTGCTATGTCTTGTTTTCCCTTCGCGAACATTCTCTTCTTCTGCCTCTTCATCGTTCCCTGTTTCACCGTTAATTTCATAATGAGATGCCACTAAACTCGGGTGCTTCTTGAGAGAATATGCTGTATCCAATGAGTCAGCTGTCTCCTCTAGTTAGCAATAAATCCAAAATTTTGTTATTGGTTACAAGTTCCTCCATTCGGTCTGAATCAGTTGAAATCAGTTTGTGATGGCAAATACGAAATATAGCGTTTATAACTTCGTGAGGTAGATTTCCGCCAGCTGGTACACATCTACGGAAACAATGGTCGCCGGTTAGCACTCGCCTGCTCAATGATGCAAAAGTACAGCCGGTATTAAGATTACATAGAGCGGACTGGCAACGTTGCAATTGGAACGGAATTGTATGCGAAAGAATGACGTGTGGGGTTATGAATTACCCCACGCATGTAGAGGAGGGTGGATTTATTAAAGGGCGAAACTTTGTACTGGTAGACTTTGATAGAATACATACCTCAAAGTTCGTGTGATCCGAAGTTAAGTTGTAAGCCACAAACTAACAGAATGAGTGAGAAAAATTTTTAATATATAATGTTTCAGCTTTTTATTCACAGTTTCCAACTTAATGACAAATTAATTCCCAGATCTGCTTGTTCGACGAACCTAGAACGATTCGTTGTTAGAACTGAGCAACAATTTTCAAAATATTGTTTAGTGCTTTCGCTGTGTATTACCATACACATTGCAGTAAAATGCTAAATGCCCTCTAACTCGACACTGGCAACTCTAACTCAGAGGTATTAATTACTCCATCAAGATGTAAGAAGGTCTCATCAGTACAACAGTAACAACTGTAATTCGTACCTATTATTCAAAAGCCTCTAAGTTAGAAGTGTTAGCGTTGAGCTGAAGAAGGAACTCGCATTGAACTCCAGTGTGTGTGATAACACAAATAAAGAGCAGAAGCAATAATCAAAATTGTGCAAATTGTTAATTTTATCACCGGCGATTATTAAGCTCGTTGTACAAGCAAATCTGCAAGTGAATTTTTCAATATGATGGACGTCTTAAACTGGAAGTATCAACGCTAGATCTTATATAGTGTGCTTAAAAATGAATAAGCAAACACCGTCCTAACAGTCCTTGAAGGCCCAACGTAGCGACTGGCCGCCGTGTCATCCTTAGCTCAGCCCTTAGGCGTCACCAGATGCGGATACGAAGGGTGTGAGATCAGCACACCACTCTCTCGTGACCGGTGCTGCTACTTCTCAGTCAAGTAGCTCAGTTGGTCTCACAAGGGCTCGCTGTACCCAGCTTTCCAATGGCACTCGGGAGACCAGGACAGTTTCCCATTGACTTGCTAGCCAAGCCCGACAGCGATTCGACGATGACCAGTGTTACCACTGGGCAAGGCCGTTGGCATATATTCTACTCATTCATATCATTAGTTTGTGGCACCTGGCTCATAACCTGTTAACCAAGTCAATTAGACTTACACTTGCGAGCAGCAATAATGAATATGGGACAAATGGTCCAAGTCATTGCAAATTCGCGTTAATGTGATAGGGCCAAAGCGTTGCTCATTCTGCCGATCATAGTTGGCGTAAGAGAATCGACTAGCATTCAAGGGGACAGTAGTTCCCATACCGGTTACACCATCGGCTTCAGTTTCTTGTGGAATCCCATTTAACACAAATGTTGCGTTAGTTTCTTAATGGCATAGTCGATTTCCTTTCCCGACCTTCCGACAATGCCAGCTATCGGTCTGTCTCTAATAACATCAAAATCGATGGACGTTAAATTCCAATGAAAACTAAAACGACACTTAATTCCTCCCGAAGGCTCAACGGTACCGACCGGCCGCCGTGTCATCCTCAGATCATAGACGCCATTGGATGCGGATACGGAGGGGCATGATGTAGCTCCTCAGTTTGCCTCACAAGGGCTGAGTGCAACCCGCTTCCACCAGCGCTTGGCAGACTGGATAGTCGCCCATTCAAGTGCTAGCCCTGCCCGACAGCGCTTAACTTCGGTAATCCGACGGGAACCACTGCGGAAAGGTCGTTGGCCTAAATTCCAATGATTCTATTTCTTAACGGAAAGCAGACAATAAGGGTCACAGAGTGGGAGTGCAGAACATTTCTACTAAGCTAATCAACATGCCTGAGGTCCTTTATGAAGAGGTAGCCTGACGTCCAGAGGCATACTGTTAATAAATTAGTTTAAAGGGTAGATTCCTTAGAATGTCAAGGAAAACAAAGTTTTATAATTTTCGTGAGACACGGCAGCGAGCATTTAGAATCGGTGCAAATCAGTATCTTGTTGATTACTTTCCATTCACGAGCATAGTCTGTTAAAAACACAAAGCTGTTTGTACGGACGTTTACTACAGCTAAAATGTGTATCTCCCTCGTGCGCTATATTCTATTAATAATCTACTGACGGTATACAAGTATACCAGTCGTTTCCTAATGTAATTTATTCTTGACTGACACTCGTAGAAGGCCTAAGGATACCTGTCATGATACCAGGCTCGTTGATGGTAGCACTCGTTTTTAAAGCTGAAATTTATCATTCCCTGCTCTCAGTGGTAATATGGACATTTTCCATTGAAACATGATTGAAACATGAGATCTTTACTCGGAAGACTCTATTCTGGAGAATGCTGGGAATTCGCCAGTATCCAGTACGTAATTTAGTTGTACATGTTTTACCAATTGATCTTATAGTTCTCAAAATATTTTCGGAAATATGTTCGGTGAACTGTGGTTTCTTTTAGCATCAGCTGTAATTGGTGCGGATGTACTACCCTTCTGTGAAATACGAAAATTTGTTCTTCACCGGGACTCGAACCCGATTCCCACTTATCACGAGTCATCGACTTATCCCCTCGTTTACCCCTGCAGGCCTCCTGGAACAACCCAAACTTCGTAAGTCACGCAGTCTACTTCCGTATATCATAGACTAATCTGTTCATCCCTTAGTGCAATACAAGTGATGTTGCGAGCATTAGGGGATTCCCCGCTCAAGATAAGCGTGAAATCCGGATTCGAGTCCTGGTCTGGGACAGATTTTCATGTGCCACAGAACGGTAGTAACGCCATACCAAAACAGCTGATGTTCGACCAGTTCGCAATTCAGCGGATGTATTTCGGTGAACGTATTGTCGTTCTCAAATAGCCGTACAAATCCGTAAAGCTTAAGTTAAAAGCGCACATTCATGACGCAAGAAGAATGGGACGCATACATCTATGATCATAATTGCTAAGAATTTTAAGCTTGTCGGTACACTACTGGCCATTAAAATTGCTACACCAAGAAGAAATGCAGATGATAAACGGGTATTCATTGGACAAATATACTATACTAAAACTGACATGTGATTATATTTTCACGCAATTTGGGTGCATAGATCCTGACAAATCAGTACTCAGAACAACCACCACTGGCCGTAATAACTGCCTTGATACGCCTGGGCATTGAGTCGAACAGAGCTTTGGTGGCGTGTACAGGTACAGCTGACCATGCAGCGTCAACACGATACCACAGTTCATCAAGAGCAGCGACTGGCGTATTGTTACGAGCCAGTTGCTAGGCCACCATTGACCACACGTTTTCAATTGGTGAGAGATCTGGAGAATGTGCTGGCCAGGGAAGCAGTCGAACATTTTCTGTATCCAGAAAGGGCCGTACGGGACCTGCAACATGCGGTCGTGCATTATCCTGCTGAAATGTAGGGTTTCGCAGGGATCGAATGAAGGGTAGAGCCACGGGTCGTAACACATCTGAAATGTAATGTCCACTGTTCAAAGTTCCGTCAATGCGAAAAAGAGGTGACCGATACATGTAACCATTGGCACCCCATACCATCACGCCGGGTGATACGCCAGTATGGCGATGACGAATACACGCTTCCAAAGTGCGTACACCGCGATGTCGCCAAACACGGATGCGATCATTATGATGCTGTAAACAAAAACTGGATTCATCCGAAAATATGACGTTTTGCCATTCGTGCATCCAGGTTCGTCGTTGAGTGCACCATCGCAGGCGCTCCTGTGTGTGTTGCAGCGTCAAGGGTAACCGCATCCATGGTTTCCGAGCTGATAGTCCATGCTGCTACAAACGTCGTCGAACTGTTCGTGCAGATGGTGGTTGTTTTGCAAACGTCCCCATGTGTTTGCTCAGGGATCGATACGTGGGTGGCTGCACGACCCGTTACAGCCATGCGGATAAGATGCCTGTCATCTCGACTGCTAACAGTCATTAGATATCGACCAACGCGAGCAACGATGTCGCGATACGATAAACCACAATCGCGATAGGCTACAATGCGACCTTTATCGAAGTCGGAAACGTGATGGTACGCATTACTCCTCCTTACACGAGGCAACACAACAACGTTTCACCAGGCAACGCCGGTCAACTGCTGTATGTGTATGACAAATCGGTTGGAAACATTCCTCATGTTTGCACGTTGTAGGTGTTGCCACCGGCGCCAACCTTGTGCGAATGCTCTGAAAAGCTAATCATTTGCATATCACAGCATCTTCTTCCTGTCTCTTAAATTTCGCGTCTGTAGGACGTCATCTTCGTGGTGTAGCAATTTTAATGGCCAGCAGTGTATTTAGAACAGTCCACGAATCTGTATCCCATTCACTATAAGGTTAAATTGACGTGCTATTAAACATATTGAGCATTTTGAGCTATAATTCCTACATTTCTGATTACATCTAAATCGTTATCGTCATTGCTATGTCAGCATCGATATCCCGCAAGCTACCTTTCGGTGTGTGATGAAGTAGTGCTTCATTTGCTACTGTCGCTTCTCCATTTAGTGTTCCCGTGGCGAACAGTGCGTGAGAAGACCTACATGCTCGTAAGTAGTATGTTTATGCTATGGACATCTAAGATCTAGCAAAACAGCCTAAAATATAAAATGTGTAAATATAGAAATGATTTCAGTACGTAGTTTTTATAAAATCATTTCAAGTGCGACTCCATGCCTCGTGAAAACGGCAGTTACTTTGTAACATACTGATGACTTAGTGAGCTAAGCGTTGTTACGCTTCAGGCTATTAGGAGCCAGCAAGGACACGCTAAGACAGAAATGAGGGACAAAGTTCAGAGAACAAGAAGTGGTGGTAGCGTTTAGGTTACCGGAGCTAATTAGCAACCCGAGACCCCTGAAAATGGCAGACGCTCTGTGCAGCTGTCGCAGGTGAGGAGTTTCACTCCAGAGAATTGACTGGTAATTCCATCCACCACCTAGACGCTGTTTTAAGGCGTCAAAGTAGAAGATGGCCACAAAAAAGGCACGTCTTATCGGAGACAGCAGAGTTTTGATGATTGCTCCTCAGAACTGCTGTGCCAGTGGATTTACACGGGTTAGTGTGCTGCTAGCGCAGGCGCTTCTCATAAAAGGACCAGGTGCGGGGCCAAGTCTAGTAAAACACTGTTGGTGCTGGCCGTACAGGAGTCGCACTGACGTTAACCTTTCAGCAGAAGGATGTTGATACCAAATTTTGAGATCGTTAACGTAAAATCAAGAATAATCCCTTCCTAACGAGTAGGAGTAGGGGAGGAATCTAAATGTGGCTGGCCAGGAGCGCCCTGAAGGGGTAGAGCGACTCGCCAGATTGGCCGAAGCTTGTTAAGTGCCGGTGGATTGGTGGGTCGACTATGTTGTTGTCATGGTCTTCAGTCCTGAGACTGGTTTGTAGCAGCTCTCCATGCTACTCTATCCTGTGCAAGCTGCTTCATCCCCAAGTACGTACTGCAGCCTACATCCTTCTGAATCTGCTTAGTGTATTCATCTCTTGGTCTCCCTCTCCGATTTTTACCCTCCACACTGCCCTCCATACTAAATCGGTACCGAGCGAGGTGGCGCAGTGGTTAGCACACTGGACTCGCATTCGGGAGGACGACGGTTCAATCCCGTCTCCAGCCATCCTGATTTAGGTTTTCCGTGATTTCCCTAAATCGTTTCAGGTAAATGCCGGGATGGTTCCTTTGAAAGGGCACGGCCGATTTCCTTCCCAATCCTTCCCTAACCCGAGCTTGCGCTCCGTCCCTAATGACCTCGTTGTCGACGGGACGTTAAACACTGACCACCACCACCACTAAATCGGTGATCCCTTGATGCTTCAGAACATGTCCTACCAACGATCCCTTCTTCTGGTTAAGTTGTGCCACAAACTCCTCTTCTCTCCAATTCTATTCAATAGCTCCTCAATACTTATGCGATATACCCATCTAATCTTCAGCATTCTTCTGTAGCACCACATTTCGAAAGCTTCTATTCTCTTCTTGTCCGAGCTATTTATCGTCCATGTTTCACTTCCATACATGACTACACTTCATACAAATACTCTCAGAAATGGCTTCCTGACACTTAAATCTATACTCGATGTTAACAAATTTCTCTTCTTCAGAAACGCTTTCCTTGCCATTGCCAGTCTACATCTTATATCCTCTCTACTTCGACCATCATCAGTTATTTTGCTGCCCAGATAGCAATACTCATTTACTGCTTTAAGTGTCTCATTTCCTAATCTAATTCCCTCAGCATCATCCGATTTAACTCTACTACAATCCATTATCATCATTTTGTTTTTGTTCATGTTCATCTTATATCCTCTTTTCAAAACACTGTCCATTCCGTTCACCTGCTCTTCCAAGTCCTTTGTTGTCTCTGACAGAATTACAATGTCATCGGCAAACCTCAAAATTTTTATTTCCTCTCCATGGATTTTAATACTTACTCCGAATTTTTCTTTTGGTTCCCTTATTGCTTGCTCAACATACAGATTGAATAACATCGGGGAGACCCCCCAGGGGATCCACAACTCTTTTGTGGATACGTGCGTAGCGAGCACGGGGCCCCGAGCTAATGTGGCCTTCCTTCCTTTCCGGGCTGCATACCTTCCCTTTCCGCATCCTTCCCCTTCCCCTGTCTTCACCCCCCCCCCCCACACCTCTGGCTCTTTCATTCACTTTCTCCCCCTCTGGGAGTATGGTTTGCGCCTACGTCCGGAGACGGACGCTTGTAAATGTACCGCATTCTTCTTCTTCCTTGCTTGTATGTCTTCTTCCTTCCTTTGTCCTTCTCCTTTCCTTACCTCTTCTCTTTACCCTTTTCTCCGCTGCGGCGTTTGAGACCCCGTCTTCTTTCCTTTCCCTTTCTCTTTCTTCCTCCCTGTGCGTGTCTGAAGGCCGACCCACGCACTTCCATGCGTAGCCGGTGACGGGGTAACGCGTAATTCCCCGCCCCGGGTAGACAGGTAGGACACGTACGTACCCCCTGGTAAAGGCCAGGCCCAGGGAGGGGTGATTACCCGAGCTGATACCTTCCGAAAGTGCCGATTGGTCCCTCCGTCCGTTTGTCGGGAGGTGTGACCTGAGGTGTGAACAATCACCTAAGACGGGTGTGCCCTCGGTGAGGGCCCCCACAAGGGAGGAGCGCGCCATCGGAGACGCCGGTAATCATGGGGGATTCTTCCGCAACGGTTTCCTCACCTTCCACTATGTCTGCTCACAAACGTAAGTTCACTGAGTCTCAGCCACAGACGGTTCTTCCATCGTTGCCACAGTTCCTTGTTGTTTCTCGGTCTGACGAAGGTCACGACTTTTCCACGGTCAACCCTTTCATTATTCAGAAAGGTGTCGACGCAATTGCGGGTCCTGTAAAGTCTTGTTCCAGATTACAGAATGGTACCCTGTTGTTAGAAACACACAGTGCCCTCCAGGCTCAAAAATTGCTGCGTACTTCTCTGCTCCACACCTTCCCTGTCCGGGTGGAACCGCACCGTACCTTAAATTCCTCGCGTGGAGTCGTTTATACACGCTCCCTCGATGGATTGTCTGACGAAGAAATTCAGCACTACCTGTCTGACCAGGGCGTCACCGCTGTTCGTCGGGTTATGAAAAGGGTTGACTCGAACATCATTCCAACCCGCACTGTCTTCTTGACATTTGACAAAGTTCAACTCCCATCAAAAATCAAAGCAGGCTATGAGATAATTTCCGTTCGCCCTTATGTCCCAAACCCTACGCGTTGCTATCGATGTCAGCGGTTCAATCACACCAGCCAGTCCTGTTCCAATCCGGCCAAATGTGTTACGTGTGGCAAGGATGCCCATGAGGGTGCTTGTCCACCTCCATCCCCACACTGCATCAACTGTATGGGTGACCACGCTGCTTCCTCTAGAGATTGCCCCGTTTTTAAGGATGAAAAGCTCATCCAGGAAATAAGAGTGAAGGAAAAGGTGTCGACCTTTGCTGCTCGAAAGTTACTCGCCAGTCGACAGCCCACTGTGCCTCAGAAAGGAAAATACAGCACTGTCCTTGCTTCTCCTCGGCCAACAAAGGAGGCGGCCACGCAGACTTGCGACCTCACATTTAGTACCACGGTCGTCAGATCGGCCAGCGCAAAGATCGCCCGTTCAACCTCACCACTTTCGCCTGCCCACTCTATGGCTCACCCTTCGTCGGGTTCTGCTAAATCTCGAGCCCAAAAGTCAGACGCCAAGTCTTCGAAAAAAGAGCATTCTCGTGAAGAGTTTTTACGTACTGCAACTTCACAACCATCGGTTCCTCCTTCATCTAAACATCATACCTCCAAGAAGGCTACGAAGAAACACAGTTCCTCTCCTTCTCCGCCAAGGCGTGTCCCAACTACAGCACCACCTGGCGGAAATCGCCCTCGGCCATCTTCCGTGTCGCCGAGGCGCACTGCTGGTGGCCGGTCAACTGGCCGATCGTTGGTGGCAGGAGCTGCTCCTGACCAACCTATGGATCAGGATCTTCTGCCTTCGACTGAATGCCATTCCATGCTGTCGGTCGCAAGCTCTGAGCAGTCGTTGAGTTGACAGCACCCTTGGTCACGTTTCTCCATTTTCTGTTCACCCTATGTCCATCATCCACTGGAATATCCGCGGCATTCGCGCCAATCGGGATGAATTGTCGATCCTCTTACGATCCTACTCGCCGGTCATCTTCTGTCTTCAGGAAACAAAGCTGCGTCCCCATGACCGCTTTGTTCTCCCTCATTTTCAGTCCGTCCGATATGACCTCCCCTCTGTTGAAGGCACTCCAGCCCATGGAGGACTCATGATTCTGCTCCATGATACTCTCCATTATCACCCAATCCATTTAAACACTTCCTTCTAAGCTGTCGCCGTCCATCTTTCCCTTTCTGGATACACGTTCTCTCTATGTACGGTATACATTCCATCGTCTACACCACTGGCACGAGCTGATCTCCTTCATCTTCTTGATCAGCTTCCACCCCCCTATTTGCTGGTTGGGGACTTCAATGCCCACCACCCGCTTTGGGGATCTCCACATCCTTGTCCACGTGGCTCACTATTGCTAGACGTCTTCCACCAAGCGGATCTAGTCTGCCTCAACACTGGGGTCCCCACGTTTTTGTCTGCCTCCACGGCAAATTTATCTCATTTGGACCTTGCGGTCGGTACTGTTCCGCTAGCCCGGCGCTTCGAATGGTTCGCCCTTGATGATACGCACTCGAGTGACCACTTTCCATGTGTCCTTCGACTGCAGCCTCAACTGCCATATCTGCGCTCGCGACGCTGGAAGTTTGCCCAAGCCGATTGGACACTTTTTTCGTCTCTAGCGACATTCGATGACCGTCGCTTTCCCAGCGTCGACGATGAGGTCACACATTTTACCGACGTTATTCTCACAGCTGCGGAACGTTCAATACCACGCACCTCCGAATTGCCCCGGCGCCCCCCAGTTCCTTGGTGGAACGAGGCATGCCGTGACGCAATACGTGAGCGGCGACGTGCTCTTCGCATTTTCCGTCACCATCCAACTTTGGCCAACTGTATCCGATATAAGCAGCTCCGTGCGCGATGCCGTCGCGTCATCCGCGATAGCAAGAAGGCAAGCTGGCAATTCTTTATTGGCTCATTTAACACCTTCACTCCCTCCTCGGAAGTTTGGAGTCGGCTTCGACGGTTCTCAGGCCCGCCTAGTTTCTCCCCGGTCTCTGGGCTCACTGTCGCGCATGATACCTTAGTGGACCCCGTCGCAATTTCTAACTCATTGGGTCAGCACTTTGCTGAGATTTCGAGCTCTTCAAATTACCCGCCAGCGTTTCTCCCGAAGAAACGTGCAGCGGAAGTGCGACATCTTGCTTTCTCCTCTCAAAATCGCGAAAGCTACAATACTGTTTTCTCCATGCGCGAACTCCAACATGCACTCTCTTCTTCTCGCTCCTCCGCCCCAGGACCGGATGGTATCCATGTCCAAATGTTGCTGCATTTATCAACCCATAGCCTGCGCTACCTCCTTTGCCTTTATAATCGAATTTGGACCGACAGTACCTTCCCCAGACGATGGCGGGAAGCTATTGTCGTTCCCGTTCCGAAACCTGGAAAGGACAAACATCTCCCCTCTAGCTATCGCCCCATTTCTCTCACGAGTAGTGTCTGTAAGGTTTTGGAGCGTATGGTGAATTACCGTTTAGCTTGGTGGCTGGAATCCCGCAGTCTTTTAACACCAGCCCAATGCGGATTCCGACAACATCGTTCTGCCGTTGACCATCTTGTTGCTCTCTCCACTTATATCATGAACAATTTCCTCCGGAAACGCCAAACGGTAGCAATATTTTTTGATCTGGAGAGAGCATACGATACCTGCTGGAGGACAGGCATCCTCCGCACACTGTTCTCTTGGGGCTTTCGAGGCCGGCTGCCCCTTTTTCTTCGCGAATTTATGGCAGAGCGCACATTTAGGGTGCGGGTGAACACTACTCTATCCCGTATTTTCTCCCAAGAAAACGGGGTACCCCAGGGCTCCGTGCTGAGTGTTGTACTGTTTGCCATTGCCATTAATCCAATTATGGATTGTCTCCTTCCTGATGTCTCGGGCTCCCTCTTTGTGGACGATTTTGCGATCTACTACAGCTCTAAACGGACCAGCCTTCTTGAAAGACGTCTTCAAGGATGTCTCGATCGCCTCCACTCGTGGAGCATCGAAACCGGCTTCCGTTTCTCACCCAGTAAGACCGTTTGTGTTAATTTTTGGCGACGTAAGGAGTTTCTTCCGCCCTCCTTACATCTAGGTCCTGTCAACCTTCCGTTCTCCGACGTCGCTAAATTCTTGGGTCTTATGTTTGACAGAAAACTGTGCTGGTCCTCCCACGTTTCCTATCTTTCGGCTCGCTGTCTGCGTTCCCTTAACACCCTCCGTGTCCTGAATGGCACCTCTTGGGGAGCGGACCGAGTGGTCCTTCTCCGCCTCTATCGCGCCTTAGTGCGCTCGAAATTGGATTATGGAAGCATAGTCTACTCCTCTGCTCGGCCGTCTATTCTTCGGCGTCTCGACTCTATCCACCACCGTGGATTACGTTTAGTGTCTGGAGCTTATTACACCAGCCCTGTGGAAAGCCTTTATGCTGAGACTGCTGAACCTCCGCTATCCAATCGGCGGACAGTCCTTCTGAGTCGTTATGCTAGCCATTTGTCTTCCATGCCTGCTAATCCAGCCCATGACCTTTTTTTCGACGCCTCCCTTGATGTCGGGTATGCAGGCCGCTCCTCCTCCCTACTACCCCCGGGAGTCCGCTTCCGTCAACTGCTCCATTCTCTTTCCTTCCGCTTTCCTAAAACCTTCTTGACAACTTGGGGTACAGCACCGCCTTGGCTCCGTCCCCGGATCGACTTGCTCAGAGACCTATGTCAATTTCCCAAGGATGGTGCCCCCACACTTGTTTACCGTCGGGCATTTGCTGCTCTATGTGCACAAATGACGGAAGCCACATTTATTTACACCGATGGCTCGAAAACATCGTTAGGTGTAGGGAGTGCCTATATTGTTGGCGACACCCCAAATCACTTTCGGCTTCCCGACCAGTGTTCGGTTTATACTGCGGAGCTTTACGCTATTCTCCAGGCTGTCCACTACATCCGCCGCCATCAGCGGATACAGTACGTAATCTGCTCAGATTCTCTCAGCTCTCTCCTAAGTCTCCAAGCTCTTTACCCTGTGCACCCTCTGGTCCACCGGATTCAGGACTGTCTGCGCTTGCTCCACCTGGGGGGCGTCTCAGTGGCGTTCCTCTGGCTCCCAGGACACGCTGGTATCTGTGGAAATGAGGCGGCCGATATAGCGGCCAAGGCTGCAGTCCCTCTTCCTCGGCCAGCTATTCAGTCTCTTCCGTTTACCGATCTACGGAGCGGTTTATGTCGCCAAGTTGCTCATTTATGGCATGCGCATTGGTCAACACTTCCCCATAATAAATTGCGGGAAGTGAAAGCCCTTCCTTGCGCATGGACCTCTTCCTCCCGATCGCGTCGTCGGGAGGAGGTAATTTTAGCTAGACTCCGGATAGGGCACTGTCTTTTTAGTCATCGACATCTTTTAAGCGGTGATCCTCCCCCACTCTGTCCCCACTGCTCTCAGCCGTGGACGGTCAGACACCTTTTAATTGAATGCCCCTCTTTTAATCCGTTACGCTCGCAGCAGAAATTTTCATGGAGGCATTTGAGGAAACAGCCCTCCAGTCCGCACCATTACGCCCAAATTGTTGGCTTCGCTATGTCGATGATACTTTCGTCATCTGGCCCCACGGAGAAGAGGAGTTACAGAACTTCCACAAGCACCTTAACCAACAGCATAGGAAAATTCAGTTTACAATGGAAACAGAGAAGAATGGGGTGCTGCCTTTTCTCGACGTGGAAGTTTATCGAAAACCTGATGGTAAACTTGGCCACAAAGTGTACAGGAAACGAACCAATACGGACAGGTACCTTCACGCCTCCTCCCACCATCACCCCACGCAGAAGAAGTCCGCCCTGCACACGCTAACGAAGAGAGCGTACAGGATAAGCGACGAAGAACATCTGAAGACAGAACTTGAACGCCTCAGGTCCATCTTCGGAACTAATGGCTATGGGAAGCAGATGATAGACAGCACCATGTCGACAAGGGAGAAGATTAATAGGGAAGAGGAGAAGGAGGCACAGAGCATTGCTGTGTTACCATATGTACAAGGGGTCACCGAACGTATTGGCAAAATTCTACGAAAAGCCGACATCAAACCAATTTCCCGAAGCAGAAACAAAATATCAGACATGCTCGGTTCTACCAAGGACGCAGTTGACAAACTACACACAGCTGGCGTGTATGAAATTGGTTGTGCGTGTGGATTAGTCTACATAGGTGAGACGGGACGTCCGATTAGCACAAGGCTCTCGGAACATGAAAGATATATCCGCCTGAAACAACACACTAAGTCAGCAGTGGCGGAACACCGAAACAAGTGCGGGAAACCAATATTTTTTCAAGAAGCCCGCGTCCTGGCGAAACAGCCTCTCACTTTCAAAAGAAAGATTAGAGAGGCGATAGAAATAGCCAAAAGACCCGCCAACATGAATAGAGAGGACGGGTACAAGCTTCCGAGGTCTTGGCTGCCTGCAATAGCAGGGCTACGGAGCGGCGGCAGAGCCGTGGCGGCCCATGCAGACACGCGGAGAGCCGCAGTGGTCGCGAGCGCACAGAGCAATGGGACGCCGCAGCCGGCTTCTGGACAGCATGGAAACAGTGTGACGTCACAGCCATCACCTGTTCGCTATTCGTCCGTCTCCTCCAATGGGGTGGATTAATATAAAGACCAATAGAAAACAGCTATTTCAGCCAATGACAGATAATAAAGGAAACACCAATAAAGCATACCTTTCACCCCTCCTCCTCCTCCCTTTACAGCCAATCAAGTAACGACACGGTTTTCTCGTGCAGCTATTTAAGGAATCAAGTGTGTTCATTTAGCAGTTAACGTAAGGCCCTGATGAAGGCTAGCTGCAACGCTGGCCGAAACGTTGGCGCATTTTAAATTATGACGATGCGGTCTGATACCCTGAAGAATTTTATTGAAGATTCTTACTTATTCTTTCCTCACAGTCATACTCTGCACCTCAAGATGCTTCTTTCGAACCCAAACTCGATAAGGTAGAGTCAATTTTGTATGAATTGATGATATGCAAATCTAATAAGTAAATCGCAAGTGCACACCGAGGTTGAAAAAAATCGAGGTTGGCGTACACAACATGATGGCCACAGGAATTTTCGTTCTAAAGAGGAAACCAGCCCGCTGGGAAGACCGTCCCTTCAGAGGGCTAGGTCAACAACATACCTACTTTGGCCAAAGTGACCGCCCAGAGAGAAGACAGCTTTTGTCAGAGTGAAGGGATAACGATCTCCCATGACCGACTTACAAGCAAATTCCACTACATTGTGTGGGAGCGCCCAGAAGACGCATTTTTTCATGGACCAACTGCGTAGTTACGGAGTTCTCACACGACGGTATACAACTTATGGAGATGCTACAGATTTCCGCATTGGTCGACTCAAACGAAACATCATTCTCCCGTTTGTTTGTTTAAGGGCGCTCAACTACTGAGGTGATTAGCGCCCAGTCACCGTTGTTAGAGCACATGGAATCTATTAAAACTCAAGGGGAGGGGGGGACACCAGAAAGACCTGACAAAGATGCAGATAAAATAAGTAAAAAAGTTAGATGTCTCTGGACAAGCCAGTCAAAGTTATAAAACGCAGAACACGAGCAGCTGCTCGAGCGTCATCAGCTAAAATATCAGGTAAAGTAAATGGCAGGGACAGGACAACACGAGATTGACTAAAGCGGGGACACGACAATAAAACATGGCGCACTGTTAATGCCTGACCACAAGGGCACTGCGGGGCTGGGTCACCGGAGAGCAGGTAGCGGTGGCTAAACCGGCAATGCCCAATCTGCAACCTGGTCAGAAGGACCTCCTCTCGCCGAGATGGTCGGGAGGAGGTTGTCCAAGCAGTTGGGAACGGTTTTACTGCCCGGAGCTTGTTTCCTTGGAGGGATGACCAAGCATCCCACGACATCGACACAAGCCTCTTACAAACATCCCCTGTTCCAGAGGTTGCCCCTCAGTCTGCAAGATCCGGGCAGTCGCAGAGGGTGGGCTTACTGGTAGTTGGGAGCTCCAACGGCAGGCGCGTAATGGGGCCCCTTAGGGAAATGGCAGCAAGAGAGGGGAAGAAAACCAATGTGCACTCCGTGTGCATACCGGGGGGAGTCATTCCAGATGTGGAAAGGGTCCTTCCGGATGCCATGAAGGGTACAGGGTGCACCCATCTGCAGGTGGTCGCTCATGTCGGCACCAATGATGTGTGTCGCTATGGATCGGAGGAAATCCTCTCTGGCTTCCGGCGGCTATCTGATTTGGTGAAGACTGCCAGTCTCGCTAGCGGGATGAAAGCAGAGCTCACCATCTGCAGCATCGTCGACAGGACTGACTGCGGACCTTTGGTACAGAGCCGAGTGGAGGGTCTGAATCAGAGGCTGAGACGGTTCTGCGACCGTGTGGGCTGCAGATTCCTCGACTTGCGCCATAGGGTGGTGGGGTTTCGGGTTCCGCTGGATAGGTCAGGAGTCCACTACACGCAACAAGCGGCTACACGGGTAGCAGGGGTTGTGTGGCGTGGGCTGGGCGGTTTTTTAGGTTAGATGGCCTTGGGCAAGTACAGAAAGGGCAACAGCCTCAACGGGTGCGGGGCAAAGTCAGGACATGCGGGGACCAAGCAGCAATCGGTATTGTAATTGTCAACTGTCGAAGCTGCGTTGGTAAAGTACCGGAACTTCAAGCGCTGATAGAAAGCACCGAAGCTGAAATCGTTATAGGTACAGAAAGCTGGCTTAAGCCAGAGATAAATTCTGCCGAAATTTTTACAAAGGTACAGACGGTATTTAGAAAGGATAGACTGCATGCAACCGGTGGTGGAGTGTTCATCGCTGTTAGTAGTAGTTTATCCTGTAGTGAAGTAGAAGTGGATAGTTCCTGTGAATTATTATGGGTGGAGGTTACACTAAACAACCGAACTAGGTTAATAATTGGCTCCTTTTACCGACCTCCCGACTCAGCAGCATTAGTGGCAGAACAACTGAGAGAAAATTTGGAATACATTTCACATAAATTTTCTCAGCATGTTATAGTCTTAGGTGGAGATTTCAATTTACCAGATATAGACTGGGACACTCAGATGTTTAGGACGGGTGGTAGGGACAGAGCATCGAGTGACATTATACTGAGTGCACTATCCGAAAATTACCTCGAGCAATTAAACAGAGAACCGACTCGTGGAGATAACATATTGGACCTACTGATAACAAAGAGACCCGAACTTTTCGAATCTGTATGTACAGAACAGGGAATCAGTGATCATAAGGCCGTTGCAGCATCCCTGAATATGGAAGTTAATAGGAATATAAAAAAAGGGAGGAAGGTTTATCTGTTTAGCAAGAGTAATAGAAGGCAGATTTCAGACTACCTAACAGATCAAAACAAAAATTTCTGTTCCGACACTGACAATGTTGAGTGTTTATGGAAAAAGTTAAAGGCAATCGTAAAATGCGTTTTAGGCAGGTACGTGCCGAGTAAAACTGTGAGGGACGGGAAAAACCCACCGTGGTACAACAACAATGTTAGGAAACTACTGCGAAAGCAAAGAGAGCTCCACTCCAAGTTTAAACGCAGCCAAAACCTCTCAGACAAACAGAAGCTAAACGATGTCAAAGTTAGCGTAAAGAGGGCTATGCGTGAAGCGTTCATTGAATTCGAAAGTAAAATTCTATGTACCGACTTGACAGAAAATCCTAGGAAGTTCTGGTCTTACGTTAAATCAGTAAGTGGCTCGAAACAGCATATCCAGACACTACGGGATGATGATGGCATTGAAACAGAGGATGACACGCGTAAAGCTGAAATACTAAACACCTTTTTCCAAAGCTGTTTCACAGAGGAAGACCGCACTGCAGTTCCTTCTCTAAATCCTCGCACAAACGAAAAAATGGCTGACATCGAAATAAGTGTCCAAGGAATAGAAAAATCAACTGGAATCACTCAATAGAGGAAAGTCCACTGGACCTGACGGGATACCAATTCGATTCTACACAGAGTACGCGAAAGAACTTGCCCCCCTTCTAACAGCCGTGTACCGCAAGTCTCTAGAGGAACGGAGGGTTCCAAATGATTGGAAAAGAGCACAGATAGTCCCAGTCTTCAAGAAGGGTCGTCGAGCAGATGCGCAAAACTATAGACCTATATCTCTTACGTCGATCTCTTGTAGAATTTTAGAACATGTTTTTTGCTCGCGTATCATGTCATTTCTGGAAACCCAGAATCTACTATGTAGGAATCAACATGGATTCCGGAAACAGCGATCGTGTGAGACCCAACTCGCCTTATTTGTTCATGAGACCCAGAAAATATTAGATACAGGCTCCCAGGTAGATGCTATTTTTCTTGACTTCCGGAAGGCGTTCGATACAGTTCCGCACTGTCGCCTGATAAACAAAGTAAGAGCCTACGGAATATCAGACCAGCTATGTGGCTGGATTGAAGAGTTTTTAGCAAACAGAACACAGCATGTTGTTATCAATGGAGAGACGTCTACAGACGTTAAAGTAACCTCTGGCGTGCCACAGGGGAGTGTTATGGGACCATTGCTTTTCACAATATATATAAATGACTTAGTAGATAGTGTCGGAAGTTCCATGCGGCTTTTCGCGGATGATGCTGTAGTATACAGAGAAGTTGCTGCATTAGAAAATTGTAGCGAAATACAGGAAGATCTGCAGCGGATAGGCACTTGGTGCAGGGAGTGGCAACTGACCCTTAACATAGACAAATGTAATGTATTGCGAATACATAGAAAGAAGGATCCTTTATTGTATGATTATATGATAGCGGAACAAACACTGGTAGCAGTTAATTCTGTAAAATATCTGGGAGTATGCGTACAGAACGATTTGAAGTGGAATGATCATATAAAACTAATTGTTGGTAAGGCGGGTACCAGGTTGAGATTCATTGGGAGAGTGCTTAGAAAATGTAGTCCATCAACAAAGGAGGTGGCTTACAAAACACTCGTTCGACCTATACTTGAGTATTGCTCATCAGTGTGGGATCCGTACCAGGTCGGGTTGACGGAGGAGATGGAGAAGATCCAAAGAAGGGCGGCGCGTTTCGTCACTGGGTTATTTGGTAACCGTGATAGCGTTACGGAGATGTTTAATAAACTCAAGTGGCAGACTCTGCAAGAGAGGCGCTCTGCATCGCGGTGTAGCTTGCTCGCCAGGTTTCGAGAGGGTGCGTTTCTGGATGAGGTATCGAATATATTGCTTCCCCCTACTTATACTTCCCGAGGAGATCACGAATGTGAAATTAGAGAGATTAGAGCGCGCACGGAGGCTTTCAGACAGTCGTTCTTCCCGCGAACCATACGCGACTGGAACAGGAAAGGGAGGTAATGACAGTGGCACGTAAAGTGCCCTCCGCCACACACCGTTGGGTGGCTTGCGGAGTATCAATGTAGATGTAGATGTAGAACGTCAGACGATGGCCGAGGCAGGAGGACTGCAGCCTTGGCTGCAGCATCCGCAGCCTCATTCCCGGGCACTCCTACATGTCCGAGAACCCACAGAAAGCTGACAGGAGAACCATTATCAGCGAAAGAATGGAGGGACTGCTGTATCCGTTGAACCAAGGGATGGACCAGATAGGGAGCTCCAAGGCTCTGAAGAGCACTGAGTGAGTCAGAGCAGACTACATACGATGAATGGCGGTGGCGGCGGGCATACTGAACAACCTGATGGAGAGCAAAAAGCTCGGCCGTAAAGCTGGAACATTGGCCGAGGAGCCGGTATCTAAAGGTGGCGGCCCCGACCACAAAGGCACAGCCGACACCATAGTCAGTTTTGGAGCCATCGATGTAAATAAAGGTGTGACCGGCAAGTCGAGCACAAAGTTCGACAAAGCGTGAGCAATACACTGTAGCCGGAGTACCCTCCTTCGGGAGTGAGCTGAGGTCGAGATAAATATGAACCGGAGCCTGGAGCCAAGGTGGTGTCAGGCTCTCACCCTCTACCCTCTCTGAAGGTGGTAGGGAGGGCAAAATCCAATTGTCGAAGCAGACGACGGAAGCGGACGCCGGGGGGCAGCAGGGCAGACACATACAACCCATACTGACGGTCGAGAGAATCGGCGAAGAAGGACTGGTAAGAGGGGTGGTCGGGCATAGACAACAGCCGGCAGGCATAGCGACACAGCAGTACGTCGCGTCGGTAGGTCAATGGTAATTCGGCAGCTTCAGCATAAAGACTCTCGACAGGACTAGTGTAGAAGGCTCCGATCGCAAGACGTAACCCCTGATGGTGGATGGAGTTGAGATGGGGTAAGAGGTATGGCCGAGCAGATGAGTAGACGAAGCTCCCATAATCCAGCTTCGATCGGACTATGGACCGATACAAGCGAAGCAGGACAGTGCGATCCACTCCCCAAGATGAACCACTAAGAACTCTGAGGACATTAAGGGAACGTGTACAACGGGCCGCCAAATAAGAGACATGCGGAGACCAACACAGTTTCCTGTCCAACGTGAGCCCTAGAAACTTAGTTGTTTCCACGAATGGGAGAACAACGGGACCGAGATGTAAGGATGGCGGAAGGAACGCTTTATATCGCCAAAAGTTGATACAAACCGTCTTCTCTTCAGAGAACCGGAAGCCATTTGCCATGCTCCATGAGTATAGGCTGTCTAGACAATGCTGAAGGCAGCGCTCCAGGAGGCATGTTCTCTGGGCACTGCAGTAGATCGCGAAGTCATCGACAAAGAGAGAGCCTGAGACATTAGGTGGAATGCAATGCATAATTGAATTGATCGCGACGGCAAAAACGGCTACGCTCAAGACGGAGCCCTGAGGCACTCTGTTCTCCTGGAGGAAGACATTGGACAATACGGAACCCACACATACCCTAAACTTTCGATCTGTTAAAAAGGAATCAATAAAAAGGGGCAGGCGACCGCGTAGGCCCCACCTGTGCATAGTGCGAAGGATACCTCCTCTCCAACAGGTATCATAAGCCCTCTCCAAATCAAAGAACACGGCTACCGTTTGGCGCCTTCGCAAACAGTTGTTCATGATGAATGTCGACAAGGTCACAAGGTGGTTAACAGCGGAGCGGCGGCGACGAAAGCCGCATTGGACATTGGTAAGTAGCCGTCGAGATTCAAGAATCCAAACTAACCGAGCATGAACCATGTGCTCCATCACCTTACAGACACGGCTTGTAAGAGAAATGGGGCGGTAACTAGAAGGAAGGTGTCTATCCTTCCCGGGTTTGGGTATAGGAACAACGACGGCGTCACGCCAACGCATGGGGACCTGACCTTCGGTCCAGACGCGATTGTAGGTACGAAGAAGGAAGCTTTTGCCCGCCGGAGAAAAGTGTGCCAGCATCTGAACGTGAATGGCATCTGGCCCCAGAGCAGAGGACTGAGACAGTGCAAGCGCACGTTCGAGTTCCCGCATGGTAAAGGGGGTATTATAAGATTCAGCGAGTGGAAGGAAGGTCGCCGAGCCTCTTCTGCCTCTTTCCTGGGAAGGAAGGCAGGGTGGTACTGGGTGGAGCTAGAAACCTCTGCGAAAAACCGGCTGAAGGCGTTGGAGACAGCCACAGGATCAACGAGGACCTCATTACCTGAGGTCAGCCAGGTACCGAGGAGTGGGCCTTAATGCCCGACAGCTGGCGCAGGCCACCCCATACGACAGAACAGGGAGTAAAACTGTTAAAGGAGCTGGTGAAAGAGGCCCAACAAGCTTTTTTGCTGTCTTTGATGACTCTACGGCATTGCGCCCGGAGTCGTTTGTATCCAATACAATTCGCCAACGTAGGATGGTGGCGAAAGGTGCGTAAAGCACGTCGTCGAGCACGGATAGCGTCTCTACAAGCCTCGTTCCACCAGGGGACAGAAACTCGACGTGAAGAAGAGGTAGTACGAGGAATGGAACGTTCGGCAGCATTGATGATAACAGCCGTGAGGTATTCGACCTGACTGTCACAACTGAGAAAATCATGGTCCGGAAAGGTCGCCAGGGAGGAGTAAAGTCCCCAGTCAGCTTTCGGTATGTTCCAGCTCGAAGGACGTGGGGATGGGGTGTGGTGCAGGAGACGAACGACACAGGGGAAGTGGTCGCTCGAATAGGTGTCAGAAAGGACATACCACTCGAACCGACGGGCAAGAGTGGTAGAACAGATCGAGAGGTCCAAGTGGGAGTAGGTATGAGTAGAGTCCGAGAGGAAAGTCGGGGCGCCAGTATTGAGGCAGACAAGATTGAGATGGTTGAAGACATCCGCCAAGAGTGAGCCTCTTCGACAGGATGCAGGAGAGCCCCAAAGGGGATGATGGGCATTGAAGTCGCCAAACAATAAAAACGGCGGGGGAAGCTGAACAATCAGGTGCATCATGTCAGCCCGACTAACAGGGGATGACGATGGAGTGTAGATGGTACAAACTGAAGAAGTAAAAGCAAAAAGAGTAATATGGACAGCTATTGCTTGGAGTGGGGTGGTCAATGTGATGGGATGGTAATAGACATCGTCCCGAACGAGCAACATGACCCCACCATGAGCTGGGATATGGTCCACAGGGGTGAGGTCAAACCGCTCTGAGGTATAGTGGGTAAAGGCAATACGGTCAGTCGGGCGCAACTTGGTTTCCTGGAGACCAAGGACGAGCAGACAGTGCAGGCGGAGGAGCAGTTGTAATTCCTCCCGATTAGATCGAATACCTCTTATGTTCCAGTGTAACAAGGCCATCGCTAGTCAAAAAGAGGGGGAACGAGACGGGGGAAGAGCTGGTCACCTCGACGGCCGCGGAGGGCCAGGTTTCGAGGGAACAACGCTGCAACCGGCGGGAGGCGGATCCTGTTCCATCGAGTCGTCGCCAGCTGTGGCCGCTGTCCCTGGTGGTGTAGGAGGGGCAGCATCATTTGCCGACGAGAGGCCAGCTGAGCACCTGGCAGCAGAGCGTCCCGGCGAAACTGAGGACGGCCGGGAGCAGCGACTCACAGATGGAGTGTCAGACGAAACGCGCCGGGGTGGAGAGGGAGATAGAGACTTTTTCTTAGAGGCCTTCTTGGAAGTGCGAGGAGGCACAGGGATGGTGGGCTGGACCCGAAGAAGGTCCTCACGCGCGGGGTCCGTTTTGGAACACCGGACCTCGGAAGCTGGGGTCCGTACCATTTCCCCAATGGACGCCTGAGAAGAGGATCGCTTCTCAGGCGGCAGGGGGGAGGAGGAGGAGGAGGAGGTGGAAGGGTGGCCCCTGGGGCAGAGGGGGCGGGGGCCACAGGGGAGGAGGATTTGGAAGGGAGGGACTTGGGAGGCGGAGGCAGAGACCCCGGATGGGGGGAGGAGGCGGAGGGGGTACAGGATAGGAGTGAGGATACCGCGGAAGGAGTGGACACAACTGAGGCAAACGTAGTGGTCAACGGCACGGAATGGAGGCGGTCATACTTCTTCCTCGCCTCAGAATAAGAGAGACGATCCAAAGTTTTGAGTTCTTGTATCTTCTTCTCCTTCTGATATGCGGGGCAGCCTGAGGATCTTGGCGAGTAGATGCCAGGACAATTAACGCACCGTGACGACATGTGCCCAAAGCGCACCGGTAGCACATCACCTTTACCTTCTCCGTGAGAACGTCCCACGCGAAGGCGAGGATAAAGGCCCCGGTGTCGATGCGACGGTCTTTGCGGCCGCGCTGGACTCGCCGGACGAAATGCATGCCTCGGCGCTCCAGGTTGGCCCTGAGCTCCTCATCAGATTGCAGCAGGAGGTCCCGATGAAAAATAACCCCCTGCGTCCTATTTAGTGCCAGATGCGGGACAATGGACACTGGGATGTCCCCTAGGCGGTCGCACGCTGGAGCGCCGCCGACTGTGTGGCGGAGGTGGTCTTTATAAGAATGGACCCCAAACGCATCTTGCTGAGAGCCTCGATTTTCCGGAAGATGTCCTCAATGTGCTGAACAAAGAACATGGGCTTGGAGGTGGCGAACGTCCCCCCATCAGTTCGAGAACAGACCAAATAGCAGGGGAAGTACTTCGCCCCAAGCCGGCGGGCCTGTCCTTCCTCCCAGGGAGTGGCCAAGGGGGAAAGGGCAGGAGAACCAGAACCAGAGACAGTACCTTTCCTTTTGAAAGACTCGGCCGCAGAGCGACCTGATACATGTTGACGTTTCATCTGCGAAACGTCCGCCCCGATACCACCCACTCCGACCAGCCGCTCTCCCCACGGGCGCCACCCAGCCTCAGCAAGGGCCACCTGGCAGGATGACCGTTGCCGGGAGTCCTGATGCCCCAAGGAGACAGGCATCTACTCCTTGGCTGACGTAGGGAGGGTGCAGCGCAGGTATCGGCAGTACGATCCCTGTGTTGTCAGGGGGCTACAACCTAGAGGGTACATGACGACCCCACCACAACGGGCTGGCTACTGTGCTGGATTTCTGGTGCCATGGAAAGTCCATCATGATCGTAGGTGCAGATGGGGACGCACTATGGGCGTAACTTGTACAACCCATCAGGCGTTTAGGCCCAATTTGAGGAATAGTGGGTATGGTTACAACTCCGGTACTATGCTGAGTGCCGAGGTCTTATTGCACTGAGGACCAGTGGTACACCACGTAAGGCGTCCTTCCCCAAAAGGCTCGTAGTTCTGTAGAATTTTGAAAAATGGAGGTCAAACCCCAAGGGGGACCATCACATGGAAGGCCGAAACGGTTGAAACTCCTTTTAGTCGCCTCTTACGACAGGCAGGAATACCTCGGGCCTATTCTTACCCCGGACCCGCAGGGGGTATTCTCCCGTTTAAAAGAGCAACGCTGACTGGCAGTATATTCCTGATGCAAAGAGTCAGAGGAGTGAGGGAAAGCAGCGAATGATATATCCTTGCAACATTTCCAGAGAAAGGGACCATTCTGTTGTCACTCTTGGGGCGGGAACACGTAACGAGAGCGAGTGCGCACGTGCTTGTACGCAAAGAGCGAGCAACAAAGTGTCTCTCCTCAGTACTTCACTGGGAGAGCACCTCTGGCGTTAGCGAATTGGAGTGACGCTCTATATTGAGTCGCTCGTGACTAAGTGCTGTTCACTGTGTTGGCCGCCACACTTATTGTGAGGTGTGAACACAGACAGAGTACTAGTTAAACGAATGCGAGCGAGTATTGAGTGGCATCGCAGTGGACTGGTTATCTGACCGGTGTACCACGCCAGTAGTTAGACAAGTGGTGGATAGGAGTCCTTGACTTCATCAAGGCGTAGGGAGAGTTTGATTGACGAACGTCAAGCCAGATTGAAAGATATAGTTGTGTTATTTGTCAGCAGCGAGCGACATAGGCAGCAGTCGTCGCAGCTCATGGTATTGTGCGCTACAGCGTGCGCGAGCCCCATCTGTCCTCCCTAACAGTAGACTCCACTACATTTCTCACGCGACAGTCTTGACCGTACCTAGAAAAGTTATTCAAGTTCTGTACGCGCGGCCGGCCGAAGTGGCCGCGCGGTTCTGGCGCTGCAGTCTGGAGCCGCGAGACCGCTACGGTCGCAGGTTCGAATCCTGCCTTGGGTAGGGATGTGTGTGATGTCCTTAGGTTAGTTAGGTTTAACTAGTTGTAAGTTCTAGGGGACTAATGACCTCAGCAGTTGAGTCCCATAGTGCTCAGAGCCATTTGAACCATTGTTTTGTACGCGCGGCTCTCAGCCTTTCTGTCGAGCAAATAACATTCTTAAAGAAAGGGGAAAAAAGAACCTTTCCATACTTTGTAAAATAATAGCATTCCTATCCATAAGAGGCAATCTACTGTTCCATAAAGAACCCAGAAATTTATTGTTATTTTTTATAAGAGAAAGTTTCACTTGATTTCTCAGAATTTTTTGTAATAATATTTTTCGTTCGTTTAATGTTTCTCTTACACTAACTAGTAATACTCCCGTACCAAAGCATTCCACTAGTTACGTCAGAATATATAGAACGTTTTCGTGTCTTTTCCTTACAGCAGACGACTCCAGAAGATATTTGTTGCTGAATGTTTTTCAAGCAGTTCCTGTTGGTACATTAGGAGCGTCTTTCTGACTTCTGTAGTAGTGTGAGGTGGAAATTCTTTCTTGCAGGAGCCTAAGGGTACTTGTTGGATCAATCAAAAATGGCTCTGAGCACTATGGGACTTAACTGCTGAGGTCATCAGTCCCCTAGAACTTAGAACTACGTAAACGTAACTAACCTAAGGACATCACACACATCCATGCCCGAGGCAGGATTCGAACCTGCGACCGTAGCGGCCGCGCGGCTCCAGACTGTAGCGCCTAGAACCGCTCCGCCACTCCGGCTGGCATGGATCAATCCATTGCGCAACTTGACAGAATAAAACCTACACACACTCCAAATGACCCAAGTTTTATCGAGATATGCTTCTTGGCAGTGATGTATCATTAGAATGGTACTTCCGTCCTTAAGTTTTGTGCACAACTGCAGTTGAAAATCATGCAAAGCTCAGTGATACCAATGGCCCAGAACAGAAACGTCGGCCGTTTTAAATGTTGCGTTCTTTATGGGACACTCATTGTACTCGTATTGCTGTCAGAGAACTAGTGTGCTAAATTCTTTTTACGACACTGTTAATCCAGGTGAAAGCAGATTACAAATGTCTTTTACAAGTCAAATGCAATTTCAGGTGAAGGAAGTCAGACTACTCACCTGCATAATACACTTTCAGGTTCCCAGCTATGACTCAGGATGGTTTCCATTTTACTTAGAGCTACACGACGTTGCCATTCAGCCTGCTGTAGATAATTTTTTGCTACCTGACTATGATCATAGATCAAAACCGGCAGTTAACATTAATTTATTTATCAAGCGCTCTTTGTGGTACGGATATCTGTACCGATAGGTCTGTACCTACAGATTCGAAAATTGCGCAGGTCGCACAAGTGTTTAAGAAGGGTAGTAGGAGTAATCCATCGAACTACAGACCTATATCATTGACGTCGGTTTCCAGTAGGGTTTTGGACCATATACTGTATTCAAACATTATGAATCACCTCGAAGGGAACGATCTATTGATACGTAATCAGCATGGTTTCAGAAATCATCGTTCTTGTGCAACGCAGCTAGCTCTTTATTCGCACGAAGCAATGGCCGCTATCGACAGAGGATCTCAAGTTGATTCCGTATTTCTAGATTTCCGGAAAGCTTTTGACACCGTTCCTCACAAGCGACTTCTAATCAAGCTGCGGGCCTACGAGTAAAACTGAAGTGATATCAGGTGTTCCCCAGGGAAGCGTCCTGGGACCTCTGTTGTTCATTATCTATATAAATGACCTGGATGACAATCTGAGCAGTTCTCTTAGGTTGTTCGCACATGATGCTGTAATTTAACGTCTTCATCCGAAGACCAGTATCAGTTACAAAGCGATTTAGAAAAGATTGCTGTATGGTGTGACTGGTGGCGGTTTACGCTAAATAACGAAAAGTGTGAGGTGATCCACATGAGTTCCAAAAGAAATCTGTTGGAATTCGATTACTCGGTAAATAGTACAATTCTCAACGCTGTCAATTCAATTAAGTACCTGGGTGTTAAAATTACGAACAACTTCAGTTGGAAAGACCACATAGATAATATTGTGGGGAAGGCGAGCCAAAGGTTGCGTTTCATTGGCAGGACACTTAGAAGATGCAACAAGTCCACTAAAGAGACAGCTTACACTACACTCGTTCCTCCTATGTCAGAAAATTGCTGCGCGATGTGGGATCCTGACGAGGTGGGATTGACGGAGGACATCGAAAGGGTGCAGAAAAGGGCAGCTCGTTTTGTATTATGGTGTAATAGGGGAGAGAGTGTGGCAGATATGATACGCGAGTTGGGATGGAAGTAATTAAAGCAAAGACGTTTTTCGTCGCGGCGATATCTATTTACGAAATTTCAGTCACAAACTTTCTCTTCCGAATGCAAAAATATTTTGTTGAGCCCAACCTACATAGGTAGGAATGATCATCAAAATAAAATAAGAGAAATCAGAGCTCGAACAGAAAGGTTTAGGTGTTCGTTTTTCCCGCGCGCTGTTCGGGAGTGAAATGGTAGAGAGACAGTATGATTGTGGTTCGATGAATCCTCTGCCAAGCACTTAAATTTGAATTGCAGAGTAATCATGTTGATGTAGATGTAGATATGCCTGAAACTTGAAATTGTTTTCCTGCCCTGATCTCTAAAAGCAGGATAGAAGGCAATAGACGAATGCGGCCCGAATACCAAGTGCTTGGAAAAATGGCTGCGCGCTATTTGAATTGTCCTGTGTCGTGACACCAACAACTATTCGAGAATTACGACCTCAGTCGCTAGAGCGCAGCCCGCCCTGTAGCGAGGTCAGACATTTAATTACGCGCCCTTCATTTCGGACTGTGGAACATACGAGGAGGGTAGAGGAATCTGGACCGCAAACTCCAAACGGGCGCCGGGTGGTCGAATTGCAGATTGGCGGGCAGAGCGCGATGCGGGGCAATGCGGCGCTTACTAGTCGGGCCCGATCTGCGGAGCGCACTCACAAGTCAAGGGCCATCCGCCACCGCCGGCCATTCTCACCGCAGCGCTGCTGCACTGGCCTCTGATTGGACGCAGCCTCTACGTGGCACAGACGCCGGGGCAGCCATATACGCCCACCAGCTGCCTCCACTGCAGAACTAGTATTGCTGCAGTCCTGCGTCCCATATACCTACTGGCGCTGGTGTGAGACTTAGAGGGGGGATGTCCAAACCGCACAATCTGTCCAACTGATGTTTTTGCTCTTTCCGACTAGTATCAAAAACGAGTTTCGCTGATGACATAGCTACCTTGAATGAGCCAAAGCAAGGAAGAATTGCGAGACATACCGAATGGAATGAACGGTATACTTAGCAAAAAATCATACAGGGTGATTCAAAAGTAGCAGTACACACTTCGTGGGTGTAATGTACACATCGAAATAAGAGTAGAGTAGTAAATAATGTTCTGTCTGGAAATGCTTTATTTCCTAATTATGGTGCAGAATGTCATTTGTGGCAGGCATTACATCATGGGCCAATACAGGTTTTCGGCGTGTCGTTTTCGCCTGTATACCGACTACTGTTGCTTTGTACTACCCCTCTACAGTACTCACTCGATTGTGGCACGAAATTTCTTTGCTTACTCGACTTCGGTGTGGCCTGTCGTAGTCTATGGCGCTGTTGTAGCCTAGTGGCACCAGAAGTACTGCTTACATGCGTTCTGTCGTTATGTAACGTTCCCTGGCAGCACACACACTATTAATAAACTAAAATTTAATTGTACTATATACGCCGCTATGAAGCAATTTGTATATACCGTAATTATTTAACAAAAAATATTATTTAATTTTGTATAAAGGACATTCGTTATTATTGTAATACTTTCTGTAATAATATTCTCGATGTATTCATGATTGTAATATTTCTATACTCATAATGTAATTACGAAATATGTCAATATCTGCGATAAGAAAAATGTAAAATACAGCCGCAGATTGCAAAGAGACATTAACGGTTCAGTGGTATAAATAGGAATACATAGTGTGCATTCTATGTCGTCTTCCTCGAGAGCTGAGAGAGAGAGAGGAACCTGTGACGTAGTAGTTTATGAATGAGTAGACTTCTTTTGTTTGAATCTATCCTTAGCAGCCATTAGAGGAGAAATTACTAACTAATGTAAGTTGAATTATTGTTGTGGTCTAAATACATTATAATTTATCAAAATTGTGTATTACTAATGTAAATTAGCTTGCCCATGTCATTTATAATATTTCTTTAAAGAATTTTCAGCATTTTTAGCGATTATCGTTGGTGTTGCTGGGCTGTGCCGCGACCGAACGATTTGTAGTGGCGGCACATTTGAAAAATTGTTCCACCAAGAAAAATTAACCAAACCCGTACATCGGGAGCAGATAAAATTAGCAGTGAATTACGAAAATATTTTTCTTTTACAGCAATCCTGAGACTGACGGAATTTATTACTGGTTTCACATTTGTGCATTCATAGGCGGACAGTTAACGTTGAAGTTTAACAATCTGTTGGTTCTTTCAATTTCTAAAGCAAATAACTTAAACGTATAGGGAAGTGTGTTTTATCAATGATAATTAAACGTTCAGGTCGGCTTGGCAATATTTAGCCATTTTCTGCTAACAGAGACAGTCTTGTGTTCCATAGCTAACGCCGGGAAATAATTCAGTAAATATTTAAAAAAAAACCACTGCAATTAGAAAATGTGTGCCAAGGCCGAAATACGTAAAAAAATTTAATTTACACAATTTTCAACTAAATGGTCTTAATCAGTTAATATGAATTTATCAGCATGAGAGGGTTGACTAAGTTCACGTAATTTTAAAAGTGCCTAATTCTGTCTAAATGAATTTTTATTACCACACGTAAATAAGGGGTTCTACAACAAAGTTCGTACTGAAAGAGGAAATAACAAAAACAATTTAAAGTAACATTTCAATCCCCCGTACATTTTCAAATCAATATTCATTCATTTTATTTTTATATTTTTATAATTTTTATTTCATTAAAGTTAGTATGTAGACTACAGTCGTGGTGTACTATACCATGACGTACCCAAACGGTGAATACTCGCATATGCACCTCCTTCACGGCGCATTAGAACATAATGCACGAGTAGCAAGATGACGGTATATGGAAATGTTTCCAAACATAAGAGCACCAGACCGAGACTGGACCTTTGACTTTAGCGGGCAAGTGCCCTATCATCTGAGCTACCCCAGCACGACTCACGCCCCGTCCTCACAGCTTTCCTTCTGCCAGTAGCTCGTCTCCTACCTTCCTAAGTGTGGAAGGTAGGAGACGAGGTACTGGCAGAAGTAAAGCTATGAGGACGGGGCGTGAGTCTTGCTTGCGTAACTCAGAGGGCGCCGGCACGGTAGCTCAGCGTGCTTGGTCAGAGGGTTAGCCACCCTCTATAATAAAAAAAACTGAGTTAATAAATCAACAACGAACTTAAAAGGGTGTCTTACGATGGCCGCCCCGATCAGATACAACGAACGAAAACGAATAAAATGAAATTTTAAAAAATAAATAAAAAAAATAAAATAAAATGGTAGAGCACTTGCCCGCGAAAGGTAAAGGTCCCGAGTTCGAGTCTCGGCCCGGAACAAATTTTTAATATGCCAGGAAGTTTCATATCAGCGCATACGCCGCTGCAGAGTAAAAATCTCATTCTGGTTAAGAGTACCAAACCATCACACTTTTACTGCTTTGAACAGGCATTTAAGGAAGTGTTCATTAGTAGTGCGCCACAGTTACGTCTTCCTCAACTGGATAGAGTGGATATTGAGAACATCCTGGAAATGGTAGAAGAAGATGCGACTCCAAGTACCCACTGCAGAACTGTTCCCTCAATTAGCTCTACAGAACCTGCTTCGGAAACACCAATTCCATCCATTTGACGTGCAGATACAGATACTATGATACAGGATTTGGGCTGGACATCATTAAAAGAAAGGCGTTTTTCGTTGCGACGGAATCTTCTCACGAAATTCCAATCACCAATATTTTGTTGACGCCGACCTACAAAGGAAGAAACGATAACCACGGTAAAATAAGGGAAAACAGAGCTCGTACGGAAAGATATAGGTTTCCGTTCTTTCCGCGCGGTATATACGAGATTGGAATAATAGAGAATTGTGAAGGTGGTTCGATGAACCCTCTGCCAGGCACTTAAATGCGATTTGCAGAGTATCCATGTAGATGTAGATATAGAAGGTATAGGAGCTGACACATACAGACTATCCTATCCGTCATACTATAGATCCAGGCTTCTGATCCACTATTCGGTCGCAGGGTACTGTTTACTGACGAGAGCCTATTCACCACTGTGGGTATCGTGGAAGCTCATAACATGCATCTATAGGCGTATGACAATCCTCAAGAAAATGAACATGAACATGAACAGCGTTTTGGAATGAAAATAATGATATAGTGAACAACCAGTTATTCAGACAGCATGTAGTTTCATAGCACCTGCCTGGTAGTGTGTATCGGCAGCTTTTGGATCATCAATTGGGTGCTTTGCTTCATGGTATCCCACTTGATAGACACAGCTTATGGACGACTATGCCCCTGCACATTTCAGTCGGGAGTCAGGAGAGTATCTTAGTGTTATTCATCCTGAGAATAAGTTGTGCAGCACCAGTTGCTAGACCCGCCAGGTCTCCAGATCTTAACCATATAGACTACCACGTATGGGGTCAACTCATGGAGTTCATTTATGGTCTTTCAACTGACAATGTAGCCCAACTACACCAGAGAACAGAAAATGGCTGTGAAATTGTGCAGAATGAGATGAATGGAGCCTGAACCATTCTGACACGTCGACCATGTCACTGTCTTCATCTAGATCGACATCATTCTGAATACGTTCCGGGGTAAATATACACTGCACACTTGTGTCGAATTTCGGTTTGCTTCGTTCAGTGCTAACTGAGTAAAAATAATATTTTGTAGTTTGTGTTGCACTGGTGATCCCTGCTCTGCTGCAAAACTTTGAAATAATGCAATTTCAAACAACACTTTATTTAACACTTTACTCTTATTTTAATGGATACGCTACACCCACTAAGCGTCTACAGTTACTTTTGAATCACCTTGTAGTCTGAGAGAAAAACAAGAGCAAAAATTTTTCCATTCCATTGTAGAGGGTGGTATAGCAACCGATTATGAACTATTTCAGAATAAAAACAGTCTTGGCTGCAAAGCTATTTAACATCAATAACGATTTTCGCCGTTTTGATGCATCATCAGATTCTCTATAAAAACAGGAAACCAATTAATTAGAAACGAATAGAGGAAGAGGCACGGTCCTCTTTAGTACGACAACGCAGGTGAATAAACTAAAAGTAAAAGAAACGCACGCAAAAGTAGCTGGATATATAACTCATCCGTCAGCCTAATAAAAATGGATCCAAATTCTGGTATATAAGACATCCGTCATAAAAACACACAAAATGTACAGTGCGCCCAGTAAAAATATTGCAATGGAAGATGAAGAGCCGGCCAGAGTGGCCGTGCGGATCTAAGCGCTACAGTCTGGAACAGAGCGACCGCTACGGTCGCAGGTTCAAATCCTGCATCGGGCATGGATGTATATGATGTCCTTAGGTTAGTTAGGTTTAATTAGTTTTACATTCTAGGCGACTGATGGCCTCAGAAGTTTAGGCACATAGTGCTCAGAGCCATTTGAAGATGAAGATGCAAACACAGCATTTAGTGCACCAGGAGGTGCCCAGATGGCACGCATGACCGGCGTACGGCATATTTACGAATTACAAAAACTACATAAAACTCATAAATTAAGATCCATATATGCACACCATTGCAGTCACATGAAACCAAAAGTACGTTAAGGTACCCCTACTGAAACAGAAAAAATGGGTAAAATGATGACATGAAAAATAGCGCTTCAAAATATGCTTTTAGACCTCTGTCATATAAAGTAAAATAGCAAAATTTTAAAAAGCATTCACGGTGTATGCATATAAAATTTGAAAAAAGAAGATATCAATGTATCAGGATCGGGAGAGTTGTAAATACTTAGTCATTAAAGTAAAGATATATAAGTTAGAGAATATAAAATGGTTAGGTTACCTACGAAAAAGTAAAGACATTAATAAACTCCCATTGGAACAAATTTCCCTAACTTCCCTGATAGTAAAACCAACAACAGTAATTCTCTCTACATAAAATGCGAGGGGCGCTCAGTAAGTAATGCAGCTCTCAAAAAGTAACGCAACCCTTTCTTCTTCTGAAAGCAGTTTGGTTCTATTCACGATTCCAGAACACCATCTTATTCCCCACATTCTTCAGCACGATCTCCGATCAATGCTACGGCCTTACGCCACCTCACTGTTTGCCATGCCTGTACGCACGCGTGGTACCTCTCCACTAGACGACGTCGGAACCAACGACTTGTTGCATCTAACCCTCCCTTCCTGTGGATTTACTGGGTCAAACAGATGGAAGGAGCGAGACTCAGGCTGCAAGATGGATGAAGAAAATCAGTCCAATAAAGTTTTTTGAACTCCATGTGCGTGCGCAGACTTGTATGAGGTCTTGCATTGTCATACACATCGAGAAGTTCCTTTGCATTTTTATGACGACGAACACTTTGTAGTCGTTTCTTCATTGCAGGAGTCACAGCAGGCCAACACGCGGCAGAGAGGTGTGCGCGGCCTTGTTGCGATGTTGACAGACGCCTCGCTCAACAATTCACCGTGCTTTTGTTCACTGCTAGGACTCCGTAGACATTCTGCAAGTGCCAATGAATATATGAGATTCTCTGGTTCTCTACCAGAAGAAACTCAATGCCAATTCTGCGCTTGGAATTCACCTCAGTTACAGAAGCCGTTTTGAAAGCTACGCACAGAATTAAATTAAGAGAGTATAGTAAAATATGCCACACAACTTTGGTACGAGTACTTTGCTGGTTTAGCCTTTCTGTCCTGGATTGACCTTAGTTCCACGAACATTAATTAGTGTTCTCTGAACTGATGTCCGAAGAAAACTAATCTTCTGCCTTCGTGTACTATTTGGAGAACAGTACCAAACTAACTGTCCTCAAGTAAACCTCTAGTCAGGTAGTGTCTGCGCATACGAGATAATTTGGTTCACTGTTCTGCTCTACTGAAGACAAGCCATTGTCTCTCTATCAGTCACTGTTTCTATCTCACTCTACGACTTGAAGACGAAAACACGACGAAAGTTCTGCAAGAAGTCCCTAGCAGGATATCGGACTGACTTACAGCTTGCAACTGAGAACTTTTGCTCGTGCATGGTTACTCAATCGCTCTTATCTCTTACTGGTGGCGCTGCGGTGGCGTGATCTAGCTGGCAGCGTGATTGGTTTGCGCGCAGCTGTTTTGCTACTGCGGACGGACGTAGACATACTTCTCGTACCAACTGTTGCAAACTCTTCTTGTGTGGTATCTTAGTACACCAAGAACACCACAATACTGAGCAAAGGATATAGATAGAAAAACCGAAAAAGAACAAGAGTAATGATGAGAAGCAGAAATGAAATCATGTATGAACTTAAGATAAAAATGGGGGACTGTAGTGGCGTAGAAAGACAGCCACGCCACTCGGAAGTAGCCGAAAGGCACGCGTTAAGCTCACGCAGATTGGCGTGAGGTCTGGAACAGGACAATGTCTTGAGAATTGCAATAAAGTACGAAAATCTTGTAATACTTAACTTTAATCCACATTTGTAGAACTTCGCTCTTGATGATACATGCTTCACAATGTTAATTATCAAAGCCACGGCGCCTTGCTAGGTCGTAGGCAATGACTTAGCTGAAGGGTATGCTAACTATCGTCTCGGCAAATGAGAGCGTATTGGTCAGTGAACTGTAGCTAGCTACGTCGGCTGTACAACTGGGGCGAGTGCTAGTACGTCTCTCTAGACCTGCCGTGTGGTGGCGCTCGGTCTGCGATCACTGACAGTGGCGACACGCGGGTCCGACGTATACTAATGGACCGCGGCCGATTTAAAGGCTACCACCTAGCAAGTGTGGTGTCTGGCGGTGACACCACAGGGGACCACGAAGCTCGGACGACATAAAAAAGTAGACTAGCACAATCCTTCACTTGATGCAGAAATTTCTGAAAATGTATGTCTAGAGCACAGCAAAGTATGGAAAAGCAGCATAGAATGTGGGGAAACCATGCCACTGACGTCTGTTGCAGCAGCATTTTGGAACATGTACTTGTTCGAATATTAGGAATTACCTTGAAGAAAACTCTGACACAAAGCACGGATTCAGAAAACACAGCTAGCTTTTTTGTCACAAGAAGTAATGAATGGTGCAGACAAGAGATCTTAAGCTGATCCCATATTTCTAGATTTCCATAAGGATGCTGACGCCATTCCTCACAAGACATTTCTAATCACCTTGTGTATCTGTGGAGTAGCACTTCAGTTATGTGACTGGACTGATTTGCTGTCGTAACGGTCACGGTATGTAATAATCGACAGAAACTCATCGAGTAAAACTGAAGTGATGTCCAGTGTTCACCAGGGAAGTCTTATATAACCCTCTGCTGTTCCTAATATACAGTGTGTTTCGAAATTGTTGTTTCAAATTAATGCAGGGGACAGATAACATCAAAACAAATATATTTCGTTAAGGAATACATATTCGCTACAGTCAGCTTGTAATGTTAGGGAACAGCTCATTAGTTTGCTGGCGCAAGCTGTTATGTCGGTGTCGCTGAGTGGGAATGTGTACCGACTGATGTACTCTTTCTACGGGGTCAATCAGTAAACTATTCTCCCAACCAATTTCAGTAACAAGCGACAAGCAATCAGTTATCTTTAAAGGTAATAAGGGAAAGGATTAATTCGCACCAACGCTTCACTTTAATTTTTGCTTTTATTGTCACACCCTTCGGTGCAAACCACAGAACAAGCAACTGAAACAATGAGATAATATTTGCACTCGAAATATTTGCTATATAACTTAGAAATCAATGAACAATAGGAATCAAAAATTATTCCTTTTTAACAAACATTTTTAAGACCATAAACGATAAAGATCAACGGTTAATAAAGTCCCATAAACTTGAGCAAGGATCACCTTTCCAGTCTCTGAATGAAGTCAGCAGGTGACACAGGGGACAATCAGACGTACATTACGTATTACACCATTAAGGACAATCACTCACTAAGAATTATAACCACAAATTAAAGAAGATTCATTTAAAGCAATTAACATCAATACCAAATAATTAAGTCAAATCTCAACAAATGTCTCAAAACTAAATCTTTTAGCTCTATAACAATGTTGGATTGTGGAATACGCCGGATTACCAACAGAGAAGGCTAAATTTTACCAAACAGCAAATACTCAAAACCTAGAACTATCTTAATAGTGTACAATACTTAGGTTATGTAGAACTACTCTAATTCACCTTTCTTGGGCATAACGGTGGAGTAGATAATTAACCTCTTATTTAATTCTACTGGAAAACGGAACGGCAATAGACACTAGGGCAACTCTTACCCCAGCGTGGCTCGGGAAAGAGGATGGCTCCACCAGGAGGAGGAAACATTTACCCGAACTGGAAAGGGAACTCGTCTAACACGAGCCACTAGGTTGAACGAAGACCAGTTGGCGATTTTTAACCACTAACCAAAGCTTGCTGGCCAGCGGATAAAGATTACAGAGACAAAGGTAACTTTTTTTGTGCTCACAAGAACTGAAAACTTCTGCCAATGGGATTCATGCAGAACTACCGCCGTAGTATCAACACGGTAGTTCGGAGCTGAGGAGAGCAAGTCAACAACAGTCTCTACCCAATAGGCCCAACATTCCAGACAGAACGAGCAACCGACATCAGTCGTGGCTAGGCGGATTACCAAATAGAAACCCTAGCACTATTTTAAATATAATTAAATACAGCACTTAAATGCCACGGGCACTAAACTCTAACACTAGAATATATACACAATAATTTCGACTGATATTGTCGAACATTAACATAATCTCTCATTTGAGACTCCATAACATTAATTGGCCTCATTTCTCCGCTAGACAGTACAAGGTTATTTAAAATTTTACAACGTGCTTATCCAAACAGTGACCTACGCCGACCATGGGAAAACATCGGCTTGCTGAAGGTCCACAGCCAAAAAATTTCTTTTTTTTTGTTTTTTGTTTCTTTACGACGCGCGCCTTAAGCCAGCATGGCATTCAAATGCACGATCATGCAGTGGGGCAGTAACACACACGCAAGGCAATTTCCGATCAAAATACTCAAAGCAGAGAAACGTTGCCACACAGTTATTAATAGCTCCCACAACACTGTGAGATTGGCCCCACCAGACGACGACCGTTGCACTAACTAGATGAAAAATTTTACTATCAGTGACGACACAACCTTCTGATGGTTATTGGCAGCCGCAGACGGACTTCATAGCTTCCCCAGTCCATGAACGGAAACCAAACGTTGTCCACAGATTTACGGCTTCTTGTGTCCTCACACCCCGTGTTTTTGGGCCCATCAAGACTTAGCATAGGAGGACAGAGCGTTCCGCTGTAGAACGGTCGTCCTGCGCCAAACATTCGTCTCAGATGACTCCTCCGCCCTCGGCACGCTATCAGCGAGTAAACCAAGGAAAAACAGGGACCGTGGCAAACGACACGGTTCACTGACATTGCTCTCTGAACTGAAGGTCAGCACTGAGGTCTGCTTGCAAACGCACAGATTCATTCGCATGCACAGCCACCGTGTGTCAACAACGTGATTTCCTGGTAAAGTTGTGGTCCACCAAGACTACGGTTCGGTAGTTTTGGTGTACTACATAACCGACGTATTAAATGTTAGGGTTACCGGCAGTATTGGTAACATGAATGATTGTCTAAGAGAGAAAATGGGTGCCGTCGACTCCACATTTTTTTCCTTTTTTTGCACATAATTAGAACCGCACAACATTCAGTACGTCCATTGCGTGTTTTATAGCGTTATGGAAAATAAATTAGACGTTACAAGTAATAAAAATTAGTTGCTCGCATAACGTCTGCGCCTCTATGTAACCAAAGCAATTTCTTTCGATGAAAATACAATTTACACAAACAAATATAAAAAAAAACTGTTGTTATAATTTAATACTCAATAGAACGTTCTTCGTCATGATGAAAGGCTAGAGGTTCCATTTATTATTAATGCATGTGACTGTATTTCTTCATTGGTCTTGGGATCTGCATTGCCCAATCAGTTCGTATAAAGCTTTTGCTAACAGTAACACAGAGTAAGTAAATCACTTGCAGTTACAACACGTTACACGATAACTCCAGTTATGTATCCAGTCCTCAGTCATTCATTCATTCAATGAACCACAAAGAAGATCAAGTAAGACAATTCGGTTTATTTGCTATGTGCACAGACACTCATTTAAGTGGCTCAGAGCAAATTATTTAAAAAACGTTACACTTGGCGATGTAGTTCTAAAAAGATTATTGTCTTTAAAAAAATGTCATACTTGGTGACAGCTCTGACAGTCGTTCCCTTTGTAAAATTTTTGATATTAAAATAGTCACGTATATAATTTCTGTTCTCTCAACCATTATGTAGCGATAATAGTAGTAAGATTTTTTGCCGCAACTCAAATTACAAAATGGTTCAGATGGCTCTGAGCACTATGGGACATAACATCTCAGGTCATCAGTCCCCTAGAACATAAAACTACTTAAACCTAACTAACCTTAGGACATTACACCCATCCGTGCCCGAAGCAGGATTCGCACCTGCGACCGTAGCAGTCGCGCGGTTCCAGACTGAAGCGTCTAGAACCGCATGGCCACCGCGGACGGCCTCAAATTACAAACTTGTACAAAATTTTTCCACAGTTCGTCGGCATTCTTATGCTCCGCCTTGTTTTACACTGATTTGGTTGTTGAATATTTTTGTCTTCGGCTTTGTACTCCGTATTTGATTTACGATGCTGCACAAAAGTGTCAAAGTTTTGGCAGGTAATCTTACAATTAAAGATACCGAGACGGACGATCTTTCGATTATAGACAATTATGTAGAGAATGATAGTAACCACTCTGCCTTGCAGCAGTTGCAAAACACCCCAGAAAATGTGAGTTCCATTTTCCAAAATAATGTATAGTTTACTGACAGTATGATTTCACCAAATTCCCATCTATTCAGATTGTAGATTCCGGCATAGCGAACTACGCTGAGGTAGATATTGCTGACACGCAGGTGTCAGGACAGGACCTTTTACAGTATCAGGCCAATGAACTTCACAGTTCTTGTATAGTCAATCAGAATGGCAATAGCGTGTCAGAGGACACACAGTTGCGAAGTAATCATTCTGTTTTTAAACGTCCGTCAGATTCCATTAGAGGTAATTATACAGATAATACAACACAAGAGACTTCCATGGTTGTTGACGATGTCCCCACAGCATAAATTCCGCAGCTCGTGGTCTCGCGGTCGCGTTCTCGCTTCCCGAGCGCGGGGTCCCGGGTTCGATTCCCGGCGGGGTCATGGATTTTCACCTGCCTCGAGATGACTGGGTGTTTGTGTTGTCCTCATCATTTCATCATCATGATGAAAGTGGCGAGATCAGACTGAGCAAAGGTTCGGAATTTGTATAGGCGCTGATAACCGCGCAGTTGAGCGCCCCACAAACCAAACATTATCATAATTATCATCATCATCATCATCATCATCCACAGCATAAAGCACAACACAGGTTATAACCGACGCATCATTTCTAAGAAATATGGAAGCGATGCTTCAAAATCACATGAGCATGATGGTTAAATAGAATACTCAGTTCAGTGAACAATTTTCCATCATACATAGAAACAAGATGACTTCATCGCTCAGTTAAATGAAAGGTTTACTCAGATCAATTAACAATTTTCCAGCATACGTGATGAGCGTAAATCCTACACAGAAACGACTGATAACCGTTTCAAACAGGTAGATACAGATAGGCCTACTAATGCCACTGAAAATAATTCCGTAGAGCCCGTTACAGACGTTACCACGCCGCAAACCTCATATGCTATTAAAAAACCCATCGACAGCACAGGGCGAAATTACTGAGGGATTAACCATGACCTCTATTAAGCAGCATCAAAACAGAGAGGCCACGGACAAACGGAGTGTGACATCTGCAACAGGTAAGTGCTATGGTGTCTTTCAAACCAACAACGTCGCTGTCAACAATACGGTCGCGTCGGGCCACACAGTGGTACGTCACAGCTTACTTCAAAGCAGTGTAGTGCCTCGCCGACCAAAACAAAACTCTGCCCCACATATATTGAGCCCACCGAGGTCAAAGTTACTGCCTTTTACTCTCAATGCGCAACTGCTTTAACAGCAGTGCACAGATCCTATGAAATTGATCGCCAAGTCATCAGCAACAAATCAGTCCACAATAAAACAACCAGAGTTCAATATAACCAGCACCATACCGTCAAGCATATTTATTTGAAAAAATCGATCGGCAAAACGAATCACATCTACATTCATCTCAAAAATATTATGCCAAGCCAAACACAGAGCTGGATCAATTACACTGCGCTATGTAAATACAACATAGCAGATTATGCCATCACATAAGTTACTTATTATACAGTTTCACTTTCCCAGGCTGCGACGTTACACACGATTTTGACTTCGATACACTGAATTTATGCGTTGTTTTACGTCTTTTGTAGCTATCAACACCTGATTCACATGAACTGAATTTCCATTTCCAACGTATAGCAAAAATGAGAAATTACTGAAATATAAATAAGGTAAGTATAGGGCCAAGAATATGGCTGCATTTATGAATGAAATTGTTTGCACACTTCTTTCAGCAGTAAGAATTTCAGAAGAAAATTTTACAGCATTTATTCTATGAAATTTCTATGTGACCAGCTACTTTATTTACACTACTTATATGCACCAATCTTGACATTTATATTATTTGTTCAGTTCGACGTCTTGCATTCTGAAGACATCGTACTACTACTCTCTCTATATAATACATTTTTCAGCCTGATACACAAAATATTTTGCTGCGTTTCAGGAAATATACTTCGCATTTGTCTTGCAGAAATCGTTATTTGCATTACCAGTAAATCTCAACTTATGTTTATTTTGGTTCTACATGCAGGTCCACACATAAACAATAGAACATACTAGACCTTTTACTTGACATATTTCCCATGCTTATACTGATTCTATTGGTACCTTTTCCAAGCTTCTTTGATTGTTCAGCACTTTATTAGCTGGCGACGTGAAGTTTAGGCCTTGCTCTTTTTTCTGTTTTCATACATATGTGCGCGAAAACAATAACTGAAAGAGACACCTCTTATTTTGACATGTGTCCAGCAGATCACATCCCTTGGATGGCCTGACCGCTGCAAACTGTAATTCAAACATTTCTTCATAATAAGAATTTGTGTCTTTTTGCATATAGCCTCTATAAATCTTATGTTAATTTACTTCTGATAATTTTTTGTGTTTGCTGATACCATGTAATGTGCTATATTTTTATGATGCTATGCTACTCCACTTTGCCGTTGTTACACACTCTATGCAAGATAATATTACTACTGAAACTTATGCTATTGTCTGATGAATTAGTATTACATTTTTTGTAAGGTTAGTTACTCTTTGTATATTATGATGTTCCCATGTTTCATTTATGCTCAGTCTTGTGCTCTATTTTGGTATATATCTATTGTACTTGATGAAGTCACTATTCTACTTGCTTTCACTTGTGTAGATTCAAGAAATCAATGTACCCTTTAACGCATGTCCATTGCATATACTCATTCATTTCATATATTCTGCACAACCAATGTACCAAAGTCTCATTGAATCCAAAATACCCATTATGCTCATAAATAGAAGCACATGAAAATGTGAAATGTGCCACATTAAGGGTGTGCAGGAAATGCACTACATAGAAAGCATGACATAAGCAACTTCTATGGAATACTAAACACAATTGACACCTCTCACACTATTTTCTGCAGACCTTTATAAATATTTTCTTGTTAGTGTACTAGGTAAATTAGGCAGATAGCCTATTAAGATTTAGAATTAAGGATATTTCATATCCTAATTTTGTGTTATGTATAAGAGTATTGTTAGAATATTTATTGAGAGTTCAAGTCCTGAGCTGCACCAATATTTTCGAATAATGATGGGAAGTTCATGTTTAATGAGAGTTCATGCCCTCAGCTGCACTACAATAATGAGGATTATATTGATGTATTGATGATTCTTCTATAATGATATTGTAAGATGTTAATATGTACTTTGTGAACGTTGTGCCCTTGCAAGGAAAATCTGTCTTACCTTGCCACATGATTGGAGATGTTTGTGTGGAACTGTCACAGAAACCTTGCACCTAAAAAACTTGTTTCCCCATTCGGTTTGAGATTGCATATAATACTACCTTCTTCAGTTAGCATGGATGACCGCCTTTTTTCCAGGTTAATAATCACATTTCCAGGTTCCACTGTTTCCACAGTTCATCCTCATCTCTGCTTACTATTTGTCTCATGGTTTACTGTGATATGTTACATTTACCTAGTCAGTAAGCTACATAGCACTTAGTACCTATGTTTTTAAGCTTGTGTATACTACAATCAAATATTTCATTTGCTTTGGCCATACTAGTTCTTGACTCAAGATGAATGACGACTGACAGTTAATCATTTTCTTTACAGATAAAGTGCACTGCCCTTCTCATTCACTCCCATAATATTCCCTGTAAAAAAGCGGACTGTTAGAGGTATAGGTCATTTAATAGATTGAAATTTACGAAGCCCTGAGGGTGCCATACAACCAATAAATATTGTGTCTTTACTAATGCAATGCCTTACATTGATTTCATGATGCTATTTGTCTAGCATGTACTCATACAGGCCATACAGAGCCATACTTTTATATAATGCTACTATTTATGCACTTTGTTCTTTTAAAAGCAATATTGAGTTACACATTGTCATTATGAAGTATGCATAGGCCTCTGAGTGCCATATAAAGTTATAGGTGATGATATTTTATCATGCATCCTAAGATTTGATGTTCATGCTATGAAAGACTATGGCACTTTGAGCTACAAAGGTGACTTCTGTAACATTTTTAGCTATTAAGGTCAGTATTTATTTCATATACTAGGCCACTTTCAGCATCTGATTGATATATTCTGTTCACTGTTTTTACATATTAAGATTTGCATGTACTCTAAGTACAAGGCCACCTGGAGCCATTCAATTCTTGATTTTACTGTTTGGTATTCTTAAGTAATTACGTCACAATATTGCATATACAAGGCCACTGAGTGCCACAGTGTAAAGTTATGAGCCAGGTATGTACTCTGACATGTTGGGTTATTCTTTGTCTAATTGTCAGTCTGATACCACTCTTATTGATTTCGTCTTATTCAGAGTTCACTTTCAATTTTGCCTGTTCACTCTCATGTAAAGCATTGTTGCGTCATCTAGATTGTAATTTCATTAGGATACTGAACTTCTTCTGATCAGATAGTTTACTCGATGTCGGCATAGGCAGAAATGGTCATGTTCCACTACCTTACGTTTTCTACTCATTCATACAGTCCCTTCTCTGGTCTTCTACCTCTGTTCATGGTATTGGAGCAATTTATTGGTGGCATTCATATATCAACATAAATGACAAAATGCGTCTTTTAGATCTCAGAAGAATCTCCAGTATGAAGAACAGTGATGATGCAGATCATCACATTATTGATATTATGATGATCGCCAATTATGGTTTTTGATAACTTGTTGCTGAGTACCTATATTGTCTCTGCACACGACTGAAGCAAATACTATGGTGTTCAGATGTCTTGGTACACTGAATGCCATCCACATTGGTCACTATTCACTTGATAAAACTGCACAAAACAAAAAGAAGTGGACTTTACGATGCAGTCACTTCAACATGCTCATAGGCTTCAGCTATGACTCTTCCTTTCCCTTGCCCTATCCCATAGCGTTATCTTGATAACTAGGATTGTGTACTCATTTTGCTTTACATTATTTATTTGTTATCAACCCTGTTTATGAGACAATTTACTGATATCAGAACCAGATTATGATTAACACAAGTGCAGCTGAGCACTCTCAATTCTTTCAGGTTTAATGATGTTACACAGTTAGAATTTTTTGTACAATGATGACATGTTACTTTATGATGATCCTTAAGTCTAAACTGTGATGGTTCTATACTACTCAAGACTTCTATTTATCAGTAATGAGAAAAATTTACCACACATTTGTTGTGTGAGGTACTTCTAAATATGTGCCAAATTTCTTAAATCCTGCTGGAGGGTTGTGAAAGGAATCTGCTGGGGTATACTTGTATGTAGCACCCGAATAAGATAATAAAACTAATAATGTAAACCAAGAATGAAACTATTATATGATAAATGTTGTATGTCTCTGACAGGCTCTATAAAGCTGTTCACTGACTGACTACAACAGAAGAACCAGACACTGCTTCTGGTTTGCGAGTGTATGTTGCAGTAAGACAGCACTTGGCTCACAGCAGTGGATAGTTGACTGTGACAGAAAGACGATGGAGTAGGCAGTTTTTGTGGTGTGTTCTGTGAAGCCACTAAGTGTTAGATTATAATGTAGGAATTATGGGCACATGTATTATTGGAAATAGAAATGTGGAAGAAAAAGTCTTCTCCCATGCAGGGTAAATATGTTAAATATTTATGACTCTTGTTTATCCAGCGTGTTAGTGTAAATGAGTTGGCTGACAATTTGTAATTGTTGAGTAACCCCAGAATCTATGTAAACTGATTTAATGGAAAGGCTGCTTAGATATTTCCCTTTTCTAATGTTTCTAAGATTGGTTGACTCAGGTATATGTAATTATGCTTTCATAGTGAGGTTAGGTAATACTTGCTGTATACATCTCATTGTTCATGAACCAATTAGTAAAAAGAATGTAATTTTTCTGAGTAGTGTAATTACAATTGTCAGCTGTTTTGAAAGGCCATACTAAACTTGGTATACAATTTCACTAAGAAGTCAGTGTTAGTAATTCACCACAATCAGTATCGCCTCTCTGTCCAGGTCATATGTTTTCAAAGACGTTCAACTTTTCTTAACTTTTTCATTTATCAGCGAAAAGAATTTCAAGAACATTTAAAAGTATTATGGCCAACATCACACTCTACTGAGCCTGCAGCTCGCATATTTTTTTTTTCATGTGACCACAATATATCGCTTTCCACCATTGCTGCTTTAGATGTAAGACAGTTTAATTTATTTGTTATGTGCACAGGGACCCAAGTTAACAGTTTTCAACAGCACCAGGGGATTCAATGCCTAAGCGGCTGAATGTATAGACAGTTTAATTTATTTGCTATATGCAGAGGCACTCAGTTAAGTATCTCAAATAATATTTTAAAGAGACTTACAATCTTTATAATAAAAATGCCCTTCTGTAAAATTTGTAACAACGTTTGTTACTTCTGTTTGTTTGTATTAGGTTCGAATGATAGGTTAAACTCGAAACACATGACAGTTTATGAACAAATTCAGAACATCCCAGCGACTTTTTTTAGACAAAAATATAGCTGTTGTAAATTCTTTCCGTAATTACATTCTTAATGGTTGCATTCCTTTACAAGGATTTGGAATCTGATTTAGTACTTTAACCTTGTTACATCAGCATCAGTTGAGGCATCCTCCAAGAACTACATTCAGACCTGATAAAATTAACATTGAAGCTAAGATTTCTCAGATAATTAATTTCAGTGAGGTCTGGCAACGTTTAAGCGATTCAGTTAATTTATTAGCCAGAGTACAAAGCTAGTTAATATGACACAACCCCACGAGCATATATTCATAAAAGAGAAAAGACCTCAATGTGATATGGAAATGTGTTGGTATCCCGCAGTCAAATATCGACATTGGCGAGTACACGGACCGTATTCATGTAACGTCTGAATACCTCACTGTGACTGACTTCTTCTTGTTATTTCAGGAGAAAAATGTATTTGCTTAGAAATAATAATCTCGTGGTTGAAGCTCTTCTTTTCCATGTTTTCTTCAACAATACGTTTGTTTTTGGAAAGAGTCCGCCCTTTAGCAAAACACAATTTTCTTTTTTAACTCAAACATGTTTCACTGCAGTTGCAGCATCTTCAGTGGGCTTTTTATTTTTCGTCTTATTACCACATAGTGTGGTTTTCCTGATGCGGAACAAAACAGTCACTGTAGAAACACAACACATCAGAAGAACCACACCATGTGGTAAAAAGATGAAAAATAAAAGCCCACTGAAGATGCTGCAATTGCAGTGAAACGTGTTTGGGTTAAAAAACAAAATTGTTTTGCTAAAGGCGGACCCTACCCAAAAGCATACGTACTGCTTAGAAATGTTACTTCTGGAAGTCATAGTGGCAATAATTATTTTAAAGTATGTGATATTTCAGAACCATATCAGGTGCTAATGAAAAAATCTTTATTAATTTATGTTTCAACTGCTTGATTGCTTTAGTTACACAAAATTGCTTACAGCACTCTGTATGGCAAAGTTCTGACTGTAGTGTCAGGGGGAAAGAAAAAAGAAAAACACCTGCGTTTCCAATGTTAGCAGTAAATTGCAGTTTACAATCAATAGCAAGATGTACAGTGTGACTGAGATGTATTACTGTGGTTAATTTTTACACACAGTCATCAGATTCCATTTTCTGTGTACCCTGAACCCTTTATACTGAACCATCATCAGATATTGACTGTTCTGAAATATGTCTCTTTTTTTTAATATCTCCAAACTATGTAAAGCCACGTACACAAAGTATGTTGCAGTAGTTATTATTATTAAAGGCATAAAAATTGCTCTGCAAAAAGATTAATCACGTTTCAAAGAAAACACTACACTTTTTCAGACAGAGACCTCCTATACCAAGAGAATTCACCCTGATTGCCTGCCAATTCCAAATAAACTGAGAACCTGGGGATACACAAAGAAACCGAGGCAATGGCGACGACTGAAGCAGGAACGACATAATAAGCAGACTAGCACATGTAAAACGAGCATTCACTTCCAAGAGAAGTGCACTAGTATCAAACATCGGCCTAAATTTACTGATGAAGTTTCTATAGGTTCGAAGCAGTGTATTGTATGGCACTGAGACGTAGACTGTGGGAAAACATGAACAGAGGAGAACAGACACACTTGAGATGTGATGCTTCAGAAGGACGTCCAAATTAGGCGGACTGGAATGAAATGAAGTTCTCTCTGTAGAATCGACGAGGAGAGAGACATGTGGGAAATAAGTGACAAGAAAAAGGGACAAGAAGAAGGGACAGGATGAAAGGAATTGTGTTGAGATACCAAGACAGTATTCCCTCGGCACTAGAGGAAAATGTAGAGGGTAAAAACTGTTCGGGAAGGCAGCGGTAGCAGCAATATACCCGAACGTCAGGTGTACGTACGATTCCGATGTCTGAGTGTACTGACATCGATTAAAAGTTAACCAAGGTAAATTCGTAATTTAATCCAGCTTAACGCATAAATTCCGGTTCATAGACACTGTTAAAATTTAAACTAGGGAGATGACCGAAGTTAAATTTGACCTTGGCTCACATTTTTTTTTTTTTTTTTTCGCGAAGATGATCCGTTTTCTACAAGCGTACAGTATTAAGATGGCGGAGGGTTTCGATGTACTGAGACAGACTCAAGGCATCGTACACCATAAACTACTCGTAAGATGAACCCAAAAAGTTTATTAATCTATGAGTAGAAGTTATGAATTAAACTATGAGTCGACATGTGACCGGCCGGCCGGAGTGGCCGTGCGGTTCTAGTCGCTACAGTCTGGAGCCGAGCGACCGCTACGGTCGCAGGTTCGAATCCTGCCTCGGGCATGGATGTGTGTTTTTGTCCTTAGGTTAGTTAGGTTTAATTAGTTCTAAGTTCTAGGCGACTGATGACCTCAGAAGTTAAGTCGCATAGTGCTCAGAGCCATTTTTGACATGTGAGCAAACTGCCTGTTTCTGTAACGATGGGAAAACATGACTGTTGGAATTATGGAATTTTTTATACTTATGGTGTGAGAAATTCAAAGCTCAAATATACCTCTGCCAAAACAGTTTGACGTAATTCTCAGAAATTCTCGAGTAAATCGACGTCCAAGTTTAATATGCTAAAATGAAATAGATTTATTTGGAGAATCAATGTGGCTCAGTTGTAGTGTGCTTGCTCGGTGTGTGTGTGTGTGTGTGTGTGTGTGTGTGTGTGTGTGTGTGGGTGGGTGGGTGGGAGTGTTTGTGAGGGATGGCGGTGCCTGGGTACGATTTCATGGAGTTTCAAATTTTGAAACATAGGTGCAAGCTCAGTGAGAATTTACATGAAGCGTAAAATACAAAAATATAGAAAACAAATTTAATTTATAGTTTTTTATTATGTGTTCTTGATTAACAATCTTTAGAAAAGATCTATTATTAAGAATTTTGGTTTTTGAAATGGAAAATCGATTTTTGTATGCGATATTTAGTTAGAAATAAAAAGTCGTAATTTTCCATAAAAATTTTTTAATCAGTATATATTTGTTCATTAAATATTTGAACGAGATAGGTACTCTCGTTGAATGGAAAAAGAACGAAAAAAATAATGACAGAAACTGTACATTTTCTTTCAAGAACATGCCGAGGAGTCAAGCAGTATATTGCTATCTCCTACGTATATCTCGCGAAGGGACCATGAGGATAAAATGAGAGAGATTAGAGCCGGCACAGAGGCATACCGACAATCGTTCTTTCCACGAACAATATGAGATGCTCAAGGTACCCTCCGCCATACACCGTCAGGTGACTTGCGGAGTGTGGATGTAGATGTAGATGTAGATACTGCAGCTGTCAGTTCTTATGTTCAATTACCGGCGCATTTGCACCGACCAGTACGAGAAGTATGAGAATCCGTTTCATATATCGAAAAAATTTGATTTCTTCTTTGAGATTAAAAGGGTATCACTGCAGAAGAATTCTTGGCGGGCGACAACATATCAGTTAACAGACTGCTTAAAAAAAATACAGTATTGCAGGGTTTCAGGCGATTGGTGGTGCCACTATAGATTATTAGGTATATTGCAAACAGTCGCTACAGCGTCACCGTCGTGAAACAAATGATACTCCCATCATCTGTAACGAACAGCGTTGCTTTTGTTGTAGATTACTGTAGAAAGTGTAAAGCAAACCATTTAGGAAGTGTAAAGCAAACTTCCCACACTTTTGATACGCCTCTTTTTCGCTCCTTTCAGAACGAGAAAGAAACAAAAGAAAAAAACTCCGACTTCAGTAACCGTATCCCGAATGGCACATCCAGCGAGCATATAAAAAATAAAAGGGACTGCAGCCTTGACGGGCAATGTTTTGAAATATCGTTTTTCACGTCTGCTTTGGCGCCGCTGTAGCTTCGGCCCTACTCCGCCCCTTACTCCCTCCGCCGGCACGCCCTGCGCGGCTGCCCGCTCCCCGCGTCGGCCTTTCAGCGTACGCACAAAGAAGGAATCAATCAGAAAGGCTTTTGTGGCGAGCAGGCATATGGCGGTGTCCACTTCCAATACCCCACCCTCACCCCTCAACTCCGTCAAACCCTCTCCACTCCCCATCCCGCACTCTTCTCCTCCTGCCGCTCCTGCCTCTCCCCTTCATCGTCGTCATACTCCAGTCGGGCTTTTCGGCTGTTGGGAAATTTAATTTCAGCTGCTTTCCGCCCGCATCTGACAGGTCGGTACGTAACGAGTTTTGCGTCGTACAAACTGACGCACAGGAACGACATAGATGGCAGAGCATGGGCAGTTGCGAACAAAATATTTTCCGCGCCGCCATGGAGATGGCGTCGTTGACCCCCACCCCCCACCCCCCTTCACCCTTTATGGCCTAAACAGATGCGATACGCCTTCTCAGACAACAAAGACGCGAACTGCCTTTACACAGGATGATTCAACAGGCCCTGCCTATGCAACTCATGACACCTTTAAAAATCACATAGGAGATTTTCATATTCTATCACTAGCTGCGCACAAACTATTAGTCCTACAGAAAGAATTAACAGAATCTTTTTGTTGTTGTTGTTGTGGTCTTCAGTCCTGAGACTGGTTTGATGCAGCTCTCCAAGCTTCTCTATCATGTGCAAGCTGCTTCATCTCCCAGTACCTACTGCAACCTACATCCTTCTGAATCTGCTTAGTGTATTCATCTCTTGGTCTCCCTCTACGATTTTTACCCTCCACGCTGCCCTCCAATGCTAAATTTGTGATCCCTTGATGCCTCAAAACATGTCCTACCAACCGATCCCTTCTTCTAGTCAAGTTGTGCCACAAACTTCTCTTCCCCCCCAATCCTATTCAGTACCTCCTCATTAGTTACGTGAACTACCCACCTTATCTTCAGCATTCTTCTGTAGCACCCCATTTCGAAAGCTTCTATTCTCTTCTTGTCCAAACTAGTTATCGTCCATGTTTCACTTCCATACATGGCTACACTCCATACAAATACATTCAGAAACGACTTCCTGACACTTAAATCTATACTCGATGTTAACAAATTTCTCTTCTTCAGAAACGATTTCCTTGCCATTGCCAGTCTACATTTTATATCCTCTCTACTTCGACCATCATCAGTTATTTTATTCCCTAGATAGCAAAACTCCTTTACTACTTTAAGTGTCTCATTTCCTAATCTAATTCCCTCAGCATCACCAGATTTAATTCGACTACATTCCATTATCCTCGTTTTGCTTTTGTTGATGTTCATGTTATATCCTCCTTTCAAGACACTGTCCATTCCGTTCAACAGTTCTTCCAAGTCCTTTGCTGTCTCTGATAGAATTACAATGTCATCGGCAAACCTCAAAGTTTTTACTTCTTCTCCATGAATTTTAATACCTACTCCGAATTTTTCTTTTGTTTCCTTTACTGCTTGCTCAATATACAGATTGAATAACATCGGGGAGAGGCTACAACCCTGTCTCACTCCTTTCCCAACCACTGCTTCCCTTTCACGCCCCTCGACTCTTATAACTGCCCTCTGGTTTCTGTACAAATTGTAAATAGCCTTCCGCTCCCTGTATTTTACCCCTGCCACCTTCAGAATTTGAAAGAGAGTATTCCAGTTGACATTGTCAAAATGCTTTCTCTAAGTCGACAAATGCTAGAAACGTAGGTTTGCCTTTTCTTAATCTTTCTTCTAAGATAAGTCGTAAGGTTAGTATTGCCTCACGTGTTCCAACATTTCTACGGAATCCAAACTGATCTTCGCCGAGGTCCGCTTCTACCAGTTTTCCATTCGTCTGTAAAGAATTCGCGTTAGTATTTTGCAACTGTGACTTATTAAACTGATAGTTCGGTAATTTTCACATCTGTCAACACCTGCTTTCTTTGGGATTGGAATTATTATATTTTTCTTGAAGCCTGAGGGTATTTCGCCTGTCTCATATTTTGCTCACCAGAAGGTAGAGTTTTGTCATGACTGGCTCTCCCAAGGCCATCAGTAGTTCCAATGGAATGTTGTCTACTCCCGGGGCCTTGTTTCGACTCAGGTCTTTCAGTGCTCTGTCAAACTCTTCACGCAGTATCTTATCTCCCATTTCGTCTTCATCTACATCATCTTCCATTTCCATAATGTTGTCTTTTTATAGGATATTAAATGTGGTTTTCGCTAGAAGCCGTAGTTTCCGTATTCGTCAAAAAGAAACGTACAGGAGTTACCTTCAAACGCATCTTTCTTGAACAGATCGAGAATTGTGGCCTCCAGCGAAAATGTATCCCCGTAAAAAATTTAACTGCATTAAATTTCCTGCGAAAATATTTACAGGGTGCCGCACGAAATGTGTTACTATTGTTTCTTCCACAATTTACGACGCACATTAGATATCCCGCTCGGATCTCTACAGCAGTACCAGCAGAGCTTGGAAAAACAAATGAGATAGGAAATGTGTAATTCACGATACTGCCGCTAGGAGACTAGTAAGCAGCAATGGCTGACAATGGAAGACTGACGACACAGCAACTATCGGCAATTGTGTTACTTTTTCATGAAACGAAAAGCCTTGTTGTGACTCAGAGGCGTTTTTGACAACAGTTTAACAAACGATGCGTCCCTTGCAAGAAAGCCATCCTCAGGTTGTGCGATAAATTTGTACAGGAAGGAACAGTAATTGAAGCGAAGCGACCTTGGCCTAAGCCTGTTTGTTCGCCGGAGAATATTGAAGCTGTACGAGTTGCTGTACAGAGAAGTCCTGAGAAATTGTGTAGAAAGGCAGCAGTGCAACTGGGAATATCCAGACCCTCCGTTCAGCGCATTCTTAAAAGTGACCTCCGTATGTACCCATACAAGATACCTATGTACAGAAGCTCACTGAAGAACACAAGCAGCAGAGACTACTGTTTGCTCAGTGGGCGGAGGATAGGGAAGAAACATTCAACAACGTTTCGATTTCAGACGAGACGCATTTAATTTAGACGGTGTGGTTAACAAACAAAATGTACGCTTTTGGCCCACTGAAAACCCACAAGTGCTTCATGAACGACAACATTATGCTACGAGGATTACAGTGTGGGCAGCAAATTTCAGTCACGGACTTATTGGACCCTTTTTCTTTGAAGAAACTGTGAACAGCGAGCGTTATTTGAGCATGCTTCGCAATGGCTTAATTCTGCAGCCTCTTGCTACTGCCTTGCCCTTCAACACGCAGTGGTTCATGCAAGATGGAGCAAGGCCACATACCGCAAACACTGTCTTGGAGTTTTTACACGAGCATTTCGACATGCGGATCATTTCACTCAGATTTCCAGGTCGCTTCAATGACGGACAAATTTGGCCCCCCAATAGTGCAGACCTCAATCCATGTGACTTTTTTCTTTGGGGGTACGTAAAGGAAAAAAAATTCCCGAAATGTCCACCTGATTTAATGGAGCTCAGAAGACTTATTCTTCAAGCTTGCAGTGAAATTACGAAAGACATGTGCCGTAGGGTAATCACGAACTTCAGTGTTCGTTTGAAGGAAGTTAGGAAACGAAATGGTAGACATATTGAGCATGTGCTGAGTTAGAACAAATCTCCATGGACGGCTCTTCATTGTAGTATATGTTCCCTTCAAATTGTATTGACAATAAAGTTTATATTCAAAAACAAAATGGTAACACGAAACTTCCTGGCAGATTAAAACTGTGTGGCCGACCGAGACTCGAACTTGGGACCTTTGCGTTTCGCGGGCAAGTGCTCTTTACCTTAGTGCATTATAACATGAACTCTCATACTGTCTCAGTTCGTCTGTATAAAGCAGGCAAATATCCTTGCCCGCGAAAGGCAAAGGTCCCAAGTTCGAGTCTCGGTCGGGCACACAGTTTTAATCTGCCAAGAAGTTTCATATCAGCGCACACTCCGCTGCAGAGTGAAAATCTCATTCTGGAAAATGGTAACACATTTCGTGCGCCACCCCTGTAGCTCATTTTTTCGGTAGGACTAACAGTCTGCGCATAGTGAGCGAGAGATTGTGGAAACCTCGACCGTGGGTTTTGAAGGCGTTGGTGTTTGCATAAAAGCTATAGGAAGAAGCAGGAGAATCTCCTTGTGTAATGCTAGTTAAACAGTGTTCGCTAATAATCTAGAAAGTTCGCATGAAGAAATATGTTGAGGGGTGTTAGGGTACATTGAAGATTCTAATCAGAAGGATATTTGCCTGCTTTATACAGACGAACTGAGACAGTATGAGAGTTCATGTTATAATGCACTGAGGTAAAGCATATACAATGATCTTAGTTCTGAAACTGCTTGAAAGCAAAGTAGGTATGCAACCACATTTTGTGCAGGTCAACGAAAGAGAGGCCATGTGCAGAAGAATTATCTTTCTACGTCTCTAAACGCTTTCACGGAACTGAAAAGAAGCTCCTAAACTCTTGCAAATACTCCAGTTCCAGGTCAACCGTCTATAAACACGACAGACGACATCTACGAAATGTGATAAATAGTCACACAAGAAAGGAGACTATTTGTGAAAATGACGCTATAGGGATAGTTTTCTAGCAGGGGCTTTTTTAAAGACATCATTAAAAATATTTCAGTTATTCCATTTATGCGAGGCATGTCCGGAAAGTAATTACCGTTTTGGAAAGAAACACATTAAACATTTTTTTCCGAACCAGAATTTATTTTTACAAGAAAAGGCATTTCTTAAACTATTTGTTAAATTGTTGCCACCATTGTTCAGACATCTGTCATAGCGAGAAACCAATTTTTCTGAGGCTTCTTCATAGAAAGGTGCCGCCACTGAAGACAACCAATGCTGAGGGCCGTTTCTTGTGTCATCGTCGCTGTCAAAATGCCTTCCTCCAAAACTGCGCTTCCAGTTCAAGAACGAGGTGCGAGATCAGGGCTGTACGACGGGTGATCAAACTGCTCCCAATCGAACAAGTGAATAAGGTTTAGAACGGCTCCAGCAGAATTGGGGCTTGCGTTGACATGAAGCTACATACACTACTGGCCATTAAAACAGCTACACCGAGAAGAAGTACAGATGATTAACGGGTATTCATTGGACAAATATATTATACTAGAACTGACATGTGATTACATTTTCACGCAGTTTGGGTGCATAGATCCTGGGAAATCAGTACCCAGAACATCCACCTCTGGCCGTGATGACGGCCTTGATACGCCTGGGCATTGAGTCAAACAGAGCCTGGATGGCGTGTACAGGTACAGCTGCCCATGCAGCTTCAACACAATACCACAGTTCATCAAGAGTAGTGACTGGCGTATTGTGACGAGCCAGTTGCTCGGTCACAATTGACCAGACGTTTTCAGTTGGTGAGAGATCTGGGGAATGTGCTGGCCAGGGCAGCAGTCGAACATTTTCTGTATCCAGAAAGGCCCGTACAGGACCTACAACATACGGTCGTGCAGTATCTTGCTGAAATGTAGGGTTTTGCAGGGATCGAATGAAGGGTAGAGCCACGGTAAAGTGCCGTCAACGCGAAGAAGAGGTGATCGAGACGTGTGACCAATGGTATCCCTTACCATCACGCCGGGTGATACGCCAGTATGGCGATGACGAATACACGCTTCCAATGTGCGTTCACCGCGATGTTGCCAAACACGGATGCGATCATCATGATGCTGTAAACAGAACCTGTATTCATCCGAAAAAATGACGTTTTGCCATTCGTGCACCCAGGTTCGTCGTTGAGTACACCATCACAGGCGCTCCTGTCTGTGATGCAGCGTCAAGTCCATGATGCTGCAAACGTCGTCGAACTGTTCGTGCAGATGGTTGTTGTCTTGCAAACGACCCCATCTGTTGACTCAGGGATTGAGACGTGGTTGCACGATCCGTTACAACCATGCGGATAAGATGCCTGTCATCTCGACTGCTAGTGATACGAGGCCGTTGAGATCCAGCACGGCGATCCGTATTACCCTCCCAAACCCACCGATTCCATATATTGCTAACAGTCATTGGATCTCGACCACCGCGAGCAGCAATGTCGCTATACGATAAACCGCAATCGCGATAGGCTACAATCCAACCTTTATCAAAGTCGGAAACGTGATGGTACGCATTTCTCCTCCTTACACGAGGCATCACAACAACGTTTCACCAAGCAACGCCGGTCAACTGCTATTTGTGTATGAGAAATCGTTAATTTAAATTTTCTACTGTCACTGCATTGTTGCTTTGCCTGACCGTGAGCCGCATTAGCAGCGCGTATCGATATATACCCTCTCGTAGTATCTTTGATCGACTGCTTCTCATCGGGTGACGTGTAACTGGTTCTCCGAGCGCTTCTGGGCCCCTTCAGTTACCATCTTGTCGAACTTGGGTCGGTCCTTTCCTGGTGCAGGGATATCGTTTGGCCAGTGGTCGTGTTTCCTCTGCATGGTTGGGTCCGAGCCAGTATTTCCGCCGTCATGTGTCTGGAAGTGAGTGGGAGACGCACCAGCAGTGCAGTCGCGGCGGAGCAACAGTCGCGGACGGAGCAGCGGGCAGTCGGTCGGTAGGTGCGGACCAAGAAGGATATCTCCGCGAGGTGCAGTCGGCTGGATCCGCTGCCGGTCCCTGTGTAGTATCGGAGTGTGTGTGTAGCTGTCCGATCGCTACGAGCTTCGTGGTTCACCGACCCACGACGTCAAGGTTGAGTAGTGGTTTCAACTTCCCAAGCTACGTGCATTCATGTTGTGTGGTTCGTGTCGGTGGTTCGCTGTTTTTCTGTGACCAACACCGAGTGTTTGTATTGCTGAAATTTTGTTCGAGTTCTCATGTACTGATCGATGGGAAGCAAGTCGTTGTGTCGGTCGGTCCGTGGCTGTCCCCTGGTTGTGTTCCGACGGATCAAGTGCAGTTGGGCTCACCACCTGCCTCGCCTAAGTGAACGAGGGCAGACCGACCTCCCTGGAGGCTTCTGAGTGCCACCGGTGTTTAATTATCTGTTGATAGCTGCATTAAATTTAATGCTTATGGTTAGTGTTTATATTTTCTTAAAAATTTTGCACAATTAATTTTTAAATTTACCTTTCAAGCTTAAACATTGCGGCCGGACAGGCGCACGGCCGTACAGGGCAGAAAGAGCACCCCCTTGCCGAGACAGATCTTCAGCATGACAATGCCAAGCTATACCTGCATTGGCCCAGCCGAAGGCTGGGCTGGGGGCGCCGGGCTGAAGGGATGCGTCTACACAGTGGAGTCATATATCGGACATTGTGTGCTGTACCACGACTAACAAAAATTTACAAGTTTCGATGTTTACAGGTACTGCAAATGCAGGGTTATTACAAATGATTGAAGCGATTTCACAGCTCTACAATAACTTTATTATTTGAGATATTTTCAAAATACTTTGCACACACATACAAAAACTCGAAAAGTTTTTTTAGGCATTCACAAATGTTCGATATGTGCCCCTTTAGTGATTCGGCAGACATAAAGCCGATAATCAAGTTCCTCCCACACTCGGCGCAGCATGTCCCCATCAATGAGTTCGAAAGCATCGTTGATGCGAGCTCACAGTTCTGCCACGTTTCTTGGTAGAGGAGGTTTAAACACTGAATCTTTCACATAACCCCACAGAAAGAAATCGCATGGGGTTAAGTCGGGAGAACGTGGAGGCCATGACATGAATTGCTGATCATTATCTCCACCACGACCGATCCATCGGTTTTCCCATCTCCTGTTTAAGAAATGCCGAACATCATGATGGAAGTGCGGTGGAGCACCATCCTGTTGAAAGATGAAGTCGGCGCTGTCGGTCTCCAGTTGTGGCATGAGCCAATTTTCCGCGTGCTACGCGTGAATCTTGCCCGCACGCGTTCAACCGTTTCTTCGCTCACTGCAGGCCGACCCGCTGATTTCCCCTTACGGAGGCATCCAGAAGCTTTAAACTGCGCATACCATCGCCGAATGGAGTTAGCAGTTGGTGGATCTTTGTTGAACTTCGTCCTGAAGTGTCGTTGCACTGTTATGACTGACTGATGTGAGTGCATTTCAAGCACGACATACGCTTTCTCGGCTCCTGTCGCCATTTTGTCTCACTGCGCTCTCGAGCGCTCTGACGGCAGAAACCTGAAGTGCGGCTTCAGCCGAACAAAACTTTATGAGTTTTTCTACGTATCTGTAGTGTGTCGTGACCATATGTCAATGAATGGAGCTACAGTGAATTTATGAAATCGCTTTAATCCTTTGTAATAGCCCTGTAAGCCTGTGACCCACTTCCATCGGCTACGTCGGTCGTAGAAGAAACTCTGGGGTCTGAGAAATGTTGAGAGATTAAATCTTTATTAAACCTCATAGCTAAGACTAACACAGTCCAAGGCGCAGGCGATGTAGATAAAGATCTTTCAAATTGTATCTGTTCACTTCTTGCCGCAGGAAGCGACGCGACTTCAGAGAAAAACATCATCTCCCTCCGCGAAAACTTAAAAAGGCCAGTAATTGACGGTTTCTTTCTTTTCCAGAGATGCAGGTTTCTTAACTCTTGGCTCTAAAATCCTGTAATTGGCTCAAGGCGGGGTGAAGGTGGTGTCGTTCGTGCACTTTGCGGAAAAACGGAACTTTTTATCTGGAGAGGTGCGCGGCACTGGGGTTCTGGACTTCAATCTGGAAGCAACTTCTGGTCGAAGCTCTGGCATGTGTGGTATGCACTTGGGACCTGTCCTAAGACTGACTTCACTTGCGAGTAGTTTATATTAGGGAGCCTGTGGTGAAGTTCTTACTGTACCAATACTGCGACTTCAAACGTCTTGGACTACTCGTTTGCCGACGACGCAGTTATTCGGTTTTGGTTTACCAGTCTTGACGTTTGGCAATCTTGTGCACTTTGTCGTGTAAGTGAGCCAAATTTGTCCTTGGTACGACCAGCGAACGGGTGTGTCACACACTGAAATCTACTGTGATTTCTGGGCTCTGGTAGAGAGAGCAAATTGCGATCCGTCTGCCTCATCACTAGACCGTGAGATTTTGCATTTGTTTCGTGGCCGCTATCGATTCACAGGTGCCGCCTTACGCCAGCTTCTGCCGTACACGACTCACGAGCTGCATGTTACATCTCTCCCAGAAGCAAACAGGGTAAAGTACTGCAGCTCTGGCCTTGTCTGGGCGTACAAATCCCAATCGCCACTTATTCTCAGCTACACCTATCGAGGCTTCTGTAGATGATCGATCAAAGTATGGTCAGCCTCAGAACAATTCAGATTGCGTTATACACGTTTTTAGTGGCAGAGTACTTGACTCACTTTAGCCACCCAGGTCCGTGACCATTGTGGTCTTAAACCACCTGTTAGTCGTTTACTAAATACTACCAGAATTTGATTAACTTTAAATTGTCTTTGTTCTTATTTTTGGGAAAATAAATGTTGTCAGTAAACTAAATTTGCCGGCCGGGGTGGCCGAGCGGTTCTAGGCGCTACAGTCTGGAACCGCGCGACCACTACGGTCGCAGGTTCGAATCCTGCCTCGGGCATGGATGTGTGTGATGTCCTAAGTTTAGTTAGGTTTAAGTAATCCTAAGTTCTAGGGGACTGATGACCTCAGAAGTTAAGTCCCATAGTGCCCAGAGCCATTTTTTAAACTAAATTTGGCTTACACTCTCAATGAAACCATCACTTTTATATAGTCACCCCAAGGTTTAACTTTCATTGTGGCGTCCCATCCAAGGATAACTTTCATTGTGTACTATCCTGCCAGGATATCTTCCATTGTGTACGACCCTGCCAAGATAACTTTCATTGTGTACCACCCTGCAAGCTTCTCGATCAATCATGTATACAGGGTGTTACAAAAAGGTACGGCCAAACTTTCAGGAAACATACCTCACACACGGTCGCAGGTTCGAATCATGCCACGGGCATGGATGTGTGTGATGTCCTTAGGTTAGTTAGGTTTAATTAGTTCTAAGTTCTAGGGGACTGATGACCACAGATGTAAAGTCCCATAGTGCTCAGAGCCATTTGAACCATTCCTCACACACAAATAAAGAAAAGGTGTAATATGGACATGTGTCCGGAAACGCTTAATTTCCATGTTAGAGATCATTTTAGTTTCGTCAGTATGTACTGTACAACGTGATCAAATTGTAAATTTTCACAATCAACATGTGTGGGCTGACGAGAATCCGCACGGACTTTCATTTATGAGGACATTTGAAAGCTCTCGTCTACGCAACCCCGGTACCAAATGTTAGAGACTCTTCGAGCTCGTATTGTGGACGGCTGTGATACAATACGCCATTCTCCATGGCTGCATCAGCGCATCAGAGATTCCATGCGACGGAGGGTGGATGCATGTATCCTCGCTAACGGAGGACATTTTGAACATTTCCTGTAACAAAGTGTTTGAAGTCACGCTGGTACGTTCTGTTGCTGTGTGTTTCCATTCCATGATTAATGTGATTTGAAGAGAAGTAATAAAATGAGCTCTATCATGGAAAGTAAGCGTTTCCGGACACATGTCCACATAACATATTTTCTTTCTTTGTGTGTGAGGAACGTTTCCTGAAAGTTTGGCCATACCTTTTTGTAACACCCTGTATAACTACCAGAATACATGTTCACACTGCTGCGGAGTGAACGCCCGTTTGACCTTCAAGGCAGCTTAAAATTATGCACTGGCTTGCCTTCCGCCACTGAGCTATCCAAGCACAACCCACCAACCGCTCTAATAACTACACTTCATCACACCACCAAACTTGACAGAACTTCCTCGCAAAGCTGCGGCACTAGCACTTCTAGAAGAAAGGATATAACTGAAGTATGTCTTAGACACAGCACAAAGTGATTGTTTCAAGAGGTGTATTTTCTTGCGACGGATATAGAACTTCCAGTCTGCTCCAGAATGTGCGCCTTAAGGTGTTAGCGGCAGTAAGGCTGCGAGAGCTAGCGCAGTCGGTGAGCACTTGTCCACGAATCTGAAATAACCTATGGTCAAATCGCCATTGGACACAGCTTTTAATCTGGGAAATGTTTCAGATCGGTGCAGACTCCGCTAGAGAGCGGAAATTCATTCTTGAGGCAGTCCCTTAGACTGTCGCTAAGATATGACTCGTGTTCGTCCTTCACGTTAGCTGGAGAGCTTCTGCTTGGTTTGGAAGACAGGAGAGAGGTACTAAAGGAATTATTACTGTGAGGGATGGTTGCGAGTGACGTAGATGAGCCAGGAGGCACTGGCCTACTGAAGGAAAATACCGCAGGTTCGAGTCTGCGTTCAGTACAAAATTTATGCCTGGCCGGAAGTGTCGATGTGGAGCTCCCTACATATTTAATTCACATGACTAGAAGATGTCCGCCCAAGGCATGTAAATCGTTCACAATTTCAAAATACGCAATGGCGTTCACAGTATTCCCCATGTCCTACAGTTCACGTGAGTAAATATACCGTCGTGGCTCTCAAAAGTACCATTCTCAAAGCAGGGTATCACGAAGTTCGTGCCAGGTCAGTCTGTTAACGCCTAAATCAACATGATGGTAACGAAGAGCAAAACAGTAAAGAAAACCAAGAAGGATCTTAGTAAAGAGATTAATGCTCACAGCATCTAAAAAAAATTCTACGTAGACACATTTTTCTCTGCTCGAGCCTCCAGTGGCATCAAGTAATTAAAAATTCGCAAATATTTCTACCTGTGCTCGTAGCTCATTGTCGAGCGTATGGCTGAGGAGCACTTGTCCGAAAGGTTGTACATTTTTAACGACTAGATGTAGCTTGTAGTTCGACAAAATTTATACGATTATATCCATGTAAATCCATTTCTGAGAGTGTGCGCCTGGAGCACAGCTAACTGATAAGAAATTATCAGAACCCTTTAGAAAACGCGAAGTTTTGTAAAATATTTGGATCCAGTGAGACGTTAAGTAGCTACATATCACTTCTTTACTTATAAATCTGCGCTACAACGGACACGATTAGTATATGACAATCATTTGCATAGTGCGATCTCCTGAAAGCTTTAATAGTAGATAGATTATTAACTGACATTTGATTATATCATGTCGTACGCAGAACAATGCATTTTTGATGAATTCTCAATGCCTTGAAACGGTATACTTTCACAATACGCGATTACATTCTTTAACCGCCGATATGAAGATTCACAACATTTTACTACAACAAATAGTACAATTAACAGAGAATTTCATAGAGATCCTCAATTTGCTGGTGCTTATAAACGGGGTTTATGCGTAAGTGCTTCAACTCAAAGCCAATATGATGTCTCGCGACTCTGTTCTGGAGAACGATGGCGTGCATGTGACGTAGGTGGCGTCCTTCCACCTCACTGGTATACATTCAAACGCACGTAAGGAATTTCTGACCTGCTAGATATTGCTCTGCACGTTCGCTGTGGCGTCAGAAACTCGGCGTGCTCAACGTTCACCTTCAAACGAACGCGATTGTACCAGCTGAGAAGTGGAGTTACGGCATGCCGGGCCTGTTTGCTACAGACGTATCTATCCGGTCGCTTCCTGAAAGGCGTAGTTAGAGCACCTTGAGCTGCGTTACTGTGTGTGTCCTACAACGATTCCCTAACAGCTTTGTGCAAGTTGTTGTCAATTAACTCCCCGCTATGATTGGTAGTTGTGCTCGTAGGACACAGGAAATTTATTTTTGATGGTTACAGCTTGCACACTGTCATGAACTTACGACTGTTTCTCAGTACGTTTATTCAACGCATTTGTGCCGCAGTACTCAGCGAACCGCGTGTGATGCTGAACATGTTGCCAGATCATGTGACAATGCATAACTGAAGCAAATCTTAACATATTTCCACTAAAGAGCTAATATATTGATCTGGTTTCTTCCTGCAGTGATTGTACCTGGAACATTACTCCTTCTGGTGAACGCTGTTGTAATAAATCATCTCTGTGTACTTCTGACGGTATTTGGTCTTTTTGTTGTATTTTCAAATTGCTGCGATTTTGGTTGTGTCTGGTAATATTGCCACAATATTGCCGATAAATTATAACTGTGTTTTGGCCAGCCTGTGTGTACCTTTATCTAGTACAAGTTTTCATCTAAACTAAAGATAATTCTTATTTATTGTTGACTCTGTTCTACACTTTTAATTCCATTCCCTAAGTAGTTGCGCCAGTAAACCGTCTTGTCTGTTCAGAATCATGAATTAGAGTACTCTGTTTTTCTACTGCGGTCAGCACTTTAAACAGGTGTCAATTCGAAGAAGGGGAAGGGGCACGGAAAGAAAGAGGAAGGGGAAGCAGAAGGGAAAATGTAGTGGGGGTGTTTGTAAAACGGTAAAGGAAGCAGGAAGGAATGATGGGGATGTCATGGGTAGATGAAAAGGTGTCTCGCTAAAATAACAGGAAATATAATTATGTAAAAATGGTCGTCAAAATACTAATACACTAAGGCAACAGGTACGTAAAATGTAAGTAGCATTAGTTAGTAAAATTATGGATTAGAGCGAGTGGATTGAGAACGAGCAAAGAAGCCATGGGGGGGGGGGGTGGGGAGGGGGGGAGGAAGGGTTAGTGACAGGGATGCTACTACGGATTGAACAAGAGAGGGTCTTGTACTAAAATTTACAAAAAGTTTGTTGTGTGAAAAACTTTCTGTTAAGTTACGAAAAATGTAGACCAATGGCTGTGTAAAACTGCTTCCCCTTCCCCCTCCCTCCTCTCCCTTATCATCAACAGATACCTGGTTAAGACACTGACCGCAGTTGCAAAACACAGTACTCTGATATGAGGTTCTGAGAAGACGCTACAAAATTATACATTTTTGTGCAATTCTTGTTTGGTTTGTATCTACTTATTGTAAAATATTGGACGGTACGTATTTAATTCTACCTTTTTTAAGGTCCGAAGACGATCCAGAGTGATCGAAGCATGTCATATAATTAAAAATGTACACCATAGACTGAACAATAAATGAGAACTATCTTAAGTATCAATAGAGTTGCTGATTATCACGAGACGAAAACGTATACTCTAGTTTCATGTGACAGCTCTCACTGTTCTAGCTAGCTTGTATGTGGTGCTGTGGTCTAAGTACAATAGCTTATTTTTATTCTTGAGGGTATTTTTGTTCTGTCATTGCAACTACAAAAATTCGTCAATATTTTCACCAGGCACGTTTCGCTTCGTTGAGGTAAAGCATCATCAGCGGTCTGTAATTAAATTATTTACAGGTACATGTTAAACAGGCTGAACAGGATTACCAGAAAAACCTAGCCATTGTAAAACAAATAGCACTAATGAATGGACACAAAGAAACAATGGTAGATAAACTGAACAAGACAATAAAGAAATAAATAGGGAAAAATCCAACAAAACCACAACAACTCATGTAACTTGCACTACAACAAAAAAATCGAATACTATGACCTACCACAGCAAATTCGCACACAAAATAGATAACATATTCAAGAAAGAAGGCATGAACATTATTTACAAAACAAACATTTCAATTCAGAAGCATATCCTAAAACTGAAATCAAAACCAGACAGATACCAACAATCTAGTATCTATTTGCTCAGTTGCAGAGATTGTGGAAAGCTATACATTGTAATGGCTGACAGGACACGAGATATAAAAAACACATAAGAGCATTTAAATACGGTACTAACCATTCAACATCTGCAGATCATCTAAAACAAGAACACCAAAGACCAAGTAACAATGAAACAGATACGAATGTCATAAAAACCAGTAAAGACAGACACATCCCCCTCTCCAAGAAATTTACACATACAAAAGCATTAACACAAAATAAACATTTGCTCAATGACCAGACTCTATGTAAAATAATTCATGAAATTACACGAAAAACAGAAGGGTCATTTCCATCTTTCACCCCCCCCCCCCTCCCACTATCCCGCAACCCCCCTCCCCCACTCACAATTTCATTTCACTTCTTGTCCCACATAGTCTCCTGTAACTCACACTCCATCACAATGCTATACACTATACACTTACGTCAATTCATCATGGTTTCGCCCTTACCTATACTGAAAAAGAAATTCTCCATCATTACTCCTTCCCTGCTCTTACACAGTGTTTAAATACACAGAAATATAATTAAGTAGAACTACACACATACAATAGTAAATAAATAAATAAAGTTGTATGTCAAAGAGGAAGTAATGGAACTGTTACGTTGGCAAAACTACAAAACAGAAACCACAACACATTCTCAGAAGTACGAAAACAAACAGAATACAGTGGTATGCATAAAAGTGAGTTGTGAAAAATATAAGAAATGTGTGGTGCTGCAGAACAACTAAATATCAGACCAAAATAATCAGTGTGTAACACAGAAAAGCTACGATGTGCTAGCAGACGGCATTTACGATGTAAATGAGAAATCAAGCGACAATCACCATAAGCACAAATCAACATATTCTTAACGAACTGTTTTTCGATCTAAAAGCAAATCAAAATTTAAATAATACGAGTGTTGTCCAGAAAGTTAGTTCCGATCGGTCGCGAAATGGAAACCACTGGGAAAATCCGGCAGCGCTTTGCACAGATGTGTTGGGCAGTTTCTCCAGTACGCCCGTCGATCGTGTCGCGTCGCTCTTTTCAGTTATGAATGAACAGTGAGCACGTAAATATGCATAGGGGATAGCCTCTCCCGCCAAGAATGAGGGCCTGGTTAGAGATTTCACCCTGCTTCATGCAGCCCACATAACACAACTGTGGAGCAGTTCCTTCTTCATGCCACTTCTCTGTCGCACACTGCAGGGGCAATGAAGACGCTCCTGCAGCGTTTCCGATGAGACGCGTTTGATCACCCAGAATGCAGTCCGAAATTGGCTCCCCCTGAGTATCATCTCTGCTCACAAGAACCGCTGGCTATGAAGACAAAATTTTTACACAGACAACGAGCTGCAGACCAGTGCAGATAACTGGCCGAAAGCACAGGCGGCTACTTTCTATGACGAGGATAATGGAAAGTTGATACAACAATACGACAGAACTCGAAGTTGGATCGGCGACTATGTAGAGAAGTAGGTGGAAAGTGTACCTAACTGTTGCAAATAAAACGTTTCTGGTTTTTCACTGTGGTTTCCATTTCGCGACCAATCGGAACTTACTTTCTGTTCAACCCTCGTATAGTTACAGATCACTGATAATTCTTTACCTCAATAAAGCGAAACACGTATGGTGAATCAAATCACGCGTTTTTGTAGTTGCAATGACAGAACAAAAATACTCTCAGGCATTGTAAAGCAACTATGGACACTATGGCCCCAAAAACTAAGAGCTTATTTTGAGTCTGTTACGTATTTTAGAATTTATTAATAATTCCATTTCATTTTTGGTGGGCAGCAGTCAGGGGTTTTATTATATCAGATCCTTTAAAATTACGTGGGTATCCTTGGGGTCAGTTTCCTGTGTTTGAATATTTTTCGTGTTTACTGTAACACCTTGGAATTTTGGCCTGTCTCATTCTGTTATTGCTTTTGACTATTACGAATCAAAACAACACTGTCATTTTTAAATTTGTTATTGATATTTTATGAAATGAAGATTTTGTGGAGGGTGGATCACTCACTGCTCAATCCAGACCTGTCACTCCCTGTATAGGCACTCTTGTCCACAGTGAAAGTAAGCAGAGCTGCGGACTCGCTCTCACTTTGTCTCTTCCTTTGCTTATACATGCGACAGCAGGAGAGCGCCGACGTCACCTGTTCTCGCGCCATGGGATCAGGGATCCGGCAGCTGTCGGCCGCATAGAGCTGTCGAGTAGCACATGATGGATCGCCGTATTTTGTATTCCGGCACGCGTGTTGACTCAGGCCGCATGCAAACACAGGATTGTACAGCGCCAGAGCGCAACTCCCGTGGTGGCGGGGACAATACCTGTGGGACCGCCCTCATATTAATATGCAGTTATTTATTGCATAATGTATGGCACATAGAGTTCAGCTCGGACTGCTGTGTGTTTCTCTGGACTCCGAGCAAAGCCGACGGGAGGAGAAGAACTGTTCGGATATTCCAGCTGCTACCTTTTGAGCCGGATGTTCTTGCCAGTAACCGCTGTTAGCTCAGGGAGACAGGTCATACGTCATTCAGTTCGGGATAGTCCGCCGTTTTAGAAGCGGTGCAACAGCGAAAGACAGAGCATGACTTGTTTGTTTACGAAAGCTTCGTCCTAACTGATTAGGCCTGTAGCTGTAACACGGTGGATATGTCGTTGCCACTTTAACTGTGCAGCTTCCAGCCATATTCTGCGATGGGTTACAACTTTCACAATAATATATGACATTCGTAAGAAGAATCCACGGATCATGATAGAAAAGCGAGGATACCTGAATACATCGCCACAACATAATGTGTGGTCACCAGGTGTCCCAAACGATTCGCGTATTAACATGCAGATAGTCTATGGAAGAGACGTGATCCGATGAAAAAAGTGTAATGTTTAGATTTGAAATTCCATCCACATAAAATGCTGGTGGTTCAGTAAAACATAGACAGAGACTTACAACTATGGGCAGACTACATTGTGCGCATGCAAGGATTTTCGAAGTCGAGCCTATTGCCACACAGTTTTTGAGCACTGGGACACATTTTCAATTAAATAGTTAAAGTAACAGACAGATATATCCTTTTTGAGTCGCTTAACAGTCATGCATAGTTCACGAAAGACCTCTCCACTCACCAAGTGTATCTGCTGACCTACTGCTGGTGTAATCGGTATTTACAGCCCTGTTCCTCTTAGGTCTCTTTCTATCTGTGTGTGCTTTACAAATTTTGCAGTTGATTGGAAACTGCCTTACTGATGAGCTAGAGACTTGATATATCAATCGTAGATCAGAATTGGTGCGCCATTAACTCGCTTTCTTGTTGTTCTTTCCGACACAGAACAGGAGTGGAAAATACTGGTTATACGTGACATCTCATCTCTCTGCTAGACCAGCGCGTTGTACGGGTAATATCTGAATGCGTTTCAGGTGGTATGGACGTGGTTGGAGCAGAGGGAGAGGGGGTTGCTTTCTAGTAAGTCCCTTCTTTTTACAATTGATTTTAAATTATCTTCCAAATGAGGTAAGGAACTGATATTTTAAACATAGCTCCGAAATGGATGATTCTGAAATGGATGACAGTACAGTATGATACACTTTATCCTCTGAGGTCTAGCGGAGGGTACTTTATCACTGTCATTACCCAATCAGAAAGAGACTTGAATATTTTAAATAGCTCAGAACTGGATGCCTACGCAATATTAACTCGCTTTCGTATCTGGTGTATGGTGGAGTGTAATCTCTACACCACTGCCAATTCTCCCATTTCCTGTCCCAGTCATACACAAGACTAAAAAGCAGAAAAGTTACTTAAATGCAAAGGAATTTTTAACATCCCAAGTTTTAAATCAGACTAATGGTCTACAATCCACAGGCTGGTTTGAAGCAGCTCTCCATGCTACTCTATTCTGTGCCAGTTTCTTCATTTCCAAATAACTACTGCAACCTACATCCTTCTGAATCTGATTAGTGTATTCATCTCTCGGTCTCTCTCTACGAGTTTTACCCTCCACGCTGCCCCCCAACACTAATTGGTGATTCCTTGATGCCTTATAACATGTCCTACCAACCGATCCTTCTCCTAGACAAGTTGTGCCACAAATTCCTCTTCTCTCTAATTCTGTTCCGTACCTTCTCATTAGTTACATGATCTACACATCTAACCTTCAACATTCTCCTATAACACCACATTTCGAAAGCTTCTATTCTCTTGTTGTCTAAGCTATATATCGTCCACGTTTCACATCCATACATGGCTACACTCCATACAAATGCATCCATACATGGCTACACTCCATACAAATGCTGTGAGAAAAGGCTTCCTGATACTTAAATCCATTAACAAATTTCTCTTCTTCAGAAACTCTTTTCTTGGCATTGCCAGTCCACATTTATATCCTCCCTACTTCCACCATCATCAGTTATTTTGCTCCCCAAATAGCAAACCTCATCTACTACCTTAAGTGTCTAATTTCCTTATCTCATTCCTTTCACCAATTAAATGCAGTATCTCTTCTGTTACTCAAGGATTTCAACTAGCCCTCGTCCTTTTACCTACTTGATCCTCTGCTGCCTTCACTATTTCATCGCTCAAATCTAGCCATTCTTCTTCGACTGTATTTCTTTCCCATGCTCTTGTCAATCGTTCCCTAATTCTCTCTCTGAAACTGTCTACAACCTCTGGTTCTTTCAGTTTATCCATGTCCCATCTCCTTAAATTACCACCTTTTTGCAATTTCTTCAGTTTTAATCTACAGTTCATAACCAATAGATTGTGATCAGAATCCACATCTGCCCCTGGAAATGTCTTACGATTTAAAACCTGGTTCCTAAGTCTCTGTCTTACCATTGTATAATCTATCTGAAACCTTCCAGTGTCTCTAGGCCTCTTCCCCGTATACAACCTTCTTTCATGATTCTTAAACCAAGTGTCACCTTTGATTAAGATATGCTCTGTGCAAGATTCTACCAGGCTGCTTCCTCTTTCATTCCTTACCCACATTCCATATTTACCTACTACTTTTCTTTCTCTTCCCTTTCCTACTATCGAATTCCAGTCCCCCACGACTATTAAATTTTCGTCTCCCTTCACTATCTGAATGATTTCTTTTATGTCATCATACATTTAGTCAATATCTTCTTTGTCGGCGGAGCTAGTTGGCATACAACCTTGCACTACTGTTGTAGGCGTGGGTTTGTGTCTATCTTGGCTACAATAATGCGTTCACCTTGCTGTTTGCAGTAGCTTAGTCACGCTCCTATTTTTTTTTCATTATTAAACCTACTCCTGCATTATCCCTATCTGATTTTGTATTAATAATCCTGTATTCACCTGGCCAGAAGTCTTGTAAATTATTGCTGAAAATAAAAATACTTGTAAGATTTAAAAGAAAAAGCGGGGCGCATGATGCAGAAACAGTCTGTCTTATCATCACACAACTTTCTATCTGATGCATGAATAATTCACTGCAGCACCTGCATCACGATTTTGTTTTTAATCTCTGGCGAGATACAAGCAATCTTTGTCCAACCTTCTGCGACCAGGCATTGATCTTGCGTGATGTGTGAGGTACGTTTCTAACTGTCCTGGACTTTGCCGAATGAATCATTATCTGAGCTTCCGTGAATGACGGTGCTGTAGTCGGGAGAAAAACTTCAAAAACCTAGACCGCTAGTGAACCGTTTCTTTCGATAATCGGTTTCGTAAGACTTCGTTGCTGTTTTCGGATCTGCAATAGATGGACCCACGTTATCAGTGTAACAGTGAACCAGTCTTAAATGTTAATAGAGTTGAGTTCTTTAAGACTTCCTCAAACTTTTTGTAAAATTTGTTGTTTTAGGATCACTATTCTTTCTGATTTGGATTATCCTTTGAACATATACAAATAGTGGCTTTCCAAAAGCAATGTTTTCAGTTACATTGTTAACAGTTACTTGGAGTTGCATATTCACGTCTTTGATTTAGTCAAACGATCCAACGTTGTACTACCGCAATGCCACCTGGTGGGCTTATGAAATAGTTGTTGTGTTTCAGCTGAATATCAGTCTGTGTTCGCCCTGATAGCTGAGAGGTCAGAGTGACGGACTGCGGTCCTACGGGCCCGGGTTCGGTTTCCGGCTGGGTCGGGGATTTTCTCCACTCAGGGATTGGGTGTTGCGTTGTCTTCATCATCATTTCATCCCCATCCGGCGCGCAGGTCGCCCAATGTGGCGTCGATTGTAATAAGACCTGCACCAAGGCGGCCGGACCTGCCCCGTAAGGGGACTCCCGGCCAATGACACCAACCGCTCCTTTCCATCTCAGTCTGTGTGAGCACCAAAACTTGTATTCAGCACACTATTCTTATGTTAGTGAATATTGTTTATTTTAGAACTGACTCGCCAATATCCAGTGATATTCATGAATTTCACATGCGTATGCTGCCTTTCAAGAAGAGATGGTTGCCGAAGCTACGAACAACTTGGGCAAGCGAGATGAATATCATATCCGAGATAATCATTGCCTCATGGATGAAATACGTAAATCCAACAAAAGGTGTTGACTTTTGATGTTGTAAGATTAGTATTTCCATAAAAAAACAATTATCGCACTGTTCATGCAATGTATATGCAGTTTCGAATACGAACAACAATCAGCTGCAAAAGGATACGATGACAGAGAAAATTTGTGCCAGACCGGGACTCGTATCATGATTTCTCGCTTTTCGCGAGCGATCATATTAACCGCTTTGGATATCCGCGCATGACTCCGGGCCAGACCCAAACTTTCAACTGTCATCATCTCCACGTTCCAAACTGTTCTCGTACTTACATGTTGTAGTTTCCGTACATGATAGGACATTTCAGTAAATAATCGCTGCCTGGTTTCGGTGAATAAACACAATACTGCAGTGCAAGTGTTATTACGAAGAACGATGCGATGTTCCTTCGAACATTGTATCGTTCTTGTTAAGAATACAGACTCTGCAATATCATACTAATATTTGCCTGGAAACCCTCTACTTGCCGCAAGTAGCAGTATACAAGGGGGTTGTTTTAACCCTAGACTACTAAATATTTCTAAAACGATGCATCGTATGAAAAAAATGGTCTAGGTGAAAAGGTGATGTCAATAAAGAGGAAATTTGTCTTTGCTACAACTGGCACCACCTAACAACCCCTCCTGCGTGGGCCCGGTCAACTTTATGTTCTCAAATGCGAGATCTCCATTTTTATTGCATAGTGGGATGCCACGTCAAAAAAATACCCATGGTTTATTCAAACCATTGATTTCCATTCGTTATAGATGGCGCTGTAATTGAAAAGTATCAGATGTGTCCGTTTCCACAATTAAGCATAGAGACGTCTGATTCTAAATTTAACTTACGATGTTAATTAAACCTTCGTGGTCTAATAATTGATATTTATATTCAAAATTTACTTTTGTGTTACAAATTCGATTGTACAGTTCAATGTGGTTAGGTGTTTAATTGTACGGTTAGAAACTACGTTTAGCGTGATGCAGGAACAATGACGTGGACAGTTTTCTGTTCCCATCGCTATACGTGATATCGGTGAGTTCTCATACCTCTCACCATTGGTGCGCTCGATTTCGGTGACTCCTCTTGCCTGTCGCCATCGGGATGTTTGATTTCGCTTACGGGTGCTTGATTTCGGTGAGTACCCATAGCAGGTACGCCTACCACTATCAGTTCTTGGATATTTTAAGTTTCTCGTTGCTTAAGGTAACAGTCGTGATGGTTTCTCTGCCTCAGTATGGCCGATTTTATTCGCCACTTCCGTAATGCTATCCTGTGCTCCGTCCTTTTTGGATTCCGTATATTACGTAATTTGACGAGGAATCATCATAAACGGTGACCTCAGAAGTGGCAGTATTTTTACCCTTTACGGGATTGCTTTGATTTATAAAACTGCCTTTTATTTCTAGCAAGAAACGATCTGAAACTGTTCTTAAGTTACGGAAATTTGACAGACGATTAAAAATAAAAAAAACCCTTTACTAAACTTTCAACACGTACCCAATCACAGATGATGTTACCGGAACAGCGTAGAAACACTTCAGCGAAAATGTCATACGAGACGTGTTAAGTAAACTTGTCCATTTCATACAACATTCTTTGCAGGTAGTGGTGAGAAGGTCATATTCGGGGTCGGTGAACTGACTACGATTGGCTTCAACTGCATACATGGTCACTGACTGTGATGATCACGCAACGAGGAATGGGTGAAGTAATTCCATCTGAGCGGTTATTATGTTTAAATTAAAAGAAGAGCTCCATTATTTTATTCAGAACCCAGTTACCAACAGCGGCACAATTCAGAACAGTAATTTATTTGTATGAAGTGAGTTATTTCGAAATTCCACACGCTAAACACCCTTGTTCAAAGTTAAATGCAATAAAAATTCAATAGCTTATCTCTCGTTATTTCTCGATGATTTCCCCCGTTACAGCTCATTTTAATGAGTTGTTTCAAAATATAACGTACAATGGCGTGAACAGAAATAGTTTTCAACTTTAAAAAATTGTTATTTTAAAAATAAATATAGTGTATTATGTGTCTTGTGGCTAATTTTAAACTCATGATTTGTTTTAGGACATAACACACGAGTTTATAAGACAAAAAAGAAATTGTTTCATTCCCCACAGAGAGGAATGAATGAGAACAGCAGTGTTACTGACGATTAAAATCCTTCTGGTTGTTGCACCTCGTCGTTGCAGAAAATATTTTAATTTAGAACCTTTAAATCAAGGATTTTTCCCACTGTATTACAACGGTCTTCATCAGGGAAGGACTCTCTTGCCCCTAGGAAGACGCTGAAACATTGGTTTAACAGTTTGTAATGAAATGAGATGATCGTATGGCATTTATTGGCCGAGATATACCCTTCGGGATTCGGCCGCCGCATTGCAAATCTTTTTAGTTGACGCCACTTCGGCGACTTGCGTGTCAATGATGATGAAAATGATGATTATAGACACACGACACCCAGTCCCTGCCGGGAATCGAACCCGGCCCCCCTTGCATGGTGCGCAGTAACACTACCGCTACGGTACGGAGGCGGACACAGTTTGTAATTAAAGTATTTCATTCAATGACGTGGTACAGCCCCCAGGAAAATTTTAATCATCGTGACACCGGCAACGGAAGCCTACGTAGTTAGAGAAGTTTTAATCTATTTTTATTTTTTGTTTATTGATCCTTTGCGTGAACAGGGACTTACCAGTATCGGCTTTTGTTCTAGGAAGAGGCAACAAAATGTAATGGTTCAAAAAAACGTTTTATTCCATAAATGAACCAAGAGTATTCCATGAATTTTGTTATTTTTGCTGTTTTATTGTTTTCCGAACTAACAGTGTCCTAGAGCCAATTAGGTAATTGCAACATTAAACTGATGAACTTGGGTTGTTTGTTAATACCTTAAATCACTGACAACATCTTTGTAAATGATCATGCCTTTGAATCTAGAAGCCAATAGTATTCCACGAAGAAAAAGAGAGCTTTCAAACAACATCTCCTCCACCAAAATGTAATTCCTAATATGTTTGTTTCATCAGCCTTGATTTTTTTTCCAAAGAACAGCAACATAACCTTTGTCTTCTAAATAACAAATTTTACATGCATAATGTCTAAAGGGCAGCTTACTTTTTCCATATACTTTAACCACAGTTGTGAAAAGTGCTAGGTGGGTCTTCATTCCCTTATTTTTCTTCTTCTGAAGAAACACTGACGGTTACTGTTTCTATTCATCCCAAGAATAACGAAAATATAATTCTCCGTTTTTAATTAGCCTAAACACAACAAAGATTAATGTATACTTTAAAACTGAACTCTTTGTTGAACGGAACAGCAAATTTACTTTTTATGTACTTAAATTAGAACGACACAATTGAGATGGGTACTCACAGATAATGCCCATAGAAAGAAAATTCAGCGCCGCCTTCGTTATCTGCCATAAAGTAAACAAAACAGCAAGTGTCACCAATTTTTAAATTCATTATTTCCATGTTAGACTGACAGACCTACAAAATCAAATCTTTGAATGATATTCCCATTCCTCGTCCTACACAACAACATAAAACTTCAGAATTTTAGTTCCTATTGAGCCCATTGTTTCTATTCACCCAATTTTAGAGCACTCGTTTGTCATCGGACAACTTCCTCTAATTCTTTGCCAACAATCGGCGAAATTCGTTACTACTTCTTCCTTATTTGTATTTTGCATTGTTGTGTAGTTAAACGCTAGATGAAACCATGATGGAGCAGACTATGCACCATGTTTCGATGGACTATGTTCAGTATGTATGACTCGTGTCACTTTATTCCTTCTGTTAACAATACTAGTTAATCTTCTAACTGTACCAGATTCGTTGGACTCTAGAGGTACTGATTACATCGCAAATAAAAAGGGCCTCATTCCCTATGAAAACAGGCCCGGATTAACAGCAGTAAGAAACTGAATGGGGTTTCAGCGTACAGCAGAGGTCACTATTTGCCGAATTTTTTTCTTTATTTGTTTCGCTGTTCGAATTTCACATTTTTGTTAGTGTTAGCTGGTTTCAATCCATAGATCGTAGTATTAAGATCTCCGTAGTTGTATAATCTATCTGTTGTATCCTTCAGAATACAGACATTCATAGCACCGAGGAATACAGAACATGAGATCGGTAGATGGAATACGTGATGAAAAGGTAGTGGATCGATTTGAGGGTGAATATACTTATTTCAGAACTTGGGTAGAAAAACTTGTCAATTTGGCAACGGAGGGAAGTGTCGGCGGTAAATGTTGTGTAGAGAGACCAGGGTTTGACGACAAGCAGATGCAGGTGGGTATATTTTGTAGCATTTATTGACAGATGAAGAGGTTAGCACAGGGTGAAGTAGGTTGGAGAGTTCTATCAAATCGGTCTTCATTAGTCTTTCGTCGTCTGACATCTTGTGTTCTGTGTAACGTAACGTGTATTTAGGCGAGGTAATCGGCCACCCAGTATTGGTACGAGGTAAGAGGAATTTGTTGTACCGCTGAACGGTAGCGGGAAAAAGGGTTTAGGGCACGACGTGGCTGGTCCGTCTTGACGACCAATTCTGGAGAGTCCAGGTGTAGAGAAAAGGAGCACACGGCTGGAAATGGGAAAATTCCAGCACAGGGAATTTGGACACTGAAGAAGACAGACAATGCTCCAAGAAATAGGGGAGTGACGGATAAGGTGAAAGACGATTTCGTATAGTTCTTTGGGAGGATATAACAAGTTAACAGTCAAATATTAATGCAAATCTGAATACATCGTCGATCCCAGAAAAATGAGTTGCATCCAGGTGACACAGTAATAATTTCAACATCTTTAAAAAAACAAAAGTTAATATTTCACAGAGATTAAACATTTTCACAATGAAGCTCCGAATTAACAACTTTTAATCGCCTCATGCGATTTCAGCACATCTCAGATGATAGCATTGGACTGCAGCTATCATCTCAGAAGCTACGTACATTTATCTATTTTATTTCTTTATTTATTACATCTTTTATATCATTTTTATCATGCAAATGTTTTGTAATACCTTGCCACAGTGGTAACTTCAGTTGCCATCAGATCACCGAAATTAAGCGGTGTCGGCCGCTAGGATGGGTCGCTGTCCGGGTCTGCCAAGTGTTGTTGGGAAGCGGGGTGCACTCAGCCCTTGTGAGGCAAATTGAGTAGCTCCTTGACTGATAAGCGGCAATACCAGTCCGAAAACTGACAACGGCCATGAGAGTGGTGTGATGACCATGTGCCCTTCCATATTCGCATCTGGTGACGCTTAAAGGCTGAGATTGACACGGCGGCCGTTGGGCATCACTCTGGACCTTCGAGTCTTTTTCGAAGGTGTTGTTTTAAATGTTTGTCAGACTACTGCATTCTCCACATTTACACAGCAAATGAACACAGCATCAGCAACTCATATTTCGTCATACTTGTGTTTTTATTTGATGAACAGCTTACTATTTTGCCAGTAATTTGACTGGAAATGGTATTAAGAAAATTTAAAAATGGGCAGTCGCTGTGTTAGTGGACACCCAATTGCAAAGAGAACCAAAAGACGCTTCCATCAAGAAAGTATAAATAATTGTTCATTTAACAACAGTCTCTTGTCATTTATTGTGACCACACTTGTGCAAGAATGCAGGCTTGTTTATTTATGAACTAACTACCGCCTACATTTTTGCAAATGATCTGAGTGTAGCCGAATGTCTATGACATTGCTTTATTTAAATATTGTTCTAATATACACATATCAAAAAAAAAAGTTCTGCATCACCTCAGTTCCGAAAGTTCCGGGAACTGTACAAAAAATTGCAATAGAGATCAACATAAACATCTTTTAATGCTCTTGAAAACCACACACTGAATGTTGCACCACCATACAGCGGAACTTTAAGAGGTGGTGGTCCAGATCGCTGTACGCACCGGTACCTCTAATACCCAGTAGCACGTAATCTTGCTTTGATGCATGCCTCTATTCGTCGTGGTATACTATCCACAAGTTCATCAAGGCACCGTTGCTCCAGATTGTCCCACTCCTCAATTTCGATTCAGCGTAGATCCTTCAGAGCGCTTGGTGGGTCACGTCGTCCACAGTCAGCCGTTTTCGATGTATCCCAGGCATGTTCATGTCTGGAGAACACGCTGGCCAGTCTAGCCGAGCGATGTCGTTGACCTAAAGGAAGTCATTCACAAGATGTGCACGATGGGGGCGCGAATTGTCGACCATGAAGACGAATACCTCGCCAATAAGCTGCCGATTTGGTTTCACTGTTGGTCGGAGGATGGCAATCACCTATCGTGCGGCGCCCTCCATGACCACCAGCGGCGTACGTCGGCCCCATATAATGCCACCCCAAAACAGCAGGGAACCTCCACCTTGCTGCACCCGCTGGACAGTGTGTATAAGGCGTTAAGCCTCCAAACACGTCTCCGACGATTGTCTGGTTGAAGGCATATATGACACTCATCGGTGAAGAGAACGTGTTCCAATCCTAAGCGGTCCATTCGGCATGTTGTTGAGCCCATCTGTATCGCTCTGCGTGGTGTCGTGGTTGCAAAGATGGACCTCACCATGGACGTCGGCAGTGAAGTGACGCATCATGCAGCATATTGCTTAGAGTTTGAGTCGTAACACGACGTCCTGTGCCTGCATGAAAAACATTATTCAACATGGTGTTGTTGCTGTCAGGGTTCCTACTATAGCAGTCATTTCCTACTGTAGCAGTCATCCGCTACAGTAGTAGCTCTTAGTCGGCCAGAGCGAGGCATATCATCGACAGTTCCTGTCTCTCTGTATCTCCTCCATGTCCGAACAACATCGCTTTGGTTCACTCCGAGAGGGCTGGACACTTCCCTTGTTGAGAGCTCTTCCTGGCACGAAGTAACAACGCGGAGGCGATTGAACCGCGGTATGGACCGTCTAGGCGTGGTAGAGCTACAGACAACACGAGCCGTGTACCTCCTTCCTGATGGAATGAACTGATTGGCTGTCGAACCCCCTCCATCTAATAGGCGCTGCTCATGCATGGTTGTTTACATCTTCGGGTGGGATGCGTGACATCTCTGAAAAGTAAAAGGGACTTCGTCAGTGATACAATATCCACAGTCAACGCCTATCATCAGGAGTTCTGGGAACCGGGTGATGCAGAACTATTTTAGATGTGTGTATTACTGGGTGGTGGTCATGTTCAGTCAAATCATGGCTGTAGAGCTTTTTCCATGTGGACGGCCTCATCCACTGGAATAGTAGACAGTAGCGGAATACTACAGGATTCAAGTGGACAATGGGACTTCTCAAATGAAGATCCCAAGTGAGCGAATCTGAGCACTTTATATCGAGTTCTTGAAGAAGGCAGACCTGTGTGAGGTAATGTACATGATTTCATCATACAGGTGACTGAGTCTGGCCGGTGAACGGCCGCTAGCATACTTCAATTTCTGAAAGGACTTTATATTTCGAGAGGTCTGAATGTGCTCCAGAGTAGGGCTCTTAACTTTTTCTTCTTCTACTACAGAACTGAGTTACCATTATTTCCAGCCCGTGAATTTGTAACTCATCATATTGAACTGCGAACTGCTTTGAGGTGGTGAATATTTCATGTATTGTGATCACGAAATTGACTTAGTTTTCAAGTGTGTTTGAAGACTGTTTAGTTTAGGGATGTTGCTACTATTCTCCTAACGCTCTCGACGTAACTTCACAGCATTTGATAAGGGCATTTTCTGTCTGTATTTGAACTGAATGTCATAGGACTATTGGCCATTTATTTGAGACGTACTTTCTTGAATGAACATTACACAACATAATTCTCTGTCGTCTTCATCAGTTACAGACGTTACAATAGTTCAAATGGCTCTGAGCACTATGGGACTTAAATTCTGAGGCTATCAGTCGCCTAGAACTTAGAACTACTTAAACCTAAGTAACCTAAGCACATCACAAACATCCATGCCTGAGGCAGGACTCGAACCTGTGACCGTAGCGATCGCGCGGTGACAGACTGTAGCGTCTAGAACCACTCGGCCACTCCGGCTGGCGACGTTACAATAGACCTCTTGTTATTAAATTATAAATTTAATTTAAATCAATACTTTAACTTCTATTTTGCATTTGATGACAAACAACCTGCGCTGGAACGTAATGGCGCAGAATCTTCATTTTAAGTAATCGAAACATATTCCGTTTAATTATAATAATTTGTTTACATCACTTAAAATCGTTCTGAGGCACAATTACGATTAAAAAGGCGCTGTCTCACGTCTTGTTTTGGTTGTAGGTCATCACCACCCCGAGGAGGTTTCGTCAGATGGGGAAACAAAACTCAAAATGTAATGTAATGTGTGAACTAGGCGTCTGAAGCTGAATCTATCGGTTCGAAACCGTTACGGCGCTATTTAAGTAAATGAATAGCATTATAAAAAGTGGCTGGTTGCCGTAATCTCCTGTGTAAGAGTGAACCCACACAAAATCTTCTAAGTTTTCAAGCAACGGCAGTTCCAATTACATTTTCGAGCTTCTCGATGGCTATCTCCGTCTTGACGTCGATGGCGGAGATAGCCATCGATAGCTCGAAAATTTTATTGGAACTGACGCGGCTTGAAAACTGCAAAGATTTTGTTCAGAGGTAGAAATATATCCAAGAAGTGATCCAGAATACAGAGTGTAAGTGACGGTATTGCGGGAGGTAGAGATTGCGGGATACTGAATGTGGGTAAAATTCCGGAAACAGCGATCGTGTGAGACCCAACTCGCTTTATTTGTTCATGAGACCCAGAAAATATTAGATACAGGCTCCCAAGTAGATGGCATTTTCCTTGACTTCCGGAAGGCGTTCGATACAGTTCCGCACTGTCGCCTGATAAACAAAGTAAGAGCCTACGGAATATCTGAGCAGCATTGTGGCTGGATTGAAGGACTTTTAGCAAACAGAACACAGCATGTTGTTCTCAATGGAGAAACTTCTACAGACGTTAAAGTAACCTCTGGCGTGCCACAGGGGAGTGTTATGGGGCCGTTGCTTTTCACAGTATATATATACACTCCTGGAAATGGAAAAAAGAACACATTGACACCGGTGTGTCAGACCCACCATACTTGCTCCGGACACTGCGAGAGGGCTGTACAAGCAATGATCACACGCACGGCAAAGCGGACACACCAGGAACCGCGGTGTTGGCCGTCGAATGGCGCTAGCTGCGCAGCATTTGTGCACCGCCGCCGTCAGTGTCAGCCAGTTTGCCGTGGCATACGGAGCTCCATCTCGTCCAGCACGAGCGCGTACGGACGTGTCTCGCGCGCGCTCCCGCAACTACGGTCTTTTTGTCGGTTCTTTCGGGAACAATCACGCCAGTGAACGAAAAAAACAGTGATCAGTGATGGATAATAGTGAAGTGAAGCAGTCCTACAAAATTTTCTCGTGTTTAGACTAGAGAAATAGTGCATTAGTGACTTCGCGGGCACATTTACGGAATATTGGACCTCATCAAAGGTATTTCACTACAACTAATATCCAAAAACACTACTAATACGATTAGGAACGCTTGACATTACTAACATTACTAACCGCAGTGCTGTGAAAGTGTTAAAAACAATATGAAAGGAAAGTTACCGTGTGACGAATCATCAAAGTAACGTATGGTAGGATTTTTCTCCGTAATTAGACGTTAAATATCCACCAAACTCACGATAACATGTTAGAACAGTGAAGGGTAGCTTCCAAAAGTGTCCTGAATAAAAAACTGATAATAACGGACTTAGACTAAAAACGAAGACTAACATATGGTAGCAAATCTCGCAGAAAAGACTAGCTTAATATGAAGGAAATCAATGTGAACAATACCCATACAGTGAAGGGAAACGATCATAATTCTGAATTATAGACATATTATAGGTAAAAGTCATAAACTGTCGATAGTGAAGAAAATCGATTACGAGTAACGTAAAGCGACACGCCGAGCGACGGAACGCAAAGTCCCGAGAGTAGGTCGCGGTGCGCCAGCTGACACGCACTACGCGTGAGTTTCGCAAGTAGGCCAAACTGCGCTGGCCACAGCAAACCTGTGTTGCTAAACACGACTCGTGTTTCCGCGTCCAACCGCGGGAGTCAGCAGCTTACGCGGGCTCACAGTCCCCACCTGGTCCCGCGAACCACGTGGCCGGCTGCCGTGCGGAGCTGACCGCGGCGCTCGGTGTCGATCGGACATCGCCGGCGAAGCCACCCAGCCCACATTCGGCCTCGCTCTGTGACGTATCGCTTTTGGGACTTACGTGTCACAATGTGGTGCCGCACACGCAATACACACTAAAAAAAAGGTCACTCTTTAAGAACTATAACACAGATTCGCAATCCTGGATCGAGCACGCCTACTAAGTGGTGCTAACACCACACCCAAGTCCACGAAAGGGACGCTTAGTAGAGCGCAGAGCAGCACCAGTAGCAAAGCGTCGCCTATAGGCATGGCGTCTGGTGCCCACGAATATGCCGTCATGTCACCGAGCCAGAAGATCGCTGCAATTGACGAGCTATTAAATGACATTGGGGCGGAATTAAAGGCCAAACACGTATCGAGTAGCGTACTGAATACGATAAGGAATAAAATATTCCCTTTGGCTTTCCAACTCACGTCAGCAGAAGCAAAGGTCGAGCTGCTGCAAGAGCAGAACAAAGATCTACTGCGCGAACTTCAGCACTCAGCTGACCCCGTTAAGGACCTTAGAATTGAGTCTCTCACAGAACAGGTCAACAAACTCGAGGAAGACAATACAAAACTCGCTGAAATAAACCAAGAGCTCAGGGACCAAATTAGGGATCTGACAGAAAAGGTTACTGAACAGGCACAGCAACAGGCCAAGACACTAACATACGCTGCGGCACTCTCCACCGCACCCAAAGAACATAAACGCATTGAGGTGGCAAAAGCCAAGCAAGCAACCACTCTCTTCATAAAGTCTACCAACAACCAAGACACGAAAACAATAAAACAAACGTTGACAAAAAACATCAACCCAAGACGAGACAACCTACACATTAAGTCAATAAGAAACACGAAGACAGCTGTGATTGTCGAAGCAGCAACACAGGAGGACTGTAGGAAAATAATAGAAAAGACGAAAGATATTGAGAATATCGCGTGTGAGGGGCCCAGAAAGCGGCAACCTTTGGTGATAGTCTATCGAGTGACAGACACTATCTCGGATAGAGAATTTCTTGAGTGTTTATACGACCAAAATCTCAGTGACGACTTCACAAAAGACGAATTCGACAAAGACGTGAAAATCAGATTCCGCACAGGGCCCAAAGGAAAGGGATACAACCACCAAGTGTTGGAAGTCACACCAAGAATTTATTGGTACCTCACCAAAAAAGGAAGGGTGTACATAGACTTCCAATCCCTATCTGTCAAAGACTATACGTCAGTGAGCCAGTGTTACAACTGTTGTGACCTTGGCCATACAACCAAAGCCTGCGCAGACACAGGTACGACCTGTTCAAGGTGTGGCAAAAAGGGCCACAAACGCGCGGACTGTCGAGCATCAGAGCCCATCGATTGCATCCCTTGCAGGAACAGAAACCGAATTTGCAATAAGAGCAGGGGTGGCGTCTGCCAGACCTACAAACAGCTGCTTGATAGACTAATTGACAGTACTGACTATGGCAACTGAACATCCCCCTGAGTCAAACAACATGCTCCATAAATCAACCCCTGAAAAAATAAGATCATACAAGTCACCATCCACCAGGCACAGAAACCATCTACGTGCAATACTCTGGCGTAAGAGGCAAAAACTATTACCTGACGACTACCCCAACAATGGTCACATTCCAGGCTTGATACACAATACAAACCTGGAGGACAGCCATCATGCAATCACTGAATACATAGACGACCTAACACTCACAGGACAAATGTCACCAGAAGCCGCCAAACTAATCAAAAGACAAATAATGTACTGGATGACATTCCAGATGACCCTTATGAACAGGATAGACGAACTCGAAGACGAACTACTGAGAATAGACATGATAACCCCAAATCCTGATACCGACAGACCAGAAAACCATACCACACATGACCAACCAAAGCAACTGCACAAAACAGCGTTGCTAACGACTCAAGATCACCCATCCACCCCAGCACAACGACGCACATACGACACTACAAAATGCGAAGGACGTATCAAACCAATAAAATTCATACAAGGCGAGACCTTGAACCCAACGGTGCTAAACACAACCGTAACGCAAGCAAGCACAACTGGAGTCCAAACGGAAAACATGAACAAATCAGACACCTCAGACTGTAATCAAATCAAACGCAACATAACTCTCTCTGACTCACTGACAGAGGAAGAAGACGACGTCTATTATTGCCCTTACGCCAGAGATTGTAGTGTTCATAATAATATTCGAAACAGTAATACCGACCTTGAGCAGGCCACAGCGCCGGCAGACATCACGAATGCCACACAAAAAGCCGCAGCAACAACCGCAACAAAAGTCTGCGGAGGGTCTGGCAACAGAGGCGACAGTGCAAAAGCTGTTATGTCTGTCACAGGTAGCGCAGATGAGCAGTCAAGTGGGAACCAAATCACGTCAAATCAATGCAGAATGGAGGCACAAACAACCAACACATCTGATACACATCAAGACTGCACAAACGAAACACACACAAAAAACAAACGAATCATCGCAGCCTTTAGGAAACTAAAACCGCATAGGAAACCCAATCAGCCTAAGAGAGTCCCGAAAGTGAAAGCGTGTGACGACCAATCGCGGCAATCGCAGGCTACCTCAAAACCTAGTGATACGAAAGTGCATACCCCTGATGATACCAACACCTTCGCAGCCTCCCAACCAACAACCTCAATGCCGACGCCCAAGGAAACCCCCACAACAACCAACGAGGAAGTCAATCCAGCGCCCCCCGCAGAGGTGCACAACGACGCCACCACACCATCACGACACGTCACGGCTGCAGAGACGCCAACACACGCCATCGACACCGATAGTTTTAGTTACGACAAGCTAGATATAAATGTAAAATTAAGTAGGCTAGAAAAAAGAGACATCTTAGAGACGGCACAGCGGATGCTCATCCGCACCCTACACCCGTACGGCCAATCTGTTTGTTTCCGTACATCAGAGCAAACCGATAGACTGATTCTCAAAACGGAGAATATTCCAACAGATCCAGACAGCCTACTAGACCTGCTCATGCAGGTGTGCGCCCGCAGGGAGGAACCATTCGATATGGACAAGCTTTACAAGGATCACGTAAGGGCTCATGGGAGAACATACTTCGATTACAGTCAAACTGGCAGCAAGTGCTACGCCACAGTTAAACACCCAAATTGCTAATAGCACAGCTTAATGCTATGCGGAGTATACTTGTAAATTCGGAGCTCCCACGGGTCCTACGTGAACTAAAAAGTGACATTCTGTGCATACAGGAGCCCTACACTAGACAAGGGCATATCCCCAACTTTCCTCCAAGTGCGGTGACAGTTGCGGAGGGGACAGGCTGCATGGCATCTGTCATAATCCTAAACAAAGAAATACATCCAGTCAAAATTACAGAACTCTGTTCCGAGCACCTAGTTACAGTTGAAGTCACACACAAGGGGGATACTTGGATCATCGCGTCGCTGTACGCCCAATTCTGTCATTGCATCAAACCATACGCAGACCTCATCAGAGATGTTGCGCAATACGCTGGCAACAAAAAACTTCTCATCTGTGCAGACATAAATGCCAGATCAACCCTGTGGCATTCAGACAGAACTGACGACAGAGGTAGAATAATAAATGACATCATCCAAGAAAACAGACTACACGTACTCAACAAGGAAGGACATCACCCGACTCACATCGGACACAACGGTCATTCATCAAACATAGACATCACCCTCGTTAATAATGCCGCCATCAACCACGTACGAGACTGGACCGTACATGACCAGATCACTGCTAGCGACCACAACATCATCACACTAACCTTAAGTGGCACACCAAACGTCAACACAGAAACACTACCAAAAAGACTATTATTTGACAAAACAGACTGGGACAGGGTCAGACAAAAAATACATGAGCACATACCGCAAGACATCACCGGCAGTGTTGATTACAGAGCACACATGCTGACAGATATCATTATACACACACAGAACACCTGCATACCCACGCAAAGAATGACAAAACACCAAAATATTCCCTGGACTACACAATTAACACGACTCAAACAAGACTCAAAACGTAAACGTAAGCTTTACCAACGAGCAATTTCAGATAGAGAAAGACAATTACGACTACACGACTACCGGCTTGCCAAGGATAAATATAAACTTGAGCTGAATAAGACCAGGAAAGACCATTGGAACAGCCATGTAGCAGCACAAACACAACTAAACATTTGGGGGGAACCATACAAAATCGTGACAGAGAAAATTAAGAGCCCACTGGTTCTGGGAACGCTGCGACAGGAGGATGGTGAGATGACTAAGGGCTGGAGACGCACAGCGGAGTTCCTGCTGAGCAAACTCCTGCCCGACGACATCGCAGACACAGACACACCACAACACGCAGCACTGAGACGCGAAGTAGACACAGTATACACCACACCAACCGTCACCTGTCCATTTGCGCAGGAAGAAGTGGCGACAGCGATCTCAGAACTCAAAAACAAAAAGGCGCCTGGACCGGATGGTATCCACTCTGAGGTACTGAAACAAATTGCACCGCAGATCACCCCGTTTCTCACAACGTTGTTAAACGATGCATTAAGGCTGGGCCGTGTGCCTGCAGTGTGGAAGACCTCGAAGGCGGTTATCATCAAAAAGGCTCCAGACAAAGACCCATCAGACCCCAAGTCATACAGACCAATTTGCCTTATCAATACACTCGGTAAAGTACAAGAAAAACTACTCTGCAAAAGACTACAAGCACACCGAACACTACGGGGACTGACACCACACCAATACGGCTTCAGGGAAGGGAAATCTATAGACGACGCAATTAACAGAGCACTCCAAATAGTACACGACACACCCTCCAAATACACACTTGCAATTATGATAGACATCTCAGGTGCCTTCGACAACCTCTGGTGGCCGGCCTTGTTCAAGAGGCTCAGACACCTGCAGGTACCGGAGTCTCTGTATAATAGTTTCATGGACTACTGCAGAGACAGAACGGTCGTTTGGCAAATGGACAACCAGAAAGTGATTAAACGAATTACAAAAGGCTGTCCACAAGGGTCGATCTGCGGCCCCATCTTCTGGGACATAGTTATAGAACCGCTCCTACAGTTACTAGAGGAGCACATCTTGACAGATGGAGCTGTCGCTTATGCTGATGATCTACTCGTCGTAGTTTCAGCAAATAACCGTGCCCAGCTAGAAGAAAGAGCCAATGGAACACTTAGGACAATAAGCCAATGGTGCACAGATAATAAATTAAAGATAGCAGGAAACAAAACAACTTATACATTGCTAAAGGGTATCCTGCGCAGGAACCCAATAGTCAAAATTGGGGACACAAACATAAAAAGACTAGCAGTCACACGCTATCTAGGAGTATACATTGATGAACGATTGAACTTCCACGAACACATGCGAATATGCACAAACAAAGCAGAAAAGATACTACACAAACTGGCTAGGCTAAATTCGGAGCAATTCAGACTACCCCTGTCAGTGACACGAACATACCATTGCGCTCTCTTCGAGTCAGTACTATGCTTTGCTGCCAGTACGTGGGCCCACAGGTTAAATCTCTCAACCAACAGAACCATTGTACGTCGAGGCCAAAGAAGTGTTCTACTTCGACTAACAGGGGCATTCAATACAACATCAAATGACGCACTATGTGTCGTCATGGGAATTTTCCCCATAGATATCACCATCAGGTACCGCGCAGCAATGTACTGGCTTAGGATGGGGAGAATAGACCAGGTTCGGCAGATCACTGGTGTACCGATTGAGACAACACGCCAACTCAGAGCATGGCGAGTGGATACCTGGCAGAGCGAGTGGGCCAACAGCGATAAGGGCCGCCGTGTCTACAACTTCTTCCCTGACATCCGGGAAAGACTAAAACTAAAACATATTGATCCCAGCCGCGGTATGGTACATTTCATCACAGGACATGGCCCTTATCCCACGCACCTGTACCGCGTGAGTCTGCAGCAGACTAATAGATGCACATGCGGGGAAGAAGGTTCCCCTGAACATACTGTCTTCTTCTGCGGACAACGCACGAACACAAGACACACAGTACACATAAATCGCCTGAACACACAGAACGAACTACATGCCATAATACGCGACCCGGAAAGGTGGACTGAACTCAACAAACTAACGGACGAAATCTCGAAGATCCAACAAATAGAATACTTGCGCAACAGACCCTACCGAAGGCAAGTCGGTCCAAACAGACGTCACGATGCCCAGGGGGATACAGATATGATTAGCACCACGAGTGATGAAGAAGAAACAGATACAGACCAGGGCACCAACACAGATATTGAAGCGTCCAGCGCGGATGATCCATAGTGTCAACCAAGTCAAATTCAAAGAACAGAGTGGAACAACCGACAAGAGGTGCACAAGTCACACACAATCCTAAAAACAGATTGCACCGTATATATAAATAGTTTACAGCATCTCCATGTCCAATAAGAGCTTAAAGCTAGGTACCTCTTCAAGGGACCTACACCTTCCGTTAAGAGGCAGCGCACAGTCTGTATGGAAGGATCTTAATTGTGGTCCCTCTCTTTTGAGCCCAACCCGACGGATACCTATGGTAGATCGGGGAAAACCACCGCTCAGGCTGTGTTGCTGGCGGGGCCGGAAGGTGCTAACTGCCACACCACGTATCATTGTAAGTCTCATTGGCTCAGTGTGAACTGTTTGTACAACCAACCTACACAGCCTATACCTCAACCTCCACTATACTAAGAACCTCTCATCTGAAGCTTAAAGTTGGGCACCTCTTCAAGGGACCTACGCCCCCCTGGTAAGAGGCGGCGCACGTCCTGGATGGAAGGATCTTAATTGTGGTTCCTCTCTTTTGAGCCCAACCCGACGGATACCTATGGTAGATCGGGGAAAACCACCGTTCAGGTCGTGTTGTCGACGGGGCCGGGAGGTGCTTGCGCCTGATGTACTCTACTAGGAGCCTTGCAGGCTCAACACAAACCGTTAGCGTCATTACCTTATTACTTTTACCACGAGTACCCTTTCATTAGCAACTTTGAGCCAAGCACAAAATCAGTTACCTCTCTATTGTATATCGTAAATAGTTTAGCAGGCTGGACATGGAGGTCTTAGTCTTAGTTTCTAGCTTTAACGTACCCTAATCTCTTCTAGTTAAGGTAGTTTTTAGGATGGTAGATGTTAAAGGCATGGTGAGCAACGGCCAGCGTCTTGATGGTCATTCCAAGACCCGGGCCGCAGCCCACAACCAGGTGACGGGCCATATTATACATATAACTTCTCTATTCAGTTCTCTTCCTTCCTTCTTTCTAAATATTTAATTTCGTTTTGTTTATTAATATCTTACTTGATTTTGTATTAGTTATAAGTTTTTCTAATGCTGCACAAAAAAAAAGATAACAAATGGATCTAAACAGAGCCCGCCTCCACGTGGCGGGACACGGGCAACGGTGTGAGTGGGGACGGGAGCCGGTGTGGTGTTACTTTAAGTCACTGCGGACCCCGGACCCAGTCACAGCGGCTAAGTGGCAATATACGACCCACCATAAGAAATTAGACGGTGGGTCATAAAATATAAGCAGCTAGTGAAAAAAAAAAAAAAAAAAAAAAAAAAAAAAAAAAAAAAAAAAAAGTCTTTAACACTGGTAGCATGCCGCGACAGCGTGGACGTGAACCGTATGTGCAGTTGACGGACTTTGAGCGAGGGCATATAGTGGGCATGCGGGAGGCCGGGTGGACGTACCGCCGAATTGCTCAACACGTGGGGCGTGAGGTCTCCACAGTACATCGATGTTGTCGCCAGTGGTCGGCGGAAGGTGCACGTGCCCGTCGACCTGGGACCGGACCGCAGCGACGCACGGGTGCACGCCAAGACCGTAGGATCCTACGCAGTGGCGTAGGGGACCGCACCGCCACTTCCCAGCAAATTAGGGACACTGTTGCTCCTGGGGTATCGGCGAGGACCATTCGCAACCGTCTCCATGAAGCTGGGCTACGGTCCCGCACACTGTTAGGCCGTCTTCCGCTCACGCCCCAACATCGTGCAGCCCGCCTCCAGTGGTGTCGCGACAGGCGTGAATGGAGGGACGAATGGAGACGTGTCGTCTTCAGCGATGAGAGTCGCTTCTGCCTTGGTGCCAATGATGGTCGTATGCGTGTTTGGCGCCGTGCAGGTGAGCGCCACAATCAGGACTGCATACGACCGAGGCACACAGGGCCAACACCCGGCATCATGGTGTGGGGAGCGATCTCCTACACTGGCCGTACACCACTGGTGATCGTCGAGGGGACACTGAATAGTGCACGGTACATCCAAACCGTCATCGAACCCATCGTTCTACCATTCCTAGACCGGCAAGGGCACTTGCTGTTCCAACGGGACAATGCACGTCCGCATGTATCCCGTGCCACCCAACGTGCTCTAGAAGGTGTAAGTCAACTACCTTGGCCAGCAAGATCTCCGGATCTGTCCCCCATTGAGCATGTTTGGGACTGGATGAAGCGTCGTCTCACGCGGTCTGCACGTCCAGCACGAACGCTGGTCCAACTGAGGCGCCAGGTGGAAATGGCATGGCAAGCCGTTCCACAGGACTACATCCAGCATCTCTACGATCGTCTCCATGGGAGAATAGCAGCCTGCATTGCTGCGAAAGGTGGATATACACTGTACTAGTGCCGACATTGTGCATGCTCTGTTGCCTGTGTCTATGTGCCTGTGGTTCTGTCAGTGTGATCATGTGATGTATCTGACCCCAGGAATGTGTCAATAAAGTTTCCCCTTCCTGGGACAATGAATTCACGGTGTTCTTATTTCAATTTCCAGGAGTGTATATACAGGGTGAGTCACCTAACATTACCACGTGATATATTTCGTAAACCATGTCCACATGCTAACACCTTTTTATTGGTCTTTTTCACTGACGCACATGTACATTACCATGAGGGGTGAGGTACACGTACACACGTGGTTTCCGTTTTCAATTACGGAGTGGAATAGAGTGTGTCCCGATATGTCAGGCCAAAAGATGTTCAATGTGGCGGCCATGATTTGCTGCACACAATTGCAATCTCTGGCGTAATGAATGTCGTACACGCCGCAGTACATCTGGTGTAATGTCACCGCAGGCTGCCACAATACGTTGTTTCATATCCTCTGGGGTTGTAGGCACATCACGGTACATATTCTCCTATAACGTACCCCACAGAAAGAAGTCCAGAGGTGTAAGATCAAGAGAACGGGCTGGCGAATTTATGCGTCCTCCACGTCATGGTAATGTACGTGTGCGTCAGGGAAGAAGACCAATAAAAAGGTGTTAGCATGTAGACGTAATGTGTTGTTCCAGTCTCTTCTGTACCTAAGGTCCATCACCGTTCCCTTTGGATCCCTACGGAATTCGGTGCTCTCCGATACACACGATCGAACAGCGGAGGAGTGGTACTCAAGCGTCAACTTCAGGTTACAATATCTCCGGATGTAATTAACATTTTACATGGCAACAAACGGCACTGCTTACGTATTTGTTTATACGTTCAGATGTGCTAACAAAACTAACGTGGTTCCATTTAAAAAAACGTAGGTTTGTGTGAAAAACATACTTCCGTGCATTTTTGTATGGTTTGTATTAAACAATTACACTAGCCCCTCTCCTCACGTTTGGTCTGTGGAAACGGTTCGTCAGTATTTGATGTGGTGGTGGTGGTTGTTGGGTTGTTTAAGGGAGACTAAACAATTTGATGTGGTTTACGAAATATATATATATATATATATATATATATATATATATATATGTATATATGTATATAATGACCTTTTAGATAGTGTCGGAAGTTCCTTGCAGCTTTTCGCGGATGATACTGTAGTGTACAGAGAAGATCAGCAGCGGATAGGCACTTGGTGCACGGAGTGGCAACTGACCTTTAACATAGACAGATGTAATGTATTGCGAATACATAGAAAGAAGGATCCTTTATTGTAGGATTATATGATAGCGGAACAAATACTGGTAGCAGCTACTTCTGTAAAATATCTGGGAGTATGCGTGCGGAACGATTTGAAGTGGAATGATCATATAAAATCAGTTGTTGGTAAGCCGGGTGCCAGGTTGAAATTCATTGGGAGAGTCCTTAAGAAATGTAGTCCATCAACAAAGGAGGTGGCTTACAAAACACTCTTTCGACCTATACTTGAGTATTTTTCATCAGTGTGGGATCCGTACCAGGTCGGGTTGACAGAGGAGGTAGAGAAGATCCAAAGAAAAGCGGCGCGTTTCGTCACAGGGTTATTTGGTAAGCGTGAAAGCGTTACGGAGATGTTTAGCAAACTCAAGTAGGAGACTCTGCGAGAGAGACGCTCTGCATCGCGGTGTAGCTTGCTGTCCAGGATTCGAGAGGGTGCGTTTCTGGATGAGGTATCGAATATATTGCTTCCCCCTACTTACACCTCCTGAGATCATGAATGTAAAATTATAGAGATTAGAGCGCGCACGGAGGCTTTCCGGCAGTCGTTCTTCCCGCGAGCCATACGCGATTGGAACAGGAAAAGGAGGTTTTAACAGTGGCACGTAAAGTGCCCTCCGCCGTTGGGTGGCTTGCGGAGTATAAATGTAGATGTAGATGTAAAATATCTGTGATGGAGGAGGCAAACTGTGACACTTGGGTTCGGGACGCTCATACGATTCGATTTGTGGATTATTATTTCGAGGAAATTAGGACGAAATGATGGGAAAGGGGTTATGTGGAAGAACTCTGGCGATCTACAGTAATTTAACTCTACTACTTTGCGTACTAATGTAAACGGAGAGTTGTCTGTGATGTTCACTTGGCGATAGGAAAAGTTTCCTTTTTCTCCTTTCGTTTTTTTTAAATAATTCTCTTACAAGGTTGCAATGTGTTTTCTGTTTTTATTCTTAGTACATTTATGACTTATTCCCCAGGCCTTCACTTGTATTCTCTAAAATGCTCTGCGAGTGTGGAGTGGTATATCCTATATTTTCAGGTTCTCATCTGTTCTTTGCTATCGGATGTCGAACGTTTTTTTTTAGATCTCCTGGTCATACCGATTAGCACGTAATGCTTTCCGTAATTGCTGAGATTTTATATTTGATACTGACGTATCGATTGCCCGACGCTCCGCTCAGCGTATAACAGACGTGGCCGGGTAATTACGAGGGCGTTTATCGAAGGGACCGGGAGCGTCCGTTTGCGGACGCGGCCACACTTCATCCGTGATCCCGCACAGAGCGCCAGCCGGCGTCCGCCATAATTAACCGCGACTGCTGGAATTAGCCCCGGCCGCGCCGCGCTGGCCGTGCCGGCGTTCGTCACCGTGACCCATGCAGCACGTTCCGGGGGCCGAAACGTGATAACACGCGCCGCTGAATCACGTCGCCGCGCCGGGCCAGAGTGGCCGCCACCACCGCCACGTCATGGCGAGTTCTGTGGCGCGCGGCATTCAGCTCTCCAATCTACTGCGTACCACTCCCATCCATCGGCTCATCTGTCGATCAGTGGCATACTGGTTATCGCCAGCACCACGGTCAGCTCTGAAACTCCGTATAATAGCTCATGTAGTACCACGAAACGGAGCTGTTATATCCTCCTGAATGTACTGAAAATGAACGATCGTATGGCATTGTCGACAATGAAACCCCGTGTGGGGTTCTTCAGCCACTTGCTGCAAGTCCATCTATTTGCGACCACTTCGGCGACTTGCGCGTCTATAAAGATGAGGTGAAATGGTTTAAATGCACCAGAGCTTCTTTACTTAGCATTTGAAAACCAGTGGGTGAACTAACAGAGAATGTCACCGCAGCCTGACGCAAGAAAGAGAGATGAAGCAGACAGATGTGGTGTCACCGCCAGACACCACACTTGCTAGGTGGTAGCCTTTAAATCGGCCGCGGTCCATTAGTATACGCCGGACCCCTGTGTTGCCACTGTCAGTGATAGCAGACCGAGCGCCACCACACGGCAGGTCTAGAGAGACGTACTGGCACTCGCCCCAGTTGTACAGCCGACTTTGCTAGCGAAGCTACACTGACCGATACCCTCTCATTTGCCGAGACGATAGTTAGCATAGCCTTCAGCTACACTTGCTACGACCTAGCAAGGCGCCGTATTCAATTGATATTTAGTATGTGAAGCATGTATCATCAAGAGAGATGTTCTACAATTGTGGATTAAAGTTAAGTATTACATCATCTACGTACTTTATTTACAATTCTCAAGATATTGTCCTGTTCCAGACCTCACGCCAGTCAGCGTGTAATTAAAGGCGTGCATTTCGGCCTCCTCTAGAAAAACAACGTAGGCTCTTCTCCCAACACTACAAAAGAAGCTGGCTAGGAGCAGTTTTGCAACAAACTGCTACACGGGGCTGACGCACAAAGATTTCCCCGCGCCTCACATTCACACACATTACCACTTATGGGACGCGTTCAATAAGTACCGCAACACTTGAAACTTCCTGGCAGATTAAAACTGTGTGCCGGACCGAGACTCGAACTCGGGACCTTTGCTTTTCGAGGGCAAGTGGTCTACCAACTGAGCTACCCGTGCACAACTCACGACCCCTCCTCACAGCTTCAATTCTGCCAGAACCTCGTCTCCTACCTTCCAAACTTCACAGAAGCTCTTCTGCGATCCTTTCTACAGGAGTGCTAGTTCTGCAAGGTTCGCAGAAGACCTTCTGTGAAGTTTGGAAGGTATGAGACGAGGTACAGACAGAATTGTAGCTTTCAGGAGGGGTCGTGATTCGTGCTTGGGTAGCTCAGTTGCTAGAGCACTTACCTGCGAAAGGCAAAGGTCCCGAGTTCGAGTCTCGGTCCGGCACACAGTTTCATTCTGCAGAGTGAAAATCTCATTCTGGGACCACAACACATTTTTGTGAAACCAGGTTGCTTTTAGTCAGGATTACAATGCACCAAATTATTCCCCACTCTTTTGTCTACATAACCCTATTTTTCCTTACTGGGAGAGCCTATTTGTCCGCATGGTACCGCACCAACTGGTCGGCAACAGTGCCAAAGTCTTGCCGCTTCAACAACATCCAGTCTTACTGCTTCCCATCACCCACGTACTGCTTCCCTTGGGATGCATCCTTCATTGAGCCAAACGGATAGAAGATGCGAGATCTGGCTTGTAGAGTGGATGAGGAAGAGCATTCCAATCAATTCTAAGGTTCTCTCGTGTGTGCAGACTTGTTCGAGTCTTTGCATTGGCATGGAGAACGACAAGTTCTTCTGCATTTTTGTGGGGACGAGCATGCTGCAGTCGTTTCTTCAGTATCCTGAGGCCCGCACGCAGGAACTCGGACAGATTTGCGCGACCTTGTTGCGACGATGACAGACTCCTCGCCCAATGACTCACCGAGGGCTGTGATCACCATGCGCACGTACACAGGCCGCACAACGGGTTGGCATATTCTGGATCAGGTGGTGGAGCAGCTGCTGGGGTATAGCCTCCCATCCTTGCACCAGTGCCTGTCGGAGCTCCTGATGTGTCCTAGGGGTTTGAAGACATGCAGCGATACGTCGACCGAGAGCATCCCAGACGTGATCGATTTAGAACAGGCAGGCCACTCCATTCGCCTGATATCTTCTGTTTCAAGGCACTTCTCCACGATGGTAGCTCGATGGAGCCGCGCGTTATCATTCATCAGGAGGAAGGTGGAACCCACTGCACCCCTGAAAAGGCGGACATACTGGTGCAAAATGACGTCCCGATACACCTGACCTATTACAGTTCCTCTGTCGAAGACGTGCAGGAGTGGTGTACGTGCACCAATCACAATCCCACCCCACACCATCAGACCACAGGTCCCTTTCAAGGACGTTAAGGGGTTGGTATCTGTTTCCTAGTTCACGCCAGATGAAAACCCGACAAGAATTACTGTTCAGACTATACCTGGACTCGTCTGTGAACGTAACCTTGGACCAGTGTTCCAATTACCATATACTGTGTTTTTGGTACCAGGCTTTACGGGCTCTCCTGTGACCAGGGGTCAGTGGAATGCACCTTGCCGGTCTCCGGGCAAAAAAACCATGTCTGTTCAGTCGTCTGTAGACTGTGTGTCTGGAGACAACTGTTCCAGTGGCTGCGGTAAGGTCCCGAACAAGGCTACCCGCAGTACTCCGTGGCCGCCTGCGGGCACTGATGGTGAGATACGGGCTTCTTGTGATGTTGTGCGCTGTGGACGTCCCGTACTATAGCGCCTGGACACGTTTCCTGTCTGCTGGAATCGTTGCTATAATCTAGAGATCACACTTCGTGGCACACGGAGGGCCCGTGCAACGACCTGCTGTCCTTGACCAGCCTCCAGTCGCCCTAGTATTCTACCCCTCATAACGTCATCAATATGTGCTCTTTGAGCAGTTTTCAACACACAGTCACCATTAGAACGTCTGAAAACATCTGCTCACTTACTCACTGCAGCGTACTCTGACATGCACCAACACACCTCGGCGTATGTGGACTAGTTCCAGCGCCACCGTGCGACGACCGCAGGTCAAATGCACCACATGGTCATACCACGAGGTGATTTAAACCCGCAAACCCCCCACCAGAGCGTTGTTTCACCACATATCAGAATTTCCGGGGCTTTGGCACAGATAACACAGCAGAAGAGTACCACAGGCCAGATCTTGCTTCCGGCCACTTCCCTGGTCTACAGTCTGGAACCGCGCGACCGCTATGGTCGCAGGCTCGAATCCTGCTTCGGGCATGGATGTGTGTGATGTCCTTAGGTTAGTTAGGTTTAAGTAGTTCTAAGTTCTAGGGGACTGATGACCTCAGATGTTAAGTCCCATAGTGCTCTGAGCCATTTGAACCCTGGTCTACGTAACAAACAATGTTGCCAAAAGTGTGGTGGGTTGAACCACTTTAAATACTGGCCATTTCGTCAATGCAGTGTCTCTCGCTGCCTGCACCCAGCTTTGAGACGTACACTACGACAGTCGTCCAGACGAAATGAATTAAGTAGCCGCTGCTACTTGATGCCGACTTCACAAACAACAGAAATAATGGCTGAGCGTAGGCCTGCTGACTTCCAGAAGGGCAGAATGTGCTGAACGACTTTTACCTCATTCAGGGGGCATACCTGAAGGCGTCCATCGTTCCTGCCTGGGCATGACCAGGTGCGTGCTGCCACTTGCCCTAAGTGGGCAAACTGTACAACTGCTTTCTTTCCTTGTAGGCTCTACACCACTGCCGCCAACTTGCTGGAGCGATGCTGTCCAGTGTCTTCGAAGGCCGGGTGCTTCGCTTAGAACCTCTCAGCATTCCAATTTCCCCTAATTTCACCAAGACACTATTAAAACTGCTGTATCTTAACCACTGAATAAATATCCTACTGTGAAATGCTAATATCATTTATTGGCAAATACCCATCTGGATTGATGAAGCAGCTGTCCTGTCAATCAGTTAACCACGTAGTAGAGTTCCCAATTACATCCGCCTACCTGAACCATCCCGACACATGCAGTTAGCCAGACCAGTGATCGGACTCTGCACAATGCGATCTATAGGCAGCGACGGTAACAACTAGATCGTGAACTGCAGACCATAAACCTCTTTATCCAACGATACATAGTAATAACTCGTGTCTTCCTGAAACATTCTGGGCAAGTGTGCTTTGCAAAGAAAACAAGTGCTTTGAGCCGTGGCGGTTCGTTTCGTTTCGAGTCGATCCATCGCTGCTTGCTTATCTTCGGTTCGAGGTAAGCTAACTGAAGGATAGTTGGTGTAGTGACAGCGAGGCGACTGGGCAGAGCCTGGTAAGACCGTTTACTAGGAAGTGTGCGCTATTGTGTATGGTGCACACCGGTGGGTCCACGGTCTGTGGGAGTTGGGAGAATTTTTGCAGTGGTCACCATCCTCGCTGTCTTACCGTATTTTGGTTGCTCTTTGACCGACGGGTATCTGTCCTTTGGCCCCTGCCATTTGTCCACTGGAGTCAGATTTGCGGAGCACGAAGACGATCTGCTGGAAGAGAAGCTATTACTGTTCCCAAGTCCGCCTGCCTAGCTGAATGCCGGCACGGTAGCTCAGCGTGTTCGGCGAGAGGGTTAGGTACTCCCTGTAACAAGAAACTGAGTGAACGGATCAACGAAGACCCTAAACAAGTGTCATCGGACGTCCGCCCCGAACAAATTCAACGAACTACATACAGGGTGGTACACTGGTCGTGACCGGGCCAAATATCTCACGAAATAAGTACCAAACGAGAAAACTACAAAGAACGAAACTTGTCTAACTTGAAGGGGGAAACCAGATGGCGCTATTCTTGGCCCGCTAGATGGCGCTGCCATAGGCCAAACGGATATCATCTGCATTTTTTGCATAGGAACCCCCATTTTTTATTACATATTCGTGTAGTACGTAAAGAAATGTGAATGTTTTAGTTGGACCACTTTTGTCACTTTGTGATAGATGGCGCTGTAATAGTCACAAACATATGGCTCACAATTTTAGACGAACGGTTGGTAACAGGTAGGTTTTTTTAAAATTAAAATAGTGAACGTAGGTACGTTTGAACATTTTATTTCGGTTGTTCCAATGTGATACATGTACCTTTGTGAACTTATCATTTCTGAGAACAGTGTTACAGTGTGATTACCTGTAAATACCACATTAATGCAATAAATGCTCAAAATGATGTTCGTCAACCTCAGTGCATTTGGCAATACGTGTAACGACATTCCTGTCAACACCGACGTTTTTGAGATTCCAGATTCTCGCACAGTTCCTCTGCTACGGATGTGCGGATTAGCCGCGACATCAGCTAAAACACCTACTTGAGCATCATCATTTGTTGCAAGTCGTGGTTGACGTTTCACATGTGGCTGAACACTTCCTGTTTCTTTAAATAACGTAACTATCAGGCGAACGGTCCGGACACGTGCATGATGGCGTCCAGGATACCGAGCAGCATTCATAGCATACGCCCGTTGGGCTCTTTGATCACAATAGCCATACATCAACACGATATCGACCTTTTCCGCAATTGGTAACCGGTCCATTTTAATATGGGTAATGTGCCACGAAGCAAATACTTCCCGCACTGGCGGAATGTTACGTCGTACTACGTACTTATACGTTTGTGACTATTACAGCACCATCTACCACAAAGCGAAAAAAGTGGTCCAACTAAAACATTCATATTTCTTTACGTACTACAGTAATATGTAATAAAAATGGGGGTTCCTATTTTTACACAAACGCAGTTGATATCCGTTTGACCTATGACTGCGCCAACTAGCGGGCCAATCATAGCGCCATCTGGTTTCCCCCTCCAATCTAGGCAAGTTTCGTTCTTTGTAGTTTTTTTCGTTTAATGCTTATTTCGTGAGATATTTGGCCCGATCACTATCAATGGACCAACCTGTACAACAAAATGAGATCAAGAAGAGAAAATTAAGGTAATGTGCTTGCTTCCAATGCAGCGAGCCCGGGTTTGATACCCGTGCGGGTTGGAGATTTTCTCCGTTCGTGGACTGGGTATTGTGTTGTCCTCATCATCATTTCATCCTCTTCACCAGCATGCGAGTCGCCCAGTGTGGCGTCGATTGCAATAAAACGACGGCCTTCACCTCCCTTGGCTCCGGCTGTGTTTAATTTAGAATGTGAGCGATTTGTTTTATATTTATGCATTTATTTCTACTGAAATTTGATGGAAATCTTGGGGTGGTCAAGTAAGGCCCACCATAACTGCTAAGTTTAAACGACGGTCACATCACTGGACGGTTGTAGCACAGCACTGCAGATTTTGGTGGTGTAAGTTTGTGGCACCGGTAATATTTTATTGCATATTACGTATTTATGTGCTGTACTATATATATTTATAGGAATTTCTTGTGATGTCTAGTCAGCAGATTAATTGCATTTCGTAGTGTATGTAAGTTGATCACATCACTGAGGTTTCAAGGTAGAACGACCAGGTATGTCGGGTGAGTGCTTAAAGCCGGCCGCTGTGGTCGAGCGGTTCTAGCCGCCTCAGTCCGGAACCATGCGTTTGCTACGGTCGCAGGTTCTAATCCTGCCTCGAGCGTGGATGTGTGTGACGTCCTTAGGTTAGTTCGGTTTAAGTAGTTTCAAGTCAAGCGGCCTGATGATCCCAGATGTTAAGTTACATAGTGCTTAGAGCCATTATAACGATTTGAGTGCTTAAATTTGTCTCAGTCCCAAGCGTAGTTGCCTGGTGCAAGTTTTTGCAAAAGAGAATTTAATATTCGTAATGTAATTCCAATTTGGTCTTATCCTCTGTGCAGTTACCGCGAATTTTCCCTCTTGCATCGTAACTAATAAGTTTTGTATCCTAGATCTGCTTCCGATCGTAGTTGTTAATGCCCTTTTTTGCATGGAACTACCTAGCTTGCGTTAATGGCCACTGCGATGGTCACTGCGATGGTCACGCTGGCCGGTCCGCGCATCTGCGATCCGGGACACCTAGACATCGGGCGACACACCTTGTTTTGTGTAACGCTCCAGAAGGATTCCGACTGCATATTATGCCTGTTGAAATTAGTCCACGCAACTAATTGGCGAAGTTGTCGTTCACTGTGTTTGGAAAATGGCCTTTAGCCTTTAACATTTCATGTAATAACTGAAATTTTAGCCGTCATGTTCCATTCCATCGAAGTGGTTGTGTCTCAAGACCGTGACGTAATCCAGGAGAGAAAGAAGATCAGCATCGGTAATAATGCCATCTGTCGTTCTTATAGTGTTGCAGATAAAGATTTCAACTGATAGTGCAGCTCTCTTCAGTCCTTTATAAGCGGTCATGGACAGTGAACGTAATTATGACGACACAGATTCCAGTCTAACTGATTCACGTACAAGCATTAGTTTGACTTGCGAAATATGGCAGTTTGTATGTGACACGTTACGGCAGAGAAAGGAACCTGTGACCCCTGGAGATAGTTCCATAAGTTACCCCAACACACACGTACGTCATACTGACAAATGTATGTCCATCTGATGACAATGGTTTAAACTTTCGAAACAAGTCTTGCATGTAAATAAACGGTGACTGCCAACAGTGCAATTTTTTGTTCAAGTATTTGTGCTTCCATGACTTACAGAAAACAATTAATGTACAGTTTCATTGTGAACAATAACCAACTTACGAGTCTTGATTTTGATGTTTTTAATTAGAGTCATATTACATAGCCATGAGATTGGTAAAGCAATTATGGATTTATTAATGGTTTAGCTGATTGTTTAATTCAATTGTTGTTTTCTTAATGATTATGATAAACATATATTTGCGCCTGAAATTAAACGGTGAACACTATTGAACAGCTTTGGGGTCGTCCTCCCATGTGGGTGTTTACCTAGAAATTCCTTGAGGCGCAATTTGCCCATTGCATTTTTCTTTTTAAAAAAAGACAGCATATCCATCAAGCCGTTCATTGAAAGCAATGGTTATTTAGTACCACTGGCCAGTTTCAGGCTTTAGATAATTTTCAGCTGCATTCTATACGTTTTTTATTGCAAGCTAAAGTAATAAACACAAATACAAGTGAGGAAAATTAGTAATTCCAAATTTTGCTGGGTGATGCAAGAAAGGCGTCAAGTGGGGAAAACCCTGCTTTATTAAAGTTTTGGGGAAAAAAAGATCTCAGAACAGCCAACTAAGAGACGGGGTCAATAGCCTGAAGCTCTCATGAAAAAAATTGAACAAAGTATTCCTCAGTCTTAGATCTGTATCCGTTCCTGAATGACGTGTTTATGGTTGCCTTTAGTTAGGGACTACTGCTGATATTACTGACAGTGTTTCAAAACAAATAGGAAGTTATTACGACAAGGTGCGGTGCCTGTAATATTCTTTAAAGAATGTATCATTTGTTGTTCTCAACAATAAGTCGTTCCCTTTATAGAACGAAATAATATGAAAGGGAAACTGTTAGCCTGAAACTCTCATGAAAAAAATTGAACAAAGTATTCCTCAGTCTTAGATCTGTATCCGTTCCTGAATGACGTGTTTATGGTTGCCTTTAGTTAGGGACTACTGCTGATATTACTGACAGTGTTTCAAAACAAATAGGAAGTTATTACGACAAGGTGCGGTGCCTGTAATATTCTTTAAAGAATGTATCATTTGTTGTTCTCAACAATAAGTCGTTCCCTTTATAGAACGAAATAATATGAAAGGGAAACTGTTTTTTCAATCAGTTTGCGGAGTGAACAGTTTTCTTATTAAACTGATTTATAATTTGCCATTTAGTATTTTTTGACCCTCACAAGGAGACTACACGGGAATCGGCACGGGAATCGGATTTTTGGAGATTTTTATCTTTATAGTACGTGAAGTTTAGCTCTGAAATATCTATCGTCGGAATCAGAACGACGCATCTCTCAAAAATTCTGGAGAAAACTGACTAATACGTTTTCGGATCGTCTTTAATAGCCTAAAAAAAATATCGACTTTTCACCAGGCAGTGTGATTCGGTGGTGGAATGTTCGCCCGCTATGTAAGTGGTCTGGATTACATTCTTGGCAGGGTTAATTTTAAAACAAAAATGAAACACAATATGATGAAAATGTTTATTTCTAATACTTTCTTAATTTAAACACTCTTTATTAACAATTTTTATGAGAAGACTCATAATTAAGATTTTACATTTACAACGAAAACTAGATTTTTTGTACTATACACAATTATAAATAAGAAAACGCGCATTTTTCATAAAAATAAAAATTATGATATGTGTTCATCAGAATATAACATATTTTATGAATCTTATATTTAAATCACATAGATGTTCAAACAGAATAGGAAAAAACGAAAGAAAATAGTTACGAAAACATAACTTGAACCAACGATTACGTCTTGAGCGCTACTGGATTTTCCCCATATTTTATGTACGTTGCGCTTTGTGTAATTGTCGTAGAACATGCACCTTTGTATAAAAATTTACATCGACAGGGAATCAAAACCAGGCCCCGACATATGGTGACTCAGCATTCTACCACAGCTCCACGGTGCTGTCGAAACAGTGACCTCACTTTAGAATATTAGAAATCTTGGAAAAATTGGAAGACCATTTTATTGAACTGCTTTGGGAAATCGATATTTGAATTCTGAGCTTCATGTACCACAAATTCACTGGCGGACAAAAATCGCAACAACAAAGATGATTAATGTAGCGTAGTGAAATTTCTGGAATTCATTTGCCTAGGTAACATATTTAAGTGATTAACATTGCAACATCACAGGTCAATGTAAGCGCGAGATAGACATAGTGAATGTGATATACGTCAACAACCTGTGTAACCGCCGCACTGTTGAACGCAAGCATGCAAAAGTGCATGCATTGTGTTGCCGGGTAGTGGATGTCAGTCTGTGGGGTGGAGTTCCAGCCTGTTGCGGTTGGTCTGTCAATACAGGGATGATTAATGCTGTTTTTGGATGATGCTGGAGTTGTCGACCGATAATGTCGCACATGTTCTCGATTGGAGACAGATCTGGTGATGGAGCAGACCAAAGAAATGTGTCGACACTATGTAGAGCTTGTTGGGCTATAACAGCGGTGTGTGGGCGAGCGTTATCCTGCTGAAGAACATACCCTGGAATTCTTTTTATGAATGGCAGCACAACAGGCCGAATCATCAGACTGACGTACTAGTTTGGAGTCAGGGTGCGTAGGTTAACCACGAAAAGTCTCCTGTTGTCTTAAGGAATCGCGCCCCAGACCATGACGTGTAGATCCTGAGTTCTAGCAGACAGGCAAGTTGATTTCGGGCCCTCAACTGACCACCTTCTAACCAACTCTTTCTTGGTGGTGCACTTCATTTTTCCGTCAGGATATAAGAAATTACACTGATGAGCCAAAACATAGTGACCACCTACTTAATAGCTTCTTTGTCCATCTTCAGAACAAAATACATGGTTATTACAAATGATTGAAGCGATATCACAGCTCTACAATAACTTTATTATTTGAGATATTTTCACAATGCTTTGCACACACATACAAAAACTCGAAAAGTTTTTTTAGGCATTCACAAATGTTCGATACGTGCCCCTTTAGTGATTCGGCAGACATCAAGCTGATCATCAAATTCCTCCCACACTCGGCGCAGCATGTCACCATCAATGAGTTCGAAAGCATCGTTGTTGCGAGCTCGCAGTTCTGGCACGTTTCTTGTTAGAGGAGGTTTAAACATTGAATTTTTCACATAACCCCACAGAAAGAAATCGCATGGGGTTAAGTTGGGAGAGCGTGGAGGCCATGACATGAATTGCTGATCATGATCTCCACCACGACCGATCCATCGGTTATCCAATCTCCTGTTTAAGAAATGCCGAACATCATGATGGAAGTGCGGTGGAGCACCATCCTGTTGAAAGATGAAGTCGGCGCTGTCGGTCTCCAGTTGTGCATGAGCCAATTTTCCAGCATGTCCAGATACACGTGTCCTGTAACGTTTTTTTCGCAGAAGAAAAAGGGGCCGTAAACCTTAAACCGTGAGATTGCACAAAACACGTTAACTTTCGGTGAATTGCGAATTTGCTGCACGAATGCGTGAGGATTCTCTACCGCCCAGATTCGCACATTGTGTCTGTTCACTTCACCATGAAGGAAAAATGTTGCTTCATCACTGAAAACAAGTTTCGCACTGAATGCATCCTCTTCCATGAGCTGTTGCAAACGCGCCGAAAATTCAAAGCGTTTGACTTTGTCATCGGGTGTCAGGGCTTGTAGCAATTGTAAACGGTAAGGCTTCTGCTTTAGCCTTTTCCGTAAGATTTTCCAAACCGTCGGCTGTGGTACGTTTACCTCCCTGCTTGCTTTATTCGCCGACTTCCGCGGGCTACGCGTGAAACTTGCCCGCACGCGTTCAACCGTTTCTTCGCTCACTGCAGGCCGACCCGTTGATTTCCCCTTACAGAGGCATCCAGAAGCTTTAAACTGCGCATACCATCGCCAAATGGAGTTAGCAGTTGGTGGATCTTTGTTGAACTTCGTCCTGAAGTGTCGTTGCACTGTTAGGACTGACTGATGTGAGTGCATTTCAAGCACGACATACGCTTTCTCGGCTCCTGTCGCCATTTTGTTTCACTGCGCTCTCGAGCGCTCTGGCGGCAGATACCTGAAGTGCGGCTTCAGCCGAACAAAACTTTATGAGTTTTTCTACGTATCTGTAGTGTGTCGTGACCATATGTCAATGAATGGAGCTACAGTGAATTTATGAAATCGCTTCAATCATTTGTAATAGCCTTGTACATCACTGATTCCGCGTATCAGAGATCGGACAGTTCGCTGGTAGGTTTGTGGAGGTATGTGGCGCTACACGCAGGTCATGTAACTCGGTAAATAACGGGTCGCTCATTTGTGTATGCGGTGATGCTGCCCAATAGTGACACAGATGGCTTCCATAGTATTTAGATACGGCGAATCCGGTAGACGAGGCATCAACGTGAGTTCACTATAATACTTCTCAAGCCGCTGTCGCACGGTTCTGGCTGAAAGATGACATCTTATACCGCTGGAAGGTATACTAATGAAAGATGACATCGCCGTTGGGGAAGACATCAGGCATGAAGAGATGCTAGTGGTTCGCAGTTTTAGCGTGTCTTCGATTATTACCACAGGTCCCATACAGGCACAGGAAAATCTCTCCCATAACATAATAATGCTACCACCCACCTGCGTCCCTGACGTGCTGCGTGCTTCGAGTCGTCGTTCATTTCGATTACGGTGTTTGTGGAAACGAGCATCGACCTAGTGTAGCAAAAATGTGAGTTATCCGAAGGGCTGACACGTTTCCATTGATCGACGGTCGAATCCTGATGGTCCCGTAGTAACGCTGGAAATGCATATCCTCCTATTTCCATCTATTGTACCATAACTTTTTCCTTATTTTGTTACCTCAAGATATGACATTTCTGTGTCTTTATATATTGTAATTGTTTTACTATATATATATATATATATATATATATATATATATATATATATATATATATATATATGCATTTATGTCGATGTATAATTGATTTGTTTTGTAAATATTATTTGCATTTTACGCTGGGTCTTGCCTAGGGAAAACTATGCTATCGAACGAATACATCGATAGGTCGTGTGAAGAACGAAAGTGTGTAGGATCTTTGGTAGTGTTAACGCTGTCGCGTGGAGCGCGGGCAGAGAGGGAGTCTGGTTGGAGTAGTGCGATTGGGCAGGTGTGTTGTGTGACGCTCCCGCAAGTTGCCGGGTTTTCGGGGTTTGGCAGCATGTAATTGCGATCGACTGGCTATGGTAGTTTCTAGCACGGTGTCGCGGACGGGAAGCATTAGCTGGCACACATCAAGAACCCGTTTCGCCTGCTGACCGTGTGGAGAAGAAGGCGCGCCAGCATCCAGCTTCTGCAACAGCGACGGCCGACAATGAGGGACTGTCGCCACTTCCTCTATCGGCGACTTCAAACCTTCAATCAACCAACAAGGAAGACTAAAAGCACGTAAACTTTCAGAACTGTATGGTAGACCTCAGCTTTTCAAACTGTTCAAATCACAAAATTACAGCAACGTAGCATGGACCTTTGTTGCTCATTGTCCCAATTGCATTGCCAAGCAGGGTCCCTTCCTTTTCCGAAATGAACCTGAGTGTCGTTGAAATTCAAACGCCAGCATTAAAATAATATAATTCAATTTCACTGCTTTAATTTCAAAGTTCAGTTAAAGTATTCATAGCTGGCTACAATATTTAGATTACACGATCACAAATTAAGAGTGCGAGTTTTGTTAGCATATTTTAGCTTACCTGTGACTGCAGCTCAGCCTGGTACGTACAAAATTTTACTATTGTTACTTGTTCAGAATCATTTAATTCAAGTTCAAAGTTAAATCTCTTATTTCTAAATTGCGTAGAGTCAAGTTGCTTTTGAAATGATTGTTGAGGTAGTCCAAGACTAACCGTATTTTACTGAATTTCGATGTACTTCAGAAAGAAAGCTCACTATTAACTTCAGTCACTAAATTAACTTTCGATTTTCCGGTTTTATTAATTCTTTTGCTAAATTAAGTCAGAGTGTGGCGAAATTTATTACTTCTGACAAACTTTCAGTTTTCACACTACACGTGTCAACCTTGAGTTGCCACGCTTCTAGTGCTAATTATATGTGTAATAACCTTTCTTTTTCAGTTACTATAGTAATTGTCCTTAGGACTGGCGACCATAATTTCCCTCAAATCTCCAATACCTAATTACCACTAATTAATTGTTAACGTAACGGCCGCACATTTACTTTCTTTATTAACTTTACCCCTTTTCAAAATTAATTTCCACCAGTTTCACTTGCATTTTTCCTTTCATTTAGATGTAATCCTTTCCTCCCTCTTTGCCGACAGATTAACTTCGGTGACGATTGCTTTCCCAAATTACCATTAGGTACACGCGGTTTAATTTTTCACTGTCATTAAGGTCGATAAGTGAGGGGGAGGTTACACCGTCCCTACTGCAGTCGTAACTGACGATGTTGTTGGGTCAACATGTGGACTCGTAGAGGTGGTCTGCTGCGGATCTCCATATTCAACACTGTACGATGAACAGTGTGCCCCGAAACACTTATGCGTGTACCAGCATTGTCCTCTGTCGGTAGATATGCCACAGATCAATACTTTACAGGACAGACAAGCATCCAAAACCTACGTTCTGTGAAGAGTCGTGGACACCCAATCATTTAGCGCCTAGTTGTCGTTTCATTGCCCTTATACCTCTTTCCGTAGATACTCGCGTCAGCAGCATCTTAACATTCGACCACCTTCGCCGTTTGCCAGATATCGTTCACATGTTCTGCATAATTATAATCTGCTATTTGTCAAAGTAGCTTATCTCAATGGATTGCTCCACTTACATCCCACACCTTTGCTAGGATTATCCCCTATCCGTGTAAGCTCCACTTACATACTTTTGTTATCGCGTCACGTCACTGCAATGCCCTCAGGTGGCATCCAATGTCGCAGTGGGCAATGGTCATAACGTTTTGGCTCATAAGTGTACAAACCTCCTACTGCCATTTGGTCTCCTTGTGAGCCTTATCCCGAGTGGCGGTACTTTATTATGAGATTCAGTTACTTAGCATAAGATCCCCGGCCACGACTTTTACATTAAAATTTCCTATGGACTCTTTATTACCTAATAGCGGCGGGTGAATAGAGTCAGACTATATAAAAATTCCTGCTTGGATATCGGGCTAAAATCCTGTATCATATTTCTTAGAAAAGGGGGCCGTCACATCATGGACTGCAAACAGATGTTCTAGCTGTTTATTACTCAGTTACATCGGTTGATGACGATGGTGTAATTGTGTACGGCACGTGACTTTTTACGTATGCTTCCTAGGAGTATATGGTGGCGCCCCCTTGTACACTCCAAATATCAGCTAATGCTCGCAACTGGTCAGTAGTTGTTTTAACAAACAGCCTTTTGGAAACGACGTGCAAATGGAGGCAAATGCAGTGAGCTACGCTGGCACGATGAATGTCTTTCCATCACAGCTTCACTTCTAACTATATTTTTCTCCTACTCAGCAAGTTTCAAGTTTTCCTGTATACTTGCCTAAATTAGATTTATTTACATGCAACGAAACGAAGTGATGATGCATAGTGAGAAGTAGAGAACCATCAGTATTACGTCCACTTGCCTATAGACTTTGTAAGTAATCTAAAACGATAATATTCGATCGTCCATGAACAAATGTACTAACAGACAACTATAACCCCTTACTTATAGCCACTTATAAGTGTCTGCAGGTATGTGGGAAAGGCTAACTGTGTAACCAAGACGATTAATCGATTTCATCCGACAACGAGCTATTTTGCTTCATGTAATGCTTAAATGTTTAGTTCAGACATACAATTGTAAAATGGTCCACAGCGACCGTCATACGAGGGTTGCCCATAAAGTGGTGCATTTTTTAATTCAACAATTCTTTACTGAACATAATGAGAATTACACACACGATAGAATGGTGTTTTATCTATTCACCCTATTTTTCCACGTAATCTCCATACCGCTCTATGGTCTTCCTCTAACGCGAAATAAGGGGTTGTGTATGCCCTGTTGTTACCAACACTTGTCATGGTGGCGGAGCCAGTGCTTCATTGTGTGAATCATCTCCTCATCATCCTCAAAGTGCCTTCCACGAATGACATCCTTTAATGGCACAAAGAAGTGGAAGTCCGAGGGGGCTAGATCGGGGATGTCAGGTATGACAGCCTTGGATTGTCTGCCCGACCGCTACAAATCGTGGAGCTCCACCGGGCCACCTTCTGATGACCTCACTCTCCGTGCCTAGCGACTAACAGTACTTCTGTCTACAGCAGAAGCGATTTCTCTGCAGTGAGAAATTCAATGAAGGCACGTTGCTTGTAACGTACATCACCTACAGACGCCATTTTGAAACTGTCCTGCAGCTACGCTATCTGTCGGAAGTGATGGAAACTTGTCGCGCTCACTCAGCAGACTTCAAATTATACATACGTAACGTTTCACATTCGTAGCATTGTTTTCGGCTGAGAAAAAATGCGGTGTATTACTTTCTGGGCAACCCTCGTATATTTGTAACTGCGTGTAGTGCTTATTAGACAAATAGGGGCTAAATCTGTAGAAAATGGATTCTAGGAAAACAAATACAATAATCTATCTCTATAGCGGTTGAAGATTCATGGCAGATTAAAACTATGTACCGCAGCAGAATTCGAAGCCGGATTCCCGTCTTCCGCGGTCGGTACTGGTACCGTCTGAGCCATCCACCTACAACCGCCGACCCATCCTCAAAGCTTCTCTTGTCGTCCTCTTCCTCTTTTTAATCCAAATTTAGTCTATCTGAAAGTTTCAAACACTGGATTATTTTCCACTCTTTAAGAATAAGATTAATCTTGTCTAGGAAACAAGATTACAGTGGATGTCTGAATAGAGTAAAAACATGGGAAGTAAATTAGCGTAGTGAAATAAACCTTTATCTAGTAAGAAAGTTTTGTTGATCTCGGGTGATATGGGAGAATGGAATAGGTCCGCAAATTGTTCGTTTGGAGTACGGAATTGTATGGAAGTCAAACATGGACTACTGAAAATGCGGAGAAGGGCAAGCTACAACCACTTCACATTAGGTAGGACTTATGAAGTGGACACATAACGTAGGATACATGTTACAAAGGATACATGGTGAAAGGAGATTCATGGTGAAAGGAGCCCATATTAGGGCCTTTCCAGAAGAAGCAACAGCTTAGTACTTCTTAATGAGTGTTACTAGGATAACGACTTATGTTGAAATATCGCCGTAAGTTGTTTAAAGGCCTTAGCAAACACTGTGTCAAGATGTGAGGCTCATCGCATTATTTCCGGGTGGTTGATTAGGGGGAGGGGACCGAGGTCATCGATCCATAGAATTAGGAAAGATGGGAAAGGAAGTCGGCCGTGCCCTTTCAAAGGAACCATCCAAGCATTTACCTGAAGCGATTGAGGGAAATCACGGAAAACCTAAATCAGGATGGCCGGAGACGAGTCTGAACCATCGTCCTCTCGAATGCGAGTACAGTGTGCTAACCACATTCGTGTTTCGAATGTTGACACTGATTAACTCTGCTTCTGATTAGGCCACAATTCGTAGTGTTCAAGGCCTGCATGTAAGGAGGAAACTGTCACCAATAAATATTTTGTGTCAGAGGCTCTGTTTTACTACCTCGCAGTGTGTGTAGTCGGAGATTAAGGTTTGTCAATGAGCAGCCGGAATCTCAGATGATGTTTGTCAACTACGATGGAGGAAGGAAGTCTGCAGTTTATCACAGGAGAGAAAGAGAGAAGAAGCCTGAGGTAATCTAGTCGAATGGCATCGCATCATGATTTATTCAACAGGAGGGGGTGAAGTAGGTGCAGCAGTTTAAAGATTCGCTCTTGTTCCGCACCTGCCCCTGCAGTTTGCAGAAACGAGGTAACTGGAACTTCAGCGTTCAGATAAAGGGGATAACACGCCACATACAGTTGACGTAGAGCCAGATATTACAAAAACGAAACAAACACCGTACGAACAGGCATTGAAGGTCCAACAGTACCGAACGGCCACCATGTCATCATCAGCTCTTAGGTGTGCGGATGGGGCTACGGAGGTGCACTACAGTAAAACTATATTAAAAGAAAGTGAATTTGATAACACAAAATTAATTTTTGTATGAAAATAAGAGAGGAGGAACCATCATTAGGAGCTTGTCCGGTTCACAAGTATCCGGGATAAGAAGTCAGGTATGTTGACACGCCAGTAGCGACCTACACATACTGTTAGTAAATACGACTACTGTCGTTAGCACGAACTGGGTCTATTGTCACTGGTATTTCCACGAAATCGCTGGAACAGGCTCTAAATACCACGTAAACCACTCTACTCGTATTTTCTCACTCTACTCATATTCTGAGTGAGCGGAAATGTTATAAAGCATTAAAATTGTATATATTTTGATACAATGCCTCGCTCCAAGCACAAAGTTCTCGTATCATGGGCCATACTCTCATTGGCTGCTCATAACCACAGCACTGTCCGCCTTCTTAGCTGGGTGGTAAGGCGTCTGCCTCCCGAGCAAGCGAGCCTCGGCTTGATTCCCGGCCGGGTTGGAGAGTCTTTCCGCTCGTGAACTGGGTGTTGTGTTGTCCTCATCATCATTACATACTCATCACTCTCACGCGAGTCCCCCAATGTGGTGTCAACTGAAATAAGACTTGCACTCGGCGGTCGAACTTACCAGATGAGGCGCCAACAGTGCCACACACTCATTTCATTTTTTTACCACAGTAGCGGCAGCTGTGTGGAGGTGTAAATATCGAACAAGTGTTACATATATTTTGAAAAACCAAAGTAAAGTCACGAAGGGGCGAATTTACCCAGATGGGGCCTCCCGGCCAACAGTGACACGCTCAAAAAAATGAAATGGCCCTGAGCACTATGGGACTTAACTTCTGTGGTCATCAGTCCCCTAGAACTTAGAACTACTTAAACCTAACTAACCTAAGGACATCACACAACACCCAATCATCACGAGGCAGAGAAAATCCCTGACCCCGCCGGGAATCGAACCCGGGAACCCGGGCGCGGGAAGTGACACGCTCATTTCATTTTTTTTTTTTTTTTTAACACAGTAGTGGCAGCTGTGCTGAGGTGTAAATATCGAACAAGCGTTACATATGTTTTCAAAGTAAAGTCAGTAAGATCGTAATCATGTGAATAAAACGTAATGTAAAAAGGGTAATCACAGAATGTTTGAAAATGCAGAACTTACGTATCACGAACATTCGGGGGTGAAAGGAGTGGAAAGGAGTTGGGAAGGTGATAGGAATGAAACAATGACTTCTAGCGGCATAGAGTACAGTGGAAAAGCAATATCAAGGGTTGAAAATTTGTGTCGGATTGTGACTCGAAACCGGATGCTCCGCTTCTCTAGCCTGCCCTCTGACTGAGGACTTTGAGCTATCGTGCTGGCTGGCCAACGGGACATAGTTTCCGTCAGACCAAAATTCCCAGCTTCCGAGACCACATTGCACAACGTCTGGGTTCCAGTCTCAGTCCGGCACAAATGTTCCACTCTTGACGTTGTATTGTCACGAACCCCTGTGCGGCTGGAAGTCATTATTTTCTCCCTAATTCCTTCTCAACCTCCTCCCTTTCCAATCCTTCAACACCAATTGTTCATTAATAAGTTACGTATATTCCTAACAACCTGAAGAACAGTTGATCGCTGAAAGAAGGAAGTACAAAAATGTTCAGGGAAATTCAGGAATACGGGAAAAAAGTCACTTTTACGGTAAACTGATAATTTTTACCTAATGGACCCTCTGACCGTAACTGAATGAAATACAATTTTCGTGCCATACGCGTGTTGCCTTTATTTGCTGAAAGGCACCTTCAGTGGCCTGCAATATGTACATATTTTTGCTATTTAGTTTACATTTTGGTGAACGTACCTATAGGTTATAAACAGTGCTGCTGGTTGGTTTTTGCTATTATGTAGTAATATTTTGAACTGTACTTACAGGTTGCGTGGACGATTTTCTACATATTACACTCCTGTTCCATTTTTGGTGTTGTTCCTCTTCTTATCAATGCCAACTTGCGGTTATTTTCCCACATTTCACGGCACTAGGAACTGAACACTTGTTCTGATGCAATGTATTGGTAAGTGTTGCCGTTTGTCAGACGTTATAGTCAAAGATCTATGTTATTGCAGCCTTTCGAGTACAATTATTAAAGTATCTATGATCTGTTTGTGTACGCAGTTGTGTGTGTGTGTGGGGGGGGGGGTGTTTTGGTATGATATAATTTTATTTTATTTATTAATATTTTTGTGGGCTGTGTGTGTGTGTGTGTGTGTGTGTGTGTGTGTGCAGAAGGTGAAAAAGGGGGGGGGGAAAGGTAAAGACGTCTTTCCTGGTTGTGTCAGACGATTTTTATCTGATCATTTCATTTATTAAGTGTGGCAGGGAGCCTGTGCTAATATGTGTATGTTCACTTATCACATGTTTGTTTTCAGCAATGGCTTTATGTATGTGGAAGTTTTCTTGCATTTGTATAAGATGTTGGTCATGGTTGCTTATTCTCATTATTTTCATTTCTTGTTCCATTTTTGTAGGATGGTGATTATGGTGTTTTAAATGTTTTGCAAATATGGAATGGTTTGTTTTGTACTTCTTTGTATACTGTTTTAAAATTCCTGAATGTCATTCCTATGTGTACTGAATCACAACTTTGCCATTCAAGCTTATATATTCCTGATTGTTGGAGTTTGTCCCTCTTGGTGGCTGGTTGGCTTAGATGTGATGGACAGTTTGCTCAGTTTTATATGCTATTTGGAAGCCCTGTCTCTTTAGGATGTTTGCAACTCTGTGTGTTAATTTACGTTTGTAAATCATGGTGTACCATCTGTTTCTTCTGTGTGTGGTGTTGTCATTCTGTGAGCTTGTTGAGTGTGTTTGGAAGTTTGTAGGTTGTGAAAGCTCTTCTATTCTGGAAGTGTTGTGTTTGTTTTGTACTTGTATTTTTATTTTCTGATTGAGCCTGTGTGCTACACTTCTGTTATACCCACTGTTCATAGATATTTGTATGATTGAAATCTTTTCTTTTACATAGTTTCTCTTGTTGAGAGGGATTCTGTTTAATCTCTGTAACATATGCCTTAGTGCTCCAAGTTTCTGGTTGTGGGGATTATTAGATGTGGAATGTATTACTGTGTACTGTGTCTGTGTCTGTTAGTTTTCTAAAGATATTAAAGGTATGTTTGCCGTTTTCCTTTCTTTTATTGTGAAATTTACGTTATGATGTTCTTTGTTTATTTTCCAAGTAGAGTTTATCTAGTTTGTCATTTGGCTCATTTACCAGACAAATAATATCATCTACATATCTGTACCAATATATGATTTTGAAACTTTCATTAGTGGTCACCTTTTCAAATATCTGATTTTCTAGATGACTGATGAAAATGTTTGCTAACGTTCCTGATATTGGGAAACCCATGACCAGTCCACCACTTTGTAGATAATATTTATTCTCTTACTGAAAGTAGTGTCGTTTAGTTGTCAGTTTCAGCATATTTATTTCTTTTATTGCTTCTGTGGTGTGGTTGCTGTGGGATGAGTGATTTTGTTCTATGACTTCTATCGTTTCTGTAATAGGGATGGAGGTATTCATATTTTCTATGATGAATGACATCAGTGATGCTGTGTGTAGTACCTGTATGTTCTGTATGTGTTCTATTAACAAACGTTTGGAGGTGTTAGACTATGTGGTATGTCGGGGCTTTCTTGAAGTTGATAACAACTCTCATTGGCAGTCCATCTTTATGTACTTTTGGTTGACTGCAGAGTGTTGGTGCTTGTGGGTTTTTCTGTGTTATGTAGCATTTTTGTTTGTTTGCGAGTGTGTGTTCATTGTGTTTCATTGTTTCTTTCAGGTTTCCTTGGAATTGTTTCGTTGGATTTGACTTCAGTTTTTGTATGGCTTTGGAGTTTATGTATTCCTTGGTTTTTGTGATGTATTGCTCTTTGTCCATAAATACTGTTACATTTCCCTTGTCTGCTCTTGTTATTAATATGTTGTTGTTTGTTAACTTTTGATTTAACCCTTTCATGGTGGCTGCTTCTCCTTGGTTGTTCTTATTGTGTGTCTGCTGTGTTTGTTTTATTATGCTTTATATTTTTTTCTAGTTCTCTTGTTTATTTCACGATTGTTTTGTTGTTCTTCACGTGTTACGATATGTTCAATTTCTACTGGGAGATTTTCTTTGTATCGGTTGTTTACTTTGCTATTGGTACAGTGTTTGAAACCTTTTTCCAAGAGCATTTTTTTCGTGTAATTCTGTCTCTGTTAGTTTAAATAAACGTGGATGGAATGTGTGTTGGTGTTCTTGTGGTTTCACGTTTAAAATGTAAATGTATTTTAGTGGCTTTTTTACTGTTAGTTTCCTTCTTTTATGTTTAGGCTTGTTTTGTAAATGTTTCGCTGCTGTGTATGTGTTGTGTTCAGTTTTTTCCGTTTGTCCCATGTGAACTATGCTGTTTCCTACGATTTGTGGTAATTCTAGATGAGTCTCATAGAGCACCATGTTTAGGTACTATTTTTTTCGATTATAGCATATTAATTTCATTTAGTAACTCATATCGTTCTGCAATTGATTTCGACTTTTGTGCCACTGCAGAACTTTTGTTAACCTTTACATTAATGTAACGTGGAATTAAATCGTTCTTTTTGCATGTTTTGTAAAATTTTATGTCACACGAAGTCTGAGACATTTTCTTGAACATATTGACAGGGAATGTTTGATATAGCCGTGTTAACATCTTCAACATTAGTAGACCATTCTTCCTCAGTTGCGTGCAATATTTCGGTATATTGAAAATTTTCTTTATGGACAGACTGACTACAACTGAATGCAACACAGTTTCCGTGCCATACGCGTTTCGCGTTTATTTTCTGCAAGGCATCGTCTGTGGCCTCAGATTTAACTAACAGTAAGAATGACACAAAAATACATTTACATTTTAAACATGAAACCACAAGAACACCAACATAGTCCATTCACGTTTAGGTAACCTAACAGAGAAATAAAAACATGAAAAAGAAAAAAATGCCCTTGGAAAAATGGTTGAAACACTGTACCAGTATCAATGTAAACAACCAAAACTCAGAAAATGTCATAGTAGAAACTGAACACAATCATAGACATGAAGAAAAACAAAACAATTGTGAAACAAACATAGGACTGACAAGACAACTAGTAAAAAAGAAATAGAAGGCATAATAAAACAAACACAACAGACACACAATAAGAACAACCAAACAGAAGTAGCCACCATGAAAGGGTTAAAACAAAAGTTAACATACAACAACATATTAATAAAAAGAACAGACAAGGGAAATGTAACAATGTTCATGGACAAAGAGCAATGAGCCATGTTGCAACTAACGTTGGTGCCATTGGTAGGTTGGCGTCGTGAAATAAGGATAGTGGCGCCTTGTTTCCTTCTTGTATTTACTGGGGCCACTACATTTGCTAGTGTTGTCTGTCTGCGAGTGGCAGCAGCAGCTGTTATCGATATCTAGTACGCTGGAACTATCTTTGGAGAGACGTCATACGTTTTCTGGGTCAGAGTCTGTCAAGGAGATTGGTATGGATGGAGCAGCAGTGAGGTCCGGCAACGCAGTGTCATGCTGGGACAGCTGGCGGCACGCAGGCACTGCAGGATCGAGTGTCTGTAGTTAGGAGAGCCACAACCTCATTGTCCACGAGACCCAGGACGTTTGAGTCGAGTGAACATTAACCCAGTAGCGAAACCTCCACTATTTTGCGATCAAGCCGTTTGTTCACGCTTTGCTGATCACAGGTTCGATGAGACGAAGAGCAATGAGTGGAATGTTAGGAGATGGCGAAATTAACTTGCCGTCCTCCGCTTCTAATTTTTAATCATTTAATTCCTTGTATTATTATTGGTGAAGTTCAACCAGCGGTATTTTTCTGCCTAGTGGCCGCTAACGCCCCAATTACCTGCTCTGGAGGTTAGCGTATTTTCGGGGCAGTGTACCTTTACTCGCCTTGCTACTGCCGACTGGTAAGGCGAGTAGTTCGTCAGCCTGCTTGATTGTGGTTCGGATATTTTGTTTCTTTTAGACTATTTTGGTCGTAGTGGTTCCTTCTGCTTCTAGATGTTCTAAACACGGGATTCTAAAGACGCAGTACTGTCCGCCGTTTCCGCCTTGCCTAGGTTAGTCCATCGTTGTACTGGTTATCAGACGTTAGGTGACTTTGCAAGAGTGTTGGTCTGCGTTTAAACTGTCATTAGTTTGAATTGACATCCAGATAAGTGAATACAACTCTTGGCTGCCTGTCTCATCGTTTATGAAGTTAAGCAACTTTTCCAGGCCGATCCTTGGAGCACTGTCTGAGGCCCACTTCTCTCTTGATTTGGTCTGTTTGTGATGAATTTTTTTTTTAAATATTTTAATTTTGAATTATTGCTGTTTGGGCTGTCAGCTGACTAAGAGTCTGAATTCCTTGTTAATAATGCCCTCAGCTGTGAGTGTAACTTCGTGATAAGAAATTTTAATTCGACAAAATATCTTAACACTGAAATGTTGATGATCGTTTTTTAAATATCTATCTAAGAAGTTTAATTGCTTCTCAAAAATTTGCTATTCAGGCCTTCAGCCGTCCAACAGTTTTTTTTTTTTAAGTTGTTGCTATTGGGGCTTTCAGCTGACAAATACTTTGAATTTCCTGCCAATAAGGGCTTCAGCCGTGAATGCAACTGATCTTAAGAATTTTTAATTACTTATATCTCTTAGAGTGAAATTTTAATGATTGTCCTTTTTTTAAATATTTTAGTATCTCTTGGAGAAGTTTAACTGGTTCTTAAGAATTTTCTGTCCAGGCCTGCAGCCATCAAATTGTTTTTTGAGTTACTACTATTGGTACCTTCAGTCAACAAATAGTTTGAATTTCTGGTCATTAAACCCTTCAGCCGTGAGTGCAACTTGCTTAAGAATTTTTTTAATTAGACATTGTGTGTTAACTTTCAAATTTGATAATTTTTCCTTATTGGCAATTTTATTTGCAATTCTTTCCAAATAAAGTGTATGTGATTAAAAAAAAAGAAACGAATCCGAGCAACCAACGGTAAGTGATTACGGCCCTGTCCACACCGAATCCTGCCTTTCCCTAAGTACCAGGTCTCAGTTGTAGTAGAGCGTGGTTACGATTGTAATACTGTTATTACAGTTACTGTTGGTTCGAATTGTAACTCTGTCAGTGTTACACGATATATGTCTTTGCTATTTTGTTGTTTCAGGTGACGAATTCTAATGGCGGTCAGGCAGTGCCCCGGAATCGGCCTGTTGAGGAAGGACCATCTCATTTATGAGCTAGCGATAAGGTGCCAGCCTATTGAGGTAGTGTTCCGGACTTAGCCACCCGTTTGCGTGCCACCGTTCTTCAGCCGGTTAACGTCACGCCGGATGTTGTGGGTGAGACAGAACCCGCCATTGACTTTTTGTTTAAGGCTGTTAGGGGTCTTGAAGGCACCATCTGGTTTTTGGAGGGCACTCAACCTAGGGGCAGTTAGTTAGACAGGGTGAGGGCACAGTGCCACCGTTTTTCAGCCGGTTGACGTCACGCCGGTTGTTGTGGGTGAGACAGAACCAGCCATTGAGTTTTAGTTTAAGGCTGTTAGGGGTCTTGAAGGCACCATCGGGTTTTTGGAAGGCACTCAATCTAGTGGCAGTTAGACAGGGTGAGGGCACAGTTAATATATTTAACCCACTGGATGGCGGTTTTAAGGACATTAAAGTTAGAGGATCTAGTAGGGATCAAACGCTGATTTGGGGTCTTTTATTAATGAACTGCAGTTTAAGATTATGTGTTTAGAGCTTGATGGGAAGAGGACTGGGGAGCAGGACTTGCTGTCTTCAGGGTGGCGAGCGAGCCAGCCCGGGAATAATGCACTTATGTTTCCCAGGAGGTTAGACGTAGTGTTTGCTAAATTGCCTAATCCTCTGGTGCATCTCTTTCGGGACATCACAGAGTTACGTATAGACCAATTAGAGCAAATTGAATGGTTATTATGGTTGGTGGTTTCACTTGAGCAATGGCTTTGGCATTTCGCATTAAGTAGTTTTGTCGCTATTGCATCCGTTAGCTAGAGGCGAATTGAGGACCCTCGTATCCAGTGACATGACAGAGGGGTTTTCCTTGCAGTGGTTGACGGAGCTTGTAATTAACGAAAGATTGACCGTGGGAGTTCACAAACAGCTCGAGTGTCGCCTTATTTGGCAGATGCAGCAATATAAACAGGAGTTACATCCAGAATGAGATTTTCACTCTGCAGCGGAGTGTGCGCTGATATGAAACTTCCTGGCAGATTAAAACTGTGTGCCCGACCGAGACTCGAACTCGGGACCTTTGCCTTTCGCGGGCAAGTGCTCTACCATCTGAGCTACCGAAGCACGACTCACGTCCGGTACTCACAGCTTTACTTCTGCCAGTACCTCGTCTCCTACCTTCCAAACTTTACAGAAGCACACAGTTTTAATCTGCCAGGAAGTTTCATATCAGCGCACACTCCGCTGCAGAGTGAAAATCTCATTCTGGAAACATCCCCCAGGCTGTGGCTAAGCCATGTCTCCGCCATATCCTTTCTTTCAGGAGTGCTAGTTCTGCAAGGTTCGCAGGAGAGCTTCTGTAAAGTTTGGAAGGTAGGAGACGAGGTACTGGCAGAAGTAAAGCTGTGAGTAGCGGACGTGAGTCGTGCTTCGGTAGCTCAGATGGTAGAGCACTTGCCCGCGAAAGGCAAAGGTCCCGAGTTCGAGTCTCGGTCGGGCACACAGTTTTAATCTGCCAGGAAGTTTCAGGAGTTACATCAGTATGTGGACAGGGTCAAGACGGCCTGTTGGCCTTGATGGTCAACCTGTCAGAACGGGAGTCAGTTTCCGTTGCTCTGAGGGGAATGCGAGTGGCGGATAAGTAGCTCTTTGTTTTTTCGTGGTTATCCCTCTACCTGGGAAGAACTTCGTGCCGCCGTTGTAGCGATATCTGCGTTACCACTTTCGGACGATCCATGCGGTCAAGTTACGGTTCAACCCACGGGTGCTATCAAGAAGAACTCCGGATTATCTATATCGGCAGAGTCTGTTAAAAGGGAACCACGGCGTTGCTTCAGGTGCGGTCGGACAGGTCATTTAGTTCGTTCTTGCGTTCAACTGCGCGCTCCCAGAGACAATAAATGACGCTGGGCTGAGCAGCAACCTCGGGATCGAGCCTTTAAACCCTGGTGTGCCGGTGTCGTTGCTCGATCATCACCTCCCGTGCCTTATATTTGTTCTCGAGTAGGAGGCGAATCTATGTGCCCTCTTGGATTCTGGTAGCTCATTTTCGTTACTGAGCTTGGAATATTTTCTTGAATTTGGTCATCTTGTGAGACTTAGGTCTGTCCCTTCTTCGGTGCAGAGGTGTCGGGGTGCCAATGGGCAGATGTTGCCTCTGCTTGGTTGGGTCCGAGGGAGTATCTCGGTTGGGGATTTCTCCTGGTCCTTGTCTTTGGCCTTGGCTAAGAAGTTGCAGGTCGATTTGATTATGGGATGTGACTTTATAAGTAAAACTGTTGGGTTCTGTAAATGTGCTAAGTTTAAGGTACATGGAAATGCCGTCATGCTGGCTGTTGATGCTAAGGTTAATGAGTTTGTTCTCACCCATCTGTCTTCATAGCAGGACTCTGCACTAGCTGATTTCTTGCAGAGGTTCCCTGAGCTTCTCTGTGGTAGACAGGGGGTTACTAATGTTATTGGGTTGGGTTGTTTGGGGAAAGAGACCAAACAGTGAGGTCATCGGTCTCATAGGATTAGGGAAGGATGGGGAAGGAAGTAGGCCGTGCCCTTCCAAAGGAACCATCCCAGCATTTGTCTGGAACCATTTAGGGAAATCACGGAAAACCTAAATCAGGATGGCCGGACGCGGAATTGAACCGTCGTCCTCTCGAATGTGAGTTCAGTGTCGAACCACTGCGCCAACTCCCTCGGTAATGTTCTTGACTACCATATTCGTCTATCTGACCATATTCCCGTCAGGCAGTCCCCATATCGTCTCTCATTGCCTAAGATGACGATACTCACAGGGAAGATCTCTAAAACGCTCGAGCAAGGAGTTATTAGGCCTTGTACATTTGCTTATGCTTCCCTCATATTCCTTATTCCTAAGGATCAGGAGCGGGATTTTCGGCCTGTTGCTGACTACCGGCGCCTGAACTGCAAGCTTGTCCTCGAATCAGTTCCTTTACCTGATCTTGATAACTCTTTTACTTTGTCTGCCGGCGCTAATTGCTTGACTGTGCTCGATCTGAATCAAGCCTGTTATCAGATTTCCTTAGCCAAAGAATATAAACACGTTACAGCATTTTGTACTGATTGGAATCTATTTGAGTTAAACAGGGTTCCCTTTCTTACTCGTTTGTTGGATAATATTCCTGGAGAATTGACATTAGTCTGTGTTTATAATTACTTGGATGACTTGGTGATTCGTTTCAGGAGCATTTGGAATATATCCAGAAAATTTTTGATAGGTTGCAGGGGGCCGGTTTGACTGTTTAACCCACTAAGGTGACATTAGCCAGGCAGAAAGTATCCTTCTTAGGTCAACTAGTATCAGAAGAGAGCATTCGCATTGACCAGGAGCGGACTAAGGCATTGAGAGCTCTCCCACCGCCTGCTAATAAACGCGGGATTGCCAGTTTCATAAGCATGGCGAATTATTTTAGGCTTTTTGTCCCTAATTCTATTCAGTTGGCGGCTCCTTTAAATGAATTGCGTCGAAAAGGGATGCGTTTTGAATGGGGACCTGCCCAGGAGGCCGCGTTTGAGCACTTTAAGATAGCTATAGCCAACACTTCGGTTCTGTGAGTGCCTGATGTTAATAAAATATTTATTGTACAAACCGTCGCATCTAATGCGGGAACTTCGGCCGTCCTCCTACAGCAGTTCGAGGGTCAAAGGCAGCCATTAGCGTCCGCGTCTCGTCGGTTAACCAGTGCCGAACTTAAATATTCTGTTTACGAATGTGAGGCATTGGCCGTCTTGTTAGCGCTGGGGAAGTATCGCTTTTATCTCGAGCATAGAGAACTTCAGATAGAAACCGGCAATCAAGCATTAAGCTGGGTGCTAGCCAGGCCGCGTAAAACTGGCCGTATCGCCAGGTGGGCAGTACGCATTTCAGCGCTTCAATTCGATGTTAAACACATTAAGGGGACTGAGAATGTGCTCGCGGTCGGTCTCAGCCGTATCTTCACAGAACATCCATCTAGTGAGGGCGCCAAAGGAACGGAAGAAGGCAATCTTAGTTGCGTCGTGTTAGGCGGTATTCCTCATTTGTTTAGTGACGTTGCCAACCATCAGGATCAGGACACCACTTGGGGGGCGCCAAAGGAACGGAAGAAGGCAATCTTAGTTGCGTCGTGTTAGGCGGTATTCCTCATTTGTTTAGTGACGTTGCCAACCATCAGGATCAGGACACCACTTGGGAACCGGTTAAGGAACGGCTGTGGGCGGGCAACCTTTGGATGGATACGTCATCAGGAAAGGCATTACGTGTAAAAGGGTGGGACGTGCCAAGGAGTTGAAGATCTGTCTATCAGCCATCCTGGTACGCCCCATTTGCCATTAACTACCCAACTCATTAACTAGCCGGCATTTAGGAGCCTATAAGACCTTGAAAATTAAGAAGTATTGACATGGCCGGCTATTGACCGAGACGTTCTCGGTGTCGGTTGCGTCGAGTGGCCAAGCCTAAGAACACTCTTCAACAAGGCTTCTTGAGTTCTGAGCGCAAATTCTGCCTCATGGACAAACTCTATATCTATTATGTGCGGCCCTTACCTCAAACCAAAAGAGGCCATCGGTACGTATTGGTTATTATTGACGCGTTTTCGAGGTTTACCCGGTTTCTTCCGAGTCGTAACGTGACTGCTGCTGCTACTACCGCGCATTTAACTAACGTATTTAGTTTTTTTGGAAAAGCTAAGCAAATCGTTAGTGATAATGCGCCTGCCTTTCTTTCGGCTCCCTTCAAGGCTTTTTGTTTTCAAAGCAACGCGAAGCACGTGGCTACCACTCTGTATTACCCGCAGGGCACTTTCGCTCAGAGGGTCAATCGTAATCTCAAATCCGCACTGATTATCTTCCATCAGAAGACGCCCATTAAGTGGGATTCTAGTCTCCCTTGGCCTAGTTTTGTCTTAAGTACCGACAGCCATGATGCTTTGAAGGCTACTCCATTTTCGTTGATCTTTGCTTATCCTGTTAATTCCACCCCTTTCGAACTTATGGGGAATTCAAGATCTAATTCCTGCGGATATTACCCCTCAGATCGTGAAAGAAAACTGGAATCGTGCCCACAGCAAACAAGCTGACCGTTAGAACCGTTATCGACGAGTCTTTAAGGGTGAACCAGGAGACCAAGTGTATGTCCTTTATTTTCCCAGGAGGGAGGTGCGTGTTGGAAACCTTGGTAAGTTCACACCCCGTTTCCTGGGTCCCTGTACTATTACGAGTATTTTAGGCCCAGTTAATTTTCTGGTTAAGGACACCCGCACCGGTAAGCCATACGGGGTAAATCATTATCAAATTAAGTTTGGTTGGGCCAGTTGTTCGGTTACCCTCGGGCTGGTGTTTGGGGGAGGGGGGAGGGAGGGGAGGCTGAGCCGGGTTGCGGCTCGAGTTGGTGCAGTTGATAGGTTCTCATCACGTAACAGGGATAGTGGCGTCTCATTTTCTGCTTGTTTTTACTGGCGCCACTACGTTTGCTAGAGTTGTCTGCCCGCGAGTGGCAGCAGCAGCGGTTATCGACAACTAGTACAGTGGTACTTCCTTAGGATGGACGTCAAGTGTTTTCCGGGTTGGAGTCTGTCGAGGAGTTTGGTTGGGACGGAGAAACAGTGAGGTTCGTTTGTTCGCGCGTTGCTGCTCGCAGGGTCGCTGAGACGAAGAGCAATGGGTGGAATGTTAGGAGATGGCGAAATAAACTAGCCGTCCTCCGCTTCTTATAATTAATCATTGAATTCCTTGTGTTATTAGTGGTGAAGTTCAACCAGCGGTATTTTTCCGCCTAGTGGCCGCTATCGCCCCAGTTACCTCCCGTGGAGGTTAGCGTACTTTCGTGGCAGTGCACCTTTCTTCGCCTTGCCGCTGCTGTCTGGTATGGCGTGTAATTCGTCAGCCCACTTGATTGTGGTTCGAATATTTTGTTTCTTTTGGACTACTTTGGTCGTAGTGGTTCCTTCTGCTTCTGGGTGTTCTAAACACCGGATTCTGAAGACGCAGTACTGTCCGCCAGTTCCGCCTTGCCTTGTTTATTACATCGCTTTATTAGTTATCAGACGTTAGGTAGACTTTGCAAGAGTGTTGTTCTGCGTTTAAACAGTCACTAGTCTGAGTTGCCATCCGGTTAAGTGAATACAACTCCTGGCTGCCTGTCTCATCGTTTACGAGGTTGAGCGACTTTCCAATGTCGATCCTTGGAGCACCGTGTGAGGCCCATTTCTCTGTTGATTGGTCATATTGTGATGAATTTCTTTTTAATATATTAATTTTGAATTATTACTATTTGGGCCTTCAGCCGACAAAGAGTTGGAATTTCTTGTTAATAAGGCCTTCAGCCGTGAGTGTAACTTGTCTTAAGGAATTTTAATTTGACAAAATATCTTAACACACAAATGTTGAAGACTGTTCTTTAAATATCTCTGAAAGAAGTTTAATTGCTTCTCAAAAGTTTGCTATCCAGGCCTTCAGCCGTCCACCTGCTTTTTATGAGTTATTACTATTGGGGCCTTCGGCTGACAAATAATTTGAATTTCTTGTCAATAAGGCCTTCGGCCGTGAATGCCACTGGTCTTGAGAATTTTTAAGTAGATATTGTCCCTAAATAGTGAAATTTTGATGACTGTCTTTTTTAAAAATATTTTAGCATCTCTTGGAGAAGTTTAATGGGCTCCTAAGAATTTGCTCTCCAGGCCATCAGCCGTCAAATTGTTTTTTGAGTTACTACTATTGGTACCTTCAGTCAACAAATAGTTTGAATTTCTGGTCATTAAACCCTTCAGCCGTGAGTGCAACTTGCTTAAGAATTTTTTTAATTAGACATTGTGTCTTAACAGTCAAATTTGGTAATTGTTACTTAGTGTCAATTTTATTGGCAATTGTTTCCAAATAAAGTGAACGTGATTAAAAAATAACTGAGCAACCAACGGTAACTGATTACGGCCCCGTCCACACATAATCCTGTTTTTCCCTAAGTACCACGTCTGTTGAAATACATCACAAAAGCAAGGAATACATAAACACAAACGTCATACAAAAACTGAAGTCAGATCCCACAACACGATTCCAGGCAAACCTGAAACAAACACTGAAAAGCATTGAACACACGCTCACAGGCAAACAGAAATACTACATAACGCAGAAAATGCCACAAGCACCAACACTCTTCAGTCAACCAGAGGTACATAAAGATGGAGTGCCAATGAAAGCTGTTATCAACTTGAAGAAAGTCCTGACATACCACATAGTCAAACACCTTCCAAAGTTAGTTACAAAACACTACAAAGTAGAAACCAACTGAACAGAGACGAACATATACAGAGCATACATGTACCATTGTCATTCAATATAGAAAATATGAATACCTCCATCCCTATCACAGAAACAATAAAAGTCATAGAACAAAATCTCTCAACCCACAGATTGGTACAGATATGTGGATGACATTATTTGTTTTGCAGATGAGCCAAATGAAAAAAAAAAGAGATAAACTCCACACAGAAATCAACAAAGAACATCAGAACATAAAATTCCCACTTGAAAAAGAGAAAGGAAATTAAACAAATTTTCTTGACATTACAATTAAAAAAAAAGAAAACGGCAAACATACATTTAACAATTTTAGAAAACCAACAGCCACAGACACAACAATACATTCCACGTCTAACTATCCCCACAACCAGAAACTTGCAGCATTAAGACATAGGTTATATAGATTAAACAGAATCCCACCCGGCAAGAGAAACTATCGAAAAGAAATAAGTACAATCATGCAAATATCTAGGAACAATGGGTATGACACACATGTAGTACACAGGCTCATTCAAAAAATAGAAACACAAGTACAAAACATACACAACATTTCCAGAATACAAGAGATTTCACAACCTGCATACTTAGAAATACACTCAACAAACACACGCAATGACAACACCACACAGAAAAGAACCAAATGGTACGCCATGACTTACGCAAATTAACACACAGAGTTGCAAACATCCTAAAGAGACAGAGCTTCCTAAAAGCATAGAAGACTGGGCAAACCCTTCAATCACATCTAAGTCAACCAGCCACTAAGAGAGACAAATTCCAACAGTCAGGAAAATACAAGGTGTTACAAAAAGGTACGGCCAAACTTTCAGGAAACATTCCTCACACACAAAGAAAGAAAATATGTTATGAGGACATGTGTCCGGAAACGCTTACTTTCCATGTTAGAGCTCATTTTATTACTTCTCTGCAAATCGCATTAATGATGGAATGGAAACACACAGCAACAGAACGTACCAGCGTGATTTCAAACACTTTCTTACAGGAAATGTTCAAAATGTCCTCCGTTAGCGAGGACACATGCATCCACCCTCCGTCGCATGGAATCCCTGATGCACTGATGCAGCCCTTGAGAATGGCGTATTGTATCACAGCCGTCCACAATACGAGCACAAAGAGTCTCTACATTTGCTACCGGAGTTGCGTAGACAAGAGCTTTCAAGTAAAGAGGGTTGAAGTCAGGAGATCGTGGAGGCCATGGAATTGGTCCGCCTCTACCAATCCATCGGCACCGAATCTGTTGTTGAGAAGCGTACGAACACTTCGACTGAAATGTGCAGGAGCTACATCGTGGATGAACCACATGTTGTGTCGTACTTGTAAAGGCACATGTTCTAGCAGCAGAGGTAGAATATCCCGTATGAAATCACGGCGGTGAATCGAGGAAGTACAGTACATACTGACGAAACTAAAATGAGCTCTAACATGGAAATTAAGCGTTTCCGGACACATGTCCACATAACATCTTTTCTTTATTTGTGTATGAGAAATGTTTCCTGAAAGTTTGGCCGTACCTTTTTGTAACACCCTGTATAAGCTTCAATGTCAAAGATGTGATGCAGTATACATAGACATGACATTAAGGAATTTTAAAACACGATACAAAGAACATATCATGTGTTGGAAGTACAAAACAAATCATTCCACATTGCAAAACATTTAAAACACCATAACAACCATCCTACAAAAATGGAACAAGAAATGAAAATAATGAGAATAAGCAACCATGACAAATATCTTATGCAAATGCAAGAAAACTTCCGCATTCAGAAAGCCATTGCTGAAAACAAACATGTGATAAGTAAACATACACGTATTAGCACAGGCTCCCTACTACACTTAATAAAAGAAGTGGTAAGATAAAAATCGTCCCTCTGACACAACCAGGAAGAAAAGTCTTTCCTTCCACCCCCTCCCTTCTCCTTCTGCACACACACACACACACACACACACACACACACACACACACACACACACACACAGCCCACAAAAATATTAATAAATAAAATAAAATTATATCACACCAATACACACACACACACACACACACACACACACACACACACACAAATGCATACACAAACAGATCACAGATACTTCAATAATTACACTTGAAAGTTCGCAGTAACATTCGATCTTTGGCTATAACATCCGACAGTCGGCAACACACAGCAAAACATTGCATCAAAACAAATGTTTAGTTCCTAGTGCTATGAAATGTGGGAAAAAACTGCAAATTATAAGAAGAGCAACAACACCAGAAATGGAACGGGATCGTACTATGCTGAAAATAGTCCACGCAACCTGTAAGCACTGTTCAAAATATTACTAAATAATAGAAAAAACCATCCAGCAGAACCGCTTATAACTCTTAGGTACAGTGAGCAAAATGTAAACTAAATAGCAAAAATATGTATATAATCGTGGCCAATGAAGAGGCCTTGCAGAAAATAACGGCGAAACGCGTATGGCACGAAAATTGTGATTCATTCAGTTGTGGTCAGACGGTCCATAAAGTAAAAATTATCATTATACCCTAAAATTACACGCAACAGAGGAAGACAGGGCTACAAAGTTGAAGAATAAAATGACTTAGTTATGAAATAAATAGAAAGTGCAAGGAAACTAAGACGTGATCGCTGCAGCTTTCCCAGCAGAAATCACAGAAATTATGAATCTCCTGGAGCAATGATTGCCAGCATACCAGAAAATATAGCAGAAATATTCCCCAAGCAACTGGATCATAAACTTTTCCCAAAAAAGCTAACATGCATTCAAAAAGTTCTGTTCTACGGAAGGTATGTAGACGACACGTTTCTGATCATTGATGGGAACATCTAACATGATGTCCAAGACATCCTCCAAACATTCAACAAAATGAACAAGAATTTTAGATTCATTTGTGAACAGAAACTAAATAGCACCATTAGATTCCTCGAGCTAACCCTTTTCAGACAAGGTAACAAATATGTCTTCCAAATTTACAGGATACCAACCACCACAAACATAAGCATATATGCTTCGTCCTGCCACCCCAACAGTCACAAATTAGCAGCTTATTTCTCAATGAGCCATAGAGCTCAAAAAACCCACTGAGTGTTTAGAGCAGGGCCGCACAAGGTGCATGCACCGGTGCACCGCACAGTGCAGAGTGCAGAAGACGGCTGCGCTATGTTGACGACGGTGCAAACCCCCCACTCCTCGGCTTTCCGCAACAGCGCTGCCTCTCACTTCTTAGCTTGTGTCGCTCGCGCCGCCTGTCCCGACCTGTTTCAAAGCTTTTACCCTGTTGTGTTCGTCATTGCCAAATACTAATGTACACTAGGTGGAGAGCTTAGTTTGATGTACCGGTACAAAAGAGATTTATACAATTACTGTAATGGTATCAATTTTAAATACGGTTTCACACAAATGTATCTTCCTATGTGCTCTTTATTTTATTTGTAATTATGCTACTAAGATCTGGAACAAGAGATTGGCTGACAGCAATTCTGAGAGAATTTTTTAAATTACAATTAGAAATACTCGCACGCAATCTAGTTTTTGTACAAGACAAAACAGAAAAATACCTTTCACATACACAAGTGGAATCAAACATAGAAATAATCTTCGCTGCTTCTCTGTGTATCTTGGGAAATTCTTCCTTCGGCAAATTCTGGTAGAATTGGAGCAAACCTTTTCTATAGTAAAACACATGCTTTCGGTGAACATCGCTTTGCAAAGCAGTTAGTTCGAAATGTAAATTTGAAGACGCACTTTCAATATCCAGTGAAAAAGGTTTCACAAAAACATCGAGAATTGGCAGCATGTAGGTAATTTCCTGAAATAATAACAAAGCCAACGTTAGTAAATGAAAGTAATGTAAGCCGTTGTTTCGAAGTACTAAAATGCGATAGATTTTAATAAACATGTGTACTATTGGTTTTAATGTAATGTACACTTGCATATGTAACGCAATCTCCTTTATTTAGCTGTATGTAATATACCGGCACATTACCTGGAATCGGTCGTTAAACGCATTTTCAAGGGATTGTAGCACCTCGACGTATTTTTCAAAGCGCGCTCCTTCCTGCACAGATGCTGTCAAACAAAAACATAGTACCGTTTTGATTAGAGCGGTTATAAAAATCAGGCTGTTTTAATAAAGGTACAATTTATATCTCGCTTACCTAGTTCAGGAAAGTGTTACGTATTTTTCTCTGAAAGGTTGTTTTTGAGGAGCTTCAGTTTATACTGGAAAGCGTTTATTTTGCTGATCATATCGTTGATGAGATTGTTACCTTTTTGGAGTTTTCAGACTTAAATCATTTAGGAGAGCCATAATGTCTGCTAAAAATCCTAAATCAGCTACCCATTCAGGGTCATGAAAAAGTGGCTCCGGACGTCCTTTGCTCTCCAAAAACTGAGCCACAGTGTGGCGTAGTCGAAAAATTCGGGAAATCACTTTCCCTTTGCTCAGCCAGCACACCTCAGCATGGTAGGGAATATCTCGATACTCCTCTTCAAAGGAAATCAAAAATTCTTTGAATTAACGATGAGTTCACGATACGCACCACTTCCTTCATCACATCTTGAAGACCGATAACTTTCGCACAAAGAGCCTCTTGGTGTGCAAAACAATGAACGAAAGGTAAATTCGGCATGTTAAGTCCTACTCCTTCAGCTGCCTTTTCAACAGCTGCTAAAATATCCGCCCCTGTGACAGTGTCCTTCAACGAAATCATATCCAGGAGCTCTTCCGTTACATGTAGGTTGTCGTCCACGCCACGCAAAATATATTGCTAACTGAGCCGTGTCGTTAATATCCGTGGACTCAAGTGCGATGGAGTACGCTAGGAAGTTTTCAATTTTAGCTGCCAGTTGTTCATGCAAATTCTCAGCAATGTCGTTGATTTTCCGATGTATTGTCATTCTGGAAAGTGGTATTCTGCTGTACGCAGGAGCTAATGTGGGATTCATTGTCTCTACTACGTCCAACATAATGTTTTTTATTAATGGCCCGTCCATAAATGGCCTCCCAGCTCTTGCTAAACGTAGAGCAAATTTGTAACTAACTCTGAGGGTCCTTTCGCAACACCCCTCATTTTCTTCAACCTAAAGCACAGAAACAAAGATATGTTAGAAATAATCTGTGCGAAAACGAAAAGCAAGGAATCTAAACAAATGTTATTTCGTTTCGCATGACCTTTAACCAAAATATACATGCTAAAGTACTTGCAACAAACCTCGTTTGCAGATACAGAATTCTCTTCTGCAAGAGTTTGCAACTTCCGTAATTCTTCCTCTCTGGCATCCCCTGTTATATCACTATACTTTTCTGAAAGCAATTTGCTGTACTGCCTTTCAATAGACGATTTTATGACACACGTAATTAGTGTACCGCAGATTAGACATTTGGCTTTATCGTCACAACGCACAAAAAATTAGGAGAGTTTCCATTCCGGTTTAAATTGACTTTCGGCAATTTTCCCTTTTTTTGGAGCAGATGGTTCCGCTATTCTGGTAATTGTCTTGCGCTTACGTATTCCAATGTTGACTAAGCCGTCTGGCAGCGCACAGCGTCGGCCTCACCTAGCAAGCCGAGTTGAGGCGAAGTATGCCGAGTTGAACCGATGCACTGTGCAGGCACTCGCTGCACCTCGCTTTGCACGCAGGCGGTTTTCCGTGTTTGTGCAGCCCTGGTTTAGAGCCTTCAGAATGAAATAAAAACCATAAAACGAATAGCTGTAGCCATCGGGTATATAACCAGTTCCTTTTAACTGAAGACATTGAAATATCTCGTAAAATACACATCGGATCAAAAAAAAGTTAGAATTCCAAATTGTTATTCTCGGAAGGGACATCCAATGATGCCACACTCGAACCTCTATCCCACCCTGTGGTGGGTGGGTGGAGGCGTGCAACTTTGAAATGTGCAGTGGTAACCCCCCCCCCCCCCCCCCCAAGAAATGTCGCAGTTTAGTTTGGTGAGTCTGCAGACGGTGGTGTTGGTGGTGTACGGGACGTCCAGTATAACTGGGCACGCTTTCCCACCCGAGTTTTGTGATAAATAAGCCAGTCCGTCCTTAAACTGACTCAGTGACCACCGCCTTGGAGTTCTTGCTACGTATTACGTGGAGATGCTCTCGTAGTTTTATGTCCCATCGTAGAGCCATAGCAGCCTGGTAGTGTCTACGTTTTACGTAATGAAGCGGGAAGAAGTTCTTTTGTGCAAATAATTTTTACACGGGATGCCATTACGGTGCGTTTATTTGAGAAACACGGTAAAATGAACTTGCTGAGGCTGATAATAAGCTAACTATTAACGGTACGAGAGTATGGTCTACCGCATGACTAGATCGAAAGGCATCTTCTCGGCATTGGCCGACTATGGTGTCCTGTGTGTAACATGAGCGTACAATCGGGGTACTTCGCACGAGATCGTACATCTTAAGCTATACCAATGTTATTCGATTATTTTTTGATATCGACGTTTCCTGGCATTGTAAAATTATTGACATAGTGTTTATGACCCGTAGACTCCACGTAATGTCTAAGTCGCAAAATGCATCTTTTGTTAGCAAATATTTAAAAATAAGAATTACTTGATTCGCTCCAAAATAAATGTACTTTCCCTACGTATCTCGCTGCTGACGTCACGAGCGATTTCTGCATGGGCACTTCATCACAACTGGTACTGTAAGCGACAGATGGCCAACCACACAACTGGTCCTGTAGGCGCCAGATGGCCAACCACCTCCGCTAGCCAGCTCGGGAACCTACCGCTCGCTCCTTACTCCGTATGCACTTCAGCGCTGATACATTCACCCCACGTATGTGAATTAGCAGAGCTGGAAACCTGAAATGCACTCGTATTTGCAAATAAGGGGGACCTTACACACTCCTTCATATGGGGAGAATTATCGGCTGTCGGATTAGATAGATATTGTCGGCCCAAATCTCTCGGGGATGGGGTGCCGCGCATGCCAAGGCTCTTCCAAACAAGGGCTTCAACCTATTGTACGCTGGACTTGTTGCATGCTTCATTGAATTCAGCGAGCATCTGCTTCAGACAAAACTTTGTAAATGTATTCAAACACGTGTGTTCTTGTAATGCCCCGGACCGAGCTGTTATTTCTTGTTCCCTCTAGTTTGAGTGTCATGTGGGTATCATTCCGAACAGTCATCTTAAGGACCTGTGTTCTGCTTCAGATAATCCTTCTTATGTCAATCTGTACAGAACACTGGTAAAATTGTAATTGTTTGTTGTGCTCTCGCAATCGCGCAGCATCTGTAGTGAGCTGTGATTGACGTTCTGATAACTTTGGTTTACCTTTACAGTAGTAAGTGGAGTGTTTGGGTGATTCGTTGTGTGAACTCAGCTGCGTCCCACTACCGGTTCGACGAATGTTTATGGTACAAGCAGCGGGAGACCATTCCGATCTCTCGCACAGAAGCCCTTTTCATTCGCCATCTAGGTTGATGTACTCTTCATTATCAAATTTTCACTATCTGTAAAACGAAGTATTTCCTTTTTAAATGTATCAGACTTTTTTGTGTAAATATTCTTAGCGTTCAACTGAAAGAAATTTTTCAGTTTTGTCTGATCAGTTAAGGTTTGTGTGAGATTAAGTTTCGAGTGTTTAAAATTCAATAGAGTTCGTTTACATGAAGGGCTTTAGATTATTCTTAATTCAGTCACTTGACTTTTGGAAACCTTAACATATACGTTTGATTTGTAATACTGTATAGATAGGTTAATAACTGCAATCAGTACTCTTGCTTGGTATTGTACAGGGTGAGTCACCTAACGTTACCGCTGGATACATTTCGTAAACCACATCAAATACTGACTCATCGATTCCACAGACCGAACGTGAGGAGAGCGGCTAGTGTAATTGGTTAATACAAACCATAAAAAAATGCACGGAAGTATGTTTTTTAACACAAACCTACGTTTTTTTAAATGGAACACCGTTAGTTTTGTTAGCACATCTGAACGTATAAACAAATACGTAATCAGTGCCGTTTGTTGCATTGTAAAATGTTATTACATCCGGAGATATTGTAATCTAAAGTTGACGCTTGAGTACCACTCCTCCGCTGCTCGATCGTGTGTATCGGAGAGCACCGAATTACGTAGGGATCCAAAGGGAACGCTGATGGACCTTAGGTACAGAAGAGACTGGAACAGCACATTACGTCCACATGCTAACACCTTTTTATTGGTCTTTTTCACTGACGCACATGTACATTACCATGAGGGGTGAGGTACACGTACACACGTGGTTTCCGTTTTAAATTACGGAGTGGAATAGAGTGTGTCCCGACATGTCAGCCCAATAGATGTTCAATGTGGTGGCCATCATTTGTGGCCATCATTTGCTGCAGACAATTGCAATCTCTGGCGTAATGAATGTCGTACACGCCGCAGTACATCTGGTGTAATGTCGCTGCAGGCTGCCACATTACGTTGTTTCATATCCTGTGGGGTTGTAGGCACATCATGGTACACATTCTCCTTTAACGTACCCCACAGAAAGAAGTGCAGAGGTGTAAGATCAGGAGAACGGGCTGGCCAATTTATGCAACTGAACGTCGGAGGTTTCAAGCGTCAACTTTAGGTTACAATATCTTCGGATGTAATTAACATTTTACAATGCAACAAACGGCACTGACTACGTATTTGTTTATATGTTCAGATGTGCTAACAAAACTAACGTGGTTCCATTTAAAAAAACGTAGGTTCGAGTTAAAAACATACTTCCGTGCATTTTTTTATGATTTGTATTAAACAATTACACTAGCCCCTCTCCTCACGTTCGGTCTGTGAAGTCGGTTCGTCAGTATTTGATGTGGTTTACGAAATATATCCAGCGGTAACGTTAGGTGACTCACCCTGTATATAATTATTGTTAATGAAGATTTGCTTTTTCAAAGGTTTAACATTGTAATAATTTTTTTTATAGGAAGAAAAGCCTCTGGGAAATAAATGTGTTACAGATGTAAAAAAAAAAACAGAAATAACAGTTTGATTAAGGATCCCTTGTTACTTCCAGGCCCATGCCTTTGCTATTCCCCCCTCGCCCTGTCCACCATATTCATTATATTTACTACATTTTGATAGAACAAGAAAAATGTATCGTCGCCAACAATGGGCTCTAGAGGAGCACTGTCCGCTGCCAGCTTTCATAGAGCTTTGTTCTTAGCCACAGTGCATCGCAGTCCTCTAAACATAATTAATTATGATGATTCTATTACGACTGAGCCGAAAATGAAATAATCGGATTGTAACACATGATCACACATCCGGGTCGATAACAGACACGTGATCTAGAGTGTTAATATGATAAGTTTTGGTGGTATGTCGTGGCGCACAGTGACTGTTGTGGAGTAGTGGTTTACATAATAAACAAGTAAAGAAACAGTAGTGTTCATATATATGACGGTTCTCATATTACCAACTTCATTGCCCTTGCCTTACGGAGCATAATTCATTTGACGACGAGAATGGGGGTGAAAATACAGCTAGATCGCCAAGGGATGTAGAGTCCGCAGCGAAGCTTCTGCATGGGACAGTGAAACGGCACTGCACTAATTAGCTAGCACAATAACGGTGCACGCGGCAGAGGTGCTTTAGTCGGTACTTCTGAAACCACTGTTTCAACAACAAAGGACGAGAGACGCCAGTTCAGCGTCCAAAGCTCTCGCTTATTGAGCTGGGCGGCTCCTGTTCGCGTTAATGTATCAGATTTGAAATTAACGATGCAGGTGTTAGCGTGTGCACGAAAACTCAGTTTTCGATGCTGTGTAACGCTTGCATACCCGTTACACGTAACTCATCATTTAAAGTCGTTAAGATAGTACCTGCAGATTTTATTCAATTGCAATCTTTCATTGATAAATTTATACGTTACTTTCATAATTCGCAATTTCCGAGTGACAGAAACCTTCATCCGTTCGATTCATGTGTGTATTCTTATCGTATACTGTAGACTCCGCACTATTTGGCCTGTAACGCGGCAACTATGTATCGCAGCCCCTAGACGACGAATCCAGCCAAAACTTTTAATATTGCAACTCTGAGTCGGAGGATACGTAGTTATTTGAAAGCCTGCAATGTCAGTTCCACACTGTGTCAAGAACTACAGCCCGGAAGATATTTGGGAAATAACAGAGCTTTCACTCAGAAACGTTCGTTTCTTTTCACTTCTTCTCTTGTACTCTTCTGTAGCGTACCTATACACTTTTCATTAAAGAAGACGCTTATAAAAGTACTCGTCATGGACCTCATTTTACAATCCATCTTTTGTGAAAGTGACAAAAAACTAATTCACCGTACATGCGCTGTGCTTGTATTTTCGATGCATACATGTTAATACACACACACACACACACACACACACACACACACACACAACACACAACACACACACATAATGATCAGCAGAAACATTGTTGGATGCCACCTGGTAGTGTTTTGGGCACGTGACGAGGTAAGTATGTTGCGGAGCAGACACGGAGGAGGGACCACCCTAGCGAAGATATGGGTTAGAAATGGGGAAATCCATTGAGATAAGCGACTTTGACAACAAACAGATTATTATTACGCAGAGCCTGTGAGAACTGCGAAGCTAGTCTAATGTCCAGTTCCTACTGCCGTGAGCATCTAACGAATGAGCTAGAAGGGCGATGAAACTATCAGTAGGCACTAAATTTTTGGACATCCACGACATTTCACATATATTGGGGTGCGGAGGTTTGTCTGCTCTGTAAAGTAGGATAGATGGTAATCTGTGACATCTCTGCCGGAAAAGCACAATGCAGGTGCATGCAAAAGTGTCATAGTACTGTTGACCCAACATCATCGTCAATTACGATTGCAGTGGGCATGAGGCCTTCAGGATTCGACTGTCCATCAACGGAAACATGTCGGCTCTTCGGGTGACTCACGTTTTTGCTACGCTGGATCGCTGGTCATCACCACAAACGCCGTCATCGCAGTAAACGGCCGCGGACGCAGACTGGTTGGAGCAGTGTTATGCTATGAGACACATTTTCCTGCACTTGCATGCGACCTGGGATAGTAATCGAAGACACGCTGACAGTTGCAAACCACCTGAATTCCTTCAGGCTTGATGTATTCCCCGACGGTGGTGTTAACTGTCTGTGTATCTGAGCCAAAACCGTGATACAGTGGTTTGGGAAGTATTATAGTGAACTCACGTAGACGTTTCGGCGATCAAATTCGCCTGATATAAAACCTATGGGACCCATAAGGGTCACTGTCGTGAGCCATCACCGCGTACACAAATCTGTGGCTCATTATTTACGTGAATAACATGACACGCGCGTAGACATTTATTGCCATTTACGTCCACAAATCTATCAACAAATCAATGATGTGTTTCGTTCCTAAGACAGACAAACATGATATGAAACAGGTGGTGATAATGTTGTGGTTCAGTATTCGAAGTTACACAAAAAACAGGTAGTTACTCGGATGCAAATTGATTGTCTATCAATACATTTAATAACCAGACGGTCACTGACGTGAAATACGATACCATGATACACTGTCTGTGCATATAAGTGGGTTAACGGCGTTGATTCTTTTTCTATGTCTTGTTTATGAATGAAAGACGTTGATACTCTTTTTTGTCGTAGGGAGGTAAATAAAGGAAAAACATAGGACGGATAACGTCCTGCCTGTGTCTCGTATACGTCTGTGTGAAATCTTATGAGACTTAACTGCTAAGCTCATCAGTCCCTAAGCTTACACACTACTTAACCTAAATTATTCTAAGGACAAACACACACACCCATGCCCGAGGGAGGACTCGAACCTCCGCCAGGATCAGCCGCACAGTCCATGACTTCAGCGCCTTAGACCGCGCGGCGGTCTCGTATACGGTCAGAAATGAATTAAAACACAAAGAGTACTCCTGGCTGTATTAGATTTTCATACAGGGAACAGCTATTGCATGTGCTAAGCTGATAGTTGTCCGACTCTTGTCTTTGGCTCATTACCAAAATTTGCGCAATATTTCAGTTAATTTCGACTGTACACACTGTGACGTAGTTCTGACAACAGTAATGGTTTGCTAATGATTTTCTGAGTTGTTTGACGTCAGACACAGTCAATACGTTTACACGAATGGCTGTCTGTGAGTGAAGCCAATATGCACTGCCGTCCCTCAGTTTTGTGAACACACACTATTACGCTAAGGTTTATTGAGTGAGTAGTGTACATGTTGTTCGTGGTAACAAAATACGCTACGTGGCGGACCACTTCATTTTATTGCTTCTGTATAACGTTATATCTAGTAATTGCATACGTCGAATCACATCACTTTGATTACAAGTACATCAAATATGAGCGTGGCATAGGTATCGCGATTGACATTGGTTGTCAACTATCACGATAGTAGTTACAGATTGTGTTAGAAATGGAACTGAGATAATACAGTCACGTTAAATCATTGTTATTGATACGTACATAAACTGGAGGTACATTTTGAGGCCAGGAGTAATTTCACACGCAAAAGTAAAACGAATCTTAGGTACCAACATCATGTTTTGTCAGTTTAAATCTCAGCAAGAAAGTAATTACATTAATTCTGAAGTATCAGCTGGCACTGATTTTCTCTACCAAATTACATTCAATAAAATTACTTGAAAGGGTGATTTCATACCGAAAGGAGCTGTGTTTTCCGAGGATCACCATTATAAAATATTTACAAATGGCCTGCAATCAAAAAATATAACTTGAATTTTTTCCGACCCGTAAAGGATAACTCAACCAGTGCTGTTTTAAGTAAAAGATCTGTGGGCAGAGAGTGTAGCTAGTGCTGGATTGTGTACAGAACGGAAGTATGACAATATCACTTACATAAAGTGTTCATGAATTTTAGAATGGCAAACATATCCGGAGCCTATGTTGTTACAGATGCAACGGAAGCTATAATTATGTTCGTGGTCTGCAAAGTAAACAAACACTATCTAAAACTTCTTAATGTATTATTATTTAATTAGCTGCAGGCTTACACTGGTGAGCCAAAACATTATGGCCACTGGTCACCGCAAGGTTGAATGCCTCCTGTGATATTACGGACACATGAAGGAAATAATGTAAGCAGAAGAGAGACGATTGGGCAGTCATTACAGCGAAGATAAGGGCCGCAAATGCGAAAATCCACTGATATAAGCGGTTTTGACAAAGGGTTGTGGCGCTCCAGCTGGAAACAAGAATCTCTTGAAACGGCGAAAGTGGTCGTCTGTTGGTGTACTACTGTCGTGAGCTCCTATGGAGAGTGGTTGAAGAATGGTGGAACAGCGTGTAGGCCGTATCGTATTGGACGACCACGTCACATCACATAACGTAGAAGTCAGAGGATCCCCCACTGTGTATCCAGGGTAGGGAGCGATCTGTGGTAGATCTGTCGGCAGAGTACAATGCTGTTGCAGGCACAAGTGTCTTGGAGCACACCGTTCAGAGGCCAATCTTGAACACGGAGCTGCACGTCACACGAACCTTACGTGTTCCTGTGTTGACCCAACGACATAGTCAGATATGTGATTATAGTGGGCACAGCGTCACTCAGTTTTCACCGTGTATCAATAGAAACGTTTCGCCTGTCGAATAAATAGCATTTCTTGTTACAGCAGATCGATGGCTGGGTCCTTACAACTTTCATCCAGGCGAACAGCTGCACGAAACATGCACCGCGTCACAGGTGCAGGCTGATGAGCGCTGAATTACGCTATGAGTCATATTGAGATGGACATCACGACAGCAGCGAATTACGTAAACAGTATTGCGGACCACCTACATTTCTTGATATTTGAAGTCTCCCCCTACGGCGATGGCATCTAGCAGCAGGACAACCGGCCTCGTTGCGAGGTAGTAATCGTTTTACAGTATTTTAAGGGGCATTATAGTGTGTCCTCGGAGCCTTTCGCGACGGCGTACGTGAATAAAACGTTCTCGTTTTCAAGCCGCGTCAATTAGAATAAAATCCTCGAGCTTCCGATGATCATCTCCGCTATAGTCGTCAGAAGTTCACTGACTGCCGGGGCTGCTACGGTTTCTCGCTTATATAGGCATGATGACATCATCAGCAGCCAACCAGATGTGGTGCTCGCGCGCATAAGTCACCCGGGGAGCTAGCGGAGCTGTTGCCGGTGACAGCACGGGTGACGTCACGTGGCTCCACGGGCAGGTTCAACGTTTCAAACTGCCGCTGCCGCGACGCGCATCTGTCTTTGCTTTCTTTCGATGTCCAGCGGCCGCCCCCGTGCCCTGCTGAGTGTGTGCCCTGGTCTTTGTTGGAAACTGTTGTTGTTTAAAAGAATCTCTGTACTATTTTCTTTACGACAGTACAGGACATTCCGTAGTTATCTAGACTCTCAGAAGTATAGTAAGTTTTTACTACACTACTGGCCATTAAAATTGCTGCACCAAGAAGAAATGCAGATGATACACGGGTATTCATTGGACAAATATATTATACTAGAACTGACATGTGATTACATTTTCACACACTTTGGGTGCATAGATCCTGAGAAATCAGTACCCAGAACAACCACCTCTGGCCGTAATAACGCCCTTGATACTCCCGGGCATTGAGTCAAACACAGACTGGATGGCGTGATCAGGTACAGCTGCCCATGCAGCTTCAACACGATACCACAGTTCATCAAGAGTAGTGACTGGCGTATTCTCACGACCCTATTGCTCGGCCACCATTGAACAGACGTTTTCTATTGGTGAGAGATCTGGAGAATGTGCTGGCCAGGGCAGCAGTCGAATATTTTCTGTATCCAGAAAGGCCCGTCCAGGACCTGCAACATGCGGTTGTGCATTATCCTGCTGAAATGTAGGGCTTCGCAGGGATCGAATGAATGGTAGAGCCACGGGTTGTAACACACGTGAAATGTAACGTCCTCTGTTCAAAGTGCCGTCAATGCGAACAAGAGGTGACCGAGACATGTAACCGATGGCACCCGATACCATCACGCCGGGTGATACACCAGTATGGCGCTGACGAATACACGCTTCCAATGTGCGTTCACCGCGATGTCGCCAGACACGTATGCGACCATCATGATGCTGTAAACAGAACCTGGATTTATCCGAAAAAATGACATTTTGCCATTCGTCCACCCAGGTTCGTCGTTGAGTCCACCATCGCAGGCGCTCTTGGCTGTGATGCAGCGTCAAGGGTAACCGCAGCCATGGTCTCCGGGCTGATAGTGCATGCTGCTGCAAACGTCGTCGAACTGTTCGTGCAGATGGTTGTTGTCTTGCAAACGACCCCATCTGTTGACTCAAGGATCGAGACGTGGCTTCACGATCCGTTACAGCCATGGGGATAAGATGCCTGCCATCTCGACTGCTAGTGATATGAGGCTGTTGGGATCCAGCACGGCGTTCCGTATTACTCTCCTGAACCCACCGATTATTCTGCTAACAATCATTGGATCTCTACCAACGCGAGCAGCTATGTCGCGATACAATAAACTGTAATCGTGATAGGCTATAATTCGACCTTTATCAAAGTCGGCAACATGATGGTACGCATTTCTCCTCCTTACACGAGGCATCACAACAACGTTTCACCAGGCAACGCCGGTCAACTGCTGTTTGTGTATGAGAATTCGGTTGGAAACTTTCCTCACGTCAGCGGGTTGTAAGTGTCGCTACCGGCCCCAGCCTTGTGTGAATGCTCTGAAAAGCTAATGATTTCAATAACACAGCATCTTCTTCCTGTCGGTTAAATTTCGCGTCTGTAGCACGTCATCCTTTTGTGGAGCAATTTTAATGCCCAGTACTGTATTTTCGCTATGTTATTTGCATGTGCTTTTCTCCATGTTTCAAATTTACTGTGATTATTATTTGGTAAGTAAACAGCAGGATCTATAACCGAGCCTGGGATTTCAGCAACAGTGTTTTCTATTACTGTGATAAAGTAGTCATTGAAGTCATCAAAACTGGAGGCATTAGAAGAGCAAGAGGCTTCTCCCTATGTTCATTTACTAGAGTCCAGGCTGCTTTGCACGGATTATAGGCTTCTCTTATAAATCTGTCATTCCCCCTCCTTTGAGCTTCTACTTTTTTCTGTAAAATCTTTTTGCCTCTAAGTAATTTTTGTGTAACAATTGTTTACTAGTTGGATGTGTGGCTGCTTTAGCACAGTCATTCCACATTAGGACAATGTTTTTTTAGATTGGCTAGCTCCGGTGTGTACCATGTTTTTGCATTTACTATTTTCTGTTTTCCTTGTGCTTTACATGTGTGGCTTTTCTTTGGTATCAGGGGGAGCATCTCATAGAATTTGGTTTTTAGTGTCTAGAAAAGAACAATTAAGGGATAATTTTGTTTTGCTTCTGTAATTAATTGCTGCCAGTTTATACTGGACAGTGAGGCATTGAAAGTGTCTAGTTTTTCTTTTGGCACTACTCTTCTGTGAAACACATAATCTGACTGTCATGTATTTGTCTGTTGGTTACCCATAGTCTTCGTTTGTAGTTTCATGACTAATGAAGTGTGGTTTGCTATCGTTGCATCCACTACATTTATTTTGTAACTCCAGGTATCTAAATTTGTAATAATGGTGTCGAGGCAGGCATCACCTCTAGTTGGAAGTCTGTTTGCTGCAGAGAGACCCAACTATTTACAAAATTCAAGAATGCTCTCTCTTTCGTACTATTTTCACCAATGTGTACATTAAGATCGCCACACAGTGCAATATTTGGTTTAAGGTGTGTTATGTGACGTAAACAACATTCCAATTTAGTGATAATGTTTTCGAAGTTTCCATTTGGTGAATGGTACACTGAAACAATAATAATATTTATATCTACTAGTTCTCGGACAGCCAGTTCTAAATCCACATCTGAGCAGTAATTTCTCAGGTCCACATCCCTAACGTTGAGATTTTTTTGGCATACACAGACACGCCTCCATGAGTGGTAGTTTCTCGATACCATGAGCTGACCATCTCTAGGTATTCAATGTAGGTGTAATTTTCACCCTCTTCTTTGTCGAGCCAGTATTCACATACACATATCACATCTGGCTTTGCATCTTCTATAAATATAGATAACAGATCATATTTTGTTCGTAGACATTGAACATTTACACTAGCTAAAACTATCGGTAAATTATTTTTATTCCAGTTTTGTTGACCTGCAGTTGCAATAGTATGCTCTATCGTACTGCTGTCTTGAAGGTTCTTCGGAATAAAAAACGCCATAATATTACATTCGTAGGTCATATAGAACTGTTCATTACTTTTTCCTTTAGTTCGAAGTCAACACCAATTTTGAAACTGCTGTTTAGACCTTTTGTAGATAGTTTTTCTACCTAAGAATTATTAAACTCAGGGAATGTTTTACGTAGGAAATTGTTTACATTTTCAGTTGGTGCGATGTTTTTAACATTGCTCAGGTGAAACCAAGCCTTTTTTTCTCCGTACAGTTCTTCTTGTTTTTCGCCTGTGCCTATTATGCATGATTGCCGGTTTCTAACATTGAAATTTCTAGCTGGTGTTGTAGCAGATATTTGAAGAAGGGGTATTTCGAGGTTTTCATTTTGTCTAGAGCTCTGAGGTGTGGTTTTATAGGGCTGTTTGTACTCTGTAGATGGATTTATTTGATTAGTATTCATGGGTGGATTGTTTGGGTCACTGAAGCGTACTTTCTTTCCTTTTTTGCCACGAACTTGTTGCCAGTCAGTCTGGATATCACAAGAATGTTCGTTTACTGGAGATTTCTCTGTTTCCCACAATGTGTTTATTGTTCGCTTTATGTTGCATTATTTCGCTGATGCACCGTGAGTTTCTAGGCTCACTCAGTGTTTCCCCAGTAACTTTATTTTCCGTAGGCAGCGTTTGTTTGTTGTGCATTTTTCAGCTGTTTTCTGCAGTAGAGGCTAATTGAGATTTGTGCTTTTCTGAATTACAAATTACGTCATTTGTCACAGGTTCACCGAGTGTCTCTGCAATTTGTTCCTTTTCTGAGGACATTAACTGCTTGTTTTTTGTTTATTTCCGCTGGATATTCTCGTGTTATAAGCAGATTTTGATTGGTCGTTTCCTAACCTAGAGCCGGCCGGAATGGCCGAGCGGTTCTAGGCGCTTCAGTGTTGAACCACACGACCGCTACGATCGCAGGTTCGAATCCTGCCGCGGGCAAGGGTGTGTGTGATGTCCTTAGGTTAGTTAGGTTTAAGTAGTTCTAAGTTCTAGGGTACTGATGACCATAGATGTTAAGTCCCATAGTGCTCAGAGCGATTTGAACCCAACCTAGAATTTTTAGCATATTGTATTTTATCGAGTTTTACTTTTATTTGGGTATTGTGTTTTGTGAGTTTGTTCACTAGTTTTAATATTGTTCCCTCTCATTCACTTAAATTTACACACTGTGCTTTATTTTTTGCCTCAAGAGTAGGATGCAATGTTTGCGTTTGTTTGGCTGGATTGCAGGATAGGTTCTGTGAAACGAGCGATTTATCTCTATTTGCATACTTATAATGTGGTTTGGAATCGTCACATACCTCTGCAATTTTGGTTTCTAGATGTCCATTTGAGCACTGTGTAGCTTCTACATCCGGTGTAGGCACTACTTCTTTTGTTGTTTCGGTCCGTTGTGTGAGCCGACATGTTTCACAACCGAACATGATTCTATCTTCTGAACTTCGCTGTTACTTAGGCCGACACAATCACTGTGAAATTGCTTTTGACATCACAGTCCACTAGTCACTATTATTTCGGTAGTTTTCAATAACTTTTTGCACTTTCGACACGAATTACTTTCGTCAGTTGCCGCCATCTTGACTAATGCAGTTTACACGCGGTCTGCTAAATTTGTTACCGGAATGTTCGTAGTAAGTGCAAGTGCACGTTGCTGCGGAAACTCCGTTTCCTTTCAGAGAAACATTATTGAAATCATTTAGAGAACCGACATTTGAAGCTGACTGTAGAACAACGGTACTGCCGCCAAGATATATTTCGCGTAAGGTCCACGAAGGTAATGAACCAGATCGCTGGTCGATCATCAGCGATCGGCTTGTTATCACTGACGCGTCCCCGGCAAGAGCATCTTTGCGTTTTCGGCTGGGGCGCGCGGGACGGCGAGAGGCGGTTTGGGGAGGCCGGTGAGACTGGCGGAGTTGTGGCTCGGGCGTAACCAAATGTGTGATGTCTGTTACGCTGGGGCTGTAAACTAATCGTGAAACTCTGCGGCGGTTACTGGTTGCCTGGAAGGCATTTCATATAAACCGTGCCAAGCCTCTCAGTGAGAGGGGAGTCCGGAGTTGGTGTTGGCCGAGATGTTTGTACAGATTGAGGTGCCTGTGTGAGAAGCAGGGCGTGGGCCTGTTGGTTGCTTCGTCCTTCTGGCAGCCACCGCAAGCGGATGTTCGGCCGGAATGTCTACAGTTTGTGAACAAGATCTCGTAGGACGTGCTCCCAGGACTCTTTTGTGGGTGCCGACCCCTTGTCTGTTACTGTTTCCGGGTGTCCTGTAAGATTTCACAGCAAACTGTGTTTTTGTGGCATTCTGTGTTTTTGTCTCAGCCTCCGCCTAGAAAGGGGAAAGATCTTTTGCAATTCCTTAATGCTCTATTTTAAACATATAAAAAATTGTTCTTTCCGAACAAGCGCCTGGTTCTTTGGGACACTGCAGTTCAAACAGGAGTGGCGTAATGTTAATGAGTATTTGTTATTCGTCAGATGAAGTGTATTTAATGTCTTGAAGTTTTCTGGGGCACGCAACTGTGTTATGAACTCATTTTGAAGTGTTCTGTCGGGTGAATAACTGCTCTTCACTTCAGTGTATTCCTTTGAGTAGTATTGTAAGGTTTTTTGGATGTTTGTCAGTGGGGTGTATTGATTCAATTTTGTTTTTCTATTTCTTTTGAATTAAGGTGAATTGTTTAGTCTATCTGGTGCGCTTCACGCACTAAATCAGCTGATATTGAAATTGTTTTTTTTTTATTCCTGTTGAATGTCAGACAGATCCAAATGTAGCTTCATTTATGTTATTTGAAATAAATGTGTTGGATTGACCTTAATGAATTATGTGCAATCGAAGTAAGGCACCAAGTCCTTAATTAGTGCTTAACAGTGGCGTGTGGTTCGGGTTGTGAGCCCTGTGCTCGGACCAGGTAATATACGAGAAATTAAGGCTTATGAGGAGGCATAGCTGCATTTTTTTTTCTCTCGCACTGTCTTGGAATGGAACAGGAAAGGAAATGAGTAGTGGCGGTACAGGGCATCCTCCTCCACGCACCGTACGTTTGCGTGCGGATTACGTATGTAAATGTAACGTAAATCATTTACACACCCGCCGATGGTTTGTACGTGTACGAAGTTACATTGACGTCAAACGTTGTCTTACAGGTGCTTCACATTTGTCAGGCGATCTACTCGGTGTTGAAAATTCCCACAGCAGCAAACTTATTTCCTTGAGTTCAAATCTTTACATGCTCTGCTATAAAAACGGATTTATTACGTCAGAAGTTTCTTACGCATTTACACTCATGGCAGAGTTCGAGCAGTGAATGCATCCACCTGTAAATAGATAAGTAGTTACTTTCTTATTTTATTCCATACTATGCTTTCCTCAGTGAATGTTTGCTGCTCTAAACTAGTAGCAGTGGTGTATAGTCGCCGACAGAGACTCTGATCTGCGTCAAAATTCTGAACGTAACGACCTTGGCAACTAGCAGTAACTTGCTTCCGTCGGATCGTTGCGCCCTGGCGCCAGATGGTACACATTCCGGAGAGGAAGTTTGCTGTCGCCGGTCTCCGAAAACAGCGCCGCCACACAAATCAGCTTAGCATCAATTAGAGCGCCCACACCGGCAGCTGTCGTTGCCGCCCTCACCAGCCCCCACCGTCGATGCTGCCGCCGCAGACAGCCACGCCCACCGCGTGGCACTTGTCTCGCAGCAGACGGCGGCCGAGCTGCCGGCCATATTCTATCACACGCGCCGGGCGTAAACACGTTACGTGGTGTTGAGAACACTGACTAAGTTTCCGCGTTGCGCTAACGAGTTTTGTGCTCTCTGAGAGCCAAGTTTAACAAGTTCCGCCCGCTAGAGCGACCTCAGTTATGCACGAGGAGGGGCAGTCTTAATAGGCTCGCCGCTTAGGGTGCCCTCATTAAAAGTGCCTTATTTGTCGCTACGGAGGGCTTTGATAAAGAAGGTTCGGTCCCGCACGGTAGCTGCATTTTTTTTTCCCCCCGAAGAAACCGCTGTCAGCACAAGAGTCAAGCGCTTCGACATCTTTTCCTCTTTCTAATACGGTCTTTCTTTACGGAGGAAGTTCTGGGGTACTGAACTGTCTTCCTTTTTTCAAGACACAGTGAACTTCACCCTTTCGCGTGTTAATGGCGAGTGGCTAGAGGAGTAGCTTTCTAACTTTTGCGCAACAGCCAACACGGACATCGTGCGGCAGTACCTCGAACGGCATTTTTACCGATATTTTTATTAATTGGTATCCTACACAAGTTAGTATTTTGTGAGCTCCCAATCGAAAGTCCTCAAGGGACTGATAGATAAAAGTTGGCACGATTCGGAACAGCCGGTCGGGGTGGCCGAGCGGTTCTAGGCGCTATAGCCTGGAAACGCGCGACCGCTACGGTCGCAGGTTCGAATCCCGCCTCGGGCATGGATGTGTGTGATGTCCTTATGTTAGTAGGTTTAAGTAGTTTTAAGTCTGGGGGACTGATGACCTCAGATATTAAGTCCCATAGTCCTTAGAGCCATTTTTTTGATTCGGAACACTTCGTGTCGACCGTTCTCTTTGAGACGGCTGGCCCAATATTTTTGAGAAACTTTCTTGTGGTGAAACTGCGGTCTGGCTAAAACTACTTTGAAATGGGACACAAACAGTTTCTAACGCAAAAACGTCTACTTCCAAGGTAACCGGTTTCGGTCAGTTTCTGAATATTCTCAGATCTTCACATCATCATGGTAGACGATGGCGGTGGATGAAGTTACGACACCCACTCCATTTACCGCCCACGTCTACCATCATAGGATGAGGGTCGGATGATGGTCAAAACCTGTCCGATCGCAGTAAACATCGAAACAGATGTTTTTGCAGTCGAGACTCTTGGTGTTTTGGTGCTCCTGTGAGAGGAAAGTTACATGTCTTACACTTTGACCACTGACCGGGAATTTTTATGGCTTTTCATTGTTTTTCTAATACAATTAGCCACTTTAAGTGTGATACTACCCATGCATGAAAGCCTGAAACTTCGTTTTCCGGACTGCACATGGCTATTTTGGACTTGCTGCGTTGGTATGTTGTGCCTTTTCTTACAACCTTTCCTGTTGGACTGTAACAAATAAAAAACTGTTTCATGGTTCAGAAACTGAAGAAACATCAGAAATGAACGCTACGTTTCAACGGACATTTTGCGAAAACAAAATGAGAAATAAGTTACCTGAAGCTTTACACAATTCATCTCACATTAAGTCAGGATCATCATCTGAAACGTAGATTTCGTCGTCCTCAGTGCCACTATCAACGAAATCCTGCTCCACTTCGCTCAAAATTTCGTCATCCGTTAGACAACGTGAAGCCATGTCTTTCGTTTCCTTGTGTGCCGAACCAACAGCTGCCGCCCTCCAGCAGCTTGACTTTGCCAAATAAGCTTTGTTTTTGAAACTACAAGCACCTCAGAACACAGCGAAGACCGACTGGGGCTGTCAGTATACGTGGTTTCCTATTTAAAAGCGGGAGAAAATATACCCCGTCGCATGCTGGGATCGTCAGCCTGCCGAAATCTTCGTGTTCGTCATTTCATTAGTCTTAGAGTCAAAGTGTTAAGAACGGTTATTGCAGTTATATTTAAATGCATTATGCAATATCAAACATTGTCACAAATATTTGTTAAATTTTTTTTCTACTCATTGCTTTGTTTTACAACCATAATTTAATTATATATTCATTGCTACGGAGCTGTAGCATATTTGCAGATGATCGTCTTTATAATGCGCATTCACAAAAACACGTTACTACCGTTTGAACTGCATATCATAGCAGTTGATCGCTACGAGGCAGGCCGGCCGGTGTGGCCGTGCGGTTCTAGGCGCTTCAGTCTGGAACCACGTGACCGCTACAGTCGCAGGTTAGAATCCTGCCTCGGGCATGGATGTGTGTGATGCCCTTTGGTTAGTAAGGTTTAAGTAGTTCTAAGTTTTAGGGGACTAATGACCACAGATGTTAAGTCCCATAGTGCTCAGAGCCTTTTGAACTATTTTTTGCACTGGCTCACGGGTAAATTCCAGCGTCAATCAAGATTAAACACACCTCGAAAGTCCGCGGCTCGTGGTCTTGCGGTAGCGTTCTCGCTTCCCGCGCACGGGCTCCCGGGTTCGATTCCCGGTGGGGGTCAGGGATTTTCTCTGCCTCGAGATGACTGGGCGTTGTGTGTCTTTCATCATCATTTCATCCGCATTCACTCGCAAGTCGCCGTAGTGGCGTTAAAGAATTTGTGGAGCGGCGGCCGAACCGCCCCGCGAGGGGTCTCCCGGCCACCAATGCCATACGCTTATTATTATTACACCTCGAAACATTACTTTCTCTCCACGTATTTTTATTTGCTTCTGAGAAGGGAAAATACACCCTTACGGAGTCTTAATGTTAGTCGACGCTTCTAGATTTGGCTGTTTGTGGTTAGATCCATACTACTATAAAACATGGCTGAGAACCACGGGCCGCGCGAGTACTTGATTGGGGCCAAGTGTGGCCTGCGAACCGCAGTTTGTCAGCCAACTGGTTTTGAGAAAACAAAAGCCTCTGTACTATAAACAGCTGTCACAGCTACTCGTATACATTTAGTTGCAAATAACATGCAGTGAATCATGAAAGCAAAGGAATAACGACCCGAAGGGCATTTGCATAGGAATATGAAACAATATAATATAAAAATTAATATAATTGCAATTACAAATCGAAGTATTGAGTAAGAATTACAATAGTAATAAAATACCGTGAAAGTACTGAAAGAGGAGTCACCATATTTGTTCTCTGTAGTCCTACACCAAGTCTCAGGTTCATATTGTTAGGTATTGGGCCCTTGCCTTTTAATGGAATATATTGGAGATTCATTCATTATGCAGATGTTATTGTGGGCTGCTGTTTTCTTAGGTGCACGTAAACTTTAACAACTAATCGAAGTAAACTTGATAATTAACTGGAACAATATGAAAACTATGTACTACCGTATACTGATAAGACGTACAAATCAGTAATAACTACGTACAGATGGACTATGAGTATTTTAGATTTAGGACAGTTCAGTACTTTAGGGCTGTTCCAGACTAGAATAGATGGAAGGTAAAAGATATGATCAGTATAATAGAAGTTGGCCAGGAGAATAGTGACGAGAGTTTTCTCCTCTGTGCTCAACTTGGATCGATTTGAATAGTACACTTCGCCTTATTTATTGCCTATGGCCGTAATATCGGTTTAGTGTACGTTTTTGTACTGATTTTTTATATAAATCCTGAAATTGAATAGGTATTTGAATACATGTAATCTTATCTGCAAGTTTATGCCGTTACTGTTGCAATTTTACGTAATTTTAATGTAAATTTTGTTCTATCTGTAAATGAACTGCTGTGCCTATTAGGATAAAAATTAACATTTATATAAATGAAGACGAACACAACCGAATGGAGAGGAGCGAGTGGTGTGTTGATGGAAGCACAGTAGCGAAAGAACAATTGCGGTAATTGTGGGACGAAGCAGTAATTTTGAGATAAGTTTCGGGCTGTGATGAGAGCAGAAGGAGAAAGAGGAACGACCATGAGTAGAAGATAAACTAAAGCAGTATTGATAGGTTATCTGACACAGCGAGACTGAGCAGTGGCGTCTTGGTGGAACGTATTGGCAAAATCGTAATCGAATACTAAGCATACGAAACAGTGGCTCTAGAAGAGAAAAGCCTGCTCTACTGAATGAAGAAGTAGTTAATATTTCCAGGGTGAAGATTGTATGTCAAGAAAAGAGGACAACAGGTATCAAGAATCGTGTAATGGAAGATGGCAGATGTTGCTCTGTTTTGAAGAATTGAGCAACTAACTGGATTGTGACGTGAATGTATCAAGGAGAAGGTGAAAGAACCGTGTCGAAGTGAGAATGCAGATAAGTGGACTGCCTTGTTCAGTTAGGTGAAAGACTTATACGGACTGCACAGTGCTGATTAGAGGTAGCAAAATGAGGAACGGTGTTATCAGAATTTGCGAATATTATGTGCGCCTTCTTTAGCAGCAAACAATTAAATTTCCTGTATGCGCGAATAGTATGTTTGAGGGGAAATTTAAATAAAAGTGCCCGTTGATCGATGAAATAAATCGGTTCTGCGAGCGCATTGTTATAAAATACGGTGTGTGTTGTACGTCATCTAAACCACATCTAGCAGCTCCATGTCACTGAGATGATTTTTGTAGTTGTGTGCTGGAGAAAAACATTTTTTTGTATTAATGAAGTCCGGGTGGGGAGAAGGCGCCATACTGTCGTTACATTGGTCCAGCAGCATCTTGACCAGTAAGGAATTAAATAATAAATCTGAACTGTGAATAATGGTTCAAATGGCTCTGAGCACTATGGGACTTAACTTCTGAGGTCATCAGTCCCCTACAACTCAGAACTAATTAAACCTAACTAACCTAAGGAAATCACACACATCCATGCTCGAGGCAGGATTCGAACCTGCGACCGTAGCGCTCGCGCGGTTCCAGTCTGTAGCGCCTAGAACCGCTCGGCCACTCTGGCCGGCAACTGTGAATAAATTCGCATTATCAGCAGAGCAGTTGTGACTTTTTTTCAGTTACTTAGCACACAGTATATGAGCAAATTCTATTAATTACACTCAGGTTATTTCGTAACGTTTGAGACGATTAATCACAGATGATGCATTTGCAACTTCAAGTTAGGTAATTCGTATAGTAGCACCAATGTGCTATGATTCTAATTAAACTGAAATGCAGACACCGTTGAGTATTTAACGCACGCCATATCACTAACTATACCTGTACTTTATTTTCCTGCATTTGTCCACCTCAATAGCTGAGTGGTCACTGTGGCTAACTGGGACCCGGGTTCGAATTCTCGTGTTGCCAGTGACTTTTCGTTGGTGGGAGGGTTGGCATGGTGTGTACTTAGCCTCATGAGGCCATTTGCTGATCTACTCAATCGATTATAAGCGGTTGAAAGATCAAGAAACCCAACAATGACAGGAGAGCGGTTGCTGACGAAATGCCCCTCCGCACCCCATCCGATGTAGCCACTGGCAGAGAATGACACAGTAGTCGTCGAGCCTGATTAGCCCGTCTAGGACCACAACCCGTAACTTTACCATTTTATTACCCTGTATTTATGAACTGCTGTTTGCTATGGATGTGTGAGTGTGCAAGTACATATACTGGTAGCATTAGCAAGGGAAGACGTGAAACAGTGCACTAATAATAAAGATGTTTATCATTGCAGATACTGGTCAGTTGAAAAGACGTAAGGACAGTTCACAGCAGCGTTTTGCACGTGCGTCATTTGTGAATAGCACTTGTCATTCGAATCAGTAAGACATTTAACGACTTAGTGTAGAGAATTGGCAGCTGTGTTTCTGCTTATTTCAGTAAAACAGTAGTAGCAGGAGTGAGAACAGTCATAAAGGAATCAGGCTAATTGAGATATCTGATTAAAGAACCATTTAAAATTATAGTTTATATGTGAGAAACTAAAGTTGCAGTCATTATCTATTACAAGTTTTAATTTACCGAGGTGACACATGGACTTTCAATGCAAAAACCAGTCAAAAATGAGGATTGTAAGTGGCATATTGGAGATACGCTTGTGAAACAGGTTCGCTAGGAATGGTCCATAGAAAAACCACTAAATCAGATGAATTTGTGTCCCCAATACAGCTCACGTAATTTTACGCACGCACGCGAAACGAGTCAGAGTGTTTGATAACCCGGTACACTCAGCCCGCAATATATTTTCGGCAAGTAGCATGTAACTGCAGCATGTGCCTTGATAGAATGAAGAAATAACTCTTGCCCCCAACGTTCTGTGAGCAGTGAAGGAATGACGCAGTGCTGGGTGACTAGTCACCCCCATTCCCCCCGGAATTTCCCGATCCATCAAGACCTTTTGGAGTAACGCCACCCGGGGAGAAATGTACAATGGCTACATTGCGAGAACCACCATCGTTCCCATCTTTCTCCTTTGGACAAACGATAGTTCAGGTATACATGCCGACGTCGCAAGCTGAAGATGAAGAGATAGAGAAAGTATGTGAGGATACTGAAAGGGCAATACAGTACGTAAAGGGAGATGAAAATCTAATAGTCATGGTGGACTGGACTGCAGTTGTAGGGGAAGAACTAAAAGAAAAGGTTACAGGTGCATATAGGCTTGGGACAAGGAATGAGAGAGGAGAAACTCTGAGTTCTGTAATTAATTTCAGCTAGTAATAGCGAATACTTCGTTCAAGCATCACAAGAGGAAGAGGTATACTTGCAAAAGGCGGGGCGATATGCGAAGATTTCGGTTATATTACATCACGGTCAAACAGAGATACTGAAATCAGATACTGCATTGTAAGGTGTACCACGGAGCAGATATAGACCGAGATCACAATATAGTAGTGATGAAGAGTAGGCTTAAGTTTAAGACATTGGTTTGCTCTGAGCACTATGGGACTTAACATCTATGGTCATCAGTCCCCTAGAACTTAGAACTACTTAAACCTAACTAACCTAGGGACATCACACAACACCCAGTCATCACGAGGCAGAGAAAATCTGACCCCGCCGGGAATCGAACCCGGGAACCCGGGCGTGGGAAGCGAGAACGCTACCGCACGACCACAAGCTGCGGACTTTAAGACATTAGTCAGGTAGAATCAATACACAAAGAAGTGGGATATGGAAGTACTAATGAATGAGGAGATACGCTTGAAGTTCTCTATGGCTACAGAACAGCACTAAGGAATAGCTCAGTAGGCAGTACAGTTGAAGACGAATGGACATCTCTACAAAGAATATGGAAAAAAAACATAGGTACAAAGAAGAAATACTTCAATTGATCGATGGGCAGAGGAAGAAGAAAAATATTCAGGGAAACTCAGCAATATGGAAACACAAGTCTCTCATAAACGAAATATATAGGAAGTGCAGGAAGCTAAGACGAAATGGTTGCAGGAAAAATTAGAACAACTCGAAAAAGAAATGACTGTCGGAAGGACAGACTCGGCACACAGGAAAGTCAAAAAAACTTTCGCTGACATTAAAAAAGCAAGGGTGGTAACATCAAGAGTGCAAAGGGAATTCCACTGTTAAGTGGAAAGGAAAGGGCGGATAGGTGGAAAGAACACATAGAAAGATTCTACGAGGCGGAAGTTTTGTCTGATGTGACAGAAGAATCAAGACTCGATTTAGAAGAGATAGGGGATCCAGAACTAGAATCAGAATTTCAAAGAGCTTTGGATGACTTAAGATCAAATAAGGCAGAAAGGATAACATTCTACCAGTTTCTAAAATCATTGTGGGAATTGCCAACGAAATGACTATTCACGTTGGTATTTAGAATGTATGAGTATGGCGACACACCATCTGACCATTGGAAAATATCATCCACACAATTCCGAAGACGGCAACAGCTGACAAGCGCGCCAAGTATCGCACAAGCAGCTTGACAGCTCATGCATCCAAGTTGCTTACAAGAATAATATACAGAAGAATGGAAAAGAAAATTGAGGATGTGCAAGACGACGATCAGTTTGGCTTTAGGGAAGGTAAAGGCACGAGAGAGGCAATTTTGACGTGGCTGTTGATAATTTAAGCAAGACTAAAGAAAATAAAGACAAGTTCGTAGGATTTGTCGATCTGGAAAGAGCGTTCGACAATCGTAAAATGGTGCAAGATGTTCGAAATTCTGATAAAAATGGAGTAACGTATAGGGAGAGATGGGTAATACACAACATGCACAAGAACCAGGGGGAATAACAAGAGTGGACGACCAGGAACGAAGTTCTCGTATTAAAATGTGCATAAAACAAAGATGTAGTATTCCGGCCCTACTGTTAAATCTCTACATCGAAGAAGCAATGATGGAAATAAAAGAAAGGTTCAGGAGTGGAATTAAAATTCGAGGTGAAAAGACATCAGTAACACGATTCGCTGATGACATTGCTATCCTGAGTGAAAGTGAGAAACAATGTAATGAGTACAGAATATGGACAGAGAGCAAATCGAAAAAGGACTAAAGCAATGTGGAGTAGCATAAACGAGAACTGCGAGAAACTTAACATTAGGATTGATGGTCACTAAGTAGATGAAGTTATGGAATTCTGCCACTTAGGCAGTAAAATATCCAATGACGGACGGAGCAAGGACATAAAAAAGCAGACTAGCAATGGCAAAAAGGGCATTCCTAGTCAAGGGAGGTCTACTAGTATCAAACCTAGATCTTAATTTGAGGAAGAAAGTTCTGAGAATGTACGTCTGGAGTACAGAATTGTATGGTAGTGAAACATGGAGTATAGAAAAACAGGAACAGAAGGGAATCGAAGCATTTGAGATGTGGTGCTACAGACGAATGTTGAAAATTAGGTGGACTGTTAAGCTAAGGAACGAGGAGGTTCTGCGCAGATATGTAGAGGAAAGGAATATATGGAAAACACTGATATGACGAAGGAACAGGATGATAGGACATGACGGAATGACTTCCGTGGTACTAGAGGGAGGTATAGAAGGCAAAAACTATAGAAGAAGACAGAGATTGTAATGTTGTTGTTGTGGTCTTCAGTCCTGAGACTGGTTTGGTGCAGCTCTCCATGCTACTCTACCCTGTGCAAGCTTTTTCATCTCCCAGTACCTACTGCAACCTACATCCTTCTGAATCTGCTTAGTGTATTCATCTCTTGGTCTCCCTCTACGATTTTTACCCTCCACGCTGCCCTCCAATACTAAATTGGTGATCCCTTGATGCCTCAGAACATGTCCTACCAACCGATCCCTTCTTCTGGTCAAGTTGTGCCACAAACTTCTCTTCTCCCCAATCCTATTCAATACTTCCTCATTAGTTATGTGATCTACCCATCTAATCTTCAGCATTCTTCTGTAGCACCACATTTCGAAAGCTTCTATTCTCTTGTACAAACTATTTATCGTCCATTTTTCACTTCCATACATGGCTACACTCCATACGAATACTTTCAGAAATGACTTCCTGACACTTAAATCAATACTGGATGTTAACAAATTTCTCTTCTTCAGAAACGCTTTCCTTGCCATTGCCAGCCTACATTTTATATCCTCTCTACTTCGACCATCATCAGTTATTTTGCTCCCCAAATAGCAAAACTCCTTTACTACTTTAAGTGCCTCATTTCCTAATCTAATATCCTCAGCATCACCCGACTTAATTAGACTAAATTCCATTATCCTTGTTTTGCTTTTGTTGATTTTCATCTGATATCCTCCTTTCAAGATACTGTCCATTCCATTCAATTGCTCTTCCAAGTCCTTTGCTGTCTCTGACAGAATTACAATGTCATCGGCGAACCTCAAAGTTTTTATTTCTTCTCCATGAATTTTAATACCTACCCCGAATTTTTCTTTTGTTTCCTTTACTGCTTGCTCAATATACAGATTGAACAACATCGGGGAGAGGCTACAACCCTGTCTTACTCCCTTCCCAACCACTGCTTCCCTTTCATGTCCCTCGACTCTTATAACTGCCATCTGGTTTCTGTACAAATTGTAAATAGCCTTTCGCTCCCTGTATTTTACCCCTGCCACCTTCAGAATTTGAAAGAGAGTATTCCAGTCAACATTGTCAAAAGCTTTCTCTAAGTCTACAAATGCTAGAAACGTAGGTTTGCCTTTCCTTAATCTTTCTTCTAAGATAAGTCGTAAGGTCAGTATTGCCTCACGTGTTCCAGTGTTTCTACGGAATCCAAACTGATCTTCCCCGAGGTTGGCTTCTACTAGTTCTTCCATTCGTCTGTAAAGAATTCGTGTTAGTATTTTGCAGCTGTGACTTATTAAGCTGATAGTTCGGTAATTTTCACATCTGTCAACACCTGCTTTCTTTTGGATTGGAATTATTATATTCTTCTTGAAGTCTGAGGGTATTTCGCCTGTTTCATACATCTTGCTCACCAGATGGTAGAGTTTTGTCAGGACTGGCTCTCCCACGGCCGTCAGTAGTTCCAATGGAATATTGTCTACTCCGGGGGCCTTGTTTCGACTCAGGTCTTTCAGTGATCTGTCAAACTCTTCGCGCAGTATCGTATCTCCCATTTCATCTTCATCTACATCCTCTTCCATTTCCATAATATTGTCCTCAAGTACATCGCCTTTGTATAGACCCTCTATATACTCCTTCCACCTTTCTGCTTTCCTTCTTTGCTTAGAACTGGGTTTCCATCTGAGCTCTTGATATTCATACAAGTGGTTCTCTTATCTCCAAAGGTCTCTTTAATTTTCCTGTAGGCGGTATCTATCTTACCCCTAGTGAGATAGGCCTCTACATCCTTACATTTGTCCTCTAGCTATCCCTGCGTAGCCATTTTACACTTCCTGTCGATCTCATTTTTGAGACGTTTGTATTCCTTTTTGCCTGTTTCACTTACTGCATTTTCATATTTTCTCCTTTCATCAGTTAAATTCAATATTTCTTCTGTTACCCAAGGATTTCTACTAGCCCTCGTCTTTTTACCTACTTGATCCTCTGCTGCCTTCACTACTTCATCCCTCAAAGCTACCCATTCTTCTTCTATTGTATTTATTTCCCCCATTCCTGTCAATTGCTCCCTTATGCTCTCCCTGAATCTCTGTACAACCTCTGGTTCTTTTAGTTTATCCAGGTCCCATCTCCTTAAATTCCCACCTTTTTGCAGTTTCTTCAGTTTTAATCTACAGGTCATAACCAATAAATTGTGGTCAGAGTCCACATCTGCCCCTGGAAATGTCTTACAATTTAAAACCTGGTTCCTAAATCTCTGTCTTACCATTATATAATCTATCTGATACCTTTTAGTATCTCCAGGGTTCTTCCATGTATACAACCTTCTTTCATGATTCTTAAACCAAGTGTTAGTTATGATTATGTTGTGCTCTATGCAAAATTCTACAGGCGGCTTCCTCTTTCATTTCTGTCCCCCAATCCATATTCACCTACTATGTTTCCTTCTCTCCCTTTTCCTACACTCGAATTCCAGTCACCCATGACTATTAAATTTTCGTCTCCCTTCACAATCTGAATAATTTCTTTTATTTCATCATACATCCAGATAATAGTTGCGGACGAAGGTCGCAAGTGCTACCCTTCGGACGTGAAGAGGTTGGCACGGGAGAGGAATTCGTGGCGGGCCGCATCAAACCCGCCAGAAGACTGATTAAAAAATAAAAAAATTGAAAGGCGTCCTTCTGATCTTCATAATGCAGCTGTTTTCAGCTTTTCTTTTGGATGTTAAATTTTCTAGTCTTATCATTTGTGGAGTGAGTTTGCAACCTAAGTGTTCATTTGTTCACCTTAGGTGACACGAATTTTCCCAGTTTGTCCTCAGATCAATCTGAGTTTGACGCTATAAATTTTTAAGGTAACGTTCTTAAGTGAGAATTACCCTGGGAAATTTACTCAAGTTTGGGCGCGATCACGTGTGGCCTCTCTAGGTTTGTTGTTCCTATGCCTTCGCCCTTCCCTCCTTCCATAAATGAAAACTTGTTCTTCATATTTTGTTTACGTATTTATAGAACAGATGTCTGAACTGAAGATATTTAATAGCTCTTGTCCATTCCGTTTGCTACTTCCCATCCTTGTGCTTAAGCACATAAAACATAAGTAAGAACTGGTGGGTCATTAGGATGCACGACTCACGAAGAAGTGCTTTAACATTATCTGTTGGGAATATCGGGCAGCGTGTATGGTTAGCGAGATTTGACAAGTGTAAATTCGTTTTTTACTAGAGCAAAACCGCAACATTTGTGTTCGTTCAATAAGCATACGAACATCGTCATTCCCTAAGCGCTAACTATACTGATCTCCCTGAGATGTTGTAACACTGTAATTCATAAAAATAGTTTTCCCACAAAGAACGCTAATAATAAACTTCCGTTTCTCATGATACCTCAGGACTCACGCCGTCTGCTTGAAGAATTTCTAGTTAAAATCATCCCTACGAACACTATGATTTATGGCTTAAAGGCATCTTAAGATACTTCGTTATGGGCCAAGTCTGGTTTCAGACATAAATAGATACAATTTTCTTGTGTTTGGTTAACGGTGTGCACTACGATTTATTCATCGATTTTATGCTCTACATATCGAATACCCACTGTTCCACATTCTTCAGCTGCTACGAGCTGTGTTGTTATTCGCACTCGCTGTCTGTTCTTCAACCAGTCTATGACACCTTTTTCGCGTCGCACCAGTGTTTACAATCTACGAGTAGTTTGACGCTCTGCGCTTGTTACGGCCTGTATTGCCCAATAATTTTTCAGAGCCTGCATTGTCTTTTCGTGAAACGTTCTCGCGTTGTTACCCAGCTCTGATCCGTAACATCGCCGTCGACGTAAAAGAAAGAAAAAAAAAAGAAAAAAAAGATGAATGCTGGATTACAAGCCTTTGGTTTTCCGACACCTATACTTCGATGTACTCCTTAATTACGTTGCTACTTAAACTTAGTGTCTGAACTACGATACTTGTAGTGTTTCAGACAAGAACAGCCCCGCCGTAGAAATACAATATCTGTGAAGAAGATTCACAAGAAAAAGCCTTTAAGAAAGACAAGTTGAGCGGTCGTTGGTGTCATAAACGACGACGCTTATTTACCTTGGGATGGTCGAAACAATGGAGAAATTACTAGACTCATATGGTGTAAGTAGGCTGTTTATGTTTTCTCTATGTAAGTAGGCTGTTTATGTTTTCTTTATGTAAGTAGGCTGTTTAGCTTTTTTATTGGTAATGTAAGTAGGCTGTTTATGTTTTCTCTATGTAAGTAGGCTGTTTATGTTTTCTTATTGGCAACGTTACGTAGCGCTCAATATGAAAATCACTGGCTGTGCTGTGTGCAGTCTATGGCTAGTTTGCATTGTTGTCTGCCATTGTAGTGTTGGGCAGCGGCAGCTGGCTGTGAACAGCGCGTAACGTTGCGCAGTTGGAGGTGAGCCGCCAGCAGTGGTGGATGTGGGGAGAGAGATGGCGGAGGTTTGCAGTTTGTCATGAACTGATATATATATATTATGATTTGTGATGATATTAATGTAAATACATTGTTTGCTCTCTATTAATATCTTTCATTTGCTAACTACCCCTATCAGTAGTTAGTGCCTTCAGTAGTTTGAATCTTTTATTTAGCTGGCAGTAGTGGCGCTCGCTGTATTGCAGTAGCTTGAGCAGCGAAGATTTTTGTGAGGTAAGTGATTTGTGAAAGGTATAGTTTAATGTTTGTCAGGGCCATTCTTTAGTAGGGAGTTTTGAAAGTCAGATTGCGTTGCGCTAAAAATATTGTGTGTCAGTTTAAGGACAGTCATGTATAATTGTTCTAAGGGGACGTTGCATAAGTCGACCCTTAGCCTAGGATACCTCACTGGAATCTTCTGATTTTTCTTGTAGTTTGTGTATTTAGTGTAGCTTTTGTTTATTGCTAGCGCGTAATTGTAGAGAGAATCTCCTTTGTAGTTGTAGCCTTTCATTGTTGTACAGTAAAACAGTTGTGGCATGCATATAGATTTGCACCAAGTATTTCGCAGCTGTAATTAACAAGATATTATTTTCAGTGTTATGTTAATGTGTTCTCTTATTTTTGCTCTTCAAATTGTGTTTTTCTGTGTTGTCGTGTGAAATACTGTGACAATAATGGCGTGTGAAAAACGTAATACTAGGCTCCAAAGTAAACTGAGAAATGACAGTGAAAATGAGAGCAGTGTGTTAGCGCCACCGAGTTATGAATTAACTGATGTTCAAAGTAGTAATTTGGTAATTGTGCATAGGGAAATGGAGCGGGCGGCAAACAATGGCGTGGACAGTGAAACAATTAGTGAAGAGGGAAGCATTATCGATCGATCGGTCGGCAACAGCTCGCCTCAGGAATCCGAAATGACAGGACACAATTTCGCAAATACTGTAGATTCAGGTTTTGGGTCATCACCGTTTTCTCAAATAAGTCAAGACACATTTTCTGCTTGTCAAAATGTGAATGTTGTCGGTGCAAATGCACTGCCGAAAAGCGTAGAGAAACAGATTCCAGACACTAATACATTATTATTGCAATTAATGCAACAAATGGGACAAAAGCTTGAAAAGTTAGACACAATGGAACAACACCAGAGACAAACACAGCAACAGTTAGACACAGTGGAACAAAATCTCAAAAAGTTAGACACAGTGGAACAAAATCTCAAAAAGTTAGACACTACACTTGAACAAACACGTGAAGATTTAACCACTGAGTTACATAACATCGAATCGAAATGTCAAAAAGTCTGTAATGACGTAAAAACACAAATTTGTGAGCATTTTCAACCTATTTTTTCGCGGCATGAAAATGCATTACAGAATCACGAAGCAGCCATAAAAGAGCTGCAAACCATTGTTCATGAAAATCTTGAGACCTTGTGGGCTAAATTTGACTCAGTTGCATCTACCGATTCGGTTACGCAACTTGCAAAAGCTCAGGAAAACTTAAAGGACAAAGTAGATACTCTGAAACTTGGTTCAGAAAAACACGCTGAGGAAATAAGTACACTATCAGAGAAAGTAGCCGAACTTTCGGATCAATTCACTAACTTATCTACAAAGGTAGATGATGATCTGAATGACACAAGACCCGTAGCCTTCACTGACACAGAAGAGTATGAACAAATAAGAAAATTCAAACAAAATCAGAATCAAATTAATACACAACACCAAAGAGAAATCCGGGAAGTACAAGATCAGCTGACACAGGTAATACAAGAATTACGTATTTCAGAGGACACTCGCGCTCCAACACGGGAAGAGGGACTTAGAAACACGGAAAAGCTGCGAAATAATAACACAGGGCATTTCGGAAGTAATGAAAGAAATTGGGAATGTGCACCGAATTTTGAGATGGAACGGCCGACACGACCTAACAATGACCGATATGCGACTCGCCGTCATGATGATTTTGACTATAAGCTGTTCATTACTACACGTAAATTCAAAACATTTAAGAATTCTGGCAACGACATTCATCCACAAGCATGGCTCCATCAATTCTCTCATTGTTTTCCTCCCAACTGGTCGTTAGAACACAGATTAGAATTTATGTGTGGCTACTTGGAGAATGAACCAGCTGTAAGAATGCGATCGGTCATTCACGATTGCCACAGTGAAGGAGAATTTTACCATGCCTTCCTCTCAGCATATTGGTCTCAAGCCACACAAGACCGCGTAAAACATGGCATCATAATGATGAAACATTTCGAACAATCTGAATTTTCCAGTCTTGTGAAATATTTTGAAGACATGTTGCATAAGAATCAATATCTTTCAAACCCATACAGCCCCTCAGAACTCATCCGCATTTGCTTACTCAAATTGCCTGAACATTTACGACATATTATTTTAGCAGGACGTTGCAAAGATGACATTGAAGCATTTCAGGGTCTGTTACAAGAATTGGAAATTGACACTGACAATCGGGGAACGCGGAAACAGGAGCACAACAATTACAGGTCACATCTGTCACAATTCCACGATGAAAGAAATAATAACTGGACACGACAAGGCTATCCTCACAACACATATCGTGACCAAAACAGACACCACCCGTATGACAACCGTTGGCAGAGTAGTAATAACTACAGGGAAAGATCACCTCTCCGTGATAATGACTATCACAGAGACAATAAGAGAAACAGACAATATGGGAACCAAAATAAATACTATCAAGGGAGACAGAATAACTTTAGACGCAACGGACCAGCGCGCAGTTACGATTCAGGGAGAAATTCTCCACCATGTGACCGACAAGAAAGAAACTATGGAATCTACCGACATGACGACAGACGATATGATCGTAACGACAGACCTGAATTGCATCAGAACTGGCGGGATTCAAACAGAGCAGGGCCCTCTCGTCACGGTGAATTTGTAGAAGTTAGGTCTCCAAATCCCATTAACGACGCGCGCCAACAAAGGAACAGACAATGACTCGCACAGCAGGCAGCCGCGTGCGCCCGCTGGCTCCGAGAAAAATAACATAAGACGCTAACCTTGAGAAATATTCCAGTATTCTTTACCGACGTATACCGCACGATAACTGGGTTGATGTTGAAACTCTGAGTACTATGAAGAGTAAAAGATTGTACCACATTTCAAATGTAAAACCGTTTATTGAAAGATAATCTGCTTTTTAACTTTGTCATTGCCATAAAACTTTTCACTTTACATTACTAGTATGCTTGTCAGACTTAGAAACTGTTACCATGCAACAATGTTTGAAGTTCAATATCCAGCCAAGAACCAAGAGAAATTATTTAAACAGAAATTACGAATGTATTGTTATTGCGAACAGACGACACAGTGTAATTGTGTGTGTACATTCTTGCTTGTTAGTTGTACGATTAGAACATTTACCAGTACTGCTAATGAGATTTTAATGCAACATTTTGGTTTATTTGAAAATACATTCTGAATTTAAAGTGCTTTCTGAGAGATACCAGATGACACAGAGGTTAGTGTATGTGACAGCTACACGATTTTTATCACGACGCTACTAATGAGTGACAATGTACAATGTTGATTTTGCGGTGTTTCTGTTTTATATCTGCACAGTTTTTCTGTATTATTCTGGAAAGTAAAACATGTTTTAGTAGTAACTTTTATGGTATAGCTACAAGGAGACAGCCTTTTCTGTAGCACAACAATACGTTACAGCACAGTACTTTCTTCATCACGGCAATAAGCGTAATAAGTATGATATCTATACGCAAAGCATTTCACTTTTGTTTATCATGAGGTAAGTACATTGGCTTCTGCAGAACTTAGCTTTCGGAGGACGATAACTACGACACTTCCACACAGATTATGTTGCAACAAGACGCACATTTAGCGCTACAGTACACGTATTTGAGTGAATAATTTTGTACTTGAAACATTTATTTTTAAAGATATTTTAATTACAAAGAAAGTTTTCCGTGATACATTTCATTCCATTGCTGTAATTTGTAACACCTGAGGGCATAATTACATTTATCCTCAGGGGGGTACACGCTTACTTTGTGTACCATGTGTTTGGCAAGCACAAGGAGCCCTAGCTAATATGGTATTTGCTTATACAACTTTACACATTGGTACCATATTTCTCTAACACACAAATTACACAGCTATCTGATCATTTAACTGAGAGATAAACATGTTTTTTACTACATCAGTGACAGATGTTTACGCAATTACACCGTGGATAACTTCACACTTATGAAACTGTATTTTGTCTGTACTTTGTAAACTGTTCATATTTTTTCGGAATCATTGTGATACTATGAGAGCTTTGAATGATGTATTTGGTATGAGATCATGATTTTTAAAGTACGTTTGAGGCAGCTGACACTTTTGACATGAGCAGAGAATTTTTTTAGGCTTAGAAATTATTGGAGGAAGTTACGACGATTTTGAGATTTGACTGAAGTGTTATGATGTTATTATTACGACGACGATGTGTATTATGTTGTTGAGGAATGTTTATTATGCTACGTATTTCTCACGATGAAATATTGAAGAAGTGTCGACGAATATGTATATGTATAATGAGGTAAGGAATAATGAGTAGTGTTTAGGGACTCTGATTTATGAAAAGGATGTTGGAAACCAAGAAACGTACTTTAAGAGTTATGAAATGTGTGACTGTATCACAATGCTGACCAATATTTTTTTTTGGACACTGTTATATTTATAGGGTTTTGTTTCTACTGATTTGCAACGCTAATTCTTGACCTGTGAAATATTTTTATATGAGACTACCACGGTAGCAGAATCTCCTGTCGTAAATATTTCCGTACGAAAGTTAAGTGACCACCTGCACGTAATGCGTCGCGGGCACCCAGCTGTGTCAGACGCCTGGAGAAAAAGCCATTATTGCGAGCCCTTTTCAGCGGCACAGGTAGCACAAAAAAAAAAGGGGAGGCCATTATCCTTGGAAATATTCGTACATCTGCAAACCTGATAATGACAAGTGTCTTTCTATGAGAGTTGAGAGCTACTGACTTACGAAATGCCACATGACTATTGAATGATGTTTTTATGCTTTGGTTTGCGTAATTGCTTATTTCACTTGATATCTGGTTTCCAGCTGTGTTGCAGCATTGCTTTTATAAAATGAAATGCATTTGCTAATGTGAACACTTTCTGTCAACAGATCTATTAAATAATTATTTTATGATCCACATTCTTTAAAAAAGGAGCACTTGGAAAGGAAAGAACAATAAGAAGGAACTAGTAACTGCATTCATAATTTTCTTTTCAAGTAATTGGTAACTTTTTGGTAGAATAACTTCTTGTGGTGCACCACTTTAATTACATAGACATTAAGATGTGATTATACATTTCCCTTATCTGCATTGTTATCTTTAGTGTACTATTTTTTCTGCTTGAGCTATGTCATGTTTTGATATAAGTTATTACATTTGCTGCTGCTAGCTTTGCCAATCTGTATTTTTTGTCATTGCTGCTTGTGTTAATTGTTTTGTGCTGCTTCATTGCCTCGTTCCTTAGTTTAGCATCTGAGCTCAGTAGATTTAAGTTAGCTTAAGAGGGGGTAGCCTCTAAGAGAATGAGTTGCGATGAATTGGAAGAAATGCATTGAGAAAACAGGTTTAGGTAGGATTTTCTTGGAAATAAATGATGAGGTAAGATAATGGAAAATAAAAATGAGGTACGAAATGTGCGAACATATAAACACAGAAAGCATGCTTAGTTAGAATTTTTATTGTGGAAACAAAGGATGAAATAAGAGGAAAGATATATGAAGTTTTGGGTTGGACTGCAGTACCAAATGTTACACTGAAAACGAACCCTGTCCTTTCCTATTGGTGTTATCCCACTATGTGTGTGTGTACCCTTGTGTATTTGTTTTCTTCCTGTCTCTGTGTAGTTTCATAGAATTTTTTCTTCTTTTAATATTAAGCTACATTCACTATGGTGAGGAATACTGTTATCCTCGAATATAATTGGCATTAATAATATGTTATTTACTTTGTAAAGATGTTTAGACATTATTTACTCTGTTTTGTGTTAATGCTAATGTGTGAAGTTGATGTTTCAAAAGTTATTGTGATCTTTTATGTATGTACTCATGTCATAATTCCTGTAACACTGACGTATATGTCTATTTCTATTCTATTGTAACGCCTGTTTTACTACAAATGTTATCTGTATTGTTATGTTCTTTAATGATGTATTTTGTACCTTTGTAATTGTATTTTCATGTTGTAAATTTATAATGTGTACAGACACCAGTTCTTCAAATTAAGTTACATTTCACTGCACACGTTTCTGTTGGTCATAGTATATGGACAATATGTGAGAAGTAGGGACTGATAGTGTTTGCATGTGTGTTAATGATTCAGCAAGGGACTGGATAACAGCATTGCTCGTTCTAAGGACAATTAAAAGAAAAACTTTCTGAGTGCACAAGTGGTGGTTTATGGACTTGCTATATTCTCTGCAAGAATCTTCGATGGTGATTGTGCACCTGCACAGTCGCAACGGATGGCTGCTGGCCGTCTATACCAGGACTACAGTGGGTCTGCACCTCAGGTGGCCCACCAATACCATTATCTCTACAAGGACTACAGTGGGTCTGCATCTATGATGACCTACCAACGCCATTATTTCTACAAGGACTGCAGTGGGTCTGCACCTCTGGTGGCCCACCAATATCGTAATCTCTACCAGGACTACAGTGGGTCTGTTCTGTGATGACCTACCTACCAATATTCTTCCAAACTACGACTGACTCTGCTGTGGGTTTGCTCTGTTGTGGCCCATTATCTGTCAGCATGTCAAGAGTCAGCACTGTCTTTCCGTTGGAAGGACAACACTACTTCTTCAAGACTGCATGGAAATCCACTACTTCTGTGTGCATTTTCTTTTACTGCTCAGACTTTGAGAAAAACACTGCTATTCTCCTGTTATGTACGATTAGGACTGTCTTTATGGACTGTGAGAAAATTTGAGCTTTTGACCAACATAATATCAATAAGTGTGTGCATTTGATTTCTTTGTTATTGTAATTATGAAAAATTTTATCAAATCATTATTGGCCACTGCCCAAAAAAAAAATTTGTAAAATTTTTTGTGGGGAGCATGGGGGCTATGTAAGTAGGCTGTTTATGTTTTCTCTATGTAAGTAGGCTGTTTATGTTTTCTTTATGTAAGTAGGCTGTTTAGCTTTTTTATTGGTAATGTAAGTAGGCTGTTTATGTTTTCTCTATGTAAGTAGGCTGTTTATGTTTTCTTATTGGCAACGTTACGTAGCGCTCAATATGAAAATCACTGGCTGTGCTGTGTACAGTCTGTGGCTAGTTTGCATTGTTGTCTGCCATTGTAGTGTTGGGCAGCGGCAGCTGGCTGTGAACAGCGCGTAACGTTGCGCAGTTGGAGGTGAGCCGCCAGCAGTGGTGGATGTGGGGAGAGAGATGGCGGAGGTTTGCAGTTTGTCATGAACTGATATATATATATTATGATTTGTGATGATATTAATGTAAATACATTGTTTGCTCTCTATTAATATCTTTCATTTGCTAACTACCCCTATCAGTAGTTAGTGCCTTCAGTAGTTTGAATCTTTTATTTAGCTGGCAGTAGTGGCGCTCGCTGTGTTGCAGTAGCTTGAGCAGCGAAGATTTTTGTGAGGTAAGTGATTTGTGAAAGGTATAGTTTAATGTTTGTCAGGGCCATTCTTTAGTAGGGAGTTTTGAAAGTCAGATTGCGTTGCGCTAAAAATATTGTGTGTCAGTTTAAGGACAGTCATGTATAATTGTTCTAAGGGGACGTTTCAATGGAAACGTAAAATTAAATGTATTTCTCTCCAGACTATGTATATACCGTTTTTCATATTCCATGTGAGTATGGCATGTCCTCTGCGGGCATTCGAGGGGGTAAGCGTAAAAGAATATAAGCGGCGATTCAGATTAAAACAACCACCCAAATGAGTTCCTACCAAATAATTCCTCGAATATAATCATGAAATGAAACACGAAAAGACTAGCATCGCGGTGCAAATATTAAGTTTCTGGAACAGCGTAATTAGCTAGACTGTCGAAATAAAGAACGTAAGAAACAGTTATGGAAGCAGTAGTTTAAACTACGATTATGGTCCGGCACTGAATTTATTCTCTCTGTCAACGTCATCCACCAGCGCTCGTAAAACTAAAGGAATATGTGTTTCAAAGAATAATAGTGCAAACAAGTGCGCAGCGAGCACTGGGAGTGGCACTCGGCTACAATTCTGACGCGGCACGAAAAATACTTCAGTTGGCTGAGTCCAAGCAACACGTGTGAATAGGACTGGCCAGTTGTCAAATTACTGTACATAACCTGGAAGCAAAACTCTGCTAAACATTCTGAAGCATACAACTAATAATTAACAAATTCTGATTAAAATGATCTTTCTCCTAGGAGGGTTTGATATATATACTCCACATTTATTGTCTCTTGATTTAACTTCTTTTGCTAAAACAAAACAATATAGGCCTTGATGACGATAAATAATAAAAATTAGCACCATAGCATATAATTCAGGTGATAACGCGTGTAAGGCTTGTTTTTGGGTAGACGGTTCGTCTAAAGAATATTATATATACGTCATAAATTGGTTACATTAATTAATTCAGTTTTAATTTACATCCATTACATAACGTGCTCCCAATTGCCTGCACCAGCGTGTTTACACATCCTGCGTTGTCTGCAATAGCACAATCATATGAGACGTAATCAAAGTGATGGTTTATGCTAACGATCACATGTAAAGTGTGAGGACAATTTTAATGACCTGTGCCTCAATAAAACGTATTATTTCAGCACGAACTACGTGTACAACCTCTCAGTAAATGCTAGCGTCATTTTGAGAGCCCACAGGGCAGAGTACTTGACATGTATGTAGTATTCATTCGCAGATATACCCACCAGTAAACTGACTTAATGTTTCTAGCATCAAACAGCTCAGAAATTAACAAACAAAAAGAACGTTTCCGTAAGTCAACATGTCATCTGAAATCGAAAGTTAAGTTCTGTGTAAAATTTGGTAACAAATCAAAGATATTCCAATCTGAATGACCCAACCAGCTGTCGACTATGACAACGCAATCAATCTCTTACGTAAGAAAGTCAGTAAAGAACTGAATGATACCATACTATGGAAGTCTGAAAATTTATATTTTACACATTATTCTCCTGGCTGGAGTAAAATGTGGTGTTGTCCAATGATTCACAGAAATCATCGCTATCACATATACACCCATGTTCCCACTTTTCTATTAGAAGGTTTCAGTAGTATGGTATACTGACAAATGTGTTTTTAGACAAAATAGTAGGAACACCGGGTACTGTGTACACAGTAATAAGGAATATCATAATTTTCGAAATAAAAAATGTGTTTCAGCGATGCCAGAACCAATGTACAACCTGCTCACGTTTGTTAATGTCTACGAGGAATGTGCAGAGGGTTCTGTTGCTGTGGTCTTCAGTCCAAAGACTGGTTTGATGTACCTCTCCATGCTGCTCTATCTTGTGCAACCTTCTGAATCTACTTGCTGTATTCATCTCTTGGTCCCCCTTTACGGTTTTCACCATCTATGCTTCCCTCCAGTACTAAACTAATGATCCCACAATGTCTCAGAATGTTTCCTACCAATCGATCACTTGTTCTAGTCAGGTTGTGCACAAATTTATTTTCTCCCCAATTTTATTCCGCGCCTCCTCATTAAATACGTGATCCACCCATCTAATCTTCATCTTTCCACTATAGCACCACATTTCGAAAGCTTCCATTCTGTTCTTGTCTAAACTGTTTATCGCCCTTGTTTCACTTCCATACAGGGCTACATTCCACACAAATATTTTCAGAAAAGGCTTCCTGACACTTGAATCTATACTCTATTGCCATAGCCAGTCTACATTTCATATCCTCTCTACTTCGATTGCCATTACCAGTCCTCCCTACTTTGTCCATCATCAGTTATTTTGCTGCTCAAATAGAAAAACCCATGTATTACTTTAAGTGTCTCATTTCCTAATCTAATTCCCTCAGCATCGTCTGATTTAATTCGAATACATTCAATTATCCTTCTTTCGATTCTGTGGTTGCTCATCTTATATCCTGCTTTCAAGACACTGCCCCTTCCATTCACCTGCTCGTCCAAGTCATTTGCTGCTTCTGACAATTACAATGCCATGGGCAAACCTCAAAATTTTTATTTCTTCTCCCTGAACAACAATTCCTGCTCCTAATTTTTCTTTTGTTTTCTTTACTGCTTGCTCAATATACAGACTTAAAAACATCGAGGGTACGCTACAATCTTGTCTCACTCCTTCCTTAATCACTGCTTCCCTTTCGCGCCCCTCTTAACGCGCATTATTTGTTGTAAGTGAAACGAGGCGACACAGAAAGAAAGGAAGAAGCAGGACTCATATCTCCCTCCCATAAACTAGATTAAATTCCGTCACAATTCCTCAAAATACTTAAGGAAGGTAATGGACAGTTTATTTCAGTAAAGGCTGATCAAAAATCCTAGTTCCCTTTTCTTCTATCTCCTACACCACATTTCATTTTTATATCAGTTTACTCTGAATATCGTACCAGCAAATTAGTTAATGTACTGCCCGGTGTGCAGTAAACATTACTTCATATTTCTATTGGGCTAAAGTGGCAAGGAGGGGAAAAGTTGTCTTAGCAAATTTTTTGCCCTAAACGGTGCTGCTGTCTGCCGAGAAGTAGTCAAACCATTTACAACATAAACCATAACTGTCGTCAATGAATTTCGCAGACGATGCTTGTTTCGTGATGTTTTAATAAAAACTACTCCGATTTCCAGGCGTCTGATGTAAGGTATGTCATTTATACCATTCTTAATTAGTTTTTACAAGAGCAGCGTTTAAATGACACCATTTGGCTTAAAAATGTAGTTCTTTGTTGTTTCTTTCGGTGTAATCGTTTCGTCTGTGAACCATTAATGCCGACGCGGCGTCCAATTGAGAAAAAGCGACCACCCTAATGTCGGGTAAAGCGACCCACGCGACCACTTTTCCCAAAGTACTGCAATAATGATGACAAAACCAGTTAACAAGCTGCGCTTGTTTTTTCTACAGAAGGCCCGCTCCACTATCACTGCACATGAAAAACGTTGTGGATGGCAGTTTACCTTCGGGGCCTGAAGATAACACCATGTGGTGTCGAAGCTGGTAGCTTGTTTTAGAAAGAATAAGCGACGTTAGATCAAGCCACTGGTTTTATCATCTTTATGCAAGCACTAAATCCGGTTGCAGTCCCGCTTGACGGATTACAAGAGACGTTTTCCAAAAGTTCATTTTTAATCTATTTATCACAAGTAAGTATTACTTACTTCCATTTGTCACATGCAGTACTACAGATGGACAGCCGTATACTGTTGCAAACGAAGTTATCATCCGTCATTTGATTCTTTAGCGACGATTTCGGTTTAATTAACTTCAGTTATTTACACATATATATGTGTTGTTACACATTTTTGCCTAATAGAAAAATCCGATTGAATATGGTCTGCTGCAGCCGCTTGGTATTGTTTTCAGATACTAAAGCAACAAGTTCCGTAGGAAACATATCCAGAAATCGGAACAACAGAGTTGGGACTCTGCTGCAATGGAAAGAAGATTCAAATGGTTCAAATGGCTCTGAGCACTATGGGACTTAACATCTGAGGTCATCAGTCCCCTAGAACTTAGAACTACTGAAACCTAACTAACCTAAGGACATCAGACACATCCATGCTCGAGGCAGGTTTCGACCCTGCGACCGTAGCGGTCGCGCGGTTCCAGACTGTAACGCCTAGAACCGCTCGGCCACTCCGGCCGGCAAAAGTCGATTCAGGAGGTAAATCATGGTAAGTTACCTTTTCGTACAGTAGCTAACCAGCTTCAAGATCTATGTAATTCACTTAAAGGTTCAAGGTGGTACAGGTGGTAGAGGATATAGAAAGATTATGGGGAACTTATGGAGTGCATTCAATAACGAATAAGAATTATTGATGGGTTTTTGAAATGGAAAAGCGTTTTTATAGATTTACATTGAATGATATATGTAGATTAGCATCCAAATTGATAGAAAGATCAAATTACAACATATTTGTGACGATCAGTCATAGACGGCAGGCAAAGGAAGTACCATGATATTAGTCCAATTTATAACAAGGTCACGGAGACTAATTCTTTGACATCCCAAAAACAGCGCAAAAAAAAGAAACAGTTTCATCTTACTCACATCATTTATAATGTGGAACAAGTGGTTGAGAGTTCAATCCCAGGATGACAAATTATTTGTGCTTAAAGGAAGACGCCAAGCCAGTAGCGTTACTTCAGTCCAAAGGGAGCTGCTGTTCACTCGGGTATGTTGTAATGGATATAAGTGCAGATATTTTTATATGTGATGACTTAATATTTATGTATATCAGTGTGATGGTTGTTGTTTCTGTGGATCAAGCAGTCTTCCCTCAAATACATAAATGCATATTAAATTCACTGCCTCATGTTTTCTGCGCAGCTGTAACTGCTCCAGTAAATGTACTCCATCTGTCGCGATAGGCTGACCGCTTTGTATACACGCAGCCACACCTCTACACCTGACCTCCTGCCCAAGAGAACAAGTATTAATGGCTTGTGATTGCCAGACGCACTTGGAGGTACTAACGAACGTAAAATCATAATACTAAACTTAAAAAAATATGTGTGAAATCTTATGGGACTTAACTGCTAAGGTCATCAGTCCCTAAGCTAACACACTACTTAACCTAAATTATCCTAAGGACAAACACACACACCCATGCCCGAGGGAGGACTCGAACCTCCGCCGGGATCAGCCGCACAGTCCATGACTGCAGCGCCTTGGACCGCTCGGCTAATCCCGCGCGGCATCATAGTACTCCTAGAAACTATAATTATTAGTCTGCAACTGAAGTACATACTAATTTAGCATTTTTCAGTACACTTACGCCCATTACATACCGTACATAATGTGATATGTAGATTTAAAAACATGTAAGCGTCATGCTTCTATCAGTAACTACTGTTTGCAGAAAATTCAGTTCCCCTTACAGAGATCTGTTAATCAACCTACCTGCAATATGAGTGTTTGCTTCTGATGGCATGTGAAGCTACTTGCAGCACAAAGTAAACGTCAACTAACTTACGCGTTTGAAAACCCCAATCAAAGCTGTGGAAAGGTAAATTTAAATTTCGTTACAGCAAAATGAAGGCTAACACGCTACAACATTTAATTACAGTACACTTATTTAATAATGCATAATTGTATGATGTAGAAACTGGCATTACATTTTCCAAATTAATGAATTTTTTAGCTATGTTTGATTTTACTTCGTATGGGACCGCTATTTCGCAACTGTAGTATAATTTAAAATTCAAATAATGTAATTAACTTTCTAATATCAAGGTACATTCAATACAACAATGTTTCCTTTATGTATTATTCCTGCTCTTTACTAGAATAGTTGTCTGAGAGAATTTTAAGTATATAGTGTCCTGTCCAGTATCAAAATTAACGATGGATGTCGGAAAAGCGGCAGTTAATGCTCAGTGTAGAAATGAAATTACCTACAATTAGAGCCAATCCAAAAGTGGATAAGAGGACTATAGCGATGAAGTGCACCAGCTATACATGGAAGTACCATGCACGATAGCTCATTGGTGAAAGTGCTCTACCGCTGAGAAACACGGACACATAACTTAAGGAGAATTTTAAGGAACTGCACGTTTGCCATACAGTACCACACATTCGTGAAGGACAACAAGGTATCAGAAAGAAAAAAGACCAGTGGCCTTAAATATTCTGTTACACACTGCTAGGCAAAATAATAGAAAAATAGACATAATGAGGCCTCCGGAGATAACTTCGTACAGGAAGTGACAGAAGATAGGATAAATCAAAAGCAATAACGGGCAATGACAAGAGTGAACCTCGAGTTTTTCTCTTAGTGGGTGATAAATTTATTCTAAATGTCGTTGACGGTTAGGGCGAAGCTCTCATAGTTATAGTTAACACACGAAAGTCTTATATCTTCCGGATAGATCAGTTCTACGCTGTAATTCGAAATATATTTTACATGACGTCAGGGAAGTTGAAAAAATGAGTACCGCGAAGTGTAGCTCGCTAATGCTTCAAATGAAAATTTAGGTAGAATGAAATTTTCACTCTGTAGCGGAGTGTGCGGTGATTTTGAAATTTCTTGGCAAATTAAAACGGTTTGCCGGACCGAGACTCGAACTCAGGACCTTTGTCTATCGCGGGCAAGTACGACAAGTGAGGATGGGTCGTGAGTTGTGCTTGGGTAGCTCAGTTGGTAGAGCACTGGCCAGCGGCAGAGTGGAAATTTCATTCTCGAAACGTCCCCCAGGCTGTGGCTAAGCCATGTCTCCGCAGTATCCTTTCTTCCAGTAGTGCTAGTCCTACAAATGTCGTAGGAGAACTTCTGTGAAGTCTGGAAAGTAGGAGACGAGGCACTGGCGGAAGTAAAATTGTTATGACGGGTTGTGAGTCGTGCTTGGTTAGCTCAGTTCTGAAAATTTACACTTCAGGAGGCGGAACATATGCTAAACTATTTAAGTCTAGAACTCAGGGAATCTTAAAATTCACATTACACTTTAAACAGAACTGTAAGTACCCTCTGAGACCCATCTGGATCTTTGTATTGAGATATTCGCAACTATTTTAGTTAATATTAACGAACTGTAACGCTCATTGCTCTGGTCATTACATATGAAGTTCCATTGAAAATGTGATAATTTTCTCAACATCTCAGCGCACACAACGGCAAGAACGTAACCAAAGATCAAATACACTGTCTCTTGTGGACAATTATGTGCCGAAAACTATGTTTCGTTACTATGAGTTGATCAGGAAAAATGAAGAGTTATTCTTAAGTGCATAAAATTTTATAATCTCCAATAAGCGGGTAACTCAGTATCCTTCAGGAATCAGTATCAATAAAGCATACACATACTTGGAACAAAAAATCTGAGAAATATGTCACATGTGGGTTCCGTCTGATGTACGTCTCACAAATAAAATCCTTTTGGGCTAGAGTGACAACTTTTTTTCTGGAACTTGTGCTATGTTCTACCAACTCTTTTAGGCGCATAACCACATCTGTTTATAAAACAAAGACTGATTTCTTCTTACTTCTCAGTTTGCCTAACGTCATGTCCACCAACATAGTAGTGACATAATAGTTCAATAAACCCAGATCATCGATATTTCTAGTACGTCTTCTAAATGATTTGTACCTGGCCCTACGAATTCATAATAAGCACTTAATATGTTGCAAGATATGTCTCGTATGAAAAGAAATAAGTCCATATAGTCACTTGTCGGAATATGCCTCATCTCTGAGTTATTAAAACATATTTAAAGGTACGCAGCTGATGTTTATTACCTATAATTAAAACTGTTTTTCCTGGATATGCATGTGATATTATCTCTACGAATCTCTCTTCTTACCCAATCACTAAGTCCTCGATGGCCACGTGTTATTACAAGGACTTGTTTGCATTTGAGGCTAGCGTCCCTTAAAATTTCTCATGTTGCTTATAGTGAATTACTTGATAATTTTTGTTCTTTAACGATTGCATGATTTTCGCTTACTGAGAAGGCAGATCTGACTGAATACACAGGGGGTGGGTGGGAAGAAGGGTATAAAAATTTGGAAATACCAAAAACATAAAACAAAGCCATGTCTAATACTGTGTGGTAAAGCCATTTTCATTCAAACCAGCATCCAGTCGTCCCTGCATGGATGAATACAGGTCCTGAAAGGGATCTTACACCTTCGTCCCCCAAATCAGCCGTAAATTAACGAGTCTGTCGTGGCCAGGGGTGATGCGGTAATTTGTCTTCGTGACAATCATAGACGATGGGAACTGATGGAAAAGGGACCCTGTTGTCTTGGAACGCAGCATCACCGCTGTGTAGCATATGTTGTACCATGGTTCGGAGCTCACCAGCCAAAACCCTTGGCAGTAATGATATTCTGCAGAGTGACCATGGGCCCACGGGGAACCACCTGAAACGTCCTCTTAGAAAAATTTATGAATGACTGTCTGGTAAACTTCTTACGTTATTTGATTTTCAGATAGTTGATCAGAACTGAACGTACTCAGACATTTCTCTCTTCACTTATTCCGATCAACACTAAACTGACACACATTATTTTTAGCGCAACGCAATCTGACATTCAATAATCCCTACAAAAGAATGGCCCTGACTAACAATAACCAATACCTTTCATGAATCACGTACCTCACAAAAATCTTCGTTACTCTAACTACAGCAGTACAGCGAGCGCCAATACTGCCAGCTAAATAAAAGATTCTAATTACTGAAGGCACTAACTACTGATAGGCATAGTTAGCAGATGAAAGATTTTTATAGATAACAAACAATGTATTTACCTTAATAGTGTTCGAAAGTTATATATATATCAGTTCATGATATCTAGTATTACATATTTACGCTTTCTGATGGACACACGTCCAGATCGTCCGCTCTCAAAATTCTGCCATCTCTCTTCCCACATCCACCATTGCTGGCGGCTCACCTCTAACTGCGCAACGCTACGCGCTGTTCACATCCAGCTGCCCAGCACTACAATAGCGAATATTCCAACACTGCCAACCAGCCACAGACTGCACACAGCACAGCCAGTGATTTTCATACAGAGCGCTACCTGACGTTACCAACATAAAAAAATTAAACAGCCTACTTACACACTATATGGCTACTAAATTCAAATGGTTCAAATGGCTCTGAGCACTACGGGTCTTAACTTCTGAGGTCATCAGTCCCCTAGAACTTAGAACTGCTTAAACCTAACTAACCTAAGGACATCACACACGTCCATGCCCGAGGCAGAATTCGAACCTGCGACCGTAGCTGTCGCGCGGTGCCAGACTGTAGCGCCTAGAACCGCTCGGCCACGCCGGCCGGCCTATATAGCTACTCAAATCATCAGCGAACCTCACCATGTTTCACTAATGGCAGCAATCGGTCTACATTGCAGGTTTTGGACGGCAGGCGTAAACTCGGCCACAAGATGGAAACCATGTAGACGAAGATACATCGTACCAAATCATTTTCGTCCATTGCTCCATAGCCTTGGTTTTATGGCTTCGACACGACGTTTTCCTGTTATGGCTATTTGCGCCACTGATGTGGTGTTTTGGAAATCCAGCTCGCTCTGCAGTACCAAGCTTACGGCCTCCTTTCGTATTGTTTTGGTACTGATAGGATTCGTGAGTGCGACATTCAGATCTGTGGCTTCTTTTGCAACTGTCGTCCTCTTACTTTTTATCAAAATCTTCTTCAATGGTCCTCAACGACTTGTGACATAGGTGGTGATATTTTATCCAGTTTTCCCTGCACAAATCTTCGATATGGTGCCTATCGAAACAGAAACCACTTCGGCTGCCTTGGTTATGGATGCAACCACATTACGAGCACCACCAACTTTCCCACATTCGAGATCACTGAGCTCCGATACAGTGCACTCACAGTAACAAGGAACACTGTTCTGGCCACGACTGACATTTACAACGTATTGGGAACATTGCACAGGTACTGTTCGTGGTCAAATACCGCAGTGCAACCTTCATCCTTGGATAGCATCTGTATTTTCAAATTTCTCGTGATGTTCCAATATTTTTGCCTCCACCATGTACATCAAAATTAGTGCCACACGAGAGACAGATGCTGTTTGTTGTGGCACTGCTTGATTCTAAATGCTACGTACAGGTAGTCTGTCGTACGGCCGATTTTCCAAAACCTTTGAATCAGTTACAGAAAGTAAGGATATTCGACCAGCACTCTACACTGCACCTAGCGTGTGAATACACTCATAGTGCTGCACGGAGAATACTTAGTATTTCACGAATCCGTAACACCTTCACAGTGCGTTGCGTGTTGCGTCTTACGGACATTGTTCCATAATATGCCAGCCTGTTCCTAGTAACTTTAAATGTGTTGACTTATGAGACAGCTTTTCAGAGGGATAGAATAGTAGACTTTTTCGAACTGGTTCAAAATTAAACTGTTGCTGGAAATGAAGATCCGTATAACCTTCCAGCAAGTGTTACATGTCCTCTCGATAAGGTCATTATACAGAAATTTCTCAGAGACTTCCTATATTAGCTGCAGCAGCAATAACAATAACTGTATGTGCTGTTTGATTTTTTACCAATGTGATAATTGCTTGAGAGGATCACGTGCATTGCGTTGTGTGGCATTCATTGAGGCAGTTTCTTTCTGTTATGGCTCCGAGGAAAGCACTGGTGGGAAGTTTCGGGGCTATAGCGTCATCGTAGCGGACGTTAAATCCGGAGACCCCTGCTGGAGAAACAGGACAGAGACTCCACGTGGCGGGACAAGGAGTTTACTCCTGTCTTAGCTGTCCTGGCCTCGATTTCCCATTCGCTTTATCTCGCTGAAATCCTTTGCCTGTGGCCGATGGTTCACCGGCTTTCCTTGGCTGAACATCCGTATCTCTGATAAGTCGTCAGCCATACGTATTTCTCATTTGTAATGATACAATCCCAGTGCGTTGCGGACAAGCAGAGTACCCTTGACACTGCGTAATTAATGCCATGTCCTGTAGCAAGACAGTGCAGCAACAGCATATTTTTCTGGCTGACCGAATGTGCTATGACGTCTTTGTTCATGGCACCAATGTTTCTCAGTTGACGTATCTGGACACTGTAAGATTTCCCAAACTTGGATGAGATTTTATACATTCCTGATCTACTTGCGTTCTTTACGGAATACAGCATCTAAATAGGGTGCCGATTTTGTGGGACACACCACCAATCACTAAAGACAATTATGCTCCAGTCAATGAGATTCCAGGCCAGAGACGTGCCTAGGGACGCTCCACATGGCTGTGAGATAACAGCGAATGTCGCACGCCACACGACCCGAAACACATGACTCAGGGCTGGGATGATATTTCTTTTTATAGCAGGACTCCTTTCGTTGTCAATCGAGGCACGCTTACAGCACAGCGGTTAGTCGATGATATTCCACGAACCGTATTGTTGCCCTTCATGACAAACCATCCTGCGCTTACATTTCAGCAACATAATGCGTGCTACTACTTGTCTTCGTGCCTGCGCAGCAAGATCGCCGGATCTACATCCCTCCCCAGGCGAGAACATTTGGACCAATATGGGCAAGGCCCTCCAATCATCTCGGGATTTTGACTGCGTAACGCGGCGACTGGACAGAATTTGACACGATTTCCATCAGAAGGTTATCCAGTAACTCTATCAATCAGTGCCAACCGGAATGACTTCACGCACAAGGGCCATAGATGGACCAAAACGATATTTTGCTCAATTTGCGAAGCTCGTTCTCTTGAATATGTCATCCAGTTATTCTGAAATTGTAATAATCTGCAGGACACATCTACAGATTTCAGTACCATTCCTTCGTGGTGCTCTTTTTATTCTTTTTGTCTTGTAGTGTATATTCAAAAATATGTGTGTTTCAGAACTACTGACTGAATGGCGTAAACGACACGGAATGGACGACCAGAGCAATTCGTTGATGCAGCTCGTCGGCTTGTCTACCTAACTGACATCCAGCAGCCTAAAGTGCAGCATCACTACGCATCGAAAAATACACCCTATTTACGGTTACTCTGTCTCTGTTATTGTAAAGGCTTCACTTTGTTCTAAATAGATTTTAGTGTTTTAGCGGTTTGTGTTTACTGAAGTGCTGCCAGAAGAGCCAACACTGTGTTGCTAGAGGAGGCCGGAATGCACGAGTTTAATTACACGCTGACTGGCGCGAGGTCTGGAACAGTTAAGGGAATTAATAGTAGCAAATATAGTATGTAGTTGATACAATACTTAACTTTAATCCACAATTGTAGAACATCTCTCGTTACGGTACATGCTTCACAATATTAATTATCAAATGCTATGGCGCCTTGCTAGGTCGTAGCAAATGACGTAGCTGAAGGCTATGCTAACTATCGTCTCGGCAAATGAGAGCATATTTGTCAGTGTAGCGTCGCTAGCAAAGTCGGCTGTACAACTGGGGCGAGTGCTAGTAAGTCTCTCTAGACCTGCAGTGTGGTGGCGCTCGGTCTGCAATCACTGACTGTCGCGACACGCGGGTCCGACGTATACTACCGGACCGCAGCCGATTTAAAGGCTACCACCTAGCAAGTGTGGTGTCTGGCGTTGACACCACATTTACTTTCGTATTTGATGTCTAATTGAAATATTATTTCGGAAAGTGGCATATTTTATGAAACGTCCTGGCAGATTGAAACTGTGTGCCGGATCGAGACTCGAACTCGGAAGCTTTGCCTTTCGCGAGCAAGAGCTCTACAATCTGAGGAACCCAAGCACGACTCACGTCCCGTTTTCGCAGCTTTTCTTCCGCCAGTACCCTCGTCTCCTACCTTCGCAGGAGAACTTCTGTGAAGTTTGGAAGGCAGGAGACGAGGTACTGGCGGAAGTAAAGCCGCGATAATGGGGCGTGAGTCGTGCTTGGTTGCCTCAGATTGTAGAGCACTTACCCGCGAAAGGCAAAGGTCCCGAGTTCGAGTCTCGATCTGGCACACAGTTTCAATCTGCCAGGACGTTTCATATCATAGCACACTCCACTGCAGAACGAAAATCTCGTTCTGGTGGCATATTTTATGGTTTCTACGGTTCTTCCTAGCGGAAAAAGTAGGAAAGGAAAAGTACACTTCGTTGTGCGTATATATTTCCCTAATTTTTTCATTTTATGTTCGGTTGACAACACATGAACACTTGTTCATCAAAAGCTGCCCGTAGATACGAACTATACGCATGTCAATAGCACTTTCCTAAGTACATAACAAGGTCTAATGAAAATATTTGCATATGTTTCACGTCTTCATTTAAGTTTTTCTGTTCTCTATTGCAGCGTCTGAAGGTGGCCGTTGAATGCCGAAACCGGTTATAATTACATCATAAAAAAGTGACTGTGTCAAAAATAAAAAATAATACCTCACAATAAGTGAATGTCGTTTCTTTCCAAAGGTATTTACACTGTTGGCCAGAAATTTTGCAGCAACAATGGTAAATAGGGTAAGACATGAAAGTAAAGCTAATTACTCTGCAACGTATCACCGGTGACCATGGTGGAATCATACCAAAGTACCCAGAAAATATCCCTAAACAACCTACGAAGTAATGTCTGCAGAGTTCTGCTTCACCTTGTACAGAGGTTGTAATGGGTACTGCTATCGATTGTGGTGTGGCTTAGTCAGTCATACCCCCTGCACATCGCTGGTTCTCTGGAATATTCGGGACTGGGCGCGCCTCTTCCGACAGGACACACTTTCTTAAAGTTTCGTTCAGCAATGTCCAAGCGCTGTTACTCAAACGCGTTTATGCAAGGCGTGGGCAGTCGCTCAGGATGCGGCGGAAATAAAAACATGAACTGTTTGTAGAAGTTGATCAAACATGACTTCTAAGTTTTCCATCGACTTATAGGCAGCTGCGAGTTATTGTTGATTTTATTCGCGGAAGTTGTACTTAGTTACACACGAAATCAATACACGAATCAGTATCAACAATCTTAATAAGTATAGAATTTTCTTAATCTTCTTCACTTTAAGGTTTGGGCAATATGCTTGTTTCGACTTCACTTTTTTCTCTGTCATCAAATGTCTCTTTTGTGTTGGCATACAATAACTGGAATTCTGGCTACTTCCATACGTGTAAGATGTTGCCTCTGCTGGTAGGTGACATTATTACCTAAAGAATGATTATGACTGCAGTGAACTTTTAAGACTTGATTTAGAAAAGTAATACGGCAACAGCATGTTTCAGAGTGAAAGGAGAGTTAAACTGACCTGCTGTTATGATTCAAAATGGTTCAAATGGCTCTGAGCACTATGGGAGTTAACAGCTGAGCACTATGGGAGTTAACTTAGAACTACTTAAACCTAACTAACCTAAGGACATCACACACATCCATGCCCGAGGCAGGATTCGAACCTGCGACCGTAGCGACGCGCGGTTCCAGACTGAAGCGCCTAGAACCGCTCGGCCACTCTGGCCGGCTGCTGTTATGAGCATGATTGGGTCTAATCATTGATGGAAGTGTGATACGTACTAACTCAGTCAACAAAGTAAACAGTACGAACTATAGTCCATTCGAAGCAACTTTTTGACTTAAACTGAGCGGCGCGGAGTAGCCGAGCGGTTTGAGGCGCCATGTCACGCATTGCGTGTCCCCCCCTCCCGCCAGAGGTTCGAGTCCTCCCTCGGGCATGGGGGTTTGTATTATTGTTAGCATAAGTTAGTTGAAGTAGTGTGTAAGTCTACGGACCGATGACCTCAGCAGTTTGGTTCCTTATGAATTCACACACATTTAAACATTTTGATCTTAAACTGAAGAAAGTTGACTTTATTATTACGTAGTAGTCTTAAGTAAACAGTTAAGGTTTCATACGAGATGCGCTCTCTCTCGTAACCCTCCTCTACAAATATCCGATCTCAAAATGAAATTGCTGCAGTTGTGAACGAGCAAAGTAATATTTCGAAAGAAAATGGTCTAATGTTTTGTGAAACGATTTCTGTAAAAGTAGGAAATAAAATTTGACGTGGCTTAGAATGATGCTCTAAATTATTTACAGCAAACTGGGTCTTCATAATCCACCACACGAACCTGCTCTAGTGCTTTTCAGAATTCTAAGATGCTAAGTTAAACATTGAACTTTAAAGTCTCGATCGGTATCTTATTTGCTTTATATGATTTCCAGCATTCAGAACAAATGTGGACAAAAAAGCTACGCCAGGATCGCAATTTTTATATACAGATTACAGGTTTCGGCTGATTAACGAGCCATCTTCAGATCAATCTAAAATGTTGTTGATTGTGTGCCGCTCATTACACATCGTCGTGTTCTTTAGAGCTAAGTCGCTCTAGTTAAATCCTAAAGTGAAAATCTTAGTAGGCTATATCAACTGACAACGTTATTCACTAATCAAATGTTTTAGTGATTAACGTTCTCAGTTTACATAACCAACTGAGATTTTCACTTTAGGATATTTTGACTAGGACGACTTAGCTCCAAAAACACGACGATGTGGAATGAGTGCCACACACCGAAAATAGTTCGCTAACGAACAGAAACCGGTTGTCAGTAAGAAAAAATTCCTTCTGGAGGTAAGATTTGTATCCATACATGTTCCAAATCAACACATGGCATAGCTCTCCCCATTGACGAAGCTGGCTCTGAACACTATGGGACTCAACTTCTAAGGTCATCAGTCCCCTAGAACTTAGAACTACTTAAACCTAACCAACTTAAGGACATCACACACATCCATGCCCGAGGTAGGAATCGAACCTGCGACCGTAGTATTGACGAAGTCAAAGACTGACATTTTCAGCATTATTCAAAGACACGATGAATGTGTCTGTAACGTATGTTATTTTTTACGTTCCATAAATAATTTCACGAGACACTTGAGTGCATGTTTTAATTCTTTCTCAACGTTTTTCATTGACAGTTAAATATCACACCATTTTGTCTTCTTATGCGTACATTAGCTTGGCCTAGTACAGGTGAGCTACTCCTTACTTCATTTACATTGGTAACAGCTACTGCTCGTGTAATATTTCGACTGTAAATCAAGTAACTAATTAATCTTTTCCAAACTACCCTCATTATTTTCAAGCAATTAAATCTTTCTACAAAGGTAGACGACACGCTGTCGGTTCGATACCAGGTTTTTCCGTATTTCACTCTTAGTTTGACTGTTAAAATTCGGACAACATTCCTTTGCACAAAATCTCGATAGTCTATCTCTCGTTCTGCTGAAATACACTGTAAGGCAAAAAAGAGACAAAGGAGACACGCAAATTGGTCACAGAAATACATTCGCACAGGTAGTGACAGAAAATGCCAAATCGTAGACTTAGCCCACAGATGGATGAACGTGTAATGTTGCAGTTGAGTTTCACCGTGCAGCTGTGAAGGATAATAAACAGGAGACATGTCGATATCAGAGCATAAAGTAATTGCGAATCTGATTCCGTGCACTCAGTTGGACAGTATCTATGCCTCACACACAGGCGCGTGAACAATATATCCAGGTCAGCATTTGATAGATGATGGGTAGTTGGGCTCAAAGAACCTGGTTGGAGTAATCGGCGAATCTCTCGACATCTGAGTAGGAGGGATGCCACAGTTCAACGGCGTTGGCAAGAATGGGTAAATCATGGCCGAAGACAGCGTCAAGAAGGAAGCGATCGAGCCAGAGAGGAGAGAGAGAACGTAACGACAGAGCAGTCGTCAGAGAGCCACTCAGTCTTGGATTCATCATTATCATCGATCCAATGTGTAACTGCGCTTTAGTGTTCACAAGGACCATTAATTGGCGGCTCACTGAAAGATGGCTTAGATCACATTGACCCCCGCGTAGACAACCTCTACACTAACAAGCCGGCTTGCAGTGGTGTGGGGCACATTCGGCCTGGAAGCTCATAATCGGAAGAAGAATTGTCTTCAGTGATGAGCCCCATCTCGAACAGAGCCCCAATGACCAGCGATGACGTGTCTGGAGACGTCCGGTACAGCGGTGGCACACTAACTTGATTGACGTCCACCATACGTCCCGACAACCAGGAGTAATGGTTTGGTGTGCCACTTCTTTCCATTGCAGCACCCCTTTCGTTGTCATTCTGGGTACCCTTACAGCACAGCGGCACGACAGCGATACCCTAGGCATCGTTTTGTCGCCCTTTATGGCACGCCGTTTTGCGTTTACGTTTCATCAAGGTAATTCCCAGCCACGCATGGAGTGGGTTTCTGCTGCTTGTCTCCCTGCCATCCAAACCCTACCATAATCTTGGTTGATCCATTGTGGACCATGGAACATCGGCTGGCATGTATTTCTTGATGCAGTAATTTACCAACAGCTGTATGTATTGTAGAAATTTATTTTATGAACTTCTAATGTGCTACCAGTTTCGGCATTACACTGATGCCATCTTCAGGTCCCAAGGCCACCAAGAGCTGTAGCATAACGATTTGATTATGTGGCTCCTTCCGTGTATAGCGAATTTACGAGTATGACGTGTGGGGCCTGAAGATAGCATCAGTGTAATGCCGAAACTGGTAGCACATAAGAATTCATAAAATAAATTTCTACGATACATACGCTGTTGGTAAATTATTGCATCAAGAAAAAGAAACCCTAGCTTGGCCGGCAAGGTCACCGGATCTCTCCCCAATTAAAAATGTTTGGAGTATTATGGTCGAGGCCCCCCAACCAGCTAGGTCTAACACATATATTGGAGAGGATTTTGCATGCTATCCCTCAGGATGACATCCACAACTCCATCAGTCAATAGCAAGCCGAATACCTACTTGGATAAGAGCCAGAGGTGGATGAATGCGTTACTGACTTTCTCAATTTGTGAAGCTCTTTCTCCTGAATAAATAAATTTTTTTGAAACTGTTATCGTTTCTTCGTCTTTCTTGTAACCACATCAAACAATTTCCGTCTGATTCGGATAATTCCTTCGTGGTGATCTTTTTTTCTCTTTTGTCTAGAGCAGAAAGATAAAGGAAAGGAAGTTACGTGCTTTGGAATTGATACGACTCTCTTCGTTCTCTTGGTACAACGAAATCTTTCCTCATGTCAGTACCGTTATTTGTCTCACAGCCTCTGCACTGAAGTAGACAGCATAGGTACTCGTAAACCAGTTGCACCTTACAAACAATGGTACGACTAACGTCGCCCGTGCGATAAATCTTTCGCGTAACCCCGGGCGTCATTTACGTCTGCCCGTGCTTGCAGCAGCCACATCCGCAGCACTTTGAACTCATTTCAGCAGCCATATTCCTGTCACAATAGATCAGCGGCGGGCCGCACTCGCTCCGCAATTGCCGGCGGCGGTTTTGATTAATTCGGCGGCATTTAGCGCTCGCGTGCCATTAATCAGACAGGGCGACAGCGCAGCCTCTTCCCTGAATGCGACGCCAGCCGCCGACGTCGCCGCGTCTAACAGGGGGTTCCAAGGCAGCGAGGCGCATCCGTCTGCTCTGCGGTTAGCCGCCCTGCCAGGATTACGCTCCACTACTTCCCCCTGGCTACGTTCTTCCCATTTATTTTGCTACAGCCTTTCCGTAGGTCGGCTCCTACACTGCTTGCAGTGTGAAGTTACAATGCAGCTTCGACAGAAACAAGTTTTCACTCGCAACGTAATTACTTTGAGAGACATCTCAGGGGAAGAAAACAAGTACATTGAGACAGTTGAAAAACTGGGTAACGAATTCACGGCAAACGGAATGTGACAGCTCCTAAAATACCAGTAGAGTATACGCATTCGTCCTAAACATCAGTGAACGGCTGAAACACATAGACAGATCTCGAGGCAATGTTCACTTCTTCATAAGTCACGGGCCATACACTATGCGTTTGCTGCGTGTCAAGAGCGTGTTTCTGCCGGCAGACAAGCGAATCGTCATGAAAAGTCCCGCACATGTAATTCTGTATAGGATTTAATGGGTACAAGTGCAGATATTTCTGTATGTGCCAGTGTGTTGGTAGTTTGCTCTCATTGTCTAACACTCTTCCCGCAAACACGTCACGTGATTTACTACCCGATGTTTCCTGCACAGTCGTAACTGCACCATTATGTGGTTCATGCCTATCCGTATAGACTTGCTATTGATAAGGGAGAAAAGGTTCAACTCAACTGCGGCGAATATTTAATACCGAGAGCAGTATAAACTACCTGCGAGAATTGAACGTTCCAAGCTAAGGACGCATCTCTCTGGAATAAGTAACCAAGGATGTATATTAGAGGACTCTCTGTGAAGCGATTGCAGAGATCGGATGTGTTTTATGTTGGAGAGATTTTGCTATTGTTGTGCGACGTTATTAAGCTCCATTGTGAATGTTTAGTTAGTCGATGGCACAATAAACATATTCAAGAAAATAATACGCATTCAATTTAGAAAAGATTTGACAAACATTCTTCATATATCACGAGACGTAGATCGATCGGACGTGCACTGTGGATGATGGTGGGAGCATGCATCTTTTCACGGTCAATATTCTTCGACAGAATATCTCAGAAGCAATAAACTTATCGTTGATTAAAAGTTGGACACATCAATCCATACGCATGATACAACATTGCACCCAGTTGTACCAAACGATCTTCATAGCGAAATAAACATTTTAGAGATTTCAGGTGGAGCTCTTCGACGAGGAGTATCAGCGAGATCGACGCGGTGGAACATATATCTAGTTCTCCGGTAATATTTAAAACCAAAGACTTATTTCATTAGCTTTTAAAAGACTGAATCTAAAACCAAAATAAAACCACTGGAAATCATAACTAGAAATACCAAAAATAAATAAGAAGCAGAAAATTTTCTTAAACAAATTTATTAAATAAATTAAGTAAGTAAATAAAATATAATAAAACCTTGTATGAAACGGCCCACTGCTGCAATTAAGAATGTGGACTATGATAAATAAATAAATACATGTGCAGAAAGAATTACCTCAAAATACATAGACCTCAACCGTGACTGTTGGTAGCAATAAAGGCAGCTAACATCCACATGATGACATAACCACTCCCTATGGACATGTCTCAAATACACTCCAGACAGAATACCTACAGCATTCAATAAATGCTACTTGTAACGATGAGAGAAGAGGCGGCTAGTAGCACAGGTGATGAATGAATCCACAGAAAATATGTGCGAGACAGACAACTTTAGTAGTGGTAACACATCAGACGATAGCACTCATGTGAAGGCGGACTGACACAAAATAACGACTAAATGCAAAGTATTGGCAGAAGCTAACTAATAATGCAGTACAGTCCTGTATGCAAGGTATTAAACAATACTGCCGCAGCCGGCCGAAGTGACCGTGCGGTTAAAGGCGCTGCAGTCTGGAACCACAAGACCGCTACGGTCGCAGGTTCGAATCCTGCCTCGGGCATGGATGTTTGTGATGTCCTTAGGTTAGTTAGGTTTAACTAGTTCTAAGTTCTAGGGGACTAATGACCTCAGCAGTTGAGTCCCATAGTGCTCAGAGCCATTTCAACCAGCCAATACTGCCGCTACATTAAGCATACACATACAAAGACTATCAAATGTGTCAAACGTAGCATATTACAATATAAACAGAATTATAACTAAATGTAAGTGGCGATTGTTATCAAACACTTACAAAAATAGTAATAGCAGCACACTGGGTGGTGGCTGCTCGGGAGTGAGAGGATTAGTGTCTTTGTAAGTCAATCCCTCCTGACACTTTTCACAGTGTAAAAATCAAAACTTTTTCCTATATTCGTTATACATAAGCTGTTACTTTTAAGGATTGCCATTTACTGTTTAATATTATGTTTGCAAATATTTGGATGTGCCAGTTCGGTGCATCACCAAGGAATCCTGTTACCTTCATTTTTAAGTAATTTTATAATTTATTATTGTGAAAACACAACCTGCTTTAGTTGCTAAGTAGCAGAACAGATGTAAAAAAAATAGAATTATGAAACAGAAATTAGTAATGTCCCTGAATTTCAGTGTGAATCTCCAAGTAAATCCCATCATGATTTCTTGACCAAAATCATAACTGCCTCTTAATTAGAAAAAAATAGTCTGGCATTTGATTTTTAAGTTTATCGTCGATAATAAACAACAAGAAGAGCCAAGACTCAAGTTAAAATCTAGGATTGAGTGGTTTGCGTTGGAAAAATTCGGCAACATGAACTTAACACACGAAACAATAGTGCCTCAATAGTTATTCACTTCAGCGTCCCCTAATGTTGGGTAAGTTCAAACGTCATGGAGCATATACACCTTTCGGCTCCCAACCCGCATGAAAGAAGAAAAGTATAGTAAGAGGATGAGAAAGTCATTAGTGTATCGTAGTTCGATATTGTTAGTAGTTTGAAATAGCTTTCAATGACATTATTTACGCATAAAATAAAATTTATTTGTAAAAACGTTAGGTTGCCAGTGTAGCTTACAAAAAATGGGTACGGTGACTAATACAGGATGTAACAAGAATAAGTGCAGACATTTTTGTATGCGGTACCTTAATATGTACACACATCAGTGTTTCAGTTGTTTTTCCTCTGCCCTAAACAGTCTTCACACACACACACTCATCACAAGCTTAATGACGTGATGTTTTCTGCAGGTCTGTACCTGGGCCACGAAGTGAATGACTCCTGGCATTCTGCGTTCATGTGCCCACACATCAACACCTGACCTGCTGCCCCGGGAAAATATGCTTGCCCTAGCCACAGAGATACTGACTGACTCCATGACTCTATGGTCCTCTGAGGACCTTGGCCTCCTCAGTCACAGATTTCCGATTGTCTCGGTCTTCAGCACGCCTGCGCAACCTCCTCACTCCCTTTTCTCTGAGGTCGGCTTCCACATCTTCCAGCCATCTCACATGCTGTCGTCCTCTCCTTTTTCTGCCACCAGGATGTCCCATCATCATTATCTTCGGGAGCCTTTCTTCTGTCATAGACTGGACATGTCCTAACCATCTTAGCTTTCCCATTTTGATTGAGGTTACCAAATCAGGTTTCTGTACAGAGCCCTTATTTCTTCATTAGTCCTAATTCTCCATATCTCACCTTCTTTTACGCTGTCGTCCTCTCCTTCTTCTGCCACCAGGATGTCCCATCATCATTATCTTCGGGAGCCTTTCTTCTGTCATAGACTGGACATGTCCTAACCATCTTAGCTTTCCCATTTTGATTGAGGTTACCAAATCAGGTTTCTGTACAGAGCCCTTATTTCTTCATTAGTCCCAATTCTCCATATCTCACCCTCTTTTACAGGACCAAAAATCTTCCTCAGCGCTTTCCTTTCCCACATATTTAGTTTCTTCTCCATAGCCTCCGTCAGTACCTATGTCTCGCTGCCATACATAAGAACTGGTTTGATCACTGTTTTGTACAGTGTCAGCTTTAGTTTCCTACTTAGGTTCATACTTTTGAGCATGGTATATAGTGCTCTATATGATCTATCGGCAGCCTTAATTCGATTTGTTATATCTGCCTCCACTTTGTTCTCTTATGTTATTACTGAGCCAAGATAAATAAAGCTACCTACTCTTTCAAAGTTGTACCCTTCTAAGTGTTCATCATCTGTGTTTCTTCTATCTCTCTCACTTACCATATACTTGGATTTTATCCCACTAATTTCTAAACCAAGGTTCTTGGCAGTGGCTTCAAACTGTTTGAAGGCAGATGTGAGCGCCTTCGTACTTCCGGCACTTATTACTACACCATCTGCATAGACCAAGATTTGCAGAAGTCTATTGTAACTATTGCCTCCTGGGTTTCTGGTTATTGAACTTACTACATTCTCTAATACCAGGTTGAATAGTACTGGGGATAGTGGGTCTCCCTATCTTAGTCCTTCTTCCATTGGGAACGATCTCGACAGACATCCCTGAACTTTAACATGGCTTTTGCTGTTTTCCAGTGTCATCTTAGTTAATTTTATTAGCTTCTTAGGAAATTTGAATGTCGGCATTATTTCCCACAGTGCTGATCTTTTAAGTCTGTCATAGGTCTGCTTAAAGCCTATAAAGAGATGTTCAAATCTTACATTATATTCGTAAGTCTTCTCCAGCATCATACGTACTATGAAGATATGGTCAGCAGTAGACCTCCCGGCACTAAAACCTGCCTGGTACTCGCCTAGTACTTGTTCTCCTTGTTATAGCCGTAGAAAGGATTTTGTAGACGATACTAAGCAGAGATATTCCTCGGTTGTTCTTACACTGCATTCGTGATTCTTTCTTATGTATAGGGCATACGGTTGCTAGCGTCCAGTCATCGCATATTTTCTGTTTCCTGGGCCATTGTAATTATTTTATGTATCCCCCGTACTAATATTTCACCTCCGTGTTTTATCGTTTCCGCCATTACCAGGTCGTGTGCAGGAGCTTTGTTATTCCCAAGTTGGTTCATAATTACTCTTAGCTCCTCTATCAATGGTGGTTCTGTGTTCACTGCATCATCATCATCATCTATATCCACCTCTTGTTCTTCTTCAGTTTCTTCTCTAGCCCCTCCATTTATTTCTTCACCTACGATGTGTCTGTTTGACAGTAACACTTCAAAATGTTGTGCCCATGTTCCTATTATTTTTTCCTTTCCAACTATCAAACTGCTTTTCTCATCTTTCAGATGTCCATCCTTGGCTGATATCCTCTCTTTATTGGTCCCACCCCATAAAAGAATTTAATCCCCTGTTTATTTTCAAAGTTCTTCTGTATGTCACCCATCCTTTCCTTTTCCTCTACTCTCTTTTTACTTCGCGCTAAATTCTTAGCTACCCTTCTCCTCTCTCTAAACATACCCACATTATTTCTTGTAGGTCTCTGTAACGTTTTCTGTCGAGCTTGATTTCTATAATCTCCTCATCAAACCATCCGTTTCTTTTCTGTTTTCCTCTTTCTCGAAGTACCTCTTCAGCTGTGTTGTATTTAAAGCTATCTTAGTTTCCTCCCATAGTAAGTTGATATCCTTTCCCTCCATCCCGCCTGATCTTTTTCTACTTCTCTTGCACTATGTTCCTATACTCTTCCTTTTCCTTCTGATTTTTGAGCATCTCTACATTGTAAACCTTAGTTTTCTCCAACCCAGGCCTTCTGGCTTTAACTGCAATCCTTTCTAAGGTTTTGATTCTTACCAAAATATGGTCTAAGTCAAGGTCCGCTCCTCGGCGGCTAATCTCATCCAAAATAACTGAGGCATGCCGTCCATTTATTAGTACATGATGTATTTGATTTCTCGTCAACCTATCTGGTGATATCCAAGTCTCCTTATGAATGTCATTGTGTGGGAAACACATGCTTTTTATCAATAGTCCTTTACTAAATGCAAATTCAGTCAGATTCCAACCATTGTTATTTGATTCCAGGTGTTTACTACGAAGACCTGCCACCGGTTGGTTCTCTTTCTCTTTACCTACTTTACCATAACTGTCCCCCAGAATAATTTTGACATCATGATTTGACAGCTTATCATATACTTGCTACAATTTCTCATAAAATTCTTCTTTCTATTCTTCAGCTGCATCTTCCGTTGGGGCATGCACACTGATCAGAGACAAGTTGGAGAATTTTCCCTTCAGCCTCAGTCGACATAATCTGGGGTTTATTGTTTCATATTCCACCATGGCATGACTGATGGACTTCTTCACCATAAAACCCGTTCCCATTCTATTTTCTTCTTCCGCGCTACTGATCAAGGTATAATGCTGGAGATCAACTACCTCTGTTTGTTTCCATCTTGTCTCTTGCAATGCTGCAACATCAATTCGGTACCTCAATAATTCCTCCTCGAGCTTCCTACTGGTTCCAGTCTGGAAGATACTTCTCACATTCCATGTTCCGATATGCCAAAATCGTTGCCGTTTGATGTGCCTTGGTTGTCGCAAGTTTGAGACAGTCCGGTTCTCTCTGTGAATCGGTTGCTGAACAATGAGTTTTTTTCCAATATGAGGTTGTTAGCCCCATAATCAGCCCCCCAACCTGGAGGTACTGGATTTGCATCAGGTTTACTCCCTTAGGGAGACTGGCTTCACCACGCCTCTAGAGGCCTCCCTGCCCTATGTTGTAGGGAATTAACAATGACAAGGGAAACGGATAGGCTTACAATAGGATAGGACAGGAAACAGACTTGATAGGTCGTTGTGGCACACTTCGTCTGGCTCCTCCCCTTTGGCCTGTCAAGCATGGGGTGACCCTGCTGGTAGCTACGCTACCGCCGGCATAGTCCTACGGATCCAGAGCACACAAACTTATTCGCCCGCACGGACAGTGCTACGTTAAGGCGGTGTCCCCTGAGGTACTACGCAATCCAAAAACGTATGACTTATAATAGCTAAGTCTGCAAATAGCTAAATACTGATGTAACGTTGTTCAGTACACCTTCCTCAGTTATCAATAGAAATATCTGTACTTTTACCCATTAAACCCTGCATATAAATATCTCAGCTGCGCAATGTTGAGCCTCAAGACCATAAGAGAAAGCTTTACTCAACCTCAGTGTTCCTTTTAATACCCTGATACTTTACCAAACACGCTCCTGGTGAAAGCAGTGTGTCCGTTTGTACCTTTGACTTTTATCTACCCGAAGCAGTTAAAGGGGCAGCTACATTGTAAAGTGGATTCCTAACCATGGTGCAGCTTGGCATTCTGAACATTAATATTTCATTGCGAGAGATGAGTAAATGGTTTGTTCTCACATTTTAGAGCACATCCAGGGAGCCACTCTAAGTGCAGAATATCTTCAGGAAATTCTGCCTCGAACTGAAATTAAAAAAGAAAGTAAAGGTTTAGGCACACCCAGTGTTCTTTGATACACTGCGTGTTTCGTTGGACTCATATGACTAGCAAGATATAAATACATTGGATAAAGTCACTGAGAAGTTTCTGCGCTTTGAGAATGAAGACAATAGCAAGCAACTGTGCACGTTTAAACGATTGCTGGCAAGGAACTGATTTTCTACATTAAATGTGCATGACGTGTGTCTGTCAATTAACGACGATGGCTAAACCATAGAAGAATAACATGCCTACTGTTTCTCGCGAAGCATGATAAGACTATTTCATTGTTTACGTTCTTCACTATTAGAGGGACAAGTTTAGAGACAAGCACAAACATAACCAGGAAGAAATGAGCACCGAAATTCAATAGGAATATCGTCTAAACCACTGGGCAGCTACCGTTTCCGACACAAGAAAATTGTCCACATTAATTGTTTACGTATTGTGGGTTTGGTTCCTCAAATACGCTACGCGTTTCTATTCAAAGGTGTTACGTACTTTTAGTGCCATTGGTAGTCATCACAATTCAATGATAACTCATTACTCTATGCTACAATAATTCACAAGGTAATAGTATATGAAGACTGATTCGAAGAACAAACGTTGTTTAACGTCACCTTGAGCTGTGTGGTAGGTCCAGACACGAAATGTATTAAAGCAGAGCTTTCTGTGAGATTCTCTACGAGACGACCGCACGTATAGAGAAATTGTGCGCCTGATTAGTGTATGGTAGATCATCTGATGTTAAGTTACTGTGTGAATTAAAATGTAAAGGGATTTCCGATTAGTTCTTACTGGAGACATTTTTTTTTTTTTTTTTGGTCATGTCTACTGACTGGTTTGATGCGGCCCGCCACGAATGTTTGATGCGGCCCGCCACGAATTCTGGAGACATAGTGGTAAGTGAGTAATGTTCTCAATATTGTCTACTTTTCGAACATTCTCTGAAAGAATCTATTGGTACGTAATGGGAAGAACTATGCACATTTAGCCGTAAACAGAATAGATAGTATTTTTTGTGAAGTCTGATATTTTGGACGGACTCTTGATCCCTCGAGAGAGATGCCACATTTGGCTTTCACGGTAAAAGAGCTGTGTTCTAAGAAACCAGCAAACGAAAACTTAGTAAAGCAGGTGATGTAAAAATTGTTTACAGCGCCATATTTTCTTTTCAAGTAGACTTCTTGAAGATTGTAGACTAAGAGCATCGAAATGCAAGGAAATTCCTGAACTATTATACACAAGCAACTTCGATGGTGGGCGGAAAACCACTTTTACCTGAAGTTTTCCGCCCACCATTGAAGATTGCGGACCTTGTGGGATAAGTTAAGGACAATCTGTTACTACGAAAAGCCGGAATTTACAAGATACCGTGCCAATGTGGTATGGCTTACATAGGTCAAACTACACGCACCGTGAAAGAACGCTGCACTGAACATCAACGATACACCCGCCTTTGCAGCCAAGCAAGTCCCCATTGCTGAACATTGTATTTCTACTGGACATTCAATGGAGTATGAGAAAACAATGATTTTGCCCACAGCAACGTCTTTCTGGGACTCCATTATTAAAGAATCCGTAGAAATACGACTGGCGAAAAATCTGTTAAACCGTGACAGCGGCTACCAGCTGGACAGTGCATGGAATCCCATCATCTCCACGATTTTCTCAAATCGAAGACGACAGAGTGCGTCGACGGCCGTGGCAAACAGCAACGCAGAGGCCGACTGAGTTCCGCTATTCCACCAGCGAGGGCGCTGCCGGCGGGCAGTGTGGTTCAACTATCAAGTTTTCGACGCATACGCAGAATACTTACAGTACGCTATATATTGCGGAACGGAGGACGTTTTCGCCAGTCTGCGACGGCTCACCTGAAGATGACTGGAAGGTGCCCAGTTGAAATATCGTGCGAAGTATTGAACGACGACCGGCTGCAAGCCTGAAATTTGTTTGAACGTCTACTCGTACACAGGAGTAATCACAGTAAACACGATGTCTGTAAACGAGATATCGAGAGACTCAAACGAATATCAGATTGCTTCGCTGAGAGAGAGGCAGGTGCTTAAATACACGATTGGGTACGTCGCTATAGGCCGCTGGGACAACGTGCTCCGCTGTGGCGCCCTCACATTACACGCGGGCCGGGAGCGCGCGTAACAACGGCTTATGGCGCGATGGATACAGAAACCTCTACTGGTAATCAAGGTCCATGCTGTCTGGCGCGGATTCGAAACGCGCTCCGCTCCATACCAGACAGTTCTTTGTAAGTTTTCGAATGTGTAACATCTTTTGTTACTATGAAAAAGGCGCGAATGGAGAAGCTTTCTAACCCTAAGAAATTAATAATATAATTTTGTACTTTGTCATGACTCAGCATGTGGAATAAATCTTATGCAGTAATAGCATGAAGATGCGTTACCAATTTGTCATTTAAGACACACAATAACTGATCAACTCCTAGGTAATATGGTGAAACTGTATCATGCACATCTCAAAAGGTGAGCACAAGAGATGGTTATCAGAACAAAATTTTCACTATGCTGCGAACTGTGCTCTTGTATGGAATTTACTAACAGATTGAAACGGAAACTCGAAGGGAAAGGGTACGAGTTTGAATCTGAGTCCGGCACACAGTAATAATCTGCCAGTAAGTTTCGACTAGTTAGATTATCACGAACTGAACGTTTGGTTAATGTTGGCTCTTTCACTGCAGGACAAGTGCATACTGAAATTACAATGGCAAATGCCAGAAAATTACATTACTCTTATTAAGATACCACACTCGAAGAATGACTTTTGTACGAAATATTGGAAAGACCGACGATAGAAAAGATAGAGCAGGACTTGAAGAACTTGTTTTGAAACTAGTCATTTCATGATGTTTCAAAAACCACTCACTGTACAAGTTGTATCACTACACCTACTGACAGTCTGCCGTTGCCTCCGATACGTATCGCTAGTGTAAACTTTTGAACCTCGTCTCTGACGGCACAGCACATCATAGTTCTGCTCCCAGCTTTATTAAAGGCAAGCAAAGCGTCCTATAATCCTCGGTCTATTGTTGTGGCGATCAAAGGGGTCGGTGCCTTACGAGCAAGTCGGAGTAGTAATTTCATGCTGGCCTTTGTGAGCTGGAGAGGCGCTCACGCTAGGTCGATAGTAGCAGCTACGTCGACCTTTCCAGCTCGGATCACGGGTTCGCCCCCAGACATTCTGCCCGACTTTTAAATCCCACGCGATGTGCTAGATGCGTTGTGGCGCCCTAAAGCTAGCAATGCAAATGAAACCAGAAAAGCATTTCAACTATCTGCGTGTTTCACAAAGGTTGGGAAACCTTTCAGTGTGCGGGCTACGGACGGTTTCAGAGTGATGTAACCTGTAATTGTGTGTTTGAAACCATATAAACATCGAAATATAACTGAAAATTCGCAGAAAAGAAAACACATAAACAATTTTTCTATAAAATTTAGCACTGATTCTAAACAAGTTTAAGCCTTTTATAAGACCTGTTACGAGTATGTCATTCGAATAGGGAACACGATGCGCTCGCATTACGGGAATTAAAAATTGTATAAGAGACCAGGAATGTAGCCTCTCTCCGACATTACTTAACATTCGTATTCAAGGTAGTTTCAAGGAATGTACAACTATGACAACACTAGGCGGCAACCGCCCCAGAACAAATATAATCCTACAATGAACTTCTTTGGTGCAGCTGCCCATGTAAGTCTGTTTTGTGCTCTTACCACATCTTCACCCAACATTAATTTTTCAACTTCATTACATTATCATAATATTTATTAAGTCGTTGGTCGCGGCAAAATACTGACACTAATTACGTGCAGAACAATGAAGAAACTGTTAGAAACACGCATCGGAGAAAAACTGTGTGGCTTCTGGTTATCTACATCTACATCATATTCGCAAGCCGCCTAATGGTGTGTGGCGGAGGGTACTTTCGGTACCACTATCTGATCCCTCCAAACCTGTTCCAATCGCGAATAGTGCGTGGGTAAGAATAACTGTCGATAAGCCTCTGTACTGGCTCTAATTTCTCGAATTTTCTCCTCGTGGTCAATACGTGAGATGTATATGGAGAAAGTAAAATAATGTCCAGCTCCTCCTGAAAAGTACTGTCCCGAAATTTCAATAGTAAACGTCTCCGTAATACACAACATTTCTCATGTAACTTCTGCCAATGGAGTTTGCTCAGTATCTCCGTAAAGCTCTCTCGCCAGCTAAACGATCCCCTGACGAAACGCACCACTCTTCGTTGAATCTTCTCTATCTCCTCTATCTGTCCTAACTGATAGGGATCCCCGATAGATGTACAATACTCAAGAATCGGGCGAACAAGCGCATTATAAGCCACTTCTTTCGCGGATGAGTTACGTTTCCTGAAGATTCTTCCGATGAATCTGAGTCGAGTGTATGCTCTTCCCCCTATCTGCTTTATTTAGTCATTCCACTTATGGCCGCTCTGGATAGTTACGTCTAGATATTTTACGGCAGACGCTGTCTCCAGCTGTTTGTCATCAGCAGTGTAGCTGTACAGTAGTGGATTTCTTTTCCTATGTATGCGCAATATGTTACATTTATTTACGTTCAGGGTCAACTGCCAGAACTTGCACCAATCATCAATTCTCTGCAGGTCGTTCTGCAAATTCTTACTACAGCCTAGCGTTGTTACTTTGGTGTAGGCAACTGCATCATCTGCGAATTTATAGATACTGCAAATAGCAAAGGTCCTGTCACACTTCCCTGTGGTACTCCGGGTGTAAATCTCACATCAATTTGTTCAGTCAACACCGAAGTGTTGAGTTCTATCTGCAAGAATGTCTTGAATCCAATCGCTAGTTTGCTCCGATACTCCGTAAGCTCGTATTTTTTCATTAAATGGCATTGCGGGTCGGTGTCAAATGAATTACTGAAATCAAGGAACACGTCATCAACGTGAGCGCCGTTGTCCATTGCGCTGTGAACCTCTTGGAGGAAAAGAACGAGTTGAGTTTCGCAGGATCTCTTTTTGCGGAATCCAAGTTGATTTTTGTAGAGGAGATGTTCACTTTCCAAAAACGTCATAGTTCTTGAGCATAAAACATGTTCCATAATTCTACAATAGATTGACGTCAACGAAATAGGTCTATAAGTGTGTGTATCTGTCCTACGCGGCCGGCCAGTGTGGCCGAGCGGTTCTAGGCGCTTCAGTCTGGAACAGCGAGACCGCTACGGTCGCAGGTTCGAAACCTGCCTCGGGCATGGCTGTGTGTGATGTCTTTAGGTTAGTTAGGTTTAAGTTGTTCTAAGTTCTAGGGGACTAATGACCTCAGAAGTTAAGTCCCATAGTGCTCAGAGCCATTTGAACCATTTTGTATTACGGCCTTTCTTAAAAACTGGAATGACCTGCGCTTTTTTCCAGTCCTTAGGCACCTTTCGTTGCTCAAGCGACCACGGTAAATTACTGCTAGAAGGGGAGCTGGTTCTTTTGCGTAATCTTTATAGAATATTATAGGTATGTCATCTGGTCCTGACGCCTTTCCACTACTAAGCGATAGTTGCTGCTTTTCAGTTCTGCGATCGGTTATCTCAATATCTGCAAATTCGACATTCGTACGCAGATTGGAAAGAGGGACAGTGTTATGATCTTCCGTCGTGAAGCAACTTCGGAAGACCGAATTCAGTATTTCGGCCTTCTCTCTTAAATGGAACGCACGATGCAATACTGCCCCTACCACCTGTCTCCGAGGAACGGCTGAAGAAAGAAAACCTACGTCTATGACTTTAGAAATTTGGAGAAAGCTTTTGTCAATGTTGACTGGATTACACTCATTGAAATACTGAAGTCTGCAGTTACAAAATACAGGGAGCGAAAGTAGACTTCAGATACAAGAAATGAAAGACATGAAAATGAAGCAGTTTTTGAGAAAGGAGAGAGAGACGGGGCCTTATCCAATCTCTGATATTATTGAAACTGAATATTGAGCCAGTAGTAAAGAAAACCAAGGAAAATTCTGGAAAGGGAATAGAAGTTCATGGACAAGATACAAAAGCTGTGCGGTTTGTCGATGACATTTTACGTTTACCAAAGGTGACAGAGGACTTGGGAGAGTAGCTGAACGGGATGAGTAGTGTCTTGGAGAAAGGTTGTGAGATGAACACCAAGTAACTTTAGTCGAATTAAATCAGAAAATACTGAGGGAGTTAGGTAAGTAAATGAAACACAGGACGTAGTATATGAGTGTTGCTATTTATACGGTAAAATAACGAATGTTGGGTGGATCATAGAGGATTCAAAAAGCAGACTGGTACTAGCAAGGGAGGGATTTCCGAAAAAAGTAAATTTGTCAATATGAATACAAATTTGTGAGGAAATTTTTTTATGGTGTTTGTGTTCAGTATAGCACTGGGTACATGTGAAATCTGGACTATAAACAACTGAGATAAAACCTTTTGGAATATGTGCTACCGTAGAGTGCTCAGACTGAAGCAGATTCAGTCTGAGAACCGAGGTTTTAAATTTGCCTTGAAAATGGCGGGGTGTTCTCCCGCCGAAATATCGGTGGTCGCTGAAAGTGTTACCTGGCTGAATTCCCGGAAGTTACTTGAACATCATTTAGAGGCTGTGTGGCACAGCCTGAGGGGTTTCAGTGGAGACTTTGAGTACATCCGCTCTCGCAGTAGTTTTTTCAGCCGCAGAATATTTGCCTTCAGTTTGGTGCAACATTTGCTCTACCTGCTGAATCAATGCGCAGCTCAGTAACACGATGCACATGATTAATGGTACCATCAGTCAACTCCTCCTGTCTACTGGCATGCCCTGGTAAGCTATATGCCCTTAATATGTCATCACGATGTATTGGTTTCGTTTGAGACATCCAACGCTACTGTACACTGCGCAGCCAGCTACAAGGAGCGCCAAGTAAGAGATCTCTGGAACAAGAACCGCCAACACACTGGAAACGGAAACAAGCGGTTGTACCTCCGTCGTGGATTGCATTGAGAAGTATCTTCTTTTTCTTATTACTTGATGGTGATTAGATTCGGACGCCTGTGTGCATTTTTGAACCATCCTTGTCGCAAGTGTAATAACACACACGATACCCTATGTACAAGGACTGCCCCTGCACTGATGATCAAAGTTGCACTATGGCCGACTCAGCAACAGTAACATTAGAGAACGCCGATGTCAGTACTATGTGGTGTATTTACTGTTGTCGAGTCGGCAAAAGTGCCGCTTGATCATCACCTAAACTACAGTTTTCGTTCATAATGTATCGCCTGTAATGTCGCAATTACGACACGGATGGTTCGAAAATGGACACTGGCGTCCGAAACTAGCCACCAACACGAAATTAAGGACACTTTCTAATGCAACTTATGACTGAGCTGCAGCCATTTATTTAAATTATAAAACGAGTTTCGGACCGGTTTTTCACCTGCGCCATGCAGCAATTTCGTACATACGTCATAAATCACCAAGAACGCGGTCCGCAGCTCGTGGTCGTGCGGTAGTGTTCTCGCTTCCCACGCCCGGGTTCCCGGGTTCGATTGCCGGCGGGGTCGGGGATTTTCTCTGCCTCGTGATGACTGGGTGTTGTGTGCTGTCCTTAGGTTAGTTAGATTTAAGTAGTTCTAAGTTCTAGGGGACTGATGAACATAGATGTTAAGTCCCATAGTGCTCAGAGCCATTTGAACCATTTGAACCAAGAACGCGAATGGTTCGAGGACTATAACTGTGATATTGTGGGTGTCGAACTTGACTGGAAACTGAGTCAAATTAAATGCAGTCCGCACTGGATATGGTCGGTGCTCTGACTCACTCTATAAACAAGGTATTGTGGAATTCTCCGAGTTGTGACTCTGCTGCACTGAAAGAATCTTTCAGGCATATAAGAGTGTGTCCTACGATGCAATAACGGCACTTGGAATGATTTTATGAATACCAATTATAAAGTGGCGGAATGGATCAGAAACCCAGATATTAATATTCAGTCGATTATTTTCGTTTTATACAATGACATTCGTTGCCCATTATTATAAATGTAATGCTTCTCTAATACCATACGATTGATGATGATAATGACGGTGAGTGGTACTATGCTACGTATCGAGAAAAAATAAAATAAGGAGACATCACGGAACACGGACGGAAGTTTTGAGGCGAAACAATCAGCCGTCACACTTTTCGAGAATTTTGTGGAAGAAGCAGAAGAATATCTAAATTCCATAATTACGTTTAGTTCTTCTGAAAACACTTGTCACCTTTCCTGCTTTAATGTGACTGGCAAACTTCGTTCTCATGTTTACCATTTGCAATGTAGCCTTTACCTCTAACCATGGACCAAATTTTAATGGAGTACGAGTAATGTGGCTACGTTTACGATTATTATAAATACGGTCATTGCACTAAAAGTGGACTACAAAGCTAGTGTTTGTATCAGCTGACGTTCCCTGCTGTCCTGAAATAATATGCCAAGTTTGTTAATTGTGGCTCCAGAACGATACGTTCATTTTCGTCCCACTGCAGATGTGAGTTATAAGCATCATCGAGGCCATCATGTATTAGAGTAGTTTCGTCAGTGAGCTGTATGCATGGGCTTAGTCGATGATTAGCAATTAGCTATCAATAAAATTCCAATCACTGAGCTTCATCACCTGCATGAAAGTGTTAATGCCGCTGACGATGCCATACAAGCAAAATTGACAATGATTATCTTAATTAGCAGCGGGTAGAACACTGCCACTAACTGAATTTCTTCATGCGTTGTAGAACTGTGTTATTGCGACGGAAGAATACACTATACGCCATCCACATTTTGTTGTGCTGCTCAAAAACTCGATTAAATATTATATATTTATGAAGCCGTTGCTCTTTGCTCAGTAAACTGTGCGCTGTTCTCCTTACAGTGTACAAGGACATTTCCTCTACCCGAAATAAACATAATTCCCCTCTATCTGGAAATAGTTATGTTTATAAGACTTTTTTTAATACCTGTATTACCGAACCAATAGAAATTATGCTATCGCGTTGATTGAGAATCAGAGTTATATATTTCCGAGCGACGGTGCACGTTAACTTCAGCACACCATGGAAACTACCTCTGACGTCTTGAAATATGTCCTATATCCTTGTCCCTTCTTCTTGTCAATGTTTTCCATATGATTATTGCTTCTCCGATTCTGCGGAGAACTTCCTCATTCCTTACCAGTCCACCTAATTTTCTACATCCTTCTGTAGCACGACATCTCACAAGGTTCAATTTTCATCTCTTTCTTTTTTCCCAGTGTCCATGATTCGCTACAGTACAATGGCGTTCTCCAAACCACATTCTCCAAATTTTTTTCCTCACATTAAGGCCGATGTTTGATACAAGCCAACTAATATTCGCCAGAAGGCCCCCTGTGCCTGTGGAATTTGTTTTTACGTGCTTCTCCCTTCGTCTCTCATGTATTATTTTGGTTTCATAGCAACAGGATTTCTTAGTTTCATCTACTTCGTGTTCCCCAATTATGACATTAACTTTATTCCCAAACTCATTTCTGCTATCCCTTATTACTTTCGTCTTTACTTTACTTCCTGTACGTAATATGCTCTCATTAGACTGTTCATTCCTTTCAACGCGTCCTGTGCCTCTTCTTTTTTCGCTGAGACCAACAATGCCATCAGCCTATCCTATCACTGCAGTCCTTTCACCAGGAGTTTTAATCCCACTTTCGAATATAATTTTTTTAATTGCGTCATTGTCTCTTTGATGTATAGATCGAACAACGGAGGCGAAAGAATACATTTCGTCTTACACCTTTTCTAACCCATGCACTACGTTTTTCTTGGCCTTTCTTTTGTATTGTTTCCTATTGGTTCTTGGACATGTATATTATCTCTCTCTCTCTCCCTACAGGTTACACCTATACTCTGAGAATTTCAAACGTCTTGGAGCTATTTCAATCGTTACACGCTTTGTCCAGTCGACAGCCGTGTGATTTTGTCTCGATTGCTCTTAACACTTGGTTCGATTTTCATCCACGCCAGAATTTACATTTCCAAAAGACAAATTTATCGCCATTTAACAGATGCTCAGTTTTATTTTCTATATTTTTCTTATCAACAACTTGTCTGACTATGTCATTATATACGTGTAGTTTGTATCCATTAAAATTCCGCCGGCCGGGGTGGCCGAGCGGTTCTAGCGCTACAGTCTGGAACCGCACGACCGCTACGGTCGCAGGTTTGAATCCTGCCTCGGGCATTGATCACATGATGTCCTTAGGTTAGTTAGGTCTGTCCGACAATGAGATGGTAGCGTAGTCGTGGGCATGAACGATAATTGTCCTTCAAATCGACAAACGTAGGACAAAGTATGTTTTGTAGCAGGTAATATATATAATTCGTCAGCGCATGATGACCAAATAACAGAAAATATATCTCTGATATTAGCTACCACTGGTGGCTATTATTACAGGATGACCATTAATAAAATCGACAAATTGCTGGGACAAATTCCTAACTCGAAATTGAGGAAAAGTGGCCCTGTGAATATGTGGCGGGATTTTGTTGCCACTGTACATGGCGCTGACGAATAGCAGTCGAGAGGCAGAACCTGGTCCTCCAAATCTTGTGTAAGCACAGTCTGTCGTTTCCCTGCACCTTCGTTTGCCTGAAAGGACCCGTGATCACACAGACGCCCAAAATCGGCTTGAAATATTCTATGGTGTATTTGGTGATTGTAAGGGTACTGTTTTAGGTACGGCCATGCAGCCTCTCGACCGCTTCCATCTGCTTAGCCGTGCACTAGCACCATCTCGGCCTCTGCCCTACGTGAACGCCGGAAAATTCTGCTGCTCACAGTAAGCTGCGTCAATCACATAGCTTGCAACACACAAGCAACACACGGCACGGGGTCAGAGGAAGTTTCATTTGTTAGCGCCATCTATTGTAGCAACGTTGCATTTCCCGATGGATTTCCTTATGACCTCTTTTCGTCCATTTACAGTGAGGAATTCGTCCCTGTAGCTCATCGGTTTTACTACTGTTCACCTAGTACAAGCATTCAATAGAACCAACGTTGGCTTTACTCTACGTTATTAATGTGGTTTTAATAAACAACGACTTTAAATAAATTGAAATTAATGTAATTAGTTAATATTCCTGCTGTGTTCCTCAGTCCGAAGTCTGATTTGATGCAGCTTCCACGCTAGTCCTTCCCGTGCAAGCGACTTCATCTCGGCTTAACTTACATCCGTGTTTTGACGCCGCTGCCTGGCTTCAAGCCTTGGCCAACCTGTACGATTTTTACCCGCTGGATCCTCCACAATTTCTTCCATTATAGCTTTGCTAATTTCATGAAGCCCTCAGGATGCGCCTTACCAACCGATCCCTTCTTTTACTCTAGTTGTACTAAATTTTTTGTCCTAATTTAGAGCAGGTATTCGACCTTCAGATTTAGTCATTTAAGAAACCTTCTACCTTCTGCTTATCTGAAATGCCTATGTCCACCTTTGACTTCCATACAAAACTACACCCCAGACAAAGATCTCCACAAAAGAATGCCTAATACTTAAATTTAAGTTAGACTAGCAGCAGTGCCCGGCGTTACCCGGGATGTTTAATATGTGCCACACAAAATGATTGGCCCTGTGCCTTGTTGATACTCATAACGAATGGAAGACACATGGGAGTCTGCAACTGCCGTAAATCGAAAATCTATGGGTATCAACGGAACGCGACGTGTGAATACGTCTTCATCTGTATAAAAAGACGGTTAGTTATACCATCTGTTATCACATTTTGCGATAAGTACCTCATTGTGTTTATGGAAAATCCTTCTTCTCTTATTTTAGCTCAGTCTTCACTGTTTCAAGTAGGGCTGTGGTTGAACACGACCGGAAATTTTAAACCAATTTACGTTGGAGTTCGGGATATCTTGGGTTCTGTTCGATCTTTGGACCGATCTGCGACCAAACTAATTTCATTGGCACTATTTTCATGATCTGTCTTAGCCTTTGTATGGCACTGTGGATTTTAATAGTAAAAATAACTGTGAAACACGAACTAAAGTATCTTCTAGCATATAGGTCATATGGCACAACGGCTATTAATCGATAAACAAGAGTTTGCGATCATGTTTCTGTCAAGTTCTCGAACTTTTGCTCGTCCGGCAGTTCACTAACATCTGACAATACTGCCTCCAATTGGGGTAAGGCCGCTGTAATTTATTCTCGAGATAGGAATTACAGTTTACCGCGATATTTCGTTTTTTATGTATCTAATTTTTCATTAAGTTTCACCTGAACGTAGATATTTGAGGTATACCGGTCAAGTACTTTTCGAGGTATTTGGTAATAATGTTTCTTCTTCTATATTTGACCTGTGTCAGCTGAAATGTTCATTAGGGAACCGTTTAGAAATTTGGAGTAAGTCACCCACAAATTTTTAGAGATTTCTGGTAACAATCTATTCATTTTGCATATTACATACGTATATGTTTCAAGTAGGAGTACGGAATGTTTCACTATGTGATCAAAACTATCCGGAAACCCCCAAAAAGATACGTTTTTCATATTAGGTGCATTGTGCTCCCACCTACTGCCAGGTACTCCATATCAGGGACCTCAGTAGTCATTAGACATAGTGAGAGCAGAACGGGGCGCTCTGCGGAAATCACAGACTTCGAACGTGGTCAGGTAATTGGGTATCACTTGTGTCATAAGTCTGTACGCGAGATTTCCACACTCCTAAACATCTCTAGGGCCTCTGTTTCAAATGTGATACTGAAGTGGAAACGTGAAGGGACACATACAGCACAATATCGTACAAGCCGATCTCGTCTGTTGACTGACACAGACCGCCGACAGTTGAAGAGGGGCGTAATGTGTAATAGGCAGACATCTATCCAGACCATTACACAGGAATTCCAAACTGCATCAGGATCCACTGTAAGTACTATGATAGGCGGGAGATGAGAAAACTTAGATTTCACGGTCGAACGGCTCCTCATAAGCCACACACCACGCCTTTAAATGCCAAACGACGCTTCCCTTGGTGTAAGAAGGGTAAACATTGTACGATTGAACAGTGTAAAACCGTTGTGTGGAGTGACGAATCGCGGTACACAATGTGGCGATCCGATGGCAGGGTGTGGATATGGCGAATGCGCGGTGAACTTCATCTACCAGCGTGTGTAATGCCAACAGTAAAATTCGGAGGCGGTGGTGTTATGGTATGGTCGTTTTTTTCATGGAGGGGGATTGCACCCCTTGTTGTTTTGACTGGAACTATCACAGCACATGCCTACATTGATGTTTTAAGAACCTTCTTGATTCCACTGTTGAAGAGGAATTCGGGGATGGCCATTTCATCTTTCAACACGATCGAGCTCCTGTTCATAATTCACGACCTGTCGCGGAATAGTTACAAGACAATAACATCCCTGTAATGGACTGGCCTGCACAGTCCTGACCTGAGTGCTGTAGAACACCTTTGATATGTTTTGCAACGCCGATTTCGTGCCAGGCCTCACCGACCGACATCGATACTTCTCCTCAGTGCAGCACTCCGTGAAGAATGGCCTGCCTTTCCACAAGAAACCTTCCAGCACCTGACTGAACTATGGATGGGACAGTGGAAGCTGTCATAGAGGCTAAGGGTGGGTCAACAGCATACTGAATTCCAGCATTATCGAAGAAGGGTGCCACGAACTTTTAAGTCATTTTCAGCCAGTGTCCGAATACTTTTGGTAACATCGGAAGGTTATGTAGAAGGGAAAAGGAAGCGAGGAAGGAAGAGATTCCAGATACAGAATGACATGATGGACGGTACAACATACAGCAGCCTTAAGAAGGATGCAATGGATCGCAGAAAATGGAGAGGCAAAGGACCTGCTAATATAGCAGATAACTGATGGTGAGTGTATGTAGACAGGGATCTGCATCTTGTCTTGAAGGTAAAGTGTGCAAAATTTCTTTAAGAACGGAATGAAATTGTAGCTTTTTGTGAATTATAAACTAATGGACACTCTTCTTTATTATATATAGATATCAACAAATTCTTCCTCTCAAGAAAGCATTTTTTGCTATTGCCTGGGTACACTTCATATATTCACTACCTCGACTACTATCATTTATTTTGATGCGTGAACAATAAAACTGATCTACAGTTTTTACTGTCGCATTTCCTAATTTACTTCGTTCAGCACTGCTTGATTTTCTGATCTGCGTTCCTTTAATAGTGATTTACTTTTATTAATATTCATCTTATAGTGTCTTTTCAAGCTACTATCGTTTCCGTACAACTACTCTTCCACGCCCTTTGCCGTCTCTGATAGCATTATAAAGTCATCGGCTAACATCCAAGTTTTGCTTCATGTCACTGAACTTGAATACCGTTTTAAAATCTTCTTCGTTTCTTTCTCAGCTTACTCAATGTACAGGTCCATTAACGTCGGAGACAGGCTATGACTCTGTCTTACTCGCTTATGCACTATGGATAACCTTTCTCGTCGTTCTACTCATAACTGCAGTCTATGTTATTAATAACTTTTCTGACCCTGTGTTTCATTCTTGCTACCTTCGAAATTTCAAGCGACGTAGTCCAGTCCACACTGTCAACAACTTGCTCCACATCTATAAATGCTGTAAGCATAGGTTTGCCTTTCTTCATTCTATCTTCAAATATATGTCGTAATATTACTATTTCCTCGCCTGTTCCTATTATTCTCTGGAACCCAAACTAACTGAAGGTTACACGAATTTAGAGCAATTATATCTTGTGGAAATCAGAAATATATGAGGCTTAAAGCAGCCAAGTCACTTATTTAGGCGGAAAATATTAAACTTTGCAAATTTCACTATTCTCAGGGATGGATTGCCCAGTATGCTGTGGATATATTTATTGTTCTGCCTAATATCTACTTATTAGATACTTTCTGCAGAGGAATGTTATATGGTAGTGCAACAAAGGTAACATGTAATGCAGTCAAGTCCAAAGTTGGTCGGAGATTTACAGTACTTAAGACAAAATGTAAATGTCGTGTGACTAGGGCCTCCCGTCCGGGTGCAAGCCTTCCGATTTGACATCACTTCGGAGACTTGCGCGTCGATGGGGATCAAATGATGATGACTGGGACATCACAACACCCAGTCCCTGATCGGAGACAATCTCCGACCCAGCCAGGAATCGAACTCGGGCCCTTAGTATTGACATCCTGTCACGCTGACCACTCAGCTACCGGGGGCGGACAGTATTTAAGATGGAGTGTTACTACCGACTGGAGGTGGTATAATGCCGCCTTCTTCTCGCTGGAGAATCACTCATTGACAGGGAAAGCTACAGTTGGACTTCGAGTGTGAACCACGGTGTAACTTTTTTTCACTTACTTGAACTATTGCCAGTGGTGAATACCCACGAACTGCTGATAAGCAGGCTTCATAGTTTCATCAGAAGTCGCTGACATTTAGTTGATGACTGTATGACGCAAGTCTTGGAAGCGATGAAATTTACACAGATATTCAGTTGCATGGAAATATCGAAATGCAGCGAATACGTAGAAAGCCATCACCTGTACCAACTTTTGGACAATATAGGGCATCAAGCTTTATACTGGCGTAGATACTTGCAACAATTATTCTTCTGTAGTGCATCAAGCTTTACATGGGCCTAGATACTTGCAACCATTATTCTTCTGTAGCTCATCAAGCTTAACATGTGTGTAGATACTTGCAACCATTATTCTTCTATTTTCACATTCAAGTACTAATAGTATGGTAGTTATCAGATATAAACCAACAGATGTTCGGAACTGTAGTATATTTGTGTCGCTCATGTTTCTTGTAAACTGTCGTACTCTGTCCGGTCTGATAACTTACCATTACTTTGGGTTGTTTTGGGGGAGGAGACCAGACAGCGAGGTCATCGGTCTCATCAGATTAGGAAAGGACGGCTAGGGAAGTCGGCCGTGCCCTTTGAAAGGAACCATTCCGGCATTTGTCTGGAGCGATTTAGGGAAATCACGGAAAACCTAAATCAGCGTGGCCGGACGCGGTATTGAACCGTCGTCCTCCCGAATGCGAGTCCAGTGTCTAACCACTGCGCTACCTCGCTCGGTTTTACCATTACTGTTCTGGCGTATTTTACTTTTTTTGACCAATAACGTTGTATTTTCAGTTGTGAACGTGCCTATACACAGTTCTGAGAGGCGGCTGTAGAAAATGAATGTAATACAAAACTCGTATTTATTTATAGGAAAATAAAGGAATATTACCCTATGAATGTGTCAATATAAGCATAATAACATACTTGCTGTGTCGTCCGAACAAGATACAGCCAGGGAAAAAATCTCCACAGGCGCTAAGATGCGAGTTGGTGCCAGTGCCATAGAGACTCGCTACGGGCGGCGGTGAGGATAAAAATATCGACTTCGCCTCGGTGAATTGCCAGCCGAGTACAATTCGTCAATAACCGGAAGTCAACTGATAGAAGCCTATTAGGACGAAAGGAGAGCAACTCTCCCCCACTGGGTTATAGATCATCGTCCAGGGCTGACAGACATGGAACGTAGTTCAGTGAACTCTTGGAAGCGAACAGACAGCTGTTGTAAATCACTATTTGCTATGTACTGTGTAGTTTACCTACGATTATTTGCACTTAGCCATTGAGGACCTTTTTATGATATATTACAAGCAGTGTTGCAAACTTGATTATTCAATTATTCACAAAGATAAGGAAACCTTTTAATTCATTTGTGGGACTTTCTTACTGATTTATTGGACTGTTGTAGAACTCCCGTCCTCCTATCCTGTTATCTGACCCTGGGGCAAAGCTGTGTAATAGTGGCAGGGAGGAATTGTCTTAGCGGTGTACTGCACCAGAAGCCGTTTCACGAACCCACGAACTCGGCCTACCATAACAACAATGGCAAATCGGCCTGCACAGCAGTAGCGACAGTACATTTAAAAAACTGCCTACGAGGGTTTACAAAAATAAGTAATCCAAAATACTGTGACATGATGATTTAGTAATTCCCTGTTATGTTTAAAAATCCAAAAATGTTCAAATGTGTGTGAAATCTTATGGGACTTAACTGCTAAGATCGTGATTCCCTAAGCTTACACACTACTTAACCTAAATTATCCTAAGGACAAACACACACACCCATGCCCGAGGGAGGACTCGAACCTCCTCCGGGACCAACCGCACACTCCGTGACTGCAGCGCCTTAGACCGCTCGGCTAATCCAGCGCGGCTTTAAAATTCATGTGAAGATATTCTTAAGGAAGTTGGCCAAAGATATTTACTTCTTTCCCCGGAACATTTCCTACAACACTTTTAGATCATAGCGGCGAATGTATTTAGCTGGTATTAATTCAGTTCAGATATCGTGAGACATGATACACCTATATTTATCTGGTTTCTTTCTGTACTTACGTCGATGAAGGGGTTTCTACACACTGAAATTTAGCACACTAATTATGCTTAGAAATGATGCTTCAGGAATTAATATATTTCTCAATATGCATTCTACCTTCAAATGAAATTCTCCTTGCTAAATGTCGGTGTTTTTGTGCTGAGCAGTGTCACGAAAATGAAGCGGAGTAATTCTTTCCTGGGACAATAATGACGAATAAAAACTAGACGTCTATGAATATTTCCGATGATTTTCAATTCAGGTGCTAATCTTTGTGAAACAGACTTCGTTAACTTTCAAAAACAACTATCAGCCACAAGTATCAAGTTGATAACGAAATAATAAGCCAGTTGTGCTTTTCACAGACGTCTTTTAAACAATGAACATACTGCGTTATTAGAATACTGTGCACTGGAATGCTGCTGAACAGTAGTAACAGGATTCACCACGAAACGCTGAAATCCGTGGACGCAGAACGAATATATCAATTTATTACGCACCTGTCGTCAACCCATATTATCTTGATTACGCCTGTCTCGGCTGACTGATTGCCTACAGAAAAGCAGTGACATTGGTGAGGAAGCGAAACAGGCAATATTCACACACAGCTATGCTCATCATGAACTGCACTTCGAGTACTGAGACTCGTAGCGAAGTACTAAATAGCACGAATACCTCTAAGTGCCTTTGTTTTAACTGTTCACAAGTAGTACGCGCATACCGCTTAACAACAAACCTCCACTTCGACTGCATTCCAAACTCCTACACAGGTTTACGTGCTGATGCCTTGGTAATTGTATGAAACCGGAACTAAGCCCTATTACTAATTATTTCGGACACTGTTTACAGCGGATGTATGTTAACTCAATCGTAAAATACAGACTTCAACAACGCAAGTAAACGTGATCTACCATGGATGTAACGAAACTTCCACCACTTTTACTTTCCATACAGGGTACTTTTTGTGCTCACTTTGGATAAATGTTCGCTACACTCATTAAATAACGTTATAACACTCACGCTCGTATTCATGATCCGTTGCAAGTCATGAATAAGTAGTTAGTGGGTTAAAATGACTAATTACACCTGGTCCTTAAACGTAGTCACTCTATGCATGGTCCATGTTGAGTAATTTTGTGGTACACCATATACTGACAAATTTTGGAGACGTCTCATATGAACTATGGAGCGACGAGCAGCTCCTTTTCTTGTCAGATGGTTCAGTGGTTAAAATACTTTATTGTCCTCAGCCAATGATGACACCTTCATTCGATACTACATTTTTCTACTCACTTTTTTGTTTCAAGATTAGTCGACGAAAAGAAATTCAATTGGTGCGTCGATGGTTCACTACGAACAATGAAACACTGCGAATATTCACTGCGAAGTGAAATACATCTAACAGCACTCGTCAATAAAGAATAAATCACTAACTGTAGCTTATAGTGGTAAAATGAATTTCTTGTAGAGGCATGTTAGCTAAGTGGCATCATCGTGGAGTTACTGTGATGCATGTTTAGTGTGGAGAAGGACTGATTACAGCTGGACCACAGGGAATTGTTAAGGCCGAGAACTACAGTGACATTCTACGCTCTACTTCGCGTTACAGGAGAACGAAGAAAGGAATCAATAGTGGGGTGGAATGTCCTGAGGTTACTATCGAAGAGCAAACACTCAGACTGGCGAAGTGTTGTGACAGGACAGCAACGGTATTCCTTTGAAAAGAACGATCCTCGGTATCGTCTCAATCAGTTTGCAAGAAACACTGAAATCTTATTTCGTTGTGACCTGAACATAATTTCGATACGTCCAACATACAAAAAGAAACAGGGAGGCCATACTGAGCGTCAGATGTGGGAAATTCTTATGGTCCTATGTAGAGGGTTGCGATTTTTGCGTAATGAATAGTCCCAGATGCTCATTAGTACATTCAGGATCATTAGTATAACTAAATTGAGCATTTGTGTTATTTTATTTTAAGACAATTTTGGCTGACCATAAACGGACAACAATGGTATCTGCAATAATTTAACCTCCAGTGGAGCTATAAAACTATATAGAATCGTTCTCCACTTTTGAGCTGCGCGGGGTAGCCGCGCGGTCTAGGGGTCGTTCCATGTTTCGCGCGGTCTAAGGCTACTTCCATGGTTCGCGCGGCTCCCACCCGTCGGAGGCTCGAGTCCTCCCTCGGGCATGGGTGTGTGTGTTGTCCTTAGCGTAAGTTAATTTTAGTTACATTAAGTAGTATGTATGCCTAGGGACCGATGACTTCAGCAGTTTGGTCCCATACGAACTTACCACAAATTTTGAAAATTTTCCCACTTTTGACACGTGAACGAGAGACACGGCCGCTGCTAAGGCAAATATATGCTCGGATGTGTAACTGGAAGATCCACTGTTGTGGAGTCCTCCTCAAACGTTTATGGTACACATTAAAGTGACAAACGTCACGGGATACCTTCTAATATCGTATCAGACCTAGTTATGGCCGGCGTTGTGCAGAAACTTGCTGTGGCATGGACTCAATAATTCGCTGCAGGTACAATGCAGAAATATTGAGCGATGCTGCATCTAAATCCATCCATAATAAGGAATGATAGGTATACAGTAAATGTGAGAGTGTTGTCAGTGCACGGAGCGGACCTCTCTATTACGTGCCATATAACTTCAGTGGTGTTTTATCGGGTGCTCGAATCACTCGCTCGAACTTTCCAGAATGTTCTTTAAACACATCGCGCCCGGTGACGTGGAGCTTTGTCATCATAAGAATACCATCATTGTTTGGAAACATGAAATCTATGAACGGCTGCCAATGGTCACCAGGTAGCCGGAAACAACCATTTCCAGTCAATGGTCTGTTCAGATGGGCCAGAGGACCCAGTCCACTCCATGAAAACACAGCCCACAACGTAATGGAGCCACTACCAGCTTGCATAGTGCCTTGTTGACAACTTCGGCGCCCGTAAATACCAAACACATACAAGAAACACACACACACACACACACACACACGACAACTTCGGCCCATGGCTTCGTGGGGCCTGCGCCGCTCTTTCACCCTGTAAGCAGAACTCATCTGACCAGGCCATGGTTTTCCAGTCGTGTAGGGCGAAGGATAGGCACTGCGGGCGATGTCTTGCTGTTAGCAAAGGCACTCGTGGCGGTGTTCTGCTGCCATAGTTCATTAAAGCAAAATTTCGCCCCGCTGTCTTAACGGATAAGTTCATCGTACGCCTCACGTTGATTTCCGCGGATATTTCACACAGTGTTGCTTGTCTGTTAGCGCTAACATCTCTATGCAAATACCACGCTCTCAGTTGTTAAGCGAAGGCCATCGGCCACCACTTTCCGCGACGAGTGGTAATGCCTGAATTTTCTATTCTCGGCGCACTCTTGAGATAGAGGATCGCGGAATTCCCTAACGATTTCCGAAATCGAATGTGTTATGTCCGCACTATAACACAACAAATATTCCGTGATAACCAAATTTATTTGACCTTCTGTCACTCAAAAAAAAACTTATGTTCGACTACACAACACCTCGCTGGCTGTAGCACCAAGGAGAAATCCGAGTCACTAGTAGAGAATACAAGTCCAAAACACTGCCAACCAGTCGATAGCGACGCGTCGCAAGTTTCCAGCCAGGGAGGCCCCAGTACGGTTCGGTCGTCGTGAATCCAGCAGCCGGGTGGTAACACAGTCATCGGCGAAGATTGAACTGCCGGCCGCTGTGGCCGAGCGGTTCTAGGCGCTACAGTCTGGAACCGTGCGACTGCTACGGTCGCAGGTTCGACTCCTGCCTCGGGTATGGATGTGTGTGATGTCCTTAGGTTAGTTAGGTTTAAGAAGTTTTAAGTTCTAGGGGACTGATGACCACAGCAGTTAAGTCCCATAGTGCTCAGAGCCATTTGAACCGTTTTTTGAAGATTGAACTGGTTAAACGGGCTCAGGGAACTCGCTTAAATCCGCAGGTCCGGCCAATCAGAGTGTTGGTGGATGGCACCCTTATACAGCTGCTCACTCTGGTGGCAAGGGCAGTGCCGCCAGGGTAATCCGTATCGATAGTGGTGTGTACGCTGCCGCTAACCCCGCGACGACGCGTTCACTTGCGCCAGTTGTTGACATCGTGTGCGGCGCCAGCAGTACTCGCTGCGTGCCGCGCGTGTTGCAGCACGCCGCGCCGAGTTGACGGCTGCTGTGCGGCGGCCGGTACGACAGAATGTCCCATGCTTCTAGCTCCTGCAACCACCCCGTGTTCACAATCTGTTTATTCCTGTCGTGCGGCCGTAACCATGTATCACCTGAGTGCAGAAGACAACTCCGCCGATGTACTGCTCTTTTATACCTTGTGTACGCGATACTACCACCATCTGTATACGCGCTGATAGCTACCCCATAAAATAGCAGAGGACGTATAAAATTTCCGTGGGTAACCCTTACATTACTTCCGTTTCACTCGATGGTTTCCCGTAAGTGTCAACTGCAATCTTTCTGACAAGAAATCACGAATCTAGCCACATAACTGAGACACACTCCACTATCGCAACTTGAGGCACCTTGTGAAAAAGCCGGCCGAAGTGGCCGTGCGGTTAAAGGCGCTACAGTCTGGAACCGCAAGACCGCTACGGTCGCAGGTTCGAATCCTGCCTCGGGCATGGATGTTTGTGTTGTCCTTAGGTTAGTTAGGCTTAACTAGTTCTAAGTTCTAGGCGACTAATGACCTCAGCAGTTGAGTCCCACAGTGCTCAGAGCCATTTGAACCTTGTGAAAAACGGCATCAAAAACCTTCTGGAAATCTACAAATATGCAGTCAATTTGAGACCTCCGCCGATAGCAATCATTACTTCGTGTGAGTGAAGAATGAATTTTCTGAATCCATGCTACCTGTGTGTCAATAGATCGTTTTCTTAGAGGTATTTCATAAAGTTAGAACACAGCGCAAGTTCTAAAATCCTACAGCAGACCCATTGCAATTATTATTTTTTGGTCATCAGTCTACTGACTGGTTTGATGCGGCCCGCTACGATTAACTTTCCTGTGCTAACCTCTTCATCTCAGAGTAGCACTTGCAACCTACGTCCTCAATTATTTGCTTCACGTATTCCAATCTCTGTCTTCTTCTACAGTTTCTGCCCTCTACAGCTCCCTCTAGTACCATGCAAGTCATTCCCTCATGTCTTAGCAGATGTCCTATCATCCTGTCCCTTCACCTTATCAGTGTTTTCCACATATTCCTTTCCTCTCCGATTCCGCGTAGGACCTCCTCATTCCTTACCCTATCAGTCCACCTAATTTTCAACATTCGTCTATAGCACCAGATCTCAAATGCTTCGATTCTCTTCCGTTCTGGTTTTCCCACAGTCCATGTTTCACTACCATACGATGCTGTACTCCAGGCGTACATCCTCAGAAATTTCTTCCTCAAATTAATGCCGGTATTTGATATTAGTAGACTTCTCTCGGCCAGAAATGCCTTTTTTGCCATAGCGAGTCTGCTTTTGATGTCCTCCTTGCTCCGTCCGTCATTGGTTATTTTACTGCGTAGGTAGCTGAATTCCTTAACTTCATTGACTTCGTGACCATCAATCCTAATGTTCAGTTTATCGCTGTTCTCATCTCTACTACTTCTCATTACCTTCGTCTTTCTCCGATTTACTCTCAAACCATACTGTGGACTCATTAGACTGTTCATTCCGTTCAGCAGATCATTTAATTCTTCTTCACTTTCACTCAGGATAGCAATGTCATCAGCGAATCGTATCATTGATATCCTTTCACCTTGTATTTTAATTCCACTCCTGAACCTTTCATTTATTTCCATCATTGCTTCTTCGATGTACAGATTGAAGAGTAGGGGCGAAAAACTACAGCCTTGTCTTACACCCTTCTTAATACGAGCACTTCGTTCTTGATCGTCCACTCTTATTATTCCCTCTTGGTTGTTGTACATATTGTATATGACCCGTCTCTCCCTATAGCTTACCCCTATTTTTTTCAGAATCTCAAACAGCTTGCACCATTTTATATTGTCGAACGCTTTTTCCAGGGCGACAAATCCTATGAAAGTGTCTTGATTTTTCTTTAGCCTTGCTTCCATTATTAGCCGTAACGTCAGAATTGCCTCTCTCGTCCCTTTACTTTTCCTAAGGCCAAACTGATCGTCACCTAGCGCATTCTCAATTTTCTTTTCCATTTTTCTGTATATAATTCTTGTAAGCAGCTTCGATGCATGAGCTGTTAAGCTGATTGTGCGATAATTCTCGCACTTGTCAGCTCTTGTCGTCTTCGGAATTGTGTGGATGATGCTTTTCCGAAAGTCAGATGTTATATCGCCAGACTCATATATTCTACACACCAACGTGAATAGTCGTTTTGTTGCCACTTCCCCCAATGATTTTAGAAATTCTGATGGAATGTTATCTGTCCCTTCTGCCTTATTTGACCGTAAGTCCTCCAAAGCTCTTTTAAATTCCGATTCTAATACTGGATCCCCTATCTCTTCTAAATCGACTCCTGTTTCTTCTTCTATCACATCAGACAAATCTTCACCCACATAGAGGCTTTCAATGTATTCTTTCCACCTATCTGCTCTCTCCTCTGCATTTAACAGTGGAATTCCCGTTGCACTCTTAATTTTACCACCGTTGCTTTTAATGTCACCAAAGTTTGATTTGACTTTCCTGTATGCTGAGTCTGTCCTTCCGACAATCATATCTCTTTCGATGTCTTCACATTTTTCCTGCAGCCATTTCGTCTTAGCTTCCCTGCACTTCCTATTTATTTCATTCCTCAGCGACTTGTATTTCTGTATTCCTGATTTTCCCGGAACATGTTTGTACTTCCTCCTTTCATCAATCAACTGAAGTATTTCTTCTGTTACCCATGGTTTCTTCGCAGCTACCTTCTTTGTACCTATGTTTTCCTTCCCAGCTTCTGTGATGGCCCTTTTTAGAGATGTCCATTCCTCTTCAACTGTACTACCTACTGCGCTATTCCTTAATGCTGTATCTATAGCGTTAGAGAACTTCAAACGTGGTCCGCAGCTCGTGGTCGTGCGGTAGCGTTCTCGCTTCCCACGCCCGGGTTCCCGGGTTCGATTACCGGCGGGGTCAGGGATTTTCTCTGCCTCGTGATGACTGGGTGTTGTGTGCTGTCCTTAGGTTAGTTAGGTTTAAGTAGTTCTAAGTTATAGGGGACTGATGACCATAGATGTTAAGACCCATAGTGTTGAGAGCCATTTGAACCATTTTGAACTTCAAACGTATCTCGTCATTCCTTAGTACTTCCGTATCCCACTTCTTTGCGTATTGATTCTTCCTGACTAATGTCTTGAACTTCAGCGTACTCTTCATCACTACTATATTGTGACCTGAGTCTATATCTGCTCCTGGGTACGCCTTACAATCCAGTATCTGATTTCGGAATCTCTGTCTGACCATGATGTAATCTAATCGAAATCTTCCCGTATCTCCCGGCCTTTTCCAAGTATACCTCCTCCTCTTGTGATTCTTGAACAGGGTATTCGCTATTACTAGCTGAAACTTGTTACAGAACTCAATTAGTCTTTTTCCTCTTTCATTCCTAGTCCCAAGCCCATATTCTCCTGTAACCTTTTCTTCTACTCCTTCCCCTACAACTGCATTCCAGTCGCCCATGACTATTAGATTTTCGTCCCCCTTCACATACTGATTACCCTTTCAGTATCCTCATACACTTTCTCTATCTGTTCATCTTCAGTTTGCGACGTCGGCATGTATACCTGAACTATCGTTGTCGGTGTTGGTCTGCTGTCGATTCTGATTAGAACAACCCGGTCACTGAACTGTTCACAGTAACACACCCTCTGCCCTACCTTCCTATTCATAATGAATCCTACACAGTTATACCATTTTCTGCGGCTGTTGATATTACCCGATACTCATCTGACCAGAAATCCTTGTCTTCCTTCCACTTCACTTCACTGACCCCTGCTATATCTAGATTGAGCCTTTACATTTCCCTTTTCAGAGTTTCTAGTTTCCCTACCACGTTCAAGCTTCTGACATTCCACGCCCCGACTCGTAGAACGTTATCCTTTCGTTGATTATTCAATCTTTTTCTCATGGTAACCTCCCCCTTGGCAGTCCCCTCCCGGAGATCCGAATGGGGGACTATTCCGCAATCTTTTGCCAATGGAGAGATCATCATGACACTTCTTCAATTACAGGCTACATGTCCTGTGGACACACGTTACGTGTCTTTAATGCAATGGTTTCCATTGCCTTCTGCATCCTCATGTCGTTGATCATTGCTGATTCTTCCTCCTTTAGGGGAAATTTCCCACCCCTAGGACAAGAGAGTGCCCTGAGCATCCATCCGAGCCTCCGCCCTCTTTGACAAGGCCAGTGGCAGAATGAGGCTGACTTCTTATGCCGGAAGTGTTCGGCCGCCAATGCTGATTATTTATGAAAATTTAGGCAGTGGCGGGGATCGAACCCGGGGCCGCAAACGTTTTGATTATGAATCAAAGACGCTATCCCTAGACCACGGGTCACAATTGCAATTATATGCGTCTATAATTCATCGGATTAGTTCTGCTTCCTTTGCTGTGTACTGGCGAGACCAGGGTAACTTTCCACTATGTTGGTGTGGATCTTCCGTGGAGCGAGAATTTATAAACGACTGTTGGAAAATGGAGCTATTTCATAGAAAGAGGCCGCAGCGCAGTAAACGCTGATTAGAAACTTGCTGATAAATTTACACTGGACGAATCGATCCTGATTGCTGTTCATTGGTAATATTCGCACGAATCTCTGCTTTTTCTTTTTTTTAAAAAATAAACTCCATGCTCCTCTTCTAGCGTACCAAATTACTTGCTCCAACACTTAGTATGAGGCTAAAGGAAATGTCTTCTCAGTAAAAATCACTTAGTGTGAAACCGGACATACCTTCTTCGAGATTGAAATTAGTCTGCAAACAAAAACGTGTATGTTAAATCAAATTCTGTTTGAGACCGTAAGTATTTTACACACCACAATTTATTTTGAAATCAGAATGTTTCTGGAAACTGAAAGACTTCCGGTAATGGGGAAACCCACTGAGAAACCAAATATCTTTTAGAAGTATAAATTGTATGACGATGGTGTGGGGGTGAGGGTGGGGGGGGGGGGGGAGAGGAGGAGAGAGAGATGGACGTTAGGAGAGGATGTGCGGAAGGGATGGGTAATCATAGTGACACTGTCGCAGCCAATTAATTGTGGATGAGTGATTTATAACTAGTCCTAAGGCAGTTCAGTACCTACCAGTGTTTCGTAGTAAGATACCCGATTACGTCATCAACTAGGACGATCTTTCTACTTTCAGAGTTTCACACGTCTTTTAAATTTTTCGTTTGACTGGCGTTCCTCTTTCTGGAGACTCGCAGCTCCACCAACAAATGCAAGGAAATGAAGGACGTCCGGCACACTGTTTTAATCTGTAAGGGAATTTCATACTCTAAGGCAGCAATTCTTTACAGCAGCTGCAATTGTCGAATTTTGTTTCTAATAGTACCTCAGATATAACTTTTATTAACTCACGGTGATCGTCTCTTCCGCGTCGGGTAGGTTCTATCGCAAAAATAATATCTTTTACCACACTACTGGCAACATAGACTGTAAACTGCTTTTTTGAGTCATCATTCATGTGGCTAATTTAGCCACCAAAATTTCCTCTGCTTTGCCAACCTCCTTATTTACAGACAACATCCCCATTTATTTCTTGGAGGTTTTTTAATCTTTGTTTTCGTCTAAGGATTTTGTCTTCTTTGGTTCCCTCTAGTACAATGAAAATAATTCCCTTATATCTTAGCATGTGTTCTACCGTTCTGGGCATTTTTGTGGTCGGCGGTTGCTATATATTCGATTTATCGCCAATTCTGTGGATATTTACTCATTTCTTATCTCCCCTTTCCATTTAATTAATAGCATCACTATATAACATAACATCACAAAAAACATCGAATCCCACTTTTTCCCATTTTTGCATAGACCCAGTAATATATCCTCGTTTTCACTAATAATACCAATGTCCTCATTGAAACCACACCGCTGATAAAACATTCATCCTGAACTTTTATTCTATTTCGAAACTTCTCCTTTAATTCCTTTATTGCTCCTCTATGTACAGGTTGAAGGTAAGGTCAACGTCCATGTCTTATGACCTTTTTAATTCGAGCTTGTCTGTTTTGGTTTTCCGTTTTAATGGTTTATTTTTTGTATTCGTGCATTTTATACATTTCAATCCTCTTTCAATACATCTTACATCAACTTTTTCTGAGACTTTGAAACATCTTTCAACATATTATGTTACCAATCAGTTTCCACCGTTCGACTGATACTGGAAAAGAGCGTTGCCCTTTTATTAAGTCTTCCCTCTACTATAGAGTAATGTAAGAATGTCCTCTCTCATTCCTTTACTGTTCTTAAAGCCGAACTGATCGTCCTCAGTTTGTGTTTCTACATCTCTTATTGCATGACTGTGATATTCTTATTGACAAATGTGTATCACTCGAACAGGATTTATGACATATGTTGCTGAAACGTGTGTGGCTCCATGGCTAAAGAGAAAATTAAAAAATAGAAACACGGATCAATGGTGAACTGGTAGTTCGAAGGCCTTGGGTTCGATCTCCGCTCAGTCCTACGATTTTTTATCACTTAGCATTTCTTTCACCTCTGACAATACCGAGTTAAACCGTGGTTCGGAATCAACGATAAACGATACGTAGGTCTCCCTATAACATGCTGGATACATAAATTCAAAGGTCGAAAGATGGCATCGGCATACCACATCAACAACACCACACCTAGTAAAGTACAGTGGTGTTCAAACAAATCTGACCATTGAAGACTGCTTCAATTACTTACTACATAAAAACTGTGCTCGCAGATAAAGATTACAGAGGGGTGCACGTGTTGACTTCACTAGCCAGATGGTGTGGTAGAGTACTAGAGAAGCGGAGAAAGGTAAAGGTAATAGTAACAGAAGACCAAAATGCGTTTCTAACTGGACAGCCGTGTGTTGACGGAAAATCTACGTTATGAAATCTAATAGACCAGAGAATATCTAGAAATCAAAATACCCTTTTGATATTCGTGGATCTACATAAAGCTTACGGTCATTGTTCTGCTAAGCTATTTGCGGGAGAGCATGTTGCAGAATGGCGTCTGTAAGGCTTATTTGTTTGCCGTGAAAGAGTTTTGTACTTGTTCCAAGATGGGTATCCGCTGAATTTAGATTCACAAAAGGACTTCTACCCTGTTTGAAATCTATTTGGAGGAAGCCTTACAAGCATGGGCATGGGAATTTCAGTTAGAACAGAAATGTTTTATTCATTACTTCTTGCGGACGACCAATTAAAACCGATGTTGAAGATATAGAACACATGTTCCAGAACTTAGAACAATATGAACAATGGGCTCTTTCAATGCTTCTTGCCAAAACTGAGTTTTTTTTACAGCGGAAAAATTAGGCAATGGATTTGAAAACTGATGTGGTAAGATAAAAGGAAGAAAAGCTTCTTAATATCTTGCAGTAACATTATCTGTCAGTGTAAAGAGCACAGAAGAAATAAAGATAAATAAAGTTGAGTTGCACAAGACAAGAAGATAACCCCACAGTTAAATTCCGCAATTATGGAGTAATTAAAAATTGCAGTAGGGACTGCCACTCTCGAGTGGGACTTTTTAGCCACAGTAGACGTTGCAGACTCTGAACCAAGCATGTTACACCATCATCCCTCAAGGATGGACGGATGCCATTACAAAAACAAAAAACTATTATACCATACAACTGTACAAAGTATTATAGCGTATGAGTCAGTCAGCAACGTGGGCAGTTAATTAAAAAGGTAAAGAGAGGCTTCTTACAATAGAAACTGACTACTAGAGGCGAAAGAACGGAATGTCAAGACTGGTTCACATACTAGATGAGGAAATACAGAGGAATATGGAAGACTATAAACACAACTAAAAAGAATGTACCTTGGTGTGGACATCTTGAAAGCATGGATAGTACAAGACAGCTGAAACGAATGTGGGAGTTAATACTCCGTGGGAAGAGAAAAAGATGCAGACCAGCAACAACATGGAAACACGAGATAGATGAAGCTTCGAAAAGAAGAGTTAGGGAGGGAGAGATAATCGATCAAATGCAACAGCACTACTCGTAATTTTAAGCGTGACCAAGATTACTAACATTCTCGTCGAATGTGGCAGTTGTATGACTGGAGTCTGGCATCCAACAGAACAATATTCCCAATGTGCGTGCGTGCTCTCCGCCAGCCCCATGCGTCACGCGTATCCCAGCGTTTCCTCGCACACGAGACTCACATCTCCTGCCCTCCGCCCTCGCAGGACTCCCGAAGAACGCCACTAAATCCACGCTGTATATAGTATATATATGCCACGCGCGTGGGAACACAATTTCCTTTCTCATATATATTGCATCTGTTCCGGGGGATGTGCCGTTGATGTATCTTGTTCCATCGCGGAAAGCCTGAAACACCACCGTTGAATATCGAGCAGGCCGACGCGCAGGTAAAAGGATGTGTGCTGCCGCTAGGCGGCAAGTTGGTGCCCACTTACTGTATTGAAGCTGCCCGGAGGACGCTCCCCGTCTGGCATTAGAAGAGACGCTACCAATTCTTAAATGAATGAGCCCTCAGAGCCACAACCACAGTCTGTTCTCACACAAGATCCTATCGGGACGGCTTTCGTAACATCTGTTACAGGTTTGATTACTGTTCTACGAATCGAACTCGGAACAGGTAAATATAAGCAAACATAAGGAAGGCTTTCGCGGGCGCTGTCACTGTCAATAAAAGCCTCCAATTTAAGTGACCGAGTTGTCAATATACACTATTGGCCATTAAAATTGCTACACCAAAAACAAATGCAGCATTTTCACGCAATTTGGGTGCATAGATCCTGAGAAATCAATACCCAGAACAACCACTTCTGGCCGTAATAAAGGCCTTGACGCCTGGTCATTGAGTCAAACAGAGCTTGGATGGCGTGTACAGGTACAGCTAGCCTTGCAGATTCAACACGATTCCACAGTTCTTTAAGAGTAGTGACTGGTGTATTTTGACGAGCCAGTTGCTCGGCCACCATTGACCAGACGTTTCCAGTTCGTGAGAGATCTGGAGAAGGTGCTGGTCAGGGCAGCAGTCGAACATTTTCTGTATCCAGAAAGGCCAGTACAGGACCTGCAACATGCGGTCGAGCATTATCCTGCTGAAATGTAGGGTTTCGCAGGGATCGAATGAAAGGTAGAGTCACGGGTCGTAACACATCTGAAATGTAACGTCCACTGTTCAAAGTGCCGTCAATGCGCACAAGAGGTGACCGAGACGTGTAAACAATGGCACCCCATACCATCACGCCGTGTGATAAGCCTGTATGGCGATGACGAATACACGCTTCCACTGTGCGTTCACCGCGAACACCATCATCATACTGTAAGCAGAACCTGGATTCATCCGAAAAAAATGGCGTTTTGCCATTCGTGCACAAAGGTTCGTCGTTGAGTGCAACATAGCAGGCGCTCCTGTCTGTGATTCAGTGTCAAGGGTAACCGCAGCCATGGTCTCCAAGCTGATAGTGCATGCTGCTGCAAACGTCGTCGAACTGTTCGTGCAGATGGTTGTCTTGCAAACGTCCACATCTGTTGACTCAGGGATTGATACGTGGCTGCATGATCCGTTACAGCCATGGGGATAAGACGCCTGCCATCTCGACTGCTAGTGATACGAGGCCGTTGGGATCCAGCACGGCATTCCGTATTACCCTCCTGAACCCACCGATTCCATATTCTGGTAACAGTCATTGGATCTCGACCAACGTGAGCAGCAATGTCGCGATACGATAAACCGCAATCACGATAAGCTACAATCCGACCTTTATCGAAGTCGGAAACGTAATGGCACGCATTTCTCCTCCTTACACGAGGCATCACAACAACGTTTCACCAGGCAACGCCGGTCAACTGCTGTTTGTGTATGAGAAATCGGTTGGAGACTTTCCTCATGTCAGCACGTTGTAGGTGTCGCCATCGGCGCCAACCTTGTGTGAATGCTCTGAAAAACTAATCATTTGCATATGACAGCATCTTCTTCCTGTCGGTTAAATTTCGCGTCTGTAGCACGTCATCTTCGTGGTGTAGCAATTTTAATGGCCAGTAGTGAATAAAGTTCTCCAAGTTTTCGCGAACTGCTGTAAATGTCCTTTCTCAGGGTGTTGAGCAGACTACATACTGACTATGCGGTCGCATACCCTGGAGGATTTTATCGACAGGAGTAAACCATACGGGAAGCGCCAGCAGTGATGATTATACTCGAGGAATAAATTCATACAGTCACTCTCTCAGTATTTTGTGAATAAAAACGTTTAGTCCTCTTAATTTATTGCTTTACTTATTACGTCTTTTCGGCTTCTACGTATCTCTAATAAAGATTTTAGGAACATAATAAGGAGACTTGTTTGTTGTATGCTATACTGTTCCAAAATTTATCATTTTATAAGCTATCTTTAGGGATATGCAACTGTAGCTACCTATTTAAATCATGTTTTATAGTTTGACTTTGAATGATTATAATTTTAAAGAAAGGTTGTCATTTTTTATGTAAGAACGGAGGAGAAGGAAAATTACGTCCCCACATTAGCACCACTTCTAGGCTAACTCTTACATGTTTGGTAAGACTTCTGAGGCAAATTAGCAGTTGGGCATTGGTTTTGTTAACTGATCCTAAATGATATTTCGGAAGTTCTAAGTTTTGGTGTGTGAATTGTTTTGCAGCCTGATCAGGTATAAAAGGCGACAGTTATTCTTACGTTTCCTTGATCTAAATTACAGACCCGATCGTGGTAGTTACGGAAGCTATTATGCGATCTGAACGGTATTATTCTCAAAAGACCAACAACGCTGGCTCGCTCTCGAAATTTATTTCTTTTGTTATTACTCAGTCCTACAAAGTTTCATAAATGGAGCATACCATGCTCTTAATATCATTACATTCTTCTTGTTTCTTTTTGCCCACTTAAGGAGAGCGTTTAATATTGGCTTGATGGTTTCTGCCTTCATATCCGCCCAAAATCTCGCCGTGAATTCCCTATGTTTCGTTCTTCTGACCACTGCTTGCCCGTCATCCACATCTACATAGATACTCCGCAAGCGTCCGCATGGTGCGTGGCAGATAGTATCATATACCACTACTAGTTATTACCCTTCCTGTTCCACTCGCCAACAGCGCGAGAAACAAACAACTATATACGTCCTTACGAACCCTGATTTTTCTTATATTCGTGGTCCTTACGCGAAATATACTTTGGTGATGGTAAACTTTCTGCAGTCAACTTCACATACTGTTCCGCGGAAAGAACCTAGCTCTCTTCCCGGGAATCACAAAATGTTCAAATGTGTGTGAATTCCTAAGGGACCAAACTGCATAGGTCATGGGTACCTAGACTTACACACTACTTACACTAAGTTAAACTAACTTGTGCTAAGAACAACACACACACACACACACTTGCCCGAGGGAGGACTCGAACGTCCGGTGGGAGTGGCCGTGCAGATCGTACAGGACGCTTCAAACCGGGCGGCCACTCCGCGTGGCCGGGAACCACATTTGAGTTAACAAAGCATCTCCGTAACACACACGTGTTGACCGAAGCTACCGTTTACAGACCTAACAGCCTGCCTCTGCATTGCTTCGATGTCCTCCATAATCAGACCTAGTGCGTATCCCAAATACTATAGCAGCACTCAAAAATCGGTAGCACTACCGTTCAACGCGGTCTCCATTGCAGATGAAACACACTTTTATAAAACACTTCTATAAACCAAAGTCGACGATTCGCCTTCCCTACTAAATCCTTACGATGAAGTTCCATCCCGTACCACTTTGGAGATTTACGTCTAAATATACACTGAAGTGCCAAAAAAACTGTTGTAGACATGCATATTCAAACAGAGAGATACGTAAACAAGCAGAATACGGCGTTGCGTTCGGCAACTCCTACATAAGACAACAGGTGTCTGGCGCAGTTGTTGATCGGTTACTGCTGCTACAATGGCAAGTAATGTAAATGTCGTTTGAGTAGGGCCTCCCGTCGGGTAGACCGTTCGCCGGGTGCAAGTCTTTCGACTTGACGCCACTTCGGCGACTTGCGCGTCGCGTCGATGGGATGAAATGATGATGATTAGGCAATACAACACCCAAACCGGCAAGTTATCAAGACTTAAATGAGTTTGAACGCACTCTTGAGATAGAGGATCGCGGAATTCCCTAAAGATTTCCGAAATCGAATGTGTTATGTCCGCACTATAACACAACAAATATTCCGTGATAACCAAATTTATTTGACCTTCTGTCACTCAAAAAAAACTTATGTTCGACTACACAACACCTCGCTGGCTGTAGCACCAAGGAGAAATCCGAGTCACTAGTAGAGAATACGTCCAAAACACTACCAACCAGTCGATACCGACGCGTCGCAAGTTTCCAGCCAGGGAGGCCCCAGTACGGTTCGGTCGTCGTGAATCCAGCAGCCGGGTGGTAACACAGTCATCGGCGAAGATTGAACTGCCGGCCGATGTGGCCGAGCGGTTCTAGGCGCTACAGTCTGGAACCGCGCGACCGCTACGGTCACAGGTTCGAATCCTGCCTCGGGCATGGATGTGTGTGATGTCCTTAGGTTAGTTAGGCTTAAGTAGTTCTAAGTTCTAGGGGATTGATGACTCAGAAGTTAAGTCCCATAGTGCTCAGAGCCATTTGAACCATTTTTTTTTTTGAAAATTGTATATCTCAAATACTTTTTGGCGAGCTACCAAACATTTTACGTTTAAGTCAATGTGGAGTTCGTAACGACACACCTTTAATTACTTCGTAAAGGTCTTGTCTGCCGGTTATTGTTTACTGGACCGTTTTTCCATCTATTATCATATACTTTAGGCGTGTCAGTTAATAATGATACACCCCGTAAAACTTCATGTGCATGACTTGCTATGTGCCACTCAGATGGATGACAATTTTGGTTCATACGAGTATTTGAAGTTGAATTTTATTTAAGGTTCACTGTTAACAGTTATTTAAATCATTGATCATTTAGAATTGAGAAAAGTTTTTGTTTAAGCCGTTTGTGGCGTAAAGCTGAAGCACAACAACAGGGCAAATGCCAGCAAAGTTAACTTTCCTAAGTCTGTATTATTTAGGAGTGAACGTGGACGATAAACGATGTAGTATAGGTAAGGTGGCATCAAACGGCAAGTGATTATCTGACGAGACAGCCAAGATCTTGCTATGACCTGCTTGGACATACAAAGGCCGTACGTCGACGTTCCCGTTACCACCACAGCTCCGTTTAAAAAAGTACGCGGCGAGAGATAATGCTCTCGCGTCAAAGGCATTCCTTAGCGAAGTACATGGCTTTCTGTAGAGGAGGATGTTATTGGTGTGGTGAATCTGTGAGAGCCATACCGTCGGCTCTTACTGCTGTAGTCACCTGTGGCAGGAGTTGATAAACTATTCTGCCGTGTCGGGAAACTTCGTACTACACGCCACAGTTGAAACAAGGCTTTGTAGGGGCTCTGTTCTCGCTGTCCACATTCCGCTTGCAGTAATCCTATTCACTACCATGTTTGATGGCATCCACGCTCCAGACAGTCCATTGTGTACACATTAGATAACTGAAATGAGCAGGGTGTAAGCGAAGGTTCTCATGTGTGCGTGTTTTAATTACTGTTCCACGTGCGCCTGTGGATTTGAATCACAAAACTTAAGGCAACACTTCGAAATCTTATCATCGATTTCTATGAAATGTATGAAAGAAAATCTGTGAACTGTCTGAACTACATCGGAAGAGTATTATTTCCTTTTAATTTTTCATAATGTACGTTATAACTTCAATGTATTGTCTGTAATGGAACTAGGCATTATACCTTATCCATTTTGAAGAAAAATTTGCTATTTATGATTCTTTTCGATGTTTGACACGAACTATCATTTGGACTGAAGCCACACGTCCTCAGTTTCTGAATGCTTTGAGATTATTTCCTTAGATATTTTGTTTTGCTTCTATCATTTATTCCCACATAGGTTATCCATTCGACGTTAAAATTATACAAAAACATCGATCCGCTTTGATTATTTTAACTATAATCGGCTTGTGATTAATGCTTTCTTAGTACATCAATCGTAACTTTTTAATATACTTTAATCAAGAAAAGTAACTATTCGTGCAAACTGAGATTCCATTTTAATCATAATGTGCTAATAATTACACTTTTTTGTGTATGCATTTGTCCTAAATTCCACATTTACAATTTCGGATTATTCAGAAATTAGCTCTGTGTTGCGAATTTCTCACAGATTAAATTTCAAAATAGCATATTCATGAAAATTAATATAAAACATGATATTGTTATTGGCTTTGTACAAACTGGAAGCTGTTACGATTAGTAGCTGTTAGTAAAAGAAATTAATATAAATTCCATTTATCTCATAATTCCTATTCAAGAAATAGAATTTATTTTTATTAATAATTACGTAACAAATTATGTGAATGAAAAAATCTTAATCGTTACCCACGAAATATTATTAACATCATTTGTTTTTACAAAAAACTGGCGTGAAATATGCGGAACATAAAATTACTAGTTGGTGCTGTGATGTAAGCTCACACCATGTTTACTTTTTCAAGGAATTTTGGCTTCGGAAGTACGAGTGAGATTTTTAGGTAAAAGCCAACAGCCTTCTATATAATTGTGAACTGGAAATCAATGCCACATTTTGTTGTCTAAGCACCATGGAAAACATGCAGAAAAGAAAATCTGATATCTGCAGTACAAACTGGACACTTTCTGTGTCAGCAGCTTTCTGACTGGTTTGATGTTGCCCGCCACAAATTCGTGTGTTTGGCCATCATCTTCATCTCATTACAGCAGTTGCATCCTACGTCTTAAATTATTTGTTGGATGCCTTTCAGAATCTGTCTTACCATTCTACAGCTCTACCGAGTACCACGAAGCTGTGCGTCACTAGGACCTGAAAGCTGCTGCCGTCATCGCCCTGGTGCAATCAGTCACCAGGCCACGTGGCCGTAATGCTTATGCGCCAATTTAACTGAGTGCTGCATGCCCCAAAAGACAAACTAAAATATTGTTGTCGGAGAAAAATGATGTTGTAACCCGCTTATGACAACCTCAACATGTCGTTTTTTCGCATGATATTGTGCGAACCATGGATGAAGTGCAACAGGTAAATTCCTTATTCCTACATATCCGATAATCGTTCGACCCAATGTCCCAATGCAGACTGATGACGAGGGTCCGAGATTATGGAATAGGTTCCCAGTTTTGTCAGGGGCTCGAAGACCTTTTCATTCACAAAACCCGGTACATCGGTCGACAGCGATTGTCCATCAGAGACAAGGGTATCGTCAGGAGTGCCCTAGGGAGTGTGATTCGTAACGAAATTCAGCTAAAAATCATTTAGTGTCACACTTCAATCAATTCAGTCATTGACAAGCGGAAAAAGTAGGCAGTAACAAGTATGAAATTCTACAAGAGTTTCATATTGACATCCACAGGGTGCCAGTACAGAATAAAGATTGCAATAAAACGTATTGGCGGCGCGAGAAATTTCTAAAATGGCTTTACTGGTAGTCTTTCTGCCTCCATCGAGATTAAAGCCGAAAAAACAAACCACACCTCCCTTGTTGTAGCAGACACCTCTGACTATGCTAGCAGACAACCCAGGCAAACAGCCCTCTGTTATCACCCCGGACATGAAAAAGCCGGCAATTTCGGAATGAAAATGGCCAAATGATCTGCAGTTTCTGTTGCATAGAGCTTTCTGGACTCAAAAACATGAAATTTCTACCTTTATGTCACCGCTTATGTGACAATCATTCGGGATGTTTATCGAAATAACAAAATACTCTTATTAGCGAGTAAATTTAATGGGATAATTCTGCACCAGCCCAGGAAATAAACGGCGACATAGCTGCCAAACGTATTCTACAATGTTTCCCATTCTCCATTAGACTCGCCACAGCCAGAAAACGTTCATTAGCCGAAGTGTTTCTTAAGCTAGCTAGCAATGGGAATGATCACACTTCTAAAACGCGGTGTCATTAATACTGCGATCTGAATTACCACGTGTATAGGGAAATGGATTTTATTTGCATAGCTGTAAACGTGATTTGGATCGAAAGCGTAGCTACGGTTAGTATGCTGATGTATCGACTGTAACTAGAACATTCGAATAAAGAGTAGGGGGAATTATTCATGCGGCCCTCATCTTCAGTGGCTATCGTAGCTATTTTCGTTGTTAGGATTTCGTCACTTAAGTCGGTAAAAATGGAACCCTACTAGTCTCACTTCTATGACCGCCTATATGTTTACCCAACCCTTAAAACCCGTTTACCTCGAGTACGGGTAGACATAATAAGCAGAAATGTTTCGCACTTCCTGCGGTATACGGTCCCTTGGTAGTGTAAAAAAGTGAGCTTCTATGTCAATGCAATCTAAAGATACGGCCGTTTATGTAAAGAAAATTTATGTGAAGGTCAAAACAATGGCTCCAAGAACTATGCGACCAAACTGCTTAGGTCACCACACACATCCATGCCCGAGGTATGATTCCAGCCTGCGACTGAAGCAGCCTCGAGGTTCGTGACTGAAGCGCCTAGAACCGCTCGGCCACCACACCCGGCGAAACCCTTTTCACCCCATGTATAATGATAATATATATTGTCTAGTGGGGATAAACTGTATTCGCCAGCTACTCAGATCGTTTGATCACGGAACTTTTACGAAGCTACATTCAAATTTTGTTCGAAGTCGTCTGCAATATCCACTTATAGCCACCCTAGGAACGTCGTATGCGATATCCACTCCTGAATACGCTGGCAGATACTGCAGTACCACAACAAGTAGTAATTAATTTATTGTTATTGGTCCATGCATGACACATTATTTCAGTATCAATTTAACGCACCTATGTGCTGTCTATGGCTGAAAATAATTAACAAAAAATAAACAAACAGCAAACAAGTTCGATGTTCAAATCAAATGTAACTCACATGTAGCATATTACAACATAATTTCGTTGTTACATCTACATGACTACAGCTACAGAATTTCTTTGCAATCCAGACTTATTTGCCCGGCAGAGGTTTCATCGAGCCACCTTCCGACTATTTCTCTACCGTCCTACTCTTTAACAGCGTGCGGGAAAAAGGACCGCTTAAATCTTTTCTTACGAGCCCTGAATTACATTATTACTATTGTCATTTCTTCCTGTGTAAGTTCCCGAGGAAATAATGTTTTAGCATTCAGAACACATGTTGGTTATTGAAATTTCGTGCAAAGATCTCGCGGCAATGAAATACGCTTTTGTTTTCATGAATGTCACCCCAACTTGCTTATCAAATCTGGGACTCTCTCTCCCCCATTTCGTGACATTACAAATCATGCTACCGTTCCTGGGACGTTTTTGGCGTGCACCGTCAATCACGTCATTCAAGGATCCCATACCGCGAGGGAATACTATAGCAGTGGACAAACAAACGTAGTGTAGGCAGTGTTTTCACTAGACCTGTTGCGTACTCTTAGCGTGCGGCTAATAAAACGCAGTCTTTTGTTTGCCTTCCCCACAAAACTATGTTTGCGATCGTTCCAGTTTAAGTTTTACTGGGTACTGAGATGAATAGGCAGTACTTCGACTTGTGTTTTGTCATGTAACCGAAAGTTAATTATTGTTAGTGGACGCTGCTTTTGTGTTTAATGTATTCCTCATTCAACAGAGTACACTCCTCGTACACCACACGTAACTGTTTCAAAGTATTAAATTGTTACTGGTGCCACCAAGGTGCAGTGGTCATCTAAACTTGCCGTTTTGAAACAAAGGAACATATTATAGCGACATATGGCAACTAAGAAGCGCACTATCCATATATGTTGCAGTAGGTCTACTACACAGTTACGTAAATTAGGAGCAAAGTCCATTAGTAGATCGTTATCAGGGAAAACAGCCCTCATAATGCAAACTGCCACTACTACAACGAAAGTTTTCAAACGTGTCATGAGTAGCCGGGGAAAGTGGACGCATTCTGTCTACTGAATCGCAACGCATGTCACTTACGACGGAACCCGCCAAGTGTCATACCCCGATGTTGCTGAAGCTTCGCTCAGTGAAAGAGGGGACAAAAATAAGCTAACACGTGTCTCGGCTAATCTGCAAACACTCGGCTGCTTCTAAGAAAACGACGGTCAAAGTTCTCAATGCGCTGTTGCTATAGTGTAGATACCTTTTAGCAGCTGTCCCACTGCTTCAATTGAATCCTTACATGCTAAAAGGCCTCGTTTGTTTTCGGTTCTAATCTCGATGGAGGCAGATAGAGTATCAGCAAAGCCATTTTAAGAAATTCTCGCGCCTCCAATACGTTTTATTGCTACCTTTATTCTGTACCAGCGCCCTGTGGATGTCAATATGAAACTCTTGTAGAATTTCATACTTGTTACTGCCTACTTTTACCGCTTCAGTCTATAACTGAATCGACTCAAGTGTGGCACTGAATGATTTTTAGCTGAATTTCTTTATGAATCTTTACGCATTGCTAAAGTTCCACACTTTCATGGTAGGGCAGCAACGGTAATCCAGTATGATTGGTCGGAACGTTGGCACAGACCGTTTCGCTGTCAAATGCGCATAATATTATGCTAATTCGTAACGATCTGGGGTACTTTGTCTTACTAAAACAGTTACGTTATTTCGATAAGCTGAAATTAATTTCTATTATTACAGTTCATATTAATTAGCGTTTCTTCTGTCATTTATATCTTACATTTACGTGTTGTGTTTAACACACTAATCAGCATTAGTATAGTCTTACACATGATTCAAAACAGTCTGACAAAGTTCACATAGTTTTCCAATTTCACGCCTGTGCGTAGTATGTTGGTAGCAATTCGTCGCCTTGCCTGATATGATGTGTAGCACACTTTAAAGCTGTGCGGATCAGCATAACGAAAAGGCGAGGGGTCTCGCTCTTTTTGTCCACGACTGTACACTCTAAGCGAGAAAAAAAGACGACGAACCATCAAGGAATCATCCGAATGCGACGGTAAACGGTAGATGTGACCTACATGTACAGACAAACAAATGATACAATTTCATAAGAAGTGGATGATATATTCAAGAGAAAGAGATTCAGTTACTGAGCAAGTCAATAACGCGTTGGTCTACTCTGTCCACAACTGTACATCTCCCGACATGAGCGCGAAGGCAGGATAAGATAAGTGATGACTCGTATAGTTCGGAACCATAAATATAGTCGTTTTCTCCTTTTCAGTTTGCGAGTGGAACAGGACACGAAATGACTAGCAGTGGTATATGGTAATTTTAGTCATGCACCCTTGTATGGCTTGTGCAGTACGTACGTAGATGTGGATGTACTTGCGGTGGCAACTCGTAATTACGATCTCACTCGGACCACCGATGCCGCTAAGATATTCTGCCACGTACCATTGATATGTGCCATCATTGATATCATTCTCACTCGCAGTGAATTACGTGTTTCATTTGCTCATTTTATGCGTGTCCTGTCATTACTTAGCTCTGTTGTTTTCCTTGCTTAACAGAGCGTTGCCTCCCTGTCCATTAACAGCGATCTGGTACCCAGGGACTTTTGCTATCTATTTCAGAGCATGTTTGCTTTTTTGGATCGTGTGAGGGTCATTACCACAGTTTTTGTACATGTTTAATTCAGTCTCCGGTCTACTATTACTTAAGCGAAGTTGTGCCACCCCAGATGTCCTTAATCTGTTATGATGTCTGAAACAATCTACCCCAGTTGCGAAAATGGAATCATTTCTCTTGTAGGAGGTGAATTCGATGCTTTACGAGCGAACAAGGCAGGGAGACAACAGCGAGTATCCTTTTTCCAATATTTATGGCAACGGCCTTGCCGCAGTGGATACACCGGTTCCGGTCAGATCACCGACGTTTAGCGTTGTCGGGCGTGGCCGGCACTTGGATGGGTGACCATACAGCCGCCATGTGTTGCTGCCATTTTTCAGGTTGCACTCACCCTCGTGATGCCAATTTAGGAGCTACGCGACCGAATAGTAGTGGCTCCGGTCACAGAAAACCATCATAACGATCGGGAGAGCGGTGTGCTGACCACACGCCCCTCCTATCCGCATCCTCAGATGAGGATGACACGGCTGTCGGATGGTCCGGCTGGGCCACTTGTGGCCTGAAGACGGAGTGCTTTTTCACAATATTTAAAATATCACTAATGCCTTTTATGATCAGTGTAGATACGATTTTTGTTCCACGAAATTCCGAATGTGCAGCTATGACATAGTGAAATGTTTCTAAAAGGAGCGAGTCATCTAGTAATTTCTTTAACTTCGCATCTCTGTGACGTCCGTAGTGACCGCAAGGCGCCTGCTGGTGCATACTGCAAAAACTGACAGCTACATCAACTACAGAGAAGCGGGAAATTGCAACGGAGGGCCACTCGGTACGCGGAACTCTTCAAAGTGCACGCAGATGTTGCAAAGGAGCCAGATCCGGCGCATCGTTAATGCATTTTCATCACATTTGCTGCCGTCCCTCTGAGAACGCAGCCGTATGTAGCAGAGCGGCAATGGTGTAACTAGCAAATTCGCTCTTGGTTATGCTATTTCCTTAACAGCTTCGAGCACATCAGGTAAAATTCAGTGTACCAAATGTTGTCGGAGCACACAGACGTATGGAAATGTAGCAGCCTTCTCTAGAATGAGCATGCACTAGACGAAGCAGCTACGAGGCATGTATCTCATAAATTTCATTTAGTACCAGACTTGTATTTTATTTTAGTTGCTGTTCACAATTCTGATACCAGTGACTCAAAGTCAACAACTATGTTGTAGACACGATTGCTTTGAAGGTCCAATTATGGCATTATTTATTCAATGACAAGTCGTAAAACGTAGGCTAGTGGTGAAATATTCTTATGAGCCATGTTTCATTACTGGCTTAAATAGTTTCATAGAAAATCGATTTTTAAGTTTCATTCACATAAAGTGTGCCATAAATTTCAAAAATGTTACAAGCGCGATATACTGCATTGTGTTCTGTGCATCCGAGCGTTCAAATGCAGTCAGTATAATATTGTAATAGCTACAGACGGAATAAGGGTCCTGTCACTTTCGATTAGTATCACAGAGGGCATTAGTATCAACTAAAATACTATTCTCAACATCTCCTCATGAACCATTCGTTCATGGTAAACAGTCTGATAGCATGGCATTGTCTTACATATGCCAAACACGTCATTTCGCTGGTTTTTTGTGCGAAGTAAACAAGAATTGAAACTTCCTGGCAGATTAAAACTGTGTGCCGGACCGAGACTCGAACTCGGGACCTTTGTCTTTGGCGGGCAACTGCTCTACCAGCTGAGCTACCCAAGCACGACTCACGCCCCGTCCTCACAGCTTCACTTCTGCCAGGGCCTCGTCTCCTACCTTCCAAACTTTACAGAAGCTCTCCTGCGAAACAAGAGGTGCTTGAGAATGACAAACAAATGTATTTATTCGGATATAAAAAGTTCGAAAACCCCAGTAGAGCAAAAAGAAATAAAAAGATTCCATTCGTAAGTTTTCAGTTATATAATTTCATGAAAATGAGAATGTTTCGACATTGGCAAAAAAAAAAAAAAAAGGTCTACAGTGCCGATTAAACGTTTGTTCAATTTAAGTATTAAAAACACAGATTGAAGCTTTAAACGCTTCTTTTACAAAAACAATATTTCTCAACTTAGCAGTTGCTGTAACACGTGAAGTAGACATGTAGTTACTTTATACCTGATACTAAGCTGTGGGTCGGCGTTATTTCTGCTGTAGTACGAAACATTTTTGCGGTATACAGGGTGGGGCATATCGAGCATATACTGCAATTTCGACTCTGATAAGTGTCCTAACCTTTGACAGGTCACAACTACTACACAATAATGATATCTTAAAACAAATTTCACATGTGTATTCACGTGAAAGAGATGGTTCTAAATGATGTGTCACATTACCCGCCTGACATCTGAAACGCGCAACCCAATTCCAAGATGTCGGGTTTCAAGATGGCCACCGCTGTAGCTAAGGTCCTGTAAGTTGCGTCTCCGCCTACAGACACCCCACACCAGACGCCAGGATGATTCCTCGCACGTTCGACTTTGATAGTGGTGTAACCAGACATTTGCCTTACCCTATATTTTAATTTCGATTTTTGGTGTACGTTTTTATTAACACTTTTATGTCGAAAGCATTGACTTTTAGTTCAGACTGTGCCATTTCATTAAAAACCACTTTTTAAATATTCCTTCGTTCTGTGTTGGACAATATCGTCAGTTTGAAAGCTGTTATTATTTAATTTTCTTCTAGGCGGAAAATTTGGCATTCAGAGCTTCCACCATTCGCCCTCATACTCCATGGAGGCCTTTAGTTGTGTCTGGGTGCAAGTTATTACTTAGAATAATACATAATAATCTCTTAAGAGGTATATTAAAAATACAGAGTCAGTATGATAATTTGTTTGTTATTTTATTGAAAGAAATATCATGGATGTCGGTTTCAAAACGGAGCTTCACACTGATCTATCCCCTTAACAACATCATCATCGTATAAATTACATGGTTACACATATCGGTTGATATGGCAAGTAATTACCATCATTAAACTTCGCATTCCAAACGTAAAGCATTGAATTTGGTAGACATTTGTGTATGTACCTTTGTATACAACGTATACAGTGTTTAACGCGTCACTAATGACTCACCTTAGCAAGCTGATATCACTGTTTACCGACATAAACTACATAATGACAATGTCACAGGAAATAGCCGTTGAATAAATAAATTTATATTTTCAGTTTCCCTGTAATCATGACAAAAGACGTAATTATTAACCGAAAGCGTGGTATTTCCGTTTATCTTACAGACTGGAGGAAAATGGTATTTCTTATAAAACACCGGAAATATTTACTTTCAGATCTATAAAATACAAGGCAAGGAAAATAAAAGATAGAAGAAGTGACATTTTTGAAAATCATTCTGTTGACTTGGAACTAACAATAAAACACTCTAAACGGCAAATGGACGTTTATTACGGAGTGTCCAGTTCCAATTATCACTCGATTATCTTCTGACCTTCAAAACCATGTTGATGGACAATGGCTGTACATGGGGTAGAAACCGCTGAATGACGATAGGCAACAGCTCAAAAGGGCAGTTGACAGTCGTCATTCAGCGATTCCTGCTCCGTATACAGCCACTATCACTCAAAATAATTTTGAAGGTCTGAGGATGACCATTTGATCATCGAAACTGGGAACATTATACGTAACAGATGTGCCTTTGCGATCTAGATTGCTTCGCAATAAATTTCAAGTGTTCTGCTTCGATCGCTGGCTTTCTCTATGTTCTAATAAATATTAATTATTTTAACTGCTTTGGTGTTATCCTGCATTTTTTATCATGTCCTAGTACATTCATCTTCATGCATATCTGCGCACCGATGTCACCGAGCGGTTCTAGGCGCTTCAGTCTGGAACCGTGCGACCGCTACGGTCGCAGGTTCGAATCCTGCCTCGGGCATGGATGTGTGTGATGTCCTTAGGTTAGTTAGGTTTTAGTAGTGCTAAGTTCTAGGGGACTGATGACCTCAGATGTTAAGTCCCATAGTGCTCAGAGCCATTTGAACCATTTTTCATGCGTACCTGTTACTGGTGCCACGAGTCTCTTTACATCTCATTGTTCTCTTCCATTGCAGTATCACTGGTGAATGCGACCAATAGATTTTCCAACAGAAAATGTTACTTAAAAACCTCTCAACTTCTTTTCTTTTTCAATCACCTTTTTTCTCAATCTGGGTTTCTGTGCGTGGTTTTTCTCATGCATTCACGGAAAAGTGTTCCATTTCTATATGGAATAGTGATTCAGATCGAAAATTTAACATTTATTTCCTGTGTATCACCATGCAATAAAGATACAGCTGTGTTTCAGAAAATATACTCCTCATAAGAACCACAATGATTGTATGGAATCACTATGACACAGACGCCCAGAACTAGATATGCCCAACATAATGATGCTTTCTATCAAGCACTTCACACGAACTGTTTTCTAAAGTTACGTGATTTATATCTTTTTAGAGATGCAGTAAATATTTTTCTTTTATTTTAGTGCTCCTAAAAATAGGAATTGGGTATCTATGGACTGCTGCCTGGACAAACACACAGTTTCAGAAAGTGTTCACATTTAGAGTCTGTGTTCCACTGTTGCTTATCACAAATGATAATGACCATTATTTGTAAATTTTCTGTGTCAAACAAACTGTACAGATAGTTCTAAAAATTTTATTTCGTTTGCCAAAAGAAAGCTAGCTGTTCATTCCCTTTGCTTTCCATACAGTCGTCTCCTTCAGTTGCATTTAATACAGACACTATAAATTGTTTTCAAATGTGTTTGTTTTGTCGATTATACAGTATTTTAGTCATAATTTTATTCATTGCGGACATACATTTCCCTACCATGTTGAATTTTGTCTGCAGTGAAGGCTAAGGAGTCAATGTTATCTGAAACGAATTAGTTTTTCAAATATTTTTGATCACCACATAATTCAATTTCATTTTCCCATTTTAGAAATATAAAGATTATTTCTTCGACAGTTGTGAAAGTTTGGGTGACCATGAATGTTCTTGTCAGACGTTTTATTTTTGCCTTGATTCGTGTGTTATTCGGTATATTAATATTTTAAAGTCTTTTAGATGTTGCCGATATCAACCCAAAAACTTTATCAAACTCTATGAAACCCTGACAAAGCGGTAATCGATTTTGATTGTTCAATCCTATAATGTTGATCATGGTTTAAAAAGACTCCTTTGCGGATATAACACTTCTAATATAAGGTTGTTCGATCGTTTGATGAAACTCCAATGTTTGCTCTATGGCTTTCCTTCTAAATTTTATATTTTCGTCACTTAGATTTTCATTAGGCTAATAGATCTGTAGTGTTCATGTTGGATATCCAATATTTTTCTTGTAAAGTACACATAAATTATGGGATCATTGCAATGTAAAGGACTTCGCTTTCTGCATGTATATTATGTAAATACGTTAGCAAGTTTCGTCAAGTTGCTTCTCTTTCAGCTTTAACTATTTCTATAGAATACTCTCACCTACCGATATAATTTAACGTGTGAAGCATTGACTGATGGTAAGTACATAATCTAGTACTACTTCCAGTATGTCATTATCAATTATTTGTGTAGGTCTTGATGTTTGTACTATTGTTATCATTGCTCAGTCTATGTGAACTAATGAAATTGCTATACACAAGTCTCTGAATTCTGTTCTTCAATGCTCATATGTTTTTCAGGTAGATCTCTAAGGAAATATTGTTCAGATCTTCAAATATCCCAATGAATACATTTCCAAAGTTTTATTTACTTCACATTATTCTGCCACATTCCTGTGGTCGTTTGCATGACTCTCCCACTTCCTCTTTAATTGTTAATTGTTTTCTTGTTTCGTTAACGTTTTCATTTTTTTCAGTCTATTGTATCTGCAAACATTTTCCTATTGGAATAAAAATGTTTGATAAATATGCACGTTATCTATGCTTGTATTATCTCCATCTCCTAATAAACAGATTTGATTGCTTTATTTACTTGTGTGTGTGTGTGTGTGTGTGTGTGTGTGTGTGTGTGTACGTTACACGAACGCAAACATGCATTTCTGTGTTTGTGAGCCAACTTTTAAAATTATTGTCAAATTTACGTTTGTTATATCGTGTCTAATGAGTATGCTTCAATCTAACAATGCCTTAATTTTTACCTAGCTTCTTTCTAGTCTATAATCATGTCAAAGTCCTTTATAACAGTCAGTCTCTTTATTATGTGATGAAATACAGTATTCACAACTTTCACTTCCACTTTGTTGTTACTGAATCTATTTTCTGCATTCCAGATGTATGTGGTAGAGAGAACAATGTTACTCCTCTAACTGTATCCTATTCTTGTTTTTTCTACCATACCTGAAGATTTTTATAGAAGTAACATTCTTTGTTTTTTGTCTGGTATTCGTATTACAATCTTGTACTATAATATTTCCATGGAATTTGCTGACATTTTTCTTGAAGCTATGCAATTGTTCATATAAATATTCTTCTCCTGTGTCATATTCTCTATATAATTTACTAATTCTAATACTGAGCACGTGAACTCCTATATTTCAGATACTAGTGCGAGATCTTCAATTTATATTACCCAAATTTACTCACAGTTCAATTATACATAACTGTTTCATACGTTCAATAGATCTGAAATCAATAATTAGACTCTTCAAATCTTCCTTATGAATACAAGCACAAAGAAGTAAATTCTTCCTAAATTCATTACCAGACGACACCATCTGTATATCTCTGTTTTAAAAGAAGTATTAGTTGTACCTTTTGAACAACAGCTGAGAGAATTAAATTGTCTGTGGTGAAATGAGAGAATGCAGCAGTTCTCTCTACAGTTTAAAATTTAGTGTACAAATTTCTAACCTAACAAACAATGTGAATTTTGTTCCAAGTTCTGCAGTTCGGTTCCATTTTCATTGCATTGTTTAATTGGGTGACACATTTAAATAAAGGATAATTTGTTTCTTCATTTTTATCTGAAACCAAAGTTTTTACACAGCATGAGTAGAACGAGTTTCAGACGACAAAAAAAAATTTTGTTAATGTTTAAGGGATCATGTGGTTCAGTGTGCATAAAGGGCATAAATTGCAGTATTTCTGACTTCCAAAATGATACAGCAGAGCAGGATAGTTTAACTGGCGTGCTGATAATAATACTTCTTCAGAATACACGTATTTCTTCAAATTTGGATGAAAATCCTTTAAATATTTTCTCAGAAAATATTGCAATAAGAATAGTATATTTCAACTTACAGAAAGTTATGATATTTTTCTCTTAACTTCACCTACTTTATCGGCAAACTTATCAGTTTTAGGAAGAACCACAAATAGCTGCCCAAAAGCTGGGAACTTGGAAAATGGTTCTCGATTTTTGTTTAAATCAGGTGAGTTCAATTTAATTTCATTAACCATATATTATCTTAAAGTTATTTAATAAAGCCATCATTTTATACAACAGTCTAGACATCTTCAGTTGCTGATATGTTGTGCAAGCATAAACTGCTAAATTAACCTTTTCTTTGGAACAGTTGAAATTCGTTAAAGTTCATACGTTAGTTTTGTTAAATTTTTGCATTTCCCTGTGCTGAATTAAACTCTTCGTAGCTATCACTCGTGAGACCCAGTGAATATTACAATGTGATGACAGAAATGAGAGTAGTTAAAGAATTCTGGAAAGTGTTCCACAAGGTTTTTCACTACCTTCACTGCCTTCCTCATAATCTTCGGTGCTTCACACAAGTAACAATTACTTTTGAATTATTTTCTTCCAGTGGTCTTTTTGTTTCCCCAATGTGTCAGCACTGGTATGTGAGTATATAAACGTTCAATAAAAATGCATCATGTAAGAGAGGATTATCTTTCATCTATGTAATGCAGGTTTACAGAAAGTCTTATTACATTGGTAATGACGACATAATGAACGATGTGTATTTGTGGAAAGAAATCAGAATATCAGATTACAAACCAGCAGATTATTACATTGAAGTGTTAGCTTAATGTCAGTTTAACTATATGTTGCACATAACTGCATAAAACACATCATCAGCTATATATCTAAAAGATCACTTCTGTCGTAGCATTCGATAAAAACGAATGTCCTCCATTGCTTGCTTCATTCGCCTCTTTTATTGCCCAGTGTTACTCTAACATGGAAGTTACCAGTCAACTATTCAACTGTGTATAACAGGTGCTTAAAACAAAGATCCCTCTTTCATACAGAGGATGGTAAGGTTCAAAAGAAAGTATAGTAAATGTATGAGAGTCAACAAATACTTTTTGAAATATTTTCTATTCTGCCACATGACAGACATTTTTGCTGTATGATTTTGTTCTCACTGTCCTTTCACATTCTTCTGCTTTCTCAGAAAACTATAGGCTTGTGTGTGAATTCCTGGCTGCCCTCAGATTTGGGTGCAGTCGTGGGACTCACAAACCTCTATGGACAGCACGTTGTAGAGGGATGTTACGGCCTAATGACGTTAAACGTACCCTCAGCATGAATACTAAGGGGTTAATATCAGGTGAACGCGGAGGTAATACTACTAGACCTGTTGAACCAGTCCATAGTACATTAAACCTTTGTATAAGGTACTTTAGAATGTGGAGTGAAAATGAGGTGGTACTCCATTGTGCATAGACTAGAACTGTGTTCCACCTGTGAGAGGACTGTTCCCATACAGCATGACTAATCTATCACACAGACATTAACAGTGGTATGCTAAGATACTCTACACCAGTCTGAACTTCATTTGACCCTCCAAGTAATCTGGCAATCGTGAAACTCATACACATGCAGTTCATGCACACATATGACACTGTGAGTCACCCTGATGTATGCTGTTACCAAGATGGTGGTGGTGACGTCATCAGTGACATTAAATGTCATCAACAGAGTCAAGAGCAGGTAATTTAAGCATTAAAGTTGGGGTTGCCTACATTCAGAAGCAGGATCAATGGTCTTATACATCACGAAGATGGCAGTAAGTAGAAAATTTAAATACTCCCAAAGAAGTAGTATCCATCATGAAATCCTTGAAATATAGGGATTCTAGTGGGTATGATAAAATATCAACGAAGTTAATCAAAGAGTGCTCATGCGAGTTGAGTTCCATATTAAGTTATTTGTGTAATCAATATCTTATCAGTGGAACAATTCCAGACTAGCTAAAATATCCTGAAGTGAAGCCTCTTTACATGAAGCAGGATATAGAGATACCATCGAAGTATTAATCTATTTCACTTTTATTTGCTTTTTCAAAAATATTTGATAAGGTTATATTCAAGTGCCTCCTTAAGCATGTGGCGGCAAATAATATATTGTCCAAATCAAAGTTTGGGTTCCATATGGGCTCTAATACAGAAAATCTAATCAGGCTACTGGCATTTCCGTGACCTGTCAAAAGCCTTTGACTGAGTGAACCATAGCAGTCTCTTGAGTAAATTAGAATATCATGGTGTCACTGGCAATGCTGCATAATGGTTTGAGTCTTATCTAATTAATAGGAAACAAAGAATGTCATTGTGAAATGCTTGTGCAGTAAGCAGTCAGTCTTCATCTGGTTAGGAATTAATTACATGTTCTGTTCCTCGAGATTCCATGTTGGGTCCACTGCTTTTTCTTGTGTACATTAACGACCTGTCGTGTGTTATATTGCCAGATGCTAAGTATGTTTTGTTTGCATATGATAGAAACA